>NC_140590.1:1245412655-1246651405 GCF_964204655.1 Triturus cristatus | reverse complement strand
TAGAGAACTTTGGATTTTACATTGAGCCCTGTACACTTTTGGGGAACCCCTGGACTTTGTGCACGGTATAACCACCTAGTGGTAGTACCATATACAGAGCCAGCTTCCTACGCTATCTCTTTTTGATATACTATATAAAGAGCCAGCTTCCTACCGGATGAAGGCCTCCGTCCTTCAGCACAAGGATAAAACAGAAGTATCAATCTGTTCATTCTTCCAAGACAGAAACCTTTTTGATGATCCCCTTGGACAACAGACCCAGCACTTCCTGCAATAAGATGAATAGGTGCTCCTCCAAAAGCTTCTCTAATGTAGGAGTGAGGTGAGATGAGTCAAAAAGGAATAGTAGGGCATAGCCCTGCTGGACAATCTGGAAGACCTGTGTCAGATTTGACGATGTGCCGTCCAGAAAAAGGCTCTACTCCTGACTCCAAACATGGGTACTGTGTGCCGCTATGGACAAACTGAAGTGGCTTGGAGGCTCATGCCGCAGGGCAAAGTACTGAGTGGAATGATACCCATGGTGACCTTTGCAATGTCTGCCTGATCCTTGTCCTCATCCCCGAAAGGAGTTGGGTGACTACTGTGGTGAAGCTAGGGTCTGTAGATGCCCATGCGCCAGCCCCCTGGAGTACCCTCACAAGGGCAAGAACCAATGAGGAAATATAACTTTAGCAATGGAAGGTCAAAATAATAAAGGTGCACTCACAGGAGACGTCTTCAATGGCTTCCGCAGTAAATCACTAATGAAAGAGAGGGGGCCAAGCCCAGCCTCTTCCGGGTGATGACGGGCGTAGACGGTGGGATTAATACTCCTGACTGCTGTGTCGGTAAAATCAAGAGCAAATCTAATGGGCGTATTTCAAATTAGTTTGCCTTCTACAAATAATTTCTACCCCCTTTTTTGTGTTCATCTTCAAGATGTTGGAGGAGTTCCTCTATCTCATTCCAGTGAGCATGGTCATGTTGTGCTTAAGCCCATTGAATCGGCGATGCGCCGTTGGTTTGCAGACAGCGCTGCAACTAGTTTACTCACAGGGTCAATTCTTTTGATCTCTTTATCAGGCGGCAGGATGTCGCCTGAAGCTTGAGAATTTGTTTGTTTTATAGCACTTGTTACCACTAGGGAGTCAGGTGGTAATTGCCCTCGAATGTATACTGGGTCAGAGGGCGAGGCTTTGTACTTTTTAAGGACCCTCGGAGTGATAACGCGTGACATAACAGGGTCCTTAAAGATGTTCTCCGTATGGCGGAGCATGTCTTTTAACATAAGAAGGTATTGTGGGCATTTGCGAGTAGAAGAGAGTCTCAAATAAGAAATCCTCTTCTTAAAGTTCCTTATGTAGTTGCATCCCACGAAAATGAGCTGCTCTCGCTATAAGCTCCTGGCAAGTGGTTGAGTCATTGGGAGGTCATGGGTATGTAGGGTACATGTCTGTGTCAGTATCTCCTGCTGGAACTACGTCATATGAGTCCCAGGGATCAGTGTTTAGGGGAACATGAAAAGAACCATCTGCAGGGTCAGGGGGGGCGTTGTCATCTCCAGGGGAACCCTGAGGGGAGGGTTCTACATCAAACTGTGGTGAATGAGGCATGTCTGGGAGAGGTGGTGGAGTTGGTGGCGACAGTTGTGATGGTGGTGGTGGGGAAGGCAGTGTCACATGCAAGAGGATGGTGGCCTTGTCCAACTTCTTCCATTTAGATGAAATGGGTACATCTAAAGCTTCCTGAAAAGAGAGATGCCTCTTGGAAGGTGGTGGTTTTGCCAATATCCATCCAGTTTTAGGCTGAATCTGGATCTGCTTTTGTTTAGAGTCCAGTCATTCTTGCAGTTGATGGCGCCTACGGTAAACGTCAACCCGGATGGATTGGAGGCTGTAGATATTGTTGGCAGGTGTTTTGGTGCTGAGCCAGAGAGAGGGGCTTCTAAACTGGATTCTCGATGCCGACCACCCGCCCACGGCCTACAGGCATTGGTGGTCCGAGGGACTCTTGAGGTGGAGGTGGGAGTCGTTTAGGAGGTTTGACTCGAGGCTAATGGGCAGGTGGTAGTGTACTCAATGCGCCAGACTGCATCGATACACTGGTTATCTCAAACTCAAACTCGGGATTGGATTCCAAGCAAGGCTCAATGGAAAAAGCCTTATCTTTCGACATGGAAGCTTCTGGGTGTTGCTCCTGCTCGACGTCCTGATGTTCGAAGAGGTCGGGAGTGTCGTCGGCAGATAGTCGATGCATCTCGAGGCTGCGTGCTCAACGATCATGAAGCGTTTTCTTGGAGTGAAAAGCTTGAAAGGTTTCACAGTCAGCCCCTCTGTTCCAGAGACAAAGATGGAAGGCCCGAAGGCGAGGCACTCGACGGGCTGCGACGAATTTTCATCAACTCGTCGGTCGGTTGTGGCTCGAAGCACAAAAGAAAAAGCTATAACAATACAGACGGCAATAGAAAAGAACCAAAAGAGTGATCCGATGACGGTCTCCACTCGTTGAAGTACCACACACGTCTAAACCCTACGGCAGAGAAAAAAATTCCAACAATGGAGTTGATGTCCATCATCCCATGCACAGTATCACAGAAAAGGAGGAGTCACTCTACCTCGTGACCTCGAAAGAAAATCTTCCAGGAAAAATCAACCTGCACACATCCGAAAACAACACTAGATGGCAGGAGTGTGCAGTGCATGTGTTATCTACAGCCACACATGCCTCAGACAAGTATTTGTGATCTTTTTTCTGGATTTTACCTCAGGAGATTTCATTGCACCAGATGATCAAAAGAAAAAAAAAAACAGAGAACTGGAAGGTAAGAAAAAGGAGAGAACATAGACAGAAGAAAGGAGGATAGGAGGAAAGAGAGAAAGAAGGAATGACCAAAGTATAAGACGATAGAGGAAAGGCAGGAACAAAGATATAATGTAAGGTTGGCATTTCAAAGCAGGTAAGGTATGTGGCAGAAGAGCGGAAAAGTTGTGTAATAAGGAAGGAACAAAAACTACAAGATTAAAGCAAAGAAGGGTAAAATATAATTCAAGGAAATAAAAGAGATGCATAGATTTTTTTTTGAAAAACTGATAAATATTCAATATAAGGCTTACTATTCCATTCTAGCCACTGTGAAACAGACGGTCTCCCACCAATTGAAAGGGTAAAAAGACAAGCCATATGCAAATGAAAAATTCAAAAACAAAGACTAGGAGATCAATCCAATTTCCCAATTCTTCAGGCTGTGCAATGCATCATCAGCCATTGATAAAGCATTTTTTAGGTTCCCCTTCCCTCCACATACCCATACTTGGTACATTTTCTCAAGCGATTCCCTACTCTGCCTGAGGTCACCATGTTAAGTCGATTTGTATAGCGCACTATTCACCCGAGAGAGTATCCAGGCGCTTGGGCAGGTGTGTAGGTATGTGGTCCCCAAGGTGCTTATACGAAGAGCCAGGTCTTCAGTTTCTTGCGGAACTGAGGACGTGAGGAGGAGGCTCTGATGTGCTGAGGGAGGTTGTTCCATTTCTAGGGTGCGATGAAGGAGAATGAGCGACCGTGATTTTGATTAGATTTTTTATTTATAAAAGCACCCTATGCCCTATGGTGTCAAGGCGCTGCCAACAGAAAATAAGCTATCTACAGGAGGCACTCTTATGGAAGAGAATATAGCCACATCTGTAAATTCTTACTGAAGGCCATGTGAGAGGCTAAACTGGCTATGTGAATTGGCAGTGTGTTCCAATTTGGCAGATGGCGCCAAAAAGATGCGGCCACCCCATCTCACCTTCCGAAACATTGGAATAATCACCTCCTCAAAGAAGATCTCAACTGCCTTTTAAGCAAATACCACTGGATTGCTAACCTGGCGGGAAGCGGTCCGAGATGGTGCAGTGCCCGATGGACCATGCATAATGCTTTGAAAATCACGAGCTTCTTCACGTGCAGCAAATGGAGAGAATGCAAGCCCTCCCTCACTGACCGGCGTTTGGAAATATTCAATATCAAACGGGCAGCCGCGTTTTGAATAACCTAGAGTTTATTGAGTGAGGCTTTATTGATTATCAAGTAAAGAGCACTGCAGTAGTCAAGGCGAGAGGTGATTAATGCAATGACTACTGCGGTACTATCCTCCACAGGGATAAAAGGAAGAATCTTTCTCAAAATTTCAAGAATGAAAAAGCAAGAGCTTGTGGTCCTATTGACCTGCATATCAAAAGTGAGTTTGTTATCAAAAATTGCTCCTAATTTTTCATAGAGAAAACAGGAGCAGGTAAGGGGCCACAAGTCTCTGGCCACCACAGCTCAGACCACACTGAATGCTGAGCCCCAAAGACCAGGGTCTCCGTCTTCTCTGTATTAGGTTTCAGCCACTTCTCCTACATTCAAATCCCAATGTTCACCATGAAAAGCTTGAATTTTGCCGCAACTGATGTCATATCGTCAGCCACTGAGACAATAATCTTGTGTGTCTTCAGAGTATGACACAACCTGGAAGCCAAATGACCGCATCAAAGTTGCCAGTGGAGCTAAATATAGATTAAACAAAGTAGGGTTAAGTGAAGACCACCCAAGCGGGAGGAGGACACTGTATCAAACGCTGCAGACAGATCCGGAAGGACCAGGACCTAGACCACCCTGGTCCACCTGACAACGGATGTTGTCTGCTGCAGCTACTAAAGTCGATTCAGTGCTGTGACCTTTACGGAACCCATTCTGTGAGGGTTCCAGCAGGCTCTGTGTGAACATGAACTCAGCCAAAATCCTATTAATATATTTTTCAAAAATGTTTGCCTTTGCGGGCAGAAGTGAAATCAGGTGCAAATTTATTGAATGATCTGGCTCCCTATTCGGCTCCTTTTTAAGAGGAACGACAATAGCCTCTTTCCAAATTTGTGGCTAAACTCCTGAACCAATTATATGGTTATAGACTTTTTCCAAAAAAGTAGCAATAAAGTCAAGGACGAGTTGAAGTACTCTGGAAGGGAGGGAGGGGGTCAAGGATCCTCTGGGGAGCCTGATTTCAAATGCATATGTTGGGCTTTAATTTGCAAGCAAAATATGGTGGGAGGAAAGGTAGACAGAGTAGCCACGGGTTCCTTGGCCATGGGAACCTCTGTGTCCTCTTCAAGAGTAAATGTTTCCTTGTCTTCCTGAAACTCTGAGAATATACTCAAAATGTTTTCTATAAAATAATCTGCCACCTTATAGCAAAAGCTCTGCAAACTCTTTAAGAGTTGCTAAGCTGGGGAATGGGAGTATAGAGCGCCTTCACAACTTTTAAAAAGTTCATTGGGGGTGTGGCTAGCAGCACTTAATTTCCTAGTGAAATAATCAGATTTAGCATTAAAAATGGCACGTTTATATATCACCATGAATTTTTTGTTTAATTTTTTCTTTTGCACTGGGAGCAAGCCTCCACCGGAGTCCTTGCCGACGGCATTGTCTAAGCTCTTTTAAATCGTCTGAGAACCATGGCACAGATGCCTTGGCTCTTGTGGCCACCTTGGATTTAAGTGGGGCCACTTTTTCAATAGCGGCCGACACCCAAGTATTAAGAGCCTCTGGCGAGGAAGTATTAGGAGTGTTCTTTGTCATCATATTGCAAACTAAGACCTCTTCCAAATCTATACGGGACCATAGTCAGCCCCTGCTTGTTGCCTAGCAGGGTTCGCACTTGGACGATCCTAGTCTGTGAAATAAAGACTCAGAAGCGCTGCATAAAACGCAGAGTTGATTATCACAACTTCTTGTGTAGGGATCCAGTAAGCATTGCATAACACAGATGCTGCAGTATGCACTATTAACTAAGATTGATCACGTCTGTGTGGACCCTGGCTTTGACAGGAGTGTAAAGAAAAACAAAGTAGATATGCATTCACTGAGGGATCTAATTAGCCTTATCAACACAGGCCAGTGACAGGAGTTCACAATTTCTGCTACTGAGTGGTGCAGTCCTGTGATTAATTATACGTGTAGCAATCTGTGATGTCTTTTCCTTGAGCCCTTGGATGGTCAGCTGGGTAATAGTATGGATGGTGGGTACTACAGTTTGCCACTTGTATCCTATGACATCAAGGACTACTGCACTCCAACTCAATAACAAATTTACTTTTGTTGTACACTTCTCTCCAAGGGTAGCATTCGTCAAGTTCACTAGGCTCACTGCACAAAGTGTCTGTAGATTTGGAACTCAGATAATGCCTGATATAGCTACAATGCTAAGTGGCCTAGGGTCAATGTTACCCTTGAAGGAAGGACTGTGAGGTATCGGTTAAAGTCCGAGTCAATTGTGATCCTTTTAAAACAGCTTTTTTACAGTCTCCAGTCAATAGAACACAAGTGTAAGACTGAATGCTACAATGTATCAAGCAGTCTATAATACGTCTGCCAATGTTTGTCTTTGGCCTTGTGGTCAAGAGGGGATACCTCCTGGGAGCGTTTGCAGTCCAGCTGTCAAGACTGACAGAGATGCAAAAACTCACCAAACATATTGTACAATACTATAAAAAATCACTCAAACATCTACTGGGAATCACATCCACAGAAAAAGGAAGGTTTCACGGTGCTAAAGGACTGTTTTTAAAGTTCAGAGACCAGCCCAGTAGCCAGTAACAAGCTTCCCTCATAGCATGAGATGGCAAAAGGTACTCTCAAATTGTTACAGGCTTACAACACTAGTACTCGTAGAACACCGCTTGTAGCTCAGTTTACAAAACAAATGTATTAGGTTGGATCAACTGGGCTGCAAGGTCTTCGTGGCAGAGAGGTACCTCAGTTCACTAACAAAGATTCAGTAGACTGGGACTTGAGGTAATCCTCATGGCTTGGGTCAAGCTTCTTTCCTCAAGTGGGCAGTATAGATGCCTCTCTTTTCAGAGCACATCAGAGGAGGGCTTCTTCTAAAGTGTTCAGGCATTTTCCAGGCTTCAGGTAGACACCAACTTCCAGAGTCCTTTTTTGGTCAAACATCCTTCTGTACTGGTGAAAGTGCTTCCCC
This sequence comes from Triturus cristatus, assembly GCF_964204655.1. NCBI lineage: Eukaryota > Metazoa > Chordata > Amphibia > Caudata > Salamandridae > Triturus > Triturus cristatus. The sequence goes on along the minus strand of NC_140590.1, from coordinate 1,246,644,420 downwards.
AGACCAATAGAAGAAAGTGGTCTTGAGCCATTAATTATCTTGCTCAAGGGTCACTAGCATGAAGCGAAGACACAAACGGTGGCCATGTTCAAAATCTATATATCAGGTAAACCATTGCAGGACACAGGCTTCCCTACTGAAAGATGGGTGTGAAACAGGCACTTATATATCACAAGAATGTATAATGCTTGGTGGTTAGTGTGATGTTGCCAAATAAGGTCTACAATTTCTTGGCTGTTGCAAAGCAAAACAAAAGCCGAGGTCAGGTGGCTTGGGGTTGATCACCAACTGGCCGGACACTTTAAATAGGGGTCGCTTGTTACTTTAAGGTCCGTGTCTTGAGCTGTCAATAGCTGAGATATCATTTTGATCATTATTTTGTTCTCCACCACAGCTCAGACCTCCCTGGTTAAGAGTGGATTCCATAAAACCTCCCTGATTAACTCGCACTACATCTTGAAGCGTGCAGGATTGTTATACGTGAACTCACAGCGCCTGTTCTAAAGTGCATAGTTTAGTTATTGGTGTCCTAGCTCTTTCAATTGATAAAAAGCGAGATTTAGTGATTGGTGAGCTCACTATGCCCATCTCAAGAGCGCATCGGTATCTAAGTGGTGAGCTCATTATCCTCACTTTAAGAGCGCACAGTTTAGTTACCATTGAGCTCATTATCACCATTACAAGAACGTGGGGTTTGGTGGTCTGTGAGCTCATTATCCCAGTCACAAAAGCACACGTTTTGGTGATTGGTGATCTTATCATCCGCATTTCAAGAATGTGCAGTTTGCTGATCATTCAAATCATTATCCCTGTTTTCAGAGGCCGTGGTTTGGTGACTGGTGAGCGCATAATCCCCAGTTAAAGAATATGTGGTTTGGCGAGCTCATAATCCACATTAAAAGAATGTGCAGTTTGGTGATCATTCAGTTCATTATGCCCTGTACTTGAGAGCACAGTTTGACATCTCTTAAATAGGTTGCTTAAATAATTTCTTACCGTCTTTTTCCCCCAGTAACTCCACGTCTTCTTTATCAGTGCCCCCTGAATCATAAGAAAAAATGCAACACAAGAGACAATTAGATAACACCTAGTCAAGGTCCTGCTTTAATTAGTCACATGTTATACTGCGCATGATCAAGTATTCTGTCTAGCACATGATTTAAGTTGCAATTTGCGATCACTAAAAAATAAAGTAGTGCACAAAAATATTTGAAGCACTCAATTTAATCTTGATTTACTCAGTAGGGTTTGCGCTAGGTACGATTCTTTTTTGTGGAATCATTTTCTTCAATGTTGCTTTAGTTCTGTATAAGTATTTTTGCAGGAGACTGCATCCATGTTTCATTTAAGTGCTAACTTCATATTCTTAATATCTTCTTGGCTTTAGCTTTCAGAATGCTTAGGTAGACATGTTCTCAATTTGTCAAGCTGTAGAAGAACAGTTTTGTCACAGGAAAGGTCTAACAGAGAACCTGGCTGACCAGCCATCTGTCTCAACAAGGGCAGAAGAACCAGTGCAAACATATGGCATGATTGTGGCTCTGCAAACTCAACTTACATTTCTATTCTATAAAGGAATTAGCCTACTTCAGACGATGAGACAAATGTTTAGAGAGGATCTGGTTCTCTCTCACAAGTATCCTGCAAAAACAATGTGTTCTCAATCTCACACTATCTGTTTCTTGCCAACTCTAAACACTGTACGGCATCTCACCTCTTCTGAGTGAGTCCCCGCTAAGAGTATCTTTCAAAGGTTCAAACACTACTGCAGATAAATCCATCTTCAATTCTAATAATTGCCATCTATGTGAATGAAACCTCCTATATGTTTTAAATCTCTGATTCTTTGGCATATATTGTGTGTATCGTATTCTATTTCTGTTCCCATACAAAATGTGTGTTAATGTACATGGAATAAAAATGGAAATAAAACATAATTAAAAGAAGGGTAGAAAGTGGTCAGAGGGGAAGCAGTCTCGGAATGCATATTTCCACTCTACAGACAACCAGTGGTCAGTTTATGGTCAAGGTTGTTTGCCACTTTCCAGCACAATCACAGAAATGCCCCACTGAGTACCGGGGGAAGGTGAAATTAAAGTCACAATGTGAAATCATATCTACACCTGATAACAACATTATATTGTAAGATTATGAAAGTATGCCTTCCTTTGTGTTAAAATGTAACTAAAACACATATTCTGTTATCAAGGAAGGACATTGTGGATGGCCAAAGAGGACTCTATGCAAACGGTTTCATGAATAGTTACAGATTGGATTCCAATTATTGTAATGCAGAAATGTTTGTTGTCAAATGATAATTGGTAACATAATGATCAAATAATTTTAAGAAAAACTGGGACTGACGGGAATACAAAGATTATCATGCACAAGTATAAAGGAGATTTGATTTATCTCTCCAAATTAAAAAAGACAATATAAAAATCTCTGTGTTTGTGTTAATGCCAGGGAACTCAACAGAAATAACCAGCCCACCAGACCATAAAACAATCCCGCAAACAGGCAAATAATGCCTCACACACTGACCTGTCAGACCAACCCTTTGAGTTTGCTTGGTTGGCCTATAAGCCAGCCTAGTGCTGAATGTCGCACACTGCTAGAGTGTCGCATAATGATTCTAAAGGCACATGTGTGATATGCGTTGCGTCAAGGCATGTGTCCCTGTTGCGCGATCGGACCCTCCACACCAGTGCAAGCCAAGTGGCTAGTACCTAAAGGCGCATGGCTACAGTGGAGGAAATGCATGGCCCCATTTGGTTATGCTGGGTGTGGGGGGGCAGTTTAGGCATGAGTAGGAGTACACTAAGGTCAGCAGATCTGGATCTGATGACAAATGGACAACCTGGAAGGAATAAATAGGAAGGACTGTGAACAAGTGTATGGTGAGGATGCATGGAACAGGACTTCCGTTAAGTGACAGTGAAAGAGACTTTAGGGTGTTTTTCTGACTGTCTATGTCCCTTTAAAGCCCTGCTGTTCAGTCGTGCGGTTACCTAAGGAAAGTAGAAGGGTTTAATAGGAGCGGAAATAATGACTTGTGGAGCAAATATTTAAGAAATGTATATTTCTAAGAATGCGTGCAAGTGGAATTTGTCAAACGTAAACGCTAATAGTGGCAAGGTATTACTTTATGGTTGTAGACTCACATGCATCTAGAGGTTGAGGGATCTAAGAGTGGGAAAATGGGGTAACTTTTAAAAAAAATGTAATATTATTGCTGGTGGTTTGGGAATGCATAATTCATTTGTTGGAAAATGAATGGAGGTTTACTCAGATGTTCTGATGCAATTCAAGTTTTGGGATGAGGCGGTCTAGAATTCTGGAGTTCAAGCATTTGCTGCTTGCTTGCTTCGGGTCTGGCTGTTGCAGGCAGGGGAACGAATGACAGTACCCTCCAGCATGAAGATGTGTCACATACCAGTAAGGTCAGCAAACTGGTGAAAATTAGTACCCTTCGGTGAATTGCTTTGGGATCCGTGCACTGGATGTGTATGTTGTGGTGTGCAAATGGAGGGAAGGTAAGTGCCATTTTGCACATGCAATCTTGGTTTTACAAATATGGGGGAGATGCAGTACACCGTCTAATGTGTTTCTCATGTCATAAACTTGGGGAAGGTGAGTACCCAGTCAAGTTGCATGATTCTAGTATTGCCAAAATAGTAAAGGTTAGTACCTTGTGTAAGAGTATAAGGAAGGGCAGAAAGCTGGTATCTAGTGCATGAAAATGAATATGATGGACTCCAGTGCCCTGGTTCTGGTGCGCAAATGGGTGGGGGAGTGCAGGATCTCTGTTGCTGGTGTTGCAAGCATGGGACAGAGCAGCACTAGAGGAGGCTTGTGGAACTGTAGTGCCCTCCACTGTGGGACTGGCAGTCACATGTTCTACTTAAATGTGCTCCGAGAACCGTCATTTGTGAAAATGATAGGATTTGATAGGTGCATATCACAGGAGTCACAGTACATTGGTGTTTGTCTTCTTTATATGTTGGTGTGTGTGTGTGTGTGTGTTATTACAGCTTGCGTGAACTGGGGTCAGTGTTTAGGACTTCCAAGGATGTAAGTGTATAGTGTTGTATGTGGGTGCTTCCTTGCCATGGTGCTTTAGGATGTTGGTCCAGTGTACCATTGTAGACTGGTGCTGGGGGAGAGCGCAATGGGCTAGTTAGTGTTGGAATGCTTTGTTTTTCAGGAGTTCAGTCTGCATACTGGGGGCTGTCACCATCATGTAGGGAAGGCGTTCCTTCTGATATTTGTGCAGCATCCAGCGTGCATGAAACTGGGTGCAGAGTCAAGTGATTTCTTTTGTCTGACACTTGATCACATTGGTTTGGCCATCTAGTTTGACTGGGTGTTGGGAGTGGTGGAATTCTGGCTACAATTCTGTAAGTGAGAGAGTGTTGCGATTAAAGGATTTCAAGTAGCCGAGGTGTAAGTTCCATATTATGGTTTGTTCATCTTAGCAGCAGGTAAAGGTGTTCATAGGTTCCTATCTGAGATCTCAGGATAACTTCTATGATAAGCTCTAAAGTAAGCCCCACCAGGAGCAGCCTCTCTGCTGCTCAGCCCATACTCCAACTGACACTCACAAGCACCTTAACATTCCACACAGCACACTCACAGTGGCTGAGCAGCAGGTATAACAAAGAGATTGCCTGTAAGCGAGCTGTCCTTGTGGGCATTTATGTGTTGCTTGTGGAAGAGGGAGAAGAAGGGAGATTTTGTCCTGCTTGATTAATTGTTGCATCTGTAAGACATCAGACGTGTATAATTAAAATGGAGGATGTAGTTGTGTGGTGTAACTATGTTGTCCAGTGTGTAAAGAAACAGGATGTGTCCATGCGTGATGTTTCCATGATGCATCGGCAGAGTGGGCAGAGAAATTAGAGTTTGTCTTGCACTGTCTGAATGATGACCTACGTATAATGAAATAAGATATTGTGTTGTTGTGTGACTGTTGTCCTGTGCGTAAAGAAATACGCTGATGTAGTGATGCCCTTAGTTACACACCCTGAGCTTAACTGACGTGTGCAGATCCTCTGACGGCTTCCACCCAGCAAGGGACGCCTCAGTGAGTCATCCCACCTTTTGGGCTGTCAACACTCCCACTTGTCCTGAAGAAGACCCGCCACGACATTCTAATAATGCTCTGTCAGGGTCGAAACGTCGATGAATATACATGGTTTAGATCAATCAAATCTCTGGTTGTTAAATCAATAGGCTTACCTGCTGTCTACCAGAGATACTGCCTACCATCATTCTGACCGCATTCTAGTCCCCGGTGTAACAAATTGTACATACTATCACCTTGTATATATGCACTGCACCACTATCCCTGAGCACTTGTCACCAAATCACGTCACCTTTGTCAGTATTTCCTGTATTGACAGCCTTCTTATTATTTGTAAATATTGATTTAAGCTTTAATGGATATAAAAGAAGAGTCTTTTGCAAGCATATACAAATAGGTGTTTTGCTTTATTATGTGTTCCAGCGTCATCTGATATGCGTTCCAACGTTATTTGATATGCGTTTCATGACTTAACCAATGCAAATGCAATACCGGTCATACTTATTCAACAGGTACTTTTTAAATTGTATTTTCTTCAAAGCAATTGTGTTCTCCCCGACAGAACCATTGTAGCCTATCACATACATACCCAGGTTCTGAGGGGCGCAGGCACAGGGTCGCCCTATTGTTGCCATACTTAGTTACACTCACAGCCTGTTAGCTACTTCCCCAACTGTAATTCACTGTCAGGCTTCACTCAGTGAACAAGCCCCAGTAGTCCATGCATCCTCACATTCTCATTATCCAAACTCAAAATTCTACCAGAGGCCCACTTAACCCATGCGTCACTACACGTGACATCGCTACACGTGACGTCACTACACTATGCCTTTCCTTATACACAAGACAACACTTTCACATCAAGTCACTACAAATAGTTAGAAATACATTAAATAAAGTGGCACACTCTACTATCAAAAACATTAGTAATATAAGCGGTTGATGATGGATTGAGGATCAATAATACTAGTATTGCATTTTCTTTGTGCGCTGAAGACAGGTACCAGCAATCATGTGTAATGCAGTCACAAATGCAGATGGAGTAAAGCAAAAGGCATTACATTCTTCAGAGTATGGCTTGGTCGTAAAGATGTTTACAGCCAAAACGTGGGTCTCTGCTCCTCTGCCTTTGTTAAAACATGGGTCAAAGGTGTTTTATCACACAAGTTCATTTGGTTTTGCTCAACATCACTTAATACGCAAATCCTAAATAATACAACGCCAACTTACCCCTACACTGACTTTTCAAGTGAGGGAACCTATTCTTTTGCATCCTAAACGTTCACACATTCATTTTGTGTGACTTCAGTTTTTTGATCAATTTAGGGAATCTCGACCACGTGGCCTTTGGCTCTTCTTTAAACCCAGGGTCACTGGGTCAGCAGAACAGATGTATCACCTACATTCTTTATACATAATATGATCCAGGCTTGCATCCCAAATAACTGAATAAACATTAACAAAGCAGATTCTTAAACACAGAAGACACTGAAAATTACAGTTAACTGAGAATTCTCAAACTGTTTCCTGTAGGATAACCTATATCCTCACGTTATTAAAATTATGGCCCGTTACTGAATAAGTGCCATAATTGTTTTGAGGTTGTGTCTCAGCCCCAGAATGTTCTAGGACCTCTGTTATTTGTACTGTTCTTAAAATACATTTCTCTATGTTGCTGCTTGTAAATAAACAGCTGGAACTTGAGTTTACTGTGAGTAATCACTAGTGTCAAATAAAATGTAAGACCCTGGGACAGCAGTGGTATACAGAGGTTCCCACAAAGGAAACTTCCCAGCAACTACTGCCTGCCCCAGGACCAGAAAATGGGCCAAGAGCAAAGACTGCAAGACAGAAGTGACCACAAGCAAACTCATAATAGGAAGTAATATGTGGGATATTCATCCTGTTCAGGAATTAATAAATGAATGTGACATACCAAAATATTCACAGTTGGCTTTTCAGTGTATTTGATAGACCTCTTTTCTATTTTTAGGCCTTCATTCAAAGTTTGGAGTAACCCTGAATCTTCCAGAAACCGAGTTACCAAAGATACCAGAAGTGCAATACGTGCCAAATCTCAACTGCCCCCCAGACGTTTTATCAGTTAAATGCTGGTGAAATTTCTGGGTGGGAAACCTTTGAAAAATAAAGCAATACCACTGGAAGTGGGTGCGGAAACACAGAATCCAGCTGGAATGCCACTTTTCTCAGCGTTACACTAAAGGAACTGTTTAGAATACCATGATAGTCTCGTATTCCAGAATTACCGAGTCTCCTAGTATTGGCCGTCCCAGAAGCGGGAATCCTGCGGGGGTATTCCTGATTTGATGCAATGGTGCCCCTATTTTCTTATTCCAATGATTTATCCCATGTTTTTCGTGTCACCTTGAAATGGTATTTTCAAGCCACTTCACAAGAACTGCGCTTCATACAAACACTGAAATGAAGAGCAGTGGGTGTCCAAGGAGGTCCATGAGGGTGGATTCCAGGCCAGATTTCTACATAAGAAACATTTTTAAGCATACAATGAATCTAATTTAAATTCCCCATTAAGGGCAGGGATTACCCTAAAATCTGAGTAAGATCTGGGCCTTTGGGGTCTACTTTGGATTTCACCAATAAAGAGACCGGCGAAATTCACTGAGGAAGAGCTTGAAAAATATTTACCTTCTGAATATTTGTGACGTTTCTTTAAAAGACAGCAATGAATCACAAATACAACAATAATCATGGCAAAGGCACAGGAAACGATGATGAAGGACAGCTCAGGTCTTCGCAACGAGGACGTCTTCTTAAACCACGTTTCTGCCAACAAAATAAAGACAAAAAAATGTAATGAAATCTTTTTCACACAGGAAAAGTGGCAACAGTGTAGCGGTTACATCGGTGGCCAGAATAACCTCTAAAGAAATACCACCCATTTCCCCCCATACCCAGACTTTACGGTGAAATGTCCTTATCCTATTAACAAATACACTTCCTGCAAATCGACCTATACAGCTAGCTATGTCTCCGGGGCAGGAAGGTACTAAGTGATAGAGGCAGAATTAAAAAGGTTTCGAAAGAAGCATATATCTTGATTTTTTTTACACTACTTAAGGCCATGGTGCAAGGAAATGGGCTTTTTGCAGGTCAACACCCACTCTTTTACCTCAATTTGTGACTGCTATGTACTGAAGCAATGGCTCTGAAATGTTCTGAGGCCTGCTAAACTGGACTCAGTGCATGTGCTCTGACCCTTGAAATGGTGCATGTTTAATTGGCTTGTCCCCAACTGGCATACCCTAACTTACTAGTAAGACCCTGGTATATGGTACCAGGGGAACCCAGGGCCTGTAAGTTAGAGAGTTCCCCAGGGACTGTATCACTAGTTGTCCCACCCTGAGAGGAACAAGGTAAAACATGGCTCCCAGTCTGCCACTGCAGACTGGAAGGCCAGTTTAAAACTGCTAACTCGACTTTGTCATTTAAGGTAATGTCAAAGCTCAATCCTCCCCTTTTAATGTATGTAAGTCACCCCTATGGCAGGCCTAACGAGACCTAAGGCAGGGTGCTGTACATTAAAAAGTGGAACAGGTACTTTATATGTTCCAGCAGTAAAAAACCCTAAATTGTCATTTTTACTGCGGAAAGGTTAGTAGGCCCATTGGCAAGTACAGAGTTACAGGCTGGGTCTCCAGACATGCTAACGTCTGAATGGGACTACTGTGGTTGGTACTGTTTGGCATCAAAAGAATCAGTGCATTAAATCAGATTTGATGGTTAAATCAAATTTAATATCACTGGTGGGCAAAGTGCAACTTGAGAAGTTGCCACTTTAGTTGCCCAAGGTTCCCAGTGCCTGTTGACTGATGTACATAGGGCTTGTCCCGCAGACCGTTTTCTGCCCTTCTGGGGAGATGTGCTAAAGAATCCCCGAAAAAAACACAATAGGCGGCGGCATGGGAGGGAGGTGTTATCTTCTTCCTGCAGGAAGCCACACAGGTGTTAACCCAAAAAGCGAGCTTCAGGTGTTAGCCCAAAAAGCGAGCTTTAAAGGAGAAGCCACATTTGAAAGGAAAACGGGCAACACTTAGGAGAGGAGCACTCTATTGTTTAGGCAGACAGGCTGGCACTGGGGACAGGAGAAGCAAAGTCAGTTGTCAAACAATTTTTTCCGGGGGCGTGTAGCCCCTTGGTAGCCACATCTCTGGAGGTGAGCTAAAGAGCTCTGAGTGTTGAGAGTGAGGCATCATCATGGTCATGGGAGGGGGCAAAATTGTGCATACTGGGATAGCCAGATGTAACACTTCCAAGGGAGTGGTCATCAGAAGGAAGAGAACCTTGTAGTCAGTAGGCTACCAACCGCATCCTACCATGAGGACATTTTCTGAAGATAAATAGGGCACCTCTGGCACCCAGAACTCGGATCTCGACCCACTTGAAAGAAGTGATGTGGCGTAATGGCTAAAGCTGCTGACTTTGAATTTGGGGAACCAGGTTCAAGTCTCGGCGGAGGCTCAACACCTTGTAATTCTGGACAAATCACTTAATCTCCCCGTGCCTCATAAAATGTAAGTGTCCATCTGTAATGCAACTGGTGCTCATGTAAAATGCTTGGATACCTTCGAGTCAAGTTCATGCTATATAAAACTAAAAAAAAAAAAAGACCGAAGGAGGACTGCCCTTCTGCACCGCTGAAGACTGCTCCTACCGTGTCCTGCTCCAAGGAGTTGTCTCCAGAGCCCAGTCAAGTCAAGAGACTCCAAAGGCCCGCCGCCTGGCTTCCTGTTCGCAGCACAGGGACACAATTGCTGAAGAAGCCTGCTGAGGCAAGTTTGAAGCCCAAAGTTTCACCAGAGTTGCCTGGATGCGGTCGTGCTGTCTGAAAGTTGCTGGGACCCTCTGAAAGCAAGATATCAATTCAGGATTGACCTGTAACTGTGACAACAGACAGTGGTAATCCAGTGGCGACTGAACTTCGGTCAGACCGCAGAAGACTTTGTGGGACATCGACCCTGCAAACAGGACCCCCTCACCATCTTTGTGGATCAAGAAATCCCTGAAGGAAGACCCGTATCGACTGTGTCACATCCACAGCATCTTCAGCATCCTTCTTTCCTTGTATCAGGACCTCTCCATGGATAAAGTGCCTGGAACTGCTGAAGGACTGCTTCCTCTGTAAAGGTAACTGTTTTTGAGGACCTTATTGATCTCCCTGACTAGCTCCCTGCCAGAGTTGGTCGCCCCAAGTACTCCTAACTGACCGCATTGACACTTACCTACGTTTTCTTTGAAAAAGTTCTCTGTGTCCAATTCGTTGACTTTGCCAAGACTTTTTCTTGGTTGAGTGAAATTGTTTTGATTTAATATTGCTTGTAAAATCTATATCTCTGGAACCCTTCAGTCGAGGTTTTTCGTTCTAGTGTCTAAATTCTTATACAAACACAGTCTATTTAAACAAATTTGTGTCGTATTTCTTGAGTGTTGTGTTGATTTCTTCTTCAAATGTTTTGGTACTGTTGAAATGCTTTACACTTGTTCCTCTGTGTAAGCCTTGCTGCTCAGAGCCACAGCTACCCAGGGTTGAACTGAGGGTTTGACAGACAAAACCCGAGGGTCCTAAGGAGGTAGGTAGGTTTATTACAAGGTGAGGTTTCACTACCACGCAATATATTACATGGCGATTATCAAGTTATAGTTACCTTGGGGCAGAGTTATAGGTACTTGAGATAACTTTAACTAGAACTGCTGAAATTATATGGTTTTGTCTCTGTAAAGTCTGAACCTAACTGTAAATTCCCTGAAACCTTTGATTTATTTCAGTTTTTAAAATTCTATTTCATAACTACAACGTCCAAGTAACCTTTGATTTCTGCAGTGAATTTCTATGGCCAAAATCCCCCCGCAGCCCCCAACAAACATGCAGTGGGTGCCCTGGGTGGGCTCCAGGGAACCCATCATAAACTGGACGGGCCCCGGGGAATGGAGTCCCCAAGGCCAATAATGGCCCGGGGAGGTGGGGGCTTCATGCCCCCCTCCCCCTTCATAATTTAGGCCTCAGGGACTCCATCTCTCGGGACCTAGCCTTATGATAAAGGGGGAAGGGGGGCATGCAGCCCCCCTCTTCAGGACAATATTGGCCCTGGGGACCCCTTGTTATATGGTGGGTGCCCTGTAGCTCACCCAGGGCACCCACTACATATTAAAAAGGGGGAGAGGGCACATAGTCCCCCCCCCCGGGCCGTGTTTGGCCCCGGGAACCCCATCTCCTGGGACTTGACCTTAATATGAAAGGGTATTAGGGTTTGCAGCTCCTCTCCCAAGGCCAACATTGGCCCTGGGAACCCCATCCCCTGGGGACCAGCCAGTAAATGGTGGGTGCCCTGGAGCCCACTCAGGAAACCCACTGCATGTTTGCTGGGGGCCAGGGGGAGGCACAATACCCCGGCGGCCCCAGTCGACTTACTGCCTCCAGCGGGAGGCGGCACTGCTGCTCGCCCGCAACGAGTAGCTTAAAATGCTGCTCCCTGCGGGCTGGAGCTATTTTTTCATCTGTTTCCATGCACGCTTCACAGTGGGCAGGGAAATAGATGAAAAGTCATCTCTTAGCAGGCAGGAGCATTTTTCATGCTCTCGCCCACAGGGAGCAGACTTAGTGTTTGCTCTCCCTTGGCGGGAGCTTTGAAGCTGCTCCCGGTAAGTGAGAGCAAAACAGGGAAACTGCTATGTTCAGGGATGGGCACCCCGGGACATAGCTGGAGCCAGCCCTGGGGAATGGGGTCCCCAGGGAAAGTAACGGTTTCGGAAAGGGGGCCTTGTGGCACCTCTTCCCCTTTTTCTTTTGGACACGACCAGACCCCGGTGGGTAGGGGTGGCGGGCCCCAGTGACAAAATCAGCCCCCCTCTCTATTTTCAAATTCAGCCAGGCTCTGGGAGATGGGGTCCCCGGGGCCAAAATTGGACTGGGAGGGGGCCACGTGCACCCCCTCCCCCTAATTTATCAATGAAATTCCCCCGTGACCTAGCCCATCCACTGGGCAAAAAAAAAAAAAAATCATGTGCGGGTAACTGCACTTGCTTCTTTGAAAAAATTCAACACTACACTACTACTTGATGTCAACACTACGAGTCCCAAGAATCCTATCTGAGGGCGGTATAAATAAATATCACAAGACTTGGTTTACATCTGTATCTGCCATTAGCATGCCCGTTATCAAGGAGCAGGAGCTTCGAAACACAGGAATATCCAAGAGTGTATGCTGGTTTTACCTGAATAAAGGATCCTGCGGGGAGCTGCAGGACCCGCCTTAACTCAAGTGCGTTTCTGTTTGTTGGACAAACTTGGAGCTTGAATATATATATATATATATATATATATATATATATATATATATATATATATATATATATATATATATATATATATATATATATATATATATATATATATATTATCTACTGGCGATAGTTATAGTTAGGACCTATTTTCCATAGGAAATCCGCAACATTCTATTGGGAATTTCTTTGGCGCCGATTGACGAATCTTCGCGAAATTCTCCAAACTTTTGGCCAGCTCTGCTCCGCTCCTACCCTGAAAGTTTCGTGGTGATCCGTCAAGCGGGGGCCGAGAAAAAAGGGGGGTCCCAAAACGCGTTTTCCCCATGCAATTTCCCATAGGATCTGTTGTCGCAGCTACAGCCCGAACCGCTGAACGGAATGACACCAAATTTGGCAAAGAGGTAGTCCTCAGTTCGGACTCGTGCCTTTTGCATATTTGGTGTGAATCTGTTCAGTAGTTCCTGAGAAAATTAGGGTAAAAAAGTTAGTGATATCTATGGCCACGGAGGATCCGCGGACCCTACCTGCACCGTACGCGAACCCTCCTCGAACCGAGCGCGCACCCTCCCGATCGCGCGCTGAATGCTAATTTGCTGTCGAGCGTCTCTCTACATTCGAAACCAGGAACTGTTGGCGGCCATTTTCTGCCTCGGTAGAAGCGAGGCTGAAGAAGCAAGGGGAATAAATGCGTAAAACATATAAAGGGGGCAGAGTGGGAATACTCTGACCCTCTAGCGGTGCTTAGGGGGTCCCAGAAGGACATCCTATCGCGTTGGATGCACGGATTCTCTTGTGGTGGGTGCGCGGATCCACGGCAACGTTTTTTGAAAAACGACAAGAAATCATTGGTTGTATAACAGCTTTCTACACTGAAAGGTAGGGTGTATATTTTTGTTTTTTAAAGGTATGATTGTTATTGGTTAACAAAAACAGATTGTAAGGAACATTATATATGATAAGCTGATATGTTGAAAAGTCAAGTACACTTCCTGTCTTGTGTAGGAACATTGTGTGCTGAACTTGTGACCTGTGAGCTCAGTGCAGTGATCCATGACCTGTTTCTATGGTAACAGGCAGAAGGCAGATTGGGGGAAGGGTTGAGGGAATATGCTACTTACCAGTATGCATCTGTTCTTGGCATGTAGAGCTGCAGATCTATACACTGTGCATAGATCGCCATCTGGTGTTGGGCCCGGATGTTTGCAGTTTGTTTTTCCTCTTGGAAAGTCTTTGGAAGTCACGAGGTCGGTGACTCCTCCTTTGGTTCGTATTGCGCATGGGCTTCGGCACCATCCTCAGATTGTTTTTGGCCAGCAGGGAAAGATGGAGCGTAGTAATAACAGTAAAGAAACCCATGTGTGTTGTATCTAAATAAGATAGACTGGAACGGATACAGGTAGCCGGGGAGGCGGGTGGGCGTGTATAGATCTGCAGCTCTACATGCCAAGAACAGATGCATACTGGTAAGTAGCATATTCCGTTCGAGGCATATGAGCTGCAGATTATACACTGTGCATAGACTATATAGCAGTACCCAACCATAGCGGCGACCACCGGCATCCGTTGCAGTTGTTTGGAACAGTGTTTTTAGTACAGCCTGGCCCACACTAGCTTGTTGCTTGGTTTGCACATCTACACAGTAATGTTTTGTGAAAGTGTGCGGTGTTGACCATGTCGCTGCTTTGCAGATGTCATCTAATGGTATGTTCCCTAGAAAAGCCATAGAAGCCCCTATCTTCCTTGTAGAGTGGGCTTTAGGGGGAACAGATAGCGTGCGTTTTGCCTTGTGGTAGCAAATCTGTATGCATTTTACAATCCACCTAGCTATCCCTGATTTAGAAATAGGGTTGCCTTTATGTGGTGGAGAGAAAGAGACAAATAGCTGTTTGGTTTTTCTGAAAGGTTGTGTTCTCTGGATGTAGTAGAGTAAAGCCCTTTTAACATCCAGTGTGTGTAAAGCCCTTTCCGCAACGGTTTGAGGTTCTGAGAAAAAGACTGGTAATTCTACCGACTGGTTGAGATGGAAGGGAGAAATGACTTTGGGTAGGAATTTTGGGTTGGTGCGGAGTACCACCTTGTTCTGATGTATTTGGAGAAAAGGTTCCTGTATAGTGAGTGCTTGTATTTCACTAACCCTTCTAAGGGAAGTGATGGCCACTAGAAAAGCTGTTTTCCATGTGAGAAATTGCAGCTCACATTTATGTAATGGTTCAAAAGGCGGTCCCATTAGCCTTGTGAGAACTATATTTAAGTTCCAGACAGGTGAGGGTGGTACTCTGGGTGGAATTACTCTTTTGAGGCCTTCCATAAACGCTTTGATGGCAGGCACCCTGAAAAGCGATAGGTGCTGCCTGTTCTGTAAGTAAGCAGCAATTGCTGCCAGGTGTAACCGAATGGAATGATTATGCTAGGTTACACCTTTGTAGATGGAGCAAGTAACATATGATGTGCTGTATGGACACATTTAGAGGGTTTATTGTGTTGTTATGGCAGTAAACAACAAATCTTTTCCACTTTGCAGCATAGCATGCCCTAGTAGTAGGGCGTCTACCTTCTCTGATAATATTCATGCAATCAGGGGGAAGGTTAAGATATCCGAATTCTAGGACCTCAGGAGCCAGATCGCAAGGTTGAGCTGAGCTGGGTCCGGGTGCCTGATCTCTCCATGGTTCTGGGTTAGGAGGCATGGTGAGAGGTGTAACTTTTGGTGTGGTACTACCGAGAGTTCCAGTAGTGTAGTGTACCACGGTTGTCTGGCCCATGTTGGAGCTGCCAGGATGAGCGTGAGGGAATGCTGTTGTAGCTTTCGCACCACTAATGGAATTAGACGGAGAGGTGGAAAAGCGTATGCAAATTTGTCTGACCAGTTCATCCATATCGCATTGCCTTTAGACAATGGGTGTGGATATCTGGCGGCGAAGCTTGGGCATTTTTTGTTTTCGTGGGTGGCGAAGAGGTCTATCTGAGGATGCCCCCACTTCTGAAAGTACGGGTGAAGAACCTGTGGGTGAAGTTCCCATTTGTGGATCTGTTGCGTTTGTCTGCTGAGCAGATCTGCCACGGTGTTTTGGACTCCTGGGACGTGTTGGGCCAGGAGAAAAAAATTCTGCGGAATTGCCCATCTCCATATGCTCTGTGCTAATTGAGAGAGCTGTGGAGAGTGTGTGCCCCCCTGTTTTTGGATGTAGTACATGGCAGTCATGTTGTCTGTGCGAATGAGGACTGCTTTGCCTGAAATCCGCGTCTGGATGGATTTTAGGGCTAGGAAGATTGCCAGTAACTCCAAATGGTTGATGTCGAGTAACTTCTGTTGCGGCGTCCATGTGCCCTGCACTGTGAGATGTAACAGATGAGCTCCCCAGCCGGAGAGCGATGCGTCTGTTGTTAGGGTTATTTGTGGAACCGGGTCCAGGAACGGTCGACCTTTGGAAAGGTTTGTGGTGTTCCACCACTGCAGAGAGCGATGGGTGCGACCGCCCACCAACACCAGATCTGTCAGTTGCCCCTGGGCCTGGTTCCACTGGCGCGCTAAGCACTCTTGGAGTGGACGCATCTGGAGTCTTGTATGAGGCACTATGAAAATGCAAGAGGCCATCATCCCTATAAGTTGCATAAACACTCTTGCTGGGAGAGAGTGTTGAAGTATGAATTTTTGACGCAGAGCCTGTATGTTTGCAATCCTGGGAGGATTGGGATAGGCTATGGCTTTTGAGGTGTCTATGGTGGCACCGAGGTATTGTTTTGTGTGTGATGGTACCAGGTGGGACTTTTGGTGGTTCACCGTGAAACCTAGCTGGTGAAGTAGTTGGATTGTAGCGGCGGTGTGGTGCACACATTGGTGGTAAGACGTGGCTTTTATTAGCCAGTCGTCCAAATATGGGAAGACGTGAATGGGCTGTCTTCTGAGGTGTGCCGCCACTACTGCTAGGCACTTGGTGAATACCCTTGGTGCTGTTGTGACCCCGAACGGGAGCACCTTGAACTGGTAGTGTTGCCCGTCCTCTACAAACCTGAGGTACTTTCTGTGAGCATGGTGTACTGGGATGTGAAAGTATGCGTCTTTCAAGTCCAGTGTGGTGAAAAAGTTGTTGTGGGAGAGGAGTGGAAGAACCTGTTGAAGGGTTACCATGTGAAAATGGTCTGAATGTATGTAAGCGTTTAGAGGTCTGAGATCTAGAATAGGTCGTAGAGTCTCGTCTCTTTTTGGAATCAGAAAGTACAGGGAGTAGACCCCTAAATTTTGCTGATTGATGGGGACTTGCTCTATGGCTTGTTTTTGCAGGAGGGAGATTACTTCCTGTTTTAATAACGTGGCATGTTCTTGTGACATTGGGCGTTGCCTGGGTGGAATGTTTGGGGGGGTAGATGTTAATTCTAGGCAGTACCCTGAATGAATAATTTGGGTCCCCCATCTGTCTGAGGTGATGGTCTCCCAGACGTGAAGGAAATTTTGTATTCTGCCCCCGACCGGAGTGGAATGGTCTGGAGGGAGCGGGGGAAAGTCATTGGGTAGGCGGTGTGGCAGAGCGGGCGGTATTTGTCTTGCTTCTGCCTTTATTATTATTGCCTCTGTAGCCGCCTCTTTGATAACCCCTTGTGAAGGTAGACTGAGGAGGGGATTTGTAGGACGTGGATGCGCTATCTGAGGGGTAGCCTCTACCCGTGCCCCGAAAGGAAGAGCGGCGAAAGGAGCGCCTAGGAGTGTGTGACTGTAGGGCTCCCATGGATTTCGCCGTATCAGTATCTTTCTTCATCTTCTCGAGGGCTTCATTAACTTTTGGACCAAATAAATGTTGTTGATCGAATGGGTGGTTCAATATGGAGGCTTGCACCTCAGGTTTAAAACCTGAAACTCTTAGCCAGGCGTGGCGACGGAGGAGGACACTGGTGTTTATGACCCTGGAGGCTGTATCTGCCGCATCTAGGGCACAGCGTATAGAGGTATTAGTTATAGTTTTTCCCTCTTGAATCAATTAGTTAGCCCTATTTCTGTAATTTTCAGGGAGATGGTGCATGATGGTCTCTAACTCATCATAATGCGCTTTGTTGTATCTGGCCAATAGCGCTTGAGTGTTGGCGATACGCCATATATTGGCGGCTTGTGACGCAGTGCGCTTCCCTGACGCGTCTAGGAGCTTGGACTCTTTGTCAGGTGGTGGTGCATCGCCTGACGCCTGAGAATTTGAACGCTTCCTAGCTGTAGACACCACTAAGGAATCCAGTGGTGCTGGGCCTTTAATGTTTGAAGGATCTGTGGGGGCGGCTTTGTATTTTTTCTCTATACGTGGGTTTAGGACCCTAGCCCTGACTGGGTCTTTAAAAACCTCTGGTGCATGTTTGATTACTCCTTTTAGCATAGGTAGTATAGCAGTAGACCTATGTGCAGTATCGAAGGTGTCTAGGAGAAAATCTTCCTCTACTGGGTCAGTATGTAGCTCTACCCCGTGATTATGTGCCGCCCTCTGTAGTAGGTGGTGAAAACCTAACGAGTCTTCTGGTGGGGATGGCCTAGATGGATAAAGGTCATCCTGTGGGACATCTGGGATGTCCGGATTGTTATAGTGATCCCATGGGTCTGGGGATCCAGTAGGGGTGGGGTCTTGTGGCACATCTGCTGGATCGTAGTAAGGGTCCCCTTGATCATCATGGTCTGGAGACAGGGTCGGAGAGCGATGAGGCAGGGATGGAGAAGGTGGAGGTGGGGAAGGTGGAGGGGGTGGAGGAGGTGGGGAAGGCACTCTGAAAGGGGAGGTAGCAGTGTCCTTCCTCTTTGGAGGTGGAGGTGGAGCTGGTTTGTCCAAATGTCTCTTTTTTGAAGACAGTGTCAAATGTCCAGTTTTTGGATCCTTGGTACGTGTCTTTTGCATAGGATCCGGTGTAAAAAGTTCTTGCGACACTGGTTGTTCGGTCGGCGCCGAGGTTTTCGGGGCAACGGCTTTTTAGGCTTGTCTGTGCCGTGCTTTTTCGGGACCTCTGATTTTTTGTTCGGTGCCGAGAGAGGCTTCAGCACGGGAGTGTCGGTGCCGAGGGCCTTATGATGTTTGGTCAGCACCGAGAGGGCGGATTTAGACACCGAGGGCTTTGGTGCTGAGCTCGGTGTGGAGGTGGAGGCCGATTTTTTTTTCGGTGCCGAAGGGTGTTTTTCGGCACCGCTGGTAGGCTGGCTCGAGCCCGAGCCGCCGTAAGGCTTAGTAGGCTTCTTTACCGGGCCCGAAGGTGGGGTGTTAGAAGCATTGTCCTTGGTCTTGCCTAGGCTCGAAGGCGTGACCGAAGCCTTTTTGTGTATCGGCGCGGGTGTGGGAGGGGGTATAGTACTCACGACCCTCTGCGCCGGGGTGATGTCCTCCACATCTGAGTCGTCGGCCTCGGAAGCACTGACCAGGTCGTCGTCATCTTCTTCGATGTTCTGCTGTCCCGGAGCTTCGACGTCGTCCCCGAAGATGTCGACTGGAGTGGAGGTCGAGGAGTGCGCCATGTTGCGTCTGGCCCTTCGATCTCGAATAGTCTTTTTCGATCTAAAAGACCTGCAGGCGCGACAGTCTCGAGCCTCGTGTTCAGGGGAGAGGCAGAGGTTGCACACCTCATGAAGTTCGGTGTGGGGGAATTTGGACTCACATCGAGGGCACTTCTTGAAGGGAGTTCTTTCCATCAGTCGAGACCGGAGCCGGGATAGGCCCGAAGGCCGCCGTCGACGACCGGAATCGAAGAAATGTTGAAGAGAAGGTGATTAAGATGATTTATTATCTGAAGAATCTCGATGAGCGAGGATTTTGGGTCGATCGTTGAACTGGAAAAGTTCGGAACCGGAGCGTGAAGTATTACATCCGAGCCCGATGGCGGAAAAAAACAATCTGAGGATGGAGCAGAAGCCTATGCGCAATACGAACTGACCTCGTGACTTCCAAAGACTTTCCAAGAGGAAAAACAAACTGCAAACATCCGGGCCCAACACCAGATGGCGATCTATGCACAGTGTATAATCTGCAGCTCATATGCCTCGAACATGTATTTCAGTTGGAAAGGGTTGAAATGTTTAACCAATAGAAATGTGTGTTTGCTTTTGAGTTTATGTGCGAAGGATTGTGATTTGATGTTTACATGTATATGTGTGGAAAATGAGAGGGAAACTTTTCCATTCTTTGCTTTTGCTAAGAGGTGCACAGTGCAGAGATTATGTAAAAGAAAATATGGTGAGTGATTGATATACTCCTTAATCTACAAAAGAACTTGAAAGATGAGTTATTTAATTGTGAGGGGATGTATGTGGACTATTTTGATTTTAATCAGACTAATGTATTTTTCCTGCTTAAGTTTAGGGAGTACTTTTTTCTCTACAATGTGTGTGCATGTAGAAACCATTCTGTGATTGGCATTTGTGTTTTTCATGTGTTTGTAGAGAGATAACTGCAGTTTTTTTATTTTGGTAGAATTAGAAACCAGTCATTGTTTATGAATTTGTGAAATGAGTTATGTTATGTTTCTATACTAAAATGTAGTACTACTTCTAGATGAAGAAATGTGTTTTCATATAGTGCAAGGGATAGTGTTGTTTGTCTAGAATCACACAGTGAGTCTGTGTGCATTTGGGAACCACTGTGAGAGAAGCATTTGGTAATATCGTGTATTTGCTGACAGATAAGTGTTTTAAAACCAGTCAGGTTGTCAAGTTTTAGTAGCATTAGAAGCCAGTCTTTGCTTATGTGTTGATTAAATGAGTCAGGCATTGACACTAAAGTGCAGTCGTGAAATATGTAGATTGTGTGCAGTTCCCTTATCACTTCCAGTGTAGTGAATGAGTTTTGGTAAACTCCTAGGGATACTGGTGCTTGTCAAGGATCACACTGTGAGTCTTTGTGCATTTGGGAACCACTGTGAGAGAAGCGTTTGGTAACATCGTGTATTTGCTGAGAGAAAACTGTTTTAAAACCTGTCATGTTGTCAAGTTTTAGTAGCATTAGAAGCCAGTCTTTGCTTATGTGTTGATTAAATGAGTCAGGCATTGACACTAAAGAGCAGTTGTGAAATATGTAGATTGTGTGCAGTTCCCTTATCACTTCCAGTGAAGTGAATGAGTTTTGGTAAACTCCTAGGAATACTGGTGCTTGTCTAGAATCACACTGTGAGTTTTTGTGCATTTGGGAACCACTGTGACAGAAGCGTTTGGTAACTGCGTGTATTTGCTGAGAGAAAACTGTTTTAAAACCTGTCATGTTGTCAAGTTTTAGTAGCATTAGAAGCCAGTCTTTGCTTATGCATTGATTATGTGTTGATTAAATGAGTCAGGCATTGACACTAAAGTGCAGTCGTGAAATATGTAGATTGTGTGCAGTTCCCTTATCACTTCCAGTGAAGTGAATGAGTTTTGGTAAACTCCTAGGGATACTGGTGCTTGTCTAGAATCACACTGTGAGTCTTTGTGCATTTGGGAACCACTGTGAAAGAAGCGTTTGGTAACATTGTGTATTTGGTGAAAGAAAACTGTTTTAAAACTTGGCATGTTGTCAAGTTGTAGTAGCATTAGAAGCCAGTCATTGCTTATGCGTTGATTAAATGAGTCAGGCATTGACACTAAAGTGCAGTCGTGAAATATGTAGATTATGTGCAGTTCCCTTACCACTTCCACTGTAGTGAATGAGTTTTGGTAAGCTGCTAGGGATAGTGTTGTTTGTCTAGAATCACACTGTGAGTCTGTGTGTATTTGGGAACCATTGTGAGAGAAGTGTTTGGTAACATCGTGTATTTGCTGACAGATAAGTGTTGTAAAACATGTCATGTTGTCAAGTTTTAGTAGCATTAGAAGACAGTTATGGCTTATGCTTTCATTATATGAGTCAGGCATTGACAGTAAATTGCAGTTGTGAAATATGTAGATTGTGTGCAGTTCCCTTACCACTTGCACTGTAGTGAATACGTTTTGGTAAGCTCATAGGGATAGTGGTGCTTGTCTAGAATCATACTGTGAGTTAGTGTGTATTTGGGATCACTGTGAGAGAAGCATTTGGTAACAGCATTTATTTGCTGGCAGATAACTGTTTTAAAATCTGTCATGTTGAGAAGTTTTAGTAGCATTAGAAGCCAGTCTTTGCTTATGTGTTGATTAAATGAGTCAGGCATTGACACTAAAGAGCAGTCGTGAAATATGTAGATTGTGTGCAGTTCCCTTATCACTTCCAGTGTTGTGAATGAGTTTTGGTAAACTCCTAGGGATACTGGTGCTTGTCTAGAATCACACTGAGTCTTTGTGCATTTGGGAATCACTGTGAGAGAAGCGTTTGGTAACATCGTGTATTTGCTGACAGAAAATTGTTTTAAAACTTGTCATGTTGTCAAGTTTTAGTAGCATTAGAAGCCAGTCATTGCTTATGCGATGATTATGTGTTGATTAAATGAGTCAGGCATTGACACTAAAGTGCAGTCGTGAAATATGTAGATTGTGTGCAGTTCCCTTATTACTTCCAGTGTAGTGAATGAGTTTTGGTAAACTCCTAGGAATACTGGTGCTTGTCTAGAATCACACTGTGAGTCTTTGTGCATTTGGGAAACACTGTGAGAGAAGCGTTTGGTAACATGGTGTATTTGCTGAGAGAAAACGGTTTGAAAACGGGTTTAAAACCTGTCATGTTGTCAAGTTTTAGTAGCATTAGAAGCCAGTCTTTGCTTATGTGTTGATTAAATGAGTCAGGCATTGACACTAAAGAGCAGTCGTGAAATATGTAGATTGTGTGCAGTTCCCTTACCACTTCCACTGTAGTGAATGAGTTTTGGTAAGCTACTAGGGATAGTGTTGTTTGTCTAGAATCACACTGTGAGTCTTTGTGTATTTGGGAACCACTGTGAGAGAAGTGTTTGGTAACATCGTGTATTTGCTGACAGATAAGTGTTGTAAAACATGTCATGTTGTCAAGTTTTAGTAGCATTAGAAGACAGTTATGGCTTATGCTTTCATTATATGAGTCAGGCATTCAGTCAGTATGGATGCAGTCCTCTAATCACCTACACAGTTGTGTTTCACACCTTCTATTCCCTAGTTAGTATTCATACTCTTCTAGCAAACACCCTGTGAGTCACCAAGTGTGTCTCCTTATACTACTGTAATCATTTAGTCAGTTAGCATGTAGTGTTTTAGTGAGGTAGGCTTTAGGGCATGAACTGCTTCAAAGTAGTATGCACTATGCATGTAGTGTTTTAATGATCGTCACACTTGTGGTTTAGGGCTATAGTTTCATAGTCAGTTTTTATATAAAATGTGTTTGTACAGTAATGGAATAGTATAAATTTGAAAGTTATTAATATACATTTATTTGTGATTCTTTTTTACAGATACAGAACAGGAGTGTTTCTCATCTGTTTGCACTCTTCTCGTGCAAGATTGTTTGGATGAAGGGTCCTTAGGTGTTTCATCATACTTGCTGTGCCGCACGAGTTTTTTTTGTTAGGATCTCCTCGTAACAGAACTCTTTGGCAAATCTTGCGAGTGACGAAGGTGGCATTGGTCTTTGTTTGCTCCTTGGATAAAGTAAAAAATTTCCTCACCACTGAAGAAAAACGTTGTTTGTGTGGTGCCTTCTGCAAAACATTTTCTTCAGATTCGGTAAATATTTTAAAGCGGCAACATATACAGTTTTTGTAACTTATAAAATTTTGTTAGCTGTATGCATTTTATATATCTGTGATTTGTTTCTTGTGGTATTTTGTTGAGAATACCATGTTGTTGTTTTTTTTAACAATCTTTCTTATTTTCCAGGTCTGTCGTCGACATCCATTGTCCCCACAGTAGTGTTCCGCCTTATTTTTTATTATTGTTGTTACATTTTGTTTATTAGTTTATTGTTCATATATATGTTAATAAAAAAATAAAGTTTGAAAATATTTTTTCGCTTATATATTTATTATTATAAAAAATAAAGTTTGAAAAAAAAATTAATAACGTTTTGGGTTGTTCTCTTAACTGCTGTGTGACTCTTTCTTGTTCTTATTACTGTTATTTGATGGGAGTCCACCATGGTGTTACATTTTGGGGGACTTATTGCTGGAATACTGGTGATATCTGCAGTTTGCACTAACTTCTGAATAGTGTGTTAGATTTATCTCAACTTTACTTCCGTTAAAGTGCTGATAATGAAATGGAGAGTAGCCGTTCCCGTGCAAAAAGACACGAGGTGCACCTTTCCGATTTATTCTAAGTACTAAAATCCTGTATTGAATTGCACTGAGGTATTGGCTGCAGTTACAATGTACACACAAAATCTATTAAGAAATCTCATTGTATTTATATTGATTGGGAATAGTGCGTCAGGTGCTGGATCTTGATGAGATACACTGCTCTGTTCGTATATTGTTCTGCACACGAAAAAAATCACAACTTTCACACAATTTGCAATGCGAAACAAATTCCGGCGATAAGACACGTTAGCACCAGGGATTTTACACCTGCTTTCTGCTGGTGTTAAGCAGGACAACTACCTGCACCATGAAAGGGAACACAGTCAAGAGCCACACCAAAACACCCACAGGTACCATAAAGTCAATGAGCATGATACAGGGATACCCATGAGGGACAGAAGACCCATCTCAACAACTCCAGGACCGCCAATGCCCCCCAAACCCACATCTTAGTAAGTGTGTCCCTGTGGTCATTGTCTTAGCATGATAGGCACGAGCCCTACAACATCACAGTGTGCTGTCACCTCAGCGTTGGCAGTGAGCCTGGATGTGTAGCTACGCACGCATCCTCCTGCATGCACAACTGGCGTGTGCTGGTCTGGGGTTCACAGGTCAGTGCAGGGGTGTGCCTATCCGGCAAGGGGAACGGGGTGTCTCGGACATGTCCATGTACAGGAAGTGCGGTAAGTGTGTCTCTGTGTTCTGGTGTGGCCTGCTACAAGAGCCGCAGCAGTTGATGTTGTAAACTGGCATGCACCACCTCCAAACGGCACTGTGATGTTGTAGTTGGAATGTAGCAGGACATGCGCAAATAGGCATTACAATGGGGTGCTGTACGAGTGCACGAGATACAACAGCGCACCGTACAAAAGTGTGGGGGCTCGTAGGAGGGAGGTGCAGCCGTTTGGCAACATAACACACAGTGAACTCAACCATGTGCCACATGCTGGGCATCTCATCCATGATGACCACGGTCACAGACATCCCACAACACCAACGATTGGCCTTTGTACACATCCTGTATGAATGCAGCGTGGTTTTCACTTCTATGCTCGTTCAGTGGTGTGATGTTGGCGGGTTGTGTGACTTGTGCTGCTTGTTGGTGTGTTTCATTTTGCCCATTGTTAGTCTATATGTGTGTTGTACTTAATTGTGCATGTGTGCCATTCTGCCCATCTCCCCCCTCCCCCACTCCCTGCTTCTTCCTCTTCCTACTGCTGTTGTGTCTATAATTTTGTTGCTGCACACATAAATACATGTAAAGAATAAATTAGAATAGTTCCTTGATTCTTTTAGGCTTCAAAACTTCTCTATTGGTTTCTTTTAAATTTTCCATATGAACCGTTTTTTTAAATATTGAACAACACATAGAAGTCAGAAGTGCAACGTATTCTATCAACACACTTTCTAGAACATTCTACAACACGTGCAGGGTAAAAGTTCATCAATTTTTTAAAACTTAACGATATTTTTTTGTAACATTTTCTTGAATATTTAACGACACATGCAGGTTAAAAGTTGACGATTGTTTTAAGTTCGAACAGTGCCTTTCAAATGCAAGTAGCAGGTGTGGTTGATCTGAGCAAATTTTATCCTTTGATATGTACTCCACGTTGAAACTGCTTTTTCTTAACCAATCACAAAGATGCTTTTCCACAAAACTAATGTGCACCCTACTTTTAAAAAAGAATGCTTTTCATGATATCTTCAGAGATTAGTTATATATAGGAATTAGCATTTAAAAAACCTTTGAAATTCACAGAAAAAATCATAGGTTTCAGGGGCGTTATAGTTAGCTGGACATTTCCCTCGTACAAAACCCTAGAAATTCCCCTGTTATAGATAGTTCAGCTAACTATAACTCGCGCCCCCGCAATGCACTGCTGATGACGTCACATATTACATCACTCATGACATGGTCAGTGACATCACTGATGACATCACTGATGACATCTCAAATGACATCACTCATGACATCACTGATGACATCATCCATGTGATAAATTAGTGCATCTTATCACACCCTAATATAACCTTTGATACACCGACTCAAAATTTCAGACGGCCATTTTGAAAATCATAGATACTCCAATACCAATAACTACATTCCCACTCATTAACTCTTAGGTCTACATACACCTCCACTCACTCACCTGTACAGTCACTCATACTTACAGTCACTCCGTACAAGACTATCATATGCATTTATACACCTAGATAGACACTCACACACCGCCAATCATCCATTGAGGTACTGACACACCTAGTCATTCGTGCAAGTAATTAAACACAGTCCAATGTACTCACCTATGCAGTTAAACACACTCAAGTTCACTTACGCTCTAATAGAATCATTGATACAAGCACACACTCATCCATACAGCCACTCTCACAATCACACACTCACATATACCCACTTATATACTGCCTTTCACATATGTAGTTAGTCACACATGTACCACTGGCCTAGACCCCTGCAAGCACCCACCTCCTGCAGTGCATGGCCTTCTGGCTTGTACAGCATCCAGTTGGTCTCACAGGGCCTAGCCGCACTCAGGCACACTTACTAAATGTGTCAGAGTTGTAGGTGTAGGACGTAGCAGACAATGCTTTGAACTAGCTGCTAAGTGGTCAAAGTGATTTGAAGGCAGTAACAGGAAAACCTTTTCCATTTGGCAGCATAAATGGGACGAGTAGTAGGCTTGAGTGCCTCCTTGAGTATATTCATGCATTTGAGAGGTAGGCTGAGGTAAATGAACTTCAGGAGCCAGATCACAAGGTTGAGATTCCTGGAGTCGGTGCCGGATTTCTCCATGGTTCTGCATGTGAAGGTCCGGCATGTTGGTGGGGCTCTTGTGAACCACAGAGAGCTCGAGGAGAATGGAGAACTAAGGCTGGCGGGCTTCGGAAGATGCGGTCCGGCGGGGAGAGGTCTAGGTGCCCAGACGCGGCGTCTCCAACATTGAAGATTGTTTCATAGGGAGATCCCCCCCCCCCCCCCCCGAGTCCATGGAGTGCAACCTCGCACATAACAAAATATACAACGTGACTTAGGGAACGTATGTATTAATTACGCATGCTTTATTAGTAGGAGCGTTCACTTAATTTTTTCACTATCTCTATTTTTCCTATTAAGGTTTATCAGAAGTGGCAAACACAGTGCTGGTCCCTGTGTGGTCCTGATGAAGAGCTAGGGGAAGCTCGAAACATGTTGATCATACACTGAATTCCTACTCATCACAGTCAGGTTTCCCAGTGCAACCCCCCTTTTAGACATACCAACCTAGGAGCAAGAATAAAAGTTGTTTAGGCCCACTAGCAAGGTATTTTTAATCACTTTCTAACCACTCCACCACACAATGCACCACACATAGTCTTCCACTAAAAATGCTACTACGTAATTCCACAAGTCGTAGCACGCCCCTGTTCGTAGAGAACTGGGATGGCCCCAATGATGAAGCATGTCACCGTGGGGGAACCCTGGCGAGTGAGGGGGCTCAAGAAAGAATTTTTTTTTCCTCTCTGTCTGGTTTTTCCTGATCACACTGGTTAGGCGCCACATTCTTGGACTAGATCTCTAAACCCAATACCTTGGGTTTTCTTTGTTTGTATACGCAAGGAGGGCGACCTAGTCTTACACCTGACACCTCCCGCTACTTTGTGTACTATGTTGGGAACCCACATATCTGTAAGCATGAGAGGGGGATTCGCAAGTGGAGTTCCCACTCGTGGACTTGTTTCTGCATCCTGCTGAGGAGGTCGGCAAAGTCGGTGTCCACCCCGGCAAGTACTCTGCTAACAGATAAATCCTGTGGTGGAGAGCCCACCGGCAGATGGCCTGGGCTAGCTGAGAAAGATGGGGAGAATGTGCGCCTCCCCGTTTCTGAAGGCAATACATGGCAGTCATGATGTCCGTCTGGATGAAGCCTATATTGCCCACAGTGCGGAGAGGAAGGCCTTAAGCTCTAGATGGAAGGCTAACAGCTCCAGATAGTTGATGCGGAGAACCCATTTACTAGGTTACCACATGGAGGTAGCACCAATGCACTGGATGAATCGGAATGTGGAAGTAGGTGTGTTTGAGGTCAAGTTCTGCCATTAAGTCACCTTGCAGTAGCAGCGTAATGACATCCTGAAGAGAGACCATGTGGAAATGTTCTGACAGATGTACAGGTTGAGTTGCCTGAGATCTAGAATGGACTGAGGAATGAGGAAGTAGAGGGTATATACCCCTGAGCCCTGCAGGTATTGCGGCACAGGCTCTATGGCCCCTTAGACATGGAGTACTTGAACCTCTTCCCGAAGGAGAAGTCAGGGTCTGTATCCTGTGGAGGGTCCATGTCATAGGAATCCCATGGGTTTCCCTGCAGGAGGCATGTTTATGGGCCCCCCAGCTATGTCCTCTAAAGTAAGAGTGTGGTGACACCTGTGATTTGTAGGAAAGAGAGTCAGCAGGAGAAGCAGATGGGAATGGTGAGGCTGAGGGCCTGGGAGGTGTAGCGGAGGGGACAGCAGGCCTTGAAAACTCAACTCGCCCACCCGCAATGGCGAGGCAGATTTTATCAGGTCGAGCTATTTTTAACACCTACTGGTCCCTTCAACAAATGAATACAATCTGGAAAGGACCAGGTGTTCTGTCCATTCAGAAAGTGAATGAGCAATAAAGATTCCTTTAAATCTTGTTTTTATCCTCACACATTTGCTGCCTGTTCGAGGAAAGAGGTCAAATGCCAGTTTGTCTTTTTGTTAAATGTTTATTTTTCCTTTCTTTTACTACAGTTAGAGGTTTTTTTCAAGTAAGCTGTCCGACAATCATTGTGGAACAAAAGGCCGTAACATTTCAGTTTTGTTGCTAAAATATAACATTTAAATAGCTTATAAATGAATATTACAAATTTCAAAATCTATGAAGAATTAAAGTACTTTTTTTTGTAATTGAGAAGTGTGAAGCAAACAAAGATTTAAATAGGGGCAAAACAAATCAGAGTGCTTTACTTGGTGATGTGCAAATGGCATTATAGTTACAGAAACTATTTCCAAGCGCTGTTTGTGCACTCTATAGTTTTATCAGTAAAATCGCATGTCAGTGGAAAATGTTGTGGTTATTTCAATGTAAAATCTGCTGATTGCAAATGACAGTGTGCTACTATTTCATGCTTTATTATAATTTGTTTTAAAATATTAGGTTTTAAACTTGATTTGAGAAACATGCCTGACCCCACCCTGATGACAATGGTGTTAATGAACTAAGAGGCAAGTCGGGGGCATGTTTATCCTTTATGCGGCTAGATTTGTATTATATATGGAATACAAGTTTAGTCCATGAAATCAGACAAAAGAGTTTTTAGTACAGCAGCCATATGTGATAATGAAGAAATTGGTGGCTCAATGAATTAGATTATTTGCCCAGGATAACATCATTTGAAACCAGTTTATGGGTCAAGATGTGGTAAATATGTCATTACCGGTACTATTTTTTATGCGGTAAAGTCTAGTAAGAATAACTCAGTAAATATAAGAGGCAGAATCCGTGGTATTAGAGGTTCTAAAAGGCTTTATTCCTATACAAAGGAATACAATTCGAATTGCAGGCTTCTATTCCATCACCACGAAAGTTCAGGAAGGAAGGGCATACATTATTGACAGATAATCAGTTTTATAGAAAATGCATTACAGTGAAACAGATGCAGGAGGCGTAACAGCTGATAATACAGATAAAATATGCATACGTAACTAATAAAGGCGGACATATAGGCGTAATTTAATAAACGTCATTATACATGATGTCACAAGTGGGTGGATCCATAAGAGAATCCTGTAATGTCAGCAGAAATATTTGGCAGATGTGCGCGCGCAGCCGCATGACGTGTGATTGACGTGCAACTAGAGGGTGAAGGGGACTTGACATTTAGCTCTACATGTGGAGACAGAAGTCTGGGGTCATGTCAACCTAATCCCAAATCATATCTAATATCCTATGTTTAAAGAACTGTGTTATCCAAAAGGAAAGGTTTCTAGGATAGAATCTATTCTATACTGACTGTTAGTGCGTGTACAAGCGTCTAAGTGTCTACACGAGATGCGAGGGGGTAGGAATATTCCATGGTAACGGGGGCTATGAATTACTTGCATGAGGACAGCGAGGCCTGGCCCTTTGCACGGTAGCTGGAGGAATGTTTACCTAAACTACTAGACAGGAATGTATCGGATGAGGGGCGGAGCAGATAATCTTGAAGGTGAAATACAGTTTTTGGCAGGCAACAGGCTGGATCAGGCACCGTTAGCCGCGCAGGGAGTAGGGCAAAGTTCATGGATACAGATGCAGGCTCAGACTGGAGCTTTCAGAGGCAGAAGGCAGGAAAAGGCTTGATGACAGAATTCTGGGCCTACTCGCCTGAATCTGTAAAATGTGGAAAGTGAACCACATAAAGTCGGTGGCCTTTCATACTTAGGAATGGAATATCTGACCCATTCATGGCGGATCTGAAAGAGGACATGTTGACGATGGACGCACATATATTTGCGTCTTCAAAACTGGAACTGGAGGGAACATACATGTACTTATAGCATGCACATGGAGCCGTTGGGGTCTACGATAGGGGACATAACTGATCACAAAATTCATATTTCCTCATTCCCTCCTTGTCCCCTACGGACCCTCAGGAGATATCGATCTTCATCAATCCATCGATCTGCTCATATAGCATCATTTGTTCTTCTTTCTTCTTCCGGGATCTTGAACGAAAACTCGGATGTGGGATACACGATGTGGCACACAGACCACAAATCGCTGGCCCACATTGTAGACATAAGCAGCAACTGAATAGTATGAGAAAGCCAATACCTAGGAAGGATAGGATTCTCCATCCCCAGGCTGACAACACGCTCCAGAACCAACCGGACCAAGTCCAGGTGCCTGGACTCTGGTGTATCTGGCTCATAATCTTATGAAGGCGAGTTATGGCTTTATATACTGACGGCGAATTTTCTGGTATGAAAACGCAGCAACTTGATCCGATGACCCTACAAGCTCCGCCCCTATCGGCCAGGATGACGTCAAGGACAAGACGATTTTGAAGCACAACAATCCGCATAGCAGACTGCTCTTCTGTTAAATTGCCTAAGGCGGAAGTAGTCTCGTTCACTACTGCTTCAAGGGTTCTAGTTAATCTACGTATCAGCTTACTATTAGTGACTGTACCTATATAGGGAAAGAAACCTTTATTGAAATCTGTGTATTGCTCCCATGCTGTTTCAGTGTAATCGACAATTGGGAGATCTCTCTGCTGTCTATTGTGTACTAAATGGGTATTTCTATGATAATCAGGAGGAGCTAGGAAAACAGGTGGTAGAAGGAATGCTATGTAACAGGTACCATCCCAGTCTAGAGGTAGACGTATATATGCGGTCTGGCCACATATGAAGTAGGAATGACGGGAAGCTCTAAATGTAGACTTGCCTTGATCACTGAATTTTATTACAGTGGTGCATTTACTATGGCCCATGTGTAGGGAACCATTCTTTCTTACACATAATTCCCCTTTTACTGGGAATACTGACATGGCGGGCAAGATTGGTGTAGCTTCAGATTCAACGTTCAGGATCATGAGGTTAAGTGTAAAATTACCTAATCCATATACTTCATTTTCTAGATCAGTTCCTGTTCTTTTGGGAAGTCCCTCCTTGTTAGGGTAGCAGACTTTAAGCAAAACTAGGTTCAGGTTTCCCCATACCCAGTTGTCTTGATAAACTGCGGAATTCGAATCTAGGGAATTAATCAAACTAAACCATGCTCCACAGGAGCCATTGTGTGTGAACGGATAGGGAAAGAGGGGCAAAACTCCCTTATAGTTCTGATAGGGAGGGAGTCGGCCACATATCCAACAATTTGTGGCATTGCTGGTCTGATGGGAATGATGTAACATACTAATGAATGTGTTGTTGCGCAGCGCAAATCTATAGGACAACTCATGCGGAGGTAATTCGCTAAAAGAATGTTCTGCAGTTACATTGTAAACACGCTTAAAAATAGGGTAATACATGTGCAATAGTATACTGGAAATAATGATCAGAAGACTTAGAAAAAACAAAATTAATAATGTTACTGTGCAGTGACTACGAAGTGATTTACAATACGCATGCTTTTTAAGCTGCATCTGTTGATTTCTTTCTCTATTCCGGTCTAGAGGATACATGTCAGAGACAAATTCAACCGATTCACCTTGGAGAGGACTTAAACAATCAAATTGTCTGACTTGCTAGACCTTAATTTTAGTTTGTAAAGTTCAGTGTTTGTTAGTTCAACCAAGGGGAGTTTTGAGTCTGTCTGTGAGGGAATGCAGGGCTGAGTATTCACACTGGATGGTAGTCCATAAAATTTCTTGATATGACTCGAGTGCAACCACCCTTTACGTCCCTCGATTTTCACGGCTGTCCTTGTGGTTAGTAGAACTAGCTTCGGCAACTTCCACCTAGGCTCCAGTTGGGTCTTCCGGTCGAAATTCCGGACCAGAACCAGGTCGCCCGGAACCACGTCATGGGGCTTCACCTCAGTATTATCGGGAAAAGCTGCAGCTACCTGTGAACGACAAGATTGTAGTGCAGACATCAAGGAAGCCAGGTAATCTGTCAGCATATTACAGTCAACATCAGTGATTTTGCGAGGTATAGGCGTCCCCCACATATTTGGTGGTCTACCGAAGATCACCTCGTACGGGGATAGCCCTGTTCGAGAATGTGCTACCATTCTCATGTAAAAGAGCGCAACTGGTAAGGCTACTATCCAATCGACACCTTTTTCTCTACATATTTTGGACAATCTAATTTTCAGAGTTTGATTATGGCGTTCCACGAGACCTGCTGCCTCGGGATGTCGGACACAGTGGAATTTCCATTGGTAACCTAACAAAAGGGAAACATGTTTCATTAGTTCGGATGAGAATGGCTGGCCGTTATCTGAGTAGACAACACGTGGCAAACCATACCGTGGGAAGAATTCTCGAACTAACTGTTTGGCAGTAGTCGGGACAGTGTAATCTGAAACCGGGTAGGCTTCTGTCCAACGGGAAAGAGCACAGACAACTACGAGAACATATTTGAATCCTCGACATCGTTCCATCTGGATATAATCCATCTGGAGGACTTCAAAAGCATGATCGGGAGGTTGAAATCCACCCTGCTCTACGGGGATGCTTTTACCTGGATTAAACTGACAACATATCATACAGGTACGAACTTTTTGTTTAGCTGCTGCTCGCAAGTGTTTGTTGAACCAAATGTGTTGAATGCTGTCTAGCATAGCTTTTTCTCCTAGGTGCGCTGGACTATGTATTGTGTTAATGATGACTTGAACCATGGAGTCGGGAAGAAACCATATAGATTTTTCCTTCGTCATCCATCCTTGATCCGTTTGGATCCCTCCTAATTCAGTCCATTTCTTTATTTCTTCTGGTGTAGCATGTGTCTGTATGTCAATTACATCAAGGGCGGGATCCTTAACTGTCATGCAATGTGTTGGTGTCGGAACTATTGTCTTTGTCATGTCAGTTGTGTGAGTCTGATTCTGAGCAGTCTGTTTAGCTGTTCTGTCAGCTAGGTCATTACCCCGAGAAATGATATCGGTAACTTTTGTATGGGCTTTGCATTTCATAATCGATATTGCAGTGGGTAGATGAATCGCATCTAATAGGGCTTGAATGAGGGGTCCGTGTTGGATGTGGGCACCGTGAGAAGTTAAATAACCTCTCTCTCGCCACAGTACGCCGAAGTCATGGACGACTCCGAATGCATAACGTGAATCTGTGTATATGTTGACTTTCTTATTTTTGGCTTGAGTACAGGCTTGTGTCAGAGCGATGAGCTCTGCTGCTTGAGCTGACAGAGTGTTAATACAATTTGTTTCAATGATTTCAGTGTCGGTTGTGACTGCGTAAGCGGCCACTAACTCTCCTGTACTTGTTCTCATACATGACCCATCTACATACAATGTTAAGTCTGGATCTGACAAAGGGATGTCTGTCAAGTCTTGTCTGGGTTTCGTCGTGATAGTAATGACTTCGACACAATCATGTGCCAATGGATCTGTTCCGCCCACTGGTAACAGTGTGGCAGGATTTAACGTATTACAACGTCTGATTTCTATGTGTGGCTGAAATAATGTCAATTCGTAACCAGTGAGTCTCGCTATAGTCAAGTGTTGTGTTTGTGTGCGGTTCAAGAGAACCTCTACTGCATGTGGTACTTGTACTGTCAATTGGTGTCCTAACACTATGGCATCGCTTTGTCTGATAGCTAAAGCTGTTGCTGCCACCGATTTCAGGCACGCAGGAAGAGCCTGAGCTACTGGATCTAATGTACTAGAGAAATAAGCACATGGTTTGTGTGATCCTGCTTGTTCCTGAGTGAGTACTGACAAGGCAGTACCTTCGCGTTCTGTAACAAAGAGTGTAAACTGTTTACTGTAACATGGTGTTGCTAAAACAGGTGCTTGGCATAAAGCTTTCTTTAAGCTTTCAAAGGCATGTGTATGTTCTGGAAACCAAGGGAGGACAGTCGATGTGGCTGCCTCCTGTGTTGTCAACTGGATGAGTGGTTTTGCTAGAAATGCATATTGAGGGATCCACTGCCTACAGTATGAAGTGAGACCTATAAAAGCCCGCACCTCCTTTTGTGTCTTGGGTGCTGACATGTTAGCAATTAACTGGATGCGGTCGGATGTAAGCTGCCTTCCCTCCTTGGACAGCGAGTGCCCAAGGTAAACAACTCGCTGGACACAGAATTGCAGCTTAGAAGGGGACACCTTGTGCCCCTTGTCGGCCAGAAATTTTAAAACCGTCAGTGACGCTTTTTCACATTCATGTTCACTTCGGGCGGTGATCAGCAGATCATCGACATATTGAAGCAAGGCAGTGTTAACGGGCATGTGGATACTGTCAAGTTCTCGTTTCAGTGCTTGGCTATAGATGCTGGGGCTTTCTGTAAATCCTTGAGGTGCGCGTGTGAATTTAAAACTTCGTCCATTTAAACTGAATCCGAACAGATATTGACTTTCCGGATCTATTGGGACGCTAAAGAAAGCATTCTTGAGATCAATTACAGTGAAGAACGTTGCTTCTGAGTCAATAGCTGTTAGTAATGAAGAGATATCTGGGACCACAGGGTATTGTGGTACAATACATTTATTTAATTCGCGCAGATCAATAACTAATCGATATACTGGTGGTGCTTTTGGATCCGTTCTTTTAAGAATCGGAATTATCGGGGAATTACATACATTGGAGTCGGTTTCGACAACCACTCCTTGTGCAATGAGCTCGTCAATGATTTGCAGTAAAGCCACAACAGCATCGGGTGGTAACTTGTATTGTCGCATTCGTGGTAGTACTACTCCTGTTTTCAGTGTAACTCGATATGGTGTAATGTTCATGCAACCAACATCAGTGGGGCCTTGTGCCCATAAATGTGTAGGTAAATTCTGTAACCGGTGATCCATGTCTCTAGACACGTAGTGACCTTTAAAGTCACGTAAAAATAATCGTACTCCTTCCGGAGAACAACATATTATGGCTCCTAGAGCTTTCAATGTTTTTATACCTAACAAGTTTTCTGGACATGATTTAGTAAGTAATAAATCTGTAGTACGTGTCAATGGATCAACCGTGAGTGGAAGAGGTTGTGTTACGTCATTAATTATAGGTTTTCCTGAGAATCCAAGGGAAATATTCTGTGAGCCTGAGAGGGGTGCCCCTGGAACTTCACTGCGTCTTATAGTTGTTCTGCTTGCCCCTGTGTCAAGTAAAAACTTTCTGTCTTCCCCTAATAGTTCACTATGTACATAAGGTCCCTCTTGGTCTACAGGAACCTCAATAAGGGGTAAGCCAACTTCCCTCTCTAGGCTATTTCATGTATATCGCTGATAATCGGGATAATCTGCTTGTGCGTACTGATACATCTGTTGTGTCGTTGCTTGTGTTGCAGCAATAGGCTGCGTTTGTGGTGGTGCTACGGTCTGTTGTGGAGCTGCCTGTTGCGGAGCTAGCTGTTGCGGAGCTAACCTAGGTTGTGCATGCTGAGGGATTTGTTGTTGATTCTGATCCTGTCTAGGTGGACGTGGTCTCTCCTGGGTTCTACCTGTGGCAATATTATGTTTCAGGACTGGACAATCGTGTATATAATGACCTTGTTGTTTACAATAGTTGCATGTCCCTCTCGTAGGACCTGCGGAATCACCCTTTAGATGACCATCAGCTGGAACTGACTGAGCAACAAGCATTTTCATTTTTGTATCCTTCATACGTCTTTGTTCGTGTTCTTGTTCTTCTCTAATTCTATTGTGGTGATATTGTAACATCTGTAACATCTGTGACGGGGTATTACCTTGCCAGGTACTTTCGAATTTCAATACTCTATTCTTGACTTGTGGTAGGGAATTTTCAACTAATTTTGTCACAAACAGATGTGGATATGACTCGCTACTTGCTTTTATGCCACTATTTATACCAAAACATTTTTCAAATCGGGAATAGAAATCACTAGTGTCTTCATCTTGTTTTTGTTTACAGGCTGAGATTGCACCCCAGTCTTCCTTTTTCGTAGTTAATAAACGCGGCAGTACCTGTACTAGTAATCCTGGTAGTGCTGTAGTCTTTTCCCCAAGCCCTGCTCCTGCAGCTCGGGCCCTTTCTTCGTTTTCTAATGCTGTCCAATCTATATTTTGGTCTCCCACCTCCCATTCCTTTTCTTTGAGTTTCTCGTAAACACCGGCGGGTAATAGGACTTTTAATATTTTCATAATGTCGGGGTAGGTATACTCTCCCATGAGTAACATGTCTTTTATCTCACGGTGGAAACCTGCCGGATCCTTGTCATGGCTGGGTACTACTTTCTTCATTTCTAATAATTCGATTTTTGTTATAGGCGTGTACACAAACACGCGTGTAAAGTTATTACCTTCACCTCTGATTGGGTGTACTTCGCGTAACGGATTCTGTCTATCTATGTGATACATTTTTCTTCCCATAATGGGAATTGGAACGTGTTCTGGGCATACGAAAGTTATATACTGGTTTCGGAATTCTAGAATTTCATTAATTAAATCAGTACCTGACCCTCTCCATTTATTCGTGAGTAGTTCTGTCAACATGTCAGGTAAGGGTCCTGGATCAGAGTGTTGGCTTTTATATAGTATAAGGAGGTGTTGAATCATGTATATACTAGCTAAACGTTGTTCGTATGGGTCAAGATTCAGAAAGGTGTGTGCTAGTGCATCATCATTGTATTCGCTAGGACTATCAGCCCATTGTACTGCTGACCTGGCTAATTCTTGTTCGTCCATGGAATCGAGCATGTGGTACCCCCTTCGATCTCGGAGTAATTTATCAGCGGCTTGGAATAGGTGTTCGGGGGACTTTGTATATAACATAGGGGTTTGAAAATGTCGATTATATTCTGGACGTATCGGACGTATCGGGTCATTAAAACCTCTGGTATTATTATGGGGTCTTCCTCTACCTACATAAGCTATCGTTTCTAATTGTTCTGATTCTTGCTCCTCCTCTTCTTCTGATTCTACTCTGTCTGTTTCTCGTCTTTCTTTATGTATTCGTTCTACTTCCTTGCGGATCTTTCGACACATGGCGATTATACACGCCTGTCTATCATGTTTCTCTTCTGATATGTTCTGACCCCATTTGGCAAGTCTTTGCATGGTATCGTGATCTGCCCCAGGCCTGTCTTGATTCCTAATTACGCAATTTATGAAAAAACGTAGTAGTTGTCTTTGGACATCCACTTTCTGGTATTCCATAGCTTCGTTAATACTTTCTGGACCTCGCCCTGTTTGGACAAAGCGATATATATTGTCTAGGTGTTCAACCATTCCTGGTATCGTCATTAAATATAATGTAGCTCGTCGTATACGTAGTGATGATATGAGCAATTTGTCCTGTCTACCTGGCACTGGATCGTATCTACAATCCACAAGCTGTTCTTTAAACATGTCGGATGTCGCTAATTGAGGTGTACGTTGGAGTGCTAAATCTCTAAGGGTCTGTTTATTTCGCGGCGGTGTGGCAAACATGTCTGTCGTACCTCCTGTAGCACCATCTGAGGTGCTGGGCAAGAAAGGATTCGTTGGGCGTAGGATAGAGATTGTAGATGCGGGAAAAACTGTAGAAACGGACGGACCTGTGGGAACTTGTGTAGGAGTTTGTAGTTGCGGGGATACAGACGGATGCTCTTGGTGTTGAACACCATCGGCAAGCGGTGTGTGTGGTATGGCATTAGCATACTCGGGAGCTACGTCATCTAAATAGGAGGAAAGGAAAACGTCCTTTGCTGTTTTGGGATGTGTTTTGGGATGTGCTTTTATCGGGAGCAATGGAGGAGTTAAGTCTTTTGGTATTTCCAGGGTAGCCTTAGGTAACCCTTCGGCCAAAAGAGGATACATACCATTCATAAGAGTGTTTCTTTGTCTATCTACTTGTTCTGATTTTACTCGGGTACCTTCCTCAATTAATAGATTTTCTCGGGTTTTATTTGAATTCTCTCTACCTTTCTCTTCCTGTCTGAGCGCTTTTTCTGTACGTCTATATGATTCTTTACGCCATAATTCAATGGCATCTTTCTGTGACTGTCTGGCTTTCTTTTTCCATAATTCTTCTTCTACTCTCATGATGCAATCTGCATCCCAGGTCCCCGCTGCGGGCCATCTCTGATTTTCTGGCAAATCCTTGGTGTAGTCCACCCATAAATCAAGAAATAATACGGCATCTAGGCCATGTTTATGATACATAAAGTACCCTGGAGTGTCCCTAGGTGGAATGGGAACAGCTTCTTCGAGTACCCCTTTTCTGGTTTTGATCTGTCTTAGTTTCGAAAAGAGCGGCATTTTTAGACCTTATTACTAGAACACACTTTATACAAGGAACACAATAATGAACAGTCATTCACACCACAATATATAGAACGTATTAAAACATTTAACACTTAACAGTTTTAACGAACGATGATAACTAATAGAAAACTAGTTACTGACATAATACTGACATTAGATAATACTTATTTATATGCAAGACATACTATATATACTGCTAAACAGTACAGATACACTGCTGAAACAGTGCAGACCGGATTTGTGTACCCAAACCCGTCTTGACCGGCACAGACTATGTGCACGTAAAATGCCTCCCCGGTAATGGTACTCACCGGGTAGCTCGGAACGGAAGGCCTCGGAACGGAACTGAAACTGAACCGGACTGGACTCGACTTGATTGGACTCGGAACTTCGGAACCTGGTGGGCCTCTGTATACCTCGGATCTTGCTCTCTCAGCTAGGCTCTGGTCGGGATACTTCGCACTTCTCACCGCCTCGTCTGGGTGTTGATCGCAGCCTCAGTCGCCCCCGCTTGGCCGGAGGGAGATACAGGAAATCCTGCAGGTACGCGTTTTTGTCCGTTCAGCTGTGGCAGCAGGCCGGGCCTGCAACGCACCTCCGGCGCGTGAGATGAGAAAGTGTCCCTGTTCGGGCGGCAATTTATGTGGTAAATATTTCATTATTGGTACTATTTTTTATGCGGTAAAGTCTAGTAAGAATAACTCAGTAAATATAAGAGGCAGAATCCGTGGTATTAGAGGTTCTAAAAGGCTTTATTCCTATACAAAGGAATACAATTCGAATTGCAGGCTTCTATTCCATCACCACGAAAGTTCAGGAAGGAAAGGCATACATTATTGACAGATAATCAGTTTTATAGAAAATGCATTACAGTGAAACAGATGCAGGAGGCGTAACAGCTGATAATACAGATAAAATATGCATACGTAACTAATAAAGGCGGACATATGGGCGTAATTTAATAAACGTCATTATACATGATGTCACAAGTGGGTGGATCCATAAGAGAATCCTGTAATGTCAGCAGAAATATTTGGCAGAGATGCGCGCGCAGCCGCATGACGTGTGATTGACGTGCAACTAGAGGGTGAAGGGGACTTGACATTTAGCTCTACATGTGGAGACAGAAGTCTGGGGTCATGTCAACCTAATCCCAAATCATATCTAATATCCTATGTTTAAAGAACTGTGTTATCCAAAAGGAAAGGTTTCTAGGATAGAATCTATTCTATACTGACTGTTAGTGCGTGTACAAGCGTCTAAGTGTCTACACGAGATGCGAGGGGGTAGGAATATTCCATGGTAACGGGGGCTATGAATTACTTGCATGAGGACAGCGAGGCCTGGCCCTTTGCACGGTAGCTGGAGGAATGTTTACCTAAACTACTAGACAGGAATGTATCGGATGAGGGGCGGAGCAGATAATCTTGAAGGTGAAATACAGTTTTTGGCAGGCAACAGGCTGGATCAGGCACCGTTAGCCGCGCAGGGAGTAGGGCAAAGTTCATGGATACAGATGCAGGCTCAGACTGGAGCTTTCAGAGGCAGAAGGCAGGAAAAGGCTTGATGACAGAATTCTGGGCCTACTCGCCTGAATCTGTAAAATGTGGAAAGTGAACCACATAAAGTCGGTGGCCTTTCATACTTAGGAATGGAATATCTGACCCATTCATGGCGGATCTGAAAGAGGACATGTTGACGGTGGACGCACATATATTTGCGTCTTCAAAACTGGAACTGGAGGGAACATACATGTACTTATAGCATGCACATGGAGCCGTTGGGGTCTACGATAGGGGACATAACTGATCACAAAATTCATATTTCCTCAAAGAGCATTACAAGTAGGTTGAGTAGATTATTTAAGTCACTAGACCTGCAGGTCTAGTAAAATGATTATGATTTTTCGAGGCCTGGACAGGTAGTTAGATCATGCTGAGTAAGATGACTGGTGGATTTGTCTTGCTTCTTCTGCTGCTTGGTCGGTGGTGGGAGCTCAAGGGCTTCCACGGAGGTAAGCTGTCTTTTAGAAGGCTGAGTGGCAGATGCCAGAGTTTGCCTAAGGATTCAGCTTGTCTGGCAGTGGATGATGATATGTCTCTGGTGGGCACAGAGTTCGTCCTGTAGTTTTTGGAGGACCAGTTTGACAAAGCCGATGGATAAAAAATGTTTGTCTGTGTCAAATTGGAACCAACATTGATTTTGGTTTCTACGCCGAAAGTTTGGGATCTGAAGATCGGGTTGGTTCTAAGCCAAGAGCAGTCGGCGTAGAATGAGTCAGCTTTAGTATCTTTAGCAGAGCCAAGGTTGGGCGTGGAGTCTGTGCTGACCATGGCCCAAAGGCAGTGGTGGTCGTGAAGCATGTCTCTGTGGGTCCAGAGAGGCTGCATCCCCATATGGGGTTGCTACTCGGAGTGTGAGTGGGTTGAGAGGGAAGGGGAGGGGTAACCATATTCACAACCTTCGATCTTGAGGTCAGAGCCAGAACTAGCGTTGGGTGAGGCAACCTCCTCTTTGGAGGACATGGCTCCAGATGATGTTCCCCCTCAAGGACTTGGGTGGCAAAGAGTTTTGGGGTTTTATCTCTGCTGCTGCGCAATGTCTCGAGTTGAAAAACTAGGTGGTCTCGAAGAGCCTTCTTCAGCTGACAGGAGCCGATGATTAGGTGCATTACCAACAATAGATGGAGTCACACTAACTTGTGACTCAAGAAGAATTCTTCAGAGAAAAACAGCTTGAAAACATTTGGGATTCATATTAGAAGGCAGGAGTATGGACACCATGTGTATCTACAGCCACACATGCATCAAACAGAAAGTTCTCCATCCACACCTATGCCTTGAGAGAGGCCCTGGGTTGTGCTTACTGTAGACATGAGGTAATGTTATAACCCTCATCGCTCAGCCTTTCACCTGGGCCTCATCCTTGTTTTCCTCCCACAGCCTAATGTTGGACTCCTGATCCTCTAAAATGTGGGAGGCCTGAGTGCCCACAGCAAAGGCTCATGCACAGCTGAAGAACTCTGAGATGCTAGTCACAAAGTAAACCTGGTGGCCTTGTGAGGGTACAGGCCATCTGGGTAGCGGCAAACTAGGGTATTCTTCATAAGAATATGTTGATGATGACCCTGGCTGCTAACATTTCTCTTTCATGCTGATACAGTTCTATATGGTCTGGAAATAACAACTTTAGGCAAGCAGTCTGTCTGAAGCCACATGCACTAGATGTATAGCTGGTGGTACAAGACCTACAGAGTAGCAATTTTGCATATACTGATCCACCAGTGGCTACAATGTGCCCAAAAGGTAAGCTAGTATAAATATTACAGTGCAATTGCACCAACTGGTTTCATGCCCCTGAGAAGCACTATTATACCACACTTTACTCACAGTGCTCCTTTAACTTTGCAAGGGCAAACTGGTGGTGTGAATAGGTTTCTTCACCCACTCTGGAGTTACTTTCACATATATTAAATCAAAGACAGAGACATGGATGCAAAACTACACAGGTACGGGGCGCTTGAGACTTCACTGCAAGGTTCTGAGTGGCCCCATAAAAAAACAGTAAGAAGTTTTGAATACTTACCTCTGTTCTCATTAAGTGAAGAATGTTTTTTTATATTCTTGATACAGAGGGACAGGTAAATTTTGATCATTAGGCAAAGAAAAAGACAAGGACTGGATGGTTACGTGCAAGAAAGTAGATGCAATACCTAGTGGTTTAGCTTGAACAAATTGTTTAATCTACAAGAAGCATGACTCAAAGCCTGAACTTTGGGGCTTAGGATGTTGGGACCACACTTTAATACAGAAAAGACAAAAAATGAAAGCATGCTTAACGGTGGCCCCAAGTTGAGGAAAAATAAACACTGATGGATGGTTCTAACTTTTTTAATCAGCATATGCAATTGGAAAGAGGATGCAAGGCAGCGCGAGTGAGAGATTTGAGTAGTTTGAGCATCACACATGCACAGTGATTAATTTCTCACTAATGTTAGTAAGTTTTCTACAGAGTGGCAAGCTCACCAAAAGTCAGTAATTTAAAATGCTAATGAAGGAAAACCATGTCAGACATGGCAGTTAAAGTGGACTGGGATAGACATAAAACTATTCAGATTTGTTCAGAATCTTAATCAAAGGCAGCATCCAAGTCCCCAAACAGAAACTAACTCCTAAGCAAGGCACACTGAATTGCCATACCACAGGGCCATTTTGTTCAGATGTCACCCAAAATGTCTGAACTTTGTTACCGCCACTCACCTGATACATTAAGTGATGACTCTTTCTGCTGATTGGAGAGTACTGTTCCGACCACACAAGTAAAGGGCTTGTTGTAATTCTGTGTTATGACCTGAGAGTATTCAAGACTATAGTAGTGATCTTCCTGCTGGACCTTTATCTCAGAAAAGTCCCCTGTCGCCATCTGTTCATCATCTTTTATATTCAGCAACTTGGGCTCTGGGTACCATCCTGTCGACAAGCACATCATCTTTATCCCACCATCTTGGAGGACTTCAATGCCAATGCTAGGATCAGATCCCGTTGCTACAAAACAGCAAAGGGAAATTAGGGTCACAGAAAGGCACATCAACAAAAAGATAAAGACCATTAGAGCCCTTCTACAAAACACCTTCCTTTGACTGTTGCATGACAACATATGCTTACAAACATCT
The DNA here is from genome assembly GCF_964204655.1 of Triturus cristatus. Lineage (NCBI taxonomy): Eukaryota > Metazoa > Chordata > Amphibia > Caudata > Salamandridae > Triturus > Triturus cristatus. The sequence goes on along the minus strand of NC_140590.1, from coordinate 1,246,601,286 downwards.
CTGTCTGACTAGACTACACCCAACCCTTTTTTAATCCTGTTCTCTGCAATTTTGCTGGAAAGCGGTACTATGCTGTAGGAAGCCAGCTCTTGATGTGATATATCAATAATCTGATATACAGTTGTGAGGGGGTGCCATTGGGGACCTGTGTCTTACCTGCTCGTCCGGCTCATTGTCCCCGAGACGACCCTCGAGCTGGGAAGCAGACCCGGATACATACTTTCCGCCATTCGACAGGATGACCCCTCTCCCTTGTCATGTATTCCTACAGGAGCAACAAGTGCGGGACGACGAGGCGGAAGTGGGAGGAGCTGACCCCGGAAGGACAGGTTCGTAAAAAGAGAAAAGGGACCAGTTGACACAGGAAGAAGAGGTGACTACAGGAGGCGGAGAGGAATCAGGACGAGGCAAGAGTACAGAGAAGGACAAAGGCAGTATCGCAGAGGAAGACGGAGTTGCAGACGGTGAAAAAATCGAAAGGTGGAGCGAAGATTGGTGGTGCCCACCGGAGGATGCTGGAGAGCGGCTGCAGCTCAGGAGAGTTGCGGCGGAGTCGGTGAGTGAGTAAAAAAATGTAAATGTAAAATGTAAATTCAGTATTTGTAAAGCGCAAACAGCTATCTGAAGGCATCCCGGCACTGGGGGCCGTCGGGAAGATTAAGCAAGCTATTGCCCAGAGTCACATGGTGCTGAGCTGACCTGCCGCCGGTGCCGAGGATTGATCCGTGAGCCCCAGATTCCAGCGTCAGAGTGTGAGAAGGGGTGAAAAAGGGAAGGGATTGGAGGCGACGGGAGGGTTGTTGAGACTATGAGTGGGGAGGCGGTACAGTGAGCGCATTGTAAGTCGCAACACTGACCCGTTGGCACACTTTAAGTTGTTTAGCATTTTCGATCATTTGTTTTTGTTAAACCACAGCAAGAATTAAGGGATAGCTGTTGGGAAGATTATTGCTTTATTGGTCAAAGTTGGCTAGTGTACACCTTTTCTGCACAATACCCCACTCTTTTTGTCTTTCCTTGGTTTGGGGTCTTTTTGTTAGTTTCTAACACCGGTCGGGTGTGGTGACGGGTACGTTAACAGGATTAACTAAGAAAAAGCATACAGTATCTGACGGCTCCCTTCTATGTTTCCCTTTTTGTGAGCCTCCGTGTGAAAGGAACAGGAGTTCGTGGAGTGCGTCTGAACAACGGTTTCCATCAGCCCAAAGCGACAAGAAGGAGGACGTATCCGAAGAAGGAGAAGTGCATTTGACGGCCCCTATCACACAAGGACTTAATAAGCTTAAATATAATCACCACCATTGCCACTTAAATACGGCCTACGCGTCTGTTTATCTGGCCTGCCCTCCCACAGGTGGTGTCAGAAGTGGGACCGTCCGGAGACATGGAAGCTGTATTAGCAAAAATGGCGGAAAGCCAGGAGACCCTTGGAAAAGTGATGGAGCGGGTTCTCGCGGTGGTCGAAGAAGATCGAGGCTAACTACACAAAGCATGAGGTAGTCATGGAGAAGATCATGGAAGCCATCGGACACCAGCGGGGCTCTACCACCCTTCCCTCTGTGGTGTTACAAAGATATGTGAATGGTGAGGACCCGGACTATTTCTTTAATAACTTTGAGAGGATGGCCATGGCAGCGGCCTGGCCAGCGGACAAATGGGGACAGTACCTGGGCCATTTATTGTCCGGTGATCTGCAAGCAGCTTATCAAGCCGCGAACATACAGGGAGTGACTCAGTATGCTGATATTACGCGGTGTATCCTGGAACGATTGGGAGTTGATGACGAAACCTACAGGATAAGACTCTGGCAGCTAAAGGAGAGTCCCCAGGAGACTCCCAGGGCACTATACTTCAGGGTAGAGGACATGGCCGATCGTTGGCTGAAACCCGCCGATACATCCAAGGAGGGAATAATGGCCAAAATCTACCTTGAACAATATTTGGCCTCCATTCATCCTCCTATTCAAAAGTGGGTCCGACAGCACGCACATCTTACCCTAGAGACGGCTGTCGATATCGCCAGCGCATACAGTAGAGCCCAGGAAATACAAAGGGGCCGTGAAGACCCACCATGGAAGGCAGGAGGAAGTGGAGGACACCGTCCAATCTGACCCTCAATCATACGCAAGCCGGATCCCGTCACAGTCATACCTGGTCCCACCGTGTTCAAACCCCTTCCCCCCCTGCTGGACCCTAGTGTTTCCACTGCGGGGCAATAGGACACATAGCACGGTTCTGTCCCTAGAAAGAAAAACCAATGGAGATTGGAATGGTTCGCAACTTCTATTGCTCCCCTCCCGAATGACGGCCACCCCCTTATCACTGTAAGGTCTCAGTGAATGGACAACCAATTATGGCCTTGGCTGATACGTGGTGCCTGCAAAGCGTTATCCGACCCCGCGACATAGAAAGGGGCATTGGACCCATTGAGGGGACAGTAACCATACAATGCGTACATGGGGACAAAAAGCAATACCCTACGATCCATGTGCGCATTCAACACCCGACCAATCCTGGATCCACATTGAAGGTGGGCCTTATTCCACGCCTACCGGAACAGGTCATCCTTGGGAACGATTATCCGAACCTATCTAAACTGATCCTGGAAACGCCACCTGAAAAGGAAGAATGGTGGACCAGTGCTCCTTTCGCCAGGGATGAAGAACCCGAATGGCCTCCCTCCAAGGCTAGGAAAAGCTGGAACTAAAGACAGGAAAAGCGGAAACCCTTCCCTGTCTTCCCAGTCCTCCATGACGTGAACCTTTGGGAAACGGATAGAAATTATCACGCAGCCCAGAGGGAGGACCATGTCCTACAAGAAGTATGGGACAGAGCCCTAGACCATAAAGATCCCCTTCAAGTAGGTCCCTATTTCTTTATCAAGAATGTGTTACTATGCAGGAAAGGAGACCCCACTCACCCTCCCCAGCTATTGGTCCTGGGGCCCTTTCACGACAAAGTCCTATACTTGGCCCATAGCCATCACCTGGGGGGTCATTTTAGCAATGAAAAGACAGAGTGACTGATTCTGGAGAGATTTTACTGGCCAGGGTTTACCAGCAGGTGAAAACATATTGCAGGGAATGTCCAATATGCCAGAAAAACAGCAGATATAGACATCCCCGTGTGCCTCTTCGTCCTCTCATCATCGATGAACCTTTCTGTAAAGTAGGAATGGACATCATAGGTCCTTTGTTGCCTTCTCGAAGCGGGTGTCATTATGTGCTAGTCCTGGTCGACTATGCCACCTGTTTCCCTGAAGCTATCGCTTTACAACACCCAAATGTCCCTAACATAGCCAAAGCCATGATCACTAATTTTTCCCGTGTGGGGTTCCCAAAAGAGATTTTGACAGATCAAGGAACCCCATTCGTATCAAACCTAATGAAACAAGTGTGTGCCCAGTTAGGTATCAAGCAGATACGTAGCGCAGCGTACCACCCACAAACGGATGGTTTAGTGGAACGGTACAATGCCACTCTTAAATCCACTCTCAAATAACTCCTTGCCCTGGAAACAAGGAAATGGGAGGACATGTTACCCCTAGCATTGTTCGCCATCCACTGTACTGTACAAAAGAGCACAGGTTACTCCCCTTTTGAGTTGTTGTACAGTCACTAACCGCGATCCCTGTTAGAGATGGCTCATGAAACATGGGAGAATGAACAGAACAACACCAAACCCCTGGTTGAATATGTTTCTAACCTCAAAACCCATTTAGGACAAATCCGGACCATAGTCCGAAACAATATGGAAGAAGCCCAGGCAGCCCGGAAGGCCCAATATGATAAAAAGGCCAGAGATAGATCCTTCTCTATAGGGGATCAGGTGCTACTCATGATGGCCTTCTCTGACCATAAGTTACTGGGACAGTGGCAGGGTCTATATACAGTGATGGAGAAGATAACACCTGTGACTTACCGCGTTAAGACCGATAAGAACCGGGGCACGTCACAGATATACCACATCAATCTGCTGAAGAAGTGGGAGGGCCCCGTTCCAACACTAGTGGGCATGACAGTGGGACAAGTTCCTTTATTCGACCAAAGCATTGACACCGACCTTCCTCCCAACCTGAGGCAACAACTTGGGGACAAGACGTGTTTTCCCTGTCCCCCGGGAAAACATCCTTCTTGGAACATTCCATTAAAACCCTTCAAGGGAAAAGAGTACGCATCAGACCTTATCGGATATGTGAGGTACGCAGGAATACCATTAAAGAAGAAGTGCAGCAAATGTTGAGGATGGGAATCATCGAGCCCTCAGTGAGCGAATGGAGTTCGCCCATCGTTCTAGTCCCTAAGCCGGATGGGTCAGTACGCTTTTGGATTGACTTACGGGAAATGAACAAAATATCAGAGTTTGACACCCATCCCCTACCCAGGGTGGATGAAATGATCGAGCGAATAGGCAAAGCTAAATATATCAGCACCCTGGACTTATGCAAGGGATATTGGCAGATCCCGGTGAGAAAACAAGACAGAGAGAAAACGGCTTTCTCAATCCCAGATGGGTTGTACCAATTCAAAGTTTTGCCTTTCCGGCTGCACGGGGCCCCTGCCACTTTTCAAAGAGCCATGAACCTCATTCTTCAACCCCATGAAAGATATGCAGGGGCTTATATAGACGATATCATCATCTATAGCGACACATGGGAGCAGCATCTGAGACATCTACACCAGACAATTCAGGCGTTAGGGCGTCGCAGCCTAAAAATTAACCCTGCCAAAAGCCATTTAGCAGCACAGACGGTCCGATTCCTGGGGTATCTGTTGGGGGAGGGAGTCATCAGACCCCAAAATAACAAATTAGCGGCTATCTCCCAAATACCTTTACCCTGACCAAGCGGGACCTCCAAGCCTTTTTAGGGTTAATCGGTTATTATCGTTGATTCATTTCTAACTTTTCTCAGACAGCGGTCCCCTGGACGGACCTGCTTCAGAAAACCGCAAGAGCAGAAGCCATATTGAAATAACCCACTCCTAACATGATCCTGGCCTTTGAGACACTAAAGTCTTCCCTCACATCAGACTCCGTGTTGGCAAGTCCCGACTACACCCTTCCTTTTATTCTCCAGACAGATGCATCGGACCAAGGCCTGGGGGCCGTGTTATCACAAGAAACCCTCCAGGGAGTTGAGAAAGCCATACTGTACGGTGAGCAGTCTAAATATCGATAATTTAATTTCGACATACCATAATATCGAGTCTAGAATATCGTAGGGACAGAATATCGATGTCAAGAATATCGATGGACAGAATATCGACCCTAAGGTAAGTCATATCGATTTTTGTTATATCGATGATAGTAATATCGAAGTTAGTAATATCGATATGAAATATATCGATGTTACTAATATCCATGTCACTAATATCGATATTTATAATATTGTTATGTATTTAATATGTATGTGTTAATTATTTTTTGTTAAGTGTTCTACTGTTTTTAAAATATATGTATACAATTTATATATGTTAATAATGGTTTTTTTAAAGTTAATTTTGTGTTTTAGTACCGTAGCGGGTTGTGGGTTTATAGGGGAATAGGGTGGGAAGTAATTTAATTATATGAATTTAATTATACATTTTTGGTAATTATAAATTAATTTTAAATATTTTTTGCGTTTAAATTCTGTAGCGGGTTGTGGGTTTATAGGGGAACAGGGTGGGAAGTAGTTTAATTATATGAAATTAATTATAAATGTTTAGGAATTATAAATTAATTTGAAATAATTTTTGCGTTAAATTCTGTAGCGGGTTGTGGGTTTATAGGGGATTAGGGTGGGAAGTAATTTAATAATATGAAATTAATTATACATTTTTAGGAATTATAAATTTTTTTAAAATAATTTTTGCGTTTAAATTCTGTAGCGGGTTGTGGGTTTATAGGGGAAGAGGGTGGGAAGTAATTTAATTGTAATTAAGTAATATTTATATTTATTTATTGGTATTGATAATTATATTATTGTTAAGTATTAATTGGTAATTAATTTTTATTAATTGGTAATTAGTTTTGAATAATTGATTAATTGTTAATTATATTATTGTTAATTAAGTATTAATTGGTAATTAAGTTTTTATTAATTGGTAATTAGTTTTGAATAATTGATTAATTGATAATTATGTTAACTGTATTCTTTTATTATTTGAGTGTTTCGTGCGTTTATAGGGGAATAGTGTTGGAAGTAATTGAAATCTAATTAGGTAATTATTAAATTTGTAGTTGGGTATTGATAATTAATTAATTGTAGATTAATTATTAATTGGTAAATATTTAAAATAATACTTTTTTGGTTATGAAAAATAATTTATTGTTGATTAATAATCAATTGGTAATTAAATATGTTTAAATATTATTTAGTGATATTTCTAATTAATATATTAATAATAAATTATTATTGGTAATTAATGTATAATAATTATTATTTTGTGTTAAAAAATATGTAATTGTTTAAGATTTTTTAATTGGTAATTAATGTTTGATAATTAATTTTTGGTATACAAAATTTAATTGTTCAATAATGTTTAAATTGGTAATTAATATTCCTTAATTATTATTTATTGGTATTTATTAATATTTTTTTGCTAATTAATTATGTATTGGTATTTGTAAGTAATTTTGAGTTATTTAATAATTAAATTATTAATTATTTTAAATAATTATTTTATTTAAAAGTATGTTATTTTTAACTTCTAAGCTATCCAACACTTTCTCTACTGTTGCACTCTCTGGAGTTAGAATAGTAATTTTTACCCCTACGCATTCCAACACTTTCCCTACTGTTGCACTCTCTGGAGTTGGAGTAGTAATTTGTACCCCTACGCTATCCAACACTTTCCCTACAGTTGCACTCTCTGGAGTTGGAATAGTAATTGTTACCCCTACGCTATCCTACACTTTCCCTACTGTTGCACTCTCTGGAGTTGGAATAGTCATTATTAGTCCTACGCTATCCAACACTTTCCCTACTGTTGCACTCTTTGGAGTTGGAGTACTAATTTTTACCCCTACGCTATCCAACACTTTCCCTACTGTTGCACTCTCTGGAGTTGGAATAGTAATTTGTACCCCTATGCTATCCAACACTTTTCCTACTGTTGCACTCTCTGGAGTTGGAATAGTAATTTTTAACCCTACGCTATCCAACACTTTCCCTACTGTTGCATTCTCTGGAGTTGGAATAGTAATTGTTACCCCTACGCTATCCAACACTTTCCCTACTGTTGCACTCTCTGGAGTTGGAATAGTAATTTTTACCCCTACGCTATCCAACACTTTTCCTACTGTTGCACTCTCTGGAGTTGGAATAGTAATTTTTAACCCTACGCTATCCAACACTTTCCCTACTGTTGCACTCTGTGGAGTTGGAATAGTAATTTTTAGCCCTACGCTATCCAACACTTTCCCTACTGTTGCACTCTTTGGAGTTGGAATAGTAATTGTTACCCCTACGCTATCCAACACTTTCCCTACTGTTGCAGTCTCTGGAGTTGGAATATTAATTTTTACCCCTACGCTATCCAACACTTTCCCTACTGTTGCACTGTCTGGAGTGGGAATTTTAATTTTTACCCCTACACTATCCAACACTTTCCCTACTGTTGCACTCTCTGGAGTTGGAATAGTAATTTTTACACCTACGCTATCCAACACTTTCCCTACTGTTGCACTCTCTGGAGTTGGAATAGTGATTTTTACCCCTACGCTATCCAACACTTTCCCTACTGTTGCACTCTGTGGAGTTGGAATAGTAATTGTTACCCCTACGCTATCCAACAATTTCCCTACTGTTGCACTCTTTGGAGTTGGAATAGTAATTGTTACCCCTACGCTATCCAACACTTTCCCTACTGTTGCAGTCTCTGGAGTTGGAATATTAATTTTTACCCCTACGCTATCCAACACTTTCCCTACTGTTGCACTGTCTGGAGTGGGAATTTTTATTTTTACCCCTACGCTATCCAACACTTTCCCTACTGTTGCACTCTCTGGAGTTGGAATAGTAATTGTTACCCCTACGCTATCCAACACTTTCCCTACTGTTGCACTCTCTGGAGTTGGAGTACTAATTTTTACCCCTACGCTATCCAACACTTTCCCTACTGTTGCACTCTCTGGATTTGGAATAGTAATTTTTACCCCTACGCTATCCAACACTTTCCCTACTGTTGCACTCTCTGGAGTTGGAATAGTAATTGTTACCCCTACGCTATCCAACCATTTCCCTACTGTTGCACTCTCTGGATTTGGAATAGTAATTTTTACCCCTACGCTATCCAGCACTTTCCCTACTGTTGCACTGTCTGGAGTGGGAATCTTAATTTTTACCCCTACGCTATCCAACACTTTCCCTACTGTTGCACTCTCTGGAGTTGGAGTACTAATTTTTACCCCTACGCTATCCAACACTTTCCCTACTGTTGCACTCTCTGGAGTTGGAGTACTAATTTTTACCCCTACGCTATCCAACACTTTCCCTAATGTTGCACTCTCTGGATTTGGAATAGTAATTTTTACCCCTACGCTATCCAACACTTTCCCTACTGTTGCACTCTTTGGAGTTGGAGTACTAATTTTTACCCCTACGCTATCCAACACTTTCCCTACTGTTGCACTCTCTGGAGTTGGAATAGTAATTTGTACCCCTATGCTATCCAACACTTTTCCTACTGTTGCACTCTCTGGAGTTGGAATAGTAATTTTTAACCCTACGCTATCCAACACTTTCCCTACTGTTGCATTCTCTGGAGTTGGAATAGTAATTGTTACCCCTACGCTATCCAACACTTTCCCTACTGTTGCACTCTCTGGAGTTGGAATAGTAATTTTTACCCCTACGCTATCCAACACTTTTCCTACTGTTGCACTCTCTGGAGTTGGAATAGTAATTTTTAACCCTACGCTATCCAACACTTTCCCTACTGTTGCACTCTGTGGAGTTGGAATAGTAATTTTTAGCCCTACGCTATATAACACTTTCCCTACTGTTGCACTCTTTGGAGTTGGAATAGTAATTGTTACCCCTACGCTATCCAACACTTTCCCTACTGTTGCAGTCTCTGGAGTTGGAATATTAATTTTTACCCCTACGCTATCCAACACTTTCCCTACTGTTGCACTGTCTGGAGTGGGAATTTTAATTTTTACCCCTACACTATCCAACACTTTCCCTACTGTTGCACTCTCTGGAGTTGGAATAGTAATTTTTACACCTACGCTATCCAACACTTTCCCTACTGTTGCACTCTCTGGAGTTGGAATAGTGATTTTTACCCCTACGCTATCCAACACTTTCCCTACTGTTGCACTCTGTGGAGTTGGAATAGTAATTGTTACCCCTACGCTATCCAACAATTTCCCTACTGTTGCACTCTTTGGAGTTGGAATAGTAATTGTTACCCCTACGCTATCCAACACTTTCCCTACTGTTGCAGTCTCTGGAGTTGGAATATTAATTTTTACCCCTACGCTATCCAACACTTTCCCTACTGTTGCACTGTCTGGAGTGGGAATTTTTATTTTTACCCCTACGCTATCCAACACTTTCCCTACTGTTGCACTCTCTGGAGTTGGAATAGTAATTGTTACCCCTACGCTATCCAACACTTTGCCTACTGTTGCACTCTCTGGAGTTGGAGTACTAATTTTTACCCCTACGCTATCCAACACTTTCCCTACTGTTGCACTCTCTGGATTTGGAATAGTAATTTTTACCCCTACGCTATCCAACACTTTCCCTACTGTTGCACTCTCTGGAGTTGGAATAGTAATTGTTACCCCTACGCTATCCAACCATTTCCCTACTGTTGCACTCTCTGGATTTGGAATAGTAATTTTTACCCCTACGCTATCCAGCACTTTCCCTACTGTTGCACTGTCTGGAGTGGGAATCTTAATTTTTACCCCTACGCTATCCAACACTTTCCCTACTGTTGCACTCTCTGGAGTTGGAGTACTAATTTTTACCCCTACGCTATCCAACACTTTCCCTACTGTTGCACTTTTTGGATTTGGAATAGTAATTTTTACCCCTATGCTATCCAACACTTTCCCTACTGTTGCATTCTCTGGAGTTGGAATAGTAATTTTTATCCCTACGCTATCCAACGCTTTCCCTACTGTTGCACTCTCTGGAGTTGTAATAGTAATTTTTAACCCTACGCTATCCAACACTTTCCCTACTGTTGCACTCTCTGGAGTTGGAATAGTAATTTTTACCCCTACGCTATCCAACACTTTCTCTACTGTTGCACTGTCTGGAGTGGGAATCTTAATTTTTACCCCTACGCTATCCAATACTTTCCCTACTGTTGCACTCTTTGAAGTTGGAGTACTAATTTTTACCCCTACGCTATCCAACACTTTCCCTACTGTTGCACTCCCTGGAGTTGGAATAGTAATTTGTACCCCTAAGCTATCCAACACTTTTCCTACTGTTGCACTCTCTGGAGTTGGAATAGTAATTTTTAACCCTACGCTATCCAACACTTTCCCTACTGTTGCATTCTCTGGAGTTGGAATAGTAATTTTTATCCCTACGCTATCCAACACTTTTCCTACTGTTGCACTCTCTGGATTTGGAATAGTTATTTTTACCCCTTCGCTATCCAACACTTTCCTTACTGTTGCACTCCCTGGAGTCGGAATAGTAATTTATACCTCTACGTTATCCAACACTTTCCCTACTGTTACACTATCTGGAGTGGATATAGTCATTTTTAGCCCTGCGCTATCCAAAATTTTCCTTTATGTTGTTTTTTTGGGAGCTGGAGTAGTAGTTTTATTGTCTCTGCTATTTAATATTTATTTTTATTATTTTAGCTAATGTAGTATATAATTAATTTTAACAATCTTTAAATTAAATGTAATTTTGTAAATTTGTTATACATAATTATTTAATTTTTATTTATGTTATTGTTTTATGTGTGTAATGTGTTTGCAATTTTTAATATTTTTAAATAATTTATAATTTATTACAATAATTATAAAAACATTATTAAGTAAGTATATATATTATATATTATATGTATATGTTTAATTCATGTTTTATTAAATTATATTGATTAATTATTAATTTTTAACATTATTAAATATATTTAAGTATTATTATGTTTATTTAACATATTTATTGTAACAAAAAAAACCGATATTTTTAAAAACGATATTTTTGACATCTATATTTTTTTTTCGATATTTTTGCACTTACCATGTTGTACATAGGATGTCGATATTCTTGAAATCGATATTTGTGTTGCGATATTTTTGTAGGTCGATTTTCTGACCTTCGAAATTTTGTCAGAGATCCATACTGTACATCAGTCGTAAACTGTTCCCTAGAGAAAAAAACTATGCTGTCATAGAAAAGGAAGAACTCGCCATTAAGTGGGTAATTGACACACTAATATACTATCTAGAGGGCCGGGAGTTCACATTATATACCGATCATGCTCCCTTAGAATGGTATTCCCGTAACAAAGGCAACAGCGAGAGGGTTCTGAGATGGTTCCTGTCTCTACAACCATACAGGTTCCATACCAAACATCGAAAGGGGAAAGACCAAGTGAACGTAGATTACCTATTAAGGTATCCCCAAGATCAGACCCCTACTAGAAGGACAGCAAGGGAAAGGGGATGTGAGGGGGTGCCATAGGGGACCCGTGTCTTACCTGCTCATCCAGCTCATTGTCCCCGAGACGACCCTCGAGCTGGGAAGCAGACCCGGATACATGCTTTCCGCCACCCGACGGGATGAACCTTCCCCCTTGTCATGTATTCCTAGAGGAGCGAGGAGTGCGGGACGACGCGGCGGAAGTGGGAGGAGCTGACCCTAGAAGGACAGGTTTGTGGAAAGAGAAAAGGGACCAGTTGACAAAGGAAGAAGAGGTGACTACAGGAGGCGGAGAGGAATCGGGACGAGGCGAGAGTACGGAGAAGGACGAAGGCAGTATCTGAGAAAAAGACGGAGTTGCAGACGGTGAAGAAATCGAAAGGTGGAGCGAGGAGTGGTGGTGCCCACCGGAGATGCTGGAGAGCGGCCGCAGCTCAGGAGAGTGGGGGATTGGAGGCGACGGGAGGGTTGTTGAGACTATGAGTGGGGAGGAGGTACAGTGAGCGCATTGTAAGTCGCAACACTGACCCGTTGGCACACTAAGTTGTTTAGCATTTTCGATCATTTGTTTTTGTTAAACCACAGCAAGAAGTAAGGGATAGCTGTTGGGAAGATTATTGCTTTATTGGTCAAAGTTGGCTAGTATACACCTTTTCTGCACAATACCCCACTCTTTTTGTCTTTTCTTGGTTTGGGGTCTTTTTGTTCGTTTTGAACACCGTTCGGGTGTGGTGACGGGTACGTCAACAGGATTAATTAAGAAAAAAGTGTACAGTATCTGATGGCTCCTTTCTTTGTCTCCCTTTTTGTGATCCTCCGTGTGGAAGGAACGGGAGTTCGTGGAGTGCGTCTAAACAACGGTTTCCATCAGCCCAAAGCGACAAGAACGAGGACGTATATGAGGAAGGAGAAGTGCATTTGACAGCCCCTATCACACAAGGACTTAATAAGCTTAAATAAAATCACCACCATTGCCACTTACATACGGCCTCCGCATCTGTTTATCCGGCCGACCCTCCCACAACAGTGGTAAGAGTCCAGGGGTTCCCTTACTAGTGGGCAGGGCTTGCTATACAATCCCAAAGTGATCTGTTAAGGAGCAGTGTGGTAGAGCAGCCTTAGGCTTAACACAGAGGAGTGCAATACATTTGCAAATACACCCAATGACTAATAAATGATAACATGATTCAACAAGGAGATCCACACCAATTTATAAAAATAGCAAGTATCTTTATATATGCTTCGGCATCAGAGAAAAATCGCTCAGGTAAGCATGTTTTTAAATATAAATTATTTTCTGTTCAAAAGGTTGACACAGTAGTTTTTGAATTCTGAAATGTATTCCTATAAAAGGAAAAATAAGTTCTGCAAACAGGTATAATACATCGACTTACAGGACCAATCTCGAGGAGTTAAGGAGAGTGGTGGGCAAGGTCCAAGGCAGCACCAGCGGTACACCACCAGCAGCAGGGGGGCGGCCGGTTGCAGGGTGCAAAACAGCATCAGGAACCCTATAGGTTTTAATGGCGATCGGTCACTGTGGAAAGAGGCTTGGAATAGGAGACCAGTTGGTGTGAACCAATTAGGAGGTACAAGACTGGCGATGCTCGGGGACGTAGGGACACCAAGGGTCCTCTTCTCCATTGCTCAGGGGCAACAGATGCAGAGGTGTCTTTAGGCATTGGGTTTCCTTACCTGGAGCAGTCGCCATCGAGGGGGCCTGTGTGCAGAGGATGCAGGCGACATCGGAGAGTCTACAAGGGGTGAACTGACGCTGGACTCTGAGTCTGCAGAGCTGGGGAACTATGTTGGCACCGCTGGGCCACTTCAACTCAGGCCGGAGGCATCGAGTGCAGAGGCGACTTCGGGTGTTGGGCCTTTGGTGGTGCTGCAGAACCTTTCCTTGGAGTTGCTTTTGGGCAGGTCCACTGTTCACGGGAGGTCTTGGTCTTTATTGAAGGCAGGAAGTCCTCCCAGGTTCTGGAGGCACTCAGCCGCAAAACGAGTCATCTTTGGCACAGAGTAGACAGTGAACGGCAGACAGGTCAGCAGGGCCAGGTCAGGTGCTCTCTTTTGCGGCTGTTCATGTGCTGCTTCTTCATCGGTCTTCAGGATCTCCTTCTCTGGTGCATGGGGCTCCCCTAAACACTGAATTTAGGTGAGTTAGGGGAGTGTAGGGTAGTAGCCAAAGGGCTACTGACCCTTGGGGTCACTACGCCCCCTATATGACAATTTCCTATGAGAAGTGGGCATAACCCTGTCCCAGAATCCCTAAGTATGCAATCACAAAGATGGCTACCTTTGAAAAGTGTTGTTTACCTCACAGGTAGCCCACATTGGGAGTGGTACTAGCCTGAAGGTGGCACGCCTACCCGACTAGCTAATTTTCCCACCTGTCAAGGTGCCAAGTGGGCACTGGACAAGAGAAATTGGCTTCCTTTACTGTGAGGGGAGCCAGATTTGCATTCCAAAGCTGGCAGCTTCTTTGAAGCTTCCCAGCCCAAGGAGGCTAATCAGCAGATCATCCTGTGGAAGGGGGGTGTTACACCCTCTGCTAGGACAGGCTTTTGTTCTGGGTCACCTGGAAGTCCGGACAAGGTCTAGGGTGGCAGACTGGCAGAATCCAGTCAACAAGCACACCAGAGGCTGGTAGGTTTTCAGGGGGTCCCTCTAAGGTGCCCTCTGAGTGCATGTATTGATAAATCCAACACTAGCATCAGAGTGGGTTTATCAAGATGAGATGTTTGGTACCAAGCATCCCTTTTTTCAGTAAAGCCATCATGTAGCTGTGGAACTCATTTTCACCAGTGTCCAGTACATGGTTAAGGATGGCTTCTCTGGTTCACTTGCACTGGCAGCAATAGGGCTGACCAGCACTGGGGTATTTCTGCTCATGCAGACATACCCTCACATATAATATTAAACACCCTGCCTTAGGGCTGTCAGGCCTTCTGTAGGGTGACCTAAAAATATCATATGCAGAGGTAGGGGACATGGCACACAGGGATGTGTGACAGGACATGTTTTCACTTTTGTTTGTAACAAGACACGCAGCCTGCAATGGCAGTTGTGCATGTGCTTGGTGAGGGGTCCCTTAGGATGGCACAATTAGTGCTGCAGCCCTTAGGGACCCTCTTTGGTACCTCAGGCCCTAGGTACCAGGGTACCATTTACTAGGGGGTTACAGAGGGTGCTAAAGGATTTCCCAATTGGGGGAACAATTGCACAATTTTGTGAAAGAGCTCTGGCACTGGGGACCTGGTTGTCAGGAATCCAGTGCACTTTCAGTCAAAATCACATCATCTGCCAGGCAAAAAGTGGAGCAACCATGTCAAAACGGGGCACTTTACTACACATGCTTTTACCATCTTTATGATGAAGAACTTACCACATATTACTTATATATAAACTATTGCATTCTTAGTTCTTCAGACACTCTTCCTTCAGAGGTTGGTGATAGTCTTCCCACCAGAGGGGGACATAAATAGATCCTGGGATAATTATAAAAATTGAAGACCGAGCATGTGCATGCGCGTGGTCCGTAGTGAAGCCACATACATCTCACTTCCACTTAATTTATAAAAGTAAGAGTGCTGGTGCCCAAAGTTCTGCTCAGGAGCTCATGACCAGTGCAATTAAACGTTGGTGCGATGAATGCCAAGGCTGGCAGTCCTAAATCCACCTCATGCCTCTTTATTACACTACCAGACACTCCCTGCCTCCCCTATGTCACTCTTGCAGGTTCCTGCTATCTCCCTTTGTGACTGTTTGCCGTCTTTCTCTTTCCCGGTCTTTACGATCAGTGCGTTTTCCCTCTCTTGCATTCAATAAATATCTGATGTAGAAAAATAAGTGCTGGTTCCCAAAAATAATGCCTGTAGCTCAAATGAACCACTGGCCTTCCACCTCAGTTCCTGGTCTCCACATGAATGGATTAGTCGTCTGGTCAGTTCTCTGGGGCATGTGTGGCTCAAGGGCAACTAGATAGCCATTGCCACAAGTACTGCTTTTGTCATTTGACGCAACAAAAAAAACGGTCCTGCTTCACACTCAGTAAATTACCAAGTTCCTACTCTCTTTGACTTTCATGGGAAAAGTCAAACAGTTAAGGCTTCGTCTTGGACGGCGATGTGTGATAGAATATCAATTAAGCTAGCACATGTATCACCCACAATAAATAAAATGCCCATGCATTGATATTTACATTAAGGAAATATTGTCTGGTAGTGATTGTAGTGAATCTGTAATTAAAATGTCCCTCGCAGAACATGCAGATAATAAAACAGGGATACAGATGCAACTATACTTTAAGGCTACGGCCAAGAGGAGCCTCTGCTTCTGTCGATTGCACTCACATTGTTCAATACCAGACTCAGTTCTTTGCAGGAGATACACATTACTATTTGCGGGTCATGGGCTGTAATAGCACGACACTGTACTACGTTAATCAGTCAATAGCCTCTTGAGATACTAGAGAAGAACCATGGTGGGATAAAGGCCAAGATTTCCCATGCTCCAATGGTGCCATTTGACAAGGGTGTATTTCGTAGGCATCATAGCAGGTGGAGGCACGACAGCCCCCCCTCCCGCCCCAATAGGCATCACTCATAGAACAGGGATCTCAGAGACAATGATGGGTTGCAAGCATGCAGTCCTCATGCAAACGGGTTTCACAAAGGCAACGATAGGGCGCAAGCACGTGTTACCCATACAACATCGGAGCTGCACCAATGGCAGCAGAGGCATGCAGGCTCTCTCGCGACAACGGCACTGTTCAGACTCGTCCCTAAGAACTACTTGAATCAATGCTCTGGAACACCTGATGTTGGCTCTGGGCTGAATAAGGCAAGTTTTCTATAGGCAGCACTCTCCATCTGCGTTTCTCTTTCAGATCGAGCAGCAGTATATTTTTTCCCTCAGTACCAGGGTGACGTCCCTACCTTATCTCCCCACCATTGCAGCCAGCCACAGATTCTGCCTCTGAACCCTAGCCTTCTTCTACATAGATGGTCAGACCTTCTTCAGGTGAAAGATGAACAATCGTTAAGTCATAGGTGTCGGCTTATATCCAGCACTAGGTCCGCTAGCCTCCAAGCAAATGGTCACTCAAAAGTTGGCCCCAAAATGTTAGGAAAAAGTCACTTTCGAAGTGTCAAAAGTAAATGGCAGTGTGTTGCAGCTTCATAGCAACAAGATCGAGGGAAGCCATTATCTTTAGTGAGTAGATTCGGATCCCAAGGACCTGTGCACAATAAGTCATTTGCAGGGTTCTTGCCGATCCAACAGAGAAGGACACAGTGGGAGGGCAGGCAACACATTCTTTTGTGTGAGGTGTGCATTCCTTGCCCATGCCCTTAACCACAGTTATTTTCCAAGTGTTACTCCTATCAGGCTATTGGCTGACCTGCTGGAGATGGACTGGCCTGGTCCAGTATGCACATGGAATCCTTCCTGCTCGATTTAGTGCATTTGAACTAAGATCCAGACACATGCACTTGGATTGCAAAGGTTTCTGCAAGGCAGGGCTGCAAGCAAAGAGCCACACGGGGGCATTCACATAGAAGGGGAGGCAGTAGGACTGACTATCACTAAACCCCATAGAATCCTGCAACACGAGGGATTCCATACATCCAGGGGCACGCCAAATATGGATGATGAGCTTAGTTATGCACTCTCTGAACTCAGGTTCTGATACAAAGGCTTCAACCCCCTACTATGAATCAGATGGAGCCAGCCCTTACTGGTTTCATGGGCTTGCCATGGAAGCAGCAACTGCCCATGATAAAAGGAGTCCCATGTCTGGGGGAACTCCTATCACCCAAAATAATATAGTGCTCTGGTGGAGAGCAATATACCAAATCAAGTAGATAACGTGTCAGGTCACACGTGACAAGAGTCTCCTGCACAAGAAACACAAGCATTGGCATAGCCAATAGGTCTCGCCTTCTGGACCTTATAAGTGTTTAGCCATGCAACAGTTGCATAACTAAATACTTATAAGGTCCCAAAAGCGAGACCTATTGGCTATGCCAAGCGGCCCTGCGGCCGCGAAAGTGATCGCGATCAAACACTAAAGCGGCCGTGAAAGAGAAAGTAATCGTGGTCGTGCGCGCGCGCCCTCGCACATGCACTGTGGCTGTAGGCTGGCCCGGTAGCACTTTTTGGAGCCCTCTCAATAAGTCTCGCCAGACCCGCGCATGCGCTGGGTCAGGCTAGACCTAAAAAAGGGTGGATTAAACTCAGAAAATCAGGAGTGGGATGGCACATACACACTGCGTCAGGGACACTAGAACCTAAATAATTTGCTGCACCCACTCAAGTGTGCAGTGTTCTTTTAGTTTGCACCTCTATATGCTCTTTCCATTACCTACTTGCTTGCCTGCTTCCTTTGTTCCAAACTTCCCTGAGCATTCTTTGTGATTGAGCCGTCGGTATCTAAAGAAGGCAGGTTCTGCATACTTCAGATTCGGCTCCTTCTCATTTGCCTGAAATCATGTCACTCCTTGCACTTGTAGCTTATCTGCTTCCCTTGCCTGGGGGGGCTCTCATTTGCCACTTTCTTCAATGGTAGACTATTCTCTGATCTTATGTCCCATGTCTGTTTTATAACTTTGTTAACAGGAAGCATTAAATTAAACGAGCACTCAAGGTACCAGACAACAAGCTGGCCTCACAGCTCCTCAACAGAGCCTGTGCTGGCAATCTCATACTGCCTAAAACCAGTGGTGACCTGAAGGTATCAACAGGCACTCAATATTCTGGGTGCAGCCTACACAGGAGAAAACATCTTCTGAATGTATTTGCAAAAAGTAACAGCACTACATGGGAGAACTTCAGAACTGTGCACATTATTACCTTGTCCCAGTCCTAAGGAGGAAATCAGTGCTGCCATACAGGCACATCAATAATCGTCTGATGTTCAGGTGCAGTTGATAAAATTGACAAGGCAAGCCACCTCAGCTCTACACTTTTGGTGCCCTCAACATGCCTTCGATAAGCAGAGCACTTACTGCATTCACTTGCCTCCTCCATGCTTTTCACATAGACCAAAACTGCTAAACCCGCAGGTGGGCTCAGCATCTTCTTGCAACTAAACACATTCATACAATGCAAGAACAGCCAAGCTGAGACCTAATGGATCAAAGGTGTCAAGGAGAGGTGCCACACTTTATATTGCTACAGAAGGCTTCACAGTCCCTGGCACAACCCAAAGGATGGAGGAGGAGGGCACACAAGAAAAGAGGCTACTTCCTTCAAAAAGCAGCACAATGTCCTACTGGTATCCCACCCTAAACAGAACAGGGAGGCCAACAGAAATGGGGCATACTAGGACTGTGATGTGGCCCTGCCAAGTCTCCCCTACCACCTGTATGCCAAGCCTGGCCCCACACTGACAAAACCAAGACTTCCGATGGCAAACCAGAGGAGTACCTAGACCCACTTGAAGCAAGGTAAAAATAATGAAAAACACTTACCCAATAATTGAAAGGCATCAAAGTCCAATCCAGTATCCCAAGGAGGCAGATGAAATAAGAAGTGTAATTACTTTGGGTGGGAGTTGTATTCAAGGAAGGAGGAGCAAGAAAAAAAAGGGGTGGGGTTAAGTCGAAATTGTCAAGCTGCTGGCTGAGGACAGATCATCTCTTGCTAGGACTGGGATGAGGAAGCAAGGACTCAGAGTAATGACAACTACAGGTAAGTATTTGGGGAAATATCACAGAGGAGACTTCCAGCACCAGACATACAACACCACATATCTGCAACCAGATTACATGCATTGGTCTTGTGTTACCAATATTCATCTGGATGCAAAAGCAGCATACAACATATTGCAGGATTGTAGTTTATTTTTGTGCTGGCCATTGCTGTTTTGTTGCTGTAAAATATTTGTATGTACTTTTTCTAAGTAAATAAAAACAAGCACTGATTTTTGCTGCAACAAAAAACCATTAGCAACCACAAAAAGTAGAGTAAAAACAGAATAGTAGCACTCTATAGTACCACATAAACATTTTGCACAGGTGTACTATTTTTCTCCATTCGATTTTGTGGAGAGCAGTGCTATTTTGCAACAGCAGAAAGGAAAATGTTACTTACCCTGTAAGCAGCCATTCATAGCATGCAGTGCTGTAGATTCACATTCTTTGCGTACTCCTGCCAACTAGGTTTGAGCTCCAACATGACAAACTGTTTTTCTTCATAGACGTTTTGAGTCACGCAATGTTGTGAGACTCCTCCCTTACTGTTACAATGTGCTTGGCCACCAACTCCAGCCTTAGATTGGTTTTTGTTCGAGTGAAATATGAAAGGGGAATGTAAAGAGAAATATCTATGTGCCCTTGAAGTTATTTAAGAATGCATGAATATTTGTTGTAAAAAACATGCCATCACTGCCCACGTCCGGGAAGGTGGATGAGTGTTTGCAAATTTACAGTACTTCACACTACTTCAACAGTAAGTAACATTTTCCGTATATATCATGTGTGGCTGTTGATACACATGCTTTAGTGTATTGCCCATGGACTGTTTGTGTGGTTTCATGGAGGCAAAGCTTTTGCATTTTGTATTTTCTGGGGTAACGAATAGGTCGATGAGTGTAGTTCCCTACTGGTGGAAGTACCTTTGGAGGACTTGCAGCTGAAGCTCCCACTATTAGACTTTTGGATGTGTCCGGCTTTGGAAATCCACAAAATCATTGTCTGCCCATGGGAGATGCTCTGCCAGAAGATGTGAGTGATGGCAAGTTGCCCAATGTCAAATCTGATGTGCCGGTGCTGGGTGAAGTACATGGCTGTCTAGTTTTCTGTGTGCACAAGTATCACCTTGAACAACAGGCAAGAACAGTGATATTATTTGATAGGGACAGCGCTCCAGCAAAAATTCACTAGGTTATTTAGTACTAATATTAGTCTGGTGCTACAAGGGAGAAGAGAACTACCGTACTCTCCTAATAATTCTGCAGTGAGACTACAGTACATGCATTAATACAAATCCCTTAGCACACAACAATTCATAGCATCTCAGTATTAACAGTGTAATCCAACAGAACAAAATTTTCACATAGGTAATGATGCGAAGCTTAAGTCTTTAGTTTTTCTTTGGTCCATCATTTATTATCACGAACTGTGATTCAGTAGAAAGCCAATGTCAAATCCCAACACGTGTTTCGTCGCCTTCAAGTATTTTACATGCGACTTTTTCAAGGCTGAAACAGCTTCTATTAGTGAATATTATCGTGCGGTGTTAATTCTGACCCACACGGTCCTCCGGCGTGGGTAAACTTTCTATAGAGGACGTTTTCAGTAGTAGAATTATCAGCACAAAATTGTAGCGAACGAGTCAGTATATCGATTTTACGTGGTGTCCACCTCACGCTGGTTGTCTCGAGTACAAGTATCACCTTGTGTCATACATGCTATGGAGTAGAATACTTTGCTGGGCAGGAAAAAGGGCCATTAGTTCCAGGTAATTGATGCCTTCCCTGCTGATGGGGGTGAAAGGGGGTCCGGGTGCTCTGGATTGTAATATTGTTTAGATGTGCACATCACCTTGTAAATGGCGCAACTGTAGTAATGGTTATCTGCAGAAGGGTGTCCACAAAAAGACTGCCCATGTTATGTTATGTTATGTAGCTGTGGAGAGCTCACAGACAACCAGGAGGGTATCTTGGCGCTGAGTAGGTGAGAGTCAAGCCAAACATATTGCCTAGTGCGACTACTCCAGAATCCAGGTCTTCAGCTTCTTGCAGAATTCAAGAAGTAAAGAGGAGGCTCCTATGGGTAGCAGCAGGTCGTTCCACAGATTAAGAGCGGTGAAGGAGAAGGCTCAACTGCCGGATCTGGTTTTCCATATAGGTGGGATGTGTGGAAGTAGAAGCAGAAGTCTAGACGAGCAGAAGTGTCTGGAAGTTTTGTGAACAAATTATTACTGTTCCACCATTGCAGAGTGCGTGGAGTGCTGGCCTTCATCAATACTGGATATTTCCATTGAACATCCGCTAGTGACCACTGACTGGTGAGGCACTGATGAAGTGGGAGCATGTGCAACCTGGCATGTGGAACATTTGCTATACATGTTGCCACCATACCCAAGTGCTTTAAAACCAAACTTAAAGTTCTGGCACGTGTGGTGTGAAAAAGAGGGCAGCTGCTAAAATGCCATCACCCTCTCCTGATTGGGGTGTACTGTCCCTGTGAGAACTGATCTCTGGAAGAGCGGATTCTGCGGAGGTTGAACATAAGACTTCTTGGCATTTACTGTGAACCCTTGGCTGTCTAAGCCTGGGCTGTCTGTGTGTGTGTGTGCTAGACACCGCTGTCTGCTGCTCTTGATCAACCAGTTGTTGAGGTGGGAAATACGTGGATTGCAGCTAGGCGTAGATGAGCAGCCACCACTGCTAAACACTTTGTGAAACCCCTTGGGGTTATGGTGATCCCACAGGGTAGCTCTGTGAACTGGTAATGCTGTCCGTTTACCATGAACCAATGGTCCTTGTGTTGAGCAGGGTGGATTAGGATGTAGAAATACGCATCTCTGAGATCCAAGGCAGTTATGAAGCCCCCCCATTCGAAGTAATGGGATGACATCCTGCGGAATGGCCATATGGAAATTTTCCCACAAGAATGGTCAATTGAGTAGCCGTAGATCTAGTATGGGGAGGAGCGAACCATCCTACCTTGGAATAAACAAGTACGGTGAGTAAACTCCCTCTCCTCGCTGATGCAGGGGTATTGGCTGTATGGCACCGTTCTGGAGCAAGGCTAAGATCTCTTCTTGCAAGAGGGTCAGATGGTCTTGACTGAGGCTATGGTGTCGGGATGGTATGTTGGGTGGGTAGATGAGGAATTCTAGGCAGTTGCCCTGCAGTACTAGGACCTACTAATCTAAAGTGGTTTCCATCCAGCAGTGGTGGAAATCTGATATACTCCATCGACGAGTGTTGGATGACTTATGGGAATGGATGGAAAGTCAGTGTTTAGGAGCAGGGTCTCCCTTGCCGGAGCCACTTCTTCCCCGCCCTTAAAATTGTTACACCTATATCCTCCCCTTGAGTAACCCCCGCTTGTGTGCGAATCGTGAAATGGCTACTGTTGTCATTCGTATGACTGTGCCTGGGTTGATGGTGTTGCCTTGTTGTCCCCTACGACCTGTGGCCTACGAAAGGGTCCCCTTAGATCAAGGCCTGTAGGGCACTCACAGACCTGACAATCTTAGTGTCTTTCTTAACGTTCTCTAACATATTGTCCACTTGGGGTCCAGAGTGTTACCCATTGAAGTGCACATTAAGTTACTGATGCACCTCTGGCATAAAACCTGAGACACAAAGCCATACATTAGGGTTGGTTCGAAGGGATGTAGTGTGCTGCATCCAGAGTGCACTTGATGGTTGCATTTGACCTAGTTTTCCCCTCTGCGACTGATTGCTCACTTCTCTTCCTAGAGGCCTCTGGAAGATAATATAGCTGTGGTACCTGTCATACTATGACAGCAAACCTACCAATTTGGTGATTCTCTACAGGGTAGTTGCCCCTACTATGACTCTTTTCCAAGTAGCATCAAGGTGCTTGCTTTCCTTATCTGGAGGGGGGGCTACATTCCCAGTTGCCTGGACGCGTACTCGCTTCCTTGCCTTGTGAATGACCAGGGAGGGGGGGGGGGACTTGCCCTCTGATGTAGAGAGGGTCACTGAGAGATGCCTTGAATTTCCTCTCCACCCTTGGTGCAACTACCCTTTGCCCTATCTAGGTCCTTAAAGCTCTCAGAAAGTATTCTGAGCATCAGTTGAAACCAGACAGTGCGTTCAATATGTGAAAGGGTTTCTACGGGGAAGTCATCCTCCTCTTCAATAGTGTGCATGTCTACCTTGCGGTGATGACCTGCCCTCTAAATAACTGCATGATATGCAGTAGGATCATCGGGGGTGATGGATTGATGGGTCAGGTCTCAAGGTCAAGGTCAGCTGTTGGGTCAACATTATAGTCACCCCACAAATCGTCCTCTGCTTCTGTCCCCACATGATGGATAGATGGGTCTCCCTCCCTATGATGGCTGCTGGTGTCACAATAAGAGAGAACCGACTCCTTTCAATATTGTGGAGAAGGTGGAGGTGGTGCAGAATATGGGTGTGGTGGAGGAGAGTGTCTAGGCGAAGAAGAGAATAGCGTGTTTATAGTGGCCTTGCCCGTGTGCCTTCTCGGCCAAAGTTCGCCAAAATCAATTTCTTCCTCGAAAGTCAGGAAGGGCCTTCAAACCATCACTCTATATTTGTCTACATTCTCCAAGTCTTTATGTCCGAAGAAGGAAGCACTGAACGGAGGCCTTGATTCTGATCTTTCCCCTGTACCAAAAGGACTGCAAAGATTCCTCTCTTGTCGATTCCAAGGGGTTTCCGTCTACCAGGGAACCAAAAGGATTGCTCTGCAATTGTGGGTGTCAAAAGTTGCCAACAGCTACGCCAGAGAAAGGCAGTGAGAGGCGGGCGACGTCTGAGTCATTACAAAACATATCCAAATCCCAAAGCTTAAAAAAAAAAAAAAAAAGCATTGGCATAACCAATAGGTCTCGCCTTTGGGACCTTATAAGTGTTTAGCCATGCAACAGTTGCATAACTAAATACTTATAAGGTCCCAAAAGCGAGACCTATTGGCTATGCCAAGCGGCCGTGAAAGTGATCGCGATCAAACATCAAAGCGGCCGTGCGGCTGCGAAAGTGAAAGTAATCACGGTAAAGCGCGGCGCGCGCGCCCACGCACATGCACTGTAGCTCTTGGCCTGGTAGCACTTTTTGGAGCCCTTTCAATAAGTCTCGCCAGACCAGCGCATGCGCTGGGTCAGGCGAGACCTAAAAAACACAAAGAATTAAAGGGCTGAGTGGATGCTTAAACACATTGGAATACTGAGGGAGGAATCATAGAACACAGTGGGACTTGAAGCTTCTTTGAAGAAAAAGTCAGTAACATCTGAGCCCAACACTAGATGGCAGGAGTGTGCAAAGCATGTGAATCTACAGCCATGCATGCTCTGAACTTGAAGTTCTTGTTTTGCCTAAATAGATCAGGTACAACCATCGGCTTTTCGTGCTGCACACCCAGGTCCCCATCAAAAGGAACTGGAGCATCCCGCCCCTACATGTGTTGTTAAAAGGGCCCTCGGTGCAAGGAAGGCCAGCTTGGTACAGTTTATCAGAGTCGCTCTAGAGGTGAACACACCACCTTAGTGTATATATGCCACTTTGAGCAGAGCCGACTTGTGCTTTTCCTGCTTATCATGCCTCTCTTTATACCCTGAACAAACATCTTGCTCTTCCTGCAGCAGTCACCTTGTATGCAACGTTTAGTAATCCAATATAACAACCCTGAAATAAACGAAGCTCTTGTGGGTGGAAATGTACATGTTGAAATACGCAAATGCAACAAAAACGAAAAGAAAGGAGGAAAGGTAGGCTGCTGACCTGTAACTCTCAGTACAAACTCTGCACTTTCAAAGTAGGTGTCTGTTTCAAGGTAGCAACGGTATGTGCCCTCATCCTCTAGGGAGACATTGCGGAGCTTCAAGGCCACATTTCCGCGAGTAATGTTTTCTTTCATAAGTTCCATCCTTCCCACGTATCGCGAGAGTTCACATGTCGGCTGCACCTTGCCCCTCTCGTACAGGTTGATGATGAAGGAGGAGTTGGGCTGGATTCGGAACCATCGCACCTCCCTCAGCTCAGCAGGGATGGAGATGCGGCAGCCAAGGATGACGTCTTTGCCCACCTCTGCAATGGCAGGCTGCTCTGGTCCAATGACGGTGAACCTGGCTGATAGGCAAACAACACAGTCACAGAAAGAATGGAGATTTAGGACTTTTATAGGAGATGTATTGTGATTTCAGGAACTGTAGAAGCACTTGTTACGGAAGCAAGAGTGTGAGCTTATTGGAGCTAGAAAAACACACATTTTACCTCTGCAAGTATTTCACAGCTGATGGGGAGGATGATTCAAAGGGGGATGCTGATTGGCTGAGCATAAAAAGAAATGTGGACAAAGCATGCTGTACGGTAATGATCAGAAACCCATTTCCAATACATTAATTGGACCAGTTAAGCTCACTAGAATAAAGGTGACCTGTCCAGACTATAAGTGACTTTCAAAATAAGTTTAACCAGTTAAAACCCACCCTGGAATTATTACATTATTGTGCAGGGCAAAGCCAAAGATAGAATTATTTGTGGGAGGGCCGTCGTGGGAGTTGTCATTATTGAGGGGTGTACATGGTCTTTAAATTTGTTATGTGTGGGACTAGCTCTTCATATGAGAGCAAGGCATTTCACAAAGACTATATGTGCCAAGCACTTCACAAAGACTATATGTGCCAAGCACGTCACAAAGACTACATGTGCCAAGCACTTCACAAAGACTATATGTGCCAAGCACTTCACAAAGACTACATGTGCCAAGCACTTCACAAAGACTATATGTGTCAAGTACTACACAAAGACTATATGTGCCAAGCACTTCACAAAAGACTATATGTGCCAAGCACTTCACAAAGACTATATGTGCCAAGCACTACACAAAGACTATATGTGTCAAGCACTACACAAAGACTATATGTGCCAAGCACGTCACAAAGACTACATGTGCCAAGCACTTCACAAAGACTATATGTGCCAAGCACTTCACAAAGACTATATGTGCCAAGCACTTCACAAAGACTATATGTGTCAAGTACTTCACAAAGACTACATGTGCCAAGCACTTCACAAAGACTATATGTGTCAAGCACTTCACAAAGACTATATGTACCAGGCATTTCACAAGGACTATATGAGCCAAGCACTTCACAAAGACTATATGTGCCAAGCACTTCACAAAGACTATATGTGTCAACTACTTCACAAAGACTATACGTACCAGGCATTTCACAAGGACTATATGAGCCAAGCACTTCACAAAGACTATATGTGCCAGTCTCTCACCCACCTGTATTAAAATGACATGTTTTTTAATATCATTATTATTAGAAAAATCATCATAAGTCACTGAGACCCAGCTGTTGCCATCTCCCTTGTTCCCTTCATCTTTCAGAAGTTAATGCTTTGTTATATTTCCTAATGGATGGGACAGCTCATTTATTAGGAATTGACAGAGTATTTTCTCTGGTTTGAGAAAGATCATCTCAGGATGGAATATGTAAACAATCTGTGAACGATGCCTCATTTGTATGAAAAGGTGACATGCTATTCAGTGTACAAGCGCACACGCTACCTCTGCCAGGAAGTGTCTTTATACCAGGAGCTCTGCTCTCCGGGTTTCCTATTCAAATTTGCTTCATCAATCTGGAAAAGGAGATCTCTGTACTTTTCCATTGTATTATGTTATGTAGTTGTTACCTTCATGCCTGCCAGTAGATCTCTGCTACTCAGCTGGGAGAGTGACATCTAAGAGGGAATGGGCTTCCTTACAGGCTGATCTTTATGTAAGACAGCCAAGTAGGATTTGTGTATCAAAGTTTGGGATTTCAGTGGGAAGATGACAGGGTCTTATAGGTATAGTGAATGCCTAAAGAGGTTTCCCAGGAGACACCAACAAACCACACTCAAAAATACTTAGCAGCCTTGTGCCCCCTCCACTCCCTCAACCCCACAAACCTGGTATTCAAGGATTGCCAAAAATCAAGACCATGCCCCCTTTTTAATGGTATCTATCAAAGCCCCCAGTTTATGCAGCTCCCCCATTCTCCTACCAAGCTCCCACTGCCGCTGGTCTGTCGCTTTGCACACATCTGATAGTGAAAGAGAGCACTTTAGTAGTGAAACAGCCACTCCTTTACTGCTTATGAAAGGAAATTTACCAATATCTTCCTTGGTTTCTGCCATTAAGGATTCCTCTTGAAAGGGTCTCTGTGCGCTCCCTAGATCTCCTGCTCTAACTTGATGTCTGGCCTATCTTTTAAGACTGTGTCCCGCAGCAGCGAAATTATAAAGGACTTCATGTCAGCACATGACTCAGCCTCAGTTACATTCAGGAATCTGAGGTTATTCCTCTGGGAGTGATTCTTGATCCTGTCTAGATCTTCCCTCAAACCATGAATTTGCTTGGTCAACAAACTTACCCTAGGGGTGTTTTTTTTATAACATCTTGTTTAATCGAGTCAACCTCCTTCTCTAATGCTCTAGTACGTGCGACCACTTCATCGTGTTGGCCTTAGGTTCGTTCCATTTCCCTTGGCTGTCTCTTTGCCTTTTGCCTCTGTGACCCTGATTTGTGCCTGTAACTGCCCATGCCCCCTGCTGGCCACTCTGCTCTGTGCCATTTCCCTTGTGCTGTCTCTTTGCCTTTTGCCTCTGTGACCCTGATTTTGTGCCTGTGACTGTCCGTGCCCCCTGCCCCTTGCTCGCCGCTCCGCTTATGTGCCCCCTTTTTTATTTCTGTACCACCTCGCCGTCCACGTGTTTACTTTGTGCCTGTGACCCTGTTTTGTGCCCCGTTTATCTTCTGTACCACCTCGCCCTCCACGTGTTTACTATGTGCCTATGACCCTGTTTTGTGCCCCGTTTATCTTCTGTATCACCTCGCCGGTCTCCTGTCCCCCGTCCCTCCGCTGCCTCCCCTGCGGCCTCGCCCCCTCCGCGCCCATTCGCCACTCCCGTCCCTCGCCTCCCGCCTCCCAGCTGCTCCTCCCTCCCCATATATGGCGGCCGCTGCGCGGTGAGGAGAGCGACCCTTGACCTTTCTGGTAGGTCGCTCCCCCCCGCTCCAGCTCCGCCTGCACCCCCGCTGTCGTCGCTGCCGCCAGAGAATTCGAGGCCCTCCACCACCCGCAGGCTTCCACCTGCGCCTCATCCCTGGTGGCCAGTGGTGGCCTTAGGTGCGTTCCATTTCCCTTGTGCTGTCTCTTTGCCTTTTGCCTCTGTGACCCTGATTTGTGCCTGTAACTGCCCGTGCCCCGCGCTCGCCGCTCTGCTCTGTGCCATTTCCCTTGTGCTGTCTCTTTGCCTTTTGCCTCCGTGCCCCCTGCCCCTCGCTCGCCGCTCCTGTGCCCCCTTTTTTATTTCTGTACCACCTCACCGTCCACGTGTTTACTTTGTGCCTGTGACCCTGTTTTGTGCCCCGATTATCTTCTGTACCACCTCGCCGGCCATGTGTTTACTTTGTGCCTGTGACCCTGTTTTGTGCCCCGTTTATCTTCTGTACCACCTCGCCGGTCTCCTGTCCCCCGTCCCCGCCGCTGCCTCCCCTGCGGCCACGCCCCCTCCGCGCCAATTCACCACTCCCGTCCCTCGCCTCCCAGCTGCTCCTCCCTCCCCATATATGGCGGCCGCTGCGCGGTGAGGAGAGCGACCCTTGACCTTTCTGGTAGGTCGCTCCCCCCCCGCTGCAGCTCCGCCTGCACCCCCGCTGTCGCCTCTGCCGCCGGAGAATTCGAGGCCCTCCACCACCCGCAGGCTACCACCTGCGCCTCATCCCTGGTGGCCAGTGGTGGCCTTAGGTGCATTCCATTTCCCTTGTGCTGTCTCTTTGCCTTTTGCCTCTGTGACCCTGATTTGTGCTTGTAACTGCCCGTGCTCCGCGCTCGCCGCTCTGCTCTGTGCCATTTCCTTGTGCTGTCTCTTTGCCTTTTGCCTCTGTGACCCTGATTTTGTGCCTGTGACTGTCCGTGCCCCCTGCCCCTCACTCGCCGCTCCGCTTCTGTGCCCCCTTTTTTATTTCTGTACCACCTCACCGTCCACGTGTTTACTTTGTGCCTGTGACCCTGTTTTGTGCCCCGTTTATCTTCTGTACCACCTCGCCGGTCTCCTGTACCCCGTCCCCGCCGCTGCCTCCCCTGCGGCCCTGCCCCCTCCGCGCCTCCCGTCCCTCGCCTCCCGCCTCCCAGCTGCTCCTCCCTCCCCACCTCCCCATATATTGCGGCCGCTGCGCGGCTGCACCAAAGGCGCGCCTAAGGCAAGCCCGTCTGCGCACGTCCGCGCCTGGACTGCGCCTAGCGCCAGAACCCCTGGACCCGCGCCAGCCATGAGGACCACCTCCTCCGCTACGATGCCAAGACCCTCATCGCTCTCAACCCACGAAGGACCCACACCTGCTGCAAGGTCGCCCCGAGGCGCACCCACGGCCCCTTCACCTGCCGGAACTGCAACTTCTCCTGCCACGAAAGCGCCAAGACACCCACCACAATGGAAACCAACCAGCCCAGATGCATCCTGATCAACACCCACTCCGAACACAAACACGCCATCGAACTCTGGGACCTACTCGACACTACATCTCCGGACATCGCCTTCCTGACAGAAACCTGGATGAACGAAACCTCCGCGCCAGACATCGCCATAGCCATCCCAGACGGGTACAAGATCACCCGCAGAGACCACGTAAACAGGAGGTATCGCCATCGTCCACAAAAACACCATCAAGATCTCTACAAACACCAACGACACCCTCAGCACCGCCGAACACATGCACTTCCAGATCCACACGGACCCCAAGACCACCCTAAGAGGCACCCTCATCTACAGACCACCAGGACCCCGGCCTCAATTCTGCGACTCCATCGCCGACCTCATCAGCTCACACGCATTGACCTCCACCAACTACATCCTCCTCGGAGACCTGAACTATCACCTGGAGAACAACAACGACAGCAACTCCTCCACCCTGATCGACAATCTCGCCAACCTCGGACTCAAACAGCTCGTCACAACGCCGACCCACATCGCTGGCCACACACTTGACGCAATCTTCTCCTCAAGCCCCCACGTCATCTTCAGCCTCCGAACTCACCTGGACTGACCACCACTGCATCCATTTCTCCTTCCAAAAACCACTCACACACCACCGCACCCTACAGACCTCCCGCCGCCGCTGGGGCAAAATCACTGAAGAACAACTACAGACAATCCTCAGTTCAACCCTCTGACGAACCCCACCAACCCGGATGATGGTGCGCTCTCCCTCGAACGCTGGATGAACGACTGCGCCAACACCATCGCACTGCTGAAAAACCCCACCAACAGAGGCACCAGCAGAAGAGTCAGCTGGTTCACCCCGGAACTCCTCGACTCCAAACGCACCTGCCAGAAACTGGAAAACACAAGGAACAGCAACAAGACGCCAGACAGCCACACTGCCTACAAAGACGCCATCCGCAACCACCACCACCTCATCAGGACCGTCAAAAGGACCTCCTTCTCAGACCGCCTTGACAACAACGCACACAACAGCAAGGAGCTCTTCACCATCGTGAAGGAACTCTTTAACCCCAGATCCAACGCCAACGACATCCCACCATCACAAGCCCTGTGCGACTCACTCGCCACCTTCTTTCACCGGAAAATCACCGACATCCACGAAAGCTTCAGACCCCGGATGACCCCTGCCGACCACACTGCACCGAACCCACCGCACCTCACCACCCACGACACCCTGACAACCTGGGCCAACGTGAGCATCGAGGACACAATCAAGACCATGGGATCAATCCACTCCAGTTCCCCATCCGACCCCCTCCCACACCACATCTTCAACAAAGCCAGCAAGTCCATCGCACCCCACCTGCACAAAATCATCAACCTCTCCTTCGAGACCGCCACCTTCCCTGAGAACTGGAAGCACGCAGAGATAAACGCCCTACTGAAGAAACCCAAAGCAGACCCGAGCGACCTCAAGAACTTCCGGCCCATCTCCTTGATCCCATTCCCAGCTAAGGTCATCGAGAAAATAGTAGTCACCCAGCTCACGCGACACCTCGAAGACAACAACATCCTAGACCCATCACAATCAGGATTCCGCAGCAACCACAGCACCGAGACCGCCCTCATCGCCACCACCGACGACATCAGGATCCTGCTAGACAACGGCGAGACGGCGGCCCTCATCCTCCTAGACCTCTCCGCCGCCTTTGACACCGTCTGCCACTGCACACTACGCACGCGCCTCCACGACGCAGGGATCCGAAACAAGGCCCTGGACTGGACCACCTCCTTCCTCTCTGGCAGAACTCAGAGAGTCCGCCTCCCCCTGTTCCGCTCCGAGGCCTTCAAGATCATCTGCGGCATCCCACAGGGATCCTCCCTCAGCCCGACGCTGTTCAACATCAACATGGCACCACTAGCACGCATCGCCCGACAACACCGCCTCAACATAATCTCCTACGCCGACCACACTAAGCTGATCCTCTCCCTCACCAAGGACCCCCTCACCGCCAAATCTAACCTCCACCAGGGAATGAAGGCCGTCGCCGACTGGATGGAGGACAGCTGCCTCAAACTGAACACAGACAAAACGGAAATCCTCATTCTCGGGTCCAACCCCTCCGCTTGGGACAACTCTTGGTGGCCCACATCACTGGGATCCCCCCCGGCCCCCACTGACCACGCACGCAACCTGGGAGTCATCCTCGACTCGAAACTCTCCATGACCAAATAAGTCAACGCAGTCTCCTCCACCTGATGATTGATTGATTGATTGATTGAGCTTCTGGGACAGAGCAGGAAGCTTGAATGCCCACCAAATTAGCCTCTGAGACCTCAAACCTGCCTTTAATCTCTTCTTTTATTCTCAGGAGAATGGTTGCTAGCAAATCCTCTGCCTGCACCCTACTTATTTCATCTCCATCCTTATCTTACTGTCGTCCTTAACAATGCTCATCAACCTATCCAGGCTCTTCTACGGAGGCAAGAGCTTTAAACCAGTTTCTGGAAGCAATCTGGGCTGTACTGCAAAGATTTTCATCCTCCTCCAGCCTTCTTTCTGCTTCAAGGGACCTATTGTACCGACAGAGGCATCAGGCTGGATAAGAAGTGGATGGAAAGGTGGCGCACTAGATGCAGGAGACAGTCTGAGTATGGGGAGCGAGTATGGCGTGGAAGGGGAGGGTTGAGAGATCCAAGAATACCATTAAGGAACTAGTCGTTAATTCTCAGGGACATACCTCCAACTAGGTTGAGAATATGGAGAGGCACGTGGCTCTCTCTATTCTCTACACTGTATCCGCAAGAGGTCTTTCCTGAACCGGATAGGCATAAGGATTGGTTGAGGGATATCGACCTCCCTTGGCCTCACGATGGAGGGTAAAGAGTGCGTGGAGGCATGGATTACTCAGGAGGAAATTAGTGAGCACCTGTGGCTTATTAAGAACGGAAAGGCGGCAGGTCCTGGCGCCATTCCCCTAGAGCCTTACAAACTTTTACAGGAGGAGATTGAACCAGTGTGGGAGGTACTGTTTAATTCAGTATATCAGAGGAATGTGCAGATCCCCGACTCATAGAAGGATTGCATTGATTTTAAAGCCTGCCAAAGATTTTAGGATGACTGATTCTTACCAAACAATCTCCCTATTGAACGCAGATTATATGGTTTTCACAAGCATCCAGTAGATTGGCCAAGTTAGCCCCCCAGTTAATAGATCCAGATCAGAAGGACTTTGTACCACAGCAACAGATCCATGAGATTACCCAGCAGCTGAATGGATCTATACACCTGGCCATGGCTCAATCGATCCCCTTGGCAGTAGTCACCATACTATTGGGAGGTTCTGACAGTATTGGGTTTCAGTCCTCATTTTATCCTGAATCTTCAGAGGTTATATGAGAATTAATTTGTGGGCCAGAATGGGTCATTGACCAGGAGTTTTGATATCCATAGAGGCACTCAGCAAGGCTGCCCCTTGTCTCCTCTCCTTTTTGATATTTACATAAAGCCATTTGCCCAGTTACTCAGAAGGGATGCCCAGGTAATTTCCTTCTGCTCCTCCCATTTTAGCAACTAGATCACGCTATATGCAGACGATCTGGTCATCTATACATCAGACCCTATTCGGACTATCTCTAAGGTGGTAAGTTTGGTAGAGGAATTTGGGGTCCATAGGGATATTTAGGGAACAACTTGTGTTGGAATATAGCAGATTGGACTGGTTAGGCACGGCGAACATTAAGTACCTGGACATTGTTTATTGTCAACCCTCTGGAGACAATTCCGCTTCATAATCTAGGGAGGGTGGCAAAGGAGGTGGACATATTACTCGCTAGATGGAATAATTTGCCATTAACAATCTATGGGTGAGTAAACTTGATTAAAATGTCGATGCTCCCCAAGCGGACATATCTTTTCAACTGCATCCCTCTCACATTTCCAAGATGAGCTATAGACAAGATTTAGGGGAAAATAAAAAACTTTACATGGGCCTCAGGTGGGGCAAGGTTAGCGTGAAAAAAGTTGAGGCGCAGGCTTGTAAAGGGTGGCCTGGCTCTGCCTGACCTGAATCTGTACTGTATGGCCTCACAGTTTAAAAACTGTAGAATGCTTTTGGGTACGACAGACAGTTCAACTTGGGGGGTGATTTTAGCAGTGATGATTAGGGAGTGGGGATCGATCCACAGGCTTCCTATATATGTTTTTTGCGCCCCGGATTTAAAAAAAAAAAAGTATAGTTATTGATTTTAAAGACTGCATGGAGCTTATGGTTCAGGGTCAGGAAGATCTTGGATACTGGTTATTATTCAGATTTTGCACCTATTTGGGATTCCCCGTGTACCCCAGAGTGTTCGAGGGATGGGCTGAGCCTTCCTCTAAGGTTGAACTGGAATAGCTACCGGGGGGTGGGGTGGGGGGAGCTGTTTGCAGTACAGGGGGTACTACCCTGGGATGTGTTTTTGCTAGGACTGGGGGCTCCTTATCAAGGTTTATGTATCTGCAGCTGTCTTCCTGGCTCGCAAGTGCCACTCAGGAGATGGGAAGTTGAGTCGATATTACAGGATGTGAGGCCTAAAAGAAGGTTACCATCTGGTATTGCAGGTTTTTGGAGGCAGAGGACAGAAAAATGGTCATGCAACACGTGGACATCCTGTCACAGCTTGTAAAAGTAATTTTAAAAAAATCTATAGGGAAACCTTGGGGAAAATATCAATTAATGGGCTTAATTCTGAAAAGATTTCAATCACACACTGGACATGCCAAGGATGTCCTCTCTCACGGGGTCAATTTACCTTATATACGGGACACATTCTATGAATGATAACTGGTTATTTAGGACCAAAACCTATTACACTACTTAGAAATGTGATCAAGTTAATGATGTTTGTAGATAATGCCTCACCTGGTTACTCTGAATCTTGTAAGGACACTTTCTGAGGTGCAAGAAATAATTATATATATTTTTTTTTTCACAGGGGTTTTATATAGCGCGCAAACTTGATCCGAAGGTATTAAAGAGCTCTACATGAGCACCAGTTGGGTTACAGACTGACATTATTTTTTTGTTAGGCACGTGGAGATTAAGTGATTTGACCAGAATCACAGGCTGTTGAGCGTCCCTGCCTGAGACTCAAACCCAGTTGACAGCATCTAGGTCGACCGCTCTAACCGTAAGGCCACATCCCCCTATAGACTTTCAGGTTATAAGCTTAATGTAGATAAACCTGAATGTAATTGTAAAGGTGTCTCTGATACCCCTAATCTGCATTGTACGAATCATGAAATATTTAGGGGTGAAGCTCATGAATGCATATAAGAGACTTTATGACGCAAAATGTAAGCAAGACCGTTGTAAAATATCCCATATAATGAATAAATAAAGGCTTCCAATCACAGAACTAGATCATGAATATATTATCAAAATGTTATTACTCCCCAAGTTATTCTATCTTTTTAGATCATTACCAATATATATATATATATTTCTTTTTAAAGGTTAGATAACCTAATATCATCATCCATCTGGGCCCACAGAAAGTCAAGCAGAGCAATATGATTTTTGCAACTGCTTTAAGCAAGGGGAGGGGGATTAGCACATTTTTATCACTGGGCCACCTTCTGTAAACAGTTCATTAAATTAATCAAAGGAACTAGAAATACTTTGTTACTTATGGAGGTAGTACTCGACCACCATACATATCTCATATTTTTTGTATCAAAATGGGAAAAATGGCAATAGAACCGAACATAGGGGCAGACGTTTGGAAGGCCCATTTCAAGTCCCTATATGGAAGGGTAGAGGGTGATGGTAGGCAAGTTACAAATGAGTGCCCCCATTCCCAGTCAATTTGCCTTGATGCTCCCGCAATTTCTCTAAAAGAGATAATAGATGCTTTAAGCAGGGTGACTCCATCCAAGGTTCCAGGCTTAGACAAGATCCCTGTTGACCCCTTTTGTAATGAACCTATTATTGGGGCCCCTTACCTATGGACCCTGTTTAATGCCATCCTGCAGGGAATGCCGATCCCTTGCACTGGGCTGGGGGTGGAAATCATACCGATTTATAAAAAGGGCTCACCACTGCTCCTTGTCAACTACCGTCCAATCAGCCTCATAGATGTCAGTCAGAAGATATATGCCCGAGTGCTGCTGGGCAGACTACAGAGTTGGAGGAGGAGTATAATATTCTTAGTCCCTACCAGGCTGGTTTTGGAGCAAGAATGTCCACAATAGAAATTTTTTTTAGGTTGCAATTATTGCATTGGAAGACAGTGTATTTGGAGGGTGGAAGCCTCTATTTGATCTTAGTGGACCTAAAATCTGCATTTGATTTGGTACCCAGGGACAAATTGTGGGCCCTTTTATCAAACTTGGGGGCCCCTCCGTATCTCTGCTACCAGTTGAAATGGCTCCACAAACGTAACTTTGCCCAAATCAGGTATGGAAAAAATGGTGAGCTCACTGATTCCATACCTATAGACAGGGGTGTATGACAAGGTTGCATGCTGGCGCGACCCTTTTTTGTCTTTTTATTAATGGCCTAGCGGAGGCCTTGATTGCGGGGAGGGACATAGATGCACCCAGGTTGGCGAACCGCAAGGTACCAGCCTGGATGTTCGCCGATGACACCCTCCTGCTATCAAAGTCTCCTATGGGAATACAGAGGGCCTTAGACACCTTTCATTCCTTCTGTAAAAGTAGAGGGCTAGAAATCAATTTACAGAAAACCAAATATATGGTATTTATTGCAGGTAATAGCACACAACCAAATCCCCAGCTAGATGGGAAACCACTAGAGAGAGTGACCGTTTTTGAATACCTGGGAATCAAACTCACTGAAAAAATGGACTGGGGTGTTCAAATAAACAAGGCAAGTTTAAAGCTGACCCAGACAACAGGGGTGTTAGCAAAGATGCATAGGAAGTGCACCCATAAAACGGTTGGACCGGTGGTGGAAGTTTATAAAGCACAAACCAGATGCGCGGCCTTGTATGGGGCAGAAATCTGGGGCCACCGGCCACCTGACTCTCTATCCAAAATTGAGAATTCCTTCGTCAGGCAACTTTTAGGATTTCCCATAAGCACACCGCTCACGCAGCTCCGAATGAATCTTGGGGTAGGACCAATTGCAGAGGACGTTGCCCTCAGACCCCTTCTATTCTGGGGACGCCTATGGAGTACTCCAGAATTAGCTGCTTACAGAGAAGAGCTGAAGGAAGTGCTAAGCTTACAGGGGGTGAGCAAAATCTCATGGCTGGCCTACATTAAAAAGTCTTTAGCAGCAATGGGACTGGCCGACCTGCAGGCTAGTGCTGAAGAAAGTCGTTTGATAACATCTAGGAAGGCCTTGACAAAGAGCTTCAGGGAGTACAAACTCACTCAAATACAGGGGAGTTCTGCGACTGGTGCACTGACCGCAGTATTCTTAGAGATAAAACATTAATATAGGTTAAAGCCTGCCCTCGATGATATTCAGCCAGCCCTTGCCAAAAAGCTTTATTTACCGTTTAGATTTGGGGCACTTCCATTACGTGCTTTCACAAACAACTGGGGGGGCACATCAACTCATGGATGCCCGGCATGCAATAATACAACGGAGACAGATCAGCATGTACTATTTTTCTGTCCGGCATATAAGAAGGCGAGACACCGATATTTATTGCAGAAATCTCTGAACAAACCACTGCGCACAGGCTTTTAGGATACTAAAATATGACACTAGTATGCCTATTGCGTATTCAGTTTCTCGCTATTTATTTTCCATGTGGTGTGCACGTCGAGCTATTTTAAAGTTAGGTCCTGCCCGATCTGATCATTCTATTCTACAACTGTGATTGGTCTCTTTTAATCTCATTCTGCAATATTTTAATGGTGTAAGCGTGGATTTTGTATTTATCCATTCTATTTAAAATTCTATTTTTATTGCAATTTTATATCTAATACTGTAATGCACATGCACTTTATTAAGCTTTTCGTATCTCGAATAATAAAAGCCTTCTTGGGATATTTGAACAAATGAATTGTACTGTATTTTTTAGCTGTGCTTTTATGGTCTTAATGGCCGAAATAAAGAATCTTTTGACTTGACTTTTTGTATCGAAATACCATACAAAATATGTGCAATATAAATGTTTAAGAACTGTGAGGTCAATTTGGTTAGATATTACCAGGTTTGTGAGAGTACTTAAATTACATGGATGTGCTGCTCTTACTAAGCTCCAAGTTGAACATATAGATCTGTCTACAAACTCTGCTTGAGCAAAGGACACTTCATGTACCAACTATTCAATAAGGGTATTCGTCAATCTTTTTATAAAGTCTCAGAGGAGTTTTAAAATCACTTTGAACGAGTTTTTCACTACCTCCAGATTAGAGCACTTGAAGGAGACAAACAGCAGGTTCTGCATGCAGATAGTGTTCCTAAAGTACACACTACGCTTCTTGTACAAGATCCATTAAGAATATCTGGTTAATATGAAATATTCTTGGAAGCCAAAAATGATGATCCCTCTGAATGGGCAAAGAAATGGTCAAATTGGTTATTAACCAATATCATCCAAGCAGAGATTGCACAATCTATACACCTTTGTAATAAAACAACTACAATAGCCAAATAAAGATTCCAACATTATCAAAACATATTTAATTTTTACATTACTCCTGTAAAATTGAGAATCAGTATTCAGCTAAAGTTTCCACTTGTCCCACATGCCAGTCCGAGGAGGCAAACATACTGCACATGTTTGGAACCTGTCCAGTAATTAGCATATTTTGGGAAGAAGTGCTCTGATATCTACTGCTGTACGTAATGTTATAAAGTTCAATACGGGTTTGATCATGATGGGATTTAATAGCAGGGTATATAATCCATTTGTTTTTCTTACCATTTTATTGGCAAGATTACAAGTAGCTCAGTTATGGAAGAGCATGGTTTTGTCTGATTTGGTTTCTTGGGTTCAGTAAGTTCTGAAAGTAAATTACTTTGCAAATTAAAAAATGCACTTACACCCTCAAAAAGATTTAGGAGTGTGTGGGAACATGTACAGAAGGAGGCTACAATATAATATTATGCTATTTCATCTAATGTTTCATCTAACAATTATAAAATGGACAAGTGAAGACATGAGGTCTTGGGTCAATGTTTACGTTTATCTGTGATTTTGAACACAGTAGCACTACTGTCTATTCCTCCTGATATTAATATTATTATTACAATTATTTAATATTAATACACTTTTTAAAGGATTTTGACGAAGCTGTCACAAGACAAGTATATTGATTTATTTGTTGTATTTGTGTTATAGCTTTGCCAAAAAGACAAATCAAAAAGTCAAGCAATAGTCTGCTAAAGCATTAATTACCCTTAATGCGGAAGCACCCACAAGCTTTTTTTTACTATGATAATTTAATAAATAAAGCGTTATTAAAAGGTGTTTATGAGTCATATTCATGAGATCAGGAAAGCTAGACAAAAAACACAAAGAATTGATAATGTCAAAGTTGGGCTTACCTGATGTAAGGTTTGAAGATATGAAAATGAAGAAAAATATCAAGAAAGATTTATACTCCATGTTCTTCCTTGAGAGTTCCTGACTGTTTCAATCTGGGAATCAAGTTGTAAAATCAACAACGTCACTTTCGTAAAGGCTTTCGGTTCTAATGCAATCTGCCCTTAACTGCCCCAAAACTCCATTATTTTATTTTTTTAAATATTTTTACATAGGCTAACACTGTCTGGCCAAGGATTTCACCTTATTATTACACATTTGACACCCAGAAACAGCAATAAGAAATTGATGGATGACCAGTCAACCTTTGCAGAGGGTTTTCCACTGCATGGAGACACATCACCACATTTTAACATCTTCTGATCCATTTGAGCTAAAAACATTTTATTGTTCAAATCTACACATTATGCAGCAGATTACCATTTATGTAGCATATGCAGAAAATCCATAATTATGCAGAAAATGCCAGAGAATCGCAT
Organism: Triturus cristatus; assembly: GCF_964204655.1. Lineage (NCBI taxonomy): Eukaryota > Metazoa > Chordata > Amphibia > Caudata > Salamandridae > Triturus > Triturus cristatus. The sequence continues at coordinate 1,246,561,520 of NC_140590.1, read as the reverse complement.
AATTCTAGGGGCCCTGAGGATAGGCTAGGCAGCCACAAAATGATTTAGAATTTAAGATACTTTCAAATAATACAATTTAGGAATAGGTAATCAGTCTGTACAAAGTGCAAACATTGTTTATAAGTCCATTAAAATGGTGATTGTGTAAGAATTAGGAGCAGAGCTAAAACTTTGCCAGAAAATAAATAAATTAACACAAAGGTCATACAAGCCTTTCATCGACTGCAGGTTATTCCATACCCAGTCCTGAGGAAGACCCTGTTAGATGCATAGGAAGTGCAAGCTTCTTAAGAGGGTTGAAACGTTGGCGGTTCATATATTGCCAGTACTAAAACTCAGTTTGGGCATTTAAGGACAGATGAAAATTAGTCCATCTATGAGAGACTAAAAATCTGGATATTGTGGGTAGGCCCAAAGAATCTGAATTGTTTTGTGTTCTCGTTTTTTGTATATGTACAGTCACTTAGTTTTCACTGATGCACTGCACGATCACCTTTTCACTTAGCACGTATGAAGCACCTTATTGTTTGATCATATGATGCATTGCTACTAAATGACTATAAAATACATGTCATTCATCCAATAACTAAGCTATTGGGGCCTACAGGTTTTGTGATTTATTTCAACATAACAATTAACTTCATAAGCACTTGTGCAACTATTTCTTTTGGTAACTGATGACGAATCTTGTCCAACAGAGCCACCTTGTTTATGTACTGTAATAAAATAAAATACCATCAGAATTAGTACTCAGATATACCAGGGAAGTCCTGACAATAAATCTCGGACAGCCGCCTAAAACTTTTTAGGATGCGGTCACTTACTTTATGGAAGAACCGAATTGTTCATTAGTGCTCATCACACATTAACATCTGTTTCAGCCTTCAAGGGGCCCTTCACAAAGTTGCCAACGTTCTGCTTAATATGCAAGATTATCACACAAAGAGAACTGATGGGCAAATGGACCAGGGTGTGCCTGAAGGCTGCTGATTGGGTCAGAAGTGGGAGCAGGGGCTGTTGCTCAGATTGCTAGCACTGGCCAGTTACTAATTACTACAATACTGCTTAATTATGTATGCCCCTTACACACTTCATCACATGTTTTAGACTCAATTTCATCAATTAGAAAACCACAGCCTAATCCTGATTTGCATTGACTCTGATAACCCCGTGGCTGCAATGTCACTGAATTCTGCTAGGATGCAACGGCCCATGGGACACACAGTAATTTCCTGAAGTTGAAGGTTCAGCTTCTTGTCTGTGGTGGTAATTCAACAGACAACATTAGCCCTGATAGCTTGGGCACCCTGTCTTCCCTACTAAAAACAGTATGCAAAGTGGGACTGCTGTTGGATGGCAATTTGTATTCTGTACTCTAAATAAAAGCTGTGGTCAGTTTCCACCACTACCAGCTTAAGAATAGGTTTGGAGTGTGTTACAATGTACTTCTTGGGGATATCAGGTATCATTGCAGGGGATTTAGGGGCTCATTAGGATGGCGGAAGGCCCGCCAGCCATGCGGTGGCAGGCCCTCCGCCATCTGATTGCCTACTTCCTCCCGCAAAGACCGCCTGCCACACTTCCGCCACAAGCAATCGTTACAATTGCCTGGCAGATCGGATAGGACCGGGGAAATGGTGGCGGTGCAGGCACCGCCTGCCACATTTCAATGCTGGCGTGAGCCAGCCTTTCCATGGCAGTGGAACCGCCATTAAATGGCTGGCGGAGGTTGGATTCGGGGGCCTGTTGCGGGCCCACTCTGTGTTGGGGGGGTGAACTAGGGGGGGACCCATGGTACCCCCCAACATTTCCCAGCCCTAAGTGGCACGCAGTTCAGGGAAATGCACTACATGGTATATTGACATTGCGAACGGTGCTGCAGCCAGCAGCACCGTCCGCAATGTTGAATCCCCAGGATGCGCCCGCCATCCTGGCAGGCGCATCGTAATTCCAGTGGTGGGACCGCCGTATGACTGGCGGGTGGTCCCAACCACCGCAACGATGGCGGGCGGACTCAGGTCCGCCCGCCATCGTAATGTGCCCCTTAATTCTATCAAGGTTCGGCTACTGCAACTCAATTTCTTTTTTAAATTTCAAAAAAAATGTATTGAGATTTTAATATTGACAGAAAAACAATACGTAAATGGAACATAAATAAAGAGGTATAATCAGTTGTCCAGAACGCATTTAAGTACAGAACTGTATTGAATATGCAATTTGGTTTTAGAGGTACACAAACTCATAGTATGGTTGTGTGTAAGTCACGTGAATCAAGGGTTTGTAGACTGAGGGGAACTGGAGGATGTGTACTGGTGATTTAGCATGGACTACGTAATGTGTGACAACCCTGCGCATAGCATGGAGGTAGGAAGAAAAAGATCGAGAGAGCAAAGAAGAAAAGAGAAGGGAGAGAGGAGGCAAGGCGGGGTAAGGGAGTGGGCGATGGGGGAGAGGCGGGCAATGGTGCAGGAGGCATTAGAGAGGAAGTGGGTTAGCTGTTGTGAGGACGCATCCGAGATATGGGCATCTAATTTAGACCAGATTTTGTCTTTCCTACTAGCAAATGTTTTGAAATATTCATTAAGTGAGCTAGCAGCACCTCTAGTGAATTGTATCCACTCCCACTTAGGTTTGGTATGAGGGCTTGGATACATCTTTCCACTAGGAAAGTATGGTTTTGAGACCTTGAGAGACAAGGATGTCCCATAGAAGGCGGTCTTCTTTGTTTGGTGCTGGGTGTGTCAGGGGGAAGGATTCCCAGGGTGATGGAGACCCTGGTAGGCATCCATTTTGTTTGACGGTTTTGCTAATTTCGTTCCAGAACTTCTTAGAGAAGGTGCATTCCATTAGCATATGTTTCCAGTCACCTGGTTCCTCTCTGCACCTCCAGGATCTATCTGAGGTCTATAAACCAAGTTTGGCTAATTTGGTAAGAGTTCAATGTGCCATGTAAGACAGACACAATTTGCTTTGAGCAAGCTATGGTGTGAATTTGTTTGAGGTAAAATTCAACCATATAGCTGGCCAGTTCAAGGTAGTCTCCTATGTATTACAAGACTCGAGCACTTGTTATGTATTGATGTGGTTAGTGTAGAGTTTGTAGGAGACAGGAGAGAGTTGATCTTGGATGCCATGTGGCCTCCTTTAGCAAATGACTATAATATGATGGGTAAGTCAGGGTATTTTATGTCAAGATAGAACAGTCTTAATTTTTAAGAAGTGGTAGAACTCTAGAACATTTAGATTAAAATCTTGTTTTAATTTGGGGAAAAAGGCAGGGGATTTGAGGGTGAACCAAGATCATCTACCACTAGTATGCCTTTTTGTGCCCAGTAGTCTATATAGAGTGTTTTACCTTCTCGTTCACAGATTTCATTGTACCATAAGGATGAGAGTGTTGAATGATGCATTTTTGTGGGGAGTTTGTTGTCAATGTTGCGTAGTGCCTGTGCTGTGCTTGATAGAGTAGATGCTGAATGGTCCATTCTTACTTTTTTGATAGTGATTATGAATGTGAGGGAGGACGGGTCTGCAAGACCTTTTTTGATATCCAGTCATGAAAGTGGGCGGTATTAGGGTTGGAGAGCAGGAGACTTTGCTAGGAAGACATGTTGATATCTCCTATAGCGTGGTAAATATAGGTCGCAGTCTTAGTTTAGGTTTTTAAGGGAAATTCTTAGTTTTTTTGGATTGCCATAGGAAGTAATTGATAATTGCATCTAATTGGTGAAGCAGTTTGAGACATATGTAGGAGACATGCTAATTAAAAAATGTACAAGTGGGGTAATCATCATTTTGATGGATTCTATTCTTCCCCAGCATATGATGAATCTGGAAGACCAATTATCCAGGATGTCTTTGATTTTATGTAAAGTCATTTTCTCACTGTAGGTGATGGGTTCTAGAGAGGTTTTGGGTGAACCAAAATCCCAGGTATTTTAGTTTATCGTGGGCCCATTCGAGCCATGGTTGGCGATATAAGCACTGTTACTGTGCACGTTTAGAGGGAGGACCTCTGTCTTGTCGTTGTTAAGGCAGCAGCCTGATACCTCCACGTAGCTGTTGATAGTAGATATGAATTAGGGCAGTGCAAAGTCTGCTTCAGTGGTAAATAAGAGAATATCTATTGCGTAGGCAGCTGGATTCTGCTGGCCTGCCTTGAAGGGAATGCCTGGGTTATGTGGATTCTCTCTAATTTGGATGAGTAGGATTTCCAGCGTAAACAGAAAAAGCAAAGGAGAGAGAGGGCACCCTTGTCTGGTACCCTGTTAGAGGTCAAAGGAGTTCGATAGACTGCCACTGATGTTTATTCTTGCTTTGGGTTCCTTGAACAGGGCAAGTATCATTCTTATTAGGGAGGGGCCTAAATTAAAGGTAGTGAGAGTGGCATGAAGACCTTATCAAAGGCCTTCCCTGCGTCAAGTGCTATTTATTGCACAAGAAGGCCAATTGAGTTGATGTGCTTTCTAAATAGTATTGCTGAATAGTCTGATGTTATCGGCGCTAAAACATCTGTTTAATAAACCCTGATTGTGAAGTGTGTATTATCTTGGTATGTATGGGTTCCAAACGGAGAGCAAGTATTTTTACATGCATTTCGCATTTCGCTGTCAACATTTATTATGGACATTGGGCTATTATTTTTGGGATTTGCTAGGCCTACCCCCTCTTTAGACATAACTACAATCATTGCTTCTGCAGCAGTTCTTTTGAAGATACCTGTGGATAAGAAATGATAAAATAGGTCTGTTGGGGGAGTGAGGGGTGGGGGTGGTCTGGGATGATTCCCATGGCTGGTAGAATAAGGCCGGGAAGCCGTCCAGGCCCAGTGCCTTCTTAGTTTTTTAATCGAATTTGAGGCTTCGTGTCGGGAAATAGTTCTTTCTAGTGCGAGTTCAGTATTATTGTCTATCTTTGTAGTGTTGATTTTGTTGAGGTATTCTAAGCATTTATCATAGGGGGTATTATTTTTCAAAAGTGGATAGAATACCTTCCTCTCTAGTGGAAGATATGCCAAAATCGTTGGTGATGGAGGTTATTCTCGTTTTGTGTTGGTTTTGTTTTAAGTAGGAAGCTAGTATTTTCCCTGCTTTATTACCTCAGCAGAGTTTAATGCCTTTATATCTTTAGATTATGAAGTGAGCTTTGTTTCTCAGAATTGTGTTGTATTTATACTTTAGTTAGGCAGTTTGAGACTTGTCTCTGGATTTCTTAAAGTCTTTTTCTATCAGTTATATCTGTTGTTCCAGTTAGTTTCGGGCACTATTATCTTGTTTGTCTTTGACATCAGTTTAATCATGTGTCCTTGGATGGTGGCTTTAAGGGCATCCCATACAATTTGGGGGTTAGGGCCTACAGGGGTGTGGAATTTAACACAATATCTACTTGTCCATTGGGCAGGTTGCTTCATAAATCTACTTGTCCTGTAACAAAAACCACTTGTCCCTTTTGTGCCATGTAATGCGGCGACAAATGACGGCAGCAATCTCATTATAAAAGAGTTCTGATATAGCCTCTCTAATAAGACCAGGACTCGTACCATAGTAGGGTTGAATACTAGCAATTCCCTTATGTTGCTACGTTTCTGCAGGTCTACATACTGGGGCTGAAGGTAGTGGTAAGCAATAGTTCAAGGGTTGGAATGCCTTTTGAGCAAACTTACTAACTGGCATGTTTTAAGGGTTTGCATCAACTCTTTTCTAATCTTTTTCTGTACTGAAAAAGGATGGAAATTTACTCCAGACAGTGGCAGACGTAAAACTTCTTCCAGGGTTGGGGAAAATAGTGGTTGGGGGAAAAATGAACTTGAAACATTCAGATTTTCACATGGGCAAATCTACACATGCACATTTGCTCATGCTCAAATGCTGTTCACAAATATTTTCTAGGAGTACTATTTCTTGGCCTACTTCTGTAAATTCTTGTGAATTCACGGAAACTGTATATATGCACTTAATGCAAGGATATATACCATGGATGCACTTTTAAGACTTTCTTTAATAATTGGGCCTCTAATTAGGCCTGGCGTTAACCATGACCTTTTGTGTTTAATAAAAATCTGTCTCTCTCTTTTTCTCTCGGTCTATCAACTGGCTTCACTGGAAGTGACAGTAATCTGCTCTTTTACAAGGAGCATATTGGCACACAAAGTAGTTTTGTTCAGTGCCCGTAACTGCTTTGGCAATGTGTGCTTTTTGAGACCAAAAACTATTTTTGCTTTTGCCAATACTTGTTAGAATGGTGAGGGCCCAGCGGCTCCCACACCGATAAGGTTTTACAAAAACCATGCCTAAACAAGTCACACATTGACAAAACCAAAAGGCTGACCACCAATTTCAGACATACTGGCTTTGCCAATGCTTGTTTATTTTTGTTTCCCATAGTCGTATTTAAACTGGTTACACTGATCTCCCATTATGAATATTTTAGGTAAATACAAGCATATATCAACCTGTTACTAAATGATTAGTAGTAGAATGCTATGTATTATATCCAAAGTCCTTTTATTGTATGCAGGATATCCAGAAAAAAGTTCCAAATGATGAAATGAGAATCCGCCAAACTTCTGATTGAGTTGTTGGTTTTATTGATCTTCAGTACATGTTTAGTACGAACAACAGCTGCTATTCATACTAAACATGTACTGAAGATCAATGAAACCAAAAACTCAATAAGAAGTTTGGCGGATTCTCATTTCATCATTTGGAACTTTTTTCTGGATATCCTGCATACAATAAAAGGACTTTGGATATAATACATAGCATACTACTACTGGTCTGTGATAATTGTTCAGTGTTAACGACCTAGTTTAATATTTATGGGAGTGCTGCTTAAGCCTACTTTTTTAGATAACTTTCCGGCACTTTGTGCATTCAATTTGCCTATGGCACTTTAGGGTAGTAAGTGCTTTTTGGCTACCAAGCACCCCCTTTGGACCCCCTCTGTCGATTGGTATTCTTTATGACACACGCCTCTTATTTGCCTCTTTCTTTACATTTGCTTGATGTGCGGTCCATTCCCATTTTGGGAACACTACTACCTTTCTGCACAATTGTTACTAAATGATGCTGCAAAGATATGGTACCTAAAATCTTACAGTAGTTTAGCAAAATGTTTTGTTCCTACTTGCATTTTTTGTGAACATTTTATTTTGAAAGCAAAGAATCATCACTCTTGCTTTCAAGCTTCTGCAAATATTTGCATATAATCAGAGAGCATTCTGGGGGCATTATACATAATTTCATATTACTAAACTTTGAAAACGGGTGCACACATTTATACTGGAACCACCGTCAGTAGTGCAGGCCGAGCTTACAACATTTACTTTTAGTTCTCACCCTAACAATAAAGGCTTTGCATTAATGAACCATAAATACTAGCTTGAACAGCACTTAACACATGGACTAAAATATTACCTTAACTGCAGACATTGCCCTTTCCTGATCCATAATGTGGTCCTGTAAACTGGCAGCCAAAGGGTTTGTGCTGTAGGGGGTTGGGCCTACTTGTCCCAAGGACAAAATACACATGAAAACTTGTTGCCCTTGACCCCAAACAATATGTCCCAGGCGTCGGGCTAAAGGAGTTCCACATCCCTGGGGCCTAAATCCTTATAGAATTCTAAGCATTGGTCAATCCCCTTCCTGATTATTTCTCTAAATGTTGGGTCTTCCATAAGGAGAGTGTTCACTCTCCATATCTTAGGTTTAGGGGCAGTGCCTAAAGTGTTGTACATTAAAGAGATGCAGTCATGGTTGGAGACTAAGATCAGTTCGATGGTGGGGTTAGCGGTTCATGAGACATGTGGCCTGTCATTTAGAATATAATTAGGCTTTCCTGTTTTCAGTTTCAATCTTTGGTCAAATCTGGTGGGGGGTTTTCAGTGTTTTCAAGTGATTTCAATACCTTAAAAAAACAGTGGTCATCAGTGGTTACATATTTTCGCGCCGTTGAAAACAACAGAAACAGTGTTTTTCCGGTGTTTATGGAGAGTTTTACTTTGATTATTGCTTGCTTACTGCACTGATTGTACATAGTATATAGACAGTGTACGTACAGTGTATATGAGGTCCAAATACATTTCTGCAAATCAAACTTATTGCAGTACCCCATACAATACTTCTTCAGTGAGTCTTGGGTCATGTGCGCTCGCTCTTCCCTTCCCATGTAAACCTTTTTCTGTGAAAAGGCCCTCTCAACATTGGCACTTGAGACGGGCAACGCCAAAACAGCCAGTACACAATTTGCTATCTCTGGCCACTGACATAGCTTCCCATGCCAATACTGGTGCACTTGAAACATGCAATTCTCTGGGCAGGTTCTGCAACATTTGCGTTGACATGGGCGCTTATGCCCTCAGTTATTGACGCGGTCAAAAATGAAGCAGCACTTTTGAAACTACGGAGAAAATTCCCCTTTATGTAAGGGATCTAGAATATGTAAGAGTACCACAGCGAGGTTTCATTAACTTCAAATGCCATGGTTGGTGAAGGGACATTTCTATGCATCATTGCAAGCCATTTCTCATACATTGTAAAATAAAAGTTTCTGAATTGCTCTTCAACATTGCTTTGCATATCAAGTGGCAGGCACTCTAACATGGAACATGTTGCAGTTCCAAAGTCACTAAGTGTGTCGCCTAGCTTACTCTCAAGGAGATGTTACACATATACACCAATTATGCAGAAAACTTGGCAGACAAGGGTGTTTTCAGACTCTAGTTTTCCTGTAAAAATCTAAGAGTACAGTGTACTTTTTTTCACATCACTATCAATATGAGATCAAAGATCCTCACATTTTTTTGCCTTTGGCATCATCACAACAAAAATACTGTAAAAGTTCGACACATGGATAATATAGCATTCACGGCCCCTTGGACTGAGGACCATCAGCTAAATGACAAAGTTGGGATGACTTTCTTTGATGCCACACTAAGCACAAAATGAGAAATATTTGTGTTTCAGTTCCCGCGCATAACAAAACAGTACACCAGAATGGACTAAAACGTGAATAGAATTCTTCATTAACTCTGAAGATTTTAAAGATGCTTTCAGCATATCATCTAACAAGTGGCAAGGATCTCTGACAGTGAAGTACTTCAGCTCAGGTATCGATTTTGTCAGGTCATCACACAACTTTTTCATATACGTAGCTGAATCACTGCAAATACAAACAATATCACTCCAATCTTTGTTGAACTTGGAAAGAACCTTATAGCAGCATAATTCCAAGTGACACTGCGTTCCATGTTTTCTAAAAGTCTGGTGTCATGTTTTCCCCACTATCCCATAAGCTTGGTGATAGCACCCTTTTCACATATACTTGTCACTAAACCTACCAGACTGATTCCTAAAGTCAGTGGCTTGACCTCATCCCGTCAACATTTGCTCAACTCCCTGCTTACCAGTGAAGCAGTACATCAAGTGTAAAACCAGGCATGTGGTCCTATAATACATCATTAGGAATAGGCCCAGAGTTCTTGACATAAGACTTTGTCTGATGTGCCTCCAGGACCCCACGCTAAGTAGGGCAGTTTCTCTTACAAGCCCAAATCATTTGTAGGCCAGAACACAGGGGAGGGCATTTGGGGGAGCAGGCAAGGGATTTGTGGAACATACGTCTATTTCGGCCAAGTTGAACGTTACTTTCTTATCTGCTAAAAGCTGCTGACCTTTCCCACTGTGGTCATATCTGAAGTGTAACCAACTGAACATTGTACACACCACCACGTAGCCTGGAAATCCATGCACTTTATAAATGAAGTAAATGTGTAGCTAAATTGCATCATTATTGTCCACACATTTCAGTGACAGTCGTTTCCTAGTATTTGTGTACAAAACAAACATTGTTGGAGGGATCTTTTTCACAATGCACACTTTGACAAAACTATCTTGGACTAGAGGGCGCCTCGCCTCACCCCACCCTCAAAAGTTGCATGCATGTCTACTTGCTTCGCTCTAATTAATGTTAATGCTACAATGAGTTTTGAAATGCATCCATTGCCACAACCTTTGTCAGATAAAAAGTTGAGACCCCTGAGGTGTGCGAGGGCAATGGTAATTAAACCCTTGACATAGTATTCATGGTACGATGTTCAGCTGTTTTCTACAATTAAAACCCCTCAAACATCCTATTGTGTTATTGTCATTGCTGTTGGCCAAGTCATCCACTGATTGCTCCAGGCCTGCAGTCCTTGAACCATCCTCACCTGCACACCTTGTTGTCTTCAAACGCAGGCCGCATGACCTCGTTATTCATTCTGGCCAAGCACGGTTCAATTACGTTGTACATTATCCCTTAGCACTCCAGCTTTACCTCCTGGCTTAAACCCAGATGATGGGCCGAACGCATAGCAGACGTGCGTAGCGGACGCACCACCGGCGCACCAAAGGCAAGCCCAGCTGCGTCCGCTTGCACCCGACCGCCGCCAGGAGTCCTGCTCCTTTGTCCTCAAAGGTCAGTTTCTTCACAGTCACCTATTCCTATAGGGCTCAGCTAAAAGTACGTGAAAGATGCCTAACTCTAACATCAATGAAACAAAGCTGTGCGAATAGCTTTCCTCTAATGTTAGAGGGGCCTTTGAGTTGTCCTACATGTAAATACTGCTGCAAACATGACGCTTGCTTAGACACAAAGTCAACAGACGTAGCGGCTGCTAAGACGCCTATTCACTCCATAGAAAGAACATTCCCCTAAGATCAGTAGCAATTTCCTCTGCTTCCAGGTTTCTCTCACGTCATTAATAATTTTTATGCAATGTAAGATCCTTACCGAAACATGCCACGGAATGCTGAGAGCTTCTCTCTTTGCTCAGACCAGAGGTCGGTTTTTGACGGAGATCTGACTAAGTCCAAAATCGATACCCGCTATAAGCTCTCCCAGACAACTATAGAATGATTAAAGTAGAGAGTAGGTAGACCAGGAGGGAGTCATTGCTATTCTTTTTGCAGACACCATTAAAGTCTCTCTCATTGACTCCCTTAACACGGAGTGGGCAGAAATGTGTGTCTTCAAAAATAGAATTCCCCCCAATATCCCACTGGAAAGGTGCCTTGCTCTACCGCCCAACAGGGCCAAAAATATTGACTTCAGTCATCATCTTATCGAAAGCATCGCCGCCCATGTGCTATCAGCTCAAAATTTTCTACTATTAGGTGACTTTCATTCTCATTTTAATGACCCTTTGGACACAGACACGTCCCCGCTGTTAGCTGACTTAGAGGCCTTGGGCCTTTACCGAAAACAATTCATGCCCCACTAACTCACTTGGCCACACTGTGGACTAGATTTTTTGACAAATTCGAATGATATACTGTGTGAACTGCCCCTCCACTCACATGGACCGATAATGCATTGATCCGTTTCCAGATTGGCAACTCTGGAAAATCAGATTAGAGACAACATAGTAACAAAGGTGCCACTAGACGCAGGCACAGTGTCTCTAACTCCTTCTCGGAGGCTTTTATATCTACCACCATCAGGCAAGTTTCTGACGTCAACCAAACGTTGGCAGACATTCAGTCAGCTATGAATCTAGCCTTGGACAACATTGCGCTACTAAAACAGCAGTCTAGCACTTCGCTCTGACCTTTTGCACCTTGGTACACGGCTGAGCTGAAAGCCGCGAAAGCGCTATGTAAAAAGTTAGAACAACGCTGCTGACTATGATTTAGATGACAACGCTGCCTTTAAGGAGGCACTCTCTGGAAACTGCAACATTAAAATGGCCCACAAAAAATAAGTTTGCAACCAAATCGATCAAGCAGATAATGCTTCTAAGGAGCTGTTTAAAATCATCAAAGAATGTAGCCATCCTTCTGCCTGCACATAGCCTCTTGAGGCAACACAGGAATTAGCGACTACTTTGAGGATTATTTTGACAACAAGATCAAACTGATCTACCAAACCTTCACCAGCAAGTCACTCCAATCCACTGAAGAATTAATCAGCACGCCATCGCCGAACTCAGGGGTTTGGGGTTTCCGGTTTCAGTTTGGATAATTTCCAAACCTTTACTGTGGAACAACTTCAACAAGGGCTCAAGAGGGCGAAATCTAGTTGGAAATGGGCACAGATTATACATATCCAAAAAAAGAGCAACTTGGATCCATTGATTCTCTCAAACTACAGACCCTTTTCATTTCTTCTGTGCCTGGGCAAGCTGCTGGAAAGTCTAATCAACAAACACCTGACTGATTATCTTGAAGTGAATAAAATCTTGGATCCTTCACAATCAGGTTTCAGAGCAGAGCATAGCACCGAATCAGCATTGGTGGCTGTGACAGACATCATCAGGTGCTCGCTGGAAGCTGGTACGCCTACTATACTCGTGCTTGGAGACCTATCAGCAGAATTTGATACAGTGTCCCATGTTAAGCTACTCCAAAGACTACAAAATGTCGAGATTTAAGGGCTTGCGGTTGTTCCAGGACTTCCTGAAAGATAGAATGCAGTCCTGCTGGGAGCCTGCAAAGTCACGCCCAGGCGAGTTGATAAAGGGGTCCCTCAAGGGTCATGTCTGAGCCTCACACTGTTTAACATTTATGTGGCTTCCCTCGCAAACGTTATCAGAGCATGTGGGTTTGAGATCCTGTCATACACAGATGATGATACTCAGCTGGTCTTGTCCTTTGACAATGATTTTGAGAAAGTGAAGGGTCACTTCCTGGAGGGCATGAAGGCGATTGTCAAGTGGATGTCAGATAATTTCCTACAGCTGAACCCAGGGAAAACAGAGATTACTCTGTTTGGGAAAGCTCAAACCCTGCAGACCCCAGATTGGTGGCCACCGGAGCTAGGCAAGGCCCATATCCCTAGCAAGATAGTAAAAAACCCTAGGAATCAAGTTAGATCGGGAACTTAACATGAAAGACCAAGTCCAATCTACAACAAACACGTGTTTCAACATGCTACATCTATTTAAGAAAGTCTTTCCATTTCTTCCTATATTTGTTAGAAAGACCTTGGTACAGGCTTGTGTTATGAGTTGGTTGGACTACGGCAATGTGCTAATGGCCTCTGCCAATCCCAGTCTCTACTGTCGAAACTACAGGTTGCGCAAAATACAGCAGCGTGGTTGATTTGTAATCTACCACCTAGATCAGCTTCTGCTCCCCTCCTAAAATCCCTTCGTTGGCTGACAGTAAAGAACAGGATAATATTCAAAATGTTCTGCCTTATCTATAAAGCCCGGCTGGGCAAGGGCTCGAGTATCTTTGTCAGAGTCTCAAATGATATCACCCTGCTAGGAACTTGCGTTCCAGTGAGAAGGAACTATTGTTAGTCCCCCGCATTTGATGATCTAGATGGGGTGGAAGATCTTTTTCCTATCTGGCTCCAAACCTTTGGAACAAACAGCCAATTTATATCAGAACCTGCCCGGATTATACTAAATTGAGGAAAGCACTAAAACGGTTCTGTTTTAACTCAGTTTCAACCGGTTGTACTGACTGCGCGCCGAGATAGCCCTATGGGGGTGATTTGTGGGGCGATTTGTGCATATTATCAAATAAATTCATTAATTCATTCAGCTGCCTAGGCTGATCCTGCCAGCCTCCTTTTGTCACACTTTACTCCCAACAATATAAACAAGCATTGGCATAGCCAATATGTCTCGCCTTTGGCACCTTATGTGTTTAGCCAGAACATTTGGCTATGTTGTAGAGCACTGTGGCTGCTGTGCATTATGTTGAAAAGTTATAATAAAAAGTGTTGAGCATTTTTGTTACCTTTATACAAACGAAGACGACATTAGATACAACTGAAAAACCTCATTAAAAAAAGTTTTTAACATAAAAAATGTCTTCTACTTTTTTGGTACTTGCACTGCTGGCACCTTCTTCCTGCCTGTTCTCATGCTTGTTTGTTATATATTTTTTTGTTATGGGGGAGCGGGACATAAGAAATATGCTTTTCTTTTACAGTGCATTGAAAATATAGATGAGGGATAAGAAGACCTGTGCAAAAAAATAAAATACAATGCAATGTGGGACAGCGTAACTTTATATTGACAGGGTACTGTGATTACAGTGCTGTTCATACACTGGGGAGGATTCGTTGTAAGATGGTGCCTCAAGGATGTGCCTGCTTGGCGCTATGAACCACGGGTAGCATCTTGTCTGTCACGTCCAAACTAACCACTGACAAACATTCAATAAGAAGACACTATTGAAGGGGAAACGATATATAGATATATAACCAATAACAATATTTGAAACTCCTCCAAGGCAGCAGCTGTGATATTTACATGTCCATCTGTCTAATGATGTACAGGTGGCAGGAGGATTATTTACACCAGCCCGATACATGCAAATCAGAAACACGTGACTAACCACCATATTCACGGGGGTCTATACAACGCTAGAAAGACGAGAGTAAAAGGTGTGCTCCTTTTTTCCCGAAAGAAATGTATGCACGTACCTACAGTTGACAAAAATGACAAAGTAGGCTGGGAAATATATCCCAGAGGCGTAAAAGTTGTAAATTATGTTTTGGAATACAGTGATTGACAGGAGGTGCCCCAGGTATCGCGGTATCACCAATGCTCAGGGCAGAGACGTTTTGAGGCATGGGTAAGTGCCCAGGGCCCCACCTTCCCTGGGGCCCCTTGGAAAGTAAACTTTTACTCTTGCTGTGTCTTACTTCGGTTTATTTTTAAATCTTTGGCCAGTGTCTGTGTAAGAATTTTGGGCGTCCTCAGAAACGCATATTTCTACTATATGTGTGAAATCTTTTCCGAAGGTTTGTTTGGCATCCTGCAGGCTACTCGCCAAAAAAAGTAAACAATCAAATTTGAAGACGTTATAAACATGGGTGCCCCACAATATGTCTTGCCAGGGGCCTCAACAGTCCTTAAGACGACACTGGGGAGCCCTATTAAGAGAATGGGCTTCCACATCCCACCAGTCCTTCTCAACGTTCTCTGATAAAAAGACACGTGCACCGCGCTGACGTGTACAGTGTCGCGCTTCAGAAAGTGTCACAAGCCTTCCAGAGAAGGCTCG
The DNA here is from genome assembly GCF_964204655.1 of Triturus cristatus. NCBI lineage: Eukaryota > Metazoa > Chordata > Amphibia > Caudata > Salamandridae > Triturus > Triturus cristatus. The sequence goes on along the minus strand of NC_140590.1, from coordinate 1,246,546,518 downwards.
GGAGACAGCCACAAACAAGGGAAAAGAATCAGCAAAAGGATTTTCACTTCTGAGGTTCGTTGTTGTAGGCCGTACATTTTACGGCCTACTTCCTGATAGAGGCCTATTTGAAGTCGTTTTTTACAAGAGTGTGGGAAATGTAGACAATAGGAACGAGAAGAAAGAAAGACAAGCATTGGCATAGCCAATAGGTCTCGCTTTTGGAACCTTATAAGTGTTTAGCCATGCAACAGTTGCATGACTAAATACTTACAAGGTCCCAAAAGCAAGACCTATTGGCAATGCCAATGCTTGTTAGTCCAAGTTTACAGGGAGTCGAAGTTGCTTCCTATTGTCATTGCCAGTGAACCTACAGGGGCAGCTCTCGCCAGCACCTCCTATTTAGAACCTAAACAGTCGGTTATGCTAGGGAATAAGCACACTGTTCTACTGAGCCAGCCAAAAACCTTGCAGTTTATTTTAGATCCCCAACAGTGCTTGTGCGATTGCTCCAAAAAGCACTATATCTTCACAAGCAAAGGCCAAAAACTCTTCAGTATCAGATAACACCGATTGGAAAAACAATTCTAAAGAAAAAAGATCGATTACAACCAACAAAACTGGTCATAATTTTAGACTCTTATAATTGTGGGAAGCCTTTAAAAGTAACCAACTATTGTTCACACTTGAGAGCAGTGGTATTACCTGTGCATATAGTGGCAGAGGGCACATACACAAGAGTGACAGGGTAATACGAACAGTCCAGTGCATTAACTATTTAACAGGCAGGAAGTATTTCAAAATTGCAGCCGAAAGTACTTTAATTAAAATGGTTTCGAGCCCGAAGACGAGGTGGCCCTTAAAACTTGACATTAAAAGTAGTGACTCTGCTCACAGAAGCCGAAGGTAGCATGTTGACTGAGCAGAGCGCCACGTGGTGCTAGTCCCTGGATCTTCTACTGCCACCTATGGCACATCAGGGATGCTGCCACGGTAGTTAGCTGCTAGATTACAGCTACAGAACGTGTGCATGATTTCTTCAGTCGCATTTGATTTCTGTTCTTTGCACTGCCCAGTCCCTTCTGAGCCAGGGGTCGCAGCTACGCCCTCTACCAACCCATCATTTATGTCGATGCACATACATCAAGAAATGCATCTGCCAGCAATTCCGCTACACTGAGCAAGAACAGCACACAGTTAACCACAGCAATGGAGACACGAGACTTAGGTGTTCAGCAACACTAATCGAAGGCTAACCAGAACGTCTGGCAATCTGCTCGATTAGTCACTCAACAAACCTGATCAGCGCACTTCTAGCTGTCCGAGCGGACACTGGACAAGCTTCAGACAAGATAGAAGGCCCACTAGCACATCACATATGAAGCTTACCTAGATCCATTCAGAAAAAACACAGGACGCCGCAGGACGGCAACACAGAACGCAGCCGGTTATTGCTTGTGGATGCACACTTCAGTCATGGTGGAACAGATAAAACCCAGCTTTAAATGGACCGCCTCTCTCCTACACGCTCCAAATGCGCAATTTGAAAACGAGGCGCAAGCACGACATACAACGAAAGATTTTTAGGACTACAATATTTCACGCAGAACATGCAGTGAGCATGAAGCCCAACAAACTAACCTCAAACCCCACCTCACCCCAGTTGCAGTTCGCAATAGGTCAATATTAGGAAGTGCAATGGGTGCCAGGGTGAGCTAAATGAACTGTCGGACAAAGCAAAACTACTCAAAAGGAATGTCTTGCTTTCGCAGCAAGACACTCTTAAATAAGCAAAAAAGAAAGTCAGCACAAGCTAAATTCCCAACTCTGGGCTTAAGGGCGCCCAGAGCAAAAAAATATCGCTACTTCATGGATGGCCCAGCTTGTTCTACCTCATTTCTAAATTAGAAAATTCAGCTATGACTGATGACAACGTAGCTCCTTAGTTTCAATAAAGTAAAAAAATGACAATTAAACTCAGAATACACTTTCTGTACCACAAGGACCTTTATACAAAAAAATATATATAAAGCTTACCCAAGATATAACGGGTCACATTAGACCTGCACAGAAGTCACGGAGGGGCCGAGCTTGAAATCGATTGGATACACATCGCTACTAAAGTTGCCCAGTATTTTCGTACAAAGACTGGTCTGCGTAGAATACAATATGAAAGACTGGAATAAGTAGAATTCATAATGAAAACGGCCGCTTAAAAGCAAAGGATACAACGGTAGAGACCTTTTCGATGCGACGACGGACGAGATGCCTCCAGAATGAGGAAACATTTAACTTACACAAGTCACTCCTCTGCATCGGAGGCCTTAAGACACTGCATTGGTTGCCTCTGTCAACAAGCAGGAAGTGGGTAAGGGAGGGGGTGGCAAATGGTGATCACTTTCGCGGCCGCTTTGATGTTCTCAGTGGCCGCGCGGCTCACTGAGAACATCAAAGCGGCCGCGAAATGATCACGCAGGCTGCCAAATGGTGCGCGCGCCCGGCGCACATGCACTGTAGTTGGCGGCCTGAAAGCACTAGTTTGCACTTTCAAATCCCCCGTTTACAAAAGCTCTCGCGAGAGCAGCGCTAAAGCGCTGGCTCAGGCGAGACCTAAAAAAAGAGACGGAAAGAAAGTAAAACGAGAAGGAAAGCGAAAGATAATGAAGACAGAAACATTTTAAGCTGTAAAATGAATCTGAGCTTTTCACTCCTATTTTATAAACTGTTTTGGAAACTTTTGACAACTTTTCAACCAGCATGTTCAGGAATGACAAATCAACGCTTATGTCGGTGGTTGATATACTGCCGAAAAAGGCCGAATGAAAAGTAGGCGCTGTATCTGTAGGAGTTCAAGGACTGGACCAGCTGAGACAGGTTTACAATACAGTAGTATTTTTGCATATTTGAGGAAGATTTCTAAGCCCTGACTTCTGGTCTTTTTTGTCCCAAACGAACAATGACTCCTCCAGAGCTTTGTTTACATTTTGGGTCAGTCAGCGTCTCAGTGCTTTCAGGATACATTAACACACCCCATGCTTGGCAGACATGGGCCAATCTCAAACTGTTTCTGTTTTCATCGTCCTATGATCTCCAGTTTGCTATATGCAAAGTCTGTTTTATTACCGAATGGACTTATGTGTCACCGTGAGGCCCCATTTACCTACCCTTTTACGCACCTCGACGGCTTGCTCTATTGTAACTGTAATTTCATTTATATAGCACTTACTACCTCTGACGTGGCGTCGAAGTGCTTTCAATAATGGTTCCATTTCTGTGGACACTAAATTACTTCTGCTCAGCACTGTATTTTACTCCTTAGATGGCACGCAGCTTGTTTGAGGGTGCTAAGTATGTTGCATGCATGTAGAACTACACTGTGGGGATTCTCAGGGCTAGATTTACCTTTCAATAGGATGTTTACAGTTCACAGGCGGGGAAAGCTCAATAGACTCCAGAATGCACCAATGTCGTATCATATGCTGGTGAACCCCTGCTTTAATACCCCAGAGTGAAAACAGCCATGGGGATTTAAGGCACATTAAATATGTGCGAAGAATTCTGAAATTGCCTCCTTACGTTTTCAATAAATGTCGGAGCCGAACTTTTATATTTAATATTAGACATAGCTGAATGTATTTGCTCAGTAGATGGCTAAGCATGGGCACTTACGGGAAGTTTACACAGGATTTCATTAGTAAAATATCCCATAATTTCCGCGCAAGCGCAGACACTTCTCAAACTTCCTTGGGCCTATTTTCACTCGGAGGGGGGTGGAGGTGTGCACCTGTTTTAATTGCAGAAATTAAATTCCGGCGCCATGAATTAAACACCTCAGCCAAAGAACACAATCTAGTGATTTAGTTTGTTAATGACACCCGTTGATTGTTGGGGAGCCCCTATATTGGTTGAAGGGTGGCGTTCACTTGTGAAAACATATCTCAGAGCACCTGTGGGATTACTGGCTCATTCCCGTAAATCTGCCAGACAGCTAGCGCCACACCACAGCGCCTCGTCTGCTGGGTGTGAAAGTCCTGGGGACTGCTAGTGTGCACAAACCCCACCAGGGAGTGAGCGAGTGTGATTTAACAGAGTAAATTAACTAATGAGTGAGCAACTCAGTGGCTATTGAGTGAGAGGCTGAGTGTATGAGAGGGTGCATGGCTGAGAGTGAGTGCATGAGACAATGAGTGCCAGCCAGCGGAACCGCTCCTATAGTGCCCACAATGACTGTAAAAGCCTTGTGACGCTTTCAGTAGCAATAAAACGTTTCCACAGGCGCGCCACAATCCCACTGTGCACCGCAAGTAAATGCATAATGTGAGTGGGGAATGCAGCAGAGAAATCAAGTTTCACCCACCCTTACCCCTCCGTCCAACCCGGTCAGATGCCCCCAGTGTCATCATAAACCGCATGCACCTGGGCAGGAGTGGAGGCAGCTGTTTCACCAGGTGGGGGGGAGGCGGTAGAGGACTTAGGGTATAATGGAGCAGGAAGCTCCCTCCTGTCACCCGCAATGTCCCCAACAAATGCCCATGTGAGAGAGATAGTTATGGGTAGTGAGGGCGGGAACACTGGGGGGGAGGGCTGAGGGAGGGATTGCAAGATCAAACTTCAGGGAAGTAGAATGGGCGACTCATGGGACTTTGGGGGAGAAGGGGGTTAACGTCAAAAGCGGGCAGCGGATCTCCCCACTAGACGACTGTACTTGTAAGAACTATACCGATGTAACATATGATTACGTGTGCCGCCCGGCCTCCGGGATGTGGGCAGTACGGCTGTGTATACTGCACGGATAAATGGCTACGGGGGGTGGGAAACCTGCACTAATGACATTTGTCCTGAGTGTTCTACGGTATATTTGGTCCTGCAATAAAAATGGTTTGACAAAAAAAAAAAATGGGTAGCGAGGGCGGGAAAGGGTTCACCGAGGGCTGTATTGATGTACCGAGGATCGGAGAGGGTGGGGGTGCGTAGTTATTTTAATTGCATAATTTTAAAGGGTTAATACGATGAAGGCGTGTGTAGTGTGCTTGAGTGTGAGAAGCAGGCAGAGTCTCGGAGAGTGCAGTGAGGGTGGGGGAGGGACAGTAAGGGCTAACGCAAGTGCGCCAGTGCGGAGGGGAGTGCTGGAGGGCGAGTGTGTCGCAGTGAGGGTTGTAGTGAGTTCTTGAGTGGGAGTGGGTTCCAGTGAGGGATTTAATGAGTGCTGGAGGCAGGCCCGGCTCCAGGAATTTTTATTTGGGTGGGCCAAGGGCGCATTCGGATGGGCCACTGCGGGCCCAATTGGTCGCTTCTAGAGGTAGCCTACAAGCCCTGATTACATCATATGTACTTGCAAACAGGCAGCATGATACAACGGATTGCTTCTGTGTGTACACAGAGCATGTGGAGAGTTATTTGAAAGTAAGACCAAGGTTTGGACCTAACTGCAAACCCTCTAATTCCAGCTGGCCAGGCAGTAAGAGCAATGTCTGGACCTAACTGCAAACCCTTGATTTCCAGCAAGCCAGGCTTCAACACAAGTACTTAAATGCTAAGCATATTATAAAGCATTCAAGATTAAGGAAGTCCCTATTACTAAACGAAAGCCTTGACACCAGTGCCTCTCATCGCTCCAAAGCACCTCCCCCTCATGACCTCCTCCTCGGATTCCCTCATTGCCTTCATCTCTCCGTAGCCTCTTCCCCTCATGACCTCCTCCTCAGACTCCCTCCCTACCACCCTCCATCAGTGCTCCTCATCTCTCCGTAGCTCCTCCCCCATGACCTCCCCTCATATTCCCTCCCTACCACCCTCCATCAGTGCTCCTCATCTCTCCGTAGCTTCTCCCCCATGACCTCCCCCTCATATTCCCTCCCTACCACCCTCCACAGGGCACCTCATCGCTCCAAAGCCCCTCCCCCAAATGACCTCCTCCTCGCATTTCCTCACTGCCTCCCTCCACCAATGCCCCTCATCGCTCCATAGCCACTCCCTCATGACCTTCTCCTCAGACTCCCTCCCTACCACCCCCCACCAGTGCCCCTCATCACTCCAAAGCCCCTCCCCATGACCTCCTCCTCAGACTCCCTCACAAACAACCCCCACCAGTGCCCCTCTTCTCTCCGTAGCTCCACCCCCATGACTTCCTCCTCAGATTCCCTCATTGCCACCCTCCACCAGTGCCCCTCAGCACTCCATAGCCCCTCCCTCCATGATGTCCCCCTTTGCCACTCTCCAACAGTGCCCATCATCTCTCCGTAGCCCCTCTCTCATATGCATTTTATTTGTTGTATAGCGCTACTCGTAGTGTAGGGTGTCACAGTACTTTACACCACGCACACATTACGCAGAGACAATGAATCATACAAGTATGTAAATCAGCCTATAGAGAATGTCACATAAGCTAATGAGGATTACCAGGTGTAGGAAGTATATGTCATCCATACTGCTGGGCGATATGTCTTAAGAGGGTTAGGTCTGGTGAAGCACAAACACGGGATTTATAGCATACCCCAATGGTTGGGGGGTTGGCTTTACTGATCAGAATGTATAACTGCCCAAACAAACTCTTTATTGCAACATTAGAATTATGAAAGACTGGGAAAATTCGAACTAAATAGCAATACCAAAAAAATCTAATTATACCATTCTGGTTTGAATGCAGCTCTTTGATGACAGTCCATAGGTCACTGTCCTCTGTTAGGATTGTAACTTCTGAACTGCAAGTAATCAAGAGATCTCTGTGACAAAGGCAGTAACGCACTGAGCTATCCACGTTAACTACAGTTTATCTGCATTTAAAAACTACAAACAGACAAAAGATTGCTCTCCAGCAGGACCATTAATCCCTGTGTCTCCTTGGCAGAACCAGTCATGATAATGATACAAACAATTTAAACAAACGATTTAAATGAAATATACACCGCACACAAAGTATGTGTCTTACTCACAGATGAAAAAAAAAGCAACAATAGCCACACATTCTCTTACCTGCTCCTTACGAACTATGTCACAGCCCGATCTGATAAACAGCTCAAGGGGTCAGGAAGGTCAGGAAAACGAACCAGCATAAACAAACTCCTCTTCACCAGCGCTGAAAAGAATGAAATATCCATGCAGCAGGACGGTACACAAATCCACTGCCAAGGAAAGGATTTGTCAACTTCGCCATGCCCCTATTGCACCTGCACGAGTGGGCGGGGACACAGCCCACATTTCTAATGGGAGACGCAAATGCGTGATTGGGGGTGCGAGCCCAGGTCCAATCACGGAACTCTTAAAGAAAGAAGGAACATAACGTTCAGAGAACGTTTTAAATTGCAGTGGCCATTTTCTGTTGGCCTTGCTGATGTCACTGCCAGGGCCAAGGTTCATGTTTGGGTGGGCCAGGCTCATATTTGGGTGGGCCTGGCCCACCCGGCCCACCCTCTAGAACCGGGCCTGGCTGGAGGGCGTGTTGCAGTGAGGGTTGTGGTGAGTTCTGGAGTGGGAGTGTGTTCCAGTGAGGTATTTAGTGAGTTTGGGAGTGGGATTCAGTGTCAGCGGTTTTGAGTGTTGGAGTGGGTAAGTGAGTGCTGGAGTGAGGGCGATGCAGTGAGGACTGTAGTGAGTACTGGAGGGTATGTAAGTGCAGTGTGGGCGTGACTGCAGACTGACTTGACCACGATCGGTTTCACTGGCACTGTCTTACACTGAGCAATGTGCAGCAGAGCACACCTGAATGCGGCTGATTTTGGGGTTCAAGTGTGGCACGCACAGCTGGAGCAGGCCCGTAAGGACACCTGTCACGCATAGAACATGTGTGTACAGTGCATGTTCTGCATTACGCACACGCCGTTGTTGGCTATACGTACATTCTGGCGTGCAGAGTGTTGGGTACACGAGGGGTACTCACTGCTATAGAGCAATGGAGCTTCGCCGAAGCTGTGAACATGTGGAGGAAACGTGAATGACACTGCAGCAAAGACTGTAACAAGTAACGGAAAATGTACTGCTGTGTTCGCCTATGTGTGACGGCGTCAGACCATTTTAGTACTCACCGCCAGAGTTTACCAGAGGCACCGCGCTCAGAATCAAAGCGATGTGAAAATGACAAAGAGCGCAGTGTCCCTGAAGCAGGCACTGCGCTCCGAAACGAAGCAATAAAAAAAAGAAAATAAACGGAGCACGGTGTCCCTAAAGCGGGCACCGCGCTCCGAATCAAAGGATTAAAGTGCAGCAACCTAATTATAAACCTACTGTGTCACGCCGTGGGTAAAAGATCCAATCCCGCTGGGCATGGCTAAAAGGAGACAGGGTGGCAACAAGTAGCGATTGGCATGCCTTCGGTGCAATCATTGCACTGTCTTTGGCATAATTCGTGACGCCAAACGACGCGCAGGAATGAGAACTGAAGGCAGAGCTGGGACAAGGCTTTTGGAATCGTATAGATTCCAAGAAGCCTCGTTTGACGAGGCAGCGCATGCGCTGCTTACTTCAGGCCGAGACCTAAAAACATTATCACAACAAAAATATTTTTGCATAAAAAGGAACAAATCATTGTGCGCAACTTTGTCAAATTTGGTATGGAGGTCCCTCACTTCCCACTTATCTCCCTCCTTGCTTAGTTTCCCAGACTATTTCAGAGTCTAATGCCCTCTAACTAGCCCTTCTGGATGCTGTCAGCAACCATCACTTATCAGCCAGGCATTCTTCCATGTTGAATCTACTTCTTCCCAGTCGCTTTATGGGGCAGATATGCCCACCACTTTAAGTAAGTAAGTAAGTATAGCAAGGTGTCATGAAAACAAAAAGAACTGCAATGACCCTTTCGTACATAAAAAGGAGCCCTCAACCAGCAAACATGCCCGGTAGGATAGACGCAATAAAACCCTTCTGCAAGATTTCCCTGGAGCATCTACAACATGAACTCCTTTTACTCTGTTAAAATTGTCTAAAGGAGCTTCTGTCATTGTTGTCAACGCGATGTCTTTATTTCAATTTCACCCTCACTTATCACGTTACGCCTATTGTCACTTAATGTGTGAGCACCTGAATACTATTGTTGGGGAATAAAAACCTGTCATATACTGATCTACATGTCCCTGCTTATATTGCTTACCGCTCTTGTTTAAGAATTAAGTTCTTACTCTCTACCTCTAGCGCCCCCCACAGGGTTACTTCAACTTGGACCTTTAGGCCACATCAGAACCATTGTTTCCCTAAACAATTTACTACCCCCGGTTCACATATTGGGGTACCCTTGTCCTCCTAACTACATGAAAACAAAAAGAACTGCAATGACCCTTTCGTACATAAAAAGGAGCACTCAACCAGCAAACAAGCCCGGTAGGATAGACCCAATAAAACCCTTCTGCAAGATTTCCTTAGAGCATCTTCTAAAATGATTTACCAGAAGGCATATGATGTCAGTGACTATCCCTTTGGAAGCCCTAAAGCAAGCAACGAAAATGTCTAGGAGGCAGATGAAGAGGACAATGATGCAATTGGCATTTGCAAGGCTCTGTCTCCCTCGATTCCTGACCCGGCCCAACAAAGACTGTTCTCTCTCCGAAGCTGTCCTGCATTCTAGAAATCTGCGTGGGACAAGCAAATACACACCAATTTAAGGGAATTGTTTCCCACCGTCTATGTTGCAGAGTTTACTATAGACTGAATTTCTGCTCCTCTTAGAGGAGGTCCACAAGCAATACCTGCAATGTCGAATGCCTCTGGCCCCCTATCTTATTCAAGACCTGTGCAAATCCAGTAATGAACCCCCATCCAAACAATTTTCTCCACCCTTGTAGCAGTGGTCATTAGGAAGGCTTGAAAAGGGATATGGGGTTCAGCATAGGTTGCATACTTTACGTGCCTGGCCCCAACATCTGCACCTTTTACTCACTCAAGAACGATACCACTTGAAACAAAGAGACAACTAAAATAATTAGAAGGCTCAGAGTAATACTCCTATAATTTGCTGAACAGCGGATGACACTGGCCTGGATGGAAGAATCCACACTTCAGGTTACAGAGTGCCTCAAAGGCGCAGCCACATGTAATTTATGCACAGAGATGTGGGACACCCACCATCCTGACACAATATGGCCGCGAAACATATGGCGTCCACAGCGGGAATATCTGTGGGACAAAGACATACTACATACACTTCCACTCCCAAAAGCTAACCATTCTGACACTAGATACCCCCAATACTGGTGGCAATACTGGGGTCACTTATGTTGTCCTGCACCAGAGATTGATTCTGCTCTTGCCTTCAACAACTCTTATGTCCACTGTCAATGTGTTCACAAAACAGGTTCTAATGATTAGGTATATACTTGTGAAGTCATTTAGAGGCATCAATGTATTTAATATTGATAATAATGGATCCCGCCGCCAATATTCATCACCTGTTTTGCTGTAATCACAGCGTGAAATATATAAATCGGGAAAAAATATTAAAAACAAGCATAAACAAAACCAATAGCCAGCATAGCTAAAAAGTTGTGGTGTGGCGCAGAGTGGCATGGCATAGAGTAGCGTGGCGTAGAGTGGAGTGGCATAGAATAGAGTGGGGTAAAGCAGAGTGGTATAGACTAGCGTGGCTTAGAGTAGAGTGGCATGTCATAAAGTGCCGCAGTGTGGAGTAGAGTGGTGTAGAGTGGCGTACAGTAGACAGTATACAGTGGTTGAGTGGACCTGCACACCTATCATATAGCGAAGTGTAAAAATAGTGAAGTTCACATAAATCTTGTTCTGTTTTGAGCGTGCTTTCACGTTAAGGGATGTGAGTCTACATCCCTGGGTGTAACATGAATAGAGAGAGGTTCTGGACAAACCAAAACCTACGTGAATCACAGCTAGGACCCGGAGGTCTCAATATATGTAGACGAAAGTATATAAAATATTTTGAACTTGTATTGAAAGGGAAAATTGCACAGTAAAGTTCTTTATCAAAATGAAAAGAGAGTTCAAAAGGTTAATTGCTGTTCACTTTGTATTTTAAGCAGTTCAGTATAGATGTACTGTTAACATCACTAGTCATCTAATACATCATATAAATTTCAAAACTATAAATTCAATTAAACATCAGATGTTACATAAAAAGTCCCAATGCATTTCGGGTTAATACCTAACCCTTCGTCAGGGGTGAAATGAAATCACAATCAACAATGATCAGTAATCAAAGATTCTTGCGGTCCAGTCTTGTCGACCTCCAACCGGACCTACAACAAAATTCACATGTATGCTATTAGCGAAGACAAAATACATATAAAGATTATAGAATTTGCACTCGAAAAAGAAAATAGGAAGAAAAAGACCCTTGAAAGATTTCCTCGTCCGATAGTCAATGTGAGGGCAGATTGAATATCACCAAAGAGTGTGTAAGACGGATACTTTAGTGAAAAGAGTTCCCGGTAAATTTGCATCAATGTTTTGTGCGATTACCACAGCGGTGACGAGACTTGTGTTACAAAAGGTTCTCTGGCCGATAAATGGGGAAACGTCTGGAAAAAACATTATCAGTGAGCTGCTAGCTTCACTAAAGTCATGCGTTAAGTGCGAGTAAACTAGATACATTGTAACGCCATATTAACTCACCCTCCTCCTATTTCTACACGATCCTCTAACATATAAATCGCGTTAGTCCTTTCTCTATCTTGACTATTTGAGAACCACTTTTTCTTTTTAAAGCATTCACATTTTCGTCTCCCACGCATGCGCTAACTTGAGCTTGGCAACGTCGGAAGCACTTTGGTGTTATACGGATTCCCGTACAAGGCGAGACGCGTTAACGCTTCGTGTTGTACAGCTTACGGAACCCTTTTTTCAACCACTAGCGAATCGTAATAGTGAGTAGTTACTTTGGGTGCTTTTATTACAGGCACGGCATTTTCTTCTATCTGTGAAGTCGTGAAACAACTCTCGACACCATTCAGTAGAGGAGGGTGAGTTAATATGGCGTTACAATGTATCTAGTTTACTCGCGCTTAACGCATGACTTTAGTGAAGCTAGCAGCTCACTGGTAATGTTTTTTCCAGACGTTTCCCCATTTATCGGCCAGAGAACCTTTTGTAACACAAGTCTCGTCACCGCTGTGGTAAGCGCACAAAACATTGATGCAAATTTTCTGGTACTCTTTTCACTAAAGTATCCGTCTTACACACTCTTTGGTGATATTCAATCTGCCCTCACATTGACTATCGGACGAGGAAATCTTTCAAGGGTCTTTTACTTCCTATTTTCTTTTTCGAGTGCAAATTCTATAATCTTTATATGTATTTTGTCTTCGCTAATAGCATACATGTGAATTTTGTTGTAGCTCCGGTTGGAGGTCGACAAGACTGGACCGCAAGAATCTTTGTTTACTGATCATTGTTGATTGTGATTTCATTTCTCCCCTGACGAAGGGTTAGGTATTAACCCGAAATGCATTGGGACTTTTTATGTAACATCTGATGTTTAATTGAATTTATAGTTTTGAAATTTATATGATGTATTAGATGACTAGTGATGTTAACAGTACATCTATACTGAACTGCTTAAAATACAAAGTGAACAGCAATTAACCTTTTGAACTCTCTTTTCATTTTGATAAAGAACTTCACTGTGCAATTTTCCCTTTCAATACAAGTTCAAAATATTTTATATACTTTCGTCTACATATATTGAGACCTCCGGGTCCTAGCTGTGATTCACGTAGGTTTTGGTTTGTCCAGAACCTCTCTCTATTCATGTTACACCCAGGGATGTAGACTCACATCCCTTAACGTGAAAGCACGCTCAAAACAGAACAAGATTTATGTGAACTTCACAATTTTTACACTTCGCTATATGATAGGTGTGCAGGTCCACTCAACCACTGTATATCTTCCATATTGAGTCCCCTGTGGTCCAGCACCCTTCAGAAACATGTCTTGGAAAGATATAGCAGACCTCACCACTAATCAAGCAGAAACTAAAGCATATTCACTTGATGAAGCCACATCCATTTACTCTTTAGTGAAAGACACACGTACCTTTAGTTCCTCCTCTGGAACTACAACACAACAGCTAAGACAATTGGAATACATAATGAGGAAAGAAATTAATCAACGTCTCCACGCTACTACGCTTATCGAGTACCATAAAGTGAAAAGGATTCCTAGAGGTCTTAGAATAGCTTTAAGACCTATGCTTTTCAAATACAACAAACTATTCATGTCTCGCTGGTATGCAATCTTGAACAAGTGCTCCTTGGACTTAATATTACTTATAGTCAAAGAAATTTCGGCCATACTACAAGAATTAGATCAAGACATCAACAAACTCAAGGAAGAAATATCAAATAAAATGGAACAAGAGGATTGGCAAAAAATACTGGAGGACATAAACAACAGACTGGACATACATGCTAAAGAGGTGCATGAACGAAAAATCAGGAAATTTAAAAGGGACACAATTGATTATAAACTGGACGAGGTCTATTCATGGGCCGAGGTTTATGCTCAAAAACGCCCCTTCAAAAAAACTGGTACTTCCTCTTCTGAAGAAAGCGTGGTAAATGATCAAGATTTACTTCTTCACAGACCGACGGCTGTATAAAGATCTCAACCTAATGAACAAACAGAAGAAACTGCCACCACATCGACCAGCAAACCTTCTTCTTTTTTAGCCGAGGGCCACTCTTCAAAATCTCCTCCAGACAAAACCAACACACCAGGCGACAACATACCCGCAGGGGAAAAAACAAAAAAAACCACCGAAACAAGCAGACCACAGAGGATAGCCAAGAAAACAATTCCTTAGTAGTGAACATCTCTCAGAAACAACTCAATCCAGAACAACTGAAGGTTTTGAACAAAGGGATATCGTTTGTGCCTACCTATACATCCCATAGCTTGGAAACTGAAATTTCACTCTTCAAGTTTATGCGGAAGTTGAGACTGAAATGGTTTTTCTCAATAAATCCCAGAGCGGAAGAGGAATCCCCAAGTGCACAACAATTTCGACCTAAGAGCAGATTCATGTCTCCTGTGTCACATAAAACCTTGGACACTTTTGAGATTCTGGTTAAAAAAGACTTAGAATCCATTACATACAAGAAACCTCAACGTTCAAACCTCTCGTCTAAAGAATCACGCATCTTGAATGCCTTACGCCAAGATACATCTATTACATTCCAACCAGCTGACAAAGGAGGAGCCCTAGTAGTCCTGGACACAGATTTCTACACACAAAACGTCAATGAACATGTGAAAGATATACACACGTATATCCCCATGGACCAAGATCCAACCAAAGAATTCTTAAAAATACTCAACTGTATTTTACAGAAAGGAGAAGATGATGGCAACATTGACGCCAACACCAAGAAATTCCTATTTCAACCCACACCCAAGGTTCCGCATATTTATATGCTTCCTAAGATACATAAAAACAGACAAAATCCACCTTTTAGACCCATAGTAGCGGGCTGTGGATCGATGCATGAGGCAATAGGACGATATTTAGATCACCATTTGCAACCGTTGGTTCAATCCTACATTAGGGATACTACTGATTGTCTCTTGAAATTGGAAGCAATTACACCCCATCTTAACAACGATTACCTTCTTTGTACCATTGATGTAGTGGCGCTTTATACTTCTATTGCCCATAATGAAGGACTCGAAGCAGTAGAATGGAGACTTCTTCAATCAACACTGACTAAAGACAAAAGCATTTTTCTGCTGGAACTTTTACACTTTTCACTTTATCATAGCTACTTCTCATGGAGGGACAAACACTATCTACAGATCACCGGTACATCCATGGGCTTTCCGGGAGCCCCAGCCTATGCCAATACTTTCATGGCTCATTTCGAGCACCAACATATTTTACAAAACCCAGTGTGGCAATCCAACTTGACTCTCTTCCTGCGATACATTGATGACATTCTAATCATATGGAAAGGTCCTAGAACCCTTTTGGAACAAAGCATTGCGGAATTGAATCAGTGTAATCCAAGAATCCAGTTCACCTATGACATTCAATTGGAAAAAATCCATTTCCTGGACATAGAGATCCACAAATCCACCTACGGTTTAACCACCATGTTGTACAGAAAACCTACAGATGTTAATAATGCATTGCATTATTTGAGTGCCCACCCATACTCTCTCAAGAAACATTTACCTGTGTCTCAGCTCACCAGAATCAAAAGAATCACCTCAGATCATCATCAATGTGAGATAGACATCAAATAACAACTAGAGAGATACAAGCTGAGAGGTTATCCCGAAGACATCTTCATGGAGGCAGAAAAACAGGTGGCACGAAAGAGACGAGAAGATTTACTTCTTACCACCCCCAAGACCTCCTCTAAACGGGAAGTTTTTGTATTAAAACATTCAGCTCAATCCACAAAGATCAAATCTATCATCTGTAAACGTTGGGACATAATTGATCAGGAGCCTGATTTTCATGATTTGTTCAAGGATGCCCCACTTTTCGCACATACCAGACCAAAGAACCTGAGGGATCTCCTCAAAAGTCACACTCACCCCATAACATTGAAAAATCCGGGCATGAGAAAATGTCACAACTGTGGGCAATGCAGCAATGTAATTCCAGGGAACGTGTTCACACACCCTCACACAGGCAAAAAAATAAAATTGCAACACACCTCAGACTGGAACACAGAGTGGGTGATCTATGCCATCAAGTGCCTATGTGGCCTTGTATATGTAGGGAAGACAAGTCGCAAGATTAAAACCAGGATTATTGAACACAAGAGCAGAATCCGCAATAGCAACATGAACTCTTCCTTAGTTACACATTGGATAAATACATCTCACACTATTCCACAGTTACGTTTCACAATTCTAGAACGCCTTCACATGCAGGCAGACACTGACATGAACAATGTCCTTTCATGCAGAGAGACACACTGGATTAAATTCCTGGGAACGGTGATTCCGGGTGGGCTAAATGACCATTATGAATTATTATGCTTCATTTGAGATTTTATATCAGTGTTCTGTTATGACGTTCCTCTGTAAAGGATTTGCACTCGTATCCAATTTCACTTGTTATGCGCCTATCGCATGGATGCTTTTTATCCGCTTTCCCTACTAATCTCTCTCCTCTCACATCGTATTCCAACACAGAGTTTAGCCCAACCCCTCGCGAGCTCGGGAGGCTGTGTCATTCACACATGAGTTTATTTACACACACTCTTATTTTCGCTTATTTGCCTCTAGCTCATATACTTTAGACCTCAGGATTATCCAGTATCACTGTCTTTTACTAAAGCTCACCTGACACTGTGTCCTATTTCTACACGATCCTCTAACATATAAATCGCGTTAGTCCTTTCTCTATCTTGACTATTTGAGAACCACTTTTTCTTTTTAAAGCATTCACATTTTCGTCTCCCACGCATGCGCTAAGTTGAGCTTGGCAACGTCGGAAGCACTTTGGTGTTATACGGATTCCCGTGCAAGGTGAGACGCGTTAACGCTTCGTGTTGTACAGCTTACGGAACCCTTTTTTAAACCACTAGCGAATCGTAATAGTGAGTAGTTACTTTGGGTGCTTTTATTACAGGCACGGCATTTTCTTCTATCTGTGAAGTCGTGAAACAACTCTCGACACCATTCAGTAGAGGAGGGTGAGTTAATATGGCGTTACAATGTATCTAGTTTACTCGCGCTTAACGCATGACTTTAGTGAAGCTAGCAGCTCACTGGTAATGTTTTTTCCAGACGTTTCCCCATTTATCGGCCAGAGAACCTTTTGTAACACAAGTCTCGTCACCGCTGTGGTAAGCGCACAAAACATTGATGCAAATTTTCTGGTACTCTTTTCACTAAAGTATCCGTCTTACACACTCTTTGGTGATATTCAATCTGCCCTCACATTGACTATCGGACGAGGAAATCTTTCAAGGGTCTTTTTCTTCCTATTTTCTTTTTCGAGTGCAAATTCTATAATCTTTATATGTATTTTGTCTTCGCTAATAGCATACATGTGAATTTTGTTGTAGCTCCGGTTGGAGGTCGACAAGACTGGACCGCAAGAATCTTTGATTACTGATCATTGTTGATTGTGATTTCATTTATCCCCTGACGAAGGGTTAGCTATTAACCCGAAATGCATTGGGACTTTTTATGTAACATCTGATGTTTAATTGAATTTATAGTTTTGAAATTTATATGATGTATTAGATGGCTAGTGATGTTAACAGTACATCTATACTGAACTGCTTAAAATACAAAGTGAACAGCAATTAACCTTTTGAACTCTCTTTTCATTTTGATAAAGAACTTTACTGTGCAATTTTCCCTTTCAATACAAGTTCAAAATATTTTATATACTTTCGTCTACATATATTGAGACCTCCGGGTACAGTAGACAGTGGCATCAACTGGTATATAGTGGTGTAGATTGGAGTGGCATATACTGACATAGACTGGAGTACCATGGATTGTGAGAGTAGAGTGGCACAGAGGGGCATGAAATAGTTTAGTAGCACATAGTGGGGTGGCATAACATGGAGTGGTGTAGAGTGGAGTGGCGTAGACAGAGTGGAGTGGCACAGGGTTAAGTAGAAAAGAGTGACACAGAGTAGTGTAGAGTAAAGTGACGCAGAGCGGAATGGAGTGACGTTGAGTGGAATGGAGTGGCGTAACGTGGAGTGGCATAGAGTAGACCGGTATAGAGTAGACTGCCATAGAGCAGAGTGGTGTGGAGTGGTGTAGAGTGGTCTAGAGTAGAGTTGCATAGGGTACAGCGGAGTAGAGTGGCTTGGAGTTAGTAGAGTGGCATAGAGTGGTGCAGAGTAGAGTAGAGCGGAGTGGATTGGATTGGCATATAGTGGAGTAGAGTGCCGTACAGTGGCATAGAATAGAGTGGAGTGTTATAGAGTAGAGTGGCGCCAAGGGGAGTACTATAGAGTAGAGTGGAATAGTACAGAGCAACGTAAAGTAGTACAGTGTGGGTGTAAAGAACTTAAGCAACGAACCAAACTTAAAATCAGCTCAAAGGTATGAGGCATAAAAGCGATAAATGGCTGAAAGGCAACAAAAATAAGGGTACAGTGGCAACCATCATGAAGTTGTAAGTGTGTTGTTAGAGTGGCATTTATACATTATAATGGCTTAATCCAACCCACGTAAAATGTAACTACTAGCAAGCCTATAGATGCAGGTGTAGACAAAAAATATGTTTGAAAACAGAAGAAATGGAGAAAGTTGAACTAGAACTGGAAGCAGAGGAAGCGTCCTAAAATGCGTACCTCAATCACAGCGCAATCAGTGTCCGCACACTATTTAAATTGGATCCATCTGTGCTTGGTCCATGCTCCACAGAAAGAAAAGGAGGTGACGCCCGTCACGCACTGGCAAATTAAGGGGTATCAAAGAAGAGAGACAATGAAGCCAATGAGCGGTAAGCAGTGGGTGGGCTACAAGCTATTTATTGTAACCAATACCCCTTGCAAGCTAGAGCACATACGCTGTCATACGCGAGACCTAAAAAAACAACAGACCAGGACTGCTGGCACAGCGGAGAATAATGAAAGTTGTGCTTCTTGGGCAAAGCAAGGGGAGCAATCTCTGTGGAATGCACCTAGACCATCCATGCCAAGATGAGCCCAAAGATTGTCATCAGTCGAAGGAACACTTCTTCGGGGATTACAACTGTACTTTTTTTTTTAGACCGATAATGCTTTTCAGTATTGGACAATCATCTTTTCTGCTAGACCAACAAATTTCAAGGGGTGCTTGTACAGCCACACAACCCTGTTTCTGTTCTGACCTTTCCAACGCAGTCACAGAGATTGGTCTTTAATCTCCCTTTCCACCACCTCCTTCTTCTTCACCTGAAGAGGATGCGCAGTACGAGAAACCTTCTGCAAAACAGCCTTCAAACCTAAGCATCTAGCTGCCCAGTGACATAGGTGTTTACACCACCTTTCGTTCTTTACTTTGTGGCTCATGAATTCCATGCTTCTTTTTTGTAAGACGAGTAAGTACCCTTGTGGAATAGGATGTTAATGCAATGGTTCACAAAGGGACAATTGTCCAGCCACTCCTAGGGAAGGCCTTGTGAGCTCCGTCTTCCTTGTCAGAAAGAGAGTCCTGAGAAAAATGTATGCTCTCAAAAAAATGGGTGATCTACAGGAACGTCAAGGCAGAGGACATCGGTCTACTATGAGACACCATGATGCCTGCTGGCTAACTGTTGAGACAACATCTCACACTCACTTATTTCTTGATCCTAATGTGCAAGAACAAGCCCCATCTTTCGAAGTCCGAATCACAGGGAAAGATGTTGTAGTTTTGCCAATTTCCTTTCAGCTTGTCTTATGCTCCCTGGTGCTTCCCCAAAGTGCTCAAGGCAGTGTTTTTTCACCACTGTGCCAGTAGTGTCCATCTCAGAATCTTCCTGAATGACAGTGTTGATGAGGTTTTAGGATTAAGCCGTATACATACATTATTATTTTATTTAATTCTCTTTTTAACATTGATTGTTTCTTTTTTGTATTGGTTTTTATTAATCACACAAATAAAGTGTCATTGTCAGTGATGTTGATGAGCCATTGTGCTCCAACTAGTTAACTAGATCTCAACTTGAAATGTTGAACCACGCCTTTTTTTGTCAATAATGTTTACATGATGCTTACAAAGAAGATACATTTATGTGAATGTATATTACTAATGTGCATACTTACCAATTATATTTATAGGCCTGTATTGTGCCTACACTGTGTAAAATTTCACTCGTTACATCAAATGTGTATGATTCACACAGGCACTTTTGGAAATGTGAGACGGTCGGATAGCACATTTTTACCATTGTACCAGTGTATGAAAACCCAGAGTTTAATTAGCTCTAATGGGAGATGATCAACTGCTTGGGGGACACTAAGGCAGGGTGAAAGGCACAAATCTCAGAACACTGACAACACATAAGCTCTGCTCTTCTTGCTAGACTGAAGAAAGACAAAGCAGACTGAGATTCATTTTCAATTATCGGCACAGAATAGAAAGCTTAATACTACCATTTTATGGTTATTTTATTGATTACATCCATAAGAATTGGTTGTTCTGAAAGTATACCTCGCTGTTGCTGTTGTTGCCGGGTGTAGAGCCACGCACAGGAGCCGCACTGAACTCCACTTCCCAGGCTCCCCCGCTGTTGTCACGCTACTCAGCGCCCAGAGGCGCTTAAATCGGAAGGAGGCACCCGCTGCCCGGGATACCTCGCTTTTGCTGTTGTTGCTGGGGGTTGAGCCACGCACAGGAGCCACACTGAACTCCACTTCCCAGGCTCCCCCGCTGTTGTCACGCTACTCAGCGCCCGGAGGCGCTTAAATCGGAAGGGTCCCGGGCCAAGTGCTGGCCCGTCTTAGCCCGTCAGAGACCGTAAGTCTATTACTGGACAGGGAGTTGTGGGAACACTCGATGCCTTTCTTTTGCGGGCAGAGCAGCACTTATTCACGAGATTGCACTCACACTGCGGAGACTTTTGTTGGAACCCCAGCTTTCTCAACGTCGGGTTCCACCTTCAAACCCCCTTCTGCAAACTGACACAGAGGCCGTATCTCTCCAAAGTGACCAGTTTACACCCACAGAGCTAGATCTCCAGCCCTCCACTTCCTCTGAATCAGTAGGTATAGCAAGCAGGCCTAATGTAATCACTAGGGGCCAGAAGGCAAAAAATGCCATGATAATAGTCATGAACCCCCACCAAAAAAGAGGAAGGGCCGGAGCTCACAGAAGCAGTTCCAAAATCCATCAAGTCTTAAAAATAAAGCTGGGGAGAGACTCTGTAGAGAGGGGCCTACCATAATTACATCGCCCAAGGCACCTACGGTTTCAGATGGAGCACTCCCTTGCCTCCCCCGAGGAGCTTTTTTGGGAAAGGCTAAAAACAGTGGTAAAAGCCTTATTGGACCCTCTGTTCCAAAAACTGTCCATTCTGAAAGCAGATTACTAAACTTGGAGGGTCCAGTTAGCAGCCTTGTCTCGGGTCAACAAGTTACATGTCGATGCAGAGGAACCGAGACATTGGCCACTAGGGGGAAGGAACCTGCGGTTGGTCACACCGGTCAGCCTGGTAATATTCTTGCAGGGGGACAACTCTCGCATTCTGGTACCCACAGCACTTCATTAACAAATCCAGTCCAGTCTGGCCACTCGCACTTAAGGGTATTACCCTCCCCACATGCTCAAGAAGGTCTTTTGGGTGACTCAGAGGGTCCTAATGCTGCATGCAGGCAACATGCAAAATCTCCATATGGGTCTTCAGTCAACAGGGGGATCGCCCTAGAAGGCAAAGAGGGGAGACCAAAAAGTACGCTGACCCAACAGAGACCTAACCAGGGAGATTCTACTAACTTCAATTTGACCTTACATCTTCCGCCAGAGGCAACCCCTTACACGGTTGTGCTGGCAAATGTTCCACCTTTACCACCCAACGTCTTTGAACACTGGTCCACATTAAAAAACAAGTCATTGCACTTGTTGAGCGCAAGGACTGGCATCACCCAAGCGCTCTTCTCAGAGTTAAAAATGGCGCGAAGAATAGGTTGGGTGGGGAAGTCAATTAAGTCTCTTGCGGGTGACTGCATAGTTTTATCATTTGGGTCTCCAGATCTGGTACAGTCCATCTTTGATAGGGCTGGTAGCGGTCTAGCAATGGTGCAGGGTATTACCATTTTACCATTGGGGTACTTTTACCAACCTCCCAGGAGCCTAGGGTTCACTCACCCAGAGGAGAGATTCGTAAGAACTAGGTATCCTACATATGCGGTCCTAGTTAGTAACCGCTATGATACTCCGAATCCATTGGAAGACGTAGACTGACTGACCCATCGGGGTCTCCCCTTTTTAAACAATAGTCCTATTCCCACAGAAGCTGGAGGTGTTAAGGCCCACACATTGAAAGCCACTGCCGTCAAGGCCTATGTCATCCTAGATAACCATCTGCCCCCCCCCCCCCCCAGGCAATATTGGGAACAGGGAGGGCGTTGGGGGAACCTTATCCCACAGGAGTCACACGATCATGCTAACCCAGACCTCACACCCCTCAATGATGGCGGACTACCACCCGGTCAGCCAGTAATAACTAGTGCGACTTTTAAAAGTGACCAAGCCAGGTGTCATCTTGTCTCCTGGAATATCTCCGGACTGCACTCTAAGCTGACCAACCCCATATGGTGGGAGTTTATACTTAACTGTGACATAATGTGTCTCCAGGAAACGTGGGCTAAAGAAATAGTTCACATCAATGGGTTCAAAACATTTCATACACAAGCTGTGGAATGGTTAAGTGGTAGGGCGAAGGGTGGGCTTTGTACCTACATCTCCAGCATGTTGAACTTTAAAAAGGTGGAGATGTATGCGGAGGAGACGTTCCATCATTTAATTAAAATCTATGTGGACAGTAGGCACTGTATTGTATTGGCAAACTTTTATAATAATATGCCCCAGGATAGGGTTGGGGCTGTAGTTAGAAGGCAAATGCTACTTACCAGTATGCATCTGTTCTTAGCATGTAGAGCTGCAGATCTACACACTGTGCATAGATCGCCATCTGCTGTTGGGCCCGGATGTTTGCAGTTGTTTTTCTTCTTGGAAAGTCTTTGGAAGTCACAAGGTATGTGACTCCTCCTTTGGATCATACTGCGCATGGGCTTCGGCTCTATCCTCAGATTGTTTTTCGCCAGCATGGAAATGATGGAGCGTAGTAGTAAGTAGTGAAGATGCCCATGTGTGTTGTATCTAAATAAGGTAAACTGGAACAGATAAAGGTAGCCGGGGAGGCGGGTGGGCGTGTGTAGATCTGCAGCTCTACATGCCAAGAACAGATGCATACTGGTAAGTAGCATTTGCCGTTCGAGGCATATGAGCTGCCGATTACACACTGTGCATAGATTATATAGCAGTACCCAACCTTAGCGGCAACCACCAGTATCTGTTGCAGTTGTTTGAAACAGTGTTTTGAGGACGCCTGGCCCACACTAGCTTGTTGCTTAGTTTGCACATCTACACAATAGTGTTTAGCGAAAGTGTGCGGTGTAGACCATGTAGCTGCTTTTCAGATATCATCTAAGGGAATGTTCCCTACAAATGCCATGGAAGCCCCTATCTTACGTGTAGAGTGGGCTTTGGGGGGGAACAGTTAGTGTTCGCTTTGCGTTGTGGTAGCAAATCTGTATGCATTTAACAATCCACCTAGCTATCCCAGACTTGGAGATGGGGTTGCCTTTGTGTGGTGGTGAAAAAGACACGAACAATTGTTTAGTGTAACAAAAGGATTGAGTTCTTTTGATGTAGTAGAGTAAGGCTCGTTTGAGATCTAATGTGTGGAGAGCTCTTTCTGCGATGGTCTGTGGCTGCGAAAAGAATACGGGCAGTTCCACAGATTGGTTTAGGTGAAAGGGAGAAATGACTTTAGGGAGGAATTTTGGGCTAGTGCGGAGAACCACTTTGTTGTGGTGCATTTGCAGAAAGGGTTCTTAAATGGTGAGTGCTTGTATCTCACTGACTCTTCTGAGGGAAGTGATGGCTACAAGAAAAGCAGTTTTCCATGTTAGGAATTGAAGCTCACATTTGTGCAGAGGTTCAAAGGGAGGCCCCATTAGTCTGGTGAGAACGATGTTTAGGTTCCACACAGGTGAGGGTGGCACTCTGGGGGGAATTGTTCGTTTGAGGCCTTCCATGAAGGCTTTTATGGCAGGTACTCTAAAGAGTGACAAATGTTGCCTGTTTTGTAGATAAGCTGCTATGGCTGCAAGGTGCAGTCTAATAGACGTGTAGGCTAGATTGCATCTTTATAGGTGTAATAAATAGCCTATGATGTGTTGAATGGACACATTTAAGGGGTTGAAGTTATTTTGTGACAATAAACCACAAAACGTTTCCACTTGGCTGCATAGCAAGCTCTAGTGGTAGGATGTCTAGCTTCTCTAATGACGTTCCTACAGTCTGGGGGAAGATTGACATAACCGAATTCTAGGATTTCAGGAGCCAGATCGCAAGGTTGAGCTGAGCTGGGTCCGTGTGCCTGATCTCTCCATGGTTCTGGGTTAGGAGGTGTGGAGAGAGGTGTAACTTTTGGTGCGGTACTACAGATAGTTCCAGCAGTGTGGTGTACCACGGTTGTCTGGCCCAAGTTGGAGCTACTAGGATGAGAGTAAGGGAGTGTTGTAGTTTGCGCACCACTAATGGAATGAGTGGGAGAGACGGAAAAGCGTACGCAAATCTGCCTGACCAGCTCATCCATATCGCATTGTCTTTGGACAATGGGTGTGGATATCTGGCGGCGAAGCTTGGGCATTTGGCGTTTTCGTGGGTGGCGAAGAGGTCTATCTGTGGATGCCCCCACATTTGAAAGTACGGGTGAAGAACTTGTGGATGGAGTTCCCACTCGTGGATCTGTTGTGTTTGTCTGCTCAGTAGATCGGCCATAGTGTTTTAGACTCCTGGGACATGTTGGGCTAGGAGAAAGATTTTTTGGGGTATGGCCCATCTCCATATGCTCTGTGCCAGCTGAGAGAGCTGTGGAGAGTGTGTGCCTCCTTGTTTCTGTATATAGTACATGGCTGTCATGTCATCCGTGCAGACTAGGACGGCCATGCCTGATATGTGTGTTTGAAATGCCTTTAGTGCTAAGAATATGGCTAGTAGCTCCAGATAGTTGATGTGGAGCAACTTTTGTTGAGGTGTCCACCTGCCCTGCATGGTGTGATGTAGTAGGTGAGCTCCCCAGCCGGAGAGCGATGCGTCCGCTGTCAGTACTATCTGAGGAACAGGGTCCAGGAACGGTCGCCCTTTGGAAAGGTTTTTGGTGGTCCACCACTGCAGAGAGCGATGGGCACGACCGTCTACCAACACCAGATCTGTCAGTTGACCCTGGGCCTGGTTCCATTGGCGCGCTAAACATTCTTGGAGAGGACGCATCTGGAGTCTTGCATGAGGTACTATGAATATGCAAGAGGCCATCATTCCTATGAGTTGCATGAACACTCGAGCTGGAAGAGAGTGTTCTGGTTGAAATTTGGCACGTAGGGCCTGAATGTTTGCTATCCTGGCAGGACTGGTGTAGGCTAGCGCTCTTGAGGTGTCTATCGTGGCACCTAGGTATTGTTTTATGTGGGACGGTTGCAGATAGGACTTTGTGTGGTTTATTGTGAAGCCCAGTTCGTGAAGTAGCTGTATAGTAGCGTGAGTGTGTTGTACACACTGGTTGTATGAGCTGGCTTTTATTAGCCAGTCGTCCAGGTATGGGAAGACGTGGATGTGTTGTCTTCGCAGATGTGCTGCTACGATCGCTAGGCACTTGGTAAACACTCGCAGTGCTGTGGTGACCCCGAATGGGAGCACTTTGAATTGATAGTGTTGACCGTCCACTACAAACCTGAGATACTTTCTGTGAGCTGTGTGAAGGGGAATGTGGAAATAGGCGTCCTTGAGGTCCAGGGTGGCAAGGAAGTCGTTTTGGGAGAGCAGGGGAAGTACCTGCTGGAGTGTGACCATGTGGAAATGGTCTGAATGTATATAGTGATTTAGGGGTCTAAGGTCCAGAATGGGCCTTAGAGTGTCGTCTCTTTTTGGTATGAGGAAATATAGGGAGTAAACTCCCATATTTTGTTGTTGGGTAGGAACTGGCTCTATTGCACTCTTTTGTAGGAGGGAGATTACCTCCTGCTTGAGAAGTGACGAATGTTCCTGTGACATTGGGCGTTGTTTTAGTGGAATGTTTGGGGGGATTGATTTTAGTTTGAGGCAGTAGCCTGACCGAATTATTTGTGTTACCCATTTGTCTGAGGTGATAGTAGCCCAGACATGAAGGAAATTGTGGAGTCTGCCCCCGACTGGAGTGGGATGGTCTGGGGGGAGTGAACGGAAGTCATTGGGTAGGGGTGGAGGCAGAGCGGGAGGTATTAGTTTTGCCTCTGTCTTTATTGTTGTTACCCCTGTAGCCACCTCTCTGGTAACCCCTAGTGAAGGTGGATTGTGTAGGGGCTTTATAGGAAGTAGAGGCACTGGCGGAGGAGTAGCCACTAGATGTGCTTCGAAAGGAAGAGCGGCGAAAGGAGCGCCTAGGAGGGTGTGACTGTAAGGCTCCCATAGATTTTGCCGTATCGGTGTCCTTCTTTATTTTCTCAAGGGCAACGTCTACGTTTGGGCCAAATAGATGTTCTTGGTCAAAAGGGTGGTTAAGGATGGAAGCCTGTACCTCTGGTTTAAAACCTGAAATCTGCAGCCAGGCATTTCGGTGTGGAGCTCGGCGCGGAGGAAGCCATTTTCTTTTTCGGTGTGGAGTGTTTCTCAGCACCGACGGCAGGCTGGTTCGAGCCCGAGCTGCCAGAAGGCTTGATGGGCTTCTTAACCGGGCCCGAAAGCGAGGTATGTGAAGCAGTGTCTTTGGTCGTGCCTAGGCCCGAGGGCGAAGGCATGACCGAAGCCTTTTTTGATGCAGTTGAGGGTGGGGGGTGGGGATCGATAGTAGTACTCACGCCCCTCTGTGCCGAGTGATGTCCTCGACATCTGAGTCGTCGGCTTCGGAGGCGCTGACGAGGCCCTCTTCGGTGTGCTGGTCCTCGGGAACATCAACGCCTTCTCCGAAGATGTCGTCGGGGATTGCAGACGACGAGTGTGCCATGGTTCTCCTCGCTCTTCGGTCTCGAATCGTTTTTTAGTCTTGACCTGGGATTTGCAAATAATCTATGTGCGGAACCTGCTCCTGTGAGTCATACTTTTAATGGCAGAGGTTTATCTACTACTATAGATTACATTTTACTGTCAAACAGTCATGTGAATAGAATTCTTTCTTTCACTGTAGACGATAATTCACTCAGTGACCACTTCCATTTGTGTCTATCTGTTCAACTAGCGACAAGTAAATCTGGTAGTCATGATGAAGTTCATAGGGCACTAGCAAATATAGCAATTGATAGGACGAATGGGTACTCCCTACGCTGGTCGAAGGTGAATCCACTAGCTATTATGCAACAAAAGGTAGATAACTGTAGAACAGCTCTTGAGATGTGCTTGAGTGAAGATGTTTCCCCACATAGTATTTTACTTTCCTTTCAAATAATATCAGCTGCTGTAAGGGAAGCCTTATTCACCGAGAATCGTCTTAAAGTCAAGTCCCAGGGATGGTTTGAGTCTAAGTGCACCCAAGCCTACCCAAATTTAAAACATGAACCTCACAAGGCACCTAGAAACGTAAATGGCGTGAGGCAGGCAAGAATAGAGTATAGGTGTGCGCTTAAGGGGAGAAGAATTACTCTTAGAAACAAAGCTTGGGAATCCCTACATGAAGCCTCCTTAATAAAAAAAACAGCTCGGTCTTCTGGAAAGCAGTAAAGCCCCATTTTTGACAGCTGGAGATGGTCCTACAATTGAAATTGCGATAACTGAGGCCCAGTGGATCAAGCACTTTTCCAAGGTATAAAATGGGGAGGGAATCCATGATATACAGATAAATATCAATGAGGGGGACGTTAACCTGGATCCTTCGGTTGTTTACTCTGATCTCCAATTTACATTTGCAGGAAGTGACCTGGTCAATTTCGGCAAGTCGGGTGGGAAGGCCCCCGGGCCGGATGTTGTCCCTGTAGATTTATTTAAGTCAAACTTTGACCTATGTGGGCCAATAATTACGCAGGTAATTAATGCCAGCTGTGTTGCCCCTTTTTTACCAACCTGGGTGGAATCCATCATAGACCCAATTTTCAAAAAGGTGGATTGCCAGGACCCCGGATGTTATAGGCCCATCTCTTTACTGGATTCCCTGACCAAAGTAGTCGGTCGAATCCTTTTAGAACGCTCACGAGTGGGCAGAGGATAATATGGTTCTATCCGACCTCCAATACGGCTTTCACGAGGGCTTAGGGACGACCGACCAGAGTTTAAATCAAGCTATCCTGGTGGGGAAATATACCCGGGCTAAGAAGGGGCAACTGTTTTAAGCATCCGTGGAACTCACCGCCGCCTTTGACTCAGTGATGCACGACAAGCTGTGGGAGATCCTCGAGCTCATGGGGGTCGATGTAAAACATTTTTGTTTTCTCAGGCGCCTGTATAGTAATGCAAGGGCGCGTGTACGTTTTGGCCTCGCTGGTGATCGCTCGGCCCCACTCCCAATAAGGAAGGGGGTTAGGCAAGGTTGTTTCCTAGCCCCATTTCTTTTGAACCTTTACATCAATGGCCTGGGTGAGGCGTTACTTAAAGGCAATCAAGATTTCCCCCAGGTAGCAGGTCGCCCTATACCAGCCCTCTTGTATGCTGATGACACGGTATTGATGTCACAAACACAACTAGGATTGCAGAGGGTGCTAAACAGCTTTTCCACATTCATGAGCAATCTAGGTCTCAGAGTTAATATCTCAAAGACCTATATTATGAGGTGTGGTCGTGATATTTAGAGGTGCAGGGACATGTTTGTGGAAGGCCAGAAGTTGGGGGTTGCCAAGAGTTTTTCTTATCTTGGTATACTTTTTAATCACAATGGCCTATGGGCCCAAACTGTTCTAACTAAAAAAATTGCTTTTTTAAGAACAATCTCCACACTTGCTAGCTTTGCCAAAAAGCTGGGTAGGAGACCACCAGTAGAGCTCATCCAGATCTACAAAGCAAAATGTATCACCACTGTCATGTATGCGGCAGGGTTGTGGGGTTTCACGAACACGCTTCCATTGCAGGTGGAGGAAAATTCCTTCTTAAGATATATTCTAAGTGTACCGATTAGCACCTCCTCATATGTTTGTCATGCGGAGTTGGGGTTACCGTTCATTACCGATCTTGTTAAAACAGAGCCTATTCTTTTGTGGCATAGAATTTGGTCCACAGAAGAGA
Organism: Triturus cristatus; assembly: GCF_964204655.1. Lineage (NCBI taxonomy): Eukaryota > Metazoa > Chordata > Amphibia > Caudata > Salamandridae > Triturus > Triturus cristatus. The sequence continues at coordinate 1,246,517,736 of NC_140590.1, read as the reverse complement.
CAAAGTTTAACAGGGACGTTCTAATGGACAGCATGAACTTGGAGGGGGCCCAAAGATTCGATGGATTAAATATGTAAGAGATTTTAAGAGTGATTTGGGGCACTTAGAATATTTTACTGACCCGAGCACCATCCAGACGATTTCGAGAAAACAGTTGAAAAAAAGAGGCTCTTATGTTGCTGGACACACTGAGAATGTCGGCAGAGATTGTCAAGCTGTCTGTCCAGCATAAACAGCTAATCTTAACTACCTTCAGTGTCCAACCGTATTTAAAATTTGTACCGGGGGGATACGATAGGTTCTTACTGACTAGATCTAGGCTGGGGAATTTTCATAGACTTGTTAGTGTTCTCAAAATGAATGATTGGGCCCGGGAATTACAAGTACGCTCCTGCGATAATCTCTCAGAACAATCTACGATACATGTAGTTTTATTTTGTAAATTTTACATGGAACTAAGGAAAATTTGGATAATTCCAATTTTAAAAATAATGGGGATTCGGCAGCGCCGTCCGGCGTTCATCAATCTGCAGTCCCTGGATAATGTACATAGTGAATGGAGGATTTCAATGTATTTAAAGAAGGTTCTCTGGCAAAGGAAATCTAGGGTGATCTAAGTAGTGAATTTTAAAAATTGCACTGGATTGTTATTATTTTTAATGTTTTTGCTTGAACTTCACAACAAATTGTATAATTGTTTGTGTTTTTTATGTGCTTTTATGATTGTATGTAATAGCAATCGAATAAAACTAATTTTGAATTGAATTGAATCTCATTACAGTAACTGCCTGTTGTAGTGAGCTGGATTTGCTAAGCAGGTCTCCAGTGCCAGTGTTCTTTCCCCAAAACAAGACAACTGGGCACTTGATCACCAAGTGACCAGTTCTTTAGCACCTCTGTAATTCCCGAGTAAGTAGTACCTTTGGTACCTAGGGATAAAGTTCTAAAGAGGGTCCCTAAGAGCTGCAGCATACCATGTGCCACTCTAAGAGACCCAGCACCAAACTCATGTGGACTGCCACCGCAGGCTGCATTACAAGATGCCCCAAAAAGTGAAAACACAGCATGGCACACATCCCTGTGTGCCATGCCCACTGACACTGCATACAGTATAAGTAAGTCACCTCTATAGCAGAATTTACAGCCCTTAGGCAGGGTGCACTATACTACATGTGAGGACATATCTGCATGAGCTGATATGCCGCTGTGCTGGTCAGCTCTACTGCTGCCAGTACTAGTGAACAGGGAAGCCATTTTAAGTACATGTGCTGGACAAAGGTGAAAACGAGTTCCCCAGATACATGACGGCTTCACTGATAATAGGAATGTTTGGTATCAAACATCTCATATCAATAAACTCACAGTGAAGTCAGTGTTGGATTTATTAATACATGCACTCGGACAGGGGTGTAGCTTGCTCAGTAAGACTGGGGGGTATGAACTTCAGATTTTCCAACAATCACCCTGGCATATCATGTTAATCATTATATGAGAAGCAGGGCTTGAGGAAGCTGGGGGGGGGGGAGGGGGGGAGATTTAAGTACCTGTACAAAGGGAAAGGATTTTGGCTTGTGAGGGGGTACTTAAAACACAGCATTTTGTAAAATATAACCAAGTTTTAATACTTTTGAAACAGAGATGAGTGTATGTGTGTTTTGTCTGGGTGAGTATATAAAAATCCCAGGTGGAATCTGACAGACACCTTATCATACCCGACTGAGAGATCTTGTACCCAACTATTTATTAAATAATACATTTATGGGGGGTGTAACACCCCAAGCATCCCCCTGAAGCTATGCCCCAGCACACAGAGGACACCTGAGATGTGCCCCGTGAAAACCTAGCACTTACTGGTGTGGCGATTGACTGGTTTTCGCCAGCCTGCAACCAGAGACAAGTTTCTGATCCCCAGGGGTGAGGGCCTTTGCTCTCAGGAGGTCCGAAATAAAGCCATCTCGGGTAGAGGGTGTTTACACCCCCTCCCACAGGATGACATGCAGATTAACATTCCATGGCAGGGGAGCATCAAAGAGCCAACTGCCTTTGGTATGCGAATCTGGCTTACTTACAAGAGAGGAAGCCAACCTCCTTTGTCCAGAGAGCCCTTTGGCACCTGGACATGTGGGAAAATTAGCTATTCAGAGAGGCGTGTCCACCCTCAGACTAGTACCACCCTTAAGGGGGGCTACCTGAAGTGGAGGCAACTTTCCAAAGTAAGCCATCTTGGTGATGGCAAACTAAGGAATTCTGGGACAAGGTTAAGCCCACTTCCCACAGCACGTGGTGATGTGGGGGCATAGTGAGCCATGGGGTAAGTAGCCCAATAGCTACTATCCTACACTCCCCTAAATTCAGTATTATGGGGAGCCCCTGGCACCAGGAAATCAAATCCTGCTGACTTATGAAGAAGGACAGAGAAGAGCCACAGAAGCAAAGTAACAAAAGAGTACCTAACCTGGCCCCAGCCCTGCCGGCCTGTCTGCTGCTCCTGAAAGATCTGCACCTAAGTCGTCTCAACCTGCAGCTGTCATGCCTCCTAAAGCCTGAGAGGACTGCCTGCCTCCAACAAAGACCCAGGACTCCTGTGGAGCAGCAGAGCTGCTCTCCTTCATCCTGCAGGCACCCCAAGAAGAACAGTGAGGGCTTCATATTCTGCGAAGCACCACTGCACTCAAGCCACCCAGCCCATGTTGAAATTGGCCAATGGTGTTAGCGTTGTGCCCAAGCCCTTAAGAAACAGAGAACACCTTGGCTTCACCTCGGGTGAACTCTCTGATGTCGCCTGCAGCCTGTGTGTGCAGGCCCCCTCTACCGCGAGTGCTCTCGGACAAAGAAACCAGACACCTCAAAGACCCTCTGCACTTGGCCACCCAGAGGAGAAGAGGATCACTGGTGACTCCATGTTCCCTAACATCGCAAGACTGGAACCCTCTGGTTGGTTCAGCCCGACTGACGGCACAGTCCAAACATGCAGCCTCATTTCCCACACACCGATCTCCCTTGACTAACATCCAAAGTGGTTTTGCACCACTGCACCCAGCCGCCCTAGTGCCGCTGGAGATGACCTGCCAGTGCTGCCTTGGACCTTGCCCCATGCTCACCTTAAGTCCAGCAGATTGGTCTCGCTGTCCTCTCCCTGAATGCTACACTTGTTGTTCATCCCATATGATAACATTGCATCTTCAAAAAAATGCACCGTGTCGACTTTTTAAAACGTATATTATTTCTCTTGCAAAACATACTTACCTGATCATATTGATTCTGTTGCCTAAAAATATATAAAGATACTTGCTATTTTTATAAATTAATGAGTTGTGTGCATCATTTATTAACTATTGTTGGCATTTGAGTCTTGTACATCATTTATTAACTATTGTTGGTATTTGTAGATGTCCAACAATCCTCTCTGATAAGCCTAAGGCTGCTCCACTACACTACCCCCCTAGAAAAGCACCTTGGTATTGCTAGAGCAAGCCCCTGTCCACTTATAAGGAAATGCCTGGACTCTTTGCACAGTATATCTCTTTATGATATTCTATATACTGAGCCAGTTTCCTACACTTGTCTTTTTCAATACTTTAGGTTAGAGTGCAATAAATATTTCTATCTAATTACTGAGGTATTTCTTAATTTTTCAGAACCCAAAGGTGGGGAGCCTACATAAATAACCATGAAAATGATTCAGTCAGGCTGATGCATTTTTAGTACTGACTCACCCCAATGATTAGGCCAACAGAGCATTGGTGAGAACCTTTCCTTTGTCTGTTTTGTCAGCTCTGCAAACCCAAAGACTGCCTCAGAGCCATGGGATATCTTCTAAGAGGGCAAAGCACCAGTTTGATTGTATGAACCGCATAGATTCCCTACCTAAATCCTTTATAGTCGAGATATCCTTCCCAGAATGCACAACATGAGTGTTAATTAATGTACATGCAAGATTAATGGGTTCCGGTCAAAGAAACTTGCTGTCGAGGAGTACCTCCCTGGTCATGCCCATGTGATGCACCAGACTACAGGGAATACGTAAGGCATCACACCTCAGCCTTCAAAACGTCTACCATAAGCTAGTAGGCCACAGGGACCTTCAAAGGCCTTTGAACATGCATATTATATGTGATATTACATCTGTCTTATTGGTAGTTTGCAAATTAAAGCCCCTCATAGGAACTTAAAAAGAGAGCAAGACAGAAGGTGTATTGAAAAGAGGTGGGAAAAGATTGAATACTGTAGGACAGAAAATATACATTAAGTTAAACATTGACAGTTTGCAGCAGACAAACAAGGCACGGTTCAGGACACTGGGCCATGTCCAGTTGATCTGCTTTAAACTGTCAATATTTAATCCAAAAGTAACTTTTCTCTCCTACACACACCTTCTCTCTTGCTATCTTTTCAAGTTCCTAAACTGCTTTGGGAAGCAGACTGTCACCTTTTCGCTTTCTTGGTTTCAACTCCCTAATCAGGAATTTCACTGGTTGTTCTCTTCACTTTGTTTTTAAGCTGTAGGAGGCTGGAGTACCCAGGGGGCCACAGTTTTTAAGTGATGTTACTGTAGGATCAAAGTATCTTCTTTTGTAGCTCAACAGTATCTCCAGTAATAGAGATCAACGTAAATCCTGGTACCTTGTCCTTAATAAAATCATACATTTTCTCTGCTAATTAACTTAAAAACTCCTCGTTATACATTTGTCTGGTGAATTATGGTCTTGTGAACTATGCTCCTCTGTACGCTTTCCATACTGTGATTCAATGTTACACCTCGGAATCGAAGAATATTTGCTCTTTATTCTATGTCCCTTTGAGCTGTGTTGTGCTTCTGAACTGACCCTGTGAACAAAACACTTGAGCCCATAAAACTTTGCGTCCTATGATCTTTGTGCATTTGAATACTTCTGATATCTTTACAATTGTGGTCTTCTGAATTCTTGATCCCGACAACCGCTTTTGTTTTTCCATTCATATGATCCACTGGAAAAGGAGCCATCATTTAATTTAACTTTGTCATTTATAACAATGCTCTTTAGCTGACTGGGTAAAAATCTGTCTGTAACTGCACAACATTTATGCCACCCTGTGTCCTAAACAGTGATTGGGTAAATGCTGTATGTAATGTCTCATTGTATCTAGACTGCTCAGAGTTGTAGCCATGCAGTGTGATTAAGGAACACTTGTAAATATGAGACTCTTTCCTCATTAGACTCTTTCCTCATTGGTTGCATATTAACCGCCGTGGGAGGACTATGAAAGGGGAAATCATTTTTAATAAACTTTGGTCGATGCACCACCCCAGGTTGCTCCAATGCCACTTCTTTATCCCATAGGGACATTTGTGTAACCAACTTACACAAATCTGCCTGTCGACGACCATTAGTTTTGAACAAAGACATAATGATCTTGCATGATGATACATTCCCCAGTCCAGCTATTGTCTCTTCCTGCTGCGTCAGCTACCTCCGCAAGTTGTGCTACAGACCCTTATCACATCACTTCAGTACTCTTTGACATGGACAAACACACATACAGCTCTAGGCTCAACTCATCCACCGTTTTCTGTTCACATTCCGACCCAAAAATTACCCTCAATGTCAATTGATCACAATCCATTGGTGAGTCTACTCCCCCTCATAGTTCCTTCTCAAACACTTTGCCACCACCTTTTGCAGCAACTGTTACCTCATCCAAACATCATTGCTGCCCTCTTTTAACTCGGTCTAGAAGGCTACTCAGCTAAGCCTTCTAGTAGTTCCCCTATCCCTCTTCCGTTACCCATTCCAACTACGTCTTCACTCATGACACCTTCCTTCCAGCCCCTGAATTCACAGATAGTGCATTCTTCACTCTTGTATTCCCCACTTCTGTCACCCATCACCAATACAAACCTCCTTCCCCTGATGCACTGCTAGCCTTTCCTTTATTTTATTCCCACAGCCTCTCCCTCGGTTCCTTGCGCCAAAGGCAATGCTATTCCCTCCTAGATTTACCAACAGGCTGCAGGATGGCTCATGCCTCACACCCAAACCTAATCTGACCCCTACTTCACACTCCAAAGTTGAGTCTGATCTCTTGACTTGCATGCAAAACCACACAACCCTCCTTGCCTCTCTACCTTACACCACTGCTCCCTTTGCAACAGTGTCTAGCACACCATTCACCCCAATTATTCTTTCCTATAAAAACTGTCTCTCGTGCACAATCCATTGACGAGAAGCAGTAGCGCATCTATGACCAAAACAGCAACCCCCAACCCAAACATGTTCTCCATCAAGAAAAGCTCCATGAGACATGACCCATTCTTTCCGCACTAATCCTTCCATGATACCACATTTTTATTCATAAAAATGAACAATCAGGATATCAAAAGGGTGTGGCCATACTCTACAAGAAATCAGGAGCGGCCAGTGCAGATAAGAGCAGTGGGACGGGGGCTCGACAGTTGACAACGAGGGGAAAATATGTATTTATTTAATTTTCCCCTCGTTGTCATCTGTCTAGTTCCCACCTACCCTGCCCCACCACTCTTACCTGCACGGGCCACTCCCGCAAGAAATCCATAATACTCACATGTCACCCAGAACTTGGTAACACAATGAGACTCACTAGACGTCAAATGTTTGCTATCACACACTTTATTATTCTTTCATCATACGCTTAAGGCAACATCTCTCAACTCCATCCTGGAAGCTCTGATCCTGCACCAGATCGGAACTGGACCAGCGCCTACCACTTTGTCTTTGCCTTCAGCAAGACAACACTGATGGCCATATTAGTAGAGCCAAATCCAAGGGATATGAACAAGGCCTGGTACTCAACAACTGCGAGAGGTATCCCGGGAGACTAACAATGAAAGGCCCCATAACTATACAATACTATAAAAACATGGCAGTTCTCTCCACCGGTATGAACATCAAGATGTGTCAAACTCACCACAAAATTCCACAACCCAAATGAGACTTTGGTCTATGATGGAAACAGTGGAAAAACTTGGGAAAAGTCACCTCAGGTTTCAGAAAACCTCTACAGTGCCACAGTAATGGTATGGTGTGCAATGTACAAATGATCAACAATCAAAGCTCCAGGAGGCCATCAAGTTCCACAAGTGTACACAGAAGGACGAGAGCTCTACCCGCCCTCTTCCCTGCCACTTCATACTGCCTCCTCAACCTATCATTCACAGCGACGAGTGTGGAGCATTTCTTTGAACCTCACCAACCAGTCCATGAATTCTAGGGGAGAGACCCTGTATCCACATACTATACCAACGACTGAAAAACTCAGTGGAGGTCCTCAGAACAAGCTACCATTTCGAATTCCATTTTATTCTCCTAGCGCTTCTCTCAAACCCACTACTCCTGCGCTTCAGTGTCACGTTTGTGGAAACAACCTGGAATCACCTCACCAACTCTTCCCATATAGGCAGCCTCTGATTGGCAAGGCGGGCAATCAGCCATCGGCCTCTGACTGAGGACAGTTGGTGGGCTGGTTTCTTGGCCTGCTAAGGTCTCTACCCCTGGTGCAAAACGTGAAGAGATGTTGTTACAGCTTTAACAAACATATACTGAGCCTGACCCCATGCACATGACGTCAGACCAGCAGGCTAATGTCATAGGCAGAATGACAATGGGCTGCTCTAATGCTAGAAGCAAGCAAAACAAAACAAGCATTTGCAATGCAATAGGTCTCGCATTTACACCAGTTATAGCTATTGACATTGCAAATAACAATGCCTTTCATTTTTGTTTTTAAAACATAAAAGGCATTGGCATTTACAATGCGAATAGCTTAAATTCGCGTAAATGCGAGACCTATTGCATCGCAAATGCTTGTTAAAACATTTAATCAAAATAGTTGCATATATAAAGACACACAACAGAAATTGCATTTTGTGGCTGGAGGATCTATTCTTAGATAGATAAATTATGCTCTTCCTTAATCTAGAGCACTCCACTCCCACCAACAGATGGCAGGTAGATTCGAGGGTCATTAGTGCAGCAGGTGCAGTGACACCGGGAATCGGTGTCCGCAGAGTTTTTTTATTACCAAATAGGAGAACAGCAATACATATTCTTTATTTGCAGTACTGGCTGTTTACCCCACACCTCATTCCTTTGCCTGCTTAAGGTAGTTGTGTGCGCAATCATGTCTCACTTACACCTAAAAGTCTAGCCCTCAAAATGCCGATTGGCTGCTCGATCGCCTTAGTAACGAAATACCGTGTATTGGTGACGTCCACTGGCCACGGTTGGTGTTCACTTAGCACCTCAGCGGCCTATCGGGACCTGCGGATCTTGCTCCTGTCCAGGGTATAATTGAAAGAGCAGTTTTAGGGAGGATATTCTCAATGACAGGAGGTTTCCTGCTCTCAGATCCACCCCAGGACGCGCAGGGGCCGTTCATGCCTCGGCGCCGGCACAGCGTGCCCCGTTCAGTTCCTTTGCACAGAGAAGCACAGAACACAAGATGCCCACACGCTTCACCTCCGCCTAAAAACGGTACTTGTGTTGCTCGTAAACACGCTCGCGCTGGACCCCAATAGTATATATGTATTAACAATGTTACTCTCTGCTAGGGGCTACTACCTAATTACACAAGGAAACACGTGAAAACGTGTCTCCCTGTGTTCAGTCCAGCCCGGGAGGGAGGCAGCTAAATGTACTTCTACTTTGCCGGCGCATTTGGTGAAAAATAAGGGATTGTCCCGGCAAATACAGGGTACCACGTTACGTTACCCAACATGCACACACTGGACCCCAATATGGTAGGCCCCCCAGTAGCAGCCCTACCCTCCTCCAAACAAACATCAGATACAATATATATATATAATGAGATGCAGGAGCTGCTTTTGTGCGCGTGGGGTTGCGAGCAGCAGCATATGTTTCTAATTATCGCACCCGTGTCTGGGTATGATAATTGGAAACATATGCTGCTGCTGTGCGTAACAGACACCAATAGGTCATGGGCGGAGCAATGAGCCCACCTTTGGCCAATTGCGTGCTGTCTTTGTAAAAAAGACGCACGCAAATTCCAATAGCGTGGCCCAAAAGGAAAAGCACACGCCTGTGCGTGTGCGATTCCTAAACCCCTACAAGAGGTCTCTTGCTGCGCGAGACCTAAAAACAGATGCACCTTTCACGAGTTGCTTAGCATTGGAGGGCTTAGGTACTGCAAAATATAAAATGAATTTAAAAAAAGCCCAGGACAAGTGTATAAATAAAGGCAGTCTAGGTCTATGCCATGTCATTTTTACCAGAAATATTAATTTAAAATGTCCATAGCAAACATATGGGTAAACAAGTATTTGCAATGCAGTAGGTCTTGCATTTGTCAGAGTTAGAGCTATTGGCACCGTAAATGACAATGTCTTTTATCTATGTGTTTTGGTTTGGATTGTAGTGGATGTATCAACAGAGACACAGCAGCAGCACTGCTTAGAGGATTTGAATGAGGAATTACCACTGGAACCAGAGAAGTAGCTGCAGCACAGTCTAGAGCCATGGTACTTATAGTACAGCCCATGGGCCGCCAGCGGTCCGGCAGGCCTTCCTTGGCGGCCCACGGACCTTGCAGGTAATGTACCCATGGCCCCCCAGAGAGAGTGAGGAGAGAGAAAGAGTAGAGAGAGAGAGAGAGAGAGAGAGAGAGAGAAAGTGGAGAGAGAGAGAGAGAGAGAGAGAGTGGAGAGAGACAGAGATAGTGTAGAGAGAGAGAGAGTGGAAAGAGAGTAGAGAGAGAGAGACTGACTGACAGAGAGAGACTGACAGAGAGAGAAAGAGACTGACAGAGACTGACTGACTAAGAGACTAGAGAGAGACTGTGACTGACTAAGAGAGAGAGAGACTGACAGAGAGACTGACAGAGAGAGAGAGACTGACAGAGAGAGGGACTGACAGAGAGAGAGAGACTGCCTGACAGAGACTGACTTACAGAGAGGGAGAGATAGACTGACTGACAGAGAGACTGACAGAGAGAGAGAGACTGACAGAGAGAGGGACTGACAGAGAGAGAGAGACTGCCTGACAGAGACTGACTTACAGAGAGGGAGAGATAGACTGACTGACAGAGAGACTGAGAGAGAGAGAGAGAGAGAGAGAGAGAGAGAGAAAGAGACACTGACTGACGGAGAGACTGACAGAGAGAGAGAGACTGACTAACTGAGAGGGACTGACTGACAGAGAGACTGACTGACAGAGACTGGCAGAGAGAGAGAGAGGCTGACTGACAGAGAGAGAGAGGCTGACTGACAGAGAGAGAGAGACTGACTGACAGAGAGAGAGAGACTGACTGACAGAGAGAGAGAGACTGACTGACAGAGACTGACGGACAGAGAGAGATTGACTAAGAGAGAGAGACTGACTAAGAGAGAGAGACTGACTGACAGAGAGAGAGAGACTGACTGACAGAGAGAGAGAGACTGACTGACAGAGAGAGAGACTGACAGAGAAGAGGCTGACTGACAGAGAGAGACTGACTGGCTGAGAGAGAGAGACTGACTGACAGAGAGAGACTGGCTGACAGAGACTGACTTACAGAGAGAGAGAGAGAGAGAGAGAGAGAGAGACTGACTGACTGACTGACTGACTGACTGACTGACTGACTGACTGACTGACTGACTGACTGACTGACTGACTGACTGACAGAGAGAGAGAGAGAGAGACTGACAGTGAGAGAGAGACTGTGATGTAATTGGGTTCAAAGTGTGTATGAAGCTATGCAATGCCTCTTAAGATTACTATTGTCTGCTAATAAAAATGTAGTATCAGAACGTGCTCTTTGTAGTTACATCCGCTTATGAAATAACAGCATTGTAGCATTGTCTAATGTTTTGAAATGGGTTTTATATTTTTTTTACTCTAGCCCCCCCACCAACCACTACTGGTGCTGCCCTCGGCCACAAACCACACTGTAATTTTGGCCCCCGACAGAAAGTTTGCAAGTACCCATGGTCTAGAGGAATTAAAATGAGGAATTACCGATGACACCAGAGAAGCAGCTGCAGCACTGTGTAGAGGACTTAGAATGAGAAATTACCAAAAAGACCAAAGATGCGGTGGTAGCACTGTGTAGAGGACTTAAAATTAGGAATTACAGATGAGACCAGAGAAGCAGCTGCAGCACTGTCTAGAGGACTAAGAATGAGGAATTACCACTGGGAGCAGAGAGACGACTGCAGAACTGCCTAGAAAACTGAGAATGAGGAATTACCACTGGGACCAGAGAAGTAGCTAGCAGCACTGGTTAGAGGACTAGGTATGAGGAATTATCACTGGAAACAGAGACGCAGCTGTAGCACTGCGTAGAGGACTAAGATAGAGGAATTGCAACTGGGAACAGAGACACAGCTGCCACATTTGTGACCAGATAAAGAACGAGATTTACAGCCCTGTTTACAGAAATGGCGTTCCGAGCGAATGAAACATAATTAATGGTACAAATGAAACATTGGGTGAAAATGAGCTAACCAGTAAAGTCAAATTTCTAACATTCTAACTTTGTGACTGTTTAACTCGATCTTCAATGAGCCAGACTCTGTAGATCATAAGTTAAAACAAAGGTGCGAAGGGGAGAGCATACGGATGGCACTAACATCCTGTGATCCTGAACAAATTACTTAATCTTCACTTTTGTACCAAACGCGGCTCAAATTAAGCAATATGGTTTAAACAAGGCAAAAAGCATGTTCACGTATTCTTTTTGCCATGGTGAGTTCAGTAAAATACCATCTCAAATTAAGCAGTACTATAGAGATGGTAACAGAATATTAGAGGCAAATGCCATTGGGGAAAAGGTATAGTGTAGGAAGGCAAATTACCCAATGTGGTTTAAACAAGGCAAAGAGCATGTTCAAGTATGCTTTTTGCCATGGTGAGTTCAGCAAAATTCAGGCTCAAATTAAGCAGTAGTATAGAGAATGTAACAGAATAGCGATGGCAAATGCCATTGGGGAAAAACTATAGCAAAGAGCATGTTAAAGTAAGCTTTTGCCGTGGTGAGTTCAGCAAAATACCATCTCAAATTAAGCAGTACTATAGAGAATGTAACAGAATAGCAGAGGCAAAAATGTGCTTTAGTTGTACAGGTTAATAGTGGGCAAATTACTTAAACTTCACTTTTGTACCAGAATAAATTGCCATGGGGAGTCCAGGAAAACAGTGGTGCAAAGTAAGCAGTGTTGTTTGCAGGGCTCGAGTCGGGGTACCACGCGGGTGGACGGCGTCCCCCCACTTATTTTACCAGGTTTTTCCGGGTGGACGCCGTCCCCCCTGCCCAAAAGCTGGACAGCATCGTGTGAGCAGAGAGCCCGGGTGGGAGGGAAGTTTCCCGTAAATTACCAAAGATATGCTAATATTTGTAATTGGAGACTTTAAGAGACACCGGTGGTGTGTGCAGGCTGGAGTGATTGGGAGACGGAGCGAGCACTTCGTTGTGCAACTGGGGCACCCCCTCGGGGGAGGGGGGGTTGCAAAGGACATCGAGGAACAGACCAGGGGTAGCAGTGCTGTGAAATGCCCCGTCATCTAAAGGCATATGAATACTCATGAGATTCCTGTTGTGACGTCACTTCCGGTGACAGCGTCCCCCCACTTCTTTTCATGAGAATCATGTTGTGATGTCACTTCCGGTGACAGCGTCCCCCCACTTCTTTTTTTAGGACTTGTGCCCTGGTTGTTTGTACAAGTCAAAGAGCATGTGAAATCAAACTTTTGCTGTGGTGAGTGTAGCAAAATACTGGGTCAAATTAAGCAGTACTATAGAGAATGTAACAGAATAGCAGAGTCAAATAATATTGGTGAAAATCTATAACTGCAAAAATGTTTATTTTGAAGTTAGCAATAAAGTTCAAGTCTTGGCGTGGCACCAACATCCTGTGATCCTGGGCAAACGGCTTAATCTTCACTTTTATACCAGAAGAGACGCACATTAAAGAAATCTGGTTTTGCGCGGCAAAGAACATGTTATACTACGGTTTCGCCGTGGTGAGTTCAGCAAAATACCAGCTCAAATTAAGCAGTACTATTGAGAATGTAACAGAATAGCAGAGACACAAATGCCCTTTAGTTGTACGGGTTAATAGTGAGCAAATTACCTAATCTTCTCTTTTGTACCAGAATAAATTGCTGTGGTGAATCCCGGAAAACAATGGCACAAAGCAAGCAGTGTTGTTTATACAAGTCAAATTAAGCAGTAGTATATAGAATGTAACAGAATAGCGACGGCAAATGCCATTGGGGAAAAGCTACAGCAAAGAGCATGTTAAAGTAAGCTTTTGCCGTGGTGAGTTCAGCAAAATATCGGCTAAAATTAAGCAATACTATAGAGAATGTAACAGAATAGCAAACGCACAAATGGGTTTTAGTTGTACGGGTTAGAAAAGGCAAAAAGCATTTTAAAACACTGCACACTTATATGACAAATGTGCTTTACTTCTCCAGGTTACAAAAAGCATTAGAAAACATCACACATAATAACATCGTGGTCAACTAATACAAAAAATATAGCACAAATGCGGTTAACTTCTGAGGCTTATAAAAGGAAAAAAGCATTAAAAAGACTGCTCAATAACAATAAAGAGGTCTGCGGGTTAGAAAAAGCAAAAAACACAGCTGAAGCAGCGCATGTCGTGCCTGCACATATACAGATTAAAATGAGCAAATTGCACGGAAAATTAAGGTGCACAGACGCTATGGTTACCATGAGGTGCGCTGCTAAAATAAAGCAGTTGAAGCAGCGCATGTCTTAACTGCACGTAGAGAAACTCATTAAAGAAAAGAGTGCTCACAGACTTAACAAGCATTGAAAATGCAATAGGCCTTGCCTTTAATTAAGTTATAGCTATTTGCTTTGCTAATGGTATTGTATAGCAAAGCAAATGGTTTTAACTTAATCAAAGGCAAGACCTATTGTTACTGACTGGCATTACTCAGATTGTAGGTGGGTGAGCAACTTGCACAGTAATTCAGTCCCATTTAGGACCCAGCTGCGGATGCTAACAGGAGAAACAGACGTGGAGGGTGAGGAGAGACCGCTGTGGAGGTTGAGGAGAGACAGAGGTGGAGGGTGAGGAGAGACCGCTGTGGAGGGTGAGGAGAGACAGAGGTGGAGGGTGAGGAGAGACAGAGGTGAACGTGAGGCGAAACAGAGTGGAGGCGAGGAGAGGTGAGGTGGAGGGTGAGGAGAGACAGAGGTGGAGGGTGAGGAGAGACAGAGGTGGAGGGTGAGGAGAAACAGGTGGAGGTGAGGAGAGGTAGAGGTGAGGCGAGGTGGAGGCGAGGAGAGGTGAGGTGGAGGTGAGGAGAGACAGAGGTGGAGGTGATGAGAGACAGAGGTGGAGGGTGAGGAGAGATCAAGGTGGAAGTGAGACCAGACAGATGTGGAGGTGAGGAGAGACAGAGGTGGAGGATGGGGTGACACACTGGTGGAGGGAGGCAGACAGAGGTGGCGGTGAGGATAGAGGTGAGGAGAGAGAGAGGTGGAGGGGAGAGACAGGGGGGAGGGGAGGGGGTGGTTCACTTTCACCTCCTCTCCTAGTGTAAGGTAACGCCCCCTCTCCACAGGCCCTGCCAGGGCCAAGAGCAGATCCCTGCCCGCATCAACGGTCACCCGAGACCGCTCGTGCTTGTTGGTAAAGAGAGGTTTATTATCTGCTGATGATGTAATCCACTTGGGGGGGGGGGTGCCCCTCACCCACCCCCAGGGCCGACACTGAGAAGGCACCAGAGACCTGAAGCTGTCTATGCTGCAATACTGGGGGGGGGAGGGGCTGAGGGGGCGGAGGAAGAGGAGTGGGGTTAGAGTAGGAATAGAGAAGGGACAGATGGGGAGAGAAGGGACAGACAGAAATGGAGCGATAAAAAAAATTGGAGAGAGCGAAAATAGCAGAGTTGGGGAAAAGGAAAAAATGATTAGAGAACTTGTAGAAAAGAGGTGGATAGATGATGGGGAGGAGAGGGTAATGACGCAGGAGAGAGAGGGCGATGGTAGAGACAAAAATCCAGGATGTGGTCCGAAAAACATCCTCCCCAACAATCTTAAAACACACAGAACTCACATGAACAGACGAGTCCCTCAGACAACCCATGCACAGCACAAACAGGACACAGTCATACACAAAACACACAAAACAGCACTTACAGACCCACATGAGTCACAAACACCACACAGAGACAGTGCAACACTCACAGCAGCGGTGAAGGCAAACAAAGTGCTCTCACGGCTCCCGGGCCGGCAGCAGTGATTGGGGGCACACAGCGCCTTGAAGCTTCCAGGCCAGCGGGGATATCAGCTCACCACGATCCCCTCTGGTCACGGGTCGGCGGCACCCAGCGCCTCTGTTCACAATGTGCAGGCGCTTTGGCTGGCAGCGTGATCCAGCACTGTGGAAGCGCAGACACACAGTTCTTTAGATTTGTATTGCGAAATGTCGACGCGAGTTTATTTTTTGCATCACGCTTTTACGCGATGCAAAAAATAAAGATGCTCTGCCATTGCGAAAGCCCCTGTCCCGGCTGCGCACATCGCCCTGTAAGGAAGCCTACACCAAATAACAAGCGAAGAGAGCTTGGGAAGGGGCAGGAGCCGCACTAAGACCCGAAGGCTGAACATCGCTGCCGTGCGCTCTTGCAGCAACCTAAAACCCTCCTTTTCAATGGGAAGCCAGCATTTAACATAAACGCTGACGATACCCAATGAAAATGAGGGGCGGAGCTCGAGTCCCCTTCTTGAAACTGACTTTAGACTATAGCTCTCGCAGGCGGGAGGCGCATGCGCGCTCCAACGCCAGGCGAGACCTAAAAACACATACCATGCAACAACCGAAGTAAAGGGGTCAGTCGCCATGGGTGGTTACAATTTAAGACAAGGCGGTACTAAGGAGAGACTAACAAGATACTAAGGAATAAGAAGCCAGCATTTATGAAGGACTCTGACACAAGTCAATGACAGATTTCGGCGGAGAGTGGGTAGGGCTTCTCCTCCATATTCCAGGACAAGTCTCACAGAGCAGCTACCTAAAAGGCACTTAAAAGAGAGTTCCTAGTATTTTTGATAATTCTGTTCTTCTAAAGTATACTTTTTCCATTGGAATGTTAATTTCCTATTCAACTACTGGCCCTTTATCTCTAAAATATTTTTATTACCGCAAATGTTTGCCATCATTTAGTTCCATGATCCTAACTAAGCACTGTATTGCGAGAGTTTGCGATCTGTAAATGTAGGCTATTTTTGGGGGATTTGCCGGGACTAATTGTGGCCCCCGGCAAACCCTGCATTTAGGAACAATTCTACCTACTCCACATGCAAACCAGGACTGCAAGAATCAGACAGGCACACAGAGCTATAGAGCTGCAGCAGCAATGAACGTCAGAAATACAAATACTGACACCATGACACTGACGGGACTTGTAGTGTTACCTTTACTTTTGTAAATAATACTTAAAATTAGCAAAAATATTAAAAGCTGGAAGTGTTACTTTAAAACGATGACAATGTATGGATCTCACTGACGTGACCCGGGTAGTTTTGTTTATAGGTCAAGCGAGTCATGCTGTAATGGTGTACGCACTTGAAACCCAGCCCACTCTCCGCCCATATTTGTCATTGGCTTGTGTCATTGTCCTTCGTAAATGCTGGCTTCTGGCTTGTTGTCCCCTCCTTAGTACCGCATTGTCTTCATTTGTAACCTCCCACGAGGCTCCCCATTTATATGTGTTGTAGCTTGGTAGGCTTTAATTACAGGCTTCGAGCATTATTTAGTTTAATGGTTCTCGCATGCCTGCTGTTGCAAGCAGGACAGGCTCTTTTGCAACAGCTTTATTTTTTTTTTACATAGCTGATAGTGGCAGCTGTGCCTTTGCTTTACTTGCCACACCAAACGCGGTCAAATTTTATTTTTAACTATTTATTTTTTAAATTGCCCATGGGGCACTTACACTTAAATGTCCACTGTACCCCTTTCCTTAAATGAGCCAATGCTAAGTAAAGGGGCGTGGTCGCCATTAAATTGAAAGCGGGGCATGGGAACGCTTTTACAAAAAAAAAAAAAAACGCCCCATACTGCGCTTTCATGAGGGGGCGTGGCTTGACGCCGATGTAGGGAGCAGCGGACCTCGGAGCTCCTCCGTGGTCTCCCTCCACAGCAATTTCTCCTGAGAAGCTGGGGTGGCCCCTGGCATCATAGCTGGCGGCGGAAGTCCTTGTGCCCATCTGGATAAAGTTTTGAAGCACTGAGGAGTCGTGGTACGGAGAAACCAGTAATTTTACTCCCTGTTCGCGCTCCGGCTGGTTCACGGACAAAATATCGGCCGCACCTCGCCACAGAAGCCTCCGCTGGTAAGGGAGCCCAATGCGCCAAATGAGCCTGCTGAGCAGCGGAGTGGAGTGCGTGATCAGGACAGTCAGCGTACATCTGTGAGAGGGCAGAAGGATTGAAAACAGAGGCGAGGTGAGGCTTGGGGCGCGCTCAGCAGAGAAAGCCAGACCCTAACATGGTGGCGTGGGATGCTCCAGGCGGGTCGCGGTGGTAATCGCGGCCGCCAATTGAGAGCGGCGATTGTGGCAGCCTGCCCCCTCCTGAACAGACAGCCATAACAAGCTCCTAGCGCCTGGACTCGGGCATAACTTTTTGAGTGGCGGGGAACGGAGAAGGCGAGGAGCCTTCGAGGTGGCATATGTAGTGGACAGGGAGAACACGAGTCTGCAGCGAATCCAGGGGGAGTAACACGTGGAGTCCAGCATTCGCCACTGCAGGTGTGGGAGCCTGCACTTAAATGGGCCTGAGAAGTAAGTCGGACTAACTGGGGCGCAAGCTGTGTGACCCCTCGAGGACTGGGGACTACTGATCTGGGTGCTTGGGGCGGATGTGTAGCTCCAGAGCCGGGCGCTGGCAAATGGAGCAGTGAAGAGAGTGGTGCTGCGCAGCTGCCCGGTTGCTGAACCCTGAAAGGGCACTGGAACTGTGCTGCTGCCTTGAACGGAGCTGGAATGTCTGCTGATTGACCCGGTGTGACCGCCTGAAGCCCTTACAAAACGAAGACATCCGGCTGGCCCGTATATGAGAGGCTTCCCCACCCCCTACTGAGTGAGAGAGTGCCTGCATTCACTATAGGGCGGCCACGGGCACCAGAAAACCCACGACATTACACATATCATCGAGCACCCCATCTTACTCTACCTCGAGGGATTGGCATTTACGGGATTATTGCACCATACTGATACCTCTTCCAACAGGGCACGGGATGGGGAGAATGTCCAGGCGAAGAGGATTTGAGGTCCTGCGAATGGACGAGCAGGAACATCACACCAACGAGGATGAGGGGGCACCTGCTGGACGTGCGGTGAGAGCACCTGGAGACCCTACCCTGGCCGACATTATGCAGGCCATCACCTCCTCAAGGGAGGCTCTGGAGACGAAGATGGACACCATAGGGACGAATCTCACCCTGTTAAAAGACGATCACCGCAAACTTAAGGAGAGAGTGGCTGCCAATGAGAACACCATGAGGGATATCCCGGACACAGTAGATGCACTGAAGCATGCCCTGAAAGCGGTGGAAACCAGGATCAAAGTGCTGGAGGTGAGGGCTGAGGACAGTGAGAGGCGCTCACGAAGAAACAACCTGCGCATCATAGGGGTTCCGGAACGGGAGGAGGGGATGGATGCGGTCCAATTACTGGAGACTTGGTTAAAAGCAGAGGTGGCCCCGGAGGGCCTCTCCCCCTTCTATGCCCTGGAGCGTGCCCATAGAGTCCCGGCCAGACCTCCTAAACCTGGTGCTCCACCTCGCCCGCTGGTGGTGCGATTACTCCATTACCGGGATTTCCTCCTACAATGAGCTCGCAAAAAGCAGTCCTTACAGATCGGGTGATGATCTTCCCAAACTATACTAGGGAGGAGCAGCGACAAAGAACTTCCTTCCTAGCTGTCAAGCGAAAATTACGACAGCTGCAGCTCCCTTATGCCATGCTGTTCCCGGCTTGCCTGAGAGAGACTGCGGATGCGGCGACGCATTTCTTCAATACTTCGCAAGAAGCTTGGGACTGTCTAGAGGCTCGACACAGCAAGGAATCGCGATCTCCGTGCCTGGAATCACCCTGACGGCAATCAACCTCTTCTTCGCTGCCCGGGGGGGCCCCCTCATCTGATGGGAAACGCCAAGAACGAGACAGGGCGGTGCGAGCAGTGGCAGAGATCAGTCAAGGAGAAGCGAGCCCGACCAGCAATACCACGGACCCTGATCGGGACAGATCTGGGAGCTCGAGGCCAAGCAGTGCCCATGGGCTCTCGGACACTGAACTGCCGGACGTTACACCACAAACAGCAGATGGTGTGTTTGGCTGACCAGACAACAGGTCGTATGTCCAGAGGTTTGCCTTTGGGGAATGTTGACCCTTGGTGCTAGCGGTTTAGATTGAGAACTGCCGATGGACAAACTTGCACTATTGGGGCTTACCGAGTGCTCTCTGTCTGTGGGAGGGGGGTCGGAGGGGGGGGGGGGGTTCTGGGTCCAATGATGTCAGATACGTTCTGCCACTTCCATAATTCACCGTTTGAGTGTTATAGTTTGGATGGGGACCTGTCCTGGGGAAAGGGAGTTGGGGTGTTTTTACTGTTGGGGGACTTTGGTTTGGGACCAGGCATGTCGCTAGGAGAGGGGTACGCCGAGAAGAACTGGAGATTGTACTATGGATTCCACCGTAGGTTTTAAATGGATAACCTGGAATGTTATGGGGGATGCACACCATGAGTCGATGACACAAAGTCCATGCCTATCTGGTTAGAAGAGGAGTGCAAATCGCATTATTACAAGAGACGCATCTCACACAGAAGGAAGGGACAGCACTACAGCGCCGCTGGAGAGGGCAGATATTCCACACCATGTACTCAGCCTTTGCTAGGAGGACCCTAGTATGGGTGAGGGCGGGAGTCCCCTTTCAGTGCGTCACACAAATAATAGATCCAGAGGGTAGGTTTGTGGTGGTGCTGGGGCGCCTGGATGGCCGAGACATAGATATAGGGAGTATATACGCCCCCAATGTTGATCAACCCGCATTCTTAGCGCAGCTATCACAGACATTAGCGCAGGTCCTGACCGGACCAGTACTTTTGGGGGGAGACTTCAATAGTATTGTTGACGTGAACCTAGACCGATCTCACCCACCACTCCCTGACGCCCTTACACGCAGGGTCGCAGAAGCTTGCCGGAACTGGCAACGACATTTGGGACTGACAGATTCTTGAAGGGCCCATAATCTGATGGAAAGAGACTACTCTTATTTCTCGGCTCTACCTGAGCCGCATGTTAGGTTGGACTACATTCTCTGCTCCCCAGACGTACATGCAGGGATCACCTCGGGCGAGTACTTAACGAGGACGATATCTGATCATAACCCCCTACTGATATCCTTGAACTGGGTGCGAAAATAGGCCCACAATTCCCAGCTGGCGTCTAGAGGACCAGGTATTCCGAACCACGATAGGCACCGCAATAGAGGAATATTTCCAGAATAACGCTAGCACGGCTGCCAACCCCCGCATCGAATGAGATGCCTTTAAAGTTGTCATAAGGGGTTGTTGTATTGGTGAAGCGGTGGGCGTACGGAGGGTTCTTTTAAACGATGTACC
Source organism: Triturus cristatus (assembly GCF_964204655.1). Classification (NCBI taxonomy): domain Eukaryota; kingdom Metazoa; phylum Chordata; class Amphibia; order Caudata; family Salamandridae; genus Triturus; species Triturus cristatus. The sequence continues at coordinate 1,246,497,122 of NC_140590.1, read as the reverse complement.
GAAAGCCGAAAAACGGCTCCGAGATGTTGAAAAGGATAGACCAGAAAGGGTAGACAAACAAGCAGATCTGCTAGAGGCCAGGGAAACACTAGCATCACAGGTGGAACGGCTGAGATGCTTTGTCCATAGGGCCTATGCGATCCGGGCCCATGCTGAGAGAGATAAGTCCGGGGCGTTACTAGCTTGGCTGGCCAATCCAGCTTGAAGAGGGACGATGATACTAGAATTAAGGGGGGAGGGATGGGGTGGACTCATCACGGACAACAAGGTATCAACACACAGTTCTTGGAATATTATACTACCTTATATCAGAGCCATTTGGACCCTAGGGTGTTAGAAGGTGAGGGATTTCTGGAGGATATTGAACTTCCTCAAATTAATGCAGACGCTGCAGAGGCTCTGGGACGTGACACAGAGTTAGGTGAGATCAGGGGGGCCATTAAATGCATGGCCAGAAATAAGACCCCTGGCACGGACGGGCTCCCGGTCGAGTACTACGCCACATATGTGGATGCCTTGGCTCCTCGCTTGTTGGCCCTGTACAATAGGTCGAGGCGAGACGGGTGCTTGCCCGTGTCAACGAGGGAAGCGGTAATTATACCACTCTTAAAACCAGGTAAACCACCCTGGGATCGCACTGCGTACCGGCCCCTCGCCATGCTCAACCTTGACTATAAGATCCTGAGCCGAATTTTAGCTAGCCATCCGATGACTCACATGACGGCGCTTGTGCACACAGACCAGGCGGGTTTCATTCCATCCCGGAATACGGCCATGAATATAAGACGACTACTTCGACTACCGATTACTAGACGCCCCCATCCAAGACAACGGAGAAGCGTGCATCCTATCGATTGATATCGAAAAAGCCTTCGACAGCCTTGAATGGCCATATCTTTTCAGAGTCTTAAGGGCCTTTGGTCTCGGGGAGGGTTTTTTGGACAGGACAGCAATACTGTATAAGAGCTCCACTGCCAGGGTGTGCACGGGAGGTGTGATATCAGACGCCTGCGCTGTGGGCAGGGGAACGAGACAGGGTTGTCTGCTGTCTCCCCTCTTGTTCGCGCTGGCAGTGGAACCTCTGGCTGTACGTGCGCGCTCTGGGCGGTATTACCGGGGGCTGGACGGGGTGGGCCAATCCCAATTTATTGCATTATATGCAGATGATCTTCTAATGTTCCTCGCTAAAACTGCGGAAGAGCTTCAAGGTGCCAAAAACCTACTGACCAGACTGGAAAGGGTGGCAGCCTTAAGGTCAACTGGAGCGAGACGTGTCTGTTCCCTGTTTTAACCCGTTCCGTGCTTGCGTCGGCCAACGGCCGACGCAAGCACTACCTGCCAAGTGCTGCGCACTACCTGCCAAGTGCTGCGCACTACCTGCCAAGTGCTGCGCACTACCTGCCAAGTGCTGCGCACTACCTGCCAAGTGCTGCGCACGACCGTTGGCCGACGCAGCCCCGCCCACTATTTAGAACTCCCGCACTAAAGGAGTTAAGTGGAAGGAATGACCCGCCAGATGGGCTGGATGTTGAATGGGAAAGCAGCTGTCTGACCTATCTGGGAGTACGCATTTATCATATGGGTGCCGATTTACTGGAAGGTAATGTCGGACGAGCGATACGAGCCACCAAGATTAATTTTGAATTTTGGGGGACTCTCCCGCTCTCAGTGGCGGGACGGGTGGCGCTCCTAAAAATGGTCACGTTACCGCGGCTACTCTATTATTTTGGGTCGCTACCGCTATGGATTCCGCGAAAGTTCTTTACCCAACTTAACACCATGATCACGGGATTTTTATGGGGCTCCGGGAGACGCAGAGTAGCGCTCGCCACCATGATGAGACCTAGACGGGAGGGGGGCTTTGCAGTGCCGTATTTTGAGGCCTACTACCACGCAGCACAGCTGCAGTGGTTCACGAAATTGATGGCCGGAAGGCTTCGCAATGGGGAAGATCAGGGGGGCTCAGATCCGGATCTGAGACAGCTCTCTCAAGTGCTACTAGGGCTCCCATTGAGCAAAAGAGACGCTCCGAGAGACCTGTGGGCGATGCGCCAATGCTGGAACCGGGTTAGTAGGAGAGCCCAGCAACTACCCCCATACGCCCCTGAGATCCCACTGCTGATGTGCGAGGCACTACCCCATGGGGGAGACTGGCAGGGATTGCGGACCTGGGAGGAGGCGGGGATCTCCACTATAGGAGATCTCTACGAAGACAACACCCTGTTACCCTCTAACGACTTACTGGAGCAACACGAGCTTCCCAGGAGGGACTTTTTGTTACATGCCTCTCTGACGACGGCCATCCGTAAACATTGGAAGAAGGGAATGGTGGAACCACCGATCTCGTTGCCATGCCAATATGTAGTATCAGCGGCTGGGGCGATCAAGGCAGTCACTTGCCTCTATAGGCGGCTCACCCAGGAGATTAGGAGGTCCTTAGAGAGCCTGCGGCTCAAATGGGAAAGAGACCTTGGAATGCCCATAGCTGAGAAGCCATGGGAGGCACTAGTAGATAGAGCATGGAAAAGCTCTAGAAATGCGCGATCCGAACTAATCCAGTTTTTTGTCCTCCACAGAGCATATTTCACCCCGCACAAGATTAATGAGTATTTTGGGGCCCGATCAGTTTGTCAGCGATGTAAATTAGAAAACGCCAAATTTTACATATGTTTTGGGAGTGCCCACTGCTAGAGGGGTTCTGGAGGGAGATACTGACTACACTGGGCGACATAACGGAAAGAGGCACTACACTGACCCCAGGATATTGCCTGCTGCATTGGTTTCCCCACACTGCCCGGAATAAAGTTACCAGCAAATTTATAGACCTGGGGTTAGTCCTGGCTAAACGAGAAATTACCAGCCACTGGAAGGCGACCAGTGCTCCTAGTGTCTCAAGGTGGCGGTGGGAATTTATAAAATAGGCAGATTGTGAGGGGATTCTTAGGCTGCAAATGGCCCAGAGAATAGATAATGGAAAAATGTTGGACGCGGCGAGAGCATGGGAGGCATTAGTTGAGCTGCTCAGGCGCCCGAAGAATGACACCGAACCGCCCCCAGAGTGAGTGGACATGTGAGCGAGGGCTGAAACGTTTCCCTATTGGGATGTGACCTATGGGGGAATGAAAATATATAATACATAGCGGCTTCCCCTTGCTAGATACCTCCCTATTGGAATTACTGTGTCTGTTGTCTTACATGGCTGTGTACGATTCTTCATAGAGCTATTGATGACCGAGCTACATGCCTTGAGGGTGGGGGTAGTTGCACAGGAGGGAAGGGAAGGGTACGTTATTCTTATTGTTTGTTGTGACCTCAAATGAGTTCGGACTGGGACAAATTACTGAGGTGCCGATCTCCTACCATAATGAAGCCGCACATAGCTTCCCTGAGAACTCGAAATCGAACACCACAATCTGTTAACAATTTACGCATGGGCCACACACACATGGTGGAATCTGCACCTAGAAATCTGCACCCCAACAGTCATACTTATCGATATCTGTTATTGGTCACACGATGTAAGCTCTAATCCCAATGTCTTACTTATGTACTTGAAATTGCTGAATAAAATAAAGAAAGGGGCGGGGCAGATATTAAAGTTAAAGAGCCGCATGGGTTTTTTACACATAGGAGCATTTGTAATGCGATGTGTCGCATTTACGAAACTCATGTAAATACGAGACCTATTGCAAATGCTTGTTTGTTTGGCTTTTCTGTCTCTGAAAGTGTCCAAAGCGAGCATACGTACACAAAAATATAAGCGGCCCTCGCAACAACACCCAACAAAGGATCGGACTCCACCCACATTTGGAGTGTGACGCTTTGGAGATATTTTAGTCACTTTGCCCCCCACACTCTGATATCAGCACAATCACTGCTCTTCCCGAAAGAATACAAATAATCCCACAACTGAAATGGGCAATAGAAAGAACTTGGAAAGCAGGTAGCTTTCGGGATCAGGCATCAAGTATGCGGAAGTTCTAGATGTAAAAAACAAAACATGGAGACTGAATACGAAGAACAACATACCTGTCATCCGAAATCCATCGTATGCTTTAAAAGCTTTAAATATGTATATTTTCTCTTCTTTGAAAAGTACGTTGTCCGATAGATCGCTCCCTTGTGTCTGCCTGCGCTAACGCCCGTAGAAAAATACAATGCGAAAGTGAAACCGAAACTTTTCAGGTCTCTCCGCCCTCCATGCCACGTGATCACGTTCTCTCTTAGCTTTGAAAAATTCATTTCATCTATTTTCTGCCAAGTTTCCCACCATTCAGCAAAACAAGGAAAAAGGATATTGACGTAAAACGCATACATAAAATTTCAGTGGCCCTGGTTTTAACCTTAACATACAACGACGAGGGAAACGAAAGAAAATGTGTGTGTTTTATTAGGTCTCGCCTGACGGTGTGGCTTTTTAGGTCTCGCCTGACCCAGCGCATGCGCTGGTCTGTGGAGACTCATTGAGAGGGCTCCAAAAAGTGCTACCAGGCCAGCCTAGAGCTACAGTGCATGTGCGCGGGCGCGCGCGCCGCACTTTACCGCGATTGCTTTCACTTTCGGGCCACACGGCCGCTTTGATGTTTGATCGCGATCACTTTCACTTTCGCGGCCGCATGGCCGCTTGGCATAGCCAATAGGTCTCGCTTTTGGGACCTTATAAGTATTTAGTTATGCAACTGTTGCATGGCTAAACACTTTAAAGGTCCCAAAGGCGAGACCTAGTGGCTATGCCAATGCTTGTTTAAAGTTTCCCTTGAGACTCCACCCACCCCAAAGACCGCATTTACCAGCACTGGCCGCGCCTGTTTTCTTCTCTCTCCCTTTCTCAATTTTAATTTACTTTTTTCAATCTATTGTTATTTTGCACTTGTCAATTACCTACATTTTCTCTCCCCCCCCTCTGTTTGTCAATTTCCTTCCCTCTTTTACTCAATTCTTTTTTTCCCTCCACTGTTCGTTTACTTGGACTCTATACTTAACTTTGGTTTCAAGCCACGCCAAGTCAAATGTTACAACTTTATTTTTCATTGTGTACGGTGCTTACAATTTAGTATTTACAACGAAATATTTATAACTATAAATACCATAATGCCATGTAAAAGCAGGACTGGATAAGCTGCTCACATTTTATTTGGAACATTTGATGCCTGTTCTTTTACAGTTTCCTTTCCCCTCTTTGTCTATCCACTCTCTCATTCTCGATTCTCGTCCTTTGTCTGTTGCATATTTTACTACTTTGTTTCACCATCCCTCTATTCTTCACTCATCCCCAGGCCTTTTGTCTTCTTTCTCCTGGCTTTCTACCTATAATCACCCGATGTCTACAGGCGGACCTCTGGCTCCAGGGACAGGAGTGCGTGATTGCAAACCTGACATTCACTACATACAATGCACCTAGCAATAAAATAAATTCAAGACACTCGCATAACAGCTTATTTACGTTTGTATCAGCCATTTACCTTTTCAACTACCTGTGGGATTGGAACTGCTTACTCCCTTAGTACTGGGATTAATAATAAGGGCATGATCTAATGTGGCGGACTCTTAGGAATGGGGAGTGAAAGCAATAACGCTGCTACACCTGCTAAACGCTTAGTTTGTTTAGTCTTATGGAGTATTTTCCTTTTACATTACAATGTGAACACACAGTTTATTTTGTGTCTTGCGCTTGCTTTGCTTGGGGAGAGGTTTACCCCATAGCAAGTAATGCCCACATCACCTCATCCAGGACTGCTCCAACATCTATAATAAGACAAATTAGAAGTTTAAAGATTGTTCAAACTCAAAAAGATAAAAAACATTTAAAAAGTTTTGGAGTGAGTCAATCTGGAATCAAAATTACCAAGAGAACTTGCAGATAATCATATTGTGACAAACACAACAAGATGATAGACAGAGTGCTGAAACTTTTCAACCACTCACCCTCAATCACAGATCTGGGTTTAATACATGGTTCTTTTGCCGCCCCAGTTTGGACCCAGCCATATGCAAATCAGTCTTGACCCTGTTACTCATGGGAACAGTCCAGCCCGAACTGCCAAGCCAAGTCCTCCCTGGACCAGAAACAAGCATCCTGGGACCAATTTCGGGGTATTTCCCCTCATCAGCAAGGCTAGCTTGAATCCAGTGGCACCCCGAGCAAGAGACCCATGTCTGGGCATACCCATGGCCACTTAGGGCGAACATAGCAAACACAGCAAGATGATGGCCGGAGTACTGAAGCTGTTCAACCACTCATCCCCAGTCACAGATCTGCGTTTAATCCATCGTTCTTTGGCTCATTATGCCACCCCAGTTTGGACCCAGTCATATGCAAATCAGTCTTGACCCTGCTCCTAGTGGAAACAGTCCAGCCTGAACTGCCAAGCCAGGTACTGCTCACTTTGCCACTGGATTCAAACTAGCCTGGCTGATGAGGCGTCAAACCACGAAACAGGTCCCATGATGCTGTGACTAGGAGTGAGCGCCTGAAAAGTTTCAGCGCTCTATTCATCATCCCCTTGTGTTTCTCAAAAAGTCATATTGTAGCAGTCAGGGCAAAGAGTGGTCATCCTCTTCAAACATCTTTCCCATAATCCTAAAATCTTGAAATGCTCTTGTGGTATTCGGTAACCAGGTGATGATGCGATAAGATGGCAAAAAGAAATATCATTGTTAAGCCAGTCAGTGTGTCTTTTTGATCTTTACAATTTTATTGGTTATATAACATTAATCCTTGAGGAATATTTTCTGTATTATTGACATCAAGCACTAGTGTTAGTGCTTTTCGCTTTGCATTTTTGTACGCATTCTTGTCTGTGTACCTTATTTTTATTATGTGGTTTATTAGAGAGAGTATGAATGTCAATATGATTGGAGTGTGGATGTGATTTAGTTTGTTATACATTTTGTATTGTCCAGATTTTACTATGGCTTTGAATAAATATATATATTAATCTTTATTATTTGTGTTCCCGCCCTTACATGTATGTCCATTTTCATTATACGTTGCATGATTCATTAGGAGTCAACCTAGGTTTTGTATGGTTTACTTATTTCCCTGCCTAGAGGAACTCTCATCTGCCCGCAGGGGGCCCTTTTTCTTTACACCAGATTCTGTAACCATTGCATCATCCCAGGAATGATATCATGATTCTGATTGGGGCAACTGTGCGAGGCGGAGCTGTTTGTGGCTGCTGGCATGTTTGGGGCTTTTGACGCTGTATTCTTAATAAAGATACTTTGGAATATCTCTACTCGCTAGGAATTCGTTTTATTGGACTTTTACATTAGGTGATGAGCGACGTGCTTCATCACATTTTAAAACTGAGATCAAGACGTTAATGGCATTGAGGTAGTACATTGGTATAATTCCTTCAAGGCCTCAACACAACTAGTGCCACAGTTTTGTGTGGAAACAAAAGAAGAAAACTAATAAAAAGGTACTCTCACTTTTTTTTGAGCTGCTGACGGTGTGTGTGAGTTTGGGAGACAGCCAACTGCTCTGGAGCGCTCAAGACGCACAGTTGTAGCGTGCTGTGTGCAGGACTACGAAATGAGATGTCAAAAGCCTCGCCTGATCTTGGCCACAATGTCACGAGCCTCGCTGTGCGCCTACATCAGTGTATACGGCATCTGTGTTCTGTTGCCCAGCAACACCGATCGAAACTTCAGGACGGGTCGGCATGCACAGCGTATGCAATCTGTTGCCAAACAAGGCCAATTGAAGCCACAGCACGTGTAGGTAGGTACGCGCTACGCCTCACACTTCACTACAAGCCCACCGGCGCCCTGAGTCACATCGGGGCTCTTTGATGGCGGTTAATAGCCCGCTGGTGCCTTGAAACACATCAGAGTATGTATTTCGGAACAAGATAAGGTTGTCCACAGCTCCGCCAACTCTATGGTGTGCAAATGAGGTAGAACGTGCCCTGGCAGCCATGCTCTCTCTCACTAAAACATCGCTTCCTGGATCTAGCTGCATGCATTTGTTTGCGTCACATTTAAGTATCCTTAGCCTTTCGTTATTCTACAGCACACATTCAGTCAAGTGTAAATCATTTTGTGGGCTGCGAAATTAACTGCACTTACATTATCCACCATCAGTGTAATCCCTGAACATGACTGTATCTGTTGTACTTTGTGCCCATCTGTACTGAGTAAAATTGTCAGAGGCACATTCTGCACTGCCCTTTGGGCATCCCGTTGGTGACTTCCTAAGGGATGTTCAATATCTCGGGTATCAAGTCAGATACCTGTGCTTTTTAAGTTTAACCTCAGTACATAATTTATGTTCTATTGTTTTTCTGTTGTGTTGTTTCTCCTCTTTAGTCTTTCATGTGTACGCCTTGCAGAACATCACTGCACCCCCATTTTTTTGGCATCACCAGGTGACCCACCAATACTGTGGCTGAAATGGAATAAAGTGTTCAGTCACTATGCGAGAGTATGTGGCTCTTCACTCAGCGCTGAGTGTATAATGTCATTCCCAATGAAGTGTCTCGGTCAGGAGGTGTTTGAGTAACTTCTGACCTGTCTGACAGTGACTCAGCTAACCTTAATGAATACGAGATCTGTTTAAAGAAATTGGACCTGAATTATCTTCCTAAGCTGAGCACTCTTCTTGAGTGCTATCAATTCGGGAAGATAATGAAGGAAAGGTGGAAAGGTATTGCCAAGATAGCTGACACTGGGGACTGGTGTGAGTAGCAAAAGGCCATGATGGCAGTTGTGGTCAACTCTGACAACAGGCACCAGTGTCAGACATCTTGATAGTACACTACCCCTTATTGTCTGAACACCACTCTTTCTGGTGTGCTGTTTGAGCTGTGTGGGAAGGTGTGTGTGGGCCCAGGCCTGATAGCAGTTGCAGTGACAGCCAACACTCCTCCTCACACTCATCCCAAATAGCTCATCTGGCCCTATGGCTAACTGAGAGTGTGAGGAAGTGTACTTGAAAGATGGATGACTCTGCTACATGGTGTTGAAGTTGAAGCCAAATCCCATCATGCCTTAGTGCTACAAACGCCAGGCCCCAGTGTCAGCCATCTTGCCAGTACATTTCCATTCACTGACATGGACTGCATAGTTCTAGGTGTGCTGTTTGGGTTGGCTGGGAAGGTGAGGGGAGGAAAGGGCATGCTGGGGGTTGAAGTCAGTGCAAACACTCCTCCTCCCAAACAACCCAACAAGCCCACCTAGATCTGAGTTTCCCTGACAGACAATGAGAATGTACTGGCAAGATGTCTGGCACTACAGACTTGTTTTTGAAGCCCCAGGCACTATTGGGTGTTGTGGACAAATCAGACACCAGTCCACAGTGTCAGCCATCTTGGCAGCACATTTCCACTCACTGGCAGAAAAGTAGAGTCCCAGGTAAGCTATTGGGTATGGGTAGGATGGTGTGTGGTGGACAGAGCCTGATGGGAGATGGAGTCAGGACAAACACTCCTCCTCCCAAACGGCCCACCAGGAACCATGCTTAACTGATAGTGAGTGGAAATGTACTGACAAAACGGCTGACACTGTGGGCTGGTGTCTGGACAACTACGCCCTGCTGGGAGTTGTTGAAAAATCGGCACCAGTCATCAGTGTCAAACATCTTGCAAGGTACATTCCCACTCACTGTGAGAAAGTGCCATCTTTCTTGCATGGTATGCCCCCACTTTTTGCTGAATTGCTGAATGTACTTTGACTGAGTGTGCCCTGGACTCCTGCCAATCAGGTGCCCAGGGCCTATGTTCCTTCCCTAAAACACAAAACACAAATTGGCAAACCCTGGCCACATGTCAGCCCCTGGTAAATGGTACCCTAGGTACCCAGGGCCTTGTGACCATGGACGGCCTCTAAGGGCTGCAGCACTCATTGTGCCACCCTGAGAGGCCCTGTACCATTACACACACACACACACTGCCCTTGCAGGCTGGGTGTCTGGGTACAAGACAAAACAAAGAGTTGACATGGCACACATCCCTGTGTGGCATACCCACCACCTACACTGCCATGGCATACATCAGCCACCCCTCTAGCTGGGTGCCCTATGCCAGTGGTGTGGGCACAGGAACAGTAGCCCTGTGCCCCTACAGTACCCAGGTCCATTCCTGGGCACTGTAAGTGCAGTGCTGCCATTTAAGAGTACATGGCGCTGAGAGCTCGTCAAACACGAACTCCACAGCACCATAATGGCAACACTGAAGACTGAGAAGTTTGGTATCAAACTTCTCAGCACATTAAACCCACACTGATGCCAGTGTGGGATTTAATGTACCAAGCACCCCAGAGGGCATCTTAGAGATGCCCCCTAAAACCTAACCTACAATCCACGTCTGTTTTCTGAGGCTGCCTAGGCTGCCACACAGCAGACATTTTGCTGGACCCCTGGGTAGGAGAGCCCCTGCTCTCCTGGGCCAGCAACAATGCACATCCTGGGCGAGGTGCTAAATCTCCTCCCCCAGGATGGGCAGGGGGAAGCTTCCTCTGTGAGCTTCCCCAGGCCACTGTAACCCCCCACTCTGGCGGGAAGCTTGGCCGGAAACCCCAAAGAAGGACAGGGGACGTGCCAGCCTGCCAACCCCACCCCTCAGGTGGGGGAGGCGAGGTGAAGCACATCTCCGGGCTCTCGCCATCTTGAAGATGGGAAGCCCTGCCCAATCAGGACTAGGCTACTGCCCCCCTCCCACAGGAGAGAAGCAGGATAGGAGGTGTACCCACCCCAGGACAGGGACCCATTGGTCCCTGCCCTTCACCTACCTGTAACGCCCCTAAATCTAGTATTTAGGGGCACCCTGAACCTTCCTTCCACAGATTCCAGATTCCAAAATCCGAAGAAGAGCTAGAAGAAAGAAGACCTGCCCTGCAGCTGCTAAGAAAAGGAAGCCACCAAATGCTTTGGCCCCAGCCCTACCGGCCTGTCGACCCTCGAACCTGCTCCTGCTCCAACCCGGCATCTCTTGTGGCCAGCAACCTCACAAACCCCGGAGGACCTGGCTACCTTTTGACTCTAAGCCCCCTGGGACTCCCATGAGTAGAGGCTCTTCTCAAAATCTACTTCTAATCCCTGGCAGCAGCCCGGAATCGCGAACCCAGCACACTCTGCACCCGCCAAGCCTGGCCTGTGCTGGAGTGAACAAAGACCACGAGGACGACCCCACGGCAACTGTGACCCCGAGTCCGGCACCCAAGGACCTCCCTCGACACTCCTGAAGAAGCCTGCAGCCTCAGAACCGGGTGCCCCCCCAACCGCGATCAACAGAGGGTAATATTTCTCGACACCAAAAGGCAACCCTGCCCCCGGCGCCCCACGGCCCCCTGTGCCCAATCCCGGGGTGCCTCCAACTACCCAACTTACCTCTCGAAGTGGTGGTGGCACCTGAAGAATCTTCGTCCTCGAGCTTGCAGTCTTTTTCTAAACCGGAGCTTTCCCATTGAAATTAATTGAGCGTCCGAAGGCTCAAAAGCACCCTGCACCCAGCCGCCCGAGTGACCCTGGCAGTGCAACCTCTACACCTATCTACTTCCCCACTTGCCCTGAGTAAGTGACCAGGAGCCCAGCTCCCACAGCCGGGTGTCCTGCTAGTCAGCAGTCACCAACCAAGGCCCCCCTACCTCTCATAGGATAACATTGGGCCTAACTCTCTCTGCACCCGGCTGCCCTTGTGCCGCTGAGGGTGAACCAACTGTACCTACCTGACCCTGGGAGACCCCTGAGTCTATGCCCAGAACCCTAACTCTGCCAGTCGAGTACTTGCCTTTAAACCGATAACTCAATTTTCTCCATAGGGTAACATGGACTGGTTTTTTCTGAAATCTCTTCTAAGTGTGGACTTTTCAAAACTTAAAATGTTCACCAAAAATCAGCCGAGTAACGAAAACGAAAATACTCACCTGCTATTAGGTGAGCTCCCAGTGCTGGATCTTGGTGCCCAGCACTGATACTTACAACTGTACTTACCAGTAACCCAATTTTCTTCCATAGGAAATCATTGACTGTTTTTCTGTGAAATTTCTTCTACGTGTCAATTTCTGCAAACTTTAAATATTCTTTAAAAATCGTATAATTTCTGAAATCGTAATTACTTACCTGTTTTGGATAAAGGTCCCAGTACTGAGTCTAGGCACCCAGTACTGGATTACAAAAGTAACAAGAACATACTATACCTGCAACTTGAATTTTCTGCCATAGAGAATCATTGACCGTTTTCTATGAAATATTTTGTCAACTTTTAAAATAGCAAAATATTGTCTAAAAATCATCACAGTAATTAAGTCGACTTTTATCACTTGTTTCTAAGTACTGTCCCAGGACTGAATCTAGGATCCAGTCCTGGAATTCCAAAAGTAATCTAAAAGGTAATCTATTGCAAATAACTTGAAACTTCCACTGAACTCAATGCATTATTGTGTTTAAAATTGTGTTGCCTCTTGCAACCACTTGTAACTTTCTACAAAAGCCAATTGCATATTGCAAAAGTATTTATATAAAGCATCTCATTCTGAGAAAGTATATTTTAATACCTATTGTTGGTTCTAAAATAAAACAAGCATATATTTTTTATATATAAACCACTGGCCTAGAGTTCAGTTATTGAGTGTGTGAGACCATTTGCTGACTGAGTGTGTGCAACAAATGCTTTACACTGTCCTCTGATACTGCCTTACTGCTCGACCAAGCTACCACTTTAGAGAGTAAGGTTATATCTAACTTTAGCCTCTGCCAAACCTCTGGGGACTGTGGACTCTGTACACCCTGTACCTATTTGGGAAAAGTATATACAGAGCCACTTTCTCACACTCACTGTCAGGGAAGCTGAGTAACAGGTAACAGGTAGGTTTTTGGTGTTAGGTGGGAAGGTGTGTGTATGACATGGCCTGATGGGAATTGTAGCCATTGCAAATACTCATCCTCCCACCCAGCCACGCTAACTGCTCTGTACCTATGCTTACCTCACAGTGGGGGGGAAGTGTCCTGGCAAGGTTGCTGACACTGCTGTATGGTGTTGCCTATACATTACTGGGAGTAATTGCCCCCCAGCCACCCCTTTGTGTCTAATTTGCTGTGACTAGTGCCCCCATCCTCCCTTGCCTCAACATTGCGGCAAGTATTGCACCGACCCCACTTATAACTGTTGTTTCGCCCCTGCTTTATTTTATGTTGGCTTTTGCAGCGTAGTGTAGTTTTTGTGTAGGGGTAGGTGTCGGACTTACCATCAGCGGTGATTGCGTCGGTTGGGGTTGTATTAGTGTTCGTAGAGGTAGAGTATAGGGATGAATTGCATGATAGGATACATGGCTTCACCGTCTTGTTTGCAGGAATCGTGTTGTGGCGCGATTCGGAGCTGAAATACTCCCCTTCCGGATGCTCTGACGTGTTGGTTTTGGCGACCGATTCGGCGCATAGGAAGTACGCATCGTACTTGGGCGTTCTGAATCGGACTTCGAAGTACCTCCAGACGACTCCATTCTGTGTTTCCAGATGCGTCTCATTCAGAAAATGGGACGGATTCATAGCGAACGAGTCGTTCTGTAAGTAAAGGGATTTGGGCATCGTACTTTGGCGTTTGTAGGAACCGGCTCCGAATACGAGTCTTTTAGAGGGTCCGACTCCGGATGGCTCTGGGAAGGCCTTCCTAACGACATCGGAATCAGCCCCTTAATGGGAAAGTGGGAAGGGATGTATTGGCACATTTCTTGAAATGTTGTATTCTTTGGTGGCTCACCTTGATTGGTCTCCACATTTTGCCATTTGCTTCCATCCTATGTATTCTAGCCCAGTGAGACCTGGCAACCGGAGAGGGGCAACCACTTACTTACTTGTCATACCTAGATCATGGCTTTCCAGAACTGGAGGAGCCACCAATGTTTCAAAGGTTGTAAAAGACCCAATTGGCCAAGCTGGCCATGAGTACTGGATTTCATTAATGAAAGAGGGTGCTGAGACAGAATATCGAGTTGGAAATGTCCACTTACACAAATATTGAGTTGAAAATATCGTAATTGTGAAATATCGACAGCAAGAATATCGACAGCAAGAATATCTAATTTAAGGTAAGAAATAACATGTTTATAAAATATAGAAGTCATTAATATTGTTTGCAAAAATATAGATGTTTAAAATATCGTTTTTTCTAATTAGTGTTATGTATTTTAGTTTATATTTTAAATGTATGTGATATGTTTTTTGTATAAGTATTGTTTATGTTTTTTAATATATGTGTAACATTTTTAGTAGTTATGAATTGTATTTTAATTACATTTTGCATTTTTTAGTTCTATAGCGGGTTGTGGGTTTATAGGGGAATAGGGTGGGAAGTAATTTAATGATAATAAATTAATGATTTTTTTATTTATTTAATTTAGATTTTATAGCGTTAATTGTGGGATGTAATTTATTTGTAATTAATTATTAATTGGTTGTTAATTAATATTAATTATTTGCTAATTAATTATGGTAATTGTGTATTTTTTTAGGTGCACGTTGTGGGGTTTATGGGGTAAAGGGTGGGAAGAAATTTTATTTTTGACGAATTAATAATTAGTTGTTAATTTATATTAAGTATTTTATTGAAAATTAATTATGGACATTTTGTTAATAATTTTAGGTTTGGGTTGTGGGGTTTATAGGGTTAAAGGGTGGGAAGTAATCTATGTTTAATTAATTAATAATTAGTTGTTGATTTATATTAACTAATTAATTGATAATTCATTATGGTAATTGCGTGATTTATTTTAGGAGTGGGTTGTGGGATTTATAGGGTAAAGTGTCGGAGTAATCTATTTTTAATTAATAATATTAATTGATAGAAAATTAATTACAGAAATTGTGTAATTAATTGTAGGTGCGGGGTTATAGCAGTAAAGGGTGGGAAGTAATGTTCTATTACTTACCGGTAATCTTCATTACTCCAGGTCTCGTTGTCCTTGTCCCATTCATTTACATATTGGAGATAACTATCTCCCGACAGAAAAAAAGAGCAGAGGCATGCTGGGACCATAATACTGCCCCTCCCACCGGGAGTACATAAGCAGTACTTACCCAGCATCCCGTCTGCACAACCAAGCCCAGACAGGAAGGCCGGCCGCCCGGGAGGGAGGGAGGGGTGCATGAATGGGACGAGGACAACAGGACCTGGAGTAATGAAGAAGTAATAGAACATTACCCCCAGGTCCCTTATGTCCTCGTCCCATTCATTTACATATTGGAGAATACCAAAGCAGAAAACCGGCCTTCCGCACCCACAAGCAACCCAGGAGACCACAACAAAAGCAGCAACCCAAGGGAGCACCGAGAAGGAGGAAAAGGGGTACCGCAGGAAACAACCGGCCCGCAACCCAGAACAGGACAGCAGGGCCAAAACAAGGACCGGAGGCAACCCAGAAAAACAGAAGGCCAGAGCCCCAACAAGGAGGCCGCCAACCAGAGAAAACGGAGACAGGGCAACCGGAACCAAGACCCAAAGGACACGGCCAAGCATCCCACCAAACAAGGCCACCCAGCCCAGAACCACCGGGAAGGCACACAGGACAAGCCAGCCACAAAGACACAGAGCAAACCTCGACAGCCCCGAAGAAGGCCAACAGAGCGCAGGCACAAGCACCCAGACCAACAAGGAAGGGGGAAAGCAGAGGCCAGAAACCGGCCCACCCCAACAAAACGAACGACCCGGCCCCAGAGA
Source organism: Triturus cristatus (assembly GCF_964204655.1). Taxonomy (NCBI): domain Eukaryota; kingdom Metazoa; phylum Chordata; class Amphibia; order Caudata; family Salamandridae; genus Triturus; species Triturus cristatus. The sequence continues at coordinate 1,246,481,469 of NC_140590.1, read as the reverse complement.
GCCCAGAGCAGGAGCCGAACAGGTGCAAGACCCATCCAAGCAGAAAGGCAGGCAAGGGGACAGAAAACCGAAAACCCCAGAAGGCCAAAAAAAAAGCACTGGGAAGGAGGCCACCAGCCAAAACAGAAATGACACCAAACCCAGAACAGCAGGGAAGAGGAGGCCAACCCAAAGACCACAGGCCAGAGACACCCCCCAGAAAGAACCAGCCGACAGCCGACCAGCAAGGAGAGGCCAACAAGACCGGAAACCAACAACGAACAAGCCCAGCAAGGGCGGGGACAGAGCCACCGGCCACAACCCCCAGAAAACCCCCAACCCCAAAAAGGGAGGGAGAACGGGGCAAGAAGGAAGGCCAGAGCAACCGGGAACACCCAGCAGCCCCCAAACCAGGAAACAACCAGCCAGGAACCCACCGAACCACAGAGGGCAGACAAAAACAGGTGCCAACACAGCAGAGGACCGCACAGCAACCCACACCCAGGCCAAGCACGCAGCAAGTCCAGGAGCAGCCGAAAAAAGAAAGGCCCCAGGGCGCACAGCACCCAGACCAACAGGCCACAAGGCCCAACCCCAGCAACACCGGAGAGGAGCCAAAAAAACAGCACAAACCAGGGCAACAAAAGGAGCCAGGAAGCCAGGACCAGAGCGAAGCAACCCGACGACACAGGAGGATCCGCATGCCCAACCAAACCCAGGAGGGAGCCCATGCAGCGCCAAGGCTAAAGCAAGGGGCAGGGAGGAACAGAAAACCCCCAGCACACCACCACCGGACCACGTAAAAGGCCGGAAAACAAAACCGAGGAAACCGCCAAAGCGGAAGCCGCAGAGAAGGCAGAGGGCCAAGCAGCAGGAAAACCCAAGTCAACCCGCAGCCAGGAGGGAGGACACCACAGAACCGCACCACAACCAGAGAGGAGCGGAAAGACACCCAAACAGACACACCCCGGGAACAAAGCCCGGGGAAGCAAGGAGAAAGCGAGCCAGGACACCAGAACCAGGAAAGAACCAGGAATGCCCAGCAAAACACACCCCAGAGCAGGCCGAAAATGACAGCACAGGCACAAAGCCAAGGAGGCACAGCTCGAGGCCACCCCGAACCAGCAGGAAGCCGGCAACCCGGGGTCACAGGACCCCATACAGGCCCCAACACAGGCGAAACAAGCCCAGGAAGAGAACCGACGGCAAGAGAAGGCCCCGAATGACCCACCAGGACGCGGCCACAACCGCACAGCGCCCCGCCAGGACTCAAAAGAGAGCCCAGGCAAGGACGCAGAGCCCAAAAATGCGACCAAACAGCCACACAAAACCAAGCAGGAGCGGAAAAGCCCCAGCAGACACTCAGCCAGGCACACACCACGGGAACCAGAGGAGACCAGAACCACCCGGAACCAAACGCACCAGAGTGCAGATGGACCAAGAAATCAACAGCACCCGGCAGCGTCCTCGGGGGAACAGCAGAACAGAAGAGGGAAAACAGGCGCCATGCCAAGGACACGGCAGCAGCGAAAGACCGCCAGGCCCAAACAGCAGCGGCACGAACCCCAGGGACCAAAAGGCGGACCGCCACCGGAAGCACCACCCGGGGGGGACGCCAAGGAAAGGAAGAGCAGACGCCCAGCCACACCAGACAGAAAACCAGGCGGGTGGACAGGAAACACTGGAAGCAAGCCAAAGGCAAGCACAGAGAGAGCAAGGGCAGGAGCAAACAAAAACAGAAGCAGCCAGACCCCAGAAGCAACCCCAGCAAACAGAAGGCCCCGGGACAAACACCCGAAGCCCCAGGCTGGAGAAAAGGAGAACAGAACAGCCGTAAGCACGGCAGCACAAGCCACCCAGGCGCAGGCAGAGGAGGCAGAGAGCCCCAGGCGTAACACTGGGAAGCCACAAGAGGAACCAGGCACAGCCCAAGGGACGGGGGAACCAGGAGCCCCACGCACCAAACCCCAACCAACCACCCAGAAGCCAGGAAGCGAAGGCGAACATCCAGAAACCACAGCGGAGCAGAGGCCACAACACAACAGCCAGCCCGCCGCAGAGGGAAGGCCACCCAAAAAGGGGCGGACAGAGAGATGGACCCAACACACCCAAGGCAAGGCCATGACACCCGCACCCGCGACACCCCAAAAGCAGGGCAGCAGAGGGGCAGCAAGAAAAGCGGGGAAAACCCCAGGCAGGACCAACAGGAACCCAGGGGAGCCAACAGGACCCCCCCCCCGCAGCTGCTCAAGGAGCAGGAACAGCAACCTACCACCCACCAGGGGCAGGGAGCCGCGGAGGAACCCAAAAGAGAGGGAACCAGAAGCGCATTCCAACAGGCCGCCGCTGAGGAAGTGAAAGGCGACCCCGACACAGGAGCAGCAGAGGAGAAGGCGCAAGCAAGCAGGCAGGGAGACCCCAGCAAATCAGGAAACCCCAGGAGCGAGCACAGACAGAGACAGAGCCAGCAAAAAGAAAAGGAACCAGCCACCACAGAGGCGACAGGAACCCACGCCAACCCGAGGCAGGCCACCAAACAGAAGAGCAAATGCCAACAGCCCAGAGAAGCAGCAAACGAACCCAACTGAGAGGAGAACCCCCCCCAACAAGGCCCGAAAGAAAACGCAGAAGAGCCGGGAAGGAGGAAGAGGCAGTGGCGGGCCACCCAACGCAAGTCACCCGACCGAGGGCCGCCAGCAACTAGGGGAAAAACCGCGACCACCCCCCCCAGACCACACACCTCATGCCGGTGGCAGAGCCCGGAGCAACCTCAGGCACAGGGGAGCACAGCCCCAACCAAGAGTGCATCCGAACCGGGTATGCAAGGGAAAGTGCCAGCAGCACGCGAACCAAGACGGAGGAGGAGAGCAGCCCCGACAGGACGCCCCCCGAGAGGAGCGGCGTAAGCAGAACGCGCACCCACAGAAGCACAGCCCCCACCAAGGTGCAACCGACCAGGGCAGAAGACGCCGGAGCCCGGGGGCTCCGGCGTGCCAGCCCCCCGCGAGGAGCAGAGCAGCCCCAACAGGACGCACCCCAAGCGAAGCCGGCCGAAGGCAGAACAAAATAAGGCAAGGCGGCCACCACGCTCCGAAGAAACCAGCATACGAAGAGGCAACAGCCAGAAGGAGCGCCCCACCGCCACAGGCACAAACCCCGGCAGCAGGAGAAGCAGCAGGCAAGTCGGGCAGAAGGCGTCACAAGGAGCCACACACCCCAACAACACCGGAGCAGGGCAGCCCAAGCGAAGAGCAACAGCACAGCACCAGCACACAGGGAAGCCGGGAGGGCGCCTACAGGGAGGTAGCTCAGAGGCAGAGCGCATGCAGCGGAAGCAGGAGGTCCCGTGTTCAAATTCCAGCATCCCCAGGAGCCACTGCAGCCCAACAATGCAACAGTAGGCAAAACAAGACATGTGCAGAGACAGACAAACTGAAACAGTGCATGACACAACAGAACACCAGTACATGCAAAGTGCACTCATCACCCAGGGGTCGCAAGGCGCCGAATAACAGATGTACAGTGATACCCAATACAACGGTGCAGGAATACGACCAGCAAACCGGGAAAGAAGGAGCCAGCGTCGGGACACGAACCCCAGCAGCGTAAGGGGCCGTCACACCAACACCACAAAACACAGCCACTGAGCCACAGTCACCAGCGCCCAAATGCGAAGGCAGGCAGCAGAGGAACAGCACTCCAGGGTAAATGAGTGTGAGAGCAGGAAACTACACAGCGAAAGCAAACGGCAAAAAACTACACCATGAGGCCACAGAACTCTCCTTCCCAAGAAAAGGAAGACCGCTACGCGGTACTCACCCGGAGGGGGGGCCGAGACGCCACCAGGAAGACGGCCCCCTCCAACAGCCCCACCGATCCGAACCAGCGGGCCCACCAAATCCAGGAACGCCAGGAGACCAGCAAACACAGCGCGCCTTCCACCCGGCCCGGCCCCAGGAAGACGCGCACGCGACCCGGAAGCAACCGGGAGGCCAGCCGCAAAGGGCCGGCCGGAGGAAATCAGAGGAGCGGCACGCGAACCCAGGAATCGAGCAGCAGAAACCAGCAGACTCCACCAACCGCCATGGCGCCCACAGCCCCACCTGGAGAGCCATAGGGGGCAGATCCGGCCACGAACAGGCCCGCAACCCAGCAAGCCCGGCAGGCCAGGAGGCGGACCAGAAGACCCCCCGCCCTCACAGCCAGGCAGCAGGGCAGAGGGAGGAGAAAAGAAAGACCACTCCAGCCCAGCAGGAGCAGCACCAGCAAAACCACGTCCCTTCTGTCGACAGACAGAAAAAAAGAACAGACGGGATGCTGGGTAAGTACTGCTTATGTACTCCCGGTGGGAAGGGCAGTATTATGGTCCCAGCATGCCTCTGCTCTTTTTTTCTGTCGGGAGATGGTTATCTCCAATATGTAAATGAAAGGGACGAGGACATAAGGGACCTGGGGGTAATTTATGTTTAATTAATTAATTAACAATTGATAATTCATTATGGTAATTCTGTGATTTCTTTAGGTGTGGGTTGTGGGGTTTATGGGGTAAAAGGTGGTACGTAATTTATGTTTAATTAATTAATAATTAGTTGTTAATTAATATTATTTAATTAACTGAAAATTACATATTGAATTTGTGTAATTACTTTTAGGTGTGGGTTGTGGGGTTTATAGGTGTAAAGGGTGGGAAGTAATTTTTGTTTAATTAATGAAAAATAAGTTGATCAATAATATGAATTAATTTATATTTAATTAGTGTATTTGTTCATATTTTGTGTGTGTGTGTGTGTTTTTTAGTTATGGGTACAGTGTGGGGAGTAAATACATTTGACTTACTAATTACTTGTTAAATATTATTAGTTTTTTAATTGAAAATAAGTTTTAATTGTGTAATTAATTTTTTTTACAGTTTAATTTTAGCTGTGGGCTGTGAGGATTACAGGGGTAAAGTGTGGGAAGTTAAATAATTGTTATGAGTTTTTTTAAATTAATATTTCTTTAGTTGTAATTAATTATGTTAGTTGAGGAAGTATATTTTTTGTAATCAGATGTGGGTTGTGAAATGTGTGGTGTTGTAGGGTAGGAAATATTGTTGATTCTAAATAATTTTTAATTAAAAATATTTATATTTGTAGGTATTTGTTATATGTATTTAACATTATAAGATGTTTTTATTTTATTTTTAAATATTAAATATATTTGTATTTGAATTTTTAACATATTTATATATTTTTTTTATTTATTTTGTTTTTTAAATATTTCTATTGTTAAAATCTTGTTTGTTACTCCTCTGCAATTAAACACTTTCCCTACTGTTGCACTTAATGGAGTGGGAATAGTAGTTTTTACCCCTCCACTATCCAACAGTTTCCCTACTTTTACAATTATTAGAGTGAGAATAGTAAATTTTATCTCACCACTATCTTACACTTGCTCTACTGTTGCACTCACTGGAGTGGGAATCGTAATTTTTATCCCTCTGCTATCCAACACTTTCCCTACTGTTGCACTCACTTTAGCTGGAATAGTAATTTTTCCCCTCCACTATCCAACACTTTCCCTACTGTTGAACTCACTGGAGTGGGAATAGTAACTTCTACACCTCCGCTATCCAACACTTTCCCTACTGTTGCACTCACTGGAGTGGGACTAGTAATTTTTACCCCTCCCCTATTCAACACTTTCCCTATTGTTGCACTTACTGGAGAGGGAAATTTAAGTTTGAAGAATTTTAAATAGTTATGGGGCCGATTCCGATCCTGTATTTTTTTTTCCCGCACGACTCGTATCCGTATTTTTTTCCGTACGAATCGTACAAGTCACGTCCGACCTGTGAAGTACGATTTGTACAGGAAAAAGTACATACGGATCGGCCCGATCCGTACAAATCGTAGCGGGAAAAGTTGTATGAGACGGACCCGGACACTTTTCCGTACAAACCGTAAAAAGACAGTCCGAGCGTACAAGTACGATCCGGACCGGTTTTCCGATTTACGATTCGTATGGAAAACGTCCCGTACACGGGGAATGACTTGTACAAATGCAATGTCGGTGTATGCACCTTACATAGAAATGGCGGGGTACGCACCGTACATACGCGATGTCGGTGTACGCACCGTACATAGCAATGGCGGTGTACGCACCGTACATATGCGATGTCGGTGTACGCACCGTACATAGCCATGGCGGTGTACGCACCGTACATATGCGATGTCGATGTATGCACCGTACATAGCAATGGCAGTGTACGTACCATACATACGCAATGGCAGTGTACACACCGTATATAGCAATGGCGGTGTACGCACCGGACATACGCAATGGCGGTGTACGCACCGTACATAGCAATGGCGGTGTACGCACCATACATACGCAATGTCGGTGTATGCACCGTACATAGCAATGGCGGTGTACGCACCGTACATAGCAATGGCGGTGTACGCACCGTACATAAGCAATGGCGGTGTACACACCGTACATAAGCAATGGCCGTGTACGCACCGTATATAGCAATGGCGGTGTACGCACCATACATAGCAATGGCCGTGTACGCACCGTACATACACAACGCACGGGGGGGGTGTGCCTGTACGACTCGTACCCCGTACCGTACTGAACCACGGACACTGTAAAACAGCACAAGGAGGGTCTAATCGACTTGCACGACACCACAAAACACGTCTACAGTGCACTAAAAATGGAAATGACTGACCTGGACACATCCAAACAGGCAAACAGAGGGGCAAACTCTCAACCACCCCTTATAACACACCCACCAAAAATTCAAACTGAGGCCCACCCACAAATAGACCAATAAAAAGGGCCCACACACACAAACCATGAGCCTTTGCAACAGACTCACTGCAGCTAGAGAGCACACACCAACAACTGCACCCATCCATCTTAACATATACACCGTCACACAACCTCCTTCACGCATACCCCCTCTACACATTCACACCCACACCGTCACATTCATACCCACACACCCACAACCATCCACACCCTCACCCCACACAATGCCCACAGACAAGAATCCAAAGTTCACAAGGGAGTAGCTGGGGATCCTTGTCAATGAAGTCATCAGAGTCGAGCCACAGCTGTTTGGAACATTGGTCAGACAGACCAGTATAGCTGAAAAATCACGCCTGTGGCAGAGGATCGTCGATACGGTGAATGCTGTTGCACCCATCAGGAGGACGAGGAATGAATGCCAAGTCAGGTGGTACGATCTGCGGAGGGCGGTCAAGCGCAAAATGAATGAGGACCACGCCCAGAGCAACATCACTGGAGGTGGTGCGCCCCGCAGACCAGTACATTACCATCCCTGGGAGGAGAAGGTGATGGCCCTGCTTCTGCCGGTGGGAGTACATGGACTGCAAGGACTTCCAGAGCCTGGTGAGTACACAAACAACTTACGTAACATGGGGGTAATGGCATCCACACCCCAACTACACAAAATGCACGCAACTACCCCCAAGCCCTCACCGGCCAGAACCACACTCAAAAATAAAGCTAATGCCACTAACATGTGTATGCTCCATTGAGAAAGCAAGGCCATGCTATTTCCCAACCTACACGAAGCACCAACTGAAGAATGGATGTCCGGTATGCTGGGAGGGTGGGTGGCACAAAACACATTGTTGAACTCCAAATCAGACACAATTGCCCTAATCCCATATGGCCCAGGTACATACCCATGCACCATGCGCAATGCACAGGGATTGGGAAAGTACTGACAAGATAGCTCACACTCGGCCCGGGTGTAGGCAGCACAAGGCCCTCCTGTGACCAGTGCAAACACAAACACCAAGACAACATGGTCAGATATCTAGGACAGGAACTCACACTCACTGTCATGGCAGCATGCTCCATGGGGGGACAGCTACATCACCTGGGAGCCCCACTGCCAAATCACACTACAACCACCAGCAGGCCCTGTCACACACACCCCTTACACAAGCAGACACCCCCGGGACAGGCAATGGATGTACCCACTGTCACAATGGACATGTAACACAACAACACACCAATACATAGCCAAAGAAGCATCCAAGCCAAAAATCTACATGTCAAACACTCAGGAGAACATATCAAACTGTCCCCCGCAACATACCCATCCACAAGTGAACATTGAGGAGAATGCTAGGCACATACAACTACCTGGAGGAACAGTGCCAACTAGAATGTGTATGATACATGCATGTTGCATGAAACAGCATTAACATTGTCTGTCTCTCACACACAGGGCAACGTGATGAATCTACCTCCAATAATGGAGGTGAAGATTCACAGTTCCTGGCCAGTGAGGAACCTGAACCCACCGGCAGCGACGCCTCTCAACATTCCGCGGATGACCCCGACCGACCTGGACCCTCTGGTGTCCAAGCCCCTGCAGAACCTGGTTCAGGACCATCTGTGCCAACCACCACCCCCATTCCTGCCACATCCCAGGAGACACCGAGGAGCCCTGCCCGCTGTGAACAACTGAGCCAGTCTGACCCGGAGGGACAAGGAGCACCGGGCACCCAGGAGGAGGCAGACAACACTACCACTGCCATCCCTCAGGGGTCCCGTAGACCCGATGTGCCCACAACGGCAGGTCAGGCTCGTGTGGGCAGGGGTGGTGGGAGTGGAGGCAGGCGGAGGTGAGAACCTGACCAGCCAGCTGAAGGGACCGGTATGTCACACATACACAACATCATGGAGGCATACCACCGTGACACCAGGGAGTTCAGCCAGGTAGTGCTGACCCTCACAGAGATCAAGAACCAGCAGGCCGAGCAACACACCAGTCAACAAGAACACCAAGGACGGATGGAGGCAAGACTGGCTGAGCTCCTGGCGGTGCAAAGGGACATAAGCCATTCACTCCGTCGGATCGCCGACAACATGGCCAACCCTCCCTGTGCCACCAGGCGAAGACCACCACCAGCCACAGGGAGGGAGGAGGAGGAGGAGGAGGATTTGTCCGAAGGAGCGTCCCAAGCATCATCAAGGCCTGGATCTGAGGGTCCCCGGAGGAAGGTGGGTCATCCACGGAAAAGACCGTGAGAGGCAGCGGACCATCCACATCTCCCAGGTCACCTGGCCTTCATGTGCGACAGCATCACCTCATTGACTGACATCATCTGCCACATGGACCTGCTGGTCACAGTCTGACTAATGATGCCAAACACTGTGGTCTGGACTCTGATGACTTCAAATGGCAAGGATCCCATCTCCCCCTGTGAACTTTGGATTCTATTGTCCCTGCATTGCACCTTTTTCTGTGCACAAATCACGCCCCAGACCTATAATTAAATAATTACTACGTGAAATTTCTTGTTGCAGTCATTTAGCATGAGTCCACAACATACGTGTGGGGATATGTCAAAGTATGCCTGAGTGTGGAACTAACTCCAGCCATCCATACACTTGGATCTGAGTCCGGTCGAGGACACACATGTGTCTCAATGTATCACCAAATACAGACATGGAGCCCAATACTCACCTGTGATGGCCTCAAGCTGCTGAGGGGGGGCTTGCAATACTGCTCAGACAGACCAATTTGGAAGAGTATCATGAAGGTGTACAGGTCATGGGTCATGTTGATGTTCCCGGGGAGGGAGTCCCAGGTCTGTTTGGCGAGGTGGGAGAACTATCTCCTGCATGCAGTGTTTATGTGGATGTGATGAATGGTTGTCAGGGCAAGGTGGCCTGCACGGAGTTGGGCCAACGGGGTGTTGGATGACAGACGTCCAAGGTTTGTTTTGGGTCTGGGGTTGTGGACTGCCTCCTGAGTGTGGTTGAGGAGTCTGAAAGTGATCCTGCAGCAGACAGTGAGCCATTCTAGCTATCTCAGGTGGACGGTGATGTGGCTGGGGCTGGGGATGTTGAAGATGAGGTGTGCGGATGCACCCTGGATGAGGACTACTTCTCCTGCAGTCCTGCTGTAGTTCCACGTAGAGGCCGGTGCTGTAGTTGAGCCGGCTGGTGTCGTTGACCTGGGGGACGGTCTGTCTTGCCTTGTAGAGGATCTATCTGTGGATCATTCGCAGCATGCGGAGTGTGTTGCAGCATGAGGTACAGATGGTGGTGAGTTGCACGGTAATGGTCAGCGATGGGTCCATGATGAACACCAGCTTGCGTGCGTGGCCACTGGGTGCTGGTGTGGTGCCCAGACCAGTGGGACACAAGGAGTTGACCCAACCGTAAGGGGACAATCCTCAGATGATGACCTCAGTCCTGTCCAAGTCCAGCCTCAGGTGGCTGATGATCAGCCATTCGTCAACGGATCTCATGCCTTCTTGAAGTTTGGATCTGGCAATGTCTGGCTCTTTGGTGAGTTTGAGGAGCAGCTGGGTGTCAATGGCATACAAGATGATGATGAGGTCGTGTGCGCATGTGATGGTGGAGAGGGGGGTAATGGAGACATTGAAGATCGTCACGCTGAGAGAAGAGCCCTGGGGCATGTGCCACATGACCCCAGTGTACTACATGCTGCAGGGTGGAGGCAGACTCCCTGGGCCTTGCTGGTGAGCTACTTTCTGATTTAATCCTGGGCCCTCCTCTGGATACCAGTGTTGGAGATGTGTGAGCTGACAGTGTGGTCGCACATGGTGTACAATGCCGTTGAGAGGTCAAGGGGGGTGTGCTCACCATTGTAGAGCAGGGCAAAGTTGTCGTTGGTGGTGGCAATGATGACGGTTGCAGTGGTGTGATTACTGTGGAATATGGTCTGGTGCCGGTTGCCTGGAGCTGGGTGCGTGGAGGAAATATGTCAGTTGCTTGTTGAGTGTCTTCCGGATGACATTTGATCGGTAGGGAAGCAGGGTGATGTACCAGGAGATCCTGCGGTACTGCCGTCCGTTGTTTAAGAAGGGCCTCCAGCACCCATGGAATGTGGCCATCTCAAAGGAGACATTCAGGACGCGCTGGACGTGGGCTGCAAGGATGGGGAATGATGTGGTTGAGATGTTGTGTGGGAAGGGGCCTGATGGAGAGCCAGAGTGGATGGTGCACATGAGCCAGGTGGTGTACTTGCTGCTGTCGGGAGGCCAAAACCTGAGGGGGGTTTGTCCTGCGGATAATAGTGCTGTCTGCCTCTGTGTGCCAAGGCTGTTGTGTATGGCCATGAGCTAGCAGTGGTACAAAGTTGCAAGGGACGAGATCTGCCTTGTAAGGGTGGGGTGTCTTGGATGGAGATCTGCTGTCAGTTCACTCACAATGCTGATGAGATCCTTGATGTCGTGTGTTTTGGTGTCTCAGCACTATCTGAACGATCTCCACTTGTCCTTGCTGATGATATGGTGATGGCTGTGTGTGGTCTTTTCCAGGCCTGTAAGGTAAATGATGGCTCTTTGTGTTGCAAGGTGTGCACAAGAGTCCGGCTACGTCTGTAGGAGTCCAGTAGGTCTGCCTTGTCCCAGGTGCCTTAACTATTGTTGTGCTTCACAGGAAAGTCCGTCAATGTGGAAGGATTGTTGGATCAGTTGCTGATCCAGTGCGTGAGGTTTCAGGGTGTTGCGTTGGTGTTGTTTTGAGTGTACCACACAGCTTGTCTGTGGTGACTTACATCAAGCATCTTTGGGGGATCGTTAGCAGGATGTGGGGCAGTGTGTTGGTTGTCGGAGACGTCGATCAAAATGTTGATGGACCAATGATGGATGGTGGTGTGGTTCTCCTCCAGCCAGAAGTTATTGGCCCCCAGCCACATGTAGCCTGTGGAGGTGAGGGCGTGCGTGCAGATGTACGTGTTGATGGCTTAGTGCAATTGTGGATGTAGGCCTGGATATCTGTAGATGAGTGTCACACTGAGGGTTGCCAGGGAGTTGCTGCAAACCTGGATTTGTGACTCTGAGGGTGTACTTGTGAATCAATTGCAATTCATCCTCCGGGATTGTCGGTGCAGTCCCTGCGGGTGATCTTGTATCCGTCTGAGATGGCAATGAAGAAGTCGTGTGCTGAGGATGCTTATGTCCAGGTTACTGTCATGAAGGTGATGTGTGGCCCTGTTGTGTTGAGGAGGTAACAGAGTCCAATGACGTGCTGGTGGACGGAGCGGGTGTGGAGTAGGAGGCACATGACCTGGTTGTCCTGACAGGGTCTGGTAGGCTGGGCAGCGCTGTGTAGGCAGTTGGAGTTGCACACTCAGCATGCGAAGGTGTCGTGTGTGCGCTTAGGGGTTGCCTGATAGCAGGCAGATGATTGTGTGGAGGACATTGCTTTGAGGTTGGCTGCAGCATGAGCTTGTTGTGTGACGTGGGTCATGCAAAGACCAGAGGCTCAGGCACTGTGCACGTTGCAGACGCACACGGTCCTGCCTTTGGCACGGCGTTGGCGCAACAGTGGCACAGACAAGCTGCTGGCTGCATGAAGAATGGGTGGAGGGGGGAAGGGCAGAGCATTTTGGAGGCGTGTGGGTTGCAGAATCATGGCACTCGGCGGGGCGGTGCCGCAGGTGAGGCAGCAGCAGGCGGAAGGGGTGAGAAACTATGCAAAAAGTAGCACACAAAGACAAGGAGGCCAGAAAGGCACAGTGCAACAGGTGTATGTAAAGGAAGGAGTGTCAGGTAACTCATGGGTCACTACGAGAAAATGTATGACCAATCACCAAAAATGACGGTGACAGGGTCAGGCAACAAAATGGGGAGCTGCGCACAGGAGACACACCATCAGCATGTGTTCACCACCCGTTGTGGGGAGCAACCTGCACAAATACATACACAACCAGGGACTTCATGCACAATAGATATTATTAGCCATGAATAACTGCATGCCTGTTGCCGAAGTAGACATACACATATGCTCAATATTTGACAAGTATGCCATAGATGACGCATGCAAGCTGGCAAGAGAGCTGCACTGACAGAGATGAGGCACTTTGGATTGTGTTGAACACCTTTACTCCACATACACACACAGAGGAAAATGCATCCATGTGAACAGACTCACAGGTCAGTTGACAGAACATGTGGGACATACGCTGGACCCCCCCCTTCACGACACGGATGATGTCAATCCCAATGAACTGGCACACAAGTCAAGGGGATGAGCCAAACAAATCCTGCTGCACACGGAGAGGCTGCAATTGCCCATAGAGCCTGTTGTTGTGATGTCCCACACTATGTCCACCCGTAGCATCCGCAATGTTTCAGAGGTAAGGTTTACACACATTGATGCCTTCATCAGACGCCACACTCCACTACAGATGACAGTCAAGAAGGGTGACTATCATGTCATGGGAGTGATGCTACATGTTATATGCTAAATGGTGAGAAGACATGAATGCATGGTATCACAACATGCACAGAAGCAGGCCCACACATTCCCAAACCGTACCACCACCAAAAAGCCTTGCTGCTATCCTTACCCAAACTGACATTTCCACATATCCGTGCATGGAATGCTGATTCAGCACATGTTGCAATCCTCATGAGGAATAGCAGGAGGACAAAGATGACACGAGCAGACAACAGGCGCAAAAACCTGGGAATGACAGACACACAAGAAGTCACCTAAAACAATTCTCGCCGCACACAGGGACATTTACAAAACATGAACAATGTTGGACACATTTAAATTTCAAAGAAAGTCTCTCCGCAAAACTGTGTGGCGTGACATCATCACTCGAGTGACACATCAGAACACACATCAAAGTCACTTTGCATTCAGTCAGCTGGACACATACATTGTAACACATGCCACTCAATGCTACAAGCTTGCACACTCATACCCAGTGACTCACCATTATGAGAAGAAGTTGCGTATGAGCTGACTCCGGATATCATCCTCCTCCTCCTCCTCATCACTAGCCTCGTGACCAAGCCCTTGATCCTCCACGGGTGGATGTTCCTGCTCATCCGGATTCAGGATGAGTGGCACTGCCTTCTCAACTGCCATGTTGTGCAGCATGCAGCACACGAGGAAGATTCGGCAGACCTTCTCCAGGGCATAAGGGAGGGACCCGCCTGTCTTGTCCAGGCACCGGAATCGGCTCTTCAGGAGGCCAAACGTCCTCTCAGTCACTTGCCTGGTCTGCCGGTGTGCATTGTTGTACCTGTGATCTGCAGCTGTTCTTGGGTTGCGGAGAGGTGTCATTAGCCATGGCATGTTGGGATATCCAGAGTCCCCTACATGGAAACATCATGTAAAAAAAGTGGGTCAGGAGATGCCGTAAGAGCCAAAGACGCGGCAACACACAGGACAAACAGAGTATACTCACCAACAAGACATGCTCGTTCGTTGTGCAGCCGCAGCATCATTTGTGGCACCCTGCTACGCCTCATGATGTAGGCATTGTGTGCTGATCCTGGAAAACGTGCACAGACATGGGAAATCAGCATGTTAGCAAGACCCACCACAAGGGCATTTATCGAGTTTTAATGTTTTCTATTGCGAAAGGCTTGTTCCTGTGCCTGTGGTGGTACCAAAGCCCCATGTGTACCATCAATGGACCCAATGACATGGGGCATCCCTCCCAGGGCATAGAAATCACCCTTGACATCTGTCAACTCCTCAGGAGTAGGAAATGTGATGAATTCATCAAGGTGCTCCAACATGGCTGCTAAAACATCACACAGGACATGGCTGAACATTGTCTGTGACATGCCACCAACATCAGCTATGGTGAATTGAAACGTACCTGTGGCAAAAAAATGTAGGGCTGCCATCACCTTCATCTTTGGGGTCAGCGCAGAAGGATACCTGTGTCGCGGTTGGAGGTGTGGTGCCAGCCTGTCGGTCAAGTCCTCAATCAACTGTTGAGTGAATCTGTAACGTCGGATGCAGGCACGTTCCCTCATGGCACCCAAGTCTGGCAATGGTCTTGGGACAGGCAGTGCCCTGCAAGACATTGTTTGTAAGAATGAAGATTGAGAGTCTGCCAATATCAATGTCAATGAACATAGCACATGCTACACTGCTAATACACATCAGGTAACTATGGAGTCGGGTGTGTGCAATACATACAGGACACATATGCCAGCTTGCTGGCACTCCTACAAAAAGCCAGATACACCTGTTGATTGTCAAGTCAACATGACATGCCCTGAAATGATTTGGAGGCCAGTCTGAGTGAAGAGCCACAGATATCACCGGAGTGACACACAACCACATAGCTGTATTGGAAGGATGTCATCTCATCCAGACAGCTGACTGAAAGGCACACGCACAGGTCACATGGAATGTCAAATGTACATATCAAACACAGTGCGATGAAGGGGTACACGTGACAACAAAAAGACACAGCCATTGAGACAACGCACACATGTATGACTGGGAAAATATGATGTCCTATGCACACAGACCCTACAGCCGTGGGAATCCACATGTGACATGGTGTGCGTAGATGTCTTCCATGCCCATCTCCACACAGACCCCTGTTGGATGCACCAACAGCAGATGCAGTTGGCGGGACACTGACATCAAGGTCATGTGAACACATGACACACACATGACATAGTCACAAAGGGGCACGCTGATCGTGACATGTCAGTCGATAGAGTGTCCCTGTCCCTGGCATCAGGAGACAGGTGCGGGTGTTGATGACTGTGCCATCCCACTGCTGCTGTGCATGACACAGTTGGACTACAGACACATATGTGGCAAGTGTCAAGGTGATGTGTGCCACATAGTGCCCCATCACAAATGACATGTGTCCACAGGTCATCACACATCAATTGTGCAACTAGATGAGATGACCTGTGCAATATCACTGGCTGCCACACCTAGGGCCTGCACATGAAAGTATGCAATGACACGTACTTGATGGACATCCTTGTGCGACTCCTAGCCCTAAACTCCTGGCATGTGTACGTCTGTATTCCCATTGTACGCGTGTGAAATGCATACCCGTACGTGTGCGCATTAGTAGTACACGTACGTGTACTACTAGTGTGTACCCGTAAAGGGATCACAATAGTACTACACGTACGTGTACTACTATTGCGATCCCTTTACAGGTACGCACTAGTAGTACACATGCGTGTACGCACTAGTAGTATGTGTACTACTAGTGCATACACGTATGTGTACTACTAGTGCGTACCCGTAAAGGGATCGCAATAGTAGTACACGTACGTGTACTACTATTGTGTACACGTACGTGTACTTCTAGTGCGTACACGTACGTGTACTACTAGTGCGTACATGTACGTGTACTACTATTGTGATCCCTTTACAGGTACGCACTAGTAGTACACGTACATGTACTACTAGTGCGTACACGTACATGTACTACTAGTGCGTACCCGTACATGTACTACTAGTGTGTACCCGTAAAGGGATCACAATAGTAGTACACATACGTGTACTACTATTCTGTACACGTACGTGTACTACTATTGCGATCCCTTTACGTGTACGCACTAGTAGTACACGTACGTGTATGCAATAGTAGTACACGTACGTGTACTACTAGTGCGATCCCTTTACGTGTACGCAATAGTAGTACACGTACGTGTACGCACTAGTAGTACACGTACGTGTACTACTATTATGATCCCTTTATGGGTACACACTAGTAGTACGTGTACTACTAGTGCGATCCCTTTATGGGTACACACTAGTAGTACATGTACTACTAGTGCGTACACGTACGTGTACTACTAGTGCGATCCCTTTACGGGTACGCACTAGTAGTACACGTACGTGTACTACTAGTGCGTACACATACGTGTACTACTAGTGCGTACCCGTAAAGGTATCGCAATAGTAGTACACGTACTTGTACTACTAGTGCGTACACGTAAAGGGATCGCAATAGTAGTACACGTACGTGTACTACTATTGCGTACACGTACGTGTACTACTAGTGCATACACGTAAAGGGATCGCAATAGTAGTACATGTACGTGTACTACTATTGCGATCCCTTTACGGGTACGCACTAGTAGTACACATACGTGTACTACTAGTGCGTACACGTACATGTACTACTAGTGCGTACCCATAAAGGGATCACAATAGTAGTACACGTACGTGTACTACTAGTGCATACACCTACGTGTACTACTAGTGCGTACCCGTAAAGAGATCGCAATAGTAGTACACGTACGTGTACTACTATTGCGTACACGTATGTGTACTACTAGTGCCTACACGTACGTGTACTACTATTGCGATCCCTTTACGGGTACGCACTAGTAGTACACGTACATGTAATACTAGTGCGTACACGTACATGTACTACTAGTGCGTACCCGTAAAGGGATCGCAATTGCGTACACGTACGTGTACTACTATTATGATCCCTTTACGGGTACACACTAGTAGTACATGTACGTGTACGCACTAGTAGTACACGTACGTGTACTACTATTGCCATCCCTTTA
Organism: Triturus cristatus; assembly: GCF_964204655.1. Lineage (NCBI taxonomy): Eukaryota > Metazoa > Chordata > Amphibia > Caudata > Salamandridae > Triturus > Triturus cristatus. The sequence goes on along the minus strand of NC_140590.1, from coordinate 1,246,464,175 downwards.
CGGGTACGCACTAGTAGTACGTGTACTACTAGTGCGTACACGTACGTGTACTACTAGTGCGTACCCGTAAAGGGATCGCAATAGTAGTACACGTACGTTTACTACTAGTGCGTACACGTAAAGGGATCGCAATAGTAGTACACGTACGAGTACTACTATTGCGTACACGTACGTATACTACTAGTGCATACACGTAAAGGGATCACAATAGTAGTACACGTACGTGTACTACTATTGCGATCCCTTTACGGGTACGCACTAGTAGTACACATACGTGTACTACTAGTGCGTACACGTACATGTACTACTAGTGCGTACCCGTAAAGGGATCACAATAGTAGTACACGTACGTGTACTACTATTGCGTACACGTACATGTACTACTATTGCAATCCCTTTACGTGTACGCACTAGTAGTACACGTACGTGTATGAACTAGTAGTACACTTACGTGTACTACTATTGCGATCCCTTTACCGGTACGTACTAGTAGTACACGTAAGTGTACTACTAGTGCGTACACATACGTGTCAAACGCACTGTACAACTGGTGCAGTAGGGGTACGTGTGAAACGCACCGTACCTGTGTGTGGAATTCAAAATTACATAGGGGACACATAAGGGGCAAGTATTAGGCCCTAAATGCATGCTGGTTGTCATGGATACAGAGTTTTCTGTTCAAATTTGTCCATCAGGTGTCCCGGAAAAGTCAGTTGGCCACAAAATACAATGTTGCAAAGTGGTTGTTGACTTGACATGATGCTCAAAATTTGAACGATGCAAATGCTGTCACTGGTGTATGTTTAAAGGGATTGGAGTAAACGTACGATGCGAATGATTCTGACCAATCACTATGTACTCCTCAAAATAAATGCCACTCAGCAAGACAGATATAAGGCAGCCAGAACCCATGAGAGGGCACTTGCCTGCACAACTTTAGAGTCGACCACACTGCTGCTGTCTCTGCTTCCCTGGACCATGTCACGTACTGTGGAGAGGGCCCAGCCATTCACCCAGGAGGAGAATGAGGCCTTGCTGGACACCCTCCTCCCCCAGTACCCCAGCCTGTATGGGAGACCCCTTTACGGGTACGCACTAGTAGTACACGTACATGTACTACTAGTGCGTACACGTACATGTACTACTAGTGCGTACCCGTAAAGGGATCGCAATAGTAGTACACGTACGTGTACTACTATTGCGTCCGCGTGCGTCTACTACTATTCCGATCCCTTTACGTGTATGCACTAGTAGTACATATACGTGTACGCAATAGTAGTACACGTACGTGTACTACTAGTGCAATCCCTTTACGTGTACGCACTAGTAGTACACGTACGTGTACGCACTAGTAGTACACGTACGTGTACTACTATTATGATCCCTTTACGGGTACGCACTAGTAGTACACGTATGTGGACGCACTAGTAGTACACGTACGTGTACTACTATTGCGATCCCTTTATGGGTACGCACTAGTAGAACGTGTACTACTAGTGCGTACACGTACTTGTACTACTAGTGCGTACACGTAAAGGGATCACAATAGTAGTACACGTACGTGTACTACTATTGCGTACACGTGCGTGTACTACTAGTGCATACACGTAAAGGGATCACAAATACACGTAGCTGTACTACTAGTGCACACACGTACGTGTACTACTATTGCGTACACGTACGTATACTACTAGTGCGTACACATACGTGTACTACTATTGCGATCCCATTACGGGTACGCACAAGTAGTACACGTACATGTCCTACTAGTGCATACCCGTAAAGGGATCGCAATAGTAGTACGTGTACTACTATTGCGTACACGTACGTGTACTACTAGTGCGTACACGTACGTGTACTACTAGTGCGAATACATACGTGTACTACTATTGCGATCCCTTTCCGGGTACGCACTAGTAGTACACGTACATGTACTACTAGTGCATACACGTATATGTACTACTAGTGCGTACCCGTAAAGGGATCGCAATAGTAGTACACGTACGTGTACTACTATTGCGTACACGTACGTGTACTACTATTGCGATCCCTTTACTTGTACACACTAGTAGTACACGTACGTGTACGCAATAGTAGTACACGTACGTGTACTACTAGTGCGATCCTTTTACGTGTACGCACTAGTAGTACATGTACGTGTACGAGTAGTACACATACGTGTACTACTATTATGATCCCTTTACGGGTATGCACTAGTAGGACACGTACGTGTACTACTAGTGCATACACGTAAAGGGATCGCAATAGTAGTACATGTACGTGTACTACTATTGCGTACACGTACGTGTACTGCTAGTGCATACACGTAAAGGGACCACAATAGTAGTACACGTACGTGTACTAATATTGCGATCCCTTTACGGGTACGCACTAGTAGTACACATATGTGTACTACTAGTGCGTACCCGTAAAGGGATCACAATAGTAGTACACGTACGTGTACTACTATTGCGTACACATACGTGTACTACTATTGCGATCCCTTTACGTGTACGTACTAGTAGTACACATACGTGTATGCACTAGTAGTACACGTAGGTGTACTACTATTGCGATCCCTTTACGGGTACGCACTAGTAGTACACATACGTGTATGCACTAGTAGTACACGTAGGTGTACTACTATTGCGATCCCTTTACGGGTACGCACTAGTAGTACACATACGTGTACTACTAGTGCGTACACATACATGTCAAACACACTGTACAACTGGTGCAGTAGGGGTACGTGTCAAACGCACCGTACCTGTATGTGGAATTCAAAATTACATAGGGGACACATAAGGGGCAAGTATTATGCCCTAAATGCATGCTGGTTGTCATGGATACAGAGTTTTCTGTTCAAATTTGTCCATCAGGTATCCTGGAAAAGTCAGTTGGCCACAAAATACAATGTTGCAAAGTGGTTGTTGACTTGACATGATGCTCAAAATTTGAACGATGCAAATGCTGTCACTGGTGTATGTTTAAAGGGATTGGAGTAAACGTACGATGCGAATGATTCTGACCAATCACTATGTACTCCTCAAAATGAATGCCACTCAGCAAGACAGATATAAGGCAGCCAGAACCCATGAGAGGGCACTTGCCTGCACAACTTTAGAGTCGACCACACTGTTGCTGTCTCTGCTTCCCTGGACCATGTCACGTACTGTGGAAAGGGCCCAGCCATTCACCCAGGAGGAGAATGAGGCCTTGCTGGACACCCTCCTCCCACAGTACCCCAGCCTGTATGGGAGACCAGGGGAGGAGGTGAGTTCTGACTCCACTACCTTTGCCTATGCACCTGTTGTGTGACAGTCAATATTGTGTCGAGGTGGGACAGACATGCAATGTTGTTTAGAGTGTGTCCCGGTGGGGTCATGCTTATGTCTCTCATGCAGAGCATGATGTAGTTCCTGTGTGCACTCCTCACTTGCATTGTGCTTACAGTGACTTTCACTGCATAGTGCATGACACATTCAGCCTGCCAAATCCTTTGTGGTTTTTTTTCCTGGTGTCATGAGGTGATTCAGTGGTCCCCCCGGTGTGACAGGTGACTGTACCCACAGATGTGTATGAGTTGAGAGGACCTGTGGTGAGAGTGTCCAAATGATGTGTATGACCTCATGGACATTGATGTGTGTGAATGTTCCTTGTCATGTGGGTGAGTGTCTATGTGAAGTGTTGCACCACAGCTGCATGGAGGAGGCAACAGATCTACCCATCTGATGTGACAAGTAAGCCGTGCCTTGTGTCTGACTTGCAGAGCTAGCACGAGACCTGTGACTCCCCACTGGCAAATGGCACATGTGCAGAGTGAGGGTTGTATCCACTGTTGTCAATGACAGGCGAGTGATCTGTGCCTGGGTGTGTCTGTCTAGTCTGCTGAGGGTGCGTCAGTGGAGTGGGATGGTGCGCGTAGATGTGTTCAATGCCCATCTCCACACAGACCCCTGTTGGATGCACCAACAGCAGATGCAGTTGACAGGACACTGACATCAAGGTTACGTGAACACATGCCACACACATGACATAGTCACAAAGGGGCACGCTGATCGTGACATGTCAGTCGATAGTGTGTCCCTGTCCCTGGCATCAGGAGACAGGTGCGGGTGTTGATGACTGTGCCATCCCACTGCTGCCGTGCATGACACAGTTGTACTACAGACACACATGTGGCAAGTGTCAAGGTGATGTGTGCCACAGAGTTCCCCATCACACATACATGTGTCCACAGGTCATCACACATCAATTGTGCAACTAGATCAGATGACCTGTGCAATATCACTGGCTGCCACACCTAGGGCCTGCACATGAAAGTATGCAATGACACGTACTTGATGGACATCCTTGTGCGACTCCTAGCCCTACATTCCTGACATGTGTACGTCTGTATTCCCATTGTAAGCGTGTGAAATGCGTACCCGTACGTGTACGCACTAGTAGTACACGTAGGTGTATGCACTAGTAGTACACATACGTGTACTACTAGTGCGTACCCGTAAAGGGATCGCAATAGTAGTACACGTACGTGTACTACTATTGCGATCCCTTTACGGGTACGCACTGGTAGTACACGTACGTGTACTCACTAGTAATACAAATGCGTACACGTATGTGAACTACTAGTACGTACCCGTAAAGGGATCGCAATAGTAGTACACGTACGTGTACTACTATTGCGATCCCTTTACGGGTACGCACTAGTAGTACACGTATGTGTACTACTAGTGCGTACACGTACGTGTACTACTAGTGCGTACCCGTAAAGGGATCGCAATAGTAGTACACGTACGTGCACTACTATTGCATACACGTACGTGTACTACTAGTGCATACACGTAAAGGGATCGCAATAGTACGTGTACTACTAGTGCATACACATACGTGTACTACTAGTGCGCACACGTACGTGTACTACTATTGCGATCCCTTTACGGGTACGCACTAGTAGTACACGTACGTGTACACAATAGTAGTACACGTACGTGTACTACTATTGCGATCACTTTACGGGTATGCACTAGTAGTACACGTACTACTAGTGCGTACACATACGTGGACTACTAGTGCGTACACGTACATGTACTACTAGTGCGTACCCGTAAAGGGATCGCAATAGTGCATACATGTACGTGTGCTACTATTGCGATCCCTTTACGTGTACGGACTAGTAGTACACATACTACTAGTGTGTACACATATGTGTACTACTAGTGCATACCCGTAAAGGGATCGCAATAGTAGTACACGTACGTGTACTACTAGTGCGATCCCTTTACGGGTACGCACTAGTAGTACACGTAAAGGGATCACAATAGTAGTACACGTACGTGTACTACTAATGCGTACACGTATGTGTACTACTAGTGGGTACACGTAAAGGGATCGCAATAGTAGTACACGTTCGTGTACTACTAGTGCGTACACGTACGTGTACTACTATTGCGATCCCTTTAGGGGGACGCACTAGTAGTACACATACGTGTACTACTAGTGCGTACACGTACATGTACTAATAGTGCGTACACGTAAAGGGATCGCAATAGTAGTACACGTACATGTACAACTATTGCGATCCCTTTACGTGTACACACTAGTAGTACACGTACGTGTACGCAATAGTAGTACACGTACGTGTACTACTAGTGCGATCCCTTTACGGGTATGCACTAGTAGTACACGTACTACTAGTGCGTACACATACGTGTACTACTAGTGCGTACCCGTAAAGGGATCGCAATAATAGTACACGTACGTGTACTACTAGTGCGATCCCTTTACGGGTATACACTAGTAGTACACGTAAAGGGATCACAATAGTAGTACACGTACGTGTACTACTATTGCGTACACGTACATGTACTACTAGTGCCTACACGTAAAGGGATCGCAATAGTAGTACACGTATGTGTACTACTATTGTGTACACGTACGTGTACTACTAGTGCGTACACGTAAAGGGATTGCAATAGTAGTACACGTACGTGTACTACTAGTGCGTACACGTACGTGTACTACTATTGCGTTCCCTTTAGGGGGACGCACTAGTAGTACACGTACGTGTACTACTATTGCGTACACGTACGTGTACCACTAGTGCGTACCCGTAAAGGGATCGCAATACTAGTACACGTATGTGTACTACTATTGCGTACACGTACGTGTACTACTAGTGCGATCCCTTTACGTGTACGCACTAGTAGTACACGTACGTGTACGCAATAGTAGTACACATACGTGTACTACTATTGCGATCCCTTTACGGGTATGCACTAGTAGTACACGTACGTGTACGCACTGTACAACTGGTGCAGTAGGTTTACGTGTGAAACGCACCGTACCTGTGTGTGGAATTCAAAATTACATAGGGGACACATAAGGGACAAGTATTAGGCCCTAAATGCATGCTGGTTGTCATGGATACAGAGTTTTCTGTTCAAATGTGTCCATCAGGTTTCCTGGAAAAGTCAGTTGGCCACAAAATACAATGTTGCAAAGTGGTTGTTGACTTGACATGATGCTTAAAATTTGAACGATGCAAATGCTGTCACTGGTGTATGTTTAAAGGGATTGGAGTAAACGTACGATGCAAATGATTCTGACCAATCACTATGTACTCCTCAAAATGAATGCCCCTCAGCAAGACAGATATAAGGCAGCCAGAACCCATGAGAGGGCACTTGCCTGCACAACTTTAGAGTCGACCACACTGCTGCTGTCTCTGCTTCCCTGGACCATATCACGTACTGTAGAGAGGGCCCAGCCATTCGCCCAGGAGGAGAATGAGGCCTTGCTGGACACCCTCCTCCCACAGTACCCCAGCCTGTATGGGAGATCAGGGGAGCAGGTGAGTGCTGACTCCACTACCTTTGCCTATGCACCTGTTGTGTGACAGTCAATATTGTGTCCAGGTGGGACAGACATGCAATGTTCTTTAGAGTGTGTCCCGGGGGGGGGTCATGCTTATGTCTCTCATGCAGAGCATGATGTAGTTCCTGTGTGCACTCCTCACTTGCATTGTGCTTACAGTGACTTTCACTGCATGGTGCATGACACATTCAGCCTGCCAAATCCTTTGTGGTTTTTTTTCCTGTTGTCATGAGGTGATTCAGTGGTCCCCCCGGTGTGACAGGTGACTGTACCCACAGATGTGTATGAGTTGAGTGGACCTGGGGTGAGAGTGTCCAAATGATGTGTACGACCTCATGGACATTGATGTGTGTGAATGTTCCTTGTCATGTGGGTGAGTGTCTATGTGAAGTGTTGCACCACAGCTGCACGGAGGAGGCAACAGATCTACCCATCTGATGTGACAAGTAAGCCGTGCCTTGTGTCTGACTTGCAGAGCTAGCACGAGACCTGTGACTCCCCACTGGCAAATGGCACATGTGCAGAGTGAGGGTTGTATCCACTGTTGTCAATGACAGGCGAGTGATCTGTGCCTGGGTATGTCTGTCTAGTCTGCTGAGGGTGCGTCAGTGGAGTGGGGCATGTGACTGCTTGGCACGTGCTGGCCATCAGCCTGCTGTTGCATGTGCTGCACAGTGTGTGGCATGATCAGTAAGTGTGTCATACCCCTCATGCCACCTGTTGACTTTGAATGCCATGTAGTGCATTGGTGCTTGCACACAGGCACATTTCTTATTGTGAATGAGCAAATTCCTGTCAGCATACTATGCCCTGTTCAACATTTCAAAGATATACTAATGTGTGTCTCTGGGACATGGAGCAGGTGTATTGATGTAGTGTCACTTTGTCATCCGGACAGGTAACTGCCTACGAGAAGGGGGTGATCTGGAACAACGTCGTCAGGGCCGTGAGAACTGCGGGGGAGCGTAGTCGGCAGCTGCCACAGGTCCGCAAGAGGTGGCAGGACATCCGGTGCTGGACCCGGCGGATCGCCCGGGTCCAGCTGGGGCTCGACAGTCCTCGCCCCCACGGGGGCCTACGACGCATGACCACCCACGTGAAACGTGTCCTGGCGGTGGTCTTCCCTGACCTCGATAGGCAGATACAGGAGAGACTGCAGCAAGGAGGGGGTAGGTACATGGCTTTTTGTTGTGTTATGTGTCGCCAGCTTTTGGAAGTGCTCTATAGCCTGAATACACTCCCAGTGTTTATATGTGCAGTGCCTTTTCTGTTCCCCAATATCACCTGGTGCTCTTTTTCATCCCTTCCCCTCCTTGACATGTGTCCCCTGGTCTGTGTGTAATCACATTTGCACATGGTCATCTAGGGTGCCAGTAAATCTAAGTGCACATAGCTTTCTGCATCATTTTGGAGGGTGGTCTGTGACTTGTGTTGGTACCTTGCCTGTGCCATGACCTGTTCACTATGTTGGGGGTCCATATTTGTTATCACTGATGATGATTCTCAACATAGGAGTGTGAGCTTTCAACTGAACACCCTTGCAGCATGCATGACCAATGTTGTGGCCTCAGATATGATGTGCATGAGTGTGAGATATGCATATTGCCATGACGGTTGAACATGGTACAGTCAGCTCATTCCAGGACCACGGAGCAGTGTGCCCACTACAGTCCCCTGAGACACCCTGGCCTCCTAATCATGTGTGTCATCCAACACTGTGCACATTCACTGTGGGTTCAGCATAGGTCTGCCTCTGTGGCATTGTTCCCTGGCCTAGTTTGTATTTATCAAATGTGTGCTACATGTGTCCACTGGACAGGGATACACCATTTTGCTTGTGCATACTCACACTGGGCAGTGACTGTGTGGCTATTCACAACAATCTGTTGATGGTTGTTTGTCACAAATATGTGTTGCCAGCCCCACGAGGTGATGTTGTATAAATGAAGCAATTTTTCAAGCACAGTTATTGTAACCCTGAATAAGAGGTGTCACTTCTTGATCTGTATCAATCACATTGACTCAGGTATGGGGGGGGTGTGCGGGAGAGGCATACATGTGCAACCCTGAATTTTCATTGCCAGGTCTGACTTGTGTGTGAGACTTGGCTGTACCGAAAATCACCATGCAGTGCCCCTGTGATGCTGGCCAGTGCTTCATGTTCGTGCTTTGCAGCCTGTGTCAGTTTTTTACAAACATGAATCCTGCTCATACATTTTTTGCACCTGTGTGTGGTTCAGATGCAACGCAGTTTGGACTTTGTGTGCTGACATCTGTGTGTACATTCTGGCTTGCCATGAAGGTGTCCCCACAGTACAGCTATGCTTTTTTACAACCCAATTGCAGGCTCATTAGCTCATGCATTGTCCTGGGTGTGGACATGAGTCCCACTCCAGATGACAGGCAGTAGGTCATATGTGTAGCCAACTGTGTTATCAGGTGACGGATGGCCATGTGACAACTGATATAATTCAAGTTGTTACTCTTAAAATTGTACCTTGGCACTCACAGCACTTGTCAACAGTTCTTCATGTTTTAGATGTGGAAATGTGAAGATTTGTGTTAAGAACACTGATGTGCCTGCATGAAAAACAGTCTAACAAGGAAGTGCACACCAAACGACATTTCCACTTTCATGAAACACGCCGGCACCTTTTCAAATAAGCCACTGTTGGAATTAAATGGTGTGGCAGATTCTCCATCTACAAGTTCCCACAGTGGTCTTGATTTTGTGAGACTCCTTTGTTGTTGGTGATACATACTAACGAGTCTCAAGACATCCAGACCTACGTGGGCCCATGAATATTTACTTCCTGCAACCCCATTTATTTCTAACTGTGGCTTCTTAGAAAAGGTGCCAACTTCTTCAATGACAGTGTAAAAGTACTTTTGTGTGCACTGCCTTGTGCAACATAGTTCATGCAGGCACATGAGTGTTATTTTCACAAAATGGCGAATTGCCACATTCAAAACATGTCGATTCAGTGAAGTATTGTGAGTCCCAAGGTAACCACATTTTTTAGTATGGTGTTCCAAAGTACTTACAGGTCTCGGAGTGTGGTGACACCTTGAGTATTGAGGTGCGTTAGTTTACCTTGGGTGCACCACTAATGTTTCTTTCAGGGTAAACAAGAGGTGGCATGACTTCATTGTATTGCTGTGCTCACCGGTTCACAGACACTAGCTTCTCAGTGTATTTCTCATTCAAGTTGTGGCCTGGTGTGTTCTTTTTGTCCTGGTGTCCAAGTGGCATAGTGGGTCTACAAACTGGGCAGTACAGGGCTTACATATGTGCGGAGTAATCTAGCTGTTACTCATGATGCATTGCCGGATATGCACTGTGACAAATTGGTTTGTGCTCATGTGTCAGATGTATATGATAGAGATCAGGGTGTATATAATATTCCCACTACCACGGATAGAGTAATCTCACAGTTACACGCACATGCATACATCATACGCTAGGGCCCATTTCACTAACATACGCTCAAATACTCTACCAGCAATAAACCTGTGGAAAGAAAACACTCCTAAACACCCTGCATCTATATCGAGGCCGATAAGACCTGGTTTTTGTGACTGTCCCTAAGCATAGTCTATACAATATATACAACAATAATCAATAACGCAAACCCAATAATTGACAAAAAAGAATATCCAACACCATGTTTAGAATTATATTGCTTTATCTAAAATTAGTCAAAGAAAATTAATCAGAATAAATCATTTCTCATAGTTACCTATTCTAGCTAAATGTCAGAACGGGTCAGGACAAGTCTCTCGGTAAATGTCTCTCAAGACGACGAAGTCCCTTCAGCATCAATCCTCAACAACGCAGGTTCAATACGCGGCAAAGGCAAAATGGCAAGTGGCAAAAAGACCCTCTCTAGGCTAACATCTTATAATATTCTAAACAATAGAAAGATACATTGGAACATAGGAAAAATCATAATGTCCGCCGGACTTGCTGAGCAGAGCGAGAAGGAAAGGATGTAACATTGCTACATTTGTGAATCTCCGCTCAGGAAAAATACACATAGCGAAAACTACGGAACAGGAACCAAGAAAATAAAACATGTATCACAATTATCCTGCTTCTCCTCGGCCATCGAGCCACAGTTCAGAGTTTCCCTCTAAGGCTCCTTTGTTTTCCAAGGCTGCCAAGGACACTTTCACTTCTCCTGGAGAACTCCCAAAAACTGCTGCCGTCCTCATGGAAAGTTTTTCGACAAGGACCATGGTCAGTTAGCTTCAGGACCATTTCCAGCAGGGGTCTCCCTCGTCTCAGTTTTCAAATTATAATCACAGCCAGGCTCACTATTCAGCCTTCTTTCTTTAGCCAACATAGGCCTTAATAGACCATCTTAATTAAAAGAGACAAAAACAACGTTACTACAGCATAGTGATTAAACAGTGTTAACCCCACTAATACCCTTATGTGTATGCATTTATCTAGCACTCGCAACATAGAAAGCATTAATTCAAAAGCGTTTTGTGCTAAAAAATAAACAGCACATAGCAACGTTTAAACATGAAAACGCATTTAACACACGCGTTATTATCAGTCAGCACATTTAAGCACATTCACGTGTAACACTTTCTTGTTAAAACAAATGGATTGATTAAAATAAACGCACTTGCACAAGACAAATAATTAATTATTAATTATTAATACTTTAGTACAACGAATAGACATGCCAGAGCTTCAAAAGCCCCAGAATTTTCAAACTGAAAACTCTGCTCCAGCATATACAGGTGACTGATGCATTTCGGTTTCTTCTCCTTGCCCACAGAATCATCATCCGAAACCGAGGGAGACACCTGCATGGACCTGGAGGAGGGACCCAGCAACAGTGCCACCAGTGCTGTGGAGTCAGAAGGAGCCAGTGGCACGGAGGGCGAGGGGAGTCAGTCGGAGGACCTGTCTGGAGGCGAGAGCATCTACGACGCCGACGCCTCCTCCATTACCATCTCCGCCCTCCCAGTTGCTCCCGTCCCTCCAGTCCGTGCAGAGACCCTCCATGTCTCCTTCGGCCCAGGCACCGCACCCCCTGCCCCTGTCACCCCTGCTGCCCTCAGTGAAGAGTCTGTGGACATCCTGCGGCAGTTGCAGGTTGGCCAGGCATCAGTGCTGAATGTCCTCTATGAACACACTAAACTGCTCACTCAGGTCGTGTCGTTCATGGAGGGCATGTCAGCAACGATCATTGACATACGCAGGATTCTGCGGTCCATGGACTCTTCACTAACGGCAGCAGTTACTGCCCAGCAGTGCTCCGTCCCCCCCTACCCCGGACCCATCCACAATGCCCTCTCCCATGCCTGCCCAACGCACACCCAGACAGTCACGGGCACGCACCCCAACAGACACATCCAGCACACCCCCAATTAAGGCACAGCGCACACCTCCTGGCACGCACACTCAGGGGGATGTAGGCACACCCACAGGGTCTGGGGGCAGACGACAGACACGCAGCCACAGTCGGAGTCCACAGTCCTCACAACCCGCTTCCTCCAAAACCACTCCCCTTAGCTCCCCTGCCAAAGCCTCACCCAAGGAGACCTAAATGGGTGAGCTGGACCTCGCCCACACTGAGACACCACCCCACAAGCGGGCGAGGAAGTCCCCGGGCGTGGGAGTTGAGTCCCCCCCATGTCCACCCCCTCCCCCAAGAGCGCTGCACCCCATCCCTCGGCCACCACACCCTCCGTTGGCCCTGGGGTATCTTCAGGTGCAGGGGTTAGTCCGGACGTTCTAGCAGCAGTGTGCAGCACCGAGCTCACCTCCACTTTGGCGCTGCCCCACGCCCTGTGGTGGAGACGTCCACCCCTGCATCCACCACACCTACCCATCTCCCTCCTGTCCCTGCAGTGCCTGGTCCTGCCACTAATGATGCCCCCCCGGTCGACAAACCTTGAGGTTACTTTATGCAGGCAAGGTAGGGGTGGACGCGGTGCCCTACGTCCATCCTTGGACTTGAGAAATGGACTGGCCATTGGCCTTTGTACATAGTTTCTTATTAATTAATTTTTTTATGGTGCTGAATAAAGCCTTTTCATTTACTTTCAACACTATTGCATTTCAGGTACTTGATGTTGTCGATGAGGCTCCTGGAGTTGTTGTTCTGGTAATGTGTTAGGGTTCTGAGACATGTTTTTGTATGATAGTCATGAGGTGGACCATGGTATCTGTGTGCCATCACAATGTCTATGCAAATAATCATTGGTAGTGTGTGTTCATTTTCTTTGGAGACATTGTCCCAAGGAGTGTTCCTTCCAATGTGGCACCTGACATGTTCCCTGCAAACATTTCCATAATTTTTGTGCTGACCTGTGTCAACATTTCCTTTGTTGGTGAGGGATCCCTTCAACAATGGCCATGCCTGCTCACTGATGTCTCCTGCTGAATCGTCTGTGCCATCCTTGCTAGTCACTGTACTTGTGTTTTGTGTATGTAGGAATGCCTTCAGGGACAAATTGCCCCTTTACAGAACTATGCATGTGTGTAATCACGGCCTACCACACAAAAGGTACTTGTTATGCAGGGTATTTGGGCACCTGACTCACAATTGTGGGCATTGTATCTAGTGGAATTGAACCATATTCGTACCGTGAGAGCCAACATCTTGGTGGCTGGACCAGCACCTGCACATTCCTATCAGTCCTGGGATGTGCGTGACAGTGTGTGTTCCCTTTGGCTATCTTAGTTTTGTATGCAGTTACATGACTATACAGTCTGTTGGCATGAAATCAGGGTGTATATTGTTATTGTGCTGTATCCGCCATGGGTGGGTATGCATGTGTTATATGTCCTCACACCCACATGTGGTGTGTCATGCAGTGTGTGAAAGACATCCATCCTCCTGGGAGTGGGACACTGCTGGTAGTGATATGCACCCACCCCTCATATGTCTGTCCACTGCTGTGAGTCCTCTGCACCCACCCCTCATATGTCTGTCCACTGCTGGGAGTCCTCTGCACCCACCCCTCATATGTCTGGACACTGCTGGGAGTCCTCTGCACCCACCCCTCATATGTCTGTCCACTGCTGGTAGTCATATGCACCCACCCCTCATATGTCTGGACACTGCTGGTAGTCATATGCACCCACCCCTCATATGTCTGGACACTGCTGGTATTCATATGCACCCACCCCTCATATGTCTGTCCACTGCTGGGAGTCCTCTGCACCCACCCCTCATATGTCTGTCCACTGCTGGTAGTCATATGCACTCACCCCTCATATGTCTGGAGCTGTACACTGCTGGCCTGGACCTAAACACAATCCAATATGAAGGTAACATGCTGGGCCAGTCCTCTAAGCCAACATTCCTGGCGTGTGTACACCTCGTATCCCAAATTTACTGCTGCCGTAACGGGGTACGTGTGGTACGCACCGTACCCAAGCATTCATTGCGTGTGTACGGTCCGTATCTCTGTTCTGATGGTGCCGTAGGGGTACGTGTGGTATGCACTGTACACGTCCACTTCCGTTGTTGCGAAGAGTCTGTGGGGAAGTGACTCTGTGCATAGATGTGTGAGTGGATAATTCACTGGGTATATGTGTTCAAGTCTATATCTGTGAAGGGCTGTATGGCTCAGTGAGTGTGTGTATGAGTGTATTGGTGAGTGAATGGATGCCTCAGTGGTACATGTGCGAGGAACTGCATATGTGAAATGCAGTATATATTAGTGTTAGAGTGTATAAATGACTATATGTGAGACTGAGTGATTGTGAGAGTGCCTGTATGGATCAGTGTGTGCTTGTATTAGTTATTGTATTATTTATTATTTATTTATTTAAACTTCTAGAGCGCGCAGCTACCCACAGTGGGTTTCCCGGCGCTTAGGGACAGACTGAGGAGGAGAAAGAATGTCAAGCTGATTTTACTGGGCTACAAGTTACTGCTGGAAGAGCCAAGTTTTAAGTCCCTTACGGAAACTAAAGAGATTGGTTTCTGTCTTTAGGGTCACAGGAAGAGCATTCCAAAATCTAGGACCTAAAAAGGCAAAGGAACGGCCCCCCATCTTTGCTAGCCTAAATCTGGGAACAGAAAAATCACCGTGTGCTGATGATCTTAGAGTTCGACTGGGTTTATAGGCCTGAATAAGGCCCTGAAGGTATTTTGGGGCTGACCCGTGTTTGATTTTAAAAATGTGACACAGGGCTTTGAATTTGATTCTGTTTGAAATTTTAAGCCAATGAAGGTCACGAAGTGCTGTGGAAGCAGAAGTTCTCCTAGGAACATTGCAGAGCAGACGGGCAGCAGCGTTCTGCACAACCTGAAGTTTTTTTATGGTTGTTAGATCGGCTCCAAGATATAGGACGTTGCCATAGTCCAGGCGGGAAACAACCAGCGCCTGGACTACCGTTCTTTGTGTGGAGAGGGGCAACATCCACAAAATCTTCTGAAGCCATCTCAAGGTGGCAAAACAGATAGAGGCCACCTTTACAGCCTGCTGTCTCATTGTGAGTTTCTCATCAATGATAAACCCGAGATTGCGAACTGCAGTTACAGGTTGCGGGGTAGGTCCCATATCATTGGGCCAATGGTGGGGGCCCCAGAGATCCTTGTTCTTGCCTAGTATCACTACCTCGGTTTTATCACCGTTAAGCTTCAAAAAGTTACTCTTCATCCATTTGGAAACACGAATCAGACCTTCTTTCAGAGCAGAGGTGTTATTGCACTCTTTATTAGAGAGAGAAAAAATGATCTGTGAGTCGTCGGCGTAGGAATACAGTGTGAGACCAGCTTCCTCTACAATAGTAGCTAGGGGTCTTACATAAATGTTGAATAATGAGGGGCTGAGTATCGACCCCTGGGGAACACCATACGCCGAGGGATAAGTTGTAGAAGAAGCAGAAGAAGAAAACACCTGAAAAGTGCGATCTTTTAAAAAAGAGGCTATCCAGGCTAGAGCTGCACCCTATACTCCCAGGGACCGGAGAGTCGCGAGGAGGATGGAATGAGACACAGTGTCGAACGCCGCACTAAGATCGAGAAGGATCAAGGCTGATGTTTCTCTGCGATGGACACTGTGACGCAGACTCTCGGTGACTCCTAGGAGTGTGGTTTCAGTTGAATGATGCGCTCTAAAGCCTGATTGGGACGGATGTAAAAAGCCCGAGCTCTCCACAAGATGTGTTAATTGTGAATTTATGTGCCTTTCCAGGATCTTTGATAGAATGGGGAGCAATGAAATTGGTCTGAAGTTAGACAGGTTGGTGATGTCTGCTCCAGCCTTTTTTAATAAGGGAATTATCATTGCATGCTTCCACTCCTGTGGAACATATGACTCAAGTAATGAAGAGTTGAGAAGTTGCATTAGCACTTGACGTGGGCTAAGTTCAAGTAGTTTTAAAATCTTGGCGGGTGCCGGATCCCGTGGGGAGCCAGATTTAATGCTATTTAGGCAATAGGAAAAAGAGGCATCATCAAAGGGTAAACAGTTTGCAAGTTTCGTCCTTGTGAGGAGTGAAATATCTGGAGTCAGAATAGGGTCTGGCAGAGGCGTATCATTAGATGTAGAAGTACTTAATGAGTCGTAGATGCGCTCTACTTTAGATATGAAAAAATTCGCAACAGAATTGCATTGAGCCTCTTCCAGTACGGAAGGGGCTGGTACCGTATCTGATCCAGTTAATTTCTTCACAACCGAAAAAAGAGTACGAGGACAATTTTGGGCATTGGTTACTGTGTTCGAAACATAGGCAGCTCTGGACATTTTACAATGATGATGGTAGTCCCTAAGGGCTTCCTTGTAGGCTATTTTACGGGAGGCAGAGTAAGAACTTCTCCATTTTCTCTCAGAAATCTTACAGCTAGATTTCATGCGTTTTAGATCTTCAGAAAACCAAGGCGCCGGAGGTCGATGAGATGAGGAGTTTTTAAGTGTTAAAGGAAGAAGTTCATCGATGGCAGAATTCAGCCATTTGAATACTTCAGAGTTTAATACAGATGTGGATTTGTTGGTATTAGGAAGAGTATTCGATAGACGTGCGTTAAGATCAATAGTATTAAGTTTGTGCAAACGACGAATAAACACATCCTTACTGCTGCTGTTTTTATTTTGATTTTCTGTCTGAGATAAGGCAAGGTGTACAGCATAATGGTCCGACCATTCCAATGGACGGGCAGGAAAAGAACATTCAAAAGGGAGATTTGAAAGGACAGGGTCCAATAAATGCCCAGCAGAATGTGTAGATCCAGAATTGCATAATAAGATATTTAAGGCTTCCAATTCAGATAAAAACAGTTTGCTGACATTGCATTGACCATCTTCCAGATGGAGGTTCAGGTCGCCAAGAATGGAAAAGTTGGCCGCTTTCAGGGAGAGAGGAGCAATAATGTCAGCAAAGGAAGTTATCCAGGTGTTAGAGTTACCGGGGGGACGATAAATCAGGAGACCAGACAAAGTGAACTGGGGGCTAGTAGCGAGCTTAAAAAGTCCGGCTTCGCATCCAGGCATGGGGAAAGCATTAAGAGTACATGTATAGTTTGACTTAAAAATAATCGCAATGCCACCCCCTTTACCAGTGTCTCTATCTATTTTAACCAGTTTATAACCGTCGGGAATCGCCATGGCAATATCAGGCCCCGAACTAGCCTGAAGCCAGGTTTCTGTAAGGAACATGGCGTCAGGATTTTCATCTACTATAAAGTCGTAGATGTCGGTCTTATGTTTTGGAAGTGATCTACAGTTCACACTCCAAAACTAGAGCGCTGTCAATCCCACCCACACACAAGATGGCCGCCGCTATTCAGTGCCCGGGACCGGCTCCACAGCGTCAATGCTCGGCTGGGAGTGGCCCAGGGCAGCGGGAAAGAGGGGGAACGAAGTGGGCGATTAGAGCCCACCAAATCAAGCTAGATTGCTTAAAGTTGCTACAGAAAGGAAAAAACGCTGATATTGCAGTATGTGCAGTTTAAAAACAGGTAAAATCAGCAACAATGCAAATAACACAACCTCCCGGCTTCCGCCTCAGGAGGTGCTCAAGCAGTCACACTGCTGTTGTGGAAGTATGTATTAGTATATGTTTAAATAAGTGAGGTGGTATATGCGTAACTGTACAGGTGAGTAAATAAAACTGTGATTGATTATTTCCATTACTGACTACGTGTGTGTATAACTCTATCATTGAGAGGCGGTGTGTGAGTGTCTGTATAGATATGTGACTGGATATGATAATGCTGTATTGATGGCTGACTGTATGTATGAGTGACTGTATGGGTGAATGAATGGTTGTGTGTGTAGACCTAGGAGTTAGTGAGTGGATATGTACTAACTGGTATTGGTGTGTTCATGGTTTTGAAAATTATAGTCTCTATTTTAGAGTGGGTGTATGAACTATTACATTAGGGTCTGATGAGGTGCATCAGATTTTCACGTGGATGATGTCATCAGTGATGTCATTTGAGATGTCATCAGTGATGTCATCAGTGATGTCACTGACCATGTCATGAATGATGTAATATGTGACGTCATCAGTAGTGCATTGCGGGGGCACGAGTTATAGTTAGCTCAACTAACTATAACAGGGGAATTTCTATGGTTTTCTATTAGTGAAATGTCCAATTAACTATAACGTCCCTGAAACCTATGGTTTTTCAGTGAATTTCTAAGGTTTTTTAAATGCTAATTCCTAACTATAACATCTGTAAAACCTATGGTTTTTTCAGTGAATTTTGAAGGTTTTTTACATGTTAATTTCATATTTTAATATTTATAAAACCTATATTTTTCCAAATTTTTTAAATAATATTTTCGAACTCTATAAATCTATTTTTAACTTTAAAAATTATGTAATGTTTTATATCTTCCAAAAAATAATCTATATAATTATTTATTTTTTCTGAGAAAACTAGAGTCCCGTACCGGTAGTCTACCAAGCTCCATCACCACACGAATCCTACCCGCCATATTAAAATTATGCGCATTTCATATCCGACAAGTTCGTGGCACCACGTCCCGCGTAAGAACATATACATATGAGGTCGCGCCAGCTGCTACTTTGCTATGCGACGGGTACGCAATACCAAGCCGCGCGTTCCGTCATGTATATATGGGGTCGCGCCCTGTGTTACGTCATAGACATATGGTGCCGCGCCGGGTACGCCATTACCTCATTTTTTTTGTATGTCTCAAAACTATATCTACATAACTTTAAAGTGTATATGAGAGCAAGCGATAATCTAAAATATTTTAAACATTTGTATATTTCTAACTGTAATAAACTTATATTATGGTAATATTTTCTCAAAATCGTGTTGGGTGCGACCTCTTTGCGTGCTCGCTGCGCGATTCCCATGTGACATTAAAGAAAAGCATTTGATTGGTTCATAACATTTCCCATTGTAACAGTTGGAGGACCCCACCCATTTTCGCCATTCTCTCTACAGCGTTTGATGAGAGACTCCTCTTCTGCTTACAGAGCTTTTTTGAAAACATTTTGCTATGTACACATATCTGACAGTACACACAACATGCAACCATCATCTTCATCAATATTCATTCTCTGTAAAGCAACCTTCCACCTGTGATAGCCATGCATCTAAAAGCTACATAACAGAAATTTTCCCCACTGCCAGAGGTAACATGGTTGCATACGCTGTCCACAGCACAATGTAATGTGGTACGGCCCAGGGGCAGTATCATGCATAGATAGTGAACACACGGACACAGATAGATAGTGGAAGTGGGTACGGGCATGTGCGCTCGACTCCTTTATATTACCAGGGTCACATATCCATTGACGTCTGTGCTGGATGCGTGTGCGGTGAGTGTAAACCAGCCCTCAGAGAATGGTTGTTGCTAGCATCAACTACAACAGTAACCATTGGATCACACACAGAGATTCAATAATAAAATGGTCAATAGTTTGTGCTGCAGTAAGGTAGGGACAGTAGATGTAAAATAATACAGAAAAGATTATATCGTAAAAGAACCATAACTTGTGGTATACTGAGATACAGGAAGTAGATCTGAAATAATACACAAAAATATTGTATCATAAAGGGTCCAGCAGTTCTAGTGCACTCAGATAGCCAGATCAAAAGCATTCAGCATGTGCACAGCCAGCGATGAAGCGTGCTGCGAGCGGGCCGTACTAGCAGCAATGTCTGTTGCCATCAACACTTCATCATCTACAATAGCAACTCAATCTCAATTGTGAACACTGCTCTCTGCAGTGTAGGCCAGAGAGAGCGGTCAGCAAAGACCCACAGCTACGTAAGGTGGGCTTGAGCTACACAGTTTGTCGTACGCGAAGCAACAAAAAGCGTGTGCGGAGCCTGCGATAACGCGTATGCATGGTGCGGACAGAGCGCACTGCAGCAATGTCTTTTCCTACAGGACTGTGTCATCTACAATACCGACTCGATCTGAATTGTGAACACTGCTGTCTGCAGTGTAAATTGAAGGCATTAGTCACACAGACATCCATTAATACTTTTTCTCACTTCCTCTTCCCAAAATACAACAACATAAATTACAGAAAACTCTGCAATAAATAAATCAAAACAATTCGAATTACGATTTCTACTGTCCACAGTGTAGGCTATTCATTGTTCCTTTGAACTTGCAAGATGAATTTCACCATTGTACTAAACATATAACTCATCTAAAAAAAATTCTTCAAGCAAATATACTAAAAAAATATTTTGTATATTTCAAAAAGTTGTAGTCAGTTGCCTACTGAATTCTGTAACTCAACAATCACAACTCGATCTGAATTGTGAGCCCTGCTGACCGCAGTGTAAGCCAGAGGCAGTAGTCATTAACACCTCACAGCCACGTGCCGTTGGGTTCGGATGCACGGAGTTGGTTGCACCCAGTCGGAGGCGGTACACAGAAATCATCACAGACTTTAACTTCTGACATCCTCAATCATATAATCAAGACCCCGTTTCACTGTTCGGACCTTCTGTACCGCGGTGTAGTCCTCCGACTACAGTCAACCAAGCCCAATAATCATGTGCAGCAGTTAACTATGGAAGCACAGACACTGACTGATGCACCTCAACGGAAACAGTTCTGTGAAAAGAAAGCAGCAGTTAATATCGGACACCGTCCATTGTGGGATCAAGACACCATTCCACTGTTAGGACCTAGAGTTGATTGCACCTGTTCGAAGGGAGTACCTTCATCTCAACTCTCAGATGCAGTTCTTCCATTGTGGGATCAAGACACCGTCCCACTGTTGGGACCTAGAGTTGGTTGCACCTGGTGGAAGGGAGTACCTTCATCTTCACTCTCAGATGCAGTTCTAACATCGTCCATTGTGGGATCAAGACACCGTTCCACTGTTGGTACCTGTTCGACTACTGTGTTAGTAGTATACAGAGCGCTCCACGCTGCTGGGCCTCAAACTGAACGCTGTGTGCCTGTGACGCGGTAGCCAGCGTTGATCTGAGGAGACCTTCCAACCTCGCAGACCTCGCCCCAGGAGCTTCCACCGGCACGTGGTGGGCCCTCTTTCATATAATGCAGTAGCGAAAGGTGAACTGTGGGACATATGTGCGTCGCAGCGGCCATGACGGTTTCTGGGTAGTACCAGGCTGAGAGCATTATTCCCGCAGCCACCTTCACTCACGAGGTCAACCTCGTGGCGGTGTGAGCTGCGCAGACCTGGCAGACACGTTCGCCATTCCGGAAGTGAACCACACCCAGAGAAACGTGCCTTTTATTCATACCCCTACGCTAGCCTTGCGTACGCCGATCCAGCCCACTACGCTAAAGATTTAGGGGGAGAAGGACACGTACGCGCTATGTTTTCGAAATCTTCCCTACTGACTGTACTATTATGGTTCCGTCCACTATCTACTTCACTCAATAGACCATCAGTGTATGTTCACATGTACATGTGTGTGCTCTGCATATTCAAGTCTGTCCGGCACATCCCCTCAACACTTTGCATTGTATACTTTTATAATCGAGAATCACTTGCCACCTTCGCACATACTTTGCTCCCATCTCTCCCCGCCTTCTGCATTGTGTAACAGAGGTGCTATGCCATGTTTGCTTTGTGTAATGGCTAGCCACGGTTCCCACAGTACATAGTGTCATTGTGTCTGATAGGTGTACATGTTGTTTGTCATGTTGTATGCGATTATATAAGGTAGCGCGTTTTTTCACAAGTAGTGGTTTCTCCCATTTACATATCGCTGTCTTAAAGACCATACAGAAGTTTTTCTCACAGGTGCAAACTGTGACCACAATGGCAGTCATTCATTACTATGCAAGAATTTCCAACTGCACGACACTTCTAAGCTTACAGCCCCCAATCTTGCCTGCTTTCTTGAAAGCACGCCAACTCCCACAATCAGACCAACATTCACACAGCTTTCGAATGGCAGTTATCTGCTTCTCAATAACATGCACTCCTACGGAATGTGGGGTGGCATACCGCATGTCCTTACTGTTTCAAACCGAGTAACTTCCTGTAGCAATGTCTCTTCCCACCCACACAAACTAACTCCCAAACTTCAACTTGGCCTTGAATCCCTACTTTGCAAACAGATTTCATTAAACTAACCAAACTAAAGCGCTTTTCTTCACAACAGAAGTGCCCCTTACTTTGGCAAAAGAAATTTATCGCCTGCAGATAGCACGAACTTCCAGTAAAATACAGTCCTTTTTAAATTCGAACCTCCCATTATACTTTGTAAATTGTTACCCAATTTTCAACACATCTCACACTCAAGGTCTGGCATACTTTTTTAATACGGTCTCCTCCGGCCTTCTCACAGCCTTTCAAACTGTTTTTGGTATAATACCACACTTCATTCATTCGATCACCCTGGAATAACAGGAACAGTGCCCAAAATTCTCGCTCTCTTTGCGGCCATCCTACTACTATTTTTGCTTGTAAAAAATGACTGCGCTCCCTGTGGTAACAAGCATCGCCGACAGAATACGCCTCTACGTGAAGCTACATCAATACCATGAAAAAATCGAACAACTTTTCGGCTGCCTGCCTCTATCTATTATCGGAGCCAGCTACAACATGACATTTATTTACACATATACAATCTGCGTGCAACCGTCTTTCTATTGCAAAACTTGCCCATTCGACTGGCGAATGGATGTATGCCTTGCCAACATCCCAACAATCGCTCCCGATATCCAGCAGGTAATGGAGTATCTTGAAATCCATGAACTCGATTGTTCAAGCAGTAGAGCAGTTGCGGATGCAACGCAAAAAGATATCGTGGAGGAATTGGATTTCTGCGCAGCCACGAAAGATCTACTGCTACGTACGGCCTTTGACAACATCGCAGATTGCCTGCCAATTAAAATTGCCGCTCCAACATTCGAGGAACATTACTGTCCCTTCGAAGATATGAATTGGATCGCTTCCCTTTTCTCACACAATGGCAACAATGACCTCTTGGAACATTACGCATCTCAAGCCGCTGAAGAACTTCCGGACTGCAATCTCCAAGATTTGTAAGAAATTCACGTTCTGCTTGGATTGATTTTTACCAACTTTTTTGAGTTTTTCCTTTAAATTTTTTGAATACACTTCAATTGAACTATTTTCATATAATAACTTTCTAAGTATGCTCAGGCATTTGAACTCTGTTTTCATTATTGCCCCTTACGTCTCCAGTCTAACCAGGGATGGGTGATGTATGGCCTATCCAAATACGCTATTTACTTCCTAAATTAGCCTAAACCCGACATCCATTTTGAAACCATCTCTATTCTTTGTGCAGACGTCTCTCTGCTTGCCTGTTATCCACGAAGCCCTTTCACACAAATGTACTCATCCTCAGCTTGTACTCACATCAAAAAACACGACATTGTTTAGGAACTGGTTGGCACAGTGTGCTAATCGTATCCTACCTTTATTTTCATTATAGAATTGAGTCATTCATGTCTAATAGATATTGTTTATGTCACATGGAACTGTTACATGTAATGTGGAATTCACTAATGCAGCAGCTTCAGATTTAAATATAACAGAATCGGTTAGAGTTTGCCTCAGCTCGATGCCTTAGCTTTTTGCACAAGAATTATTTTTTTGAAAGAGCTGAAGACAATAATGTATGGTTTGACGAGAAGGGTACCTAATGTGCTTCTCAGAAGCACAATTTTGTGTTCCTCCTCAAAGTTCCGATGTGACTGGAACTATTACCAATTCTGACATGCACCAGATTGAATCTACCGTACAAGAGATTGCTGACTGTTCTACTGTTGATAATTTTGTGTTATAACAAAGCAGTACCAGGGTACCGAAAAAGTTTGGTGATTACACTTTGCAATTTTTTTTTGTTTCTTTTCTTAAAGGATACATGTGCTAATCGTAGCCTACCTTTATTTTCATTATAGAATTTCGAGTCATTCAAGTGTAATAGGTATTTTTTATGTCACATGGAACTGTAACATGTAATGTGGAATTCACTGATGCAGGAGCTTACGTTTGAATACAGCAGAAGTGGTTGGAATTTGCCTCAACTGAATGCCTTACCTCTTGTACCAGTGGAACCATTTATGGCACTTAAATAAAGACACTCTTTATATAACTTTCAGACTCCATCGCTTTATTACACACAGCCACTTTCTTAGACACACCTCATTTCACCATTTCTCTTCTGTGGCATTGCAACATTCTGCATTATATTCTTCACGATTATTTCTTTATTCCTCCTTCCTATTACACACTCCCACTTTCTTAGACACACCTGATTTCACCATTGCTCTTCTGTGGCATTGCAACATTCTGCATTATATTCTTCACGATTATTTCTTTATTCCTGCTTCCTAAAACACTGCATTCGAGTCTTCAAAAAGTAGAGGTGAGCAGTTTGCTTCCCACTCCCTGTATCGTATAAACGCATACTAACACTACTTACACAGATAGGCTAAAGTGGCCAGTATCCTACAACGCCCACACACATCACTTTACAGCAATCAGCTCACAGCTTACGCTCACGGTTTCATCCCCGAGTCTTCAGACCAGCACCAGTGAGTAGTTTGCTTCCCACTCCCGCTATACTCTAAACGCATACCAACACCACCTGCACAGCTATCCTACAGCGGCCAGTATGCTACAGCGCCCAGACCACATCAGTTTACACCACTCAGCTCATGGTTTAGGTGCATGCTTTCATCCCCGAGTGTACCAGCACCTCACCTCAGCACCCTCTCACTCTCTGCAAAACAGCACTTTCACACCGGTAGGACTAAATACTTTGCTTCACACTCCCTGTATAGCACACCCTAAACACCCCACAGACGTTACAGTGCTCCTACCCACCCCTTTCCTACTTTTTTCGCCCTTTTTCCCCCCTTACACGTTTCAACGGAATCACAAAATGGCGGCCAAAATTTCCTAGTTGTAACCTCTCGCACCGCTCACAGCCTATAAGCAGCAAGCTCGTGTTTGTAACACCTCAGCCAATCAGATGGCAGAATTCCCAAATATCGATATCTGTAAATTTCAATATTTCTCCAAAACTACTGAACATATTTACACCAAATAAACAAAAGCGTGCTTTCTGGACCAAGACCCTTCTCCCAGCCAAATTTGGGGTAATTCCGTTCACCCGTTCGACCTGTAGCCTCGTCTTAAGTTTCCTATGGAAATTACCATAGAGAAAACATGTTTTGGGACCCTCCTTTTCTCTCAGCCCCCCCTTGACGAATCACCCCCAAACTTCCCACATATGAGCTGATATGAACAAAGAATTAGTTTGGAAACTTTCATGAAGATTTATCAAACGACGCCAAAGTTATAAGCAAAACAAAAAATGCTCTTCCTATGGAAACTTGGTCCTAACTATAACTACATACTGGCGACCGCCAGTAGGTAATATATATATATATACAGAGCGACTGACCCCCCGCAACCCCGGAGAAGCCGTGAGAGACCTGCGGGAGCCAGCGGACGTCGAGTCGGAGGACTCGGGGAAAGCGCAAAACCCAGCAGGTAGGAGTAAGCCGGGAAATTGTGGGGTGAGGAGGTGTGCAATATGTTGCTCAGCGGTTGACAGTAATTGAGCGCTGTGAGCAACGCGGACATTTGTAATATTTCCTCATGTCGGCAGACCTGGTAAGAGCGCGGGAGATGGCGGCAATGGAGATGTTCTCCGATACCCTCCCCATAACAAGTGGAGCCATAGAACCAAGTAAAGACACTCCACAGTGCAATAACACAGTTAAAGATCTATTCAAACAACTTGAGAAAAAAATGAAATCAGAGTAGATTATATGGTGGGAATCAAGGTCACTGCAACGATATATTGACGTTGAAAGGATACCGAGAGGTTTGCGCATTCTAACTGCACCAAGTTATGATGATCCCAATCCCGAGCTAATGAAAGAATGGGCTGCATGCAACTTAGAATCATCACGTAGACTCACACTTATCCTCATAAAATATCTGATATTGACAGAGCTAAATTATTTAAGGAAATTGAGGAAATAGAGGAGGAGTTGGAAAAACTCGACCACAAGGAAGAACAAACAAAACTACGAAGCGACATGACAGCCCGACTAAAGAAAGAAGAGGATAAGATCAAAGCCAGAAAGGCATTTAAGTTCCAAAGAGACAAAAATGATTATGATCTAGGGCAGATATTCACGTTTGCCAAACAGTATGATGCCATTAGAAAATCGAAGTTTCAACATGGCGGTGGATTCTCGAAAATACCAACTGTAGCTACAACAACACAATCGGACATCAGCTCTGGAGGCAGTGAATCCGAATCAGAAATGCGCAATGCAGCGGCGACGTGCCAGAAACCAATACCTTCGCCTGGGGAAGAACTGAATTTTTTATGCGAAGAACGATGCCAAACGCTACAGCCAAGGCCACCGAGGAATCCAGAAGCGCAAACTTCAAACGGCGGCATAGGCGCAAGGCAAACACAAAGAGATCAAAATCCATCCAGAAAAAGAGGAAGAGGATATTGGAATACCAAACCTCAGAATTATATGACAATCAGAATACCATTGTTAATCTTGCCAATATTAATTTAACTACACAGGAAGAGAACATTTTAAAATTGGGACTATCGTATGCTCCACAAACGGACTTTGACTATGCCTCAGCAAGATTAGATCTCTACAAAGGGGTAC
Source organism: Triturus cristatus (assembly GCF_964204655.1). NCBI lineage: Eukaryota > Metazoa > Chordata > Amphibia > Caudata > Salamandridae > Triturus > Triturus cristatus. The sequence goes on along the minus strand of NC_140590.1, from coordinate 1,246,437,214 downwards.
GAAAATTAAAACTGCAAAAACATTTCATAGTCAACAAAACAACTACAGAAAGAATTTCAAATATAACAGCCAGTGGGGCCTCGGTGCTATCACAGTCTGACGAACCATGTTTACAAGTGATGCAAGACCTTTATGATGAGAATACAATTGAACCCAATTCAAACATCTCAATACCGATACACTCACGGCGATCTGAAAATGGGATAGGTATATCATCAAGTCCGTTCAAACCAAAATCCACTAGTAGAACACACAACTAAATACATTGATTTTTATTTGCAGGGCTTTGTTCAGGATCTGCCATCTTATGTCAAAGACACAAGTGACTTTTTAAGAAAGATTTCCAAATTTATCTGGCAAGAGGATTTCCTATTAATTGCATTAGATGTGACCGCACTATACACAAGTTTTGAACACACGGACGGTTTGGCAGCTGTTGAACATTATCTAATGAAGAGATCAACGGAACATAAAGAACATAGCGATATGTCGATAGATATGATTAGATTTTGTCTATTCAACAATATATTTATGTTCAGCAGCCAACTATACCAACAAACCAGAGGTGTGCCATGGGGGCCAGTTTCTTACTAAGTTATGCCTGTTTAAATATGGGTATGTGGGAGGAACTGGTCCTCATAGAAGAACATGGTCATTATATGCAAAACAAGGTGAAAATGTGGTTACGCTATATTGATGACCTTTTTGTGATTTGGCAAGGCACGTTTGATGAAGCCAATAGATTTGTGGAGCTTATTAATGTTAACAATGTTAATTTGCAATTCACTGCAACTATCAGCAAGACAAGTGTAGAATTCCTAGATACTCAGATTTAAATTGTTAACAACACTTTTGAAACCCGTCTGTTCAGAAAGAAAACAGCTGGAAATTCTACATTGCATGCAAGTAGTTCTCACCCAAAACATTTAATCAACAGCATCCCCTATGGGTAATAAGAAAGACTTTAACTACCACAATGCACTGAGCAAGAACACGCCCAATCAGCCGGACTTTAAATACGACACCAAGAGTGCAATCATTTTCGCTGCTGTACTCCTCATGAGCCATTCCCGTGACAAAGGGCGATGGGACGCCCGAAACGCATAGGGAAATCTTGGCGAATTGGAACTGCTGCCGCAAAGTTGTTTTCTGTGCTGCCCTGCTAATAAAGGAACTTGAGACACGCCATGTGTGGTATCTCCAAATGAGGGAACTGTCGATTGGATTATGTAGTGGCCCTCCCAGGTCACGGAGATACCCCCCTGCAGAAGAGCAGGTCTATCGCTGTCACGAGCACAGCGCAAACGGAATGGCATATATGTTGGCAGGGGCCAAATGAGCAGGAGAAAACTACCTCGTGAGTACACAGTACCCAAATTGGGATTTTAAGAATGTGAAGGAGTGAAAGCAGCGGCACCCATTAGGGGATTAAAATAAGAAAGACTTTAACTACCACAATGCACTGTGCAAGAACACGCCCAATTAGCGGGACTTTAAATACGACAACAAGAGTGCAATTATTTTCGCTGCTGTACACCTCGTGAGCCATTCCCGTGACAAAGGGCGATGGGACGCCCGAAACGCGTAGGGAAATCTTGGCGAATTGGAACTGCTGCCGCAAAGTTGTTTTCTGTGCTGCCCTGCTAATAAAGGAACTTGAGACACGCCATGTGTGGTATCTCCAAATGAGGGAACTGTCGATTAAAAAATATATATATATATATATCCACAAAAAGATGCCCTGAGGCAAGGAAGCACACGACTGATGGATGCTTGTCAAAAAGCCTTTATTTCCAAAAACCGGCAATCCTGCTCCGATAGTTTTGTAATCCTTATGCGTTTCAAAGCTCTCTGGCTTTTTCTTCAGAGGATGACAACTGATGAAAAACTGAAGTTCTCGCTTGGCGCCTTTCACGCATGCAGTTGCAGCCCACATGGGCCTTCTCAGGTGAGTTCTGATTCTCAGCATGCTGGTACCTGTAGTTCCCTACATCGAGCAAAACATAATCCCAAGTGGGTTTCAGTCCATATTTCAGTGTCCTTGTTACAATTAAATAATCCCAGTGGGCTTCAAAAAATGCAAACCAGTGTTTGTTTTCGTTATCTCAGCTGTGCCTGAAGGTTGGAAAGTTCGAACCGTGATGGGCCCCATGTTCACATGGTGGCGCTTCCTTCACGGCCGGGCTGCCATTTTATTCTGCTGCTGCTTATGCCTGTGACCAAGGACGATATTAAAGTAGGTAGATATAGTTAGGACCTATTTTCCATAGGAAATCCGCAACATTCTATTTGGAATAACGTTGGCGCCGATTGACGAATCTTCGCAAAATTTTCCAAACTTTTGGCCAGCTCCTATCCTGAAAATTTCACGGTGATTCGTCAAGCGGTGGCCGAGAAAAAAGGGGGTCCCAAAACGCGTTTTCCCCATGCATTTTCCCATAGGACCTGTTGATGCAGCTACAGCCCGAACTGCTGAACGGAATTACACCAAATTTGGGGAAAAGGTAGACCTCAGTTCAGACTCGTGCCTTTCGCTCAAATGGTGTAAATCCGTTCAGTAGTTCCTGAGAAAATTAGAGTTAAAAAGATAGATATATCTATGGCCTCGGAGGATCCGCGCACCCTCCCCGCACCCAGCGCGCACCCTGCCGTGCACGAGCTGTATTCTAATTGGCTGTCAACACTCCAGATCAGCAAGTGTTGGCAGCCATCTTGTGCCTCGGTAGAACCGAGGCACAAGAAACCAAAAAAAACAAACGCGAAAAACGCGACAAGGGGGCAGGGTAGAAACACCCTGACCCCCAAGGCCTGCTCAGGGGGTCCCACAAGGACCCCCAGGGCCAAAAAAAGAATTTCTTTTTTTTTTAAATCGGCGAGATTCGCGCACCCAGCGCGAATTTCGGCCGAAAAAAGAAAAAAAATCAGCGCGGGCTCCAGCGCTGAATATTCTAATTTGCCCCCAGGGGCCAAATCCCGGGGGCATAATTAAAAAACAGTGTGGGGGGTCCCAATCCCCCCACACTGCCCCGGGGACCGCCACCCCCCAGGGCTTTATTTCAATGTATGAGGGGGGCTCATGGCTCCCTCCGCAGCCCCGGGGACCGCCACCCCCGGGGCTTATTTTTTTTTTTTAAATAAAAAACCTGTGTGGGGGGGCTCGAGCCCCCCATGCCCTTGGGGACCGCCACCTCCCCGGGGCACTAAATATTTTAAAAAGGGGGTCCGTTACGGACCCCCAAGCACTTAAATTAAGTGGGAGGGGGGCCGCGCGGCCCCCCCCAGAGCCAATGATGGCCCTGGGGACGCCACCCCAGAGGGCCGGCTCCTGCAGTGTCCCGGGGTGCCCACCCCCGGGACACTGCTGTTTGCAATGGCAGGGCAGGAGCCTCGCTGCTCCCACCCTGCCATTGCAAACTGCTTTGCTTCATTGAAGCGAGAGCAGGGAAACCTGCTCTCGCTTCAATGAAGCAGAGCAGATTGCTTTTCCACATGGGGAGCAGCATGTTAGCTGCTCCCCATGTGGAAAAGCAATGCCGGCTCCCGCAGGAGGCGGGGAGCCGGTTGGGACCGTGGGGGGATTGGGGACCCCCCCATGGTCTCCAACGAGGTGGTCAGGCCCCGGGGGATGGGGTCCCCGGGGCCAGTGGCCCGGGAGGGTGGCCACACGGCCCCCCTCCTAAAAATTAAAAAAATAATAAAAAAATTAAAAAACGGCCCTGGGGGATGGGGTCCCCGGGGCCAAAAGGGGCCACAGGAGGGAGGCAAACAGCCACCCTCCAAAATACAAAAAAAAAAGGGCCATGCCCCGGGGGATAGGGTCCCCGGGGCAAATTATGGCCTTGGTAGGGGGGCCACGCGGCCCCCTTCCCGATTTTTATTTTTTTTAATAAAAAAAAAATTAGGGGCAGGCCTTGGGGGATGGGGTCCCCAGGGCCAATAAATTAGAAAAAGAAGGGGGGCTACACAGCCCCCCTTCTAAAAAAAAAGAAGAAAAAAAAAAGACCGGGATCGGGCCGAGGCCACGCCCCCTCCTTACACCACTCTGCAAACGCACCCCCTGACGCGTTTGCAGAGGGGGAACTAATTCCCCTTGAATACTGGGGGTCCCTGGGGGCCAACTTGCCCACAAAGAACCTCCAGTATGCGCCAGGGGGCTGCGTTGCAGAGAGGTGGAATGAGGCCACGCCACTTTTTACACCTCTCTGCAACGCAGCTCTGTAGCGCTTACTGGAGGTACCTAGTGGCCTAGTTGGCTGCAAGGGGACCTCCGGATTTAAGGGGACTTAATCCCCCAACTTAAAATGAGCCACGGGCACGTTTGCATAGTGGTGAAGGTAGGGGGCGGGGCCTGAGGTGATACTGTGCAAACACGCCCTGTGGCGCGTTTTAAGTTGGGGAATTAATTCCTCTTCAATCGAGAGGTCCCCTAGGGGCCAACTAGCCCACCAGGTACCTCCAGTAAGCGCCACGGAGCTGCGTTGCAGAGTGTTGTAAAAAGGGGCGTGGCCTCTGAACATCTCTCTGCAACGCAGCTCCCTGGCGCATACTGGAGGCACCTAGTGGGCAAGTTGTCCACCAGGGGACCTCAGGATTCAAGGGGACTTAATCCCCCAACTTAAAACACGCCACGGGGCGGGTTTGCACAGTGGTGAAGGTAGGGGGCGGGGCCTGAGGTGATATGTGTGCAAACACACCCTCTGGCGCGTTTTAAGTTGGGGAATTAATTCCTCTTCAATCCAGAGGTCCCCTAGGGGCCAACTAGCCCACCAGGTACCTCCAGGAAGCGCCACGGAGCTGCGTTGCAGAGTGTTGTTAAAAGGGGCCTGGCCTCTGAACACCGCTCTGCAACACAGCTCCCTGACGCATACTGGAGGTACCTGGTGGGCTAGTTGGCCCCCAGGGGACCGCATGATTGAAGAGGAATTAATTCCCCAACTTAAAACGCGCCACAGGGCGTGTTTGCACATGTCACCTCGGGCCCCGCCCCCTTCCTTTACCATTGTACAAATATTCCTCTAAAATCAGCCGAAATACGAATTCCGATTTACTCACCTGTTAAAAACCCAGGGCTGCATCTTTTCAACCAGCACTGACCCTGAAAAGTAATTCTAAGCGTACTTACTAGTAACTTGTATTTCCTTCCATAGGAATCCATTGTGTGGTTTTCAGCAGAAAAGTTTCTAAGTGTCCATTTTTCAAAAGTACAAATATTCCTCTAAAATCAGCCGAACTATGAATTACGATTTACTCACCTGTTATCAGGAGAAAACCCAGTGCTGCATCTTTTAGACCAGCACTGACCCTGAAAAGTAATTCTAAGCGTACTTACTAGTAACTTGTATTTCCTTCCATAGGAATCCATTGTGTGGTTTTCAGCAGAAAAGTTTCTAAGTGTCCATTTTTGAAAAGTACAAATATTCCTCTAAAATCAGCCGAACTATGAATTACGATTTACTCACCTGTTATCATGAGAAAACCCAGTGTTGCATCTTTTAGACCAGCACTGACCCTGAAAAGTAATTCTAAGCGTACTTACCAGTAACTTGTAATTCTTTCCATAGGAAATCATTGTGTGGTTTTCAGCAGAAAAGTTTCTAAGTGTCCATTTTTGAAACGTACAAATATTCCTCTAAAATCAGCCGAACTACGAATTACGATTTACTCACCTGTTATCAGGAGAGAACCCAGGGCTGCATCTTTTAGCCCAGCACTGACCCTGAAAAGTAATTGTAAGCATACTTAACAGTAACTTGTATTTCTTTGTATAGGAATCCATTGTGTGGTTTTCAGCAGAAAAGTTTCTAAGTGTCCATTTTTGAAACGTACAAATATTCCTCTAAAATCAGCCGAACTACGAATTACGATTTACTCAGCTGTTATCAGGAGAGAACCCAGGGCTGCATCTTTTAGTCCAGCACTGACCCTGAAAAATAATTCTAAGCGTACTTACCAGTAACTTGGATTTCCTTCCATAGGAATCCATTGTGTGGTTTTCAGCAGAAAAGTTTCTAAGTGTCCATTTTTGAAACGTACAAATATTCCTCTAAAATCAGCCGAACTAGGAATTATGATTTACTCACCTGTTATCAGGAGAGAACCCAGGGCTGCATCTTTTAGACCAGCACTGACCCTGAAAAGTAATTCTAAGCGTACTTACTAGTAACTTGTATTTCCTTCCATAGGAATCCATTGTGTGGTTTTCAGCAGAAAAGTTTCTAAGTGTCCATTTTTGAAACGTACAAATATTCCTCTAAAATCAGCCGAACTAGGAATTATGATTTACTCACCTGTTATCAGGAGAGAACCCAGGGCTGCATCTTTTAGACCAGCACTGACCCTGAAAAGTAATTCTAAGCGTACTTACTAGTAACTTGTATTTCCTTCCATAGGAATCCATTGTGTGGTTTTCAGCAGAAAAGTTTCTAAGTGTCCATTTTTGAAAAGTACAAATATTCCTCTAAAATCAGCCGAACTATGAATTACGATTTACTCACCTGTTATCAGGAGAAAACCCAGTGTTGCATCTTTTAGACCAGCACTGACCCTGAAAAGTAATTCTAAGCGTACTTACCAGTAACTTGTAATTCTTTCCATAGGAAATCATTGTGTGGTTTTCAGCAGAAAAGTTTCTAAGTGTCCATTTTTGAAACGTACAAATATTCCTCTAAAATCAGCCGAACTACGAATTACGATTTACTCACCTGTTATCAGGAGAGAACCCAGGGCTGCATCTTTTAGCCCAGCACTGACCCTGAAAAGTAATTGTAAGCATACTTAACAGTAACTTGTATTTCTTTGTATAGGAATCCATTGTGTGGTTTTCAGCAGAAAAGTTTCTAAGTGTCCATTTTTGAAACGTACAAATATTCCTCTAAAATCAGCCGAACTACGAATTACGATTTACTCAGCTGTTATCAGGAGAGAACCCAGGGCTGCATCTTTTAGTCCAGCACTGACCCTGAAAAATAATTCTAAGCGTACTTACCAGTAACTTGGATTTCCTTCCATAGGAATCCATTGTGTGGTTTTCAGCAGAAAAGTTTCTAAGTGTCCATTTTTGAAACGTACAAATATTCCTCTAAAATCAGCCGAACTAGGAATTATGATTTACTCACCTGTTATCAGGAGAGAACCCAGGGCTGCATCTTTTAGACCAGCACTGACCCTGAAAAGTAATTCTAAGCCGTACTTACTAGGAACTTGTATTTCCTTCCATAGGAATCCATTGTGTGGTTTTCAGCAGAAAAGTTTCTAAGTGTCCATTTTTGAAACGTACAAATATTCCTCTAAAATCACCCGACTACGAATTACGATTTACTCACCTGTTATCAGGAGAGAACCCAGGGCTGCATCTTTTAGCCCAGCACTGACCCTGAAAAGTAATTGTAAGCGTACTTACCAGTAACTTGTATTTCCTTCCATAGGAATCCATTGTGTGGTTTTCAGCAGAAAAGTTTCTAAGTGTCCATTTTTGAAACGTACAAATATTCCTCTAAAATCAGCCGAACAACGAATTTCGATTTACTCACCTGTTATCAGGAGAAAACCCAGGGCTGCATCTTTTATTCCAGCACTGACCCTGAAAAATTATTCTAAGCGTACTTACCAGTAACTTGTATTTCCTTCCCTAGGAATCCATTGTGTGGTTTTCAGCAGAAAAGTTTCTAAGTGTCCATTTTTGAAACGTACAAATATTCCTCTAAAATCAGCCGAACTACGAATTGCAATTTACTCACCTGTTATCAGGAGAGAACCCAGGGCTGCATCTTTTAGTCCAGCACTGACCCTGAAAAATAATTCTAAGCGTACTTACCAGTAACTTGTATTTCCTTCCATAGGAATCCATTGTGTGGTTTTCAGCAGAAAAGTTTCTAAGTGTCCATTTTTGAAACGTACAAATATTCCTCTAAAATCAGCCGAACTACGAATTACGATTTACTCACCTGTTATCAGGAGAGAATCCAGTGCTGCATCTTTTAGACCAGCACTGACCCTGAAAAATAATTCTAAGCGTACTTACCAGTAACTTGTATGTCCTTCCATAGGAATCCATTGTGTGGTTTTCAGCAGAAAAGTTTCTAAGTGTCCATTTTTGAAACGTACAAATATTCCTTTAAAATCAGCCGAACTATGAATTACAATTTAATCACCTGTTATCAGGAGAGAACCCAGGGCTGCATCTTTTAGACCAGCACTGACCCTGAAAAGTAATTGTAAGCATACTTAACAGTAACTTGTATTTCCTTCCATAGGAATCCATTGTGTGGTTTTCAGCAGAAAAGTTTCTAAGTGTCCATTTTTGAAACGTACAAATATTCCTCTAAAATCAGCCGAACAACGAATTTCGATTTACTCACCTGTTATCAGGAGAAAACCCAGGGCTGCATCTTTTATTCCAGCACTGACCCTGAAAAATTATTCTAAGCGTACTTACCAGTAACTTGTATTTCCTTCCCTAGGAATCCATTGTGTGGTTTTCAGCAGAAAAGTTTCTAAGTGTCCATTTTTGAAACGTACAAATATTCCTCTAAAATCAGCCGAACTACGAATTGCAATTTACTCACCTGTTATCAGGAGAGAACCCAGGGCTGCATCTTTTAGTCCAGCACTGACCCTGAAAAATAATTCTAAGCGTACTTACCAGTAACTTGTATTTCCTTCCATAGGAATCCATTGTGTGGTTTTCAGCAGAAAAGTTTCTAAGTGTCCATTTTTGAAACGTACAAATATTCCTCTAAAATCAGCCGAACTACGAATTACGATTTACTCACCTGTTATCAGGAGAGAATCCAGTGCTGCATCTTTTAGACCAGCACTGACCCTGAAAAATAATTCTAAGCGTACTTACCAGTAACTTGTATGTCCTTCCATAGGAATCCATTGTGTGGTTTTCAGCAGAAAAGTTTCTAAGTGTCCATTTTTGAAACGTACAAATATTCCTTTAAAATCAGCCGAACTATGAATTACAATTTAATCACCTGTTATCAGGAGAGAACCCAGGGCTGCATCTTTTAGACCAGCACTGACCCTGAAAAGTAATTGTAAGCATACTTAACAGTAACTTGTATTTCCTTCCATAGGAATCCATTGTCTGCTTTTAAGTAGAAAAGTTTCTAAGTGTCTATTTTCACAAACTAAAAATATTCCTAAAAAATCGTCTGTATGACTTAAACACATTCTTTCAACTGTTTACAGGAGATTCACCTGTGCTGCATCCAGGATCCACCACTAAGTAAGAAAAAGTAACGATAACACTACTTACCTGCTGAGTGAATTTTCTGCCATAGGATAACATTGGTGATTCTATGGGAAAAAGTTTCTAAGTGTCAACTTTTAAAATACAATAATAATCCTTAAAAATCACTACTGTAACCAAAACGCTTTTACTCAACTGTTTACAGGTGATGTCCAAGGACTGAATCTAGCATCCAGTCCTGTGGTTAGAAAAGTAATCCATAAAGTAACTAATTGCCTTTGACTAGAAATTCACATTGAGCTCAATGATGTCATTTGAGATGTCATCAGTGATGTCACTGAGCATGTCATGAATGATGTAATATGTGACATCATCAGCAGTGGATTGCGGGTGCGCGAGATGCAGTTAGTACAACTAACTATATTGGAGGAATTTCAATGGTTTTGTTCGAGTGAAATGTCCAGCTAACTATAACACCCCGAAAACCTATTGTTTTTTCAGTGAATTTCTAAGGTTTTTTAAATGCTAATTCCTAACTATATCAGGCCTGAAACCTATGGTTTTTTCAGTGAATTTCAAAGGTTTTTTAAATGCTAATTCCTAACTATATCAGGCCTCAAACCTATGGTTTTTTCAGTGAATATATATATATATATATATATATATATATAAATTTTGTGCAAATGTATTTTTAACATTGATATATTTTTTCCGATATTTTGGCACTTAGCTGTTTAAGTATAGGGAGTCGATTTTTTTGCATTCTATATTTTTGCATCAATATTTTTTACTTCTATATTTTTAACATTGATATTTTGTCAGTGAACTATGAAAGAGACCGTTCAGTGTTTCACAACTATCCAGCCGTCAGAAATGGAGCAAGCCACTGAGTTCTAACAAGTAAGAATTCTTTGCCACACTGATTTCAATAATGCACTGACATGCCAATGCTGGCAAATGACTGAGCTGAGAGTGACAATAAAGTTAACCAATGGAAAGCAAAGCCCCTGTAAATTCTTGGTAAGCCCACAATACTGCTCTTTTGCAACCACACAACTTGTGCTGTTTGGTTGGCAAGATCAGAAAAGAGCAAGTTGCTCTTCATTTGGAGTGTGTGTAGGCTACTTTCTGTTATTTATGTTATTTATGTTCAAAACAGATCAGAAACATAGATGCCGCCATCGTAGCAGTGACTGGGACCGACCGCTTGTAAGGCGGTGGTCCCGCACCACGAATTATGATGCGACCGCCACCATGGCAGTCGCATCCAGCCTGTTTAACATTGTGGCGGGTGCGGCTGGCTGCAGCACCCGCCGCAATGCTAAACAGCCATGTTGTGCATTTCCCTGCGCCACGTGGCAGGCACCATGCGGTGCCTGCCACTTAGTGCAGGGAAATGTAGGGGGGTACCATGGGTACCGCCCATTGCACCACCCCCCAACACAAGGGGGGCCCGCAACGGGCCCCCAAAGCCAATCCCCGCCAGCATTTCCATGGCGGTTTCACTGCCATGGAAAGGCTGGCTTGAGCTGGCATTGTAATTTGGCGGACGGTGCCTGCTAGGCACCACCACCATTGTCCACATGCAGGCCAGTCGGCCAGTGAATCGGAACGATTGCCTGTGGCGGAACCGTGGCGGGCGATCTTTGTGACCGCCACAGTACCTGAACAATTCTCACCGCCATCGTAATATGGCGGGGGGAAATTGCTGTCCGAGGGTGGAGGGCCCGCCACCACACGGCTGAAGGTGGCTGACTCTACGCCATCGTAATCGGCCCATAGCTTTTAAAAACAAGAAGGGATTCATATTTAGTATTTTTTTTAAAAATCGATGACAAACAAGCCTTTTAAATGTTCAATAATTTATTTTATCATAAATAAAACATTTGTGTGCAACATAAAGCCTCTTTTAAAAAAATTATAGGTTGTATGAATTTGACATCACTATGATGTTTATTTTTTATTAGCCTTGAGTTATTAGGTTTAACATGAAGTAGTGAAACTTAAGACAGACCCGAATGTGTTTGTGTACAGCGCAGTCAACATTTGTTTGATGTTTAAAATCTAAATGCTGGAAGAGCATACTGAACACTATGCTAATTCACAGTAACTTGAATACTTCATACAGAAAACCATGCGTACGGACAAGGATCACTAGTATTTTTACCAGGCTGAAAAGACCGGAACAATTTCAAATAAATATTTTGTAATTGTATTTATATAGCGCTTACTACCTCATACGAAGCATTGATGCGCTTTTTGGAGAGTAGCACGCTACTCCGGGAACCAAAGGTGGGTTAGTGGTGGATTAGTAGGGGGAAATGGAAATTGTTATTGTTAGTGGTGGGAGTGGTAGACATGTGATTCTGTTAGTTGGGTGAATAGGATAGAAGATGGACAGAGGAGGGAAGAGTTTAGAAAGGATCGTTTGGGAGTTCGCAGTAGTAAAAGAGGTCCAGGATGAGTCAGAGAGCCTGTTAGTTGGATGAATAGGATAAATGATGTCTGGAGGAGGGAAGAGTTTCGAAGGAGTTGTTTTGAAGTTCATAGTATTAAAAGAGGTTTTGGATGAGTCAGAGAGGGGAGGTGGGGGATATTTTGAAAGAGGAATGGGAAGAGTAATATAGTAGTGATTTGATGAGGTTTGGGGAGAGTCCATTTTTTTCTTCGTAGCAGTGGGAGGAAAAACATATTAATATGTAGGCCACATATAAGAGGTATAAAGACATATACATTTTAACATGATAGGCATATGGGGGAAAAAACAGGAGATATAATAAAATTGTACTGGATAAAGTCCCATATGTATATGCATGGAAAAATATTTACAAACTCAACCTTTCCGTTTTTGCAGTAAATTAAGTTTTTTTCTTTATTATTATTTTATACGTGTCCCTCAATATTTCCATAGTGGAGCACTTACATATAAAATTGCTGTACTCATATTTACAAATTGGGACAGATATGTGTTATTATAGGAAAGTAAATCCATAAGCATACACTCATCATCTTTTTCCTATAAAGAAATGTTTTGATTTACCATACACATTTACACAGTTAATGCAGTGGTAACACCGTATAACACCACAGATAAGAGAAAAGAAATGTCAAACAACACAAAAAGAGTCAAGCCGCCAAGTGAACCAAAATCTAGCACCCTTCATATCTACCAGACACCTCATCTATATCCACCCGGGCCCACATTTGTCTTAAATATTTCCTTGCGGGGTTCCTCTCACAGAGGAACAGTACAGGCATTTATATTAATGAACTGCTTGTACCAACTAATAACCAATGGTGGATTTGGTTCCAGCCAATAGCACGCAACCAGCATCTAGCAGTTACGATCATAAAAAATGTAATACCTTCACTTCAGAGGAAACTTCAACTGAAGTACCAAGGATTATCAGCTGAGACAATAGATAAATAGGCCTTTAAATATCCCTCGATTTCTCATCAAAGACCCCTTCCAGTAATGGTACAGCATCCAACACGAGCAGAAAATATGCCCAGTACCTACACCTGTCTCACCACAGCAGAAACATTCAGAACTCATATGACAAACACAATTGAATAATCAATTATGAATGTCATAGGGTTCTTGAAGAATCACCTTAAAATGATGAACTTTCAACCTAGATATATTCATAAATCGATTATTCAACTGGATAAATTCCATAATCATGTCGACACCCACTTGTATCAATAGTTTACAAGTCCATTTAGAGGATATAACAGATATATTGGCTGGCTCGTCCAAGATTAGTAACTTATAAAATTTACTAATACTACCTCTGCGGCGAGCTCTGCACAAAACAGTTCAACATATGATATATAATTCAGCATTCCTGAGTCTTTAATTTGATTATGAAAGAAGCTTTTAATCTGTAGATATTTTTAAAAGCCTGTCTACGGAATCGCAAATTTAGTGACAAGCTCTGAGAAGTATAGAACCTGGGATCCCCAATCAACTGCACAACAGATTGCAGGCGTGACCTAAAACAATCTACCGAATGCAAATTGGAAGAAAAGGGGGAAAATCCAGATTGAACCATAGAGACATATACCACATAAGAGGTCTAATTGTGAATGTATCCATAAGACTTTGCCAAACCTGATGAAACACCAGAAGGATCTTAAAGCGTTTACGCTTGAAATATGATGGATTGTGAAACCGTATCCGCAGACCAGAATTAAAATATAATGACTGTAATTTCCAAGATTCGTGAAAGATCATTACTCGAGACATGCGCTCAGAACAAGCAACTCAGAAATAATATTTTACATTTGGGAGCGATACACCCCTTTCGCTTTAAACAATTGTAATATCCGAATAGCACGGTGAGGGCGCTTATATTGCCAGATGAACAAGGCCCACGACCTTTCTACCCAAGAAAAGGAAGCAACCAATAAATATAGAGGAATACCCCTGAATAGATCTAACATTTTTGGAAGGATCACCATTTTGATCAAATTGCAGCTCCCAAGGAGACCTAAAGGTAGCCTATTCCAGTGTAAAAAAAACGCCTTGATTTTTTTCACAACCGGTTCATAGTTAAGTGGCACAATGTCCTTAACTACAGGAGAGAGTCAAACTTCCAAATATTGTGCAGATTCTACATATCACTTGTCGCCCTCTGGACTGGCTTGATTATAAAGAATTTGTGTTTTAGACAGATTAAGGTAAGCTTATAACCGGACAAAGCCTCAAATATAAGGGTTTCATTCTCGATTGCCGCAATGGATGCACCCGGATCGGATTTGAAAACTGTCACATCATCTGTATATACTGCGATGCTATACATTGAGCCAGCTGCCCCAAATTTCTTAAATGTCACAAATATGGTTCAAGGTACAGTGCAAATATTAATGGGGAGAGAGGGCACCTCTGGAGTGTTCCTATTTTTATAGCCACCATTTCAGAAGTGAAACCACAACAAACCACCCGTGCTGACAGATTGGAATATAGACCCTGAATTCTGGCCATCATCCGAGATCCAACACCCACTGCGGCAAGCATCCCCCGCCGAAAAAGCCAGGATACCCGATCAACTGCCTTTTCAGCATCCAGCATAATCATCCCTGACGGTATGCCTAGTACACCTGCCGCACTAAATGTTGCAACTGCAAGATTAGTATGTGCTATGGTATCTCAGTTTGGTACTAACCCATGCAGTTGACTTCCCACCCATCCTGCAATTCTACGGGCAATGCAATTTCCCAATATTTTGGTGCAGATTTTTGCATCGTATTTGATCTACGAGATTGGACAGTAAGAGGAACAATTCTGTGGATCCTTCCTTTAACAAAAATACTGTTATAAAGGTCTCACACCAAGGCCAAGGAACAAGCCCAGTCTTGTATTCATATTTATTTTATTATACACACTCACTAACACATTAGTATATCTCCTACTGGGAGATCTCAACACAATACACACAATAATTCAAATGTAAAACAGGCAAGTAAGCACAAATACACAGTGGTTTCCAGGGGGAGACCAAACCATATATAAAGAAGTGGAATGCGAACTGCGACCTAAGGCCGGACTTGGACCAGACGAATCAGAAGAGCTGGGGACAACCACTTGAGGTAAGTACCCAGGAACCCCACAGAGCCTGTGTGCAGAGTGGAAACACAGCAGTGTACTGAATGCAAGTCAATGGGAAAGTTGCGGTTGCAGTTTTTAAGACGAAGAACCCCTTCCAGTGGACCCTGAAGAAACCCCGTGGAAGATGGAAGGTTGTAAATACCCCAGGAACCAGGATATCTGCACCAGGGAAGCCGGGTGCATAGGTGAGAAGTGATGTCGGAAACCGCTGTAGACCACAATGGAGGACTTCAGAAAAGATGCCGCTTGCGAAGAAGGTGAAAGAGTCAGGTGGAATCCAAGGATGGATTCTTGAAGAGGAGTACCTGTAACCAGAGGGGACAGAGTCTGTGCCCCTTGGAAGTGACCAGGAGGCACGGAAGACCCCCGATGACGGAAGCTGCAGGAGTGATGACGGTGACCTTGTCGCTGCAGCTGTGAAGACCATGCGATGCTGTGGAAGACCAGGAGCCGTTTATGAGTTGTCCCACGTTGGAAGTCAAGAACCAGGTGGTCGGTGTCCGGCAGGAGCACCATCAAGCCTTGACAGCAGCTGGGTTTAAACTAGAATGGCATGGAGAGCAAAGAAACAATGGATTTAGGCCCAGATCAGTGTACTGGGGAGAATGTTTGACATAGGGTAGCATTCTGTCCATCATTGTACTTTTGCATTTGTCACCCCGAGTAGGACGAGTATGCCCAGACGTGGGTCCTGTGCTCTCCATACCACTGGATTCAAGCTAGCCTGGCTGATGAGGGGTGTTACCCCGAACCCAGTCCCAGGATGCTTGTTTCCGGTCCGGGGAAGACCTGGCTTGGCAGTTTGGGCTGGACTGTTCCTATAAGGAATAGGGTCAAGACTTATTTGCATATAGCTAGGCCTGAACTGGGGTGGCGAAGTGAGCTAAAGAACGAAGATGGAATCAACCCAGATCTGTGAGTGTCTGAAAAGTTTCCACGCTCCGTCCATCATCTCCTTGTGTGGATAGAGTCAACAAGTCTTGGCAACGGCAATTCGACGCTGTGCACAGGGGTCTGTTCCAGCGGTTCCGACAAGGGACAAACTTGCTGAGAGGACAGTGCAGGCCTCAAGGAAGTTGCAGAAGCACCACCTGCATTGCTGAGCCTTACCGAGTCCGTAGGATGTCAGGAGCAGCAGACCGGTCAGCGTAGTGGCAGTGCCTGCAGATGCAGGGGAGTGACTCCTTCACTCCCAGGGAGATTACTTCGGGCATCTAGAGAAGCCTGGATGAAGCACATTCATGCAGAATACTGGCAGGACGATGAGACCAGTAGCAGCAGTAGTCTTCCTTGGTTCAGTGTCGGTTCCTAGGCAAAGTCCAATGAAGCCCAAGTGCCCAGACGATCGAAGTTGAAGTGGTTTGGGGTTTGAATATTGTCCCACAATGAATCAGAAGCCCAACCCACAGGTAAGCCCTTTAGTACCCTAGGGAAAGGGTTGGGACGATTCAAGGATCCCTCCAAGATGAGGGGTGGATTCTTCCATGTCCTTTGTCCAGTTTTACACCAGAGCGGGAGCCAACAGCTTCCTGAACTGGTGGTGCTGGCAAGCACCCCAGCCCAATACACACAGGGGGTGATTATAATGGCCGGCGGATCGCCACCGCCCAGCCACCTGCCATCACAACCACATTTACCCCCCGCCATATTACCATGGAGGGGGGCACCACACCGGACGAGTAGTCCGTCTGCCGCTTTTCCGCCGGTCGGCAATCGTCACGATTGCCAGCCGGGCGGAACTCGGGCATAATATGGTGCCATCCATATTATGATGCCTGGCGGTTCAGGCCTTATCATGCCGGAAGGGGCTGGCGGGATTTGCTTTGGGGGGGCCGTTGCGGGCCCCCGGTGGGGTTGATGGCTGCATTTCGGGGGTACCTATGGTACTCCCCCTACATTGTCATGCTCAAGGTGGCAGGCACCGCGTGGTGCCTGTCACGTTGTCCATGGCAATGCACAACATGCCTCTTTGGCATTGCGGCGGGTGCTGCTTACAGCAGCACCCGCCACAATGTTAAAGATGCAGGATGCGACCGCCAGGGTGGTGGTTGCATCCGAATTGGCGTTGCGGGACCTCCATACCCCTGGCAGCCGGTCCCAGCACCACTAGGTTGAAGTCCGACCACCATCCTAATGGGGCTCTAAGTCCTGTCTGGGAGGGGGCTACACCTCCCTGTGGCAAGAAACATATGGTTCTGCCTTACCCTGCTTGAGCACAGCTCAGCAGCAGGAGGGCAGAAATGCGTCAGTGGTTGGCAGAAGCACTAGCTTGCTGTTAGACTCTAAAACACTTGTACTGAGACTACAGGGGGGCACCGTAGGGGTGCCCCCCAGTACATGGGATCCTACATCCAACACTGGAATCGGTTTTGTGGGTAGGATTCCAACACAGAGGCGGCTGCTCCATGTGGGCAGAGAAGCGTCGCCCCACTGCTTTCTCGCGGTGCGAGGAGCAGAAACATAAAATGGTATTATAAATACCATTTTATGTTCCTGCTTCTTGCACTGCGAGAAAGCAGAAGGGTTTAGTTGGGGGCGGGCGAGCGGTCCTGCTCTAGGGCAGGGGAGGAGTGGCTTGCCCACTCTTAGGGTGCTGACTGTTTGGTCGGCCTCAGGGCCGACCAAACCAGTTATACGCACTCTGCCTTTACTCCATGTAGGCAGCATGCAGCCTACATGGAGAAAATGGCCTTCCCATAGACGCTGTGTGGTCAGCGTCCCAACCAATCACAACACTGCCATTGCAGCTTTGTGATTGGCTTAGGGGAGGGAGGCTGCCTGTTTCCTGTGTGGAGCAGAGAAGCAGTGATAACACGGGACGACGCAGGACTGAGCCGGGCCAATGAAGGTAAGTTAACTTTTTTTTAAATGTATTTCAAATTAAGCCCCCCTCGTGCATCCCCCCGCACCCCTACCCCAAATCATGCCAGCCACGACTGTTCCAACATGCTTAATACCAAACATGACTGGTTTTGGTGCAGCCAGTATATCGTTAGACATCTTTGAAATGACTTGATGTTCACTATATGTATTCAATGGCTGACAGCACTTACAAAGCCTGGAGAATCGACTCCGGTGTTTGTAGGGGTGCCCTGCGTATGCAGGGGCACCCACACACTTGTAGCCAAGCACCCCGTCCTCAGGACTTAAGAGCCAGCAATAGGGGTGACTTATAGGTTTTAAGTGTGGTGACCTCAGATGTAAGAAATGTTTTTATATCTGTGGTGAGGGGTGCAAGCAACCACTCACACAGGCTGCAATGTCAGACCTGTAGTCACAGTTTGAGTGGTCTCTCATGGGTGGCATAATACATGTTGCAGCCCACGGGAGACCCCTGGTCTACGTATGCCCTGGGTACTTCAGTACCATATACTATGGTACACCAGTAGCCAATTGGGAAGGTACCAAAGTGCTTACCACTGTCAAATTTAGGGAGGAAGCACAGTGACTGAGGTCCTAATTAGCAGGATCCCAGTCAGACTAGTCAGAAAACAGAATAACACCAGCAAAAAGTGTGGGTAACCATGCTAGAAGGATCCTACCTTCCTACAACTATAAGTATGTATATCTACTTCACCCTAAATATTATATACATTTGTACATTAAGCAATAATACAGTATCAACAAATGACATCAAAAAATTTAACAAAACGCCTACTTGTGACATACTCCAAACAGCCTCTCCATCACCAACTATAAAAAAAATACATAAGCATGTTGATGGTTATTTTTCAATCCCAACACCGGCTACACCCTCAGTACATGGTCGAGCAAAATGTGGTCTAGCTATACTGAACTCAAACCAAATACCCATTAAGGTGGAAAGAAAATGACAAAATCTTCCTTCTATCTCCTGGTTGGTTCATCTTACAATTAACGAAAGGTATGAGATTGTTTTAATTAATTACTACACCAATATTTTAAATAATACTCGTGGTAGGGTAGTAGTGGAGTTAAGAAAGGACATCGAGACTTTCCTAACTCATTTAGCCTCAGATTCTAAATATTTTTGAGTTTGAGATTTTAATACCAAAAAGTGCCAGAATAAAGGTAGTTCTGTCTGTGGCTATGTAGACTGTTCTGGGGCATATCAATCTCACTTCATACATGATCCCTTTTAGGAAATATTAACTGAAATATTATATCAGTATACCATAGAAATAATTGACCAAAATTTGAAGGAAGATGGGATTGATATGCCAACATTTTTTGGTAACAGGCTTTGCTCTGTTATTGATCATATCCTTGTCACAGCAAACGATTTACAGTTAAAGATTGCAAAACTATATGTACAGTGCTTAGTGATCACGCTGCATTAGTTCTGACTTTGAATATCTCCTGCTGTGGAGGGGAGTCTTATGAGCATGAGCAAGCACCCCCAATCAAGTGCTCACAAACTAAAACTGTCACTATTAAGTGGTCTGTGATAAATGAACCTATGCTGTACAAAATTGTTGTTTCTGAACAATGGGAGTCCTTTGTGATATGAACTGAATGGGGGCGAGGACCAGAGCAAAATTGTGGAAGCATTTGGTAAAATTACTGTAGCCATTTCTGATAAATCACATAGACGACCACGAAGTATAGAGAGAAAAGAAATTTCCTAGTGACGGTTTAACTCCTTCTGTACGAAGGCGAATCAAGCTCTACGAAAATCCCTCCAGGAAATCCCAAGGGATAGGGAAAAAATCAGAACATTAAGAGCTAATTATAAGGCTGAACTAGATAATAGAAAACTGGAACTCCAGGAGCAGGCCTTGATGGACTTTTTTATTTTACTTGTATTTATTATATTGCGATTTACATCCAGCAGGGCACCAAGGGGCACACCATGCATAACAGGAGATGTACAATAATGGATACAAACTTTTTACTTTTGTATTGAATAATGGCCAATCCCACCACCAACCCACGCCACCCCACTTAACAGGTATAGCATATGAAGCATAAACAACATTGTGCAGTGCTGTGCGGTCCCCAGGAGCTCAGTAGGTCCTCTCACAATGACCAACAGACAATCTAAACAATTGTTCCTAACAAATCATCGCAGGTCTGGGTTCTCAAGTAGGAATATAGTCAGTGGCGCCCAAAAAATCTTTTGGTCTTGAGGTAGCAGGCAGCTCTTCTTTATAGTGCACAGATCTCAAATCCACTTCAGCAGCGTGGGGCCCGTCTTGGCACCCAAGTGCATTGCGACAGAGTGCTTAGCAAACAGGGTAGATATTGCAACAATACGCCTATTGCATAGTTTTATCTTTTATACCAGTCCTAGCAGGCACAGTTCGGGTGTAAATTCAATCCTTCCGAGTGTCATTTCTGTGAGCACCTTTACAACTCGCCGCCAAAAAGCCGATTTCCATGCCAGGGGCATGAAGTCTGTCCCATCTTGCCCACATCTGGTGCATCTTGCATCCTCCCTCAGCCCAAATCTCAACAACTGCACAGGTGTGTAATACAACTGATGTAAGTACTTAAAATGTATAAATCGAAGATTACAATTAGCGGTCAGGCGACCAGTCATCCCGCAGCAGAACTCCCAACTCTCCTGTGTCATGGGGGAAACAAGCAACGCATCCTATTTATCGAGTGAAGGGGAATCCGCCAGCTAATTTTCCCTTTGAGAGGTGTTATATAATCTAGTAATCAGCCCTCTACTCACACCTCCCATCAGGATCACCTGTAGCACTTTCAGGATTTTTGGCTCAGCAGGGAACTCAGGGTATAAGGACCGCACCACCAGTCGCACTCTAGAAAACGTAAATCCGAGGATTGCATCATGCGTTTGACCTGCCTGAAAGTCAGCGAGAGACAGAAAGGAGCCATTCAGGTACATGTCGCCAAGCTTTGTAACCCCTGCCTTCTGTAATACCGTTAGGGCCCCAAATTGCTGGGCCGCAGAGATACCCAGATGTGCAGCAATCGGCAAGCCAGGGGCATATATATACTGTAAGAAAGTGACTCCGTATATACTGTTCCCAAATAGGTACAGTGTGCACAGATTCCACAGTCCCCAGAGGTTTGGCAGAGGCTAAAGTTAGATATAACCTTACTCTCTAAAGTGGTAGCTTGGTTGAGCAGTAAGGCAGTATCAGAGGACAGTGTAAAGCATTTGTTGTACACACTCAGTCAGCAAATGATCTCACACACTCAAGAACTGAACTCTAGGCCAATGGTTTTTGTATAAAAATATATAGTTGTTTTATTTTAGAACCCACAATAGGTATCAAAATATACTTTCTCAGAATGAGATGCTTTATATAAATACTTCTCAATAGGCAATAGACTTTTGGATGCAATGTTACAGTTGTTGCAATAGACAACACAATTTCAAACACAATTATACATTGAGCTCAATGGGAATTTCAAGTTAAATGCAATAGAGTACTTTTCTTACCAGAGGACTGGATCCTAGATTCTGTCCTGGGACAGTTCCCGCAAACAGTTGAGTAAAAACGTTTTGTTTACAGTGGTGATTTTTAAGGAATATTATTGTATTTTAAAAGTTGACACTTAGAAACTTTTTCACATAGAACCACCAATGTTATCCTATGGGAGGAAATTCACTTAGCAGGTAAGTATGTTCTCGTTACTTTTGTAATCCAGTGCTGGGCTCCTAGGTTCAGCACTGGGACATCTATCTAAAACAGGTAAGCAATTACGTTTTCACAGTTGGTGCGATTTTTTTTTTTGAAACCGTTTATTACAGGTCTTAAAGTATACAAGTATGGGCCCACAACCTTCCGGCCGGCCGCTAGCAATGGTAGGAACATACGACATACATTTATGGAACACGTGGTATTACGGAGGAGCATTTCTCAGTAGGTAACAATGTCAAAAGCCACATCATCCAGACCCCATTATGCGGTTTCATTTTAAATTAAGAACAACAAAAATTAAAACCACACCCACAAGGCAACCCACAATCGAAAATAGCAGCACGTGCTCCCCTAGAGGGGGGATCCCAACTATACACAGAAGTATAAGGAGGGGGAAGAGAACAGAGCGAGGACTGGGGGAACCCAATGCCCGGCAGCGGGTGAATGAGTCGGCTAAGGGGATGGGGCTGGCGAGGCACCAGGCAGCAGCGGTGGTGCACAGATACCCCCTCGGTAGGCGTTCCACGGGCCCCATACTTTCACCAATGTCCCAGGCTTACCCCTCGCCACATACACCACCTTTTCTCGAAACATGCACCAGTCCATGTGTTCTTTCCAGGCCGAGACCGTCGGGGGCCTCTGGGATCCCCACAGTTGAGCAATATCACGCTTGGCTATCATATATCCCAGAGTCACCCACCACGTCTGCGGCGCCGAGTAATCAGTCGGTTCCCACACATTCAACAGGCATCTCCTCGCTTCAGGCAACAGCGCCACATGCGTAACCAGTCGCAGCACCTCATGTACACCACGCCAGAACCCCTCCACCTCCGGGCACTCCCATAAAATATGCAGAAAGGTCCCCAAAGCACCACACCCACGCTTAAACATCTCATCTACAGCATAGCCCATACGCAGAAGCTTTGGCCCCGTCATGTAGACCCGGTGGAGTATCTTGAGCTGCAAAAATCGACAAGAAATTTCACAGAAAAATAGCCAATGGTTTCCTATGGAAGAAAATTGGGTTAACGGTAAGTATGGTTGTAATTACTTTTCAGGGTCAGTGCTGGGCACCATGATCCAGCACTGGGATCTCTCTTGATAGCAGGTGAGTAAATTCGTTTTTGTAATTCGGCTGATTTTAGAGGAATATTTTAAAGTTTCAAAACTCGACACTTAAAAGAATTTCCAAGTGAAATCAGTCAATGTTACCCTATGGAAGAAAAGAGAGTTATCGGCTTTTGGGTAAGTACTCAACTGGCAGAGTTAAGGTTCTGGGCATAGACTCAGGGGTCTCCCAGCGTCAGGTAAGTACAGTTGTTACACTCTCAGCGGCACAGGGGCAGCCGGGTGCAGAGTGAGTTAGGCCCAATGTTATCCTATGGGAGGTAGGGGGGCCTTGGTTGGTGGCTGCTGGCTAGCTGGCCACGCGGCTGTGGGAGCTGGGCTCCTGGTCACTTGCTCAGGGCAAATGAGGAAGTAGGTTAGAGTAGAAGTTGCACTGCCAGGGC
Organism: Triturus cristatus; assembly: GCF_964204655.1. NCBI lineage: Eukaryota > Metazoa > Chordata > Amphibia > Caudata > Salamandridae > Triturus > Triturus cristatus. The sequence goes on along the minus strand of NC_140590.1, from coordinate 1,246,414,300 downwards.
CACTCGGGCGGCTGGGTGCAGGCTGCTTTTGAGCCGTTGGGCGCTCAATGGATTGCAATGGAGAAGCTCAAGAACGAAGAAAGGCTGCAATCTCGGGGACGAAGATTCCTCAGGTGCGACCACCACTTCGAGAGGTGAGTTGGGTAGTTGGAGGATAGGTAGGCACCCAGGAGTTGGGCACAGGGGGCCGCAGAGGTGCCTTTTGGTGTTGGGAAATCTTACCCTCTGCTGGTCGCGGTTGGAGGGGTCCCTGGTTCTGAGGCTGCAGGCGTCGTCAGGAGCGTCGAGGTGGGTCCTTGGGTGCTGGATTCGGGGTCACAGTTGCTGGGGGGACGTCCTCGTGGTCTTTGTCCACTCCTGCACAGGCCAGGCTTGACGGGTGCAGAGTGTGCAGGGTTCGCGGTTCCTTGCTGGTGCCAGGGGTCAGTTTACTTGCTTTGAGCAGTACCAGGGCTCATGGGAGTCCCAGCTGCTCAGAGTCACAAGGTAGCCAGGTCCTCCGGCGTTTGTGAGGTTGCTGACCACTGGAGATGCCGGGGTTTAGCAGGAGCAGGTTCGAGGGTCGACAGGCCGGTGGGGCTGGGGCCAAAGCAGCAGGTGTCTTCCTCTGGTTAGCAGCTGCACGGCGGGTCTTCTTGTTTCTTGATCTTCTTTGCTGTTTCGGAATCTGGATCTGAGGAAGAAAGATTCAGGGTGCCCCTAAATAATAAATTATGGGGCATTACAGGTAGGGAAAGGGCAGGGACCAATGGGTCCCTTCCCTGGGGTTGGGTACACCCCCAATCCTGCCACTCTCCTTAGGGAGGGGGGCAGTAGCCTAGTCCTGATTGGGCAGGGCTTCCCATCTTCAAGATGGCGAGAGCCGGAGATGTGCTTCACCTTGCCTCCCCCACCTGAGGGGTGGGGTTGGCAGAGGCTGGCACACCCCCTTTCCTTCCTTGGGGTTTCCGGCCAGTCTTCCCGCCAGAGTGGGGGTCAGAACTGGTAGGGGCGAGTTGCTGAGTACAGCAAGTGGCCTGGAGAAGCTCACAAAGGCGGCATGCCTTTGAAGCTTCCCCTGCCCATCCTGGGGGAGGAGACCTAGCACCTCGCCCAGGATGTGCATTGTTGCAGGCCCAGGAGAGCGGATGGCTTTCTACCCAGGGGTCCAGCAACATGTCTGCTGTGTGGCAGCCTAGGCAGCCCCTCAAACAAGACGTGGATTGTAGGTTAGGTTCAGGGGGCATCTCTAAGATGCCCTCTGTCGTGCATTGTACATTAAATCCCACACTGGCATCAGTGCGGGTTTAATGTGCTGAGAAGTTTGATACCAAACTTCTCAGTCTTCAGTGTTGCCATCATGGTGCAGTGGAGTTCGTGTTGACGATCTCCCAGCACCAGATACTCTTAGATGGCAGCACTGCACTTACAGTGCCCAGGAATGGACCTGGGTACGGTAGGAGCACAGGGCTCATGCACCTGTACCCACACCACTGGCATAGGGCACCCAGCTAGAGCGTTGGCTGATGTATGCCAGGGCAGTGTGTGTTTTTCAGGTCTATGGGGTGTCTCCACCACAAGCCATCCACAGGAGCGAAGAAAAGGTCCCACCTCTCCCCTAGGGTACAGTCAGCCTCTACTCATAGAGAAACAGGAAGGCTTACGCGTACCCCTAGGGAGCAGAGAGCCAGCTTAGAACCGCCAGGGGGAAGGCACAACGTTGTTCTGTCTCAGGAAGGGGACTCAGGTGCAGAGGCTGCAGGGTAGAAAGGACAGAGATAGAAGGTAAACAAGAAGATATGACTACCGTAATTCAATGTGCGCAAACTAATCATGAAAGACTCATGTATCTCTGATTGTGTGTGGTCTCACACTCACCTTAAATTGAGAAAGGGTTCGCTTCCATGAGAAGTCGCCATCCAAACGTAGGAAGAAGCGAACACTCTTGTTGGAGACTCTCTGTCTCAGTATGATTGGAAAGTACTTAAATAAACAGCAGCAGCTTTCGTACAAGACGTTCTCTATCAGCACATCCAGATAATAGTCCGCTTTTTCTGGCTGACTCTGAGTATCCACAACAAACAGAGAGGTCTCCTTATTTCTTCACCATAAGGAATTATGACAGTTAGGTAGCGCTTCCTAGCGTAAATGAAAGAAAAACAAATGAAGGTTTGTCGTGCGAAGCTATTCTGAAGGTCAGGCGCCTTCACGTAATGGAGCGGGTTTAATTGAAACCAGCAGGGAGGCTAGTATTTCCGAAAGGCAGAAGCTTTTAACAAGCCCAGGGCAACGCGCATTTTGACAAGGACAATTAGCATTCTCTCCACAACAAGCTGGCGCGTTCCCTGGTAGAGAAGGAAACAACTTCCAAACAAAAAGTTCAATAGTTGCTCAAAAGGAGGTTCGTCATTTTAGCGCTTTTTAGCGCACGGAAGACGAAATGCAGAGGCGAAAAATAAATAAAAACAAGCGTACTGCTCAGCGCCAGCGATCAGAAGGTCAGAGGGTCTCGAGTAATCAGGGCAGGCAGGTTCCAACGGTTGTAAGAAGCCAAGCAATTAGTGTTAGGGGCGGGTCTCATTTAAACACAGGGTCAGCTGACACATTCCTCAGGCAGCATGAGATCACACACAATATGTACACCCACCCAGATGCATTGTGGTACTTGTAGTGTAAGGGGCTGTGAATCTAAGACTAGATGCAAGAAACTACTCCCCCACCCAGATGTATTGTGGTATTCATAGTGTAGGGGGCTGTGAGTCTAAGACTCGATGCAAGAATTTAGGCGTGTAACAGTGTTGTAGGCATGGCACACAGGGATGTGTGTCATGTCGATTCTCTGTTGTGTTCTGCACCCAGACACTCAGCCTGCAAGGGCAGTGTGTGTGTGTCAGGGTACAGGGCCTCTAAGGGTGGCACAATAAGTGCTGCAGCCCTTAGAGGCCTTCTCTGGTCACAAGGCCCTGGGTAACTAGTGTACCATTTACCAGGGGCTGACATGTGGCCAGAGATGCCAATTGGGTTTAGGCTTCAACACAGTTTTAGGGAAGGAACATAGGCCCTGGGTACCTGATTGGCAGGAGCCCAAGGCACACTGAGTCAAAATACATCAGCAATTCAGCAAAAAGTGGGGGCATACTATGCAAGAAAGATGGCACTTTCTCACATATACTCCAGTCTGGTACACTTAGCAAGGATCTTCCATGCCCTGGCGGTACACTTGACCGGATTAACTTCCTTCCTAGTGGAGCCCTCCCAGCCCAGCAGGATCCTAGCAGTTAATGGGGTTGGATGCACAGTATCTGCCTCCACAGCAGTGTGAGGCAGGTATCGTTGTGGGAAATACCAATAATGTGCAAATTGCGCTTGAGCGCAAAAGTAATACAAGTGCAGATTAGGTACCTTGAACCCGCTGTGATCAAACGGTAGCGTTAGAGTGTTCCAGCTGCATCTTGGCTGTTTACCAGCCCACTGCAGTGACAGTAGACAGGACTGCAGTGTTTTAAAAAGTGTAACGTTTAGACGTATTGGAATATTCACAAATAAATAAAGATGTTTGGCCAATATAGTCATTTTTACTACGGAAATCCTTTCTGCACGTGAAAGGGGTAAGCGGGTCCAGCGTGAGACCTGGTCACTGATTTTAGTGATGGTCCACCTGAAGTTCATAGTCAGAATCCCCTCCGGGTCCCTGTGTACCCATATCCAAAGATACTTCACCGGGTCAGTTGACCAGGAGAGCGGGAATTCCAGGGCAGTATCCTGAGTACAGTCAGTCAGCGAGAACACTGTGGACTTTGCCCAATTTATTCTCAGACCCGAAAACCTCTCAAATACCACATCTTCCCGCAATAGGGCTGGGAGGAATGTGGCCGGTTCAGAGACGCACCGCATCATATCGTCCGCATATAAAGAGATAGCTAGCGGTCGCTGTCTAAACCTTAGAGCGGCATCTGAGTGTTTTTGTCGGATCTTGCAGGCTAGAGGCCAAAGAGAAAAGCATCAGAGAAAGGGGAAAACCCTGCCTAGTGCTCCTATTTATTGGAAGTGTGTATGAAACCCACCCATTGACCCGCAACCTGGACCCCAGATCAGCATATAGTAACCACACCCATTTCAGAAAGAATGGCAGCATACCCATTCTCTGTAATACAACAAACATATACCCCATTGCAGTGAGTCGAAAGCTTTTGCCGCATCCAGCATCACTGCAACTGCCGGGAGGTCACAGTCAAGATAGTGTATGACAGCAAAAATGGTCCGTTGATTGTGGACGGTTGACTGCTTAGGGACGGATCACGACTGATCAGGGAGGATCAGCTTGAGGACTAGTGGCTGTAATCTATTCGCTATTATTTTCGCCAGGATCGTAGTATCAATGTTTATCAAGGACAATGGTCTATAGGACTCACATTTATTCGCCTCCTTCTCAGGCTTTAGAAGTGTGACAATAAGAGCCTCTCTTAGAGTAGGAGGTAGCGCACCTGTCTCATATGCTTCAGCATATACATCAAGCAATCTCAGTGCCAGATCATCAATATAGGCCATATAAAACTCACTGGGCAACCCAGCCAGACACGAAGCTTTGCATGTAGGGAGAGATATTATAGCTTCCTTAACATCTTCCACATTAAAAGGCTGCGTCAAGTATTCTCGCTATCCATCGGAAAGCCACCCAAGTGCAATATCCTCCAGATAGCCGGAGACCTCCGCATCGCTCACTGAAGGTCTAGCCCCATATATTTTTGTGTAAAAGTCTAGTAATATCTTGCTAATGTCCGATGTGGAGAACCGCGCAACAGTCCCCATCCAACATCTCAACAATATGTTCCTGTCCCCTCAGCAAGGAAATGTTGTAAGCAAGTGAACCGCTGGCCCTACCACCCTCCCCATAGTACCGCGCTTTACATCTTCTAGATCTGTGCAGAATATCTAAGTCAGTCATTTGATTATGTTCTGAAATCAGTTGCCTGATTCGAGCAATTGTAGCTGGTGAGGGCACATCTCATATTCGTGCACAAACAAAGCAACACCAACGACGGACCAAGGTTAAGCACTTCAATTCCTAAGTTTGAAAAAGTTTTTTTCAGTTTGGTGCAACAACTTCCAACATCCGTCGTTGTTAGATGTTCAAAAAGTCCAAGAAATTTCACACAAAGGAAGGTGCACTCAGAGCTAAGTCCCAATAAGTACATATATTCCAGAACAATTTTTTTCGTCTTTTATTTTAGAAACAGCAAACAGCCAACACGTTTCGTTCCCTTTGCCACAGGAACTTCTTCAGGGCTGTAATCAATTACAAGACAACATGTATGAAGACAACATATATAAATACAACATATATAAACAAAAGAAACAAGACTAACCTCACGATATATACATATATGCATACATTGAAAAGCACAAAAACTTTTATATTTGATCCAAGACAACACACAACTTAAAGGATCATTTTTTTCAGCTATATCCACAGAATCCTGAACAATCCCCTGTTCCTCAACAGATGACACATACAATTGCTGATATACGAAATATCCATTGTCTGATGACACTCGATGACAATGAGGAATGTGACATGAGATCTCTAATGAATGATTTAGATATTCCACAAAATCATATGATGGGTAGTGGCTTAAAGCCTAAATCCAAGTTCATACCAGTTATGAATTACCATCGTAATATTGATGTCTTTTATGACAAGGTCAGTGAGGATTTGTATAATATAGAAACTACAAAGAAATTCACCCCTTGGGCTAGTCACAACATTACCGCCCAGGAGAGAAAGGCCCTCAATAGGCTTAAACTTGACAAGAGTATTGTCATTAGGGAGGCAGATAAGGGCGGTAATGTTGTGATTATAAACCATTGTGATTATATGAGTGAGATAAATCGCCAATTGAGCAATGAATCCTGTTACCAAAAAATTGTGGGAAACCCGATAAATAAGTTGACAACTATGATAAACATAAAACTGAGTGAATGGAAGGACACTATGCTACTCACAGAAAATTCAGATATCTTAGGGTAGAGTGTCCAAATTTTCCTTGTATTTACATCCTGCCGAAAATCCATAAACCAGATTTGTTCCCCCCGGTCGTCCTATTATTTCGGGGGTGGGCTCACCCACCGAAAACCTCTCTGAGTATGTTGATTTAAGGCTTCAAAGACATGTGGTCAATCTCCCGTCATGCATTCGGGATAGTAAGGACATTTTAGTTAAGTTCAAAGACTATGAATGGTCTGATGAACTGCTATTTGTTACTTTCGATGTGGAAAGTTACGTGCATTCGTAAAGATCTTGGAACTTTGACAGTCCAGTCCTTCCTTGACAAGGAAAGTGCTGGTCAGTATGCTTTTATTCTTTGTAATAATTATTTTCTTTTTGACAAATGCTGGTTTCACCACATCCTTGGTACTGCGATGGGCTCCAGGTTTGCTCCCTCTTACGCCTGCCTTTTTATGAGATGGTTTGAGAGGGCGCATTCTTGGGGCAGAGGTGCCTCCCCCTGGACGGATTTTATTGTGTTCTGGGGGAGGTACATCGATGATGTTATCTGTTTATGGTCAGGGTCTGTGGAAGAACTTCAGGGATATTTTGCATATCTGAATGACAATCAGTATAATGTCAAGTTTACAATGGCCTTTGACAGAGAAAAAATAAATTTCTTAGACATAAGATTTTATGTAAAAGATGGTAAAATACACAATACCCTCTATAGGAAGGACACGGCCTGCAATGGGATTTTACATGCTGACAGTGCACATGCCCGGTCGGTTTTTAACAATATCCCCTATGGGGAGATGATAAGGATAAGAAGAAATTGTAGTGATGATGATACATATCTTTATAACATCTCAGAATCTAGAAAGAGGTTCTTACAGAGAGGATATGACAGAGAGGTTGTGGATAAAGCCATTGAGAAAGTAAAATGTCGCACTAGAGAAGACACCTTATGTCAGCCCCCAAAAAAAGATGAGGCAAAGGACACTCCGGTTAGGTTTGTCACACAGTACAATACCAACAGCAGCAAGATCTTTAATATTTTGAAGAAAAATTGGAGTATTCTTGGGGAGGTGCCAGGGTTAAAGAGTTGCCTCACTAACATGCCCTCAGTTACATACAGAAGAGGTACATCATTGCGTAATGTCCTATGCCATAGTTACGTGATTAATAAGAATGAAACATGGCTGCCTTCTAAACCTAAAGGTTTTTACACGTGTGGGATGTGTAATATGTGCCCCTATGGCAAAAACAAAACCTTAAAGTTTGCCTACAACACAACCAATATGTATGATATAATGCATTTCATCAACTGTAACACTACTCATGTTATTTATGTAATAGGATGTAAGTGTGATATCATATATGTTGGGAGTACAGTTCGCCCGTTAAAAATTCGGATACAGGAGCACCGTAGGGCTATTTTAAATGGAGATCGGAGATATCCCCTGAGTGAACATTATAGGACAACGCATTCTGAAAACAACACTTTTTGGTTTCATGGTATTGACCATGTTCCCATTAACAATAGAGATGGCAATAGGGAATTATTGGTTAGACAAAAAGAGGCAAAATGGATTTGTAGACTGAGGGCTACACATATGGGTCATAATACTGACAAGGAATTACATCACTTCTTAGGTTAATAACTATAAAGTGACATCTCCCTCGTTCAGGCCGCTTTTTGAAATTAAAATTCTTTTATCAGAATTACTGTATGAATGTTATGTGGACAGATGTAATTGGAATAACTGTACAGATATTCTTCATGCTTTTCAATGCTGCATGTTGAAACTTGAATCCCTTTGACAGGTTTACCCTATGAATGTAGTGACGATTCATGTATTTTGAATAACTATACAGATGATTTTGACAAAAATATGTTTTGTCTTGAAGATTTCCTGAGTGTTTATTCACTCTGTATCAGTTCCTCTTATCATGTATATACATATATGTACATGTCTTTGGCTAGAACTGAAATCAATATTTTAAGAATGGATCTCTCTTTGCAGTATTTGATGGTGTTTCCTCCATATATGATTATTTTAATATGAAAAAAATGTTTAGATTGTTGAAAAAACATGAACATGAAATTTTAGTTGAATTTGAGGTCAATCGCTTGCTCCATTCAGATGATATGAAATGTGTTACATCCTGCTTTTCCTTCTCCTCTGTCCTTCTTCTGTGTTTGTTCTAAGCCCCTCAGCCTGTATCCGTGATGTCACCCAAGAGTTCCTTTTGTGTATGTTTGATTCTACTGCAGTTAGCTCTGAGGCTGAGCAGCAGGGCAGCTGCTCCCGGTGGGGCTTAACTGGGTTTTAAACTGGGCTTTAACTGAGCTTTAACTGGATTTTAACTGGGGCCTGTATCCTGTACATTGATTCCTGATTATTGAAAATAAACCTACATCTGGATACAGCAACCCAAGGACCCATCCTTTATTTTATGAAATGTTACACTGGCGACGATTTGACGGAAGAAACCATGCGTGATCAAAGGAATTTTACAAGAGAAACTACAAGAAATTAAATGAACTGCATGTCCAACCCCTTGATTGCCCCACCGGTGTCTACAACAACTGACAGCCTGAAGTCAGAGGGGTGTTTTTGAAAAGGAGGAGAATATTTGCCTCGGATTGCTGCCTGCCGGATTTGTGGAACTGCTGGGTGAGAGACTTTGAATTTACGTTTTTTGGCATGTCTACGCTGTTTTCCCTGCTGCCTGGGCTCAAGAGAAACAGTTACGCTGCATTTCAAATTTAAAAATATGGCTCGCGCTTCTTACCTGATTCACTGTGTCGCGTGTCCCGCGGAGCAGAGGGTGAGTTCATGACGTCTTCTATTCTTCCTGGTAGTCTATGCTGCCTAAGGACGTTTTGATGCTGGAACGTGCCGAGAGCCACCCGGTGTAACGCACGCTGCGTGCCGCCATTTTAAGTTTGGCATTTCTAAATTTCAACATGCTTTTCACTCGCATTGCCAACCACTATGTCTTTTCTTCCTGCGGACTTCCGGTACTAAGTCGTTACGTATTAGTAATGTTTTGGGAGTTTTGGTTGGTGAAGACTTTGCCTACAATCTGGTGTTGGAAACACACCACAACTCTTATCACTTGGCACACTATTCACGAGACAATACCAGATGAAGATCACTGTTCTACACTGCATCTGATGAAAACAGCTGTGTGGATATCTCGTTGCTAATCTACGATGACTGTGACTGCGGCATTTCAACATTCAGTCTACGGTGACTACCTTTGTTATTTTAATTTCTTATTTTGAAAAGTTTAATCTGCTGTATTATTCATATCGACCAACATGCTTATTTTATTGTTGATGACATAATTTATATTTATGTGCTGTTTATGCTAATGTTATGTTTTTCCACAGGTTACATAGGTATGGTATTGTCATTCTGTGGTGGTTATCGTATTTTAGTCATTTTAGACTTTAGTGATGTGCTGGATTAGTCTGGTATTATTGGATTGAGCCACTTAAGTGCTCAACTTTCGTTGGGGTGCTCAAATTTTATTTATTTCCTCTGATTATACTTAAAAGTGATGCGATATGTTCATGCTCAGTTTATTCTTTATTTTTGATGAACCACATTAGTGCTCAAAGTGTTTTGAGGTGTTCATGGTCATGGAGATTGGTGATTGCTGATTGCTCCAGTGTTTGGACTTTTAGATCTGTATTGTTGCGGAGCCACATCGGTGCTCGTTTTTGAGGCGCTCTATTCTTTTCAGGTTTAATGGTGGAGATTGGTTGCTCCAGTGTTTGGATATGTATTGTCGGAGCCACATTCGGTGCTCATTTTTTGAGGCGCTCCAAGCTTTCAAGTTTAAAGGTAAAGAGCCATAGTGTGCTCAGTTAAATTCTTGCTCGCTTTCATGTGAGAAGTCTTGGGGCTTCATTTTTTCAGGTTTAAAGGTAAAGAGCCATAGTGTGCTCAGTTATATTCATGCTCGCTTTGAGGTGAGAAGTCTTAGAGCTTCATTTTTTCAAGTTTAAAGGTAAGAGCCATAGTGTGCTCAGTTATATACGTGCTCGCTTTCATGTGAGGAGTTTTGGTATATATGAACCACGTATGTGCTCTAATGTTTTAGAGGTGTTCATTTTCAATTGATGAGGAGGTTTTGGGAGCAGTGTTCTCCAATATTTTAAGAAGTTTTGGAACTTGAGTCAGAAATGTTTTATTGGATTTTTCTCAAGGGAGGGGAATGGTGATCATTTCATCTAAATGGTGTTATATTTGAAAATGCTAATCCATTGTGCCATGGTGATTATTTCTTCTAAATGGCATTATATTTGAAAATGTCGTTATATTTATGAATATTTTGTAAATGTTTCCATTTGATCTCTATCCTCTTTCACTTACTTGGGGAAGAGGGTTTTCTTTTATGTGCTGTTTGTTCTATCATTTACTTTTCTTCTTTCTGTCGTTTCCGTATGTCTCTAATTTCTTTTAAAGGTTAAGTTGTGTTACTTTCATCTCTGCTGTATGTACTATTTCACATCTGTCTCTTATTTCTGTCAATGAGGGAGATGTGTTACATCCTGCTTTTCCTTCTCCTCTGTCCTTCTTCTGTGTTTGTTCTAAGCCCCTCAGCCTGTATCTGTGATGTCACCCAAGAGTTCCTTTTGTGTATGTTTGATTCTACTGCAGTTAGATCTGAGGCTCAGCAGCAGGGCAGCTGCTCCCGGTGGGGCTTAACTGGGTTTTACACTGGGCTTTAACTGAGATTTAACTGGATTTTAACTGGGGCCTGTATCCTGTACATTGATTCCTGATTATTGAAAATAAACCTACATCTGGATACAACAACCCAAGGACCCATCCTTTATTTTATGAAATGTTACAAAATGTTCTTTTGATTAAGGATATTTCTATAAATATATGTTTTTGATATATATATACCTATGTTTATTAATCTTTCGATCTGTCCTACAATGGGGGTATATTTCTCTTAGACTATGGTTATGCACTTTCTATTCTTGTTCTAGGTACTGTTGTAATATGGAATTTGCATCATACAAATGAGAAATTTGATAGTGCGTTTATGAAAATATAAGAGTGTAAGCTATCATTGGACGGTTATCTTTGTGCATGTACCCTTCAAGTTATTATCGTTAAGCAGAATTAGCAACTGAATATGCCATTGGATAGACTCTTTGTGTGCTCATATTATGTTGGTCGTTTGTTTTATTGTGATTGGTATCTTGTTATTAATGACTATTGCAGGGATACCATGGGCTCATTAAGAATTGTTCACGTATACCCCTAGTTATTTACTACGGAGTATTGGCTCCTAGTTCTTATTTTACGAAAATTGCACAGGAGATAGGTTTGTTAATGATGTTTTTGAATTTATAATTCTTTTGGACTCCTTATAATGATGTTTTTGTAGTTGTATTATTAAAATTGTTGAGCTTTGGGCTTTCAGAACATGTCTCAGTGGACACTGAGTATCCTTATAAGATGGGCGCCTTATTTTACATTTGTAAGACCGTCATCGCTTGCAGTTATTTTCTGCTCACGTATTGGAGCATTACGTCCTTACGCATAAGTGTAGCTTTAAAATGGCGGCGCATTTTCATTACGTGTCGCTGCCGGTTATCATGCCGCCCGTCACGTCGGGACCTTTTGGTAAGTTTCAGTAGGATTCCTGTCGATATTAGATAGATTAGTTAAGGGACACCTAGCAATTATATAACTTTTTGGTATTGTTGCTACTAAAAATAACGTTACGTTATGGTGTGTGTTTTATATGTGTATCTTCTCAAATTTGGAGGCTTTTACTATGTCGGCTTGTGATTTATGAGGGGTCTTTTTCTGAACGTTTTCAAAACCAATAAGAGGTGCGTTCAATTATGGGATAGTCACGTGAGTGTTTCTGGTATGATTAGGTTTATGTTTACTTTTCTCCTTTGTTAATAGTCCTTAAATGTGTTAGGTGGTATAAACCCTTTAGTATATTGTTGTTTGATTTGGGAGAGTTAATGCATAGTGACATCTTCCATAATTGGGTCTCAGTATTGCGTGTTTTTTATTTTGTTTAGTATATTGCTCTGGTATCTAATATAGGGTGATTTTTTGATATCTGTCTTTTCCTCTGTTTAGATTTTTAAACATTTATATGGGCTGTTGCCTTTCTGAGGGACTACATTCAGATTTACAATACTTGTTTCCCCCGAGGGGCTTCAACCGCACCTTCAACATTGAAGGTGAGTCCATTGTTATTTAGATGCACATATATTAGGGATTTTGCTTTCTAGTGGTAAACATCCTTATTTGTAGTTGTGTTTGATTTGTGTTCTGTGTTTCAGACCGTATTTTTTATACTCTATGCGCCAAACTGAATTTTGAGTACTCTGCCTCAGTCATGTCTTATTGAAGGATTTATATCCATCTATTGACTAAAAGGTGAGCATTTTTGGTAGAGCTATATAGTGCTTGTTGTATAAATTCCCCTCTTGTCCTTGAAAAACAAGTCATTTTTAACACTATGGCTCATTTAACTGGAATGTTTGAGTTATGTACGCATCATAATCAGATTATTTAGCAATCTTATTTGATTGTTAGGTGAGATTTTCTGGACACGTTCTGTATTCCTTTTTTGGGTTTGGTAGTTATATATACTCTGTATGAATTTGACTCTCTATTCCTATTCCTTTCCTTGACCTCTTTCTGATCTCAGTATATATTTAATGACTTAATTTGTATGTGTTGAATTTTCCCATCTATGTTTAAGTATGTGAATATGTGATACAAGCCACTTGTTTTGTTATTTGTTATATATCTAGTTATGTGTTGTCTTGGACCATATATATAAGTTTTTGTGCTTTTCAATGTATGCATATATGTATATATCTTGAGGTTAGTCTTGTTTCTTTCGTTTATATATGTTGTATTTATATATGTTGTCTTCATACATGTTGTCTTGTAATTGATTACAGTCCTGAAGAAGTTCCTGTGGGAAAGGGAACGAAACGCATTGGCTGTTTGCTGTTTCTAAAATAAAAGAAGAAAAAAATTGTTCTGGAATATATGTACTTATTGGGACTTAGCTCTGAGTGCACCTTCCTTTGTGTGACATCTCATATTCCTGTTCCAGCGTGGAAATCTGTGCCGCTAACCCTCGGATTCTATTCCGGAGATCTTTCAGGACTCCTGACTGCTCCCCAATACATTCCCCTCTAATGGTTACCTTGAAACCCTCCCAAAGTGACCCCGCACTGTCCACCGATCCCTGATTTTCAGCAAAGAAAGTTTTGATAGCACTGCCTATGGTGGCCCGAAAGACGGAGTCTGTTAAGGAGGACTGCTGTAGCCTCCACTGGAACAGGGGTCTTTCACACTTGGGGACTCGCAACTCCAGCAGAACAGGGGAACGATCAGAAAGTGTTTTTGCCAAGTGGTTAATCATAACAGTCCAGGGGCAGGCTTCCTTGGATGCCAGACAATAGTCCAGTCAGGACCAGCACCCGTGCACAGTGGAGACAAATGTACTCTCCCTAGTAGGAGGGTTCCGGAGTCTCCATATATCTCTAAGGCCCTCAGCCTCCATTAGTTCGGACAACACCTGTGAAGCCAGCTTCCCACGCCCCACTGCGTCCTGTGAGCAGTCCAAGCTGGTATCCACCCCAGAGCACAACTGCTGGGGGAAATGAAGAGATACGCCCCCATACACTGTTGAAAAAAGCAGGATTATCAATATTGGGCCCATATACATTCACCAGTAGTACAGTTGTGCCTCATAGTTTGCCAAAGGCTACAGCTACTCTGCCCTGCTCATCCACCTCGTACCTAAGCAGGGTGAACGGTGTACCCATTTTAACTAAGATAATCATGCCTCTAGAATAGGAGGAATACGATGCCGCTACACGCACTGCTGACCACCTGGCCCCCATATTTTTCTCTGTGTTTTTAGTAAGATGCGTTTCCTTGAGAAAAGCAACCTGCACATCTTGCCTATCTAAATATGCTAAAACATTACAAATCTGTTTTGGGTTATTAAGCTCACGTACTACCCGGACCTGTAATAAACCATTATAACAGTAGAAATTTCCCACATATGAATGCCGTATTACCAAAGGGCAGTGGCGGCTCTCACAGTTAATGCTGTGGGGTGGTGAGATGGGGCGGGGAGGGGGCGGGGCTGGGGGTTAGTGGAGTGTGACATACGACGGAAAAGTAGAGAGTAAAGAAATAAATAAAAGCACTTACTTTGCACTCGCAAAGGGCTTTTATTTCTTTACTCTCCACTTTCCCGTCATATGTCACGCTCCACTACACCCCACCCAGCCCCACCCGCCCCACTTCGTCGCCCAACAGCGTTACCTGTGCGAGCCGCCACTGCCAAAGGGACTGCAACCTCTCTGAACCATATCTGCCGATACCTCCCCCTACCCCTCTGCCCCCACCCACTTCTGCACCCTCAACTTGCTAAAGACACCCCAATTAGAGAGGAACAATCCCCCCCATAAACATAGCATTGAATAAACCAAATGGGGTACACCCATCGGGGAACACTAGCGTGCCATCTGCCTCCGTATAGTCAAGGAGGTGGCCAATCTGTCCCATCATGGCGGCATGTCATCACAGTCAGAGTTCCAGACCATCAGGGCCACAGTTAAATCACCATTTATCAATGCAGGTTTGGGTAGCAAAAACTGGGCCCACAGTGCAGTCATCCCATGGCGAGCAACTCATCCAATTTTAGCCAAGTTCGGCAGGGCATCCACCACACATCAGCCCCCCCAAGCATGTAGGTAGCAACCTCCAGGTAACCACCTCTCACTATATATATAACAAAACATAGGCCAGGACTTACTGTTCCTCATCGTCAGGGTCATTAGTGGCTTCACCTTGGCGCTTTTTCAATGTTTTAGCATGATCCATTGCAGCTTTTGGGTTGCTGAAAATCTTGGAAGCACCATCCCGGCTCATCCAAAGGCGAGCAGGGTAAAGAATTACGTAAGGGAACTCTTCCGCCATCAACAGCTTTTTAACTGGCACAAATTCCCTCCTGGCCGCCTGGACCGCTGTCATGAAACCCAGAAAGAATGCCAATGCATTTCCTTGGTAGTTAATGGAGCCTTTTTCTCTGGCGATTTGAAGTATTGTATCCCGATCCCTGTAATTCAATAAACGAGCTATGATGGGGCACAGTGGTGCTCCAGGGATAGGGCGGGCCACCAGCGAGTGGTGTGCACACTCCACTATTAACATCGGAGATAAATTATCCACCCCAAATATGTCTTTGAGCATCACCTCCACAACAAACTCCATTTTACCGGTGTTGGTCGATTCCGGCAGCCCAGTGATTCTGAGGTTGTTTCTCCTAGACCTCGCCTCCAAGTCCTCATTCTTTGCCAGCACTTTTTCCATATTCAGGGTTTGTTTTACTGGAGATGGTACGCAGCTCGTCTTCAGCAGTAGAGACCCTCTGCTCAACCTCCCCTAGCCTGGTGCCCTATTTGTCCAGCTTGGCAGCCATATGATCCATCCGTAGATTGAGGGCATCGATCTTGTCCTCGATCGACTGGAGGCTGTATTTCATCGCCAGAAGCGTGGCCTCAAGAGAAGGGGCAGTTTCCGCTGGGGCATCCGCCTCAGAGTCCGAGGCGTACTTCGATTGTGATCTGCCCGGCTTCCGCATTTCTCAAACGTGAGGCAGGATTGCGATTTGTTGGTTTTACTCATGTTTGATAGCTCTGTCATGGCGCAGGCCGGCTCCACTCACCACCGCCCAGTCAGTCGTGCCCACACTGCTGATTATTGCAAACAGCTAGGCAGCATCGCCGTGGGAGTGTCATGTCTGCCGGGCGCGTGGGAGTCAGCTGACTCCCGCATTTGACGCATGCGCAGGAGTCAGCCAGGAAAATAAAACGTCCCAATCCCGCCTGCTAGCGCTCCACGTTCCAGCTTTGGAATCAGGCTACGTTGCTCCGTGTCACTCACCTGATACTTCCGGAGTATCCTCGCTGTGTCGGCGTCGGCTTTCCTCGTGGTTGCGGCATCTTCCTCGTCGGATCCTGATCCCTGAGTTCTCTCGCTCTTCTTCGGTCCTCATTATCGCACTCCTGTTCTGCACGGCTAGATCCCCTGTAATAACAATGAAGAATGCAAGCAAAAGCTATGTTACTGTGACTTAAGATAACAGCACTGAAGCTGTGGAGATCGGCTCTCTCTTTTATTTTGGTTTCTTCCTGAAATTAAGGAATACACATGTTACTTTTGATTGTTAAGAAGATTGTCTTTCCTGGAGACAATTACGAGGAAAAGATTATTCTGGGCACCAGATATATATGTTAGGTGAGTTCTCACATTACATTAAATTCCACCACTGCTGCATCTCCATAAGGCACACATTTACTTCCCTTACTGTTATTTCTCTCTAGATGTTTACGCTCTCTCCCTCACCCCAATGAATATCATACATGGAAGAACGGAATTAACCAGGTAGACATACATGTCAAAGGAAAGATATAGGGCCTCATGTAGGTAAATAAATTTTACCGGTTCTTAAATACCGAGCCGTACCGAATCGGTAAATTAGAATCGGTAAGTTACATGTAGGTAAAAATTCGGTAACAGTTACCGATTCGGTAACAGTCGGTAAATACGAATCGGAATTCACCGAATCGGTAAATACCGAGGTGATAATTACCGAATCGGAAAATACCGAGGTGGTATCTACCGATTCGGAAAATACCGAGGTGGTATCTACCGAATCGGAAAATACCGAATCGGTACGTACGGATTCGGTAAATAACATCACATGACTTGACGAAACAGCTAATCCTGTGCAACGACAGCCCACCCAACCAGGAACTGCCCACACCCAGGCAGGTGTACACAATTAGCCGAAGTGGCCACACCCAGGCAGGTGTACATAATTAGCCGACCCTGGAGAGGCTCGGAGTGCAGAGGAGAGGCAGGGAGCAGTTGCATGTGCGAGCGGGAAACGAACAGCATGTCCAGCCAGAGCACACAGAAAGACGGAGGGGAAAGGAGGAGGAAGCTCAAATTCAGCCCCAAGGAACTCCAGGTGCTGGTGGAGGAGGTGGTGAAGCAGCACCAGAAGCTGTTTGGGAGGCAATCCCTGCAAGTGCCTGAGGCCGAAAAGCGCAACATATGGCTGGCCATCCAGGCGCAGGTCAATGCTGTGGGAGTGACCCACAGGGAAATTGAGGTCCTCAAAAAGCGCTGGTATGACCTGAGGATTGTGACCAAGAGGAAGATGGGCGACATCCAGAAGGAGGCCAGCCAGACCGGAGGTGGAACCAACAGGGCACCTGCCCTCACCGAACTGGAGGAGCTGGTGGCGGCCACACTCGAGCAAGAGAGCGTCGTGGGTCTTGGGGACGCCGACAGCTCTGCCAGAGCCGCAACACACCAAGGTAAGACGAAAGCACAGCAATGTAGCCGCCCCTACCCCTATCCCACATCCCCCATTGTGACACGAGAATCACACTGCAGTCCACACGTGTCAGTGCAGACAGGCAATGCATTCCGGGAAATGTAGTCAGGGCAACACTAACCATGACGTAAATGTCACAGGGCAACAAGGCATGTCACGCACTCGAGGCACAAGGAGACAGAGGACAGATTGGAATGTGAAATGATTTATTGTGACGCTTGCAATGCAGCCCTTCGGGGACACTGAGCCAATGTTGTTTTTCTGTCCACAGATGTGACATCATGCAGTACAGGGCATGCTGCAGGGGAGACGGCACACCGGCCACAAAAATCACCTCTAGCCAGCACGAGTGCAGACCAGGGAGCAGGCCCACTTGCAGCCGCACCACCTACGCAGCCAGCCTCGCCGCACACAGAGCCAGCATCACCTCACCGAGAGCCAGCATCACCACCACCAGAGCCAGCATCGCCACTCATGTTCGATTCACCGGCCACATCTCCGCTTGCAGGTGTGAGAATGAGGAGGCGTCCAGCAGCCAGGCTACGAGCCTTAGACACCTCGTCAGACGACAGCATGGGCCCAGAAGACCGCACCGGGCCCCAGGAAGGGAGCCATCCCACTGTGCCCCAAACATCACAGGCAGCACAGACGGGAGCAAGAGGGCGCCGCAGGTCGCGTGTCCAGAGTCCACCAGCACCCACTGACGGCCATGGTGTCTTCTTGGGGCTCGAGGGCCAAATGTTGAAGCAACAGCGCCTGCAATCAAAGGCAGTAATGTCAGTCCAGAGGCACATGCGGGTGATGAGGACAAGCTTATTCAACATGGACACAAACATTGGCGGCATGGCTGCGGGCATTCGGGACATGTCCCAGTCAATCCAGCAGTTGTGCAGCAAATTAGATGCTGACATCGAAGCACGGCGCCGGGAACGCCAGAGAAGGGACACTACCAGCAGGGCACTCAACCGTCTGGCAACTGCGACTTCCCTACTTTGCCGGCGCTCTGTGACGATGCAGGAGGGCCTAACACAGTGCTGCAGCGACCTGTCACGGGGGATGGTGCAGGTGACAAGTGCACTAGGGGTGCTATTGACAAGTCAGGCGTCGACAACTGCTGCAGGGGATGCTGCGGAGAGCATCGACACCAGCAGCAGCATCACACCCCCCGTCCCCGAAGCACGCAGGAGCAGCAGGCGGCTTGGGGTTGGCTCTAGTGAGGATGCACAGGCCGTGCAATCCACCACTGCAGCGCGTATGCGCAAACATTGATGTGGCCCTGCTTATCCACTTGCCATTGGGTGACGTAACCCTGGACATACTCATTGTATAGATGGCATATTGCCAGATTGGCCTGTTCATGTGTTCATGGCGTGGTGCCACATTAAACTACGTCATGACTTCTCACGACTCGCTGTGTCCCCTCACTTACTCAGAAATAGTTGCATGTGATCTCTGCCCGTCTCTCTCTCCCATCGATTGCAGTTGGCACTCTAGCTGCGCTGCCCTCTGGCTGGCCTGACTCATCCTCGTTGTCCTCAACATATGTTAGTTCCACATCTGTACCTTTTTTCGTGGCAAGGTTGTGCAGCATTGCACAAGTGGCAATTATCTTGCAGCAGGTGATGGGTTTGTACTGGCGTGCGCCTCCGCTCTTGTGGAGGCAGCGGAACCTGCTCTTCAGCAGTCCAAACGTGCGCTCCACCACATTGCGTGTAGATTTGTGGGCCACGTTGTATCGTCTCTCACTCTGGGTTGCTGGGTGTAGGTAGGGAGTGAGGATGAATGAACGGCATGCATATGCACTGTCGCCTGGATGAGTAAAAGGGAACCATCAGTTACATGCCTCTATACACTCTGATTTGCAGGTTTCAAGGGGCGTCACTGTTACTTACCCAGCAGGTATCCCTCTCCGAATTCTCCGGCTCTCAGTCGTGTGTAGATCCCACTATTCTGGAAGATGTAAGAGTCGTGGGTGCTCCCAGGAAACTTTGCAACAATATCTGTGATGATGTTCCCTGCATCACAGATCACCTGCACATTGATGGAGTGGGTGGACTTCCTGTTCCTGTAGATGTGCTCTGTGTCAGCTGGAGGACAGATTGGGATGTGTGTACCATCAATACAGCCGATGACATGGGGGAACTGTGCCATGTGATAAAAGTCTGTTTTTGTTTTCTGCAGTGCAGCCTGTGTGTTTGGGAAGCTGATGTAGTGGTGCATTCTCTGCATCATGGCATCCAGGAACTTCCTGAAGAAACGTGACAGGCAACTCTGGGATACCCCACCCACCGCAGCTATCACCACCTGATAACTGCCGGATGCCAACAGATGTAGGCTGCAGAGCACCTGCACATGTGGGGGTATGGCGTGCGCCCTTCTTATTGGCTGGTCCAGGAGTGGGTGCAGGTCCCTTATCAGGTCCATGATGGTTTCGGGGTGTATCTCTGCATCAGTCAGCTGGAATAGTGTGATGCGCTGTCTGTAGATTTGTTCCTCCCGTCGCCACACCCTCAGTCCTGCTGCCTGTAGACGTAGGCGCCTTGCAATGACGTACATGGCGGCCATGTTGTCCACGCTGTTGCATTTTGGGATTGCTTATATGCATTGTTGATGGTTACCACCTGCTTTCCATCCGTGTTAATTACCGACTCTTATTTACCGATTTTCCTGGATTTCTTAATTACCGACTGCTCCTACATGTCATTTTCAATTTTTACCACTTCATATTTACCACTTCATATTTACCGATTCGTTAATAATGTATTCGGTAAATATGAATCGGTATTTTAGAATTAGGTAAATATGAATCGGTATTTACCGCCTCATATTTACCGAAGAGTGGTTTTTGGACTCCTACATCTCACTTGTCTGAATACCGGTCGGTAACGGCATATTTACCGAAAATCGGCCGTTACCGACCGGTATTTGGCTACCTACATGAGGCCCATAGTGTTTCACAGAAGGAACATATATACTCACCTCTCCTTCTATTTCTTTTTTTAACAGACTTGCGTTTTGATCCACCATCTCTGGTTCCATCAATCCTCATTTAGACTGGGGTGCGACGTGGGAGCCTCTCCATTCCTTGTTTTCTTTCCCTTCTTTCCCAAGTTGCTGTTGATACTTTGACATTGTTGGGTGAGATACACACATTGGGGAAGTAGTGGACCGTTCTTCATTACGTGACATTCCTGCAGAAATGTGAGTACACAAGAGTTACTGTTAATTCTGACAGATCGCGAAGCCTAATATAAAATGGATTTCTGCCTCGACGTTATGGAAATGAGTCAAGTAACACTTGCAGACCTAGTTCACATGCTGGGGAATTTACAAAAAGAAACCTAAGCCCTCTCAGCACGGGTGGACACTCTCCAAAGGGGCATGGGAACCGAATCTAGTTTGGGTAATAGGACAGGTACGCAGTATCCCACTTCTCAGCCTTCTAGTGCTAACGTTCCAGTCATACAAGTAACAACACCACAGTCAATTCCCCTGGCTCCCCCCTAGTGTTTTATGGGGTATCCTACTAAGTTTGCAACATTTATTAGTCAATGTCAGCTTCACTTTATGTGTAAAGCTGCATGTTTCCCAACCGACCAAGCCAAAGTAGCTTTTGTCCTGTCCTATTTAAGGGGACCTGCAGCCACCTGGTCCATACCCCTCATAGAAAGGGATGATCCACTGCTGCGTAATTATATAGCTTTCAAGGGAGAACTCAAGAAGCTGTTTGATAGACATTCTTTTATGCAGTCTGTAGACTCTGAGCTATTGAATCTTAAACAGGGTTCAAAGGATCTTCCAACCTATATCTCTACTTTTAACAGGCTAGTAGCTGAGGCTGGTTGGCCTGAAGCAAAACGTAGTGTCCTTTTTATAGAGGGTCGAAAGACGAGTTAAAAGAGCTCCTTGCGCAAGTAGTCAATCCCCCTGAGTCTTGTACAGCCCTTATAGTTGGACCACAGAATTAGTGAAAGAAAAAGAGAAAGAGGAAGGACAGAAGGACGTGTGTTTGTTTATAGAGAGAGAAAGTCAGAATTTGAGAAACAACGGAAGAACCCGAACCTATGCGAATAGGGAGAGTTAGAGGACCCCTTAGTGGAGAAGAAAGGCAAAGAAGACACAATAAAAAGTTGTGCTTATATTGCGAACCTCCAGGTCATTTCTTAAGAGATTGTCCTGTTAGGCCAAAACAAAAGAGAATGTCGGAAAACTAACAAGCCCGGGGTCTCTTGAGACAAAGACTTCGGGTAGTTCAGATTTAATTGTCTCGCAAACTGAGCCTGTAATGTCATCTTCAAATCACTTCCTCCTCTCCTCTCATCTTATATGGGGAGAACAGGTTAGAGACGCCCAAATAATGGTGGATTCTGGCATCTCGGGTAACTTTATGGACCTTCAATGGGCGCATAGTAAGAAGATTCCTCTGGTGCCTAAGACCTCTTGGGAGGAATTCACAACCATAGACGGTAGTAGCCTTAAATCTGGTCCTGTTACACATGCTACCATTGGTTTGCTTCTGGTTATTGAAGAAAGACATCAAGAACGTATTGCATTCGATCTCATTCAATCTTCTCAATTCCCAGCAATAGTAGGGTTACCCTGGCTACGTCAACATAATCCCACTATAAATTGGACCGAAACAAGACTGGTCTTCAATCCTGAGTTCTGTCAGGAACATGTTTTCCATAAGTTAAATGATTCAGAGAAAGTAGGAGCACTTTCTAGACTTGATGTATCCGATTTACCTGTCCCATATCACGACTTGAAAGAGGTGATTGATGTGGAAAAGGCAACTAGCCTTCCACTTCACAGACCTTATGATTGCAGAATCGACCTTTTGCCAGGTTCCCGCATTCCTTGTAGTAGGATATATGGTTTGACGGAAAAAGAGAACATCTATTTACGAGAGTATTTGGATGAGATGCTTAAAATTGGATTTATTCGCCCTTCTAGATCACCAGCCTCCTCATCTCTCTTCTTCATTCCTAAACGAGAAGGCGGATTAAGATGTTGTATAGACTATAGAATGCTTAATGATGTTACTATTAGGAACAGATACCCTCTACCATTGATTTCTTCCCTTCTTGATCAAATAAAAGATGCTAAGATTTTCACCAAATTGGATTTATGGGGAGCCTATCATTTGGTGAGAATTAAAGAAGGCGATGAATGGAAAACGGCTTTTTGTACTAAGTTTGGGTTGTTTGAATATTTGGTCATGCCATTCGGACTATGCAATGCCCCCTCAGCCTTTCAGTTTTTTATTAATGAAGTTCTAAGAGATATGCTGGACCTCTTTGTTATTGCTCATATTGACGATCTATCGATTTACTCTCCGTCCTTACAGGAACATGAATTTCATGTGAGGAAAGTTCTTGAGAGGTTAAAGGACAATCATTTGTTTTGCAAATTAGAAAAATGTCAATTCCATACCTTCCAAGTAGCCTTTCTTGGGTATATCGTGTCCCCTCAAGGAATCAGTATGGATCCACAGAAGGTAGAAGCTATGAACCGTTGGCAAGCACCAAAAACTATTAGAGATGTTCAGAGCTTTCTTGGCTTTGCCAATTTTTACAGACGTTTTATTGCTAACTTTTCCGAAATGGCCTCTCCCATCACCAAACTCCATAAGAAGGGAGTTACATTCGTATGGACCCCCGCGGCAGAAGAGGCTTTTTGTAAATTAAAGGAAGCATTTACACAGGCACCCGTTTTAAGACATCCTGATCCTTCCTGACCCTTTGTAGTTGAGGCCGATGCCTCCCAGTCAGCGGTAGGAGGGGTTCTTTCTTAGGTAGATCCAAACACAGGATCACTTCACCCTGTAACATATTATTCACGTAAACTGTTACCAGCTGAGATGAACTATGCTGTAGGGGACAAGGAACTGTTAGCTATAAAAAAGGGTTTTGAGGAGTGGAGGCAATATCTTTTAGGCGCGAATCACAAGATAACTGTTCTCACAGACCATCGCAATTTGCAATTTCTTAAATCTGCAAGGGCCTTATCTATGAGGCAGCTACGTTGGACACAGTTCTTTAGTGATTACGACTTCATTATACAATTTCAAGCTGGAAAGAAAAATGGGAAGGCGGATGCTCTATCTCGACTGGGTTATGAAATATAAGAATCCCAAATCGAGTCCCCACCCATAATACATCAAGAGCGCATAATAGGAGTTTTTTGTTCCGAGGAGGAATTCCTTAAAACAGTTAAGGAAGCACAAGAGTCTGTAGATTTTGAAAGGTTAGTGGGCCAAAATGAGCTAGTTAAAAAACAGGATTTCTCTTTTGTCCAAGGGGGTTTAGTTCTTCCTACACATAACTTGCAGCAGCAAGCGTTAGAGTGGAGCCACACCCATCCTCTCTCTGGACACCCAGGATATTAAACAAATATGGAAATCCTGAAGAGACACTTTTGGTGGCTTGGCATGGGGAGGGACATTAACCATTACATTCAAACATGTCAAGCGTGTGCACAGGGAAAAGCGTCTCATTAGGCCCCCACAGGGTTATTAGTACCATTACCCACTCCACCTAGCCCTTGGCATACAATTTCTCTTGACTTCATTGTTGAACTACCAAAGACTGCTCAAGGGAACACCAGTGGTCGACTTAATAACTAAAATGGCCCACTTTATTCCGTTGAAAAGGTTACCCACTTCCAAAGTTTTGGCTTCCCTGTTAATTTACGACTATATGGTCTCCCCTCTCTTCTTATGTCTGATAGGGATACTCAATTTGTATCCAAGTTCTGGAGAAAGGTGTGTGATTTATTACAGATTGATGTAAGACTACCCTCCAGCCACCACCCTCAAACTGATGGCCAAACTGAGAGGGTTAACCAATGTTTTGAACAATATATATGGTGTCAGTGTTTACATTCTTCCTCAGACTGGGACGAAATGGTGTGGATCGCTGAATTTTCCTACAATAACAGGTGTCATTCCTCTACGGCTTACTCTCCTTTCTATTGTTCTTACAGTTTTCACCCACGAACCATGCTAACACCTCCATCTTCTTCCTGTCCTGTTCCCGCAGCATTAGATTGTGTAAAACACCTGCAGGATATTCACGAAACAGCAAAGATGAATCTGGGCAAAGCTAAGGCAGCGTACAAAGAAAGAGCTGATCATCATAGATGCCAGGAAGGATAAGTTACTTACCTGTAATCCTAGTTCTCTTCCAGGGGTATCCTCATCAAAGTCATAAGCACATGAATATTCCCGCCCATGTGCGGGACCCCGGAAACATACAACATATATGTGGAAACATATATGTAGCTCTATATATACATCTATATATATAAAAACACAATGCAGCCTTCCATAGCAATGCTGAACAATGTTGTAAGAAATTCCCCTGTATATAAATACACTCCAATAAAAGCAGAGAGAAAATGCACATTTGATAAACTGCTTTAATAAAACAGCAGAAATCATCATCTTACAAGGAAGAATGAGAAAACATTGTCAGCACATAGGCTGCATTGCATAAAAACCTCACTGTAGAAAGCTGAAAAGCTAACCTACAGAAACACACAGATAAACTGGCACCGAGCCTTTAAGGCAGCCATGACCCCTAGCTTCCCATCATGCCTCAGGGGTGACAGTTAGGTCAGTTGTTCTTTGCGGAGATCCGCAGACCATAGCACAAAGAGTTGATATGTATCTTGTTCACTTGCCCGGGGAGGCGGGTGGGTTGCTTATGACTTTGATGAGGATATCCCTGGAAGAGAACTAAGATTACAGGTAAGTAACTTATCCTTATCTTCCAGGGGATCCTCATCAACAGTCATAAGCACATGACTAGAATAGCAAGCCCATCCCCTCATCCTGCGGGCAAGTAACCAGTTAACATTGGAACTGATTCCTCAAGGAGGTCTGGCCTACTTGGCTATCTGCTCTGGAGTCAAAATCCACACAGTAATGCCTGGTAAATGTATGGACCGATTTCCAAGTTGCAGCCTTGCAAATTTCGGCCATCGGTACATTGTGTAGGAATGCTACCATAGCAGCCTTGCCCCTAGTAGAATGAGCTTTGGGGGAGGCTAACAGAGGCTTGTTCGCTATTTGGTTGGCCAACTTTATACAAGACACTATCCATCTTGAAATTGATCTTTTAGAAGCTGGAAAGCCTGTTCTAACAGAGCCGTAGTTTACAAACAATTGCTCAGCTTTTCTTATGGACTATGTTCCCTCCAAGTAGAATTTGAGAACCCTCTTGAGGTCTAATGAATGAAGAGACCTTTCTGCTGGTGTAGCAGGATTGGGAAAGAAAGAGGGAAGAGAAATCGTCTGATTTACATGGAAATCAGACACTACTTTGGGCAGGAAGGAAGGGTGAGTTAGCATAACCACTCTATTATGAAGGAAAACCGTACATGGTTCCTTAGAACAGAGTGCTTGGATTTCACTCACTCTGCGTGCTGATGTAATAGCCACTTGAAAAGCTACTTTCCATGTAAGGTGTTGTAATGTGGCCTTATGAATGGGTTCAAAAGAAGGAGCCATCAATTTAGACAAGACTAGATTCAACTCCCAAGGTGGAGAAGGAGGTTGGACAGGAGGATAAACCTTCTTCAACCCCTGTAGGAAATCCTTGACCATCTGAAGTTGAAAAAACGAAGGCTGGTTAGGCGATTTTCTATATGCCGTGATGGCAGCCAAATGCACTTTCTTTGGATGTATACTTCAAACCAGATTTGGCCAAGTAGAGCAAATAGGGCAAGATTACCTCTTCTTGCCCGTGAATTGGATTCCTCCCATTACGGACACACCTAAAGTAAAACCTTTTTCCATTTAAAGACGTATGAGGTCTTAGTGGATGGTCTTTTTGACTCCCGCAAAATGTCCATGCAATCTTGAGGGAGGTTCAAATGTCCGTACTGTAGGACTTCAGGAGCCATGCTGTCAAACTGACCGAGGGAAGGCTAGGGTGCAGTATCTTCCCTCCCATTTTGGTCAGGAGGTCCGGCCTGCACGGGAGTCTCCGATGCGGGCGCACTGAGAGGTGCAACAGGTCCGGATACCAACATTGGCGAGGCCAGTCTGGTGCTATGAGGATCATTGTCATGCTGGATCGGATCAGTTTGGCCACAACCTTCGGAATGAGAGGGAGGGGTGGAAAGGCGTATGCAAAAGTACCTGACCAGTCTATCAAAAGAGCATTCCCCCTTGTTCCTGGTCGGTAAAACCTGGATACGAAGGCGTGGCATTTTTTGTTTTGATCGTCCGCAAAGATGTCGATGAAGGGATGACCCAGTCTTCTTGTTCGTCGAAGTGACGACTGAGGGCGTCTGCTCGCACATTCTGCTCTCCCGGTAGGTGCACTGCTGTGTTCCACCTTGTTTGTTCAAGTAATACGTGGTGGTTGTATTGTCTGTTTGTATTAGGATCGATTCGGACTGAATTGACGGTTGAAAAGCCTTGAGGGCTAAATGAACCGCCCGCAGTTCCAGCATGTTGATATGATAGGTCCATTCTCTGCTGGTCCACCTGCCCTGAGTTTTCAGATGACCCAGATGTGCTCCCCATCCCTGAAGGGTCGCATCCGTGATCAGGGATTGTGTTGGCAGAGTTTGATGGAATGGGACTCCCACCACAAGATTCTTTGGTTGTAACCACCAGAGAATGGACATCTTCGCTGATGGCGAGAGGAGAATCTGGTCAGTCCACTGACCCGAGGATTGGTCCCACTTGTCCTCCAGATCTTGTTGTAATGGTCTCATCCTCAATCTGGTGTTGGGTATGAGAAAAATACAAGAGGCCATCGACCCCAGCAGAAAAGCCACTTGTCTTACTGATGGCTGATGACGTTTCTTTTGATTCTCATTGATGACACTCTCTCCTCCGAAGGAAACACTTTTCCGAGGTCGGAGTTTAGGATGGCGCCCAGATACTGGAGTGATTGGGTCGGTTGAAGAACCGATTTTTCCACGTTTGCATGAAGGCCTAAGCGTTGCAGGAGGTCCAGGCAGATGTGAAGGTGTTCCTGCACCATCTGGGGGGAGGATCCCTTCACCAGCCAGTCGTCCAGGTATGGATACACGAACAGACCTTGGCGATGTAATGCTGCCGCTGCCACTGCCATGCATTTCGTGAAAAACCTTGGGGCAGACTTTAGACCAAAGGGTAAGACTTTGAACTGGTAATGTTTTGTGCCCCCCATGAATCGCAGGAACTTGCGATGCCGTGGTGTGATTGGGATGTGAAAATACGCATCTTGGAGATCCACCGAACACATCCAATCGCCTTTTCTCAGATGTGGAAATATTTGATGGAGCGCCAACATTCGAAACTTTTCCTTCTTGACGAACTTGTTCAGAGAACGTAGGTCTAGAATTGGTCTGAACTTGTTCGGTTGGTCCTTTTTCTGAACAAGGAAGTATCTTGAGTAGACCCCCTGACCTCTCTGTGCAGGAGGGACCTCTTCTATGGCCAGCTTTCTGAGAAGGGTCGACACTTCCTGACGTAGGAGATCTAGATGCAGCTGACGGGATTTCACTGGAGGAACCTGTCTTGGGGACATGCAAAAACGTAGTGCGTAACCGTTGGCTAGTATATTCAGCACCCACAGGTATTTGGTGATGTTGCGCCACTCTTGACTGTAGTTTGAGATACTTCCTCCCACTGGAGTGTGCAACGGTGCTAGAGGAAGCAGACTCATTGCTTCCCTTGAGTTTGTGTTGTGGAAGAAGACTGCTGTTGGTGTCCTCCTCTTCCTCTCGAGGAACGACGGCCCTGGAACTGGGACTTGTTCTGCTTGTTTTGCGACCATTGAGGGGTTTGAACCCTCTGTTGGTAATTTCTTTCACGATTGTAGGGCCTATAGCGTTGTCTAAATTCCTTTTTCTTTTCAAGGCCTACAGCCTTTAAGGTGTCCAACTCAGCCTTCATTCTAGCCATTTGCTCATCTGCATGTGATCCGAACAGTGAGGTGCCAGAAAATGGGAGATTTCAGATGTGTTGTTGCGCCTCTGGTTTCAACGCAGTCAGACGCAACCAGGAAGACCTTCGTGCACATATGCCATGTGCATAAGAGTGAGCCGACAAAGACACCCCATCCGCCGCAGTGCTGATTATTTGTTTGGCCACCAGCACACCCTTCTGGAGAATTTCAGAGAAATCCTGCTGGTCCTCCTTCGGGAGTTTGTCTTTGAAGCGCTCCAGTGAATCTCATAAGGACCTGTCATAACTGCCCAGCAGAGCCGCAGCGTTAGAAACTTGAAGAGAAGATGCTGCAGAGCCGCAAGCCTTTCTCCCCCAAGAGTCTTGTGCTCTACTTTCCTTATCCGGAGGAGCTGAGGAGGAAGAAGCAACTGCGTGTGTCTTCTTTGCCGCTGCCACAATGACAGAGTCCGGTGGTGTATCCGATTTAAGGAAAAGAGGATCTGAGGCAACAGGTCTATATTTTTTTAAGATTCGTGCAGGAGCTGCTTTCCCCGATGATGGAGTAAGGAAAACGTCCATTACCGGCTCAACGATACCAGGGATCAAGGGTAGTAATGGTCTAGTCGCAGACCTCTGATGGAGGGTCTCGAAAATGATAGACATGGTGGTCTGAGGAGCTGACATGGTGGTTCCCAGCTTTTGTGCTCCTCTGGAGAGAACATCATAAAAAGTGTTTACATCGTCGATGGGTGACACCTTAGAAGGAGGACTATCCGTGAGAGTGGGTGAGTAGTCCCTTTTGGATGAGTGTGTCGAAGAGGAGGACCACGATGGTGTTCGCCGCCTCTTGCGCTGACTCGATCTGCGCTCAGGAGATCTGCCTCTGTGTTCTCTGGTCCGAGAAGTGGGGGACCTGTCCACTTCCTGCACAAGACGTTGTAAGGGTGATCTGTGCAGAGGAGTGCAATAGTCCATAGGTCGTTGGGCGTGACCCGTTGGTACAGTTTGCCAATGATGGAAAGGTTGGAGCCATCTGGGCGAAGGATGAATTGAAGGAGATGGCCGTCTCCTTGGAGAGCCTCCTGGTGACCTTGGAGGCTCAGGTGAGTGAACAGAAGAATTGTGTGACATCGCAATTATCCGGTGTGCGCTCCGGATAGAATGAGAGGACTCTCTGTGACTTCTGGAGCGAGATCGGCGTCTTGATGAGCGATGTGACGTCGATGGACAATGCCTCAATGTCGACCTGCTCTGCGTCACCATCACCGGTGAATCCCTTGATCGTGATCGTCTCCTCAACGTCGATCTCTCCTTCGACGTTGTATGATGTGATGTCGAACCCTTGGAACATACAGATTGCACCTTCGACGTTGAGCGTGTAGGAGACCTCAACGAAGAATGGATAGACGGAGAAATCCTTCTTGACGTCGCTTCCTGGTGCCTGTTTGATCCCTCTCTTGACGTTGACCGTCTGCTTGTCGCCTACGGAGACCACCGTCTCGATGTCGAACGACGTCTGGTGTATTTCACATTGGGCCTCGACGACTAATGTTTCTTCGCCGTCGGCGAAGATCTGGCCTTCGACGTTGAACGTCGCTTGGACGACGACGGAGGTGATTATTGCCTTGCCTCTGGTGACGAAGCCTGCTTCGACGCCGAACGCTGGTGACCCTGTGACAGCGGAACATGTCTCGACGTCGACCGCCGCCTAGTTGACGTTGATGGAGACGCCTGCTTCGACGCCAATTGCTGGTGACCCTGTGACGGTGGAACATGTCTCGACGTCGAACGCCGCCTCTCCGGCGGCGACGGAGAACTACGCCTCGATATTGGGCGAGCCCGCACCAACGGAGATCTACTCCTCGACGCCGATCGTCGCCAGGTTGACAACAGCGGATAATCCAACGTACATGTTGTCTTCGTCGACGACCAGTGTTCTCTCGACGGCGAGCCCGACGGCGATGGTCTTCTTGTCAACATTTTCTTTGCCAGTGAAGGAATTTGCGGCGCCGAGCCCGACGCCGATGGAGAGCAGATTGGAACCTTACTTCTAGATGGAGTAGTGGCTCTCTCTTTCCTCTTCTTCATCGGAGACCTGCCTCTTAAAGGAGATTTCTTCTTCGCAGCCAGCCCATAGAGGCAAATCTTCTCTCTGTCCTTAAGAGTTCTATTGGACAGTAGCTGGCAATGCTGACAGGTCTTAGAATTATGATCAGTAGAAAGGCAGAGAATACAGACCGGGTGGGAGTCCGTTTTAGCCTTCTTCTTGCCACAGGCAGGGCAAGGGTAAAAAAGAGAGGGCATTTTGAAGTGGAAAATAATGCTCAACTCTCTTAAAAATAGCAGACATATACTTCAAACACCAAAAGACGATGAAGTAAAGAACTTTAGACAAAAAAAGAGAACTCAGAAAAAAAGTTAGAGCTGAAGTAACCAGGGTCCTGACAGAAGGAGCCGGAAAGAACAACTGACCTAACTGTCACCCCTGAGGCATGACGGGAAGCTAGGGGTCATGGCTGCCTTAAAGGCACGGTGCCAGTTTATCTGTGTGTTTCTGTGGGTTAGCTTTTCAGCTTTCTACAGTGAGGTTTTTATGCAATGCAGCCTATGTGCTGACAATGTTTTCTCATTCTTCCTTGTAAGATGGTGATTTCTGCTGTTTTATTAAAGCAGTTTTTCAAATGTGCATTTTCTCTCTGCTTTTATTGGAGTGTATTTTTATACAGGGGAATTTTTTACAACATTGTCCAGCATTGCTATGGAAGGCTGCATTGTGTTTTTATATATATATAGATATATATATAGAGCTACATATATGTTCCCACATATATGTTGTATGTTTCCGGGGTCCCGCACATGGGCGGGAATATTCATGTGCTTATGACTATTGATGAGCATCCCTTGGAAGACAACCTAAGTATACTCAAGTGTGGCTGTCCACCAAGAACCTCACATTGAAAGGGTTTGTAAATTCAAGCCTCGCTATATAGGTCCTTACAAGATTTGTAAGGTTATAAGCCCTGTTGTTATGAAATTAAGCCTTTCCGGCTGCTCTAAAAGTACATCCAGTTTTCCATGTCTCTCTCTTTAAAACCTGTTGTACCTGGTACTCGTATTACAGATACCCCAGCTCTATTGCTAATTAACGATGAACCAGAATATGAAGTTGAAGCTATCGTTGACTCACGGAAAGTCAGGCGCAAACTCCAATATTTAGTGCAATGGAAATGCTATGGTATTGAGGAACGGACGTGGGAACCTGTTGGTCATATACACGCTCCTCGTCTGTTGAGGTTGTTCCATCGTCGGTATCCGTATAAACCCAGACCAGCGGGAGGGCTTCTAGCGGGGGGGTGTACTGTCAGGTCTGCCAGGCGCGCTGGAGTCTAAAAACTACAAAAATGGCTGGCTCCCGCATTTGACGCATGCGTGGGAGTCAGCCAGGAAAATAAAAACGTCCCGCCCACTGACGCTTCGCGTTCCAGCTTTGGAATCAGGCTACGTTGCTCCGCGTCACTCACCTGATACTTCCGGAGTCACTTCGCTGTGTCGGCGTCGGCTTTCCTCGTGGTTGCGGTATCTTCATCGTCAGATCCTGATCCCTGAGTTCTCTCGCTCCTTTTCGGTCCTCGTTATCGCACTCCTGTTCTGCATGGCTAGATCCCCTATAATAACAATAAAGAAGGCAAGCAAAAGCTATGTTACTGTGACTTAAGATAACAGCGCTGGAGCGCTGTATATTTGATCATTATATTGTTAAGAATGCATATACTTATTTGATTGGTGCCCTGCGCTGTGGAGATCGTCTCTCTCTTTTATTTTGATTTCTTCCTGAAATTAAGGAATACACATGTTACTTTTGTAGAAACAATCGCAATGGACCGCACTCCGCTAGCCCCTCCTCCGGGTCGCCCCTGGGGAAGCTGGTACATGGAGTTCTTGAGTGGTTCACCCCAATGGGTGCAAGTAAGTACTTGTTGAACTGATGATCTCTAACACGAAGTTCTTGAGTGGTTCACCCCAGTGGGTGCAAGTAAGTACTTGTTGGACTGATGATCTCTAGACCCGATACATGTCCCGGGTTTTAGAATATCGCCCGAGACATGGCTCGGGTTTCGGGATAACTTCCCTCCTCAGTAGAGAAAATAGTTAGGGGTGGAAAAGAGGGCCGCCAAACAACCGTCAAAGGCCTTGTTGCCCGCACAGGCACGCAGGTGCGTCGTCCAGGAGCTCGTCAGCTCAAAGCCCAAGGGAGCCATATTTGTAGAAACAATCGCAATGGACCGCACTCCGCTAGCCCCTCCTCCGGGTCGCCCCTGGGGAAGCTGGTACATGGAGTTCTTGAGTGGTTCACCCCAATGGGTGCAAGTAAGTACTTGTTGAACTGATGATCTCTAACACGAAGTTCTTGAGTGGTTCACCCCAGTGGGTGCAAGTAAGTACTTGTTGGACTGATGATCTCTAGACCCGATACATGTCCCGGGTTTTAGAATATCGCCCGAGACATGGCTCGGGTTTCGGGATAACTTCCCTCCTCAGTAGAGAAAATAGTTAGGGGTGGAAAAGAGGGCCGCCAAACAACCGTCAAAGGCCTTGTTGCCCGCACAGGCACGCGATTGGCTGACGAGTCAGGATCCCGCACCCGCGCGCCGTGAAAGGTACTTAACCCTATATATTTGGCAGTCTACTAGGCACCCCGCATACAGACCTGCTCCCTGCTGACGAGAGGCAACTACCTCGAAACACGTGTCCAGGGATGGCATTTATTGATTATACTTGTGGCATAGGTGTACTCCCCGCTGCTACTTCATTCTCCAGAATCCTATGGGGCTACTTGCTAGTATGACGAGCGGTGTGCGACCCACGTTGTAAGTGTATTTAAAGCTCCCTCGAGCGATTGGCTGACGAGTCAGGATCCCGCACCCGCGCGCCGTGAAAGGTACTTAACCCTATATATTTGGCAGTCTACTAGGCACCCCGCATACAGACCTGCTCCCTGCTGACGAGAGGCAACTACCTCGAAACACGTGTCCAGGGATGGCATTTATTGATTATACTTGTGGCATAGGTGTACTCCCCGCTGCTACTTCATTCTCCAGAATCCTATGGGGCTACTTGCTAGTATGACGAGCGGTGTGCGACCCACGTTGTAAGTGTATTTAAAGCTCCCTCGAGCGATTGGCTGACGAGTCAGGATCCCGCACCCGCGCGCCGTGAAAGGTACTTAACCCTATATATTTGGCAGTCTACTAGGCACCCCGCATACAGACCTGCTCCCTGCTGACGAGAGGCAACTACCTCGAAACACGTGTCCAGGGATGGCATTTATTGATTATACTTGTGGCATAGGTGTACTCCCCGCTGCTACTTCATTCTCCAGAATCCTATGGGGCTACTTGCTAGTATGACGAGCGGTGTGCGACCCACGTTGTAAGTGTATTTAAAGCTCCCTCGAGCGATTGGCTGACGAGTCAGGATCCCGCACCCGCGCGCCGTGAAAGGTACTTAACCCTATATATTTGGCAGTCTACTAGGCACCCCGCATACAGACCTGCTCCCTGCTGACGAGAGGCAACTACCTCGAAACACGTGTCCAGGGATGGCATTTATTGATTATACTTGTGGCATAGGTGTACTCCCCGCTGCTACTTCATTCTCCAGAATCCTATGGGGCTACTTGCTAGTATGACGAGCGGTGTGCGACCCACGTTGTAAGTGTATTTAAAGCTCCCTCGAGCGATTGGCTGACGAGTCAGGATCCCGCACCCGCGCGCCGTGAAAGGTACTTAACCCTATATATTTGGCAGTCTACTAGGCACCCCGCATACAGACCTGCTCCCTGCTGACGAGAGGCAACTACCTCGAAACACGTGTCCAGGGATGGCATTTATTGATTATACTTGTGGCATAGGTGTACTCCCCGCTGCTACTTCATTCTCCAGAATCCTATGGGGCTACTTGCTAGTATGACGAGCGGTGTGCGACCCACGTTGTAAGTGTATTTAAAGCTCCCTCGAGCGATTGGCTGACGAGTCAGGATCCCGCACCCGCGCGCCGTGAAAGGTACTTAACCCTATATATTTGGCAGTCTACTAGGCACCCCGCATACAGACCTGCTCCCTGCTGACGAGAGGCAACTACCTCAAAACACGTGTCCAGGGATGGCATTTATTGATTATACTTGTGGCATAGGTGTACTCCCCGCTGCTACTTCATTCTCCAGAATCCTATGGGGCTACTTGCTAGTATGACGAGCGGTGTGCGACCCACGTTGTAAGTGTATTTAAAGCTCCCTCGAGCGATTGGCTGACGAGTCAGGATCCCGCACCCGCGCGCCGTGAAAGGTACTTAACCCTATATATTTGGCAGTCTACTAGGCACCCCGCATACAGACCTGCTCCCTGCTGACGAGAGGCAACTACCTCGAAACACGTGTCCAGGGATGGCATTTATTGATTATACTTGTGGCATAGGTGTACTCCCCGCTGCTACTTCATTCTCCAGAATCCTATGGGGCTACTTGCTAGTATGACGAGCGGTGTGCGACCCACGTTGTAAGTGTATTTAAAGCTCCCTCGAGCGATTGGCTGACGAGTCAGGATCCCGCACCCGCGCGCCGTGAAAGGTACTTAACCCTATATATTTGGCAGTCTACTAGGCACCCCGCATACAGACCTGCTCCCTGCTGACGAGAGGCAACTACCTCGAAACACGTGTCCAGGGATGGCATTTATTGATTATACTTGTGGCATAGGTGTACTCCCCGCTGCTACTTCATTCTCCAGAATCCTATGGGGCTACTTGCTAGTATGACGAGCGGTGTGCGACCCACGTTGTAAGTGTATTTAAAGCTCCCTCGAGCGATTGGCTGACGAGTCAGGATCCCGCACCCGCGCGCCGTGAAAGGTACTTAACCCTATATATTTGGCAGTCTACTAGGCACCCCGCATACAGACCTGCTCCCTGCTGACGAGAGGCAACTACCTCGAAACACGTGTCCAGGGATGGCATTTATTGATTATACTTGTGGCATAGGTGTACTCCCCGCTGCTACTTCATTCTCCAGAATCCTATGGGGCTACTTGCTAGTATGACGAGCGGTGTGCGACCCACGTTGTAAGTGTATTTAAAGCTCCCTCGAGCGATTGGCTGACGAGTCAGGATCCCGCACCCGCGCGCCGTGAAAGGTACTTAACCCTATATATTTGGCAGTCTACTAGGCACCCCGCATACAGACCTGCTCCCTGCTGACGAGAGGCAACTACCTCGAAACACGTGTCCAGGGATGGCATTTATTGATTATACTTGTGGCATAGGTGTACTCCCCGCTGCTACTTCATTCTCCAGAATCCTATGGGGCTACTTGCTAGTATGACGAGCGGTGTGCGACCCACGTTGTAAGTGTATTTAAAGCTCCCTCGAGCGATTGGCTGACGAGTCAGGATCCCGCACCCGCGCGCCGTGAAAGGTACTTAACCCTATATATTTGGCAGTCTACTAGGCACCCCGCATACAGACCTGCTCCCTGCTGACGAGAGGCAACTACCTCGAAACACGTGTCCAGGGATGGCATTTATTGATTATACTTGTGGCATAGGTGTACTCCCCGCTGCTACTTCATTCTCCAGAATCCTATGGGGCTACTTGCTAGTATGACGAGCGGTGTGCGACCCACGTTGTAAGTGTATTTAAAGCTCCCTCGAGCGATTGGCTGACGAGTCAGGATCCCGCACCCGCGCGCCGTGAAAGGTACTTAACCCTATATATTTGGCAGTCTACTAGGCACCCCGCATACAGACCTGCTCCCTGCTGACGAGAGGCAACTACCTCGAAACACGTGTCCAGGGATGGCATTTATTGATTATACTTGTGGCATAGGTGTACTCCCCGCTGCTACTTCATTCTCCAGAATCCTATGGGGCTACTTGCTAGTATGACGAGCGGTGTGCGACCCACGTTGTAAGTGTATTTAAAGCTCCCTCGAGCGATTGGCTGACGAGTCAGGATCCCGCACCCGCGCGCCGTGAAAGGTACTTAACCCTATATATTTGGCAGTCTACTAGGCACCCCGCATACAGACCTGCTCCCTGCTGACGAGAGGCAACTACCTCGAAACACGTGTCCAGGGATGGCATTTATTGATTATACTTGTGGCATAGGTGTACTCCCCGCTGCTACTTCATTCTCCAGAATCCTATGGGGCTACTTGCTAGTATGACGAGCGGTGTGCGACCCACGTTGTAAGTGCACATGTTACTTTTGATTGTTAAGAAGATTATCTTTCCTGGACACAATTACAAGGAAAAGATTATTCTGGGCACCAGATATATATAAGTTAGGTGAGTTCTCACATTACATTCAATTCCACCACTGCTGCATCTCCACAAGGTACACATTTACTTACCTTACTGTTATTTCTCTCTAGATGTTTACGCTCTCTCCCTCACCCCAATGAATATCATACATGGAAGAAGGGAATTAATCAGGTAGACATACATGTCAAAGGAAAGATATAGTGTTTCACAGAAGGAACATATATACTCACCTCTCCTTCTATTTCTTTTTTTAACAGACTTGCGTTTTGATCCACCATCTCTGGTTCCATCAATCCTGATTTAGACTGGGGTGCGACGCGGGGCCCTCTCCATTCCTTGTTTTCTTTCCCTTCTTCCCCAAGTTGCTATTGATACTTTGACATTGTTGGGTGAAATACGCACACTGGGGAAGTAGTGGACCATTCTTCATTACGTGACGTTCCTGCAGAAATGTGAGTACACGAGAGTTACTGTTAATTCTGACAGAGAGCACCGCAGCTCCGATGCAGTCACACTACTCAGCCTCTCAGCCATGATCCCCAGTCAGCAGCCACAGCCTACTGCAGTACACAGCACAGAGTGATGGGATCCCACTGTATTCAGCTGCTAGTTAATCACCTCAGGTTGGGGCCTGCTCGTCTGCCCAGCAATGAATGTCCGGTCTTTCCGGCCACCACAGCAATTAACAAGCATAAATGCATGGCGCACTCCACTCCGCTGCAGCCACTTCTTTGCCAGCTATTAATAATGCCTCCTTTGAACATCCTCTCATATCAATGTGTCGCAGAGCCCATAGACACAGCTCTCCTGTGATCAGAGTTTGGTCACGGCAGACACCCAGCCCATTCACAGCTGTAGGCCTCAGGAGCATGCACGGCTGGCAGGGAAGGCCCAGCTTCACAAGTCCCCACGCAGCAGCCGGCATGGCAAATCGCACCAGCTACCCACTGAAGCCCACACCGCTCAGGGAGAGACTCACCGCACGCAGGTCATATCTTTATTCAGGCCCTATCCGCCGCTCAGCGCCACAACAATGGCATCACGAGCTCCGCAGTGTAGGCCCGGTCTGCTTCCTCTTCGAAATAGTCCCCACAGTCCAGGCCTGAAAGGCCTCCACTCGGCTGATCAGGCGCAGCTCTCCCTCTGCCACCGATCGATCCCAGCAGACGAGGCAGCCACCCTGCTGTCCACATGGACCTGCTCAGCCCAGTGAGATCACTGCTGTAAGTAAAAGCAAGATCATCCCTCTGCCTATATTGATGGCCGCCATGTTGTTTTTACAGGGCCGCCCGGGCCTCCAGCAGAATCTCGACAAATTAAAGCCCTGTCAGAACCAGTAACAGTCTCATGCTGGTTCAGGACTCCCCAGAGTATCAATGCGTCACTTTTAGCAAATCTTTTCCGCCTCTTTATGCAGGATTATGGCCGGTTTGCGGATCGGCCGTCAGAACTGCTCTAATGCGCAGCCATCTTGCCATGCACCCTCTAGCGCCCCCCAGGCCTTGGCGGACTTGGAGCTGATACTGTTTTTAAAAAATATATATTTTTATTGATTTTAAATTTTATTTTCAACAGGTAAACATGCATGTTTCGTCTGGTCTTTAGGCATCAACAATATCTAAGTACTCACCATGTAAAGTAGACATAATTTCTTCCATTGGATTTAGTGCAAAGTTAGCAATCAAAGCTCAACAGCAACTTTTTCAAAAATGGGGCTCAGCTAGTCATGGATATTGCCCTTTATCAAAATATAATATCCAAATGTGTAAAGAACACTTACTCATAAAACTTATTAACAACGGTGGCACCCAGTAAAACCAGACAGGCTATATTTGCGACTGTCTAAGTATCATAATGACAGGCAGATTACACATATATTCAATATAATTTAATCTTCTCAAAGAGGCCAGACGGGGAACATATGAAGAGGTAGTGGGTCTTTGTTCCATGTTAGACCCCTGATGAATGATGTTGTTATTCCTGGTGATGTGGCGGGTTGTAGGGTTTCGGGAGAGCTATTCCTTTCTTCTGCATCCCTAGCTTCCCATTCTCATACTACTTCCGACCATAAGTCCGCTATAGAGCGGCGTCTCACACGTCTTTTATCTTCCTCTATTAATGCTCTTTCCTCCACCCAGGCCCAAACCGTGACATCATTTTCCCAATTTGAAATGTTAAGACCTATGGAGGATTTCCATCTTAATGCTATTTTTCCTTCTGCCAGAAGCTAAATCTATGAATTGGGTTCCTACTTTTCTGGTTCTTAGCCTAGGAAATAAACCCAACAAGCAAGCTTCAATCGTGCAAGGAATGGTGGGTGTGAGAACCTTGTGTAATAATTCAAGAACACAATGTCACTACTCAGACAGGGGTGGGCAGTCTCACATCATGTGCTTGAAGTCTTCTTCCAGCTGTGCACATCGCGGGCATTGCTTGTCATTACTACCTAACATTATGTTAAGCCTATGTGGTGTGAAATAGGTCATATGGAGGATATTAAATTGGATGTATTTAAAGCTGGTGTTTTAAGAGATCGCCTTGGGCGACCTAAGCACCTTCTTCCATTCTGTTTCAGATATGTAACGGTCGGTGAGTGCCTCCCATTTCTGTTACAGTGTTGGCAGTGGATTTTCAGCCATCTCTCTCAAGGCCCGGTACAACCATTTAATTAGGAGCTGTGCCGACCCCAATGAAATCATGGCATGTAAAAGCACATGTGTTTTCGGTTCTCGGGTACCCCCCTCCCCATAGATACTGTACCGGTTTCTGCAGCCCATGATAATTCAGAAATTGCCCAGAGGACAACTCATATTGAGAGATTAAGTCACCCAGAGCAATCATTAGACTCTCCAAATATAAGTCCCCGGATATTACCAATCCCACGTTTCCCCAATCCCTCATTTGGCTTGTGGTGAAAAATGAGGAGGCATCGCCTCATGGCAAGTCAACCAAGGGGAGGTCTGGCGAATATAATGGAGTTTCTGACATATGCAAAATGCTTCTGTGCCAACATCTCAAGGCCACCGTGAACAAGGTTACCTGGGGTTGAGTTGCTTCCTGGGAAGTAATAGCCTAGCCATCAGTTTCCCTTTAAGGTCAGTGCAGGGTGAAATATCTAGCGTCTTCAACCCAATCCCCTCCAGCCACTGGGCTAACCACTGCAATTGAGCAGCCAGATAGTAAGATTCGAAATCTGGTGCTCCCAGTCCCCCCACCCGCCGGTGACCTCTGAACAGTAGCCAGCGACACTTTGTTATGGCCCCCATCCCAAATCAAGTCCCTCAGCAATGTATCCAGTTCCTTGAACCAAGTCTTCGGGATGACCACTGGTAGATTTGCAAAGAAATAAAGTAAACATGACAACATATCCATTTTGGAAAGTGCCACCCTCAACATAGTGGGGAGCTTGAGGCAGCACCAAAATGCAACCGATGATTTAAGAGATCGAAGAGCTGGATTCAGGTTGCCATCAAGGAGGTCTTGCTGCTCATGGAACACTTGAATCCCCAGATATCTAAAGGACCGGGGGACCAGTTAGTGCCTGTTGGAAGTGACGGGGTGGAAAGCTGCAGGGTCAAGGGGGAAGACGTGTGTCTTGGAATGATTTACCTTCAAACCGGTTAGTGTAGCATAGTCACTCAAGATGTCCATTGCGTCTCTTACCACATAGTCTATGTTCCGCAAATATAGAAGGCAATCATCTGCGTAGAGCGAAATCATGAACTCTCAACCATGTAGTGTCAAGCCCAGTCTATCAGTCTCTTCTCTAAACTGCATGGCCAGTGGCTCCATTGCCAGAGCGAACAGGAGTAGGAACAGGGGGCATCCCTGCCTGGTTCCCCTATGTACTTCGTTTGGACTGGAGATTAGCCCTCCAAACCAAACTCTAGCTGAGGAGGAAGTATAAAGTAGTTTCACCCATTTGATCCATCCCTCACCGAGCCCCATAGCATGCATCACCTTCCTCAGAAAATCCCACCTCAAAGAATCAAAAGCCTTTTCAAGATCCACTGCCATAACCACTGCCTCAGGATAGTTTGAAAGATTCCTGTGAAACATTGCACAGTATAGTCGTCTGAGGCTACCTGATGTAGATCTGGTTGGGATAAACCCATTCTGGTCTGCGTGGACTAGTGTGCACATGTGTGGGAGCAATCTGCTAGCTAGTAGTATTTTACTTAATATTTTAAAATCCAAGTTTAGCATGGACAATGGTCTAAATTCTGAGATAGTAGGAGTGCCCAGTTTAGTTTTAGGGAGGGGTACCACCAGGCCTCTCTGGTCATTGTTGGTAACTGGCCATATCTTAATGAGTCGGCGTACAGCTTCTCAAGGCAAGGGGCCAACTGGGCACTGTAAGCCGCTTAGAATTCTGCTCCTAGGCCATCTGGGCCTGGGGTCTTCCCCCTTGCCATATCGTTGATTGCAGCTCTGATCTCATGTACACCTATAGTATCCCCTAAGTCTTTCTGAGCTGCAGGGTTGATTTTCTGTATTTGAATTCTGTCCAGGTAGTTATGGATAATACCCTCCGGTATTTCAGGTGAGGGTTTGTAAAGAGCTGTATAATAGTTTAAAAAGCAAGTATTAATGGTTTTCAGGGAGTAGGTCGTGGTTGCATCTCCAACTTGTAGCCTGGTTATGGGTTATCCTCTAATTTCGGGTTGGATCAGCCACGCAAGCACTCTGCCTGCTTTCCCGCCCTCAGTATGTTGTTTCTTCAGATAATCTTTGCGACTTAAAATTCGTAGTCTGCCTAGAGTTTTATCATGAATACTCTTGGCTTTGGACATTTGAGTAAAAGTGTCTGTCTGGGCCCCCAGTCTAAGTTCAAGTGCATGTATCTCAGTTTCGTGCTTCCGGAGTTCACTCACTATCTCCTTTCTGGCCCCCACCGTCTGTTCCATACAGTGGCCCCTGATGACCACCTTGAAAGAGTCCCACTCTATCAGTGAGGAGCTGGCAAAATAATCAGAGATGGAATCGTGCA
Source organism: Triturus cristatus (assembly GCF_964204655.1). NCBI lineage: Eukaryota > Metazoa > Chordata > Amphibia > Caudata > Salamandridae > Triturus > Triturus cristatus. Next base: position 1,246,372,700 of record NC_140590.1, on the reverse strand, counting down.
GGGAATGTTGGAAACATGTATCTTCCAACATAGTTGCATCCAGTCGCCAGGTTGGGATGGCCGTCACTTCGGGTGCAGGAGACAGAGACAGGAGTAAGGGGCTATGATCCGACAATGTGCGACCTAAATATTATAGAATGAATAATCTCTGACGTGGTCACGTTGCAATCTCCAAACATCCACTAAGTCCCAATGTTCTATCCAATCTCGAAGAGCTTTCGCGTTGGAACTGGCCATTGTGCTGTGTAATGGTGAAGTGGATCGATCTATGTTAATATCCACCACACAGTTATAATCTCCCCCCAATATTATGTCTTGAGTGACTATTCCTGCGAGTGGACTGGCAAGTCTGAGAAAAAACTGTTGCTGCTCTTGATTAGGGGCATAGATACTGCCTATTGTTACCTCCTTGCCTAGTAACCTCCCCTTGATCAGCACATATTCGTCCTCGGGGTCAACCAGGATTTGTATTGTGTCAAAAGGGGTCCCAGGGCGTACCTACACCAACGTTCCTCTGGAGAAGGCTGAGTATGTCGTAGCGTAGAAGTGGCCTCTCCACCTTCTGCGGAGAAGCTATCCATCTTCCAGGATCAAGTGAGTCTCTTGGAGCATCACTATCTGTGCTTCCCTATGCCTAATGTAGCTAAGTATGTTATGACGTTTCACCGGCGAACCCATGCCTCTAACATTCCATGAGAGGATTTTTATCCCTCTAGGACCTACGTTTGTAACTGCCATATGTGTTTGGTGTCTGGACCTACCTGCCATGTCTGGATTTGACTTTGCCTTAGCTCCTGGGTGCTATATGAACATTACAAACCCCAACTCCCCAACCCAAGGGCAACAGCACAACCGCTAACTGCCCAAACCTGGAAAAAAAACGGTGCATAAAGTGAGAACGCTGCCTCTGAACCATCAGGCGAAGCATTCTGGTGGGGGGTGGACTCGGTGTTTGAAAGGAGCAAGTGTGCGTCGCTCCGGCCCATCCCATACTCTTTCTCCAAGCTGCAGTCCTCGGCCGTAGTATCATATCCATACTGTATGGCGCCCGATGCCCCAGTCGGTCTATAGTCACTTTACCTTAATGAAGAAGTTCTTGGAGGGTGTGGAATGTGCACCAGTTTGGGTGGCGTTTTGGGGATCTGCTTCAGCTAGGCAATGTCGTCCGCCGATCTTGGAGTGAGATTTGGCAGAGGGGATCCGTCTCAAGAGAATCCCCAGATTCAGAAGATGCATCACAGGATCTAGCTGATGCATCTGAGGTTCTATCTCAGCTTTGGGGCGAAATGATTTGTGCTACTGCTTGTGGTGCAGCTTGCATGTCTTGTTGGGTTTGCAAGGTTGTGGGTTTAATACCTGGGATTTCTTCTGGATGCGCTTCGGTCTTTTCCTACATGGATCTACCGCTATTCCCGATCGTGAAGTCTTTGGGGGGGCGGCGCATCTGTCCTGTACGCCTCTAGCCAGGACCCGACCTCGTCTGGGGAGTCGCAGAATTGAGAGGCCTCGTCTAGCAGAATTTTCAGCCTCACCCAGAATATTAGGGAGTATTGTATCCTTGCTTCACAAAGGGCCTTTTTAGCTTTGAGGAAGGATGCCCGCTGGGCCTGCACCTTAGCAGTAAAATCTGGGAAGATTATCACTTTGCTGTTTCAATCACATATGGGCCATGCATTCAGGAATGCTGAAGGATTGTGTTCCGATCACTGTAATGGAGGAGTCTGGTGATTACAGGATGGGGGAGGACTTTCCAGAGCCAGTGGGCAAGCTGGTACGCTACGTGCTCCAATAAATCTGACATTATTTCTACGATTGCGGCCTTCTGTGTCTTCAGCTCGACGTTCAAATATTGCCACTCTAGCGGATAGTTCATCAAGCCTGGAGGTGTGTGATTTGTTTTCAGGCTGTAATTCGGTCATCGCAGATTCCATTTCCCGAACCCTGTCCGCAAGCTTCCTATGCTCCGCCTGTAGTAGGCCCAAGCCTACAGAGACCGCCCCAATCTCCTGCTGTAGAGCGTTTTTGGTGTCAGCCATGGCAGCCAGAACCCTGTCCAGATGTCAGTGCATGGAGTCATCTTCACCGGTGGTCCCACCACCCCTCACCTCCTGTGGTGTGGGCGAGGGTTCCCTGGTGGCAAGCTGAGTACCGTCTGTTTTCAGCTTTGGTTTAGGCATCTTGCTCCGAGACAGGTTCTGCGCGCTGGATAGTACAACCCGCACCAGCAGTGAGTGAGGCAGGTTTCGTGTTCTGAAGATTTACCTTCAGTCACCTGCCGCCAATGCCTACAGGGTGACGATGTCTGCCCCTTTGGGCATCAAGCCTCGGGTCTCAGCACTCGTTCCCAGTGCTACTCAAGGTGAACTGTTCCCATGTTTTAAACTCCAGTGGGGCGTTTCCGGCGTTGTTTTTCAGGGCCCAGAGGACTCCCAGAGATTAGGGCAGGGCCTCCATGAGTATTCCTTCTTTCCTCACTTGACAATGTTCTCCAAATCTCTTATTCCTGTCATTCAGTTATGCCCCTCCCCCTGTCAATGGTGTGGGGGGGGGCAGTGGGCCCAAACCAACTCCCCTACTAGGAACTGCCAAGCTCCACTTCTGCCGCACCTCTCCTCAGCCTCCTCCCGGCAACCTCCTTCTGTCACCTAGCTGTTAGCCAGCACCGGGTGCTTCACTTAACTAGCAAATTACAGTTATGGCTCGCCCACAATAATCAGGGCACAGTCTAGGCCAGGTCCGCACCAACCTCAGGGCCCAAGCGATCCTTCGGGTCCCCTCTGTGTCCGGTTCATTCTTCCGCTTCGGGCGGGTCACTGGAAACTCACCAGCGGGCCCCCAGCACCTCTGCAGGTCTTTACCCGGCTAAGCTCCCCTCCACGATTGCTCCTCCGCACTCACTGGTCCAAATGTCGGCATCACCGTGGGGTTGTCCCGAGTCGGACCACCCGCCGGGAATCTCTTCGGGGCTTCTCCCTGGCCTCCGCCTCTGCCCAGGTCTAACAGGATTACTTTAGAAGCCATCCCAGAGTCATGGAATGATCATCCAACTACATTACAAGTCATTTTCATGTCATCGGACATCATCGAGCTCCTTAAGTCATCAGCAACCTTTAGAAACTAGGCCTGAAGACTTGAGGATGATCTGAAAATGACTTTCTGATTTCTTTATAAAACAAGTTTCCTAATGTGGGCAAATAAGAATATCAGTTATTAGTACGCAATAGACTAGATGGGGGGTCATTAAATTGAGGTAATTTCATTGGGAGTACATTTATATTGTAGTTTGTTACACCTGGAGTGCCTTTATATTGCCACTGGAAAGATATTTCTTTTAAATGAGTCCCATATTTTGTTTAAAGTTTTATTTTATGTATTAATTCCACCTACTGCCTAGCACAAATGTGTGTGCATCTATCTATCTATCTATCTATCTATCTATCTATCTATCTATCTATCTATCTATCTATCTATCTATCTATCTATCTATCTATCTATCTATCTATCTATCTATCTATCTATCTATCTATCTATCTATCTATCTATCTAAATTAATATGATATGCCTATGTCTGACCCCTTAATGGCCCTGACAGTCAAGTGTGCAAGTTTTCAGAGGGACGCTCCCCAGGCCACCAGGGGCAAACAACTGTAACTACCACGATTTTAGCAAAGTAGCCCCTGTCTTAATACATTGGTTCTTCTGTACTTCAATGCATGACAAAAACAATATTTATAATATTTTTATAGGGCCTGTTGAATACGATGTTTATAGTTTTCACCTTTAAGAAAAGTTTGTATTTTTTTACGTGTTTGGATATTTCTAGCAAAGTGTGTTAAAATAACAAACCAACAAAATAATAATGCCAAAGAATGTGCAGAATAATTTGTCTTTTGTTGCCACGTAATTAAATCAACCTTGACAAAGTTTATTTTTCCATTATCGCATAATTCCACTGGCTCTAATAATATATGTGATGCCTTTATGGCACGTTTGCGCTTAAAAAAATATACTTAAATGTTACATGTTCAAAACATATTAAAATGCGTGCAGTGTATTTTCTAGTATTACAATAATTTGTTCAAATAAGAAAAATAACGTCTTCTACAGATTGTGTGTGCGTCTGCAGGCAGGTCGTTGGTAACATTCTATAAGTAAGAACACTGGCAATACAGGCAGGGGTTAAAATCAGATATTTCATAGGAACTGTCGTGGTCGAATCATTTTACTTGTCGGATTTTGTTTAACTCCTCGACATTTGTACTCTCAAATAATACCTATAAATGTGTAAACAAAAAAAATTGCTGCGTATTATATGGCGTTTTTTGTAAGATGAACGTCTAAATTGTAATCTTTCTCTGCTCTGCAGAGCTTCACTAACAGCCATCAGGACTCAGAAGACACTTCTGTCTTAAGCCAGTATGGTGTTTTTTTACGGAAATCTAAAAAAAGATTCTGACGTTTTGGAACTTGTCAACAAAGGAAGTGTAGTGAGATTTTAAAGCTTTTTCAGTATGTCTAGCAAGCCATATTCTTTTCTCTTTTGTTTTCAGTCTGCCCCTCTATCTTTCTACGTCCTTCACGCGCTTGCTTTATTTTCCTCATTCCTTCTCTCCATTGTCGTTTCTCCAACACAACTTTACCTTGTTACTTGTTATTCCGTTATCAATGCGCTACCTCGTTTCCGCTCCTCTGTATGCAAATTAACGTTCTTTCTTTTCTTCCTTCCTTCCTCACCCCTTCCCTGTTTCTTCTTTCCTTCCCTGCTCTCTCCCTCCTTCCTCCCTCCCGCTCTCTTCTATCCCTTTTCCTTACTCACTCCCTCCCTCCCATGTTTAAGGGTCAGACTTTCCAGCACCAAATGTTACCAGTGAACGTACCTTGTTCGCTAGCTGCATACTGCTTCACTCACCTTTATATATTAAACTGGATCTCTTTTTGCAGTGTCTCTACATACAGATTTAGCTGTCTGTCACAGACAGCATTGTAAACAATACTTAACGTTTACTTAGAGTGGGCATCACTGCTGGTGATTTATGTTGCTCTCTACCTCACCCACTTTTCGCCCTCTAATGACACAATGCCCACTGTCTGCCACCTGACACCTTCAACAGTCCATTTAGCTTTGCCAATGCTTATAGACTTTTTTTTTCAGAAGCATTAGCAAATCCAATAATTACAAGCAGCCACTAGGGTTTTTTGTATACCTCCACATATTGATGCAACATGACAGCCATCTTGGAACTGTATATCATAGTGTTCCAAGCTGGCTGTCTTGCTATGATAGATGCATAACCTCCATCTCGGACCTACAGATAATAACATTGCAAGACAGTTGCTGTAATCCAGGCCCCCGGTAACATAACCGGCATCCACCCTTGCAGAACCGGCTCTCACCCCTCCAACCTCCCGGGGAATCGCCCAATGTGGTTAAGGCCAATCCCGCCTTGAACAAACGAGCATAAAAACATCTCAGGAACACTAGTTCTGGTGATGAGAGGATGTTGTTCTTGCTGGAGTACATAAAGGTGATGGAACTGAGGATAATGTGGGGTCACATGGGAATCGACTCTGGATGAGATAGTGTGGTGAACCCAGAGCTTGCTGGGAGATTAAAAAAAAAAAAGTGATACTCAGAATTGGGGGTGTGCAAATAGTGCCTGTGCTGTAATTCTGGGCAAATCACTTAATCTCCCGGAGCCTAACAAAAAATGAATGTGTCCGTCTGTAACGCACATGCGGTGCTCAAGTAAAGGGCTCTGAGTCCTTGGGGTCTAGTTCTCCCTATATAACCCCCCCCCCAAAAAAAGAAATGTGTGTATATATGTGCAGCAAATCAATCTCCTCGAACCTCCGCAGCAGTGCGCACGCAGCAGCAGCGGCGAACAGAGGAAAACGGACCCCGATATGATGGCAGGTAGATTTTATTCTATTCCTTCTCTCTGTGACGCGTTTTGAGCACAGCCGTGCCCTTGTTCACACACCATATATATATATATATTCTGCTCCAAGGTTGTCCACCTCCCATTGGTGGGTGTGTCACATGGAAAATGGTGAAGTGGGTCAGCGGTTGCGCACGCCGCTTCCGTTAAAGCCTCTGAAGTGAAGCGTATGGAGCTTCGAAACGCGTCAGGCAAATCCACTACGGAGCGTCTCCTGCAAGCGGATCCCCGTCCCTACCTACACATAAACCAAGCCGCTGGTCGAGTTCTACTTAAAGTTGGACAACTTTCGGAGCAGTATATATATATATATATATATATATATATATATATATATATATATACACTGAAAAAACCATAGGTTTCAGGGGCGTTATAGTTAGCTGGAATTTTCACTCGTACAAAACCATTGAAATTCCCCCGTTATAGTTAGTTCAGCTAACTATAACTGGCGCGCCCGCAATGCACTGCTGATGACGTCACATATTACATCACTCATGACATGGTCAGTGACATCATTCATGACATCACTGATGACATCTCAAATGACAGCACTGATGACATCATCCAGTGAATGTGTGTTTTTCTGAAAATTACATATGTTTTATATATGTATATCTCAAGGTCGATGGAAGAATAAATGGGTATATAAGTGTCTAAATGGATGATTTGTTTTTGAAAAATTGATTGTATAACTGACTGATTAAGTGTATCTTAGTGAATACATGGCTAAGTGAGTAATGTTTAAATATGTAAATATCTATATCAGTCTCTCACTTTGTGTATAAGTGGCTGCATGGGTTGGTGAGTAGCTACATGAGTGTCTATATAGGTTATTAGTTGGTTTTTTGAGTATCAGTATGAGTGTCTGAGTGTCTGTATGGTTTGGTGGGGGGTATTACGTAGTGCATAGGTGCATGAATGAGTGACTCACTGTTTGTATGTGTTGAAGACAGCATGTGTGCAGGACTGTATGGGTGGGTGAGTGTGTGCATGGGTGTGTTAGTGAGTGAATGACTGTCTCAATAGTGTCTTTATGAGTAACTACATATGTTTTAAACTAGTATATGTGACTATTGGTGTATATAAGTGAGTATATGTGAGAGTGAGAGATTGGAAGAATTCCCGTATGAAGAAGTATGTGTTTCTATAAGTGATTGTTTAAAAGACTAAGGGCCTTATGTAGGTAGCCTAACATTTACCACTTCATAAATACCGAATTTTACCGATTCGGTATTTATGAAGTGGTAAATGCTATGTAGGTAATCAGTCGGTAAAAATTACTGATTCGGAATTTGTCGGTAATTAAGAATCGGTATTTACCGATTCGGTAATGGTAACTGGCTTCCCATTGATTCCTATGGGCCAGGAGGCCCATAGGAATCAATGGGAAGCCAGTTACCATTACCGATTCGGTAAATACCGATTCGGTAATGGGGGGAGCACAATCAAGGGTGGCAGGGTGTCATAGTGACACCCTGTTGCACCCCTGATTCCTGCATGTGTGCACATGTGGCACACATACATGTCCTAAGGGCATGCATGTCTGCCACATTGCACACTTCTAAGGGCCAAATAATGCATTTTCTAAGACATTCGTCATTTACCACCAACTTTTAGTTGGTGGTAAATAACGAATCCACACTACACCCACACACTCCCCCTACATCTCATTTCAGGATTCGGTATTTACCGAATCGGTAAAATTACCGATTCGGTAATTTTACCGATTCGGTAAACTACCGAATCCTGAAATGTCCCCCCTACATACCAAAAGCCTGAATACCGGTCGGTAATGGGATTTTTACCGAAAATCGGCCGTTACCGACCGGTATTAGGCTACCTGCATATGGCCCTAAGTATGTGTAAGTTTCTGTAGAAGTAAGTGTGGTGGTGTGTGTATAACTGTATATGCAAGTAAATGGATGTTTGATTCTTTTTTAGCATGAGTGGCTATGTGTGTGAGTAACTCTATGGATGAGTGGAATTGTGTAACAGGATGTATAGGTGTATGAGTACATATGATGAGTGAGTACATGTATGAGTGACTGTATAGGACTGTTGGTGAATGAGTGGATGTGTATGTGGATCTTAGAATTACTGAATAGGTTGTTGTAACTGGTATTGGTATGTCCATTGTTTTGAAAATTTTAGTTTCTATTTTTGAATGTGTGTATCAAAGGTTATATTAGGGGGAGAGGAGGTCTGCCACTCTATCACAAGGATGATGTCATCAGTGATGTCATGAGTGATGTCACTGACCATGTCATGAGTGATGTAATATGTGACGTCATCAGCAGTGCATTGCGGGCGCGCCAGTTATAGTTAGCTGAACTAACTATAACGGGGGAATTTCAATGGTTTTGTACGAGTGAAAAGTCCAGCTAACTATAACGCCCCTGAAACCTATGGTTTTTCCAGTGAATTTTTAAGGTTTTTTAAATGCTAATTCCTAACTATAAGGTGCCTGAAACCTATGGTTTTTTCAGTGAATTTTAAAGGTTTTTTAAATGCTAATTTCTAACTATGCCTACAGAGATAGGACATGTGAAGAAAGAAGAAAAAACGCACAGAAAAAAAGAAAGAAATGCAGAAAGAAGCAACAGAAGTCCTCAAAGACGAAGAAAAGTGCAGGAAGAAGAATAACGTGCAGAAAGAACAAACAGAAGAGCAGGAAGAAGCCTTGTTGCAAAATCATCCTGTACCCTCAACTTTTTCAGACGGATACTGGTGGTAACTGAGTCTGACTAACAAGTCCTAGAGCCAGTGCTATGTTAAAAGACACTCAGAATACAGTGAAAACACCTACATACACTAGGGAACACTATGCATTGGGGTCCCCCTGTGATTAGCATGACCTCCTCTGTAAGCCCCTAGTATATAATAGGGCAGGGGATTAAAACTACCTCTTAAAACGCGCCACAGGGCGTGCTTGCAAACGTCACCTCAGGCCCCGTCCCCTCCCTTCCCCACTGTGTAAACACGCCCGTGGCCGTTTTAAGTTGGGAGATTAAGTCCCCTTGAATCCCGAGGGTCCCTAGGGTCCAACTAGACCACTAGGTACCTCCAGTAAGCACCACAGAGCTGCGTTGCATAGAGGTGTAAAAAGGGGCGTGACCTCAGAACACCTGTCTGCAACGCAGCTCCCTGGCGCATACTGGAGATACCTGTTGGGCTAGTTGGCCCTCAGGGACCCTGAGTATTGAAGGGGAATTAATTCCCCAACTTACAACTGGCCAGGGGGTGCGTTTGCAGAGTGCTGTAAGGAGGGGGCGTGGCCTCCGGCGCGATGCCGGTGTTTTATTTATTTTATTTTTTTAAGAAGGAGGACTGTGTGGCCCCCCCCCCTTCTTTTTCTAATTTATTGGCCCTGGGGACCCCATCTCCAGGGCCTGCACCCTAATTTATTTTCTTGAAAAAAATAAATTTGGAAGGGGGCCGCGTGGCCCCCCCTCCCAAGGCCTTAATCGGCCCCGGGGACCCCAACCCCCGGGTCATGGCCTTTTTTTTTAAATTATTCTTTAGGAGGGGGGCTGCGTTGCCCCCCTCCTCAGGCCACTTATGGCCCCAGGGACCTCATCCCCCGGGGCTGGCCTTTGTTTTTTATTATTTAAAAAAAATATATATTTATAGAAACACCTAGGACATGCTGGACAAACCGTATGTACCTATCACCATGATGATTTGCGTGATATTCATTAAAAGGCGACTATGCATACAATGAATTCACGTGGAATGTATTTCCACCGCTAGTGCAGCTCTGACGTGTGTACTCTCCAAGTAGACACCCTTGTCATTTATTTATACAAACATGGGTAGCTATTGACGGGCACATTTAATACACACGCACACCAAGCCATTCAAAGGGGATTCGACAAAAATTCGACCAAACTATGCAAGAAACCCCCCTCACGGTTAATAAAACACACATCCACCGCCGGATGTGTAATACTTTTTATTTTACTCTCTGGAAAGGAGACGAACCTCACTTGAGAGTCACAGCGTGCTCCTGGCTGAGCCCAATGCTGTGTTACACCCACCAGTGCCCGCCGAGTGCCACACACCTCTGTGTTGTATTCCACCAGCTAATGCGTATGCTATGACACTCTCTAGCCCATGTGCACTGTGGCACCACCCCGTGAATATGTCATGCCACACTTGCCTTCACACGGGTTAAATTGCCCCATCTAACGTGCATTCCTCAATGCCTATCTTATAACGCACAGCGCTATGCCATACATATTACAATCTGGGATCCATATCTTTGTCACAGTGCATATGCAACGTTACACTCCCCAGCACATATTTTATATTACAACTTTAGAGACTAGTTAGGTTACACAACACTGCCCTGTGCATATTACACTCCAAGGCGCATATCGCATAGCACGCGATAGTGCCTGTGCTATCTCGCGCTTTCCAATGAATCTGTCATTGCGCACAATGTATTGCATATTATATTTCACGCCCCGGTTCATCTTATATCACACGTTTTTGGTGCATAGTTTATACCATATACTATATCTAGTTTTCATTTTCAATCGTGCTCTCAAGACTATGTTCTATATAACACTGTGTCCACCTCCTATTTTCACGGGCATTACAATTTGCGATGGGGGTGGAGGGTCAGGGGGTGTTTCTGCCAAGTGAGCCCGGAGTCACAGTCACAAACGTCCTCTTCCTCCTGAATAAAAGTGAGATTATGCTGCATACTTGTTCATATTTTAAGTAGTTCGCACAGACACACATTTTAAAAACAATAAAGTTCCTAATACTCACCTTCTCTGAACAGTTAGCTTGCTGCCCCATCCACCTCCTCCCTATCCTCTGTTGTCTGAATCCATGGACTAGCCTCCTCCCTCCTGCCATGCATGGTCTGATGTGCTGCCACTGCCCTCCATTTAGCATGATGTACCAGTCCACTCCTCCTGCCCTCCATTGCCCAATTCTATGGCCCATCATTGACCTCCTCCGTGCTTAGCTTGCTGCCCCTATTCTCCTTCCCCCTGCTCTCCGATGTCTTTGTGCATGCCCCTGCTCCATCCTTTTTGCCCACCATGTTCCATGGACCTGCCACTCCTATCTACTCTGAGTGTTCTGTTGAGCTGCCACTCCCCTCCCACCTGCCTATCATTGTCAGATGACGATAACCTATCCCTGCCACCTCCACCCTGCCTGTCCACATGCCATGCCCATATCCCCTTCCTCCTGTCCTCCATGGTCCATTTTACTGCCACACCCTTCTGCCCTCCCTGGTCTGTTGTGCTGCAACTGCTCCTCCTGCCTGCCCCACGCGGTCTGTTGTGAGGCCCCTTCCCCTGAACTCTCTTGTCTGTGCCCAGGTCCTGACCCTCCCTTCTATCCTCCATGGTCCTTTGTGCAAGCCCCTGCACCCTCCTTCTTGTCCATCATAGCCATTGTGCTGCCACTAACCCTCCCGCTTGCCATGCATGGTCTTCTGTGCTGCCATGGCTCCTCCCACATTCCCTGTGTGGTCAGCTAGCTGCCCCTGACCCCCTCCCACCTTCCCTCCATGGTCTGTGTGTATGCCATCATAGTCTCACTGTTGCTCTCCATGGTGTGTCTTGTTTCTAGTGCCCATCCTGCCTGACCTCCATGGTCATCTTGCTGCTCCTGCCCTGCCCCCTTGCCCCCAGCCCTCTGTTTCCATGTGCAGACCCCTATTCCCTCCCTCCTGGCTTGTCTGTTCCATTGTAATGCCCCTGATCCGTCCCTCCCGCCCTTTATGGTCTGTTATGCTGCAGCTTTCTCTCCTGTCTGTCCATTATGGTCTGCTAGCTACCATTGCCTCTTTCCCCTCTGTTCTCTGTTGTCCATGTGCATGGCCCTGTCCCCTCCCTATTGCTTTCTATGGATTGTTGTGCTGCACTCCCGTCCCGCATGCCCTGTGTGGTGTATTGTGCTGCTGCAAACCCTGATGCCTGCCCATTAGGGTCAGTTTGGTGCACCTCTCCATGTCCCTCCTGTCCTCTGTTATCCGAGTCCATGTCCCTACCCCAATTCCTCCTGCCTACCATGATCCAATGTACCATACTTGCGAACATTTTTAACTTGGTTAGAGGGAGATTTTGAAAAAAAACTGGGGTATTGATTTTCCCCTTTGAGTTACATTGAAAAAGAGGAGATTGTAGATAGGAGACAGATAAAATAAAGCCCATTTGAGCTTAAAAACATTGGACGTTTCCTGGTTGAAACGGGTCTGTTGGCATGTATGGTTATACTACCACTGCCTCTTCCTTCTGCCCACACTGGTCTATTATATTGCCACAGCCTCTCTTGCCAGTCCTATATTGTTGGTTTGTTGCCCCTGCCCCTCTTTCCACTGCCCTCCATAGTCTGTTGTGATGCCACTGCCCTTCCTGCCTGCCCAGTGTGGTCAAATTGTTGCCTCTGCACTCCTACCTGCCTTCAATTTTCAGAGTCCGTGCCCCTGGCCTCTGCCTCTCAACAGTATCCCAATGAACAACTAGATTGCTAACATTCTATATTTATTACAAAAGTGTGGAACACCTGACGTCATCTTGATGTAATCAAAACTGTAATACCTAGAGCATTTCCTTTAGAAATTACATATATGAGAGGGTCTTATTTGCATCTAAATTAAGGTTAGTGCTCTAAAAAACTAAAAAGAGGACATATTTTCTGAGTTTTCAAATAGCGACAAAGAACTTTTAAATTATTTGTAATCTTTGTGTTTTTTTATCCAGTTGACCACTTGATTAAATGTTGCACTTGGGGAGAGGATGTGGTGTTACTTCCAGAGCTGCAGACTTTGCAACTGGGGAACCAGGTTGGAGTTTCTGCTTCAGCTCAACATTCTGTGATTCTGGTCAAATCACTTAATCTCCCCATGTCTACAACCAAAATGAATTTGATCTTGTGTGATGTAACCAATGCTCATGTAAAGCACTCCAAATCCTGACAAGTCTGCACTATATAAAACTGCAAATACACAACAAATAAGTGTTTTGCACACTTCTGTCATTGGGCTACATGTGGGCTACATCTGGGTGATATCTGTGCTGCATTTGAGCTCTTTTGTCTCTGGTGGCCATCTTGGGAGATTTATTTGTTATGACGTTTCCTAATTTCCTCATTTACTGCAGACTCCTCAGTAGGAAATGCTTTCAGTGTTTTACTTTGATTCCATCAAGAAGGTATTCAGATATGTCACACATTTGCCATAAATTCTGAATGTTAGCACTCTAGTTGCTCATTAGATCACTGTAGTAAAGCTACTGCTCACCATGGAAGTCTTCTGCTGATATTAAAAGTGCATGTTTCAGTCTGCATATCAGAATTTTTTAATGAAATAGAAGAGGATTTGAGAAGTCACTCAAAATGTGCCCTAATTTTTCTTTCATAATTTCTATGGCAAAATGAACCCCTTCATTGTGTTCCTTTTTGAATTAAATGTTTTAAGTGTTACCAGTTTATTCCCATCAAGATGGCTTCAGGTGTGCCATACTTTTGTCATAGGTAAGACAGTAAGAGCTCTAGTTGTTCTTAAGAACACTCTGGGACATTCTGTCATTGGGCTATACTTGGGCTACATCTGGGTGATATTTGGGCTACATTTGGGCTCTTTTGTCTCTGGTGGCCATCTTGGGAGATTTATTTGTTATGAAGTTTCCTAATTTCCTCATTTACTGAAGTCTCCTCAGTAGGAAATACTTTCAGTTTTTTACTTTGGTTCCATCAAGAAGACATTCAGATGTGTCACACATTTGCCATAAATTCTGAATGTTAGCACTCTAGTTGCTTATTAGATCAATGTAGTAAAGCTACTGCTCACCAGGGAAGTCTGCTGCTGGTATTCAAAGTGAATGTTTCAGTCTGCATGTCAGAATTGTTTTATGAATTAGAAGAGGGTTTGAGAAGTCACTCAAAAAATGCCCTAATTTTTCTTTCTGCAGCACTAATCATACTCTCTATTGCAAAATGAACCCCCTCATTTTGTTCCTTTTTAAATTAAATGTTTTAAGAGTTACCACTTTATTCCAATCAAGATGGCTTCAGGTGTGCAATACGTTTGTCATAAGTAGGACTGTTAGCGCTCTAGTTGTTCTTTAGAACACTCTGGGAAGCTGCAGTAGAACACAAAGGAATCAACTGACAGTCTCTGCCCTTGTTGGATGAACATGTTTACTGAGAATGTCAGACTTCATTCTCACATGACTGAGAAACATAATGTGAATTTACAGAAAATATGCTCTCAGTTTAGCTTATAGATCACCTTCCAAACCTCTGAGGGAAAAGCATGAGAAAATAATTTTCTCTCAAACATGATTCATGATATCACAGCAGAAGGCTTTTTCACATGGTAAAATCACCTTAGAACACACCACAATTCCTAAAATGAGTATGGTACCATCAACAAATGATTTATAATGTAACAAAGTCTTAAAACCTTCTATTAACTGCAATGCTTTTTAATGAGGTGCTATCATGTATATTGGTCCCAAGATGGCTGCCAACACTTCTTGGATGAAGTACTGACAGACAATCCGATCTCACGATGAGATGTGTGGTTAGGCTCCGCCCAGATATATCTATCTTTTTAACTCTAATTTTCTCAGGAACTACTGAACGGATTTACACCATTTAAGCAAAAGGCATGAGTCTGAACTGAGGACTACCTCTTTGCCAAATTTGGTGTAATTCCGTTCAGCAGTTCGGGATCTAGCTGCGTCAACAGGTACTATCGGAAAATGAATGGGGAAAACGCGTTTTGGGACCCCCCTTTTTTCTCGGCCCCCGCTTGACGGATCACCGTGAAATTTTTAGGATAGGAGCGGACCGGAGCTGGCCAAAACATTGGAAAATTTCACAAAGATTCGGCAATCGGCGTCAACGTTATTCCAAATAGAATGTTGCGCATTTCCTATGGAAAATAGGTCCTAACTATAACTACCTACTGGCGACTGCCAGTAGGTAATATATATATATATATATATGTCAGTGTGCGCCATATAATGCAGCATCATATTCCTTTTCTTGCCACGTAATTTAGTCAATGTTACCAGTGTTAGGTTTTCCAATATTCCATAATTCCAATGGCTCTCAGAATAACCTGTATCTGTTTAATACGCGTGGCTGTTTTATTAATTCAATTCAATTACAAGTGATGC
This sequence comes from Triturus cristatus, assembly GCF_964204655.1. Lineage (NCBI taxonomy): Eukaryota > Metazoa > Chordata > Amphibia > Caudata > Salamandridae > Triturus > Triturus cristatus. The sequence goes on along the minus strand of NC_140590.1, from coordinate 1,246,357,609 downwards.
TTTGAAACAATTGCATGGTTTCTTGGAGACCTCGGCATTCCGTGATTTTGTAAATAACTGTACCTCCATGTGAATAAAGTGCAACCTCTGCCTCTTAACATAGCTCGTTCACGTGTAAAGCGCTATGAGGCCAATCGGGTCAAGTCCATGCTATATAAAGCTGAAGTTAAATGCTTCACTTTCAAACAAATTAAAATGTCTGCGCTGTCTGCTTCTGCGATACGGCTGGTAATTCCTCTCATCTATGGAGTTACAATACCCCTCAGTATGGGCATCTCGCAGGGCAGGGGAAATATTGGAAGAAGTTGTAAGAGCATGACTCAGCCACCAGATGTGCTAGTCTAAACCCTTTGGCCTTGTAAACTACCACAGTGTTGTAAACAGAGACCTTCACATCAAGTGAAAGGCCGACATGGATTGGCTGTCGGAAACCAACTTTGTAATTACGACTGCGAAGCCGAGCCTAGCTCTGCCGTCATTGAAGGGATTACTATTCTGCTTCTCTTCCGATGGGCTCAAAGAGGAGCATTTTGATTACAGCCATCAGAGGGGAACCTCAGGCGGAGACTGCATGCCCAAAGAAACATCCATCTAGACCACTGTCTAGACCACTGTTTTCATAGTTCTTCTCTCTCCCATTTTCTATCCCTCCTCCACTTACATCCTATGCCATCAGATCTTTTTTTGCTCTTACCGTAAAGTTAGATCATATATAGAGGCACAACTACATAAATATTCAAGGCCAACGAAACCTGACAAATACCTAGACTCCCAGTATTCCCAGCTTCCTCTATCTCTCAAACACTACCTAGTCTTCACCTCTGTCTTTTTCTCCTGGTAAGGTTTGAAGGTGGTTGGGTTGGCAGGGTAGAGAGTAGAGCAGCGACGGCTCCTCCGTAGTGGTAAAGGAGCGTCGCCCCCACTGCTAAAAGCCAGCAGATGAACAATAAATGATAATAAAACAATTTATCATTTAATTTTTCCTTGGCTAGGCCAAGTGGCCCGAGTCTACGGCCGGGCCATCCTCTCGGGACAATAGCCGGGAGGAGGAGTGGCGGGCACTGTTAGTTCGCTTTGTGGTTTGGCCGGCCAACCTAGGACGGCCAGACCAACATGCACACTTACAATTCTCTAACCCAGCTGTGTTGTATTTCCAGGTAGAGAAAAGACACAGACTCATATGCCTTAGTGAGCGTTAAACCAGTCCGCTCAGGCCAATCCTGGTGATGCTGTCTTGCTGGGTAATAGCATGAGAGCAGCTTCTCGATTGGGTGTGCAGTCTGGGAGCTGGACTGCGCTCGTGGAAGAAGCTGGACAGCGGCAGGTAAGTCCTTTTTTCTTTTTTTAAATATCCGCCACCCTACCACTTTCTATTGAAAGCAGCCACCACTGGAGTAGAGGCTTCTATATAGAAAGTTGTAACACCAAATATTATTGACTTTCAATAGATGAACCAATAAAAGATTTGTGTATGCTAACTCATATTGTCCCTCAGCTGCTAGCATTCTCATTTACTTCATTCTTCTTGATGGTCCTATCAGAAAGATTGTAAATGTTTACATGGGTGTGGAGTCACTCATGCTTTCATTCACACCTACAGTTTTCATGTAACAAGATCTCTCACCACTGCAGTGTCCAGTTATCCATGCACGCCCGCTCCTGCTTGATGCTCTCCTGTTTAAAACCCTCCCCCAGGCTGTGTCATTCTCTCCCAGTTGTCTCCTACAGTCTACCCAAAGGACTCACGCCCCCTTCTCCCAGGAGTACTAATCGGGGAACTACAGCTGTCTACGTGACGGAAAAGCAAGGCAGCCTGGAGCACCATTTGGCGTTGTGACAGCCGCAAAAGGTAAACTAGAAAAACATTTAAGGCTCTGTGAGTGCCTGAGGTAGTAGTGTTGCTCCCATTGCCAACACTGGTGATATGCTGACCCACACATAATGGTTTTCCTTGGCAACTAGGCAACCATTGCATGATACCCAACCTTTGGAAAACTTTGGCCCAGTCACAAAAAGGGTAATTCTTGGCCATATGTGAGCACGCATGATATGTTGGCTACCTCTGGTAAAATGCTGGGTTGGGTATAATGGCAGGAATTCCTGTCCTGTTTTTGGCTTCCATGATATGATGGTGCCTGTCTTTCGCATGTGAAAAGTGGTGATTGGCCGTGGGGTTTTGTATTTTATTTTTTAATGTTTTATTGGTACCACAGTGGCTTTGAGCCTATGCTATGCACCTTCGACCAGGGCCCTGCTTTTTCTTAGCCTGGTTATGCAGCATGGCTGAGAGCCCACAACTTTGTTTGCCTGGTTCTGCAGAATGGGCAGTGGCCCTTTTTTGTGAGCTTAGTTATTCACCTTATGGTAAAAGAAGTTATATGTATAATTGCAAAAAACAATGAGAGGGACTAACCTTAACAAATGCCATTGTAGCACTCCGTTAGACCCCAAAAATATACATCCTAGTTAATACTAGGCAAAAAACATATTTTCCTAGATAGGATGTAATATGAAAAATCTACACAAAAAGGTGCTGGGACGGATTAGAATATAGCGTCTCCTTAAGAAATCAGGAAACTAACTTACATCTATTTTCTCTTTATATCCAGCCCGTGTTAAATAAGGGAAGCAAAAGAATAACCGTTTTTCCACTCTCCGTGGATTCGATAAATCAGATAAGTAACTATGTCCTTCTAACCATATATAACATTATCCTACCATATACCTGATAGACAAGGATTCTTTGGTTAAATATATCTTTCTTCTCTCATTGTATTCTGTACAGGACGAGAAGCTGAAGAAACTCCGGCGTGAAGAAACAGAGGTACCCAAGCGGGTACCTCCGGCGAGGGAACATGGATGCGGACAGGAACCCGGAAGAAGATATCAACGACTTGTAAGAGGAAGACCCGCATGAAGGAGCCGCAACATGTCAGAGACGTCCAATCAAGGTACCACGAATTCTCGACTGCGGGACAACAGAACCCGAGCAGGTAAGTCGACAACACAAAGGGAATGCAGGAAATGCTAGGCAGATCTGTGACTGAACGTGAACCATGTTCTTGTCACGGACTGACCAATTTATCTGCACTTGACTCCACCCAGCTCCCTGTCTGCAATAGGAGCAGGCGTGACTGACAATGCCCGCACCTTCTCTCCTTGAGTCTTGTTCTGTCTAATGATGGGTGTTTAGGGCCTTGTTTTTTATAAACCAGCTTTTGTGTCATAGATTATGATGATCTTCAGTATTACCTTTTTTAGATGCGAAAGGAAGTTGTAGAATGGATCCTTGTTCAACGAATTCAAAATGCTTCGATATTTATGGAACAGATAGATCACTGGTATCCTGGAAAGCTATCACTGCCCTGATAGTATTTCCAGAGGCATATTTGTTTGAATGAGTGGTGAAGGAGCTTGGTGCCAGTCATGCAACTGTAAAGGGACAACATTGAATCAGTCAACTGTTAAATGCCGAACTTGTCACTTCCCCAAGCTGGAAAAGAACACACAGGATATCTCTCTCCTGTCTCTGGATGTCTTAGACGTCTATTTCTGACCTGCACCATCACTTGGCCATGTGAAAGCCACTGCAACCGTGGCTGTGCATTGAGATTCAGTCTTACAAAAATGTTTGAACCCTTGCAGCGATATTACCTTTCTCATGCTACCTTGGCAAAAATATTAAAGTATGTCCATGTGCTAATATATAGTGAACCCCTAGTTTTTCCAATTTTTTCTCAGCCAGTAAGACTAAGCAACTTACAACCTGAAAAAAGAAATAGCAACTGGTGACCTGACATAATATATCCATTGTCCATGGTCTGGAACACAGAGTTGTGCCCTGTTCCTTATAATCATGAGTCCATTAATTTATGTGGTCAGTGCCCCATTCCGCATGGCGGTGAACAGTGCCATGGGGCAAACTTGCCTTGCTCTGCTCTTACTAAGCATGGCCTCATTGCTCTGTTTGCACTTGTCAACTGGTATTGGGGGATTCTGTTGCCCATGCAGAGCCACACCCAGCCACTACTGGCAGAATTTCCACTTTGATTGATTTAGGACTATGAAAATACATGAATATACCAACAGTGTTAAAATATGTTTGCATATGTGGTCCTGGATCATATTATTGTACACGGACTCCTTCACACTTAACTAATAGCCGTCTGCATAAGAGCAATGGGGGAGGGGTTGTAACTCATTGAGAATTTGCGCTACAAATGACATGCAAATCTGGTGCATAGCCTTGAGTTGGGATTTAATTTCAGCTCTCCCAATAATTAGATCAGTTGCCCTGTTCCTAGCATTTGGTTGTAAGCTCCAATTTGGATTTCTGTTCAGTATGGTAATTTTTTAGACTGTTTTCCAAATGAGAATACTGTAAGTAGAGTTCAGGCTCAACATGGCTGCCTCCATGATGGTTTTGTAAATGAAATCTGGTATTGATCGCATTCTGTTTGCAGAGGAAGCGTGACAGCATCTGGTGAACAGCGGTGGTTTCTTCACTTGGACGGTGAGTCTTCTTTCTTTACCTCCTGCCCACCTCTTCATCAATGCCTTGCTCTCACCATTACCTCTTTGACCCAGTAACCTTAATGTTAAACTTATGAACCCTTGTAACCATATCTCATCGGGCACACTATATGAAATAAAAGGATTGGAACATTTTAAAGGCAGCCCAGTCCTATTAAAAACCTAAAATAGTGGTGTTAACATGATACTGATGTATGTTAATTTCTTTTTCCTCCAGACTCTATGAAGTCTATGTGCAGGAATGAAGGCTGGTCATCACTGGACAACATAACTATGAGAAGGAAGCTGGCTATAAAGATTTGCAATACTGGAAGAGAACTAAAGAAAACTCTGAATCTAAAAACATACATTGAAGTTGCTGGCTTTCATTAAGTCTTTTTGTAGTATCTTGGCATTTTCCCCCTCTTGAACAGTGTCCTGGACTTTCTTTATGTTCTCTTGTTCAGTATCCTGGCTCCTATGGGGCCAAAGGTGTGTTTTAGTTCAATAAAATTACATGTTAACACATCCCCTTTGATGCTTTTTCATTTAACCATTACTTTTTTCAGTCTTTTGCCACTGTTCACCACATTAAACAGCTTCAGATAATGCTCTGTACCTCAAGGTAAGGCAAGTCCCAGTGAGTAAGGAGTATGGGAGTAGCTGCGCAAGTTGTTAATTTTATATGAATGCAAAGTATAACATTGTTGAAGCCACTACTTTTGTATGCATATGGTATTTCTACAGCACAAAGCTAGCCAAAAGCAATGTTTCTGAGATTTATTTTGTAGAGTGCCCGCATCTCACGGTAGAGTTTAAAAGGTAATCTTTCCAGAGTAGGAGAATATTGATTTTATAATTGTGACCAGATTTATGGAAGATTTGTTTTTGGTTTGCTTAAGTTTTATAATGCGGACTTGACGCAATATGTTTTCAGGATTTATAAACCAGAGCAAATTGGTATTTGTTACAACACTCATCCACAATGGGAAAAGTTTTCAGGTTTTTCTAGGCATAGTATTTTTTGTACTGCAAGGGGGCCCTTCCAGTACAAAACCTAAGCTATACTCTCGCAGACACCTTTGCACCATAGTGCAAATGTGTGTGCATGGTGCTCGACTGCCTAATGGTGCAAGGGAGAGGGGTAGACATGGCACTTTCCTGCTCTCACCCTGTGATGCAACGCAGCAAATTTGGGTGTTGCGCTGCGTTAAGTGACACTTTTGTAAATCTAGGTCTTACTTTAGAACTCATGGCATTGCAAATAATTCTATCATTTAATCATCCTGGAGTAATCCACACTCATCCTGAAATTATCATGGGATCATTCCAGAGAAATCAACTTCCATCCTAAAGCGGTAATAGGATCATCCAGGAACAATCCACAATCATCCTTAAATTGTCTGGAGCCCATCCTGGAGTAATTCACACTCATCCCAAAGTTGTCAATTAGTATTCGTGGAGTTGTAAAAGGTAATCACTCTCTGCCAGTGGAAGTCATCAGAACACCATCCTAGAGTAGTTTTTGTTATTACAGTAAGAGTCATCCCATTTAAATATTTTCCCCTATAGGCATACTTCAGGATGGTTTGGGATGACGTCCCCAGATAATTACAGGAATAGCTCAGCTGAAGTCATCAGATGGTTTTAGAATGACTCCAGGATGATCTTTCTTTTTGACCAGGGTGTATGATCCAGCCAGAGTCCGCTGCTTCACCACTCAAGGCGTAACAGGCTCCAGCTCTCCGTAGGCCGCTGCTGGTCACTCGGCCCCGGTCTCGACGGGCCCGACTGTGCCCCATTTGGAGGTGTCTATTTCGGGGGTCTGCAGCCACTGCAGCCACTAGGTTACTTGGAGCCCTTTGTGTGCGGGCCGCAGACACTCCCGCCTTTCACAGTCGCACGCTCTGGACTCGCGCTTTCCTCGTCCTCCGCTTTTCGACGCTCCGGGTTGAAGGTGGCTACTATCATCCAGCGTTGCTCTCCCTGCTATAAGGTGAAGCGGGGTGGTCGATCCAGCCTCTCAAGGCCGGTGGATGCCGTACTTAAAACAGGATAGATTGTGGGCCGGGACGGCGCTCCGCGCTCACACGTCCGCCATGCTTGGTGCTTAAGCCATGTTCCCTCAGACAGCTGATAATGGTGATGATACATTTTTGGGGAGAATTATAAATTCACTCTTTCTGAAGGAAGGCTCCACCCCAACTTTGGATATATCAGTTCCATCTGATGCTTGGATTTCCCATTTTGGTGCTAATTTCAATATAGAGAGTTCCACTGTGAACTAATTAAGGGATAGTACTAACAATACAAATTATATTCCATTGGATTCTGTTACCATGGAGGAAGTTAGTATAGCCCTAAGGAATAGCACATTAGGTAAAGCGCCAGGGCCGGATGGTGTGCCTGTGGACGCCTTTAAGCTATATTCATTATTATGGGCCCAGATTCGTACCCAAATTCTAAATGCTGCTGCTTATGGCCACTATCCAAGAACTTGGTCTGAAAGTGTGATTGTGCCCTTCTTCAAGAAAGTCGATAGAGGGGACGCTAGATGCTACCCCCATATCACTCCTAGACTACTCTTTGAAGTTTATTTCTGAGTGATATTGGAAAGGCTGGAAGGTTGGGCCCACGAATATGGGATACTCTCAGATATACAAATTGGCTTCTGAAAGGAAGTAAGCACGGTGGAACAAAGGATTAGCCTACACCTTATTATTAGTAAATATACTTTGGCAAAGAGAGGTGCATACATATTTATTTGCTGATCCATCGAGTGCCTTCGATCTTGTAAACCATGCCAAACTTTGACAAGTATTAATAAATACTGGTTTCCATAGCAACATAGTTTGCTTCCTTTCCAGATTAAATGCTACCTTAACATCTTCCGTGTGATATGGTACAAATGGAGAATGCACTGAGAAGCTCCAGGTGACAAGTGGGATTAGACAGGGTTGTGTGTATGCCCCCTTTTATTTTCTTTGATTATTAATAGGGTGGATCATTCCCTGCAAGAAATGAATGACGATCTCCCTTGTGTAGGCACACTTCAACTCTTATTTTGCTTTACGCGGATGACCAGGTATTAATTTTTAGGACTACAAAGGGTCTAGAACAGCTCATTCATCACTTTGTTAATTTTATAGAACACAGAGACCTTAAATTAAATCTGGGGAAAGCTTTTGTCATCAAAAACCAAAGAGAAGGAGGACTGCGAGCTAATGGAGAGAGGCCCAGTACCCGTGCTCCCAAGGTCAACGTGTCAGTCACTGGAGGGTAACTGTTTCCTAGAAAAGTAGCTTGCCTATTTGGCCGCTTGAAGTACATGTTAAAGTTTTTACCAGCGAGTGAGCAGCGGATGGCAGGTATCTGGTATGTCACATGCAGAGGTCATTGTAAACCTCTTGAGCCGTGTCCCATGCCGATGAGGCTTCCCTGAACTTCTTTTGGGGTTGTATATTGATACTAAGGTGGTCGATCTTGTTCGGGTGCAGAGCCACCCAGACCACACACCTGAATTTAGGTATAACTACAGGGTGTATTGAGTGTCGCCGTCTCGAACCCCTGTACCACACTTTCTTCTTTTAATATTTGCACGTTCCTGAAGAAACGCCATTGGATCCATAAGGGACTACAAGAGATGTGAAACATGCTGACTTGATATAACCACTTTTTATTATCACCACTTGCACTGAGATATGCAGAAGGAAAATACTCCCAACTCTGACAACCAGGTCAAGAGTATTCCTCTTCATTCCAGTTTTTAACCGTATTGCACGAACCCCTGAATAAAACTTTTTAGGGTACCAGCATGATATTTGTAACTCACCCACACTACTCCCCACACACCCACACTCACCACTGCAGCATTCCTCTGAAAAGATCCCTGATAAAGAGCCCTCTCGCGAGGCCAGTGGGGGACAGCAGCACCACCCCCACGAGTAGCAAAGCCCAATGATGAAGCATGACACTCTTATGGGTGTGTGAGGGCACTTCTCTAACAAGGAGGAATTCCCCTCTTTTCCTCTTCTATCCAACCAGTAACCTTTAAAGGAGTTAGGCTTTCTTTAACCTGTACTTCAAGTGGCCAAATAGGCAAGCTACTTTTCTAGGAACAGTTACCCTCCATTGATTGACAAACCTTTTGTCATGTCTTGCCGGTATAAGAAGAGACCTGGGAAAAGCGTTGATGTGCAGGGACATCAAAATCAAATCAAAACGAGCTTTATTCGATTTTAGACATTAAAATCATAAAAGCAGGCATATTTAAAAGAATAAGTATTTCAGCATAAATTACACACAAAATCCATCAATACACATCTCGTGGGTATAAGATCCTAGAAATTCGTGAAGTGCATATGAGGGATCTATAATTCCTGAAACGAGCCATCTCGCCCTAGATAATTCCGACCTATTACATCTCTTGTAATTTAATTATTTAGGCGTTTACTAGTCCACAACACACTCTTTAGAAAACCCACCACGGAACCAATGCAATAAAAATGTCCCTACATCTGTAAGTATACAAGGGCGGGGCAACATTGCCTCCATCCTCCTTGTTTTAATAAAGGTATTAACCATCTGCGCCTTTCATTGATATAAAATTTGCAGAATAAAATTGCATGTAATGTGGATTGTAATGAGATATTGTCACAGGGACATCGACAAAGTTCCCTTGACCAATCATTAATGGCTGGGTGGGTAATCAGACGATGGAAAGTCCCAAATCTAAATCTTGTTAACAAATATCTATCGTAACCGCCTATAACACATAATAGATATGGTTGGATGTCGCATGTTATGGTGATTATTTGATGTTTAACCACCATACTTTTGTTCATCTCAAGAGTTAACCTAATTTCTTCTAGGTAGGTCATACAAACTTTTTTGAATTCCTTCCGATTAATAAGATTCATATTTTCAGGCGAGGTGAAGAACTCTGGGCGTTCAATGTCCTGCAAAAAGATTTTTACATATTTAAGCCAAACAATTTTGCCGGCGTTATCTAATCTCATGGCATCCATTATTATTTCCCTATTAAGGCCAGTACTAGCCGAAGTCCAAATTCTATGCCACAGCAGAATCGGTTGAACCTTGATTAAATCAGAAATATATGCAACTCCTAGTTCGCTGTGACAATTAAAGACTGGGGCACCTAAGATGAACCTTAAAAAGCCATTTTCAATACGTTGAATTGATGTACACTCTTGGAAACCCCAAATGGCTGCCCCATAAACTGCTATGCTCACGCCTTTTGCCTGATAAAATTTTAATAGGATTTCAGGTGGCCTTTTCCCCAGTTTTCTTGTAAAATGTATTAAGGCCGCAATGGACTTCATGAAAGTAAGCTCCTGGCCTTAACAGCCGGAGTCCAGGAGCCGGTTCTATTAAAAAGGACACCCAGGTAACTAAACGAGTTGATGGTTTCCACCCTACTCCCCCCCGCCTGGTAGCTTCTATAGTTGTTTTTCTTTCTCCCGCAAGACTTAACAACGCTTTTCTTTGCGTTTAGCTTTCAACCAAGCCTATCCATGAAACTAGTGTAAAAGGAGAGCGCCCTCTGTAGGCCAACCTGGGTGCAGGCCATAAGTACAGCGTCATCAGCCAGCATAGAGAAGAGAGTCTATCGGGCACGCATTTACAGTTGGTGGGTCCCTAGTGTGTGACACCAACTCCTGTTCCAGAGCGTTAGTATATAATGAGAACAGGAGTGGTGCCAAAACACAGCCTTGCCTTACGCCCCTCTCCACCTTGAAAGGCGCAGTGCACTCACCCTTTGTTCCATAACAGACTTTTGCAATGGCTCCAGAATATAACTGTCTTAAAAACTGGATTAAAACAGGGTCAACTTTTAAATCGTTAAGAATTTCCCACAGCTTATTGTGAATTACGCAATCGAAGGCAGCTGTGAGGTCAACGAAAGCCAAATATAATTTCCCTGACTTTGCCTGCATATATTTACCAATTAAAATACTAAGATTCTAAATCTGCTCGTTGGTTCCTAAGCCAGCTCTAAAACCGTATTGGACATCACTTAAAATACAGTTTTCTTCAGTCCAAGCTTGTAGTTGGTCTAAAACGATCCTGCCTGCCACCTTCATTAGAGAGTCCAGCAGAGATATTGGACGTTAGCAAGCAGGATTCTCCCGCTCACCCTTTTTAAAGATAGGGACTATAATTGATTCGGACCAAGTACCTATAAATCCATTTTCGCAGCATGCTTGTAAAACCCTAGTTAAAATAGGGCCCCATACCTCCACATTTGAGTTATAAAGATCAATTGGTATACCATCAGGGCCAGGAGCCTTGCCACTCTTACTTGCCTTTACTGCCGTATTAACGTCTTGGAGTGAAATATGCAAGTGAATAGGCGTAAATTTCTGCTTTGCCCACTCTAGTTCTTGACTCTGGTCTACTTCCTCTATACCTCTCTGTTTCGAGTAGACGTTTGTAAAAAAGTGCATCCAGGTTCTTTCCTCAATGGCCACCTCAATTGATGGGGCATCCAAATTAATATTTAGGAATGGGGCATTCACTGCCGCCCAGAATTTCAGGGTATCTTTACTCTCTGCAGCATCGCTGAGATTCTTCCACGCATTGTCTTTCAACTCGTTCATCCTATTTTTCCTGGCTGCATTATACAACTTTCTACAGGCCCTGATCTCACTGTTATCTCTTATCGCTCTATGTAGGGCGCGCTTTAAATTTGAATAGCTTTTAGTACAATTTTTGTCAAACCATCCCTTCCTAAAGTTACCTGTGCCTTTGCATTCCGCTGACAACGTGCTCTTAACCGTCTCAGTAATACAATTAAAAGCTTTTAAAACATCATCATGTATTGGGCTATCACTTAAACATATTAGAATTGAGTCTAATGCCTTTGTGACTATTTCTTTATTTAACTCTACCGAGTCCCAGCTAGTCCAGTGGATTGCATAACCATTTTTCCTTCCCAGTTCTATATTCTGCACCCATGCTGTATTATTGCAAGTTTTCCTTAATGCACTATTTGAGATGACTATGTTCACGCTAATTGCCAAGTGGTCACTCATAACGTTTTGGTGAATGTTGTACCCCTTCACGTGACTTGCATGGCAATTTGGCATAATAATAAAGTCGATAATAGATTTCGCACCTCTGCCTATAAATGTGTAGCCAAAATCCACCTTAGGCATGCATAGGCGGTTTGAAAATCCAAAATCATGTTTAAACATAATATCATTAAACAACTCTCCTTTATCTGAGTGTTGGAAATGAATCGGGGGATCATCCTTATCCAAAGTTAAGCCACACTTCCCTATTTCAGCAAAAGGGCACAGGCTAATATTAAAATTACCGCCCCAGATAGGAATGAAGTCGATATCGCCTTTTAATTTTAAACTACTAATATCCTCACTCAGTTTCTCTAATACGACTCCCAGTTGGGCCTTATCCACATTGTTATAAAAGTTAATCAGAGCCAATACATTGTTAGAATCCATGTATATTAGGAAGATTTGACAATAGATATCTGCACTCACCATCTCAATATTATATGCCCCCAGCAAATTTGAGACATAGACACATAGCCCCCCTTTCGGCCGTCCACTAGGTGATTGAATTGCGGGTGTATGGTATGTTTTAAATCCGTTAATGTGTACACTAATAATGACCCAGGTCTCCTGTATGCACAGAACATCAACGTTACTGATGAAGTTCAGCCAGATCGGGTCGTTCACTTTGTTCTTTAATCCTGCAACATTCCAGAAACAGATACTACATGCTCCTGCCCGATGGTCAGTTGTATCCATAAGGACCCGCTCAGAAACATTATTCCTATTTGGGACGCTTTCCCCTTCGTCCGCTTGCTCGACTAGAATCGAGTCCTGCATAATTGATACGCCTGGTTTTTCAGTGGTAAAAGGATTCATCTTCCTAAGTGGAGACCTATTAATTGGTTGTCATTCATTCTCGTCCAGGGTGGTTAAGGGCCCAAATCTGTTTGATACTGCTAAATTATAGCAGAAGCCTTCCCTGTTCCAATCATGAGAACCATGATTTTCGGGGATATTTGTGGTTGACGAGCGATAAAAAAAGTCTAGTTGGCGAACTTGGGTACTAGTATCGATTTGGTTTAAATTATATGTTCTCGCTAAGATTTCTCTAATTAAAGCTGGTGATCCTAACGAGAGCACTATGCAGTCTCCTTCATAAAGTTTACTGCCGTTGCCTACCCAATCAATTCTCCTCACCATCTTAAATTCCCTAAAAAGTGCATTTGTTAAACCTGTCCTATTTCCCAACCAATTTTTAGTTTTATTTCTCAGGGCGGGCCAAGTTTCTGTTGCTGCTAAGTCTAATTTAGGGGCGTTAGCTAAGATGATAGTGTACGGTATAGCAGCCGGTGGAAGGTTGAGTGTTTGAGGTCTGTGCCTCGCCCCAGGGGCATTATCCACCACCATATTTATATTTTCCCCGCCCTTCCGTTTTTCACATGACTTGTGGCTTTCCACGCCCAATTCTTTGCGCCTAAGTGCCTTACTGTCTAATGTAGTGCTATTTAATGTAATTGCAGTTACATTTTGATACAAATCCTGTCAGCCACCCTGTTCACTTACAACTGATACTCTTTTATCAAGCCGGGGAGTTGCTTTTTTTAAAACTGCCTTTTCTGGATGTTCACAGGCACCTAATGACTTCTGGTTAACTGCATCCTTTTCTTGTAAGACCTTGGACTGGGCCGCTGTCACTTTGTCCAGGCCTATTTCTATTTTGTCCGGCCTGCTCACAAGAGTATTTATTGTTTGTGTAACAAACTCCTTTAGGTTTTTAATAACTGAATACAAATTCACCGATCTGCATATGGGTTCACTACAAGGCTTTTTCCCCCTCGAGGCACTTATAATGCCCACCTCCTTCTGCATTTTGTTTTTAACACCCTGCAATTTCCCCTGTGGCTTTTTTGGGTGGGTTTTGGGTAGTCTGGGAATGGAAGTAGAAGTCGGGTGAGATACAACTACGTCTTCTACGATGTCATTTACTGACTTCAAATTGGGTAATTTACAGGTTTTATTTGGTGGAGGTAAAAGATCACTATCTATTGTCCCAACAGAAATCTCATCAGAAATGTCCTGAATGCACCCATTTTTTTGTTGCATATGGATAACAGTATCGGGGAGATTTTTCTCTGCCACCCCTACATCACTTGGCACAGTGTTATCCATTGTCTTTTGTTGTGGTATTAATGGGTCTATTGTTTCAATGTTTAGTGTTTCCTCCACAGAATTAATCTGTCTTTCTATATCTCCGACAGCCCCTGTTAAATAATTCAACAGTCATATTAATCTTCCTATGTTTACTTGGAACTTTCGGTGTATGACTCGCCGTCTGCTTCCTTTTCCCCATTATGAGCTATTTGTTTACCTATGATGTTTATAGGGCTATGGTTTCAAAGAAACTCAAGGAAGTGAGCACCCAACCGGTGCACCAGCTAAACACTTACTCAGCCCTACTAAAATTTAAAATACTAAGTATTTTATCCTTTGATAAGATATCAGAGAATCCAAATAGAAACAGAGCAAATACTGCCCGTGAGTTTTACAAATATCGTCCACTCCTACAAATACTGTTAAAAGAAATTAAACGTGCATGTACCAAAAGGTATAAGGTCCAAATGTACTAGCAGCAAGAGTCCTTATGTTGTAAATTACAGTTTGTTAGGTCACACCAATATATATCAAAATTCAGTCCTTAGCCACTAATGAGTGGAGGAACGCTCAGAGGAGAAAAATTAGTCACAGTACCTTGTGCGTCAATCCAAGTTAAGTGCGGGGGCCTGAGCGTTAGGGCAGTGGCCCTGCCCTGCCTCTTACTGGCGATGACGGGCAAAGACGGGCCCGCCCTTGGCCAGGGCTTTGCCCCGGCGCGGCCCGCGCCGCGTTGTTGCTTCGCGCTTTTTAGCGCGCTGGCAGCAGTTGTCTCCTCCCTCTGGGCGATGTGGCAGCCTGGGACTTGGAGTCCTTCTAAAGTGCTGGGGCTGTTTACAAGTAAAATGCGCGTCCCGAGCCGCGTTGTTGCTTCGCGCTTTTTAGCGCGCTGGCAGCTGTTGTCTCCTCCCTCTGGGCGATGTGGCAGCCTGGGACTTGGAGTCCTTCTAAAGTGCTGATGCTGTTTACAAGTAAAATGCGCCTCCCCACGCCGCATTGTTGCTTCGCGCTTTTTAGCGCACTGGCAGCTGTTGTCTCCTCCCCCTGGGCGATGTGGCAGCCTGGGACTTGGAGTCCTTCTAAAGTGCTGGTGCTGTTTACAAGTAAAATGCGCGTCCCGCGCCGCGTTGTTGCTTCGTGCTTTTTAGCGCGCTGGCAGCAGTTGTCTCCTCCCTCTGGGCGATGTGGCAGCCTGGGACTTGGAGTCCTTCTAAAGTGCTGGTGCTGTTTACAAGTAAAATGCGCGTCCCATAAACTAACAGAGGTCAAAACTTGCAATCATTTAGGTATTACATTCTCTCAAAAAAGTAACTGATCTTCTCATATGGAGGTAGACAAATTAAATTTGATTAGAGCCATTTTTGCAGATTTTAAATATTCTAAGAAGATAGGGAATAAACCAGTGAGAGAAATGGTGAAGTTGTACAGGAGTAAATGTTTACCGGTAGCTCTGTTTGGCTCACCGCTGTGGGGTGGAGAAAAGTGTATTCTATTAAAAGCCCAAGAAAATTCATTTTTACGAAGACTCTTGGGTGTGCCCAGCTTAACTTCTATTTCAATAGTACATTTTGAATTGGTTATTAAATATATTAAAGAGACCATTCAATTAAGCATTTTGAAATAATGGTATAGTATTTGGTCAAAGGAGGGCACCAAGTTTTCTAGGGTGCTTTTCATGGATTGTTAATGTCTGGATCATTCTGAAAAAATCCCCTGGCTAAAAACTGTGAATCTTTTGGAACCCAATAGCTTACTAAAATATAGTAAAAAAAGAAATTAAAACTATCCTTTTGGATAAAAGGAATACCCAAAGATAGTATCAAGAAAAGTTCAAAACAACAGTTACCAGATATCTCCTAGGATATATGGTATAGGGGATGCAAGACTATCTGGTTAGAGTACAGAATGTGTATGATGCATTTCTGCTCACCAGATTACGCTTCGAGACAATTCATTTTTGGGTAAGTGGTTTTCCCAAGAACCGATTCATGGCTTCAAAACCTACCTAGATGCCCGTGCGATGGTAATGCAATACAATCTACTCTGCACTTTATGCTTCTTTGCAAATTTTACAGTGATATCAGAAAGCGTTTACTTTGTCCATTTTTCTTGTCCCAGGTCATATTTTATTATGAGGTGGCATTTACTTATCTTAAACAATTACCAAATGTCCATATGTGTTTTGCCATCGCTACATTTATTAAAATGGCTTTATGCAGAAGAAAATCGTTGATTTTTCTAGATTATTTTACATATGCTGAAAATGAATAGAAAGTGGGACTATATTTTTTGCTGAGATTTTATTATTGGAAATTATTTATACTGGGCCATCTTTTAACTGTAGGAAATTTATTGTAATATGCCTTTTGTATGAATTTTGGAAGTGTTTTACACTTTTTTTTAATAGTTATGCATCTTTTATGAATTTGTTTATACATTCCAATAAAGATTTACTTGACAGAAGCATATAAGCCCACACATGTTACCAAACCTTGATGGGTGCATATCTATAGGCATACATCACTCGGAACATACCTAAAAAATATATAATTCTCCACAAATATACTAAGGCAATAAAAATTAGATAACACATAAATCAAACCGATAAGTACTCAAATGCAAATATCAGAAACGAAACAGAGGAGATATACAAAATGAAATTATGTAAAAAAAATTATACACAGTCACCAAATTATATCCCCAGAAAAACATATTTGTCATGAAAATATATCCTTTGAAATCTAAAAAGTATACATTAAATGCAAGAACTGTTTACTCATGCTACAAATATATACCTTTACAACAAACAAATGATGGACGGAATGCTGACAATGCAAACATTCTCCCCCAGTCAAGAGATCTGGGTTAAATCCATCGTTCTTTTGCCCACTACGCCACCCCAGTTCAGACATGGCCATATGCAAATCAGTCTTGACCCTGTGCCTCATGGGAACAGTCCAGCCCGAACTGCCAAGCCATGTCTTCCCTGGACCGGAATCAAGCATCCTAGGACCGGTTTCTGGCTATCAGCCGTCATCAGCCAGGATAGCTTGACTCCAGTGGCGTAGTGAGCACGGGACCCACGTCTGGGCATACCCATCCCACTTAGGGCAAAAAGCGTTACAACAAACAAATGATGGACGGAATGCTGACAATGCAAACATTCTCCCCCAGTCAAGAGATCTGGGTTAAATCCATCGTTCTTTTGCCCACTACGCCACCCCAGTTCAGACATGGCCATATGCAAATCAGTCTTGACCCTGTGCCTCATGGGAACAGTCCAGCCCGAACTGCCAAGCCATGTCTTCCCTGGACCGGAATCAAGCATCCTAGGACCGGTTTCTGGCTATCAGCCGTCATCAGCCAGGATAGCTTGACTCCAGTGGCGTAGTGAGCACGGGACCCACGTCTGGGCATACCCATCCCACTTAGGGCGAAAAGCGTTACAACAAACAAATGATGGACGGAATGCTGACAATGCAAACATTCTCCCCCAGTCAAGAGATCTGGGTTAAATCCATCGTTCTTTTGCCCACTACGCCACCCCAGTTCAGACATGGCCATATGCAAATCAGTCTTGACCCTGTGCCTCATGGGAACAGTCCAGCCCGAACTGCCAAGCCATGTCTTCCCTGGACCGGAATCAAGCATCCTAGGACCGGTTTCTGGCTATCAGCCAGGATAGCTTGACTCCAGTGGCGTAGTGAGCACGGGACCCACGTCTGGGCATACCCATCCCACTTAGGGCGAAAAGCGTTACAACAAACAAATGATGGACGGAATGCTGACAATGCAAACATTCTCCCCAGTCAAGAGATCTGGGTTAAATCCATCGTTCTTTTGCCCACTACGCCACCCCAGTTCAGACATGGCCATATGCAAATCAGTCTTGACCCTGTGCCTCATGGGAACAGTCCAGCCCGAACTGCCAAGCCATGTCTTCCCTGGACCGGAATCAAGCATCCTAGGACCGGTTTCTGGCTATCAGCCGTCATCAGCCAGGATAGCTTGACTCCAGTGGCGTAGTGAGCACGGGACCCACGTCTGGGCATACCCATCCCACTTAGGGCGAAAAGCGTTACAACAAACAAATGATGGACGGAATGCTGACAATGCAAACATTCTCCCCCAGTCAAGAGATCTGGGTTAAATCCATCGTTCTTTTGCCCACTACGCAACCCCAGTTCAGACATGGCCATATGCAAATCAGTCTTGACCCTGTGCCTCATGGGAACAGTCCAGCCCGAACTGCCAAGCCATGTCTTCCCTGGACCGGAATCAAGCATCCTAGGACCGGTTTCTGGCTATCAGCCGTCATCAGCCAGGATAGCTTGACTCCAGTGGCGTAGTGAGCACGGGACCCACGTCTGGGCATACCCATCCCACTTAGGGCGAAAAGCGTTACAACAAACAAATGATGGACGGAATGCTGACAATGCAAAAATTCTCCCCCAGTCAAGAGATCTGGGTTAAATCCATCGTTCTTTTGCCCACTACGCCACCCCAGTTCAGACATGGCCATATGCAAATCAGTCTTGACCCTGTGCCTCATGGGAACAGTCCAGCCCGAACTGCCAAGCCATGTCTTCCCTGGACCGGAATCAAGCATCCTAGGACCGGTTTCTGGCTATCAGCCGTCATCAGCCAGGATAGCTTGACTCCAGTGGCGTAGTGAGCACGGGACCCACATCTGGGCATACCCATCCCACTTAGGGCGAAAAGCGTTACAACAAACAAATGATGGACGGAATGCTGACAATGCAAACATTCTCCCCCAGTCAAGAGATCTGGGTTAAATCCATCGTTCTTTTGCCCACTACGCCACCCCAGTTCAGACATGGCCATATGCAAATCAGTCTTGACCCTGTGCCTCATGGGAACAGTCCAGCCCGAACTGCCAAGCCATGTCTTCCCTGGACCGGAATCAAGCATCCTAGGACCAGTTTCTGGCTATCAGCCGTCATCAGCCAGGATAGCTTGACTCCAGTGGCGTAGTAAGCACGGGACCCACATCTGGGCATACCCATCCCACTTAGGGCGAAAAGCGTTACAACAAACAAATGATGGACGGAATGCTGACAATGCAAACATTCTCCCCCAGTCAAGAGATCTGGGTTAAATCCATCATTCTTTTGCCCACTACGCCACCCCAGTTCAGACATGGCCATATGCAAATCAGTCTTGACCCTGTGCCTCATGGGAACAGTCCAGCCCAAACTGCCAAGCCATGTCTTCCCTGGACCGGAATCAAGCATCCTAGGACCGGTTTCTGGCTATCAGCCAGGATAGCTTGACTCCAGTGGCGTAGTGAGCACGGGACCCACGTCTGGGCATACCCATCCCACTTAGGGCGAAAAGCGTTACAACAAACAAATGATGGACGGAATGCTGACAATGCAAACATTCTCCCCAGTCAAGAGATCTGGGTTAAATCCATCGTTCTTTTGCCCACTACGCCACCCCAGTTCAGACATGGCCATATGCAAATCAGTCTTGACCCTGTGCCTCATGGGAACAGTCCAGCCCGAACTGCCAAGCCATGTCTTCCCTGGACCGGAATCAAGCATCCTAGGACCGGTTTCTGGCTATCAGCCGTCATCAGCCAGGATAGCTTGACTCCAGTGGCGTAGTGAGCACGGGACCCACGTCTGGGCATACCCATCCCACTTAGGGCAAAAAGCGTTACAACAAACAAATGATGGACGGAATGCTGACAATGCAAACATTCTCCCCCAGTCAAGAGATCTGGGTTAAATCCATCGTTCTTTTGCCCACTACGCCACCCCAGTTCAGACATGGCCATATGCAAATCAGTCTTGACCCTGTGCCTCATGGGAACAGTCCAGCCCGAACTGCCAAGCCATGTCTTCCCTGGACCGGAATCAAGCATCCTAGGACCGGTTTCTGGCTATCAGCCGTCATCAGCCAGGATAGCTTGACTCCAGTGGCGTAGTGAGCACGGGACCCACGTCTGGGCATACCCATCCCACTTAGGGCGAAAAGCGTTACAACAAACAAATGATGGACGGAATGCTGACAATGCAAACATTCTCCCCCAGTCAAGAGATCTGGGTTAAATCCATCGTTCTTTTGCCCACTACGCCACCCCAGTTCAGACATGGCCATATGCAAATCAGTCTTGACCCTGTGCCTCATGGGAACAGTCCAGCCCGAACTGCCAAGCCATGCCTTCCCTGGACCGGAATCAAGCATCCTAGGACCGGTTTCTGGCTATCAGCCAGGATAGCTTGACTCCAGTGGCGTAGTGAGCACGGGACCCACGTCTGGGCATACCCATCCCACTTAGGGCGAAAAGCGTTACAACAAACAAATGATGGACGGAATGCTGACAATGCAAACATTCTCCCCAGTCAAGAGATCTGGGTTAAATCCATCGTTCTTTTGCCCACTACGCCACCCCAGTTCAGACATGGCCATATGCAAATCAGTCTTGACCCTGTGCCTCATGGGAACAGTCCAGCCCGAACTGCCAAGCCATGTCTTCCCTGGACCGGAATCAAGCATCCTAGGACCGGTTTCTGGCTATCAGCCGTCATCAGCCAGGATAGCTTGACTCCAGTGGCGTAGTGAGCACGGGACCCACGTCTGGGCATACCCATCCCACTTAGGGCGAAAAGCGTTACAACAAACAAATGATGGACGGAATGCTGACAATGCAAACATTCTCCCCCAGTCAAGAGATCTGGGTTAAATCCATCGTTCTTTTGCCCACTACGCAACCCCAGTTCAGACATGGCCATATGCAAATCAGTCTTGACCCTGTGCCTCATGGGAACAGTCCAGCCCGAACTGCCAAGCCATGTCTTCCCTGGACCGGAATCAAGCATCCTAGGACCGGTTTCTGGCTATCAGCCGTCATCAGCCAGGATAGCTTGACTCCAGTGGCGTAGTGAGCACGGGACCCACGTCTGGGCATACCCATCCCACTTATGGCGAAAAGCGTTACAACAAACAAATGATGGACGGAATGCTGACAATGCAAAAATTCTCCCCCAGTCAAGAGATCTGGGTTAAATCCATCGTTCTTTTGCCCACTACGCCACCCCAGTTCAGACATGGCCATATGCAAATCAGTCTTGACCCTGTGCCTCATGGGAACAGTCCAGCCCGAACTGCCAAGCCATGTCTTCCCTGGACCGGAATCAAGCATCCTAGGACCGGTTTCTGGCTATCAGCCGTCATCAGCCAGGATAGCTTGACTCCAGTGGCGTAGTGAGCACGGGACCCACATCTGGGCATACCCATCCCACTTAGGGCGAAAAGCGTTACAACAAACAAATGATGGACGGAATGCTGACAATGCAAACATTCTCCCCCAGTCAAGAGATCTGGGTTAAATCCATCGTTCTTTTGCCCACTACGCCACCCCAGTTCAGACATGGCCATATGCAAATCAGTCTTGACCCTGTGCCTCATGGGAACAGTCCAGCCCGAACTGCCAAGCCATGTCTTCCCTGGACCGGAATCAAGCATCCTAGGACCAGTTTCTGGCTATCAGCCGTCATCAGCCAGGATAGCTTGACTCCAGTGGCGTAGTAAGCACGGGACCCACATCTGGGCATACCCATCCCACTTAGGGCGAAAAGCGTTACAACAAACAAATGATGGACGGAATGCTGACAATGCAAACATTCTCCCCCAGTCAAGAGATCTGGGTTAAATCCATCATTCTTTTGCCCACTACGCCACCCCAGTTCAGACATGGCCATATGCAAATCAGTCTTGACCCTGTGCCTCATGGGAACAGTCCAGCCCAAACTGCCAAGCCATGTCTTCCCTGGACCGGAATCAAGCATCCTAGGACCGGTTTCTGGCTATCAGCCAGGATAGCTTGACTCCAGTGGCGTAGTGAGCACGGGACCCACGTCTGGGCATACCCATCCCACTTAGGGCGAAAAGCGTTACAACAAACAAATGATGGACGGAATGCTGACAATGCAAACATTCTCCCCAGTCAAGAGATCTGGGTTAAATCCATCGTTCTTTTGCCCACTACGCCACCCCAGTTCAGACATGGCCATATGCAAATCAGTCTTGACCCTGTGCCTCATGGGAACAGTCCAGCCCGAACTGCCAAGCCATGTCTTCCCTGGACCGGAATCAAGCATCCTAGGACCGGTTTCTGGCTATCAGCCGTCATCAGCCAGGATAGCTTGACTCCAGTGGCGTAGTGAGCACGGGACCCACGTCTGGGCATACCCATCCCACTTAGGGCAAAAAGCGTTACAACAAACAAATGATGGACGGAATGCTGACAATGCAAACATTCTCCCCCAGTCAAGAGATCTGGGTTAAATCCATCGTTCTTTTGCCCACTACGCCACCCCAGTTCAGACATGGCCATATGCAAATCAGTCTTGACCCTGTGCCTCATGGGAACAGTCCAGCCCGAACTGCCAAGCCATGTCTTCCCTGGACCGGAATCAAGCATCCTAGGACCGGTTTCTGGCTATCAGCCGTCATCAGCCAGGATAGCTTGACTCCAGTGGCGTAGTGAGCACGGGACCCACGTCTGGGCATACCCATCCCACTTAGGGCGAAAAGCGTTACAACAAACAAATGATGGACGGAATGCTGACAATGCAAACATTCTCCCCCAGTCAAGAGATCTGGGTTAAATCCATCGTTCTTTTGCCCACTACGCCACCCCAGTTCAGACATGGCCATATGCAAATCAGTCTTGACCCTGTGCCTCATGGGAACAGTCCAGCCCGAACTGCCAAGCCATGTCTTCCCTGGACCGGAATCAAGCATCCTAGGACCGGTTTCTGGCTATCAGCCGTTATCAGCCAGGATAGCTTGACTCCAGTGGCGTAGTGAGCACGGGACCCACATCTGGGCATACCCATCCCACTTAGGGCGAAAAGCGTTACAACAAACAAATGATGGACGGAATGCTGACAATGCAAACATTCTCCCCCAGTCAAGACATCTGGGTTAAATCCATCGTTCTTTTGCCCACTACGCCACCCCAGTTCAGACATGGCCATATGCAAATCAGTCTTGACCCTGTGCCTCATGGGAACAGTCCAACCCGAACTGCCAAGCCATGTCTTCCCTGGACCGGAATCAAGCATCCTAGGACCGGTTTCTGGCTATCAGCCGTCATCAGCCAGGATAGCTTGACTCCAGTGGCGTAGTGAGCACGGGACCCACGTCTGGGCATACCCATCCCACTTAGGGCGAAAAGCGTTACAACAAACAAATGATGGACGGAATGCTGACAATGCAAACATTCTCCCCCAGTCAAGAGATCTGGGTTAAATCCATCGTTCTTTTGCCCACTACGCCACCCCAGTTCAGACATGGCCATATGCAAATCAGTCTTGACCCTGTGCCTCATGGGAACAGTCCAGCCCGAACTGCCAAGCCATGTCTTCCCTGGACCGGAATCAAGCATCCTAGGACCGGTTTCTGGCTATCAGCCAGGATAGCTTGACTCCAGTGGCGTAGTGAGCACGGGACCCACGTCTGGGCATACCCATCCCACTTAGGGCGAAAAGCGTTACAACAAACAAATGATGGACGGAATGCTGACAATGCAAACATTCTCCCCAGTCAAGAGATCTGGGTTAAATCCATCGTTCTTTTGCCCACTACGCCACCCCAGTTCAGACATGGCCATGTGCAAATCAGTCTTGACCCTGTGCCTCATGGGAACAGTCCAGCCCGAACTGCCAAGCCATGTCTTCCCTGGACCGGAATCAAGCATCCTAGGACCGGTTTCTGGCTATCAGCCGTCATCAGCCAGGATAGCTTGACTCCAGTGGCGTAGTGAGCACGGGACCCACATCTGGGCATACCCATCCCACTTAGGGCGAAAAGCGTTACAACAAACAAATGATGGACGGAATGCTGACAATGCAAACATTCTCCCCCAGTCAAGAGATCTGGGTTAAATCCATCGTTCTTTTGCCCACTACGCCACCCCAGTTCAGACATGGCCATATGCAAATCAGTCTTGACCCTGTGCCTCATGGGAACAGTCCAGCCCGAAGTGCCAAGCCATGTCTTGCCTGGACCGGAATCAAGCATCCTAGGACCGGTTTCTGGCTATCAGCCGTCATCAGCCAGGATAGCTTGACTCCAGTGGCGTAGTGAGCACGGGAACCACGTCTGGGCATACCCATCCCACTTAGGGCGAAAAGCGTTACAACAAACAAATGATGGACGGAATGCTGACAATGCAAACATTCTCCCGCAGTCAAGAGATCTGGGTTAAATCCATCATTCTTTTGCCCACTACGCCACCCCAGTTCAGACATGGCCATATGCAAATCAGTCTTGACCCTGTGCCTCATGGGAACAGTCCAGCCCGAACTGCCAAGCCATGTCTTCCCTGGACCGGAATCAAGCATCCTAGGACCGGTTTCTGGCTATCAGCCAGGAAAGCTTGACTCCAGTGGCGTAGTGAGCACGGGACCCACGTCTGGGCATACCCATCCCACTTAGGGCGAAAAGCGTTACAACAAACAAATGATGGACGGAATGCTGACAATGCAAACATTCTCCCCAGTCAAGAGATCTGGGTTAAATCCATCGTTCTTTTGCCCACTACGCCACCCCAGTTCAGACATGGCCATATGCAAATCAGTCTTGACCCTGTGCCTCATGGGAACAGTCCAGCCCGAACTGCCAAGCCATGTCTTCCCTGGACCGGAATCAAGCATCCTAGGACCGGTTTCTGGCTATCAGCCGTCATCAGCCAGGATAGCTTGACTCCAGTGGCGTAGTGAGCACGGGACCCACGTCTGGGCATACCCATCCAACTTAGGGCGAAAAGCGTTACAACAAACAAATGATGGACGGAATGCTGACAATGCAAACATTCTCCCCCAGTCAAGAGATCTGGGTTAAATCCATCATTCTTTTGCCCACTACGCCACCCCAGTTCAGACATGGCCATATGCAAATCAGTCTTGACCCTGTGCCTCATGGGAACAGTCCAGCCCAAACTGCCAAGCCATGTCTTCCCTGGACCGGAATCAAGCATCCTAGGACCGGTTTCTGGCTATCAGCCGTCATCAGCCAGGATAGCTTGACTCCAGTGGCGTAGTGAGCACGGGACCCACGTCTGGGCATACCCATCCCACTTAGGGCGAAAAGCGTTACAACAAACAAATGATGGACGGAATGCTGACAATGCAAACATTCTCCCCCAGTCAAGAGATCTGGGTTAAATCCATCGTTCTTTTGCCCACTACGCCACCCCAGTTCAGACATGGCCATATGCAAATCAGTCTTGACCCTGTGCCTCATGGGAACAGTCCAGCCCGAACTGCCAAGCCATGTCTTCCCTGGACCGGAATCAAGCATCCTAGGACCGGTTTCTGGCTATCAGCCGTCATCAGCCAGGATAGCTTGACTCCAGTGGCGTAGTGAGCACGGGACCCACGTCTGGGCATACCCATCCCACTTAGGGCGAAAAGCGTTACAACAAACAAATGATGGACGGAATGCTGACAATGCAAACATTCTCCCCCAGTCAAGAGATCTGGGTTAAATCCATCGTTCTTTTGCCCACTACACCACCCCAGTTCAGACATGGCCATATGCAAATCAGTCTTGACCCTGTGCCTCATGGGAACAGTCCAGCCCGAACTGCCAAGCCATGTCTTCCCTGGACCGGAATCAAGCATCCTAGGACCGGTTTCTGGCTATCAGCCGTCATCAGCCAGGATAGCTTGACTCCAGTGGCGTAGTGAGCACGGGACCCACGTCTGGGCATACCCATCCCACTTAGGGCGAAAAGCGTTACAACAAACAAATGATGGACGGAATGCTGACAATGCAAACATTCTCCCCCAGTCAAGAGATCTGGGTTAAATCCATCGTTCTTTTGCCCACTACGCCACCCCAGTTCAGACATGGCCATATGCAAATCAGTCTTGACCCTGTGCCTCATGGGAACAGTCCAGCCCGAACTGCCAAGCCATGTCTTCCCTGGACCAGAATCAAGCATCCTAGGACCGGTTTCTGGCTATCAGCCGTCATCAGCCAGGATAGCTTGACTCCAGTGGCGTAGTGAGCACGGGACCCACGTCTGGGCATACCCATCCCACTTAGGGTGATAAGCGTTACAACAAACAAATGATGGACGGAATGCTGACAATGCAAACATTCTCCCCCAGTCAAGAGATCTGGGTTAAATCCATCATTCTTTTGCCCACTACGCCACCCCAGTTCAGACATGGCCATATGCAAATCAGTCTTGACCCTGTGCCTCATGGGAACAGTCCAGCCCGAACTGCCAAGCCATGTCTTCCCTGGACCGGAATCAAGCATCCTAGGACCGGTTTCTGGCTATCAGCCAGGATAGCTTGACTCCAGTGGCGTAGTGAGCACGGGACCCACGTCTGGGCATACCCATCCCACTTAGGGCGAAAAGCGTTACAACAAACAAATGATGGACGGAATGCTGACAATGCAAACATTCTCCCCAGTCAAGAGATCTGGGTTAAATCCATCGTTCTTTTGCCCACTACGCCACCCCAGTTCAGACATGGCCATATGTAAATCAGTCTTGACCCTGTGCCTCATGGGAACAGTCCAGCCCGAACTGCCAAGCCATGTCTTCCCTGGACCGGAATCAAGCATCCTAGGACCGGTTTCTGGCTATCAGCCGTCATCAGCCAGGATAGCTTGACTCCAGTGGCGTAGTGAGCACGGGACCCACGTCTGGGCATACCCATCCCACTTAGGGCGAAAAGCGTTACAACAAACAAATGATGGACGGAATGCTGACAATGCAAACATTCTCCCCCAGTCAAGAGATCTGGGTTAAATCCATCATTCTTTTGCCCACTACGCCACCCCAGTTCAGACATGGCCATATGCAAATCAGTCTTGACCCTGTGCCTCATGGGAACAGTCCAGCCCAAACTGCCAAGCCATGTCTTCCCTGGACCGGAATCAAGCATCCTAGGACCGGTTTCTGGCTATCAGCCAGGATAGCTTGACTCCAGTGGCGTAGTGAGCACGGGACCCACGTCAGGGCATACCCATCCCACTTAGGGCGAAAAGCGTTACAACAAACAAATGATGGACGGAATGCTGACAATGCAAACATTCTCCCCAGTCAAGAGATCTGGGTTAAATCCATCGTTCTTTTGCCCACTACGCCACCCCAGTTCAGACATGGCCATATGCAAATCAGTCTTGACCCTGTGCCTCATGGGAACAGTCCAGCCCGAACTGCCAAGCCATGTCTTCCCTGGACCGGAATCAAGCATCCTAGGACCGGTTTCTGGCTATCAGCCGTCATCAGCCAGGATAGCTTGACTCCAGTGGCGTAGTGAGCACGGGACCCACGTCTGGGCATACCCATCCCACTTAGGGCGAAAAGCGTTACAACAAACAAATGATGGACGGAATGCTGACAATGCAAACATTCTCCCCCAGTCAAGAGATCTGGGTTAAATCCATCGTTCTTTTGCCCACTACGCCACCCCAGTTCAGACATGGCCATATGCAAATCAGTCTTGACCCTGTGCCTCATGGGAACAGTCCAGCCCGAACTGCCAAGCCATGTCTTCCCTGGACCGGAATCAAGCATCCTAGGACCGGTTTCTGGCTATCAGCCGTCATCAGCCAGGATAGCTTGACTCCAGTGGCGTAGTGAGCACGGGACCCACTTCTGGGCATACCCATCCCACTTAGGGCGAAAAGCGTTACAACAAACAAATGGTGGACGGAATGCTGACAATGCAAACATTCTCCCCCAGTCAAGAGATCTGGGTTAAATCCATCGTTCTTTTGCCCACTACGCCACCCCAGTTCAGACATGGCCATATGCAAATCAGTCTTGACCCTGTGCCTCATGGGAACAGTCCAGCCCGAACTGCCAAGCCATGTCTTCCCTGGACCGGAATCAAGCATCCTAGGACCGGTTTCTGGCTATCAGCCGTCATCAGCCAGGATAGCTTGACTCCAGTGGCGTAGTGAGCACGGGACCCACGTCTGGGCATACCCATCCCACTTAGGGCGAAAAGCGTTACAACAAACAAATGATGGACGGAATGCTGACAATGCAAACATTCTCCCCCAGTCAAGAGATCTGGGTTAAATCCATCGTTCTTTTGCCCACTACACCACCCCAGTTCAGACATGGCCATATGCAAATCAGTCTTGACCCTGTGCCTCATGGGAACAGTCCAGCCCGAACTGCCAAGCCATGTCTTCCCTGGACCGGAATCAAGCATCCTAGGACCGGTTTCTGGCTATCAGCCGTTATCAGCCAGGATAGCTTGACTCCAGTGGCGTAGTGAGCACGGGACCCACATCTGGGCATACCCATCCCACTTAGGGCGAAAAGCGTTACAACAAACAAATGATGGACGGAATGCTGACAATGCAAACATTCTCCCCCAGTCAAGAGATCTGGGTTAAATCCATCGTTCTTTTGCCCACTACGCCACCCCAGTTCAGACATGGCCATATGCAAATCAGTCTTGACCCTGTGCCTCATGGGAACAGTCCAGCCCGAACTGCCAAGCCATGTCTTCCCTGGACCGGAATCAAGCATCCTAGGACCGGTTTCTGGCTATCAGCCAGGATAGCTTGACTCCAGTGGCGTAGTGAGCACGGGACCCACGTCTGGGCATACCCATCCCACTTAGGGCGAAAAGCGTTACAACAAACAAATGATGGACGGAATGCTGACAATGCAAACATTCTCCCCAGTCAAGAGATCTGGGTTAAATCCATCGTTCTTTTGCCCACTACGCCACCCAAGTTCAGACATGGCCATATGCAAACCAGTCTTGACCCTGTGCCTCATGGGAACAGTCCAGCCCGAACTGCCAAGCCATGTCTTCCCTGGACCGGAATCAAGCATCCTAGGACCGGTTTCTGGCTATCAGCCGTCATCAGCCAGGATAGCTTGACTCCAGTGGCGTAGTGAGCACGGGACCCACGTCTGGGCATACCCATCCCACTTAGGGCGAAAAGCGTTACAACAAACAAATGATGGACGGAATGCTGACAATGCAAACATTCTCCCCCAGTCAAGAGATCTGGGTTAAATCCATCGTTCTTTTGCCCACTACGCCACCCCAGTTCAGACATGGCCATATGCAAATCAGTCTTGACCCTGTGCCTCATGGGAACAGTCCAGCCCGAACTGCCAAGCCATGTCTTCCCTGGACCGGAATCAAGCATTCTAGGACCAGTTTCTGGCTATCAGCCGTCATCAGCCAGGATAGCTTGACTCCAGTGGCGTAGTAAGCACGGGACCCACATCTGGGCATACCCATCCCACTTAGGGCGAAAAGCGTTACAACAAACAAATGATGGACGGAATGCTGACAATGCAAACATTCTCCCCCAGTCAAGAGATCTGGGTTAAATCCATCATTCTTTTGCCCACTACGCCACCCCAGTTCAGACATGGCCATATGCAAATCAGTCTTGACCCTGTGCCTCATGGGAACAGTCCAGCCCAAACTGCCAAGCCATGTCTTCCCTGGACCGGAATCAAGCATCCTAGGACCGTTTTCTGGCTATCAGCCAGGATAGCTTGACTCCAGTGGCGTAGTGAGCACGGGACCCACGTCTGGGCATACCCATCCCACTTAGGGCGAAAAGCGTTACAACAAACAAATGATGGACGGAATGCTGACAATGCAAACATTCTCCCCAGTCAAGAGATCTGGGTTAAATCCATCGTTCTTTTGCCCACTACGCCACCCCAGTTCAGACATGGCCATATGCAAATCAGTCTTGACCCTGTGCCTCATGGGAACAGTCCAGCCCGAACTGCCAAGCCATGTCTTCCCTGGACCGGAATCAAGCATCCTAGGACCGGTTTCTGGCTATCAGCCGTCATCAGCCAGGATAGCTTGACTCCAGTGGCGTAGTGAGCACGGGACCCACGTCTGGGCATACCCATCCCACTTAGGGCAAAAAGCGTTACAACAAACAAATGATGGACGGAATGCTGACAATGCAAACATTCTCCCCCAGTCAAGAGATCTGGGTTAAATCCATCGTTCTTTTGCCCACTACGCCACCCCAGTTCAGACATGGCCATATGCAAATCAGTCTTGACCCTGTGCCTCATGGGAACAGTCCAGCCCGAACTGCCAAGCCATGTCTTCCCTGGACCGGAATCAAGCATCCTAGGACCGGTTTCTGGCTATCAGCCGTCATCAGCCAGGATAGCTTGACTCCAGTGGCGTAGTGAGCACGGGACCCACGTCTGGGCATACCCATCCCACTTAGGGCGAAAAGCGTTACAACAAACAAATGATGGACGGAATGCTGACAATGCAAACATTCTCCCCCAGTCAAGAGATCTGGGTTAAATCCATCGTTCTTTTGCCCACTACGCCACCCCAGTTCAGACATGGCCATATGCAAATCAGTCTTGACCCTGTGCCTCATGGGAACAGTCCAGCCCGAACTGCCAAGCCATGTCTTCCCTGGACCGGAATCAAGCATCCTAGGACCGGTTTCTGGCTATCAGCCGTTATCAGCCAGGATAGCTTGACTCCAGTGGCGTAGTGAGCACGGGACCCACATCTGGGCATACCCATCCCACTTAGGGCGAAAAGCGTTACAACAAACAAATGATGGACGGAATGCTGACAATGCAAACATTCTCCCCCAGTCAAGACATCTGGGTTAAATCCATCGTTCTTTTGCCCACTACGCCACCCCAGTTCAGACATGGCCATATGCAAATCAGTCTTGACCCTGTGCCTCATGGGAACAGTCCAACCCGAACTGCCAAGCCATGTCTTCCCTGGACCGGAATCAAGCATCCTAGGACCGGTTTCTGGCTATCAGCCGTCATCAGCCAGGATAGCTTGACTCCAGTGGCGTAGTGAGCACGGGACCCACGTCTGGGCATACCCATCCCACTTAGGGCGAAAAGCGTTACAACAAACAAATGATGGACGGAATGCTGACAATGCAAACATTCTCCCCCAGTCAAGAGATCTGGGTTAAATCCATCGTTCTTTTGCCCACTACGCCCCCCCAGTTCAGACATGGCCATATGCAAATCAGTCTTGACCCTGTGCCTCATGGGAACAGTCCAGCCCGAACTGCCAAGCCATGTCTTCCCTGGACCGGAATCAAGCATCCTAGGACCGGTTTCTGGCTATCAGCCAGGATAGCTTGACTCCAGTGGCGTAGTGAGCACGGGACCCACGTCTGGGCATACCCATCCCACTTAGGGCGAAAAGCGTTACAACAAACAAATGATGGACGGAATGCTGACAATGCAAACATTCTCCCCAGTCAAGAAATCTGGGTTAAATCCATCGTTCTTTTGCCCACTACGCCACCCCAGTTCAGACATGGCCATGTGCAAATCAGTCTTGACCCTGTGCCTCATGGGAACAGTCCAGCCCGAACTGCCAAGCCATGTCTTCCCTGGACCGGAATCAAGCATCCTAGGACCGGTTTCTGGCTATCAGCCGTCATCAGCCAGGATAGCTTGACTCCAGTGGCGTAGTGAGCACGGGACCCACATCTGGGCATACCCATCCCACTTAGGGCGAAAAGCGTTACAACAAACAAATGATGGACGGAATGCTGACAATGCAAACATTCTCCCCCAGTCAAGAGATCTGGGTTAAATCCATCGTTATTTTGCCCACTACGCCACCCCAGTTCAGACATGGCCATATGCAAATCAGTCTTGACCCTGTGCCTCATGGGAACAGTCCAGCCCGAACTGCCAAGCCATGTCTTCCCTGGACCGGAATCAAGCATCCTAGGACCGGTTTCTGGCTATCAGCCGTCATCAGCCAGGATAGCTTGACTCCAGTGGCGTAGTGAGCACGGGACCCACGTCTGGGCATACCCATCCCACTTAGGGCGAAAAGCGTTACAACAAACAAATGATGGACGGAATGCTGACAATGCAAACATTCTCCCCCAGTCAAGAGATCTGGGTTAAATCCATCGTTATTTTTGCCCACTACGCCACCCCAGTTCAGACATGGCCATATGCAAATCAGTCTTGACCCTGTGCCTCATGGGAACAGTCCAGCCCGAACTGCCAAGCCATGTCTCCCCTGGACCGGAATCAAGCATCCTAGGACCGGTTTCTGGCTATCAGCCGTCATCAGCCAGGATAGCTTGACTCCAGTGGCGTAGTGAGCACGGGACCCACGTCTGGGCATACCCATCCCACTTAGGGCGAAAAGCGTTACAACAAACAAATGATGGACGGAATGCTGACAATGCAAACATTCTCCCCCAGTCAAGAGATCTGGGTTAAATCCATCGTTCTTTTGCCCACTACGCCACCCCAGTTCAGACATGGCCATATGCAAATCAGTCTTGACCCTGTGCCTCATGGGAACAGTCCAGCCCGAAGTGCCAAGCCATGTCTTGCCTGGACCGGAATCAAGCATCCTAGGACCGGTTTCTGGCTATCAGCCGTCATCAGCCAGGATAGCTTGACTCCAGTGGCGTAGTGAGCACGGGAACCACGTCTGGGCATACCCATCCCACTTAGGGCGAAAAGCGTTACAACAAACAAATGATGGACGGAATGCTGACAATGCAAACATTCTCCCCCAGTCAAGAGATCTGGGTTAAATCCATCATTCTTTTGCCCACTACGCCACCCCAGTTCAGACATGGCCATATGCAAATCAGTCTTGACCCTGTGCCTCATGGGAACAGTCCAGCCCGAACTGCCAAGCCATGTCTTCCCTGGACCGGAATCAAGCATCCTAGGACCGGTTTCTGGCTATCAGCCAGGAAAGCTTGACTCCAGTGGCGTAGTGAGCACGGGACCCACGTCTGGGCATACCCATCCCACTTAGGGCGAAAAGCGTTACAACAAACAAATGATGGACGGAATGCTGACAATGCAAACATTCTCCCCAGTCAAGAGATCTGGGTTAAATCCATCGTTCTTTTGCCCACTACGCCACCCCAGTTCAGACATTGCCATATGCAAATCAGTCTTGACCCTGTGCCTCATGGGAACAGTCCAGCCCGAACTGCCAAGCCATGTCTTCCCTGGACCGGAATCAAGCATCCTAGGACCGGTTTCTGGCTATCAGCCGTCATCAGCCAGGATAGCTTGACTCCAGTGGCGTAGTGAGCACGGGACCCACGTCTGGGCATACCCATTCAACTTAGGGCGAAAAGCGTTACAACAAACAAATGATGGACGGAATGCTGACAATGCAAACATTCTCCCCCAGTCAAGAGATCTGGGTTAAATCCATCATTCTTTTGCCCACTACGCCACCCCAGTTCAGACATGGCCATATGCAAATCAGTCTTGACCCTGTGCCTCATGGGAACAGTCCAGCCCAAACTGCCAAGCCATGTCTTCCCTGGACCGGAATCAAGCATCCTAGGACCGGTTTCTGGCTATCAGCCGTCATCAGCCAGGATAGCTTGACTCCAGTGGCGTAGTGAGCACGGGACCCACGTCTGGGCATACCCATCCCACTTAGGGCGAAAAGCGTTACAACAAACAAATGATGGACGGAATGCTGACAATGCAAACATTCTCCCCCAGTCAAGAGATCTGGGTTAAATCCATCGTTCTTTTGCCCACTACGCCACCCCAGTTCAGACATGGCCATATGCAAATCAGTCTTGACCCTGTGCCTCATGGGAACAGTCCAGCCCGAACTGCCAAGCCATGTCTTCCCTGGACCGGAATCAAGCATCCTAGGACCGGTTTCTGGCTATCAGCCGTCATCAGCCAGGATAGCTTGACTCCAGTGGCGTAGTGAGCACGGGACCCACGTCTGGGCATACCCATCCCACTTAGGGCGAAAAGCGTTACAACAAACAAATGATGGACGGAATGCTGACAATGCAAACATTCTCCCCCAGTCAAGAGATCTGGGTTAAATCCATCGTTCTTTTGCCCACTACACCACCCCAGTTCAGACATGGCCATATGCAAATCAGTCTTGACCCTGTGCCTCATGGGAACAGTCCAGCCCGAACTGCCAAGCCATGTCTTCCCTGGACCGGAATCAAGCATCCTAGGACCGGTTTCTGGCTATCAGCCGTCATCAGCCAGGATAGCTTGACTCCAGTGGCGTAGTGAGCACGGGACCCACGTCTGGGCATACCCATCCCACTTAGGGCGAAAAGCGTTACAACAAACAAATGATGGACGGAATGCTGACAATGCAAACATTCTCCCCCAGTCAAGAGATCTGGGTTAAATCCATCGTTCTTTTGCCCACTACGCCACCCCAGTTCAGACATGGCCATATGCAAATCAGTCTTGACCCTGTGCCTCATGGGAACAGTCCAGCCCGAACTGCCAAGCCATGTCTTCCCTGGACCAGAATCAAGCATCCTAGGACCGGTTTCTGGCTATCAGCCGTCATCAGCCAGGATAGCTTGACTCCAGTGGCGTAGTGAGCACGGGACCCACGTCTGGGCATACCCATCCCACTTAGGGTGATAAGCGTTACAACAAACAAATGATGGACGGAATGCTGACAATGCAAACATTCTCCCCCAGTCAAGAGATCTGGGTTAAATCCATCATTCTTTTGCCCACTACGCCACCCCAGTTCAGACATGGCCATATGCAAATCAGTCTTGACCCTGTGCCTCATGGGAACAGTCCAGCCCGAACTGCCAAGCCATGTCTTCCCTGGACCGGAATCAAGCATCCTAGGACCGGTTTCTGGCTATCAGCCAGGAAAGCTTGACTCCAGTGGCGTAGTGAGCACGGGACCCACGTCTGGGCATACCCATCCCACTTAGGGCGAAAAGCGTTACAACAAACAAATGATGGACGGAATGCTGACAATGCAAACATTCTCCCCAGTCAAGAGATCTGGGTTAAATCCATCGTTCTTTTGCCCACTACGCCACCCCAGTTCAGACATGGCCATATGCAAATCAGTCTTGACCCTGTGCCTCATGGGAACAGTCCAGCCCGAACTGCCAAGCCATGTCTTCCCTGGACCGGAATCAAGCATCCTAGGACCGGTTTCTGGCTATCAGCCGTCATCAGCCAGGATAGCTTGACTCCAGTGGCGTAGTGAGCACGGGACCCACGTCTGGGCATACCCATCCAACTTAGGGCGAAAAGCGTTACAACAAACAAATGATGGACGGAATGCTGACAATGCAAACATTCTCCCCCAGTCAAGAGATCTGGGTTAAATCCATCATTCTTTTGCCCACTACGCCACCCCAGTTCAGACATGGCCATATGCAAATCAGTCTTGACCCTGTGCCTCATGGGAACAGTCCAGCCCAAACTGCCAAGCCATGTCTTCCCTGGACCGGAATCAAGCATCCTAGGACCGGTTTCTGGCTATCAGCCGTCATCAGCCAGGATAGCTTGACTCCAGTGGCGTAGTGAGCACGGGACCCACGTCTGGGCATACCCATCCCACTTAGGGCGAAAAGCGTTACAACAAACAAATGATGGACGGAATGCTGACAATGCAAACATTCTCCCCCAGTCAAGAGATCTGGGTTAAATCCATCGTTCTTTTGCCCACTACGCCACCCCAGTTCAGACATGGCCATATGCAAATCAGTCTTGACCCTGTGCCTCATGGGAACAGTCCAGCCCGAACTGCCAAGCCATGTCTTCCCTGGACCGGAATCAAGCATCCTAGGACCGGTTTCTGGCTATCAGCCGTCATCAGCCAGGATAGCTTGACTCCAGTGGCGTAGTGAGCACGGGACCCACGTCTGGGCATACCCATCCCACTTAGGGCGAAAAGCGTTACAACAAACAAATGATGGACGGAATGCTGACAATGCAAACATTCTCCCCCAGTCAAGAGATCTGGGTTAAATCCATCGTTCTTTTGCCCACTACACCACCCCAGTTCAGACATGGCCATATGCAAATCAGTCTTGACCCTGTGCCTCATGGGAACAGTCCAGCCCGAACTGCCAAGCCATGTCTTCCCTGGACCGGAATCAAGCATCCTAGGACCGGTTTCTGGCTATCAGCCGTCATCAGCCAGGATAGCTTGACTCCAGTGGCGTAGTGAGCACGGGACCCACGTCTGGGCATACCCATCCCACTTAGGGCGAAAAGCGTTACAACAAACAAATGATGGACGGAATGCTGACAATGCAAACATTCTCCCCCAGTCAAGAGATCTGGGTTAAATCCATCGTTCTTTTGCCCACTACGCCACCCCAGTTCAGACATGGCCATATGCAAATCAGTCTTGACCCTGTGCCTCATGGGAACAGTCCAGCCCGAACTGCCAAGCCATGTCTTCCCTGGACCAGAATCAAGCATCCTAGGACCGGTTTCTGGCTATCAGCCGTCATCAGCCAGGATAGCTTGACTCCAGTGGCGTAGTGAGCACGGGACCCACGTCTGGGCATACCCATCCCACTTAGGGTGATAAGCGTAACAACAA
Organism: Triturus cristatus; assembly: GCF_964204655.1. Classification (NCBI taxonomy): domain Eukaryota; kingdom Metazoa; phylum Chordata; class Amphibia; order Caudata; family Salamandridae; genus Triturus; species Triturus cristatus. The sequence goes on along the minus strand of NC_140590.1, from coordinate 1,246,321,542 downwards.
ACAAATGATGGACGGAATGCTGACAATGCAAACATTCTCCCCCAGTCAAGAGATCTGGGTTAAATCCATCATTCTTTTGCCCACTACGCCACCCCAGTTCAGACATGGCCATATGCAAATCAGTCTTGACCCTGTGCCTCATGGGAACAGTCCAGCCCGAACTGCCAAGCCATGTCTTCCCTGGACCGGAATCAAGCATCCTAGGACCGGTTTCTGGCTATCAGCCAGGATAGCTTGACTCCAGTGGCGTAGTGAGCACGGGACCCACGTCTGGGCATACCCATCCCACTTAGGGCGAAAAGCGTTACAACAAACAAATGATGGACGGAATGCTGACAATGCAAACATTCTCCCCAGTCAAGAGATCTGGGTTAAATCCATCGTTCTTTTGCCCACTACGCCACCCCAGTTCAGACATGGCCATATGTAAATCAGTCTTGACCCTGTGCCTCATGGGAACAGTCCAGCCCGAACTGCCAAGCCATGTCTTCCCTGGACCGGAATCAAGCATCCTAGGACCGGTTTCTGGCTATCAGCCGTCATCAGCCAGGATAGCTTGACTCCAGTGGCGTAGTGAGCACGGGACCCACGTCTGGGCATACCCATCCCACTTAGGGCGAAAAGCGTTACAACAAACAAATGATGGACGGAATGCTGACAATGCAAACATTCTCCCCCAGTCAAGAGATCTGGGTTAAATCCATCATTCTTTTGCCCACTACGCCACCCCAGTTCAGACATGGCCATATGCAAATCAGTCTTGACCCTGTGCCTCATGGGAACAGTCCAGCCCAAACTGCCAAGCCATGTCTTCCCTGGACCGGAATCAAGCATCCTAGGACCGGTTTCTGGCTATCAGCCAGGATAGCTTGACTCCAGTGGCGTAGTGAGCACGGGACCCACGTCAGGGCATACCCATCCCACTTAGGGCGAAAAGCGTTACAACAAACAAATGATGGACGGAATGCTGACAATGCAAACATTCTCCCCAGTCAAGAGATCTGGGTTAAATCCATCGTTCTTTTGCCCACTACGCCACCCCAGTTCAGACATGGCCATATGCAAATCAGTCTTGACCCTGTGCCTCATGGGAACAGTCCAGCCCGAACTGCCAAGCCATGTCTTCCCTGGACCGGAATCAAGCATCCTAGGACCGGTTTCTGGCTATCAGCCGTCATCAGCCAGGATAGCTTGACTCCAGTGGCGTAGTGAGCACGGGACCCACGTCTGGGCATACCCATCCCACTTAGGGCGAAAAGCGTTACAACAAACAAATGATGGACGGAATGCTGACAATGCAAACATTCTCCCCCAGTCAAGAGATCTGGGTTAAATCCATCGTTCTTTTGCCCACTACGCCACCCCAGTTCAGACATGGCCATATGCAAATCAGTCTTGACCCTGTGCCTCATGGGAACAGTCCAGCCCGAACTGCCAAGCCATGTCTTCCCTGGACCGGAATCAAGCATCCTAGGACCGGTTTCTGGCTATCAGCCGTCATCAGCCAGGATAGCTTGACTCCAGTGGCGTAGTGAGCACGGGACCCACTTCTGGGCATACCCATCCCACTTAGGGCGAAAAGCGTTACAACAAACAAATGGTGGACGGAATGCTGACAATGCAAACATTCTCCCCCAGTCAAGAGATCTGGGTTAAATCCATCGTTCTTTTGCCCACTACGCCACCCCAGTTCAGACATGGCCATATGCAAATCAGTCTTGACCCTGTGCCTCATGGGAACAGTCCAGCCCGAACTGCCAAGCCATGTCTTCCCTGGACCGGAATCAAGCATCCTAGGACCGGTTTCTGGCTATCAGCCGTCATCAGCCAGGATAGCTTGACTCCAGTGGCGTAGTGAGCACGGGACCCACGTCTGGGCATACCCATCCCACTTAGGGCGAAAAGCGTTACAACAAACAAATGATGGACGGAATGCTGACAATGCAAACATTCTCCCCCAGTCAAGAGATCTGGGTTAAATCCATCGTTCTTTTGCCCACTACACCACCCCAGTTCAGACATGGCCATATGCAAATCAGTCTTGACCCTGTGCCTCATGGGAACAGTCCAGCCCGAACTGCCAAGCCATGTCTTCCCTGGACCGGAATCAAGCATCCTAGGACCGGTTTCTGGCTATCAGCCGTTATCAGCCAGGATAGCTTGACTCCAGTGGCGTAGTGAGCACGGGACCCACATCTGGGCATACCCATCCCACTTAGGGCGAAAAGCGTTACAACAAACAAATGATGGACGGAATGCTGACAATGCAAACATTCTCCCCCAGTCAAGAGATCTGGGTTAAATCCATCGTTCTTTTGCCCACTACGCCACCCCAGTTCAGACATGGCCATATGCAAATCAGTCTTGACCCTGTGCCTCATGGGAACAGTCCAGCCCGAACTGCCAAGCCATGTCTTCCCTGGACCGGAATCAAGCATCCTAGGACCGGTTTCTGGCTATCAGCCAGGATAGCTTGACTCCAGTGGCGTAGTGAGCACGGGACCCACGTCTGGGCATACCCATCCCACTTAGGGCGAAAAGCGTTACAACAAACAAATGATGGACGGAATGCTGACAATGCAAACATTCTCCCCAGTCAAGAGATCTGGGTTAAATCCATCGTTCTTTTGCCCACTACGCCACCCAAGTTCAGACATGGCCATATGCAAACCAGTCTTGACCCTGTGCCTCATGGGAACAGTCCAGCCCGAACTGCCAAGCCATGTCTTCCCTGGACCGGAATCAAGCATCCTAGGACCGGTTTCTGGCTATCAGCCGTCATCAGCCAGGATAGCTTGACTCCAGTGGCGTAGTGAGCACGGGACCCACGTCTGGGCATACCCATCCCACTTAGGGCGAAAAGCGTTACAACAAACAAATGATGGACGGAATGCTGACAATGCAAACATTCTCCCCCAGTCAAGAGATCTGGGTTAAATCCATCGTTCTTTTGCCCACTACGCCACCCCAGTTCAGACATGGCCATATGCAAATCAGTCTTGACCCTGTGCCTCATGGGAACAGTCCAGCCCGAACTGCCAAGCCATGTCTTCCCTGGACCGGAATCAAGCATTCTAGGACCAGTTTCTGGCTATCAGCCGTCATCAGCCAGGATAGCTTGACTCCAGTGGCGTAGTAAGCACGGGACCCACATCTGGGCATACCCATCCCACTTAGGGCGAAAAGCGTTACAACAAACAAATGATGGACGGAATGCTGACAATGCAAACATTCTCCCCCAGTCAAGAGATCTGGGTTAAATCCATCATTCTTTTGCCCACTACGCCACCCCAGTTCAGACATGGCCATATGCAAATCAGTCTTGACCCTGTGCCTCATGGGAACAGTCCAGCCCAAACTGCCAAGCCATGTCTTCCCTGGACCGGAATCAAGCATCCTAGGACCGTTTTCTGGCTATCAGCCAGGATAGCTTGACTCCAGTGGCGTAGTGAGCACGGGACCCACGTCTGGGCATACCCATCCTGTTAGAGTCGGGGATCTCTGGTTGGCGCAAGGTTGCCCTTGTGTCAAGCAGGAACCCTCTCCTCCACGTCAGGGCGCAGGATAACCCCTCGCGAATGACCCTTGCTCACCCTCTAGGTGCGTGGCGTGAGCAGCCAAGGCGATTCCTCAGGCGTTGTTGGTTAAGCACTTACAATCATACACACAGTAAATACATCAATCCCCCCAGAAACGGACACCAGGCTTGGATATATATAAAAATACGCTTCTTTATGTAAAAATAAGGTATATATATCTCCACAGACTTATCACAAGACCAATAACGTTTTCGCTAGGCCGCCAGGTTATACAGCAGGCAAATGTTCTGGGTTCGTAGTTTCAAATGGATAGTTCGTAGTCTCTTTACTCGTAGTTCCAGTACTCACAGAGATCGGTTCCTGCGAACGGGGAAATAAGGCGTTGCGGGCCCCGAGCCCGATACTGGAACTTCTTTCGTGATGTGGAGAGTCGGCACAGGTCGGTGCGACTCTCAGCTTGGGAAGTGTTCTTGGGTCCTCAATCAGCAGGTGTGGGCAAGTAGGCAGGCGCGGCCCGCGACCCTTTAGCACGGCGGTGCAGGAGGGTCTCCACAGCGGGGGCGGCGCGGCCTGAGATGTCCGAGGATAGCGAAGCGGGGCCACAGGGCACGGTCAGTGCAGCTGGGTGACCCGGCGTAGATCACAGTCGTCGGACGGCTTCCGGCAGGAGGGGTGATAGCACGTTCAGCGCGCTCCAGTGGCAGGCGGTGACAGGGGTGCAGGCGGCCTGGCCCGGGGACAGAGAGCGGCTCCGGACGGAGCGGGGCTCTCACGGGATTGCGGCAGGCGAGCTCCTGAGTGTCACGGCCCTAGGAGGGGCGATGAGGGGCGCAGTCTCTTTTCCAGCGGGATGCACACACGGCTCGAATTGGAGGACGAGCAAGAAGCACAGAGAACCCACTGTTCCTGGGGTTCAGTTCAGGGGGCAAGCTCAGATCAAGCCCTTGGAGAATGTTCAAGCACAAAGTAGCAAAGTCTTTTCAGTAAGTCTCTTCCTCTCCTCTCTCAGCAAGGCAAGCAGCAGGCCAGCTCCTCCGGCGTCTTCTTCTCCTTCTAGTCGGGCAGAGGTTCTTTGTGGTAAACAGGATTCTGATTTCTTAGGAGCCAGGCTCCTACTTTTATACACCAATTCTTTTGTTCTTTAGCGCCAGGGGGCCTAGGCCTGGCTCAGTCCAGTTCTGGAGCACTTTGTTATGGTGACTCTGCTCTTTCCTTTCAGCAGCAGGGCAGAGACATCAGCCGCCCCACAGGGGGTGGCGCCGGCTTTGTGGTGGCAGAGCACAGGTCTATTCAAGAGTCAAGGTGTACTCCTCCCACCCATCCAGGTGTAATCTCTCCACCCACCACCTGGCAGCCAACCTGTCTCTGGGGATCCCCCCACCCTGCTCCTTACTGTTGCCAGGCAGAACACACACACATACAGCAGAGGCGGACTGAGATGGTCAGGTCAGTAAATACTAACTTTCTAAAAGTAGTATTTACAAACCCAGGATATTAAAATAAACTTGACTACAAGAAGTATTTTATTATTCTGAGTTCAGGCATACCAAACTTGACACTTCTACCATGCTCTCTGAGTCCACTGGGGTCACAGCGTTGGCGTGATCCCAGCAGCCCATTCTGGCCTATGGAGAGCAGGTAGCCTTCAATAGTGAAGAACGAAAATGGCTGTAATTCACTACTAAGACATGCCCCACACATCAGGGCATGTCCTACCTTATGCCTACAATGCACCCTGCCCTTGGGCCTACCAGAGGGGTGGCTAATATGTAGGTAAGGGAAGGTTTAGGGACTGGCAAGTGGGGGCACTTGCGCAGTCAGCGCGACGGTCCCGGACCGCGCACAGGGTCTGCGGTGGCAGGCCCTAGACACACTTTACAAGGCCGCTTCCGTGGGTGGCGCAACCAGCGCTGCAAGCCCACCAGCAGCATTGGCATTCACGAGCCCTGGCACCCCTGGTGCACTTTACTGGGGACTGACAGTGAATCCAATAAACCAATCGTGGACATCAATTACAGGTACACTTTACCTAGGGAGCACTTGCACTGCGGCACGGATTAGCCGTGGCGCAGTGCCCTGAGCGGACAACACCAGCAAAACAGTCGAGGCACACCATCAAAAAGTGGAAGGGAAACTCACGCCAAGGTGCCAGGTCTAACACGTGTCCCCTCCAGCTGAAATGTGGGGAGAACTACCCTTGCCCAGGGGGTTCCTCGTCACTAAGGCGGAAATACCTGGACAGACCGTCGGCGTTGGCGTGATCTGTACCAGGACGGTGTTCCACCGTAAAGTCCATACCCTGTAGGGAGATGGACCACCTCAACAGCTTCGGGTTTTCACCCCTCATTTGCATCAACCATCTGAGGGGCCTGTGGTCCGTCTGAACCCGGAAGTGAGACCCAAACAAGTAGGGTCTTAGCTTCTTCAGCGCCCAGACCACAGCAAATGCTTCTCGCTCGATTGCACTCCACCTACTTTCCCGTGGAAGTAACCTCCTACTGATGAAGGCTACGGGTTGGTCCCAGCCCTCCTCAGTCATTTGTGAAAGAACAGCCCCCACACCATGCTCTGAAGCGTCTGTCTGGACTAGGAATTCCTTGGAGAAGTCAGGGGCCAAGAGCACGGGCGCCGTGCACATGGCAGTCTTCAGGGTGTCGAAAGCTTTCTGACAGGTGTCAGTCCAAATCACGTTCCTGGGCTGCTTCTTCGAAGTCAGCTCTGTCAAGGGGGCAACGATCGTTCCATAGCCCTTGACAAACCTCCTGTAGTACCCAGTGAGCCCCAGGAAGGCCCTCACTGCGGTCTGCGTCTTGGGGGGTTCCCAAGCCAGGATGGTCTCAATTTTGGGTTGCAAGGGTGCCACCTTGCCACTCCCCACTTGGTGTCCCAAGTACACCACGGAACCCTGCCCGATCTGGCACTTGCTTGCCTTGATCGTGAGGCCTGCTCGGCGCAGCGCCATCAACACTTCCCAGAGGTGGCGCAGGTGTTCAGGCCAGGTGGTACTGAACACTGCGATGTCATCCAGGTAGGCGGCACTGAACGCATCCAGCCCAACCAGTACCTGGTTGACCAACCTCTGAAAGGTGGCAGGGGCATTCTTCATCCCAAATGGCATGACTCGGAACTGGAAGTGCCCATCTGGTGTAGAGAATGCTGACCTCTCTTTGGCCCCATCGGTCAAGGCGATCTGCCAGTACCCAGACGTTAAATCAAACGTGCTGAGGAACCGGGCAGCCCCCAGCCGATCAATGAGCTCATCAGCTCTGGGGATGGGGTGCGCGTCAGTCTTCGTGACTGAATTGAGTCCTCTGTAGTCCACACAGAACCGGAGTTCAGGTGTGGCTCCCGGCGCAGCAGCCTTTGGGACCAAGACCACGGGGCTGGACCAAGGACTGCTGGAGGACTCAACCACCCCTAGCGCAAGCATTTTGGAGACCTCCTCCTTAATGCAAGCTCTGACCCTGTCAGTTACCCTGTAAGCCTTGTGCTTCACAGGTAAGCTGTCTCCTGTGTCCACATCATGGACGCACCAATCTGTGACACCAGGAACCAGGGAGAATCGGTCGGAAAACTGTCCCAGCAAGTGGCGGCAGTCTTCCTGTTGTTCGGGCGTCAGGGTGGGTGAGAGGTTAACTCCATCCACTGACCCATCTTTCTCAGAGGCCACTAAGAGGTCAGGAAGAGGCTCGGTCTCCTCTTCCATTCCATCATCAGTGGCCAGCAGCATGCCCACTTCGGTCCTCTCTAAGTGGGGCTTAAGGCGGTTAACATGTAGGACCCTCAAAGGGTTCCTGGGAGTCTGCATGTCCACCAAGTAGGTGATAGGACTTTTGCGCTCCACAACCTCAAATGGACCTGTCCACTTATCCTGGAGTGCACACGGCTCCACTGGGGCCAAGACCCACACCTTTTGTCCAGGTTGAAGCTCTACCAGAGTGGCATTCCGGTCGTACCACCGCTTCATCTCCTCCTGGCTGGCTTCCAGATTTGCCTCAGCAAGTTGCCTGAAACGCCGAGTCTGGTTTCGGAAGGCCAGCATGTAACTATATACATTCTGGGGAGGTTTCCTGGGAGATTGCTCCCAGCCTTCCTTTACCAAACTCAGAGGTCCTCTTACCGGGTGACCATACAGAAGCTCAAAGGGGCTGAATCCTAGAGACTTCTGTGGCACCTCTCGGTAAGCGAAGAGCAGGCATGGCAAGAGGACGTCCCACTTACGCCTCATTGGACCGTCCAGGCCCATGATCATGCCTTTGAGGGTTCGGTTGAATCTCTCAACCAACCCATTTCCTTGGGGATGGTAAGGAGTGGTGAACTTGTAAGTTACCCCACACTCCTTCCACAGGGATTTCATATATGTGGATATGAAATTGGTCCCCCTGTCGCTCACCACCTCTAGAGGGAATCCCACTCGGGAGAAAATTCCCATCAGTGCCCGTCCCACCACGGGGGCCGTCACTGTCCTCAGAGGGATGGCTTCAGGGTACCGGGTGGCATGGTCCACCAAGACCAGGATAAACCTGTTGCCCAGGGCTGTCTTGGGATCCAGAGGCCCCACAATATCAATACCCACTCGTTGGAATGGCGTACCGACCACAGGGAAAGGTTGCAGAGGAGCCTTGTGCTTCCCTCCGCTCTTACCACTTGCCTGGCAAGTCTGACAGGTTCTGCAGTAGGAATCGGAATTCTTGTGCATTTGGGGCCAGTAAAAGTGGGTGACAAGCCTGTCATAGGTCTTGTCCATCCCCAAATGTCCTGCTAAAGGCACATCATGAGCCAGCCCCAGTAGGAAGGTTCTGAACTTCTGGGGTACCACCAGCACACGGGCTGACCCAGGTTCAGCAGCCTTAGGCTCGGAATACAGGAGGTCACTCTCCCAGTACACGTAGTGTGTTTTGGCCTGAACACCATTGGCCTGGTCTGCAGCCTGTTGCCGCATACCCACGAGAGAAGGGCATTCTTTCTGCTCCCTGCAGAATTCCTCCCTGGAGGGACCTCCTTCTTGCTGCCAATGGGTCAGCTCAGGCAAGTCTCCCAGTTCGGCAATCTGTTCCCCGGTAGGCTCCAGAGCATCCCCCTCAGGGTCTACTTCCTCCTGGGCCGTGGGAACTTCGGGGGCCGGTTTCCCGCGCCTCCTGCGCCTTCTCCCTAAGGCCGGTTCCTGGACCTCTCCCTCAGGCTCCAGGACCCTCTCAACACCCCTACTGGCTGCCATGGACCGGGTGGTCACGCACGCCCAGTCGGGTAGACCCACCATCCTCAGATGCGTGGTCTTCTCCACCTTTTCCCAAGGGGAACTCTCCAGGTCGTTCCCTAGCAGACAATCTACAGGCATGTCAGTTCTCACAGCGACTTGTAGAGTACCAGAGACCTCCCCCCACTCAAAGGGAACTTGAGCCATTGGACAACGACTCTCTACGTTGTCAGCATTGACAACCCTACAGTAGGCCTTGGGTACAATCTGCTCTTGAGACACCAGGTGTTGCCTCACCGAGGTCACGCTGGCTCCTGTATCTCTAAGAGCCTCAACCTTCTTTCCATTGATGGTCACTACCTGCCCATATTTCTTAGTGTTAGAGGGCAGGTAGGTTACGGGGACCATCTCGCTGTCTCCTAGCGAGACTAGGGTCATCTGCCCGGGACCCCCACCCTCCTGGACTGCTACTTCCTCCCCAAAGTTAACACTAGCTACTTGCCGGGGTGGAGCACCAGTGGGTGCGGTCTTACCAAACAGGCGACACTTAGGATCAGAGGCAATGTGACCCGGATCGCCACACTTATAACAATTGAAGGGCCCCTTTGGAACAGGTCTACCTGTCGGGGCCCCGTTCTGCTGCGGGGTTGGGGGAGGCTGAGAACCCTTCTGCTGGTTCCCTTGGGAATTACTTTGGGGGCCTTTTTGGAACCCCTTCTGTTTACCCTTGTCCCCCCCACTCTTCTGCTGGGGACCCTGCCCACCTTTGGCGGAGTCTCCCACTTGACCCTTGTGGACCCTGGTGCTGAGCCAGCGGTCCGCCTCCTCAGCAAGCTTCCTCGGGTTGGACAGCTTGCTATCAATCAGGTGCTGGCGTAGCTCAGGAAAACATTGACTGGACAAGTGCTCCCATGCAATTAAATCAAGCAGCCCTTGATAATCATTCACTTTGCTACCCTTCACCCAACCATCCAGCGCTCTGCAGAAAAAGGTCACATATTCCACATACGTACTCTCAGGGATCTTCTTGGTCTCCCTGAACCTCTGTCGATATAGCTCCGGAGTTAACCCATACCTGGTCATTAAAGCTTCCTTCATATGGGGGTATGAGGTTTGGACTTCTAAGGGCAAATCTAACAGTGTGTCCCGCCCTTCAGCAAGGAACCTTCCCCACAACCCCGCTCCCCAGTCTTTCTCAGGGACCCGGTGTGAGGACATGGCCACCTCGTAGGCCCTAAACCACTGCCCTATGTCATCCTTTCTGAAATACTCCTTTACTACATCTTTGGGGATGTACACCTTGGACTCTACCTGCGCTGGTGGAGTGCTGCCACCAGAAGGAGCGGTGTCCAAACTTTTCGCCTTCAGCTCCAACTCCTTCAATCTGATATCATGATCCATTTGGCGTTGTTGTGCCTCCAGGGCCAACTTCTGCTTTTCCATTTCCATTTGTCCTGCCAACTTTGCCATCTCCATTGCATGCGCCCTGTCTGCTGCCCTGTCTGCCAGCTCCTCTGGCGACCGGACTCTGCTGGGCTCCTCAAGGTTGTCGGGTGGAACGATGTCCCCCGCATTCCGTAGGTCTCGTGACTCCTTCCAGGCTCTCAACGCCTTGGTGTACTGGTGCTTCCTCTTGCATCCAGCATGGGGGACTCTGAATTGTACACTGTAGCCTTTCAATTGCTCCATCGTGTAGCCTTCCAGTCTCTCCCAATCCACCTCATCGATTCCAGAAATCACAGAGAGTGCTCTCCCAGCGGAGTGTGAGCCAGGCATGGTCGCAGTAATGGCAGATGTCTCAACAAAGTTCAACAAATGAAAACCTGTGGCTGCGTTATTTGGTCTGCTCTCACTATCTGGTGATTAATAATTCACTGTATGCAAATTATAAGTGCAAATCCGAAATCCCAACCGCTGCCAACAATGTTAGAGTCGGGGATCTCTGGTTGGCGCAAGGTTGCCCTTGTGTCAAGCAGGAACCCTCTCCTCCACGTCAGGGCGCAGGATAACCCCTCGCGAATGACCCTTGCTCACCCTCTAGGTGCGTGGCGTGAGCAGCCAAGGCGATTCCTCAGGCGTTGTTGGTTAAGCACTTACAATCATACACACAGTAAATACATCAATCCCCCCAGAAACGGACACCAGGCTTGGATATATATAAAAATACGCTTCTTTATGTAAAAATAAGGTATATATATCTCCACAGACTTATCACAAGACCAATAACGTTTTCGCTAGGCCGCCAGGTTATACAGCAGGCAAATGTTCTGGGTTCGTAGTTTCAAATGGATAGTTCGTAGTCTCTTTACTCGTAGTTCCAGTACTCACAGAGATCGGTTCCTGCGAACGGGGAAATAAGGCGTTGCGGGCCCCGAGCCCGATACTGGAACTTCTTTCGTGATGTGGAGAGTCGGCACAGGTCGGTGCGACTCTCAGCTTGGGAAGTGTTCTTGGGTCCTCAATCAGCAGGTGTGGGCAAGTAGGCAGGCGCGGCCCGCGACCCTTTAGCACGGCGGTGCAGGAGGGTCTCCACAGCGGGGGCGGCGCGGCCTGAGATGTCCGAGGATAGCGAAGCGGGGCCACAGGGCACGGTCAGTGCAGCTGGGTGACCCGGCGTAGATCACAGTCGTCGGACGGCTTCCGGCAGGAGGGGTGATAGCACGTTCAGCGCGCTCCAGTGGCAGGCGGTGACAGGGGTGCAGGCGGCCTGGCCCGGGGACAGAGAGCGGCTCCGGACGGAGCGGGGCTCTCACGGGATTGCGGCAGGCGAGCTCCTGAGTGTCACGGCCCTAGGAGGGGCGATGAGGGGCGCAGTCTCTTTTCCAGCGGGATGCACACACGGCTCGAATTGGAGGACGAGCAAGAAGCACAGAGAACCCACTGTTCCTGGGGTTCAGTTCAGGGGGCAAGCTCAGATCAAGCCCTTGGAGAATGTTCAAGCACAAAGTAGCAAAGTCTTTTCAGTAAGTCTCTTCCTCTCCTCTCTCAGCAAGGCAAGCAGCAGGCCAGCTCCTCCGGCGTCTTCTTCTCCTTCTAGTCGGGCAGAGGTTCTTTGTGGTAAACAGGATTCTGATTTCTTAGGAGCCAGGCTCCTACTTTTATACACCAATTCTTTTGTTCTTTAGCGCCAGGGGGCCTAGGCCTGGCTCAGTCCAGTTCTGGAGCACTTTGTTATGGTGACTCTGCTCTTTCCTTTCAGCAGCAGGGCAGAGACATCAGCCGCCCCACAGGGGGTGGCGCCGGCTTTGTGGTGGCAGAGCACAGGTCTATTCAAGAGTCAAGGTGTACTCCTCCCACCCATCCAGGTGTAATCTCTCCACCCACCACCTGGCAGCCAACCTGTCTCTGGGGATCCCCCCACCCTGCTCCTTACTGTTGCCAGGCAGAACACACACACATACAGCAGAGGCGGACTGAGATGGTCAGGTCAGTAAATACTAACTTTCTAAAAGTAGTATTTACAAACCCAGGATATTAAAATAAACTTGACTACAAGAAGTATTTTATTATTCTGAGTTCAGGCATACCAAACTTGACACTTCTACCATGCTCTCTGAGTCCACTGGGGTCACAGCGTTGGCGTGATCCCAGCAGCCCATTCTGGCCTATGGAGAGCAGGTAGCCTTCAATAGTGAAGAACGAAAATGGCTGTAATTCACTACTAAGACATGCCCCACACATCAGGGCATGTCCTACCTTATGCCTACAATGCACCCTGCCCTTGGGCCTACCAGAGGGGTGGCTAATATGTAGGTAAGGGAAGGTTTAGGGACTGGCAAGTGGGGGCACTTGCGCAGTCAGCGCGACGGTCCCGGACCGCGCACAGGGTCTGCGGTGGCAGGCCCTAGACACACTTTACAAGGCCGCTTCCGTGGGTGGCGCAACCAGCGCTGCAAGCCCACCAGCAGCATTGGCATTCACGAGCCCTGGCACCCCTGGTGCACTTTACTGGGGACTGACAGTGAATCCAATAAACCAATCGTGGACATCAATTACAGGTACACTTTACCTAGGGAGCACTTGCACTGCGGCACGGATTAGCCGTGGCGCAGTGCCCTGAGCGGACAACACCAGCAAAACCGTCGAGGCACACCATCAAAAAGTGGAAGGGAAACTCACGCCAAGGTGCCAGGTCTAACACATCCCACTTAGGGCGAAAAGCGTTACAACAAACAAATGATGGACGGAATGCTGACAATGCAAACATTCTCCCCAGTCAAGAGATCTGGGTTAAATCCATCGTTCTTTTGCCCACTACGCCACCCCAGTTCAGACATGGCCATATGCAAATCAGTCTTGACCCTGTGCCTCATGGGAACAGTCCAGCCCGAACTGCCAAGCCATGTCTTCCCTGGACCGGAATCAAGCATCCTAGGACCGGTTTCTGGCTATCAGCCGTCATCAGCCAGGATAGCTTGACTCCAGTGGCGTAGTGAGCACGGGACCCACGTCTGGGCATACCCATCCCACTTAGGGCAAAAAGCGTTACAACAAACAAATGATGGACGGAATGCTGACAATGCAAACATTCTCCCCCAGTCAAGAGATCTGGGTTAAATCCATCGTTCTTTTGCCCACTACGCCACCCCAGTTCAGACATGGCCATATGCAAATCAGTCTTGACCCTGTGCCTCATGGGAACAGTCCAGCCCGAACTGCCAAGCCATGTCTTCCCTGGACCGGAATCAAGCATCCTAGGACCGGTTTCTGGCTATCAGCCGTCATCAGCCAGGATAGCTTGACTCCAGTGGCGTAGTGAGCACGGGACCCACGTCTGGGCATACCCATCCCACTTAGGGCGAAAAGCGTTACAACAAACAAATGATGGACGGAATGCTGACAATGCAAACATTCTCCCCCAGTCAAGAGATCTGGGTTAAATCCATCGTTCTTTTGCCCACTACGCCACCCCAGTTCAGACATGGCCATATGCAAATCAGTCTTGACCCTGTGCCTCATGGGAACAGTCCAGCCCGAACTGCCAAGCCATGTCTTCCCTGGACCGGAATCAAGCATCCTAGGACCGGTTTCTGGCTATCAGCCGTTATCAGCCAGGATAGCTTGACTCCAGTGGCGTAGTGAGCACGGGACCCACATCTGGGCATACCCATCCCACTTAGGGCGAAAAGCGTTACAACAAACAAATGATGGACGGAATGCTGACAATGCAAACATTCTCCCCCAGTCAAGACATCTGGGTTAAATCCATCGTTCTTTTGCCCACTACGCCACCCCAGTTCAGACATGGCCATATGCAAATCAGTCTTGACCCTGTGCCTCATGGGAACAGTCCAACCCGAACTGCCAAGCCATGTCTTCCCTGGACCGGAATCAAGCATCCTAGGACCGGTTTCTGGCTATCAGCCGTCATCAGCCAGGATAGCTTGACTCCAGTGGCGTAGTGAGCACGGGACCCACGTCTGGGCATACCCATCCCACTTAGGGCGAAAAGCGTTACAACAAACAAATGATGGACGGAATGCTGACAATGCAAACATTCTCCCCCAGTCAAGAGATCTGGGTTAAATCCATCGTTCTTTTGCCCACTACGCCACCCCAGTTCAGACATGGCCATATGCAAATCAGTCTTGACCCTGTGCCTCATGGGAACAGTCCAGCCCGAACTGCCAAGCCATGTCTTCCCTGGACCGGAATCAAGCATCCTAGGACCGGTTTCTGGCTATCAGCCAGGATAGCTTGACTCCAGTGGCGTAGTGAGCACGGGACCCACGTCTGGGCATACCCATCCCACTTAGGGCGAAAAGCGTTACAACAAACAAATGATGGACGGAATGCTGACAATGCAAACATTCTCCCCAGTCAAGAAATCTGGGTTAAATCCATCGTTCTTTTGCCCACTACGCCACCCCAGTTCAGACATGGCCATGTGCAAATCAGTCTTGACCCTGTGCCTCATGGGAACAGTCCAGCCCGAACTGCCAAGCCATGTCTTCCCTGGACCGGAATCAAGCATCCTAGGACCGGTTTCTGGCTATCAGCCGTCATCAGCCAGGATAGCTTGACTCCAGTGGCGTAGTGAGCACGGGACCCACATCTGGGCATACCCATCCCACTTAGGGCGAAAAGCGTTACAACAAACAAATGATGGACGGAATGCTGACAATGCAAACATTCTCCCCCAGTCAAGAGATCTGGGTTAAATCCATCGTTATTTTGCCCACTACGCCACCCCAGTTCAGACATGGCCATATGCAAATCAGTCTTGACCCTGTGCCTCATGGGAACAGTCCAGCCCGAACTGCCAAGCCATGTCTTCCCTGGACCGGAATCAAGCATCCTAGGACCGGTTTCTGGCTATCAGCCGTCATCAGCCAGGATAGCTTGACTCCAGTGGCGTAGTGAGCACGGGACCCACGTCTGGGCATACCCATCCCACTTAGGGCGAAAAGCGTTACAACAAACAAATGATGGACGGAATGCTGACAATGCAAACATTCTCCCCCAGTCAAGAGATCTGGGTTAAATCCATCGTTATTTTTGCCCACTACGCCACCCCAGTTCAGACATGGCCATATGCAAATCAGTCTTGACCCTGTGCCTCATGGGAACAGTCCAGCCCGAACTGCCAAGCCATGTCTCCCCTGGACCGGAATCAAGCATCCTAGGACCGGTTTCTGGCTATCAGCCGTCATCAGCCAGGATAGCTTGACTCCAGTGGCGTAGTGAGCACGGGACCCACGTCTGGGCATACCCATCCCACTTAGGGCGAAAAGCGTTACAACAAACAAATGATGGACGGAATGCTGACAATGCAAACATTCTCCCCCAGTCAAGAGATCTGGGTTAAATCCATCGTTCTTTTGCCCACTACGCCACCCCAGTTCAGACATGGCCATATGCAAATCAGTCTTGACCCTGTGCCTCATGGGAACAGTCCAGCCCGAAGTGCCAAGCCATGTCTTGCCTGGACCGGAATCAAGCATCCTAGGACCGGTTTCTGGCTATCAGCCGTCATCAGCCAGGATAGCTTGACTCCAGTGGCGTAGTGAGCACGGGAACCACGTCTGGGCATACCCATCCCACTTAGGGCGAAAAGCGTTACAACAAACAAATGATGGACGGAATGCTGACAATGCAAACATTCTCCCCCAGTCAAGAGATCTGGGTTAAATCCATCATTCTTTTGCCCACTACGCCACCCCAGTTCAGACATGGCCATATGCAAATCAGTCTTGACCCTGTGCCTCATGGGAACAGTCCAGCCCGAACTGCCAAGCCATGTCTTCCCTGGACCGGAATCAAGCATCCTAGGACCGGTTTCTGGCTATCAGCCAGGAAAGCTTGACTCCAGTGGCGTAGTGAGCACGGGACCCACGTCTGGGCATACCCATCCCACTTAGGGCGAAAAGCGTTACAACAAACAAATGATGGACGGAATGCTGACAATGCAAACATTCTCCCCAGTCAAGAGATCTGGGTTAAATCCATCGTTCTTTTGCCCACTACGCCACCCCAGTTCAGACATTGCCATATGCAAATCAGTCTTGACCCTGTGCCTCATGGGAACAGTCCAGCCCGAACTGCCAAGCCATGTCTTCCCTGGACCGGAATCAAGCATCCTAGGACCGGTTTCTGGCTATCAGCCAGGATAGCTTGACTCCAGTGGCGTAGTGAGCACGGGACCCACGTCTGGGCATACCCATTCAACTTAGGGCGAAAAGCGTTACAACAAACAAATGATGGACGGAATGCTGACAATGCAAACATTCTCCCCCAGTCAAGAGATCTGGGTTAAATCCATCATTCTTTTGCCCACTACGCCACCCCAGTTCAGACATGGCCATATGCAAATCAGTCTTGACCCTGTGCCTCATGGGAACAGTCCAGCCCAAACTGCCAAGCCATGTC
This sequence comes from Triturus cristatus, assembly GCF_964204655.1. Taxonomy (NCBI): domain Eukaryota; kingdom Metazoa; phylum Chordata; class Amphibia; order Caudata; family Salamandridae; genus Triturus; species Triturus cristatus. The sequence goes on along the minus strand of NC_140590.1, from coordinate 1,246,304,937 downwards.
TTCCCTGGACCGGAATCAAGCATCCTAGGACCGGTTTCTGGCTATCAGCCGTCATCAGCCAGGATAGCTTGACTCCAGTGGCGTAGTGAGCACGGGACCCACGTCTGGGCATACCCATCCCACTTAGGGCGAAAAGCGTTACAACAAACAAATGATGGACGGAATGCTGACAATGCAAACATTCTCCCCCAGTCAAGAGATCTGGGTTAAATCCATCGTTCTTTTGCCCACTACGCCACCCCAGTTCAGACATGGCCATATGCAAATCAGTCTTGACCCTGTGCCTCATGGGAACAGTCCAGCCCGAACTGCCAAGCCATGTCTTCCCTGGACCGGAATCAAGCATCCTAGGACCGGTTTCTGGCTATCAGCCGTCATCAGCCAGGATAGCTTGACTCCAGTGGCGTAGTGAGCACGGGACCCACGTCTGGGCATACCCATCCCACTTAGGGCGAAAAGCGTTACAACAAACAAATGATGGACGGAATGCTGACAATGCAAACATTCTCCCCCAGTCAAGAGATCTGGGTTAAATCCATCGTTCTTTTGCCCACTACACCACCCCAGTTCAGACATGGCCATATGCAAATCAGTCTTGACCCTGTGCCTCATGGGAACAGTCCAGCCCGAACTGCCAAGCCATGTCTTCCCTGGACCGGAATCAAGCATCCTAGGACCGGTTTCTGGCTATCAGCCGTCATCAGCCAGGATAGCTTGACTCCAGTGGCGTAGTGAGCACGGGACCCACGTCTGGGCATACCCATCCCACTTAGGGCGAAAAGCGTTACAACAAACAAATGATGGACGGAATGCTGACAATGCAAACATTCTCCCCCAGTCAAGAGATCTGGGTTAAATCCATCGTTCTTTTGCCCACTACGCCACCCCAGTTCAGACATGGCCATATGCAAATCAGTCTTGACCCTGTGCCTCATGGGAACAGTCCAGCCCGAACTGCCAAGCCATGTCTTCCCTGGACCAGAATCAAGCATCCTAGGACCGGTTTCTGGCTATCAGCCGTCATCAGCCAGGATAGCTTGACTCCAGTGGCGTAGTGAGCACGGGACCCACGTCTGGGCATACCCATCCCACTTAGGGTGATAAGCGTTACAACAAACAAATGATGGACGGAATGCTGACAATGCAAACATTCTCCCCCAGTCAAGAGATCTGGGTTAAATCCATCATTCTTTTGCCCACTACGCCACCCCAGTTCAGACATGGCCATATGCAAATCAGTCTTGACCCTGTGCCTCATGGGAACAGTCCAGCCCGAACTGCCAAGCCATGTCTTCCCTGGACCGGAATCAAGCATCCTAGGACCGGTTTCTGGCTATCAGCCAGGATAGCTTGACTCCAGTGGCGTAGTGAGCACGGGACCCACGTCTGGGCATACCCATCCCACTTAGGGCGAAAAGCGTTACAACAAACAAATGATGGACGGAATGCTGACAATGCAAACATTCTCCCCAGTCAAGAGATCTGGGTTAAATCCATCGTTCTTTTGCCCACTACGCCACCCCAGTTCAGACATGGCCATATGTAAATCAGTCTTGACCCTGTGCCTCATGGGAACAGTCCAGCCCGAACTGCCAAGCCATGTCTTCCCTGGACCGGAATCAAGCATCCTAGGACCGGTTTCTGGCTATCAGCCGTCATCAGCCAGGATAGCTTGACTCCAGTGGCGTAGTGAGCACGGGACCCACGTCTGGGCATACCCATCCCACTTAGGGCGAAAAGCGTTACAACAAACAAATGATGGACGGAATGCTGACAATGCAAACATTCTCCCCCAGTCAAGAGATCTGGGTTAAATCCATCATTCTTTTGCCCACTACGCCACCCCAGTTCAGACATGGCCATATGCAAATCAGTCTTGACCCTGTGCCTCATGGGAACAGTCCAGCCCAAACTGCCAAGCCATGTCTTCCCTTGACCGGAATCAAGCATCCTAGGACCGGTTTCTGGCTATCAGCCAGGATAGCTTGACTCCAGTGGCGTAGTGAGCACGGGACCCACGTCTGGGCATACCCATCCCACTTAGGGCGAAAAGCGTTACAACAAACAAATGGTGGACGGAATGCTGACAATGCAAACATTCTCCCCCAGTCAAGAGATCTGGGTTAAATCCATCGTTCTTTTGCCCACTACGCCACCCCAGTTCAGACATGGCCATATGCAAATCAGTCTTGACCCTGTGCCTCATGGGAACAGTCCAGCCCGAACTGCCAAGCCATGTCTTCCCTGGACCGGAATCAAGCATCCTAGGACCGGTTTCTGGCTATCAGCCGTCATCAGCCAGGATAGCTTGACTCCAGTGGCGTAGTGAGCACGGGACCCACGTCTGGGCATACCCATCCCACTTAGGGCGAAAAGCGTTACAACAAACAAATGATGGACGGAATGCTGACAATGCAAACATTCTCCCCCAGTCAAGAGATCTGGGTTAAATCCATCGTTCTTTTGCCCACTACACCACCCCAGTTCAGACATGGCCATATGCAAATCAGTCTTGACCCTGTGCCTCATGGGAACAGTCCAGCCCGAACTGCCAAGCCATGTCTTCCCTGGACCGGAATCAAGCATCCTAGGACCGGTTTCTGGCTATCAGCCGTTATCAGCCAGGATAGCTTGACTCCAGTGGCGTAGTGAGCACGGGACCCACATCTGGGCATACCCATCCCACTTAGGGCGAAAAGCGTTACAACAAACAAATGATGGACGGAATGCTGACAATGCAAACATTCTCCCCCAGTCAAGAGATCTGGGTTAAATCCATCGTTCTTTTGCCCACTACGCCACCCCAGTTCAGACATGGCCATATGCAAATCAGTCTTGACCCTGTGCCTCATGGGAACAGTCCAGCCCGAACTGCCAAGCCATGTCTTCCCTGGACCGGAATCAAGCATCCTAGGACCGGTTTCTGGCTATCAGCCAGGATAGCTTGACTCCAGTGGCGTAGTGAGCACGGGACCCACGTCTGGGCATACCCATCCCACTTAGGGCGAAAAGCGTTACAACAAACAAATGATGGACGGAATGCTGACAATGCAAACATTCTCCCCAGTCAAGAGATCTGGGTTAAATCCATCGTTCTTTTGCCCACTACGCCACCCAAGTTCAGACATGGCCATATGCAAACCAGTCTTGACCCTGTGCCTCATGGGAACAGTCCAGCCCGAACTGCCAAGCCATGTCTTCCCTGGACCGGAATCAAGCATCCTAGGACCGGTTTCTGGCTATCAGCCGTCATCAGCCAGGATAGCTTGACTCCAGTGGCGTAGTGAGCACGGGACCCACGTCTGGGCATACCCATCCCACTTAGGGCGAAAAGCGTTACAACAAACAAATGATGGACGGAATGCTGACAATGCAAACATTCTCCCCCAGTCAAGAGATCTGGGTTAAATCCATCGTTCTTTTGCCCACTACGCCACCCCAGTTCAGACATGGCCATATGCAAATCAGTCTTGACCCTGTGCCTCATGGGAACAGTCCAGCCCGAACTGCCAAGCCATGTCTTCCCTGGACCGGAATCAAGCATTCTAGGACCGGTTTCTGGCTATCAGCCGTCATCAGCCAGGATAGCTTGACTCCAGTGGCGTAGTGAGCACGGGACCCACATCTGGGCATACCCATCCCACTTAGGGCGAAAAGCGTTAAAACAAACAAATGATGGACGGAATGCTGACAATGCAAACATTCTCCCCCAGTCAAGAGATCTGGGTTAAATCCATCGTTCTTTTGCCCACTACGCCACCCCAGTTCAGACATGGCCATATGCAAATCAGTCTTGACCCTGTGCCTCATGGGAACAGTCCAGCCCGAACTGCCAAGCCATGTCTTCCCTGGACCGGAATCAAGCATCCTAGGACCGGTTTCTGGCTATCAGCCGTCATCAGCCAGGATAGCTTGACTCCAGTGGCGTAGTGAGCACGGGACCCATGTCTGGGCATACCCATCCCACTTAGGGCGAAAAGCGTTACAACAAACAAATGATGGACGGAATGCTGACAATGCAAACATTCTCCCCCAGTCAAGAGATCTGGGTTAAATCCATCATTCTTTTGCCCACTACGCCACCCCAGTTCAGACATGGCCATATGCAAATCAGTCTTGACCCTGTGCCTCATGGGAACAGTCCAGCCCGAACTGCCAAGCCATGTCTTCCCTGGACCGGAATCAAGCATCCTAGGACCGGTTTCTGGCTATCAGCCAGGATAGCTTGACTCCAGTGGCGTAGTGAGCACGGGACCCACGTCTGGGCATACTCATCCCACTTAGGGCGAAAAGCGTTACAACAAACAAATGATGGACGGAATGCTGACAATGCAAACATTCTCCCCAGTCAAGAGATCTGGGTTAAATCCATCGTTCTTTTGCCCACTACGCCACCCCAGTTCAGACATGGCCATATGCAAATCAGTCTTGACCCTGTGCCTCATGGGAACAGTCCAGCCCGAACTGCCAAGCCATGTCTTCCCTGGACCGGAATCAAGCATCCTAGGACCGGTTTCTGGCTATCAGCCGTCATCAGCCAGGATAGCTTGACTCCAGTGGCGTAGTGAGCACGGGACCCACGTCTGGACATACCCATCCCACTTAGGGCGAAAAGCGTTACAACAAACAAATGATGGACGGAATGCTGACAATGCAAACATTCTCCCCCAGTCAAGAGATCTGGGTTAAATCCATCATTCTTTTGCCCACTACGCCACCCCAGTTCCGACATGGCCATATGCAAATCAGTCTTGACCCTGTGCCTCATGGGAACAGTCCAGCCCAAACTGCCAAGCCATGTCTTCCCTGGACCGGAATCAAGCATCCTAGGACCGGTTTCTGGCTATCAGCCAGGATAGCTTGACTCCAGTGGCGTAGTGAGCACGGGACCCACGTCTGGGCATACCCATCCCACTTAGGGCGAAAAGCGTTACAACAAACAAATGATGGACGGAATGCTGACAATGCAAACATTCTCCCCAGTCAAGAGATCTGGGTTAAATCCATCGTTCTTTTGCCCACTACGCCACCCCAGTTCAGACATGGCCATATGCAAATCAGTCTTGACCCTGTGCCTCATGGGAACAGTCCAGCCCGAACTGCCAAGCCATGTCTTCCCTGGACCGGAATCAAGCATCCTAGGACCGGTTTCTGGCTATCAGCCGTCATCAGCCAGGATAGCTTGACTCCAGTGGCGTAGTGAGCACGGGACCCACGTCTGGGCATACCCATCCCACTTAGGGCGATAAGCGTTACAACAAACAAATGATGGACGGAATGCTGACAATGCAAACATTCTCCCCCAGTCAAGAGATATGGGTTAAATCCATCGTTCTTTTGCCCACTACGCCACCCCAGTTCAGACATGGCCATATGCAAATCAGTCTTGACCCTGTGCCTCATGGGAACAGTCCAGCCCGAACTGCCAAGCCATGTCTTCCTTGGACCGGAATCAAGCATCCTAGGACCGGTTTCTGGCTATCAGCCGTCATCAGCCAGGATAGCTTGACTCCAGTGGCGTAGTGAGCACGGGACCCACGTCTGGGCATACCCATCCCACTTAGGGCGAAAAGCGTTACAACAAACAAATGATGGACGGAATGCTGACAATGCAAACATTCTCCCCCAGTCAAGAGATCTGGGTTAAATCCATCGTTCTTTTGCCCACTACACCACCCCAGTTCAGACATGGCCATATGCAAATCAGTCTTGACCCTGTGCCTCATGGGAACAGTCCAGCCCGAACTGCCAAGCCATGTCTTCCCTGGACCGGAATCAAGCATCCTAGGACCGGTTTCTGGCTATCAGCCGTTATCAGCCAGGATAGCTTGACTCCAGTGGCGTAGTGAGCACGGGACCCACGTCTGGGCATACCCATCCCACTTAGGGCGAAAAGCGTTACAACAAACAAATGATGGACGGAATGCTGACAATGCAAACATTCTCCCCCAGTCAAGAGATCTGGGTTAAATCCATCGTTCTTTTGCCCACTACGCCACCCCAGTTCAGACATGGCCATATGCAAATCAGTCTTGACCCTGTGCCTCATGGGAACAGTCCAGCCCGAACTGCCAAGCCATGTCTTCCCTGGACCAGAATCAAGCATCCTAGGACCGGTTTCTGGCTATCAGCCGTCATCAGCCAGGATAGCTTGACTCCAGTGGCGTAGTGAGCACGGGACCCACGTCTGGGCATACCCATCCCACTTAGGGCGATAAGCGTTACAACAAACAAATGATGGACGGAATGCTGACAATGCAAACATTCTCCCCCAGTCAAGAGATCTGGGTTAAATCCATCATTCTTTTGCCCACTACGCCACCCCAGTTCAGACATGGCCATATGCAAATCAGTCTTGACCCTGTGCCTCATGGGAACAGTCCAGCCCGAACTGCCAAGCCATGTCTTCCCTGGACCGGAATCAAGCATCCTAGGACCGGTTTCTGGCTATCAGCCAGGATAGCTTGACTCCAGTGGCGTAGTGAGCACGGGACCCACGTCTGGGCATACCCATCCCACTTAGGGCGAAAAGCGTTACAACAAACAAATGATGGACGGAATGCTGACAATGCAAACATTCTCCCCAGTCAAGAGATCTGGGTTAAATCCATCGTTCTTTTGCCCACTACGCCACCCCAGTTCAGACATGGCCATATGCAAATCAGTCTTGACCCTGTGCCTCATGGGAACAGTCCAGCCCGAACTGCCAAGCCATGTCTTCCCTGGACCGGAATCAAGCATCCTAGGACCGGTTTCTGGCTATCAGCCGTCATCAGCCAGGATAGCTTGACTCCAGTGGCGTAGTGAGCACGGGACCCACGTCTGGGCATACCCATCCCACTTAGGGCGAAAAGCGTTACAACAAACAAATGATGGACGGAATGCTGACAATGCAAACATTCTCCCCCAGTCAAGAGATCTGGGTTAAATCCATCATTCTTTTGCCCACTACGCCACCCCAGTTCAGACATGGCCATATGCAAATCAGTCTTGACCCTGTGCCTCATGGGAACAGTCCAGCCCAAACTGCCAAGCCATGTCTTCCCTGGACCGGAATCAAGCATCCTAGGACCGGTTTCTGGCTATCAGCCAGGATAGCTTGACTCCAGTGGCGTAGTGAGCACGGGACCCACGTCTGGGCATACCCATCCCACTTAGGGCGAAAAGCGTTACAACAAACAAATGATGGACGGAATGCTGACAATGCAAACATTCTCCCCAGTCAAGAGATCTGGGTTAAATCCATCGTTCTTTTGCCCACTACGCCACCCCAGTTCAGACATGGCCATATGCAAATCAGTCTTGACCCTGTGCTTCATGGGAACAGTCCAGCCCGAACTGCCAAGCCATGTCTTCCCTGGACCGGAATCAAGCATCCTAGGACCGGTTTCTGGCTATCAGCCGTCATCAGCCAGGATAGCTTGACTCCAGTGGCGTAGTGAGCACGGGACCCACGTCTGGGCATACCCATCCCACTTAGGGCGAAAAGCGTTACAACAAACAAATGATGGACGGAATGCTGACAATGCAAACATTCTCCCCCAGTCAAGAGATCTGGGTTAAATCCATTGTTCTTTTGCCCACTACGCCACCCCAGTTCAGACATGGCCATATGCAAATCAGTCTTGACCCTGTGCCTCATGGGAACAGTCCAGCCCGAACTGCCAAGCCATGTCTTCCCTGGACCGGAATCAAGCATCCTAGGACCGGTTTCTGGCTATCAGCCGTCATCAGCCAGGATAGCTTGACTCCAGTGGCGTAGTGAGCACGGGACCCACGTCTGGGCATACCCATCCCACTTAGGGCGAAAAGCGTTACAACAAACAAATGGTGGACGGAATGCTGACAATGCAAACATTCTCCCCCAGTCAAGAGATCTGGGTTAAATCCATCGTTCTTTTGCCCACTACGCCACCCCAGTTCAGACATGGCCATATGCAAATCAGTCTTGACCCTGTGCCTCATGGGAACAGTGCAGCCCGAACTGCCAAGCCATGTCTTCCCTGGACCGGAATCAAGCATCCTAGGACCGGTTTCTGGCTATCAGCCGTCATCAGCCAGGATAGCTTGACTCCAGTGGCGTAGTGAGCACGGGACCCACGTCTGGGCATACCCATCCCACTTAGGGCGAAAAGCGTTACAACAAACAAATGATGGACGGAATGCTGACAATGCAAACATTCTCCCCCAGTCAAGAGATCTGGGTTAAATCCATCGTTCTTTTGCCCACTACACCACCCCAGTTCAGACATGGCCATATGCAAATCAGTCTTGACCCTGTGCCTCATGGGAACAGTCCAGCCCGAACTGCCAAGCCATGTCTTCCCTGGACCGGAATCAAGCATCCTAGGTCCGGTTTCTGGCTATCAGCCGTTATCAGCCAGGATAGCTTGACTCCAGTGGCGTAGTGAGCACGGGACCCACATCTGGGCATACCCATCCCACTTAGGGCGAAAAGCGTTACAACAAACAAATGATGGACGGAATGCTGACAATGCAAACATTCTCCCCCAGTCAAGAGATCTGGGTTAAATCCATCGTTCTTTTGCCCACTACGCCACCCCAGTTCAGACATGGCCATATGCAAATCAGTCTTGACCCTGTGCCTCATGGGAACAGTCCAGCCCGAACTGCCAAGCCATGTCTTCCCTGGACCGGAATCAAGCATCCTAGGACCGGTTTCTGGCTATCAGCCGTCATCAGCCAGGATAGCTTGACTCCAGTGGCGTAGTGAGCACGGGACCCACGTCTGGGCATACCCATCCCACTTAGGGCGAAAAGCGTTACAACAAACAAATGATGGACAGAATGCTGACAATGCAAACATTCTCCCCCAGTCAAGAGATCTGGGTTAAATCCATCATTCTTTTGCCCACTACGCCACCCCAGTTCAGACATGGCCATATGCAAATCAGTCTTGACCCTTTGCCTCATGGGAACAGTCCAGCCCGAACTGCCAAGCCATGTCTTCCCTGGACCGGAATCAAGCATCCTAGGACCGGTTTTTGGCTATCAGCCAGGATAGCTTGACTCCAGTGGCGTAGTGAGCACGGGACCCACGTCTGGGCATACCCATCCCACTTAGGGCGAAAAGCGTTACAACAAACAAATGATGGACGGAATGCTGACAATGCAAACATTCTCCCCAGTCAAGAGATCTGGGTTAAATCCATCGTTCTTTTGCCCACTACGCCACCCAAGTTCAGACATGGCCATATGCAAACCAGTCTTGACCCTGTGCCTCATGGGAACAGTCCAGCCCGAACTGCCAAGCCATGTCTTCCCTGGACCGGAATCAAGCATCCTAGGACCGGTTTCTGGCTATCAGCCGTCATCAGCCAGGATAGCTTGACTCCAGTGGCGTAGTGAGCACGGGACCCGCGTCTGGGCATACCCATCCCACTTAGGGCGAAAAGCGTTACAACAAACAAATGATGGACGGAATGCTGACAATGCAAACATTCTCCCCCAGTCAAGAGATCTGGGTTAAATCCATCGTTCTTTTGCCCACTACGCCACCCCAGTTCAGACATGGCCATATGCAAATCAGTCTTGACCCTGTGCCTCATGGGAACAGTCCAGCCCGAACTGCCAAGCCAAGTCTTCCCTGGACCAGAATCAAGCATTCTAGGACCGGTTTCTGGCTATCAGCCGTCATCAGCCAGGATAGCTTGACTCCAGTGGCGTAGTGAGCACGGGACCCACATCAGGGCATACCCATCCCACATAGGGCGAAAAGCGTTACAACAAACAAATGATGGACGGAATGCTGACAATGCAAACATTCTCCCCCAGTCAAGAGATCTGGGTTAAATCCATCGTTCTTTTGCCCACTACGCCACCCCAGTTCAGACATGGCCATATGCAAATCAGTCTTGACCCTGTGCCTCATGGGAACAGTCCAGCCCGAACTGCCAAGCCATGTCTTCCCTGGACCGGAATCAAGCATCCTAGGACCGGTTTCTGGCTATCAGCCGTCATCAGCCAGGATAGCTTGACTCCAGTGGCGTAGTGAGCACAGGACCCATGTCTGGGCATACCCATCCCACTTAGGGCGAAAAGCGTTACAACAAACAAATGATGGACGGAATGCTGACAATGCAAACATTCTCCCCCAGTCAAGAGATCTGGGTTAAATCCATCATTCTTTTGCCCACTACGCCACCCCAGTTCAGACATGGCCATATGCAAATCAGTCTTGACCCTGTGCCTCATGGGAACAGTCCAGCCCGAACTGCCAAGCCATGTCTTCCCTGGACCGGAATCAAGCATCCTAGGACCGGTTTCTGGCTATCAGCCAGGATAGCTTGACTCCAGTGGCGTAGTGAGCACGGGACCCACGTCTGGGCATACTCATCCCACTTAGGGCGAAAAGCGTTACAACAAACAAATGATGGACGGAATGCTGACAATGCAAACATTCTCCCCAGTCAAGAGATCTGGGTTAAATCCATCGTTCTTTTGCCCACTACGCCACCCCAGTTCAGACATGGCCATATGCAAATCAGTCTTGACCCTGTGCCTCATGGGAACAGTCCAGCCCGAACTGCCAAGCCATGTCTTCCCTGGACCGGAATCAAGCATCCTAGGACCGGTTTCTGGCTATCAGCCGTCATCAGCCAGGATAGCTTGACTCCAGTGGCGTAGTGAGCACGGGACCCACGTCTGGACATACCCATCCCACTTAGGGCGAAAAGCGTTACAACAAACAAATGATGGACGGAATGCTGACAATGCAAACATTCTCCCCCAGTCAAGAGATCTGGGTTAAATCCATCATTCTTTTGCCCACTACGCCACCCCAGTTCAGACATTGCCATATGCAAATCAGTCTTGACCCTGTGCCTCATGGGAACAGTCCAGCCCAAACTGCCAAGCCATGTCTTCCCTGGACCGGAATCAAGCATCCTAGGACCGGTTTCTGGCTATCAGCCAGGATAGCTTGACTCCAGTGGCGTAGTGAGCACGGGACCCACGTCTGGGCATACCCATCCCACTTAGGGCGAAAAGCGTTACAACAAACAAATGATGGACGGAATGCTGACAATGCAAACATTCTCCCCAGTCAAGAGATCTGGGTTAAATCCATCGTTCTTTTGCCCACTACGCCACCCCAGTTCAGACATGTCCATATGCAAATCAGTCTTGACCCTGTGCCTCATGGGAACAGTCCAGCCCGAACTGCCAAGCCATGTCTTCCCTGGACCGGAATCAAGCATCCTAGGACCGGTTTCTGGCTATCAGCCGTCATCAGCCAGGATAGCTTGACTCCAGTGGCGTAGTGAGCACGGGACCCACGTCTGGGCATACCCATCCCACTTAGGGCGAAAAGCGTTACAATAAACAAATGATGGACGGAATGCTGACAATGCAAACATTCTCCCCCAGTCAAGAGATCTGGGTTAAATCCATCGTTCTTTTGCCCACTACGCCACCCAAGTTCAGACATGGCCATATGCAAATCAGTCTTGACCCTGTGCCTCATGGGAACAGTCCAGCCCGAACTGCCAAGCCATGTCTTCCCTGGACCGGAATCAAGCATCCTAGGACCGGTTTCTGGCTATCAGCCGTCATCAGCCAGGATAGCTTGACTCCAGTGGCGTAGTGAGCACGGGACCCACGTCTGGGCATACCCATCCCACTTAGGGCGAAAAGCGTTACAACAAACAAATGATGGACGGAATGCTGACAATGCAAACATTCTCCCCCAGTCAAGAGATCTGGGTTAAATCCATCGTTCTTTTGCCCACTACACCACCCCAGTTCAGACATGGCCATATGCAAATCAGTCTTGACCCTGTGCCTCATGGGAACAGTCCAGCCCGAACTGCCAAGCCATGTCTTCCCTGGACCGGAATCAAGCATCCTAGGACCGGTTTCTGGCTATCAGCCGTTATCAGCCAGGATAGCTTGACTCCAGTGGCGTAGTGAGCACGGGACCCACGTCTGGGCATACCCATCCCACTTAGGGCGAAAAGCGTTACAACAAACAAATGATGGACGGAATGCTGACAATGCAAACATTCTCCCCCAGTCAAGAGATCTGGGTTAAATCCATCGTTCTTTTGCCCACTACGCCACCCCAGTTCAGACATGGCCATATGCAAATCAGTCTTGACCCTGTGCCTCATGGGAACAGTCCAGCCCGAACTGCCAAGCCATGTCTTCCCTGGACCGGAATCAAGCATCCTAGGACCGGTTTCTGGCTATCAGCCAGGATAGCTTGACTCCAGTGGCGTAGTGAGCACGGGACCCACGTCTGGGCATACCCATCCCACTTAGGGCGAAAAGCGTTACAACAAACAAATGATGGACGGAATGCTGACAATGCAAACATTCTCCCCAGTCAAGAGATCTGGGTTAAATCCATCGTTCTTTTGCCCACTACGCCACCCCAGTTCAGACATGGCCATATGCAAATCAGTCTTGACCCTGTGCCTCATGGGAACAGTCCAGCCCGAACTGCCAAGCCATGTCTTCCCTGGACCGGAATCAAGCATCCTAGGACCGGTTTCTGGCTATCAGCCGTCATCAGCCAGGATAGCTTGACTCCAGTGGCGTAGTGAGCACGGGACCCACGTCTGGGCATACCCATCCCACTTAGGGCGAAAAGCGTTACAACAAACAAATGATGGACGGAATGCTGACAATGCAAACATTCTCCCCCAGTCAAGAGATCTGGGTTAAATCCATCGTTCTTTTGCCCACTACGCCACCCCAGTTCAGACATGGCCATATGCAAATCAGTCTTGACCCTGTGCCTCATGGGAACAGTCCAGCCCGAACTGCCAAGCCATGTCTTCCCTGGACCGGAATCAAGCATCCTAGGACCGGTTTCTGGCTATCAGCCGTCATCAGCCAGGATAGCTTGACTCCAGTGGCGTAGTGAGCACGGGACCCACGTCTGGGCATACCCATCCCACTTAGGGCGAAAAGCGTTACAACAAACAAATGATGGACGGAATGCTGACAATGCAAACATTCTCCCCCAGTCAAGAGATCTGGGTTAAATCCATCGTTCTTTTGCCCACTACGCCACCCCAGTTCAGACATGGCCATATGCAAATCAGTCTTGACCCTGTGCCTCATGGGAACAGTCCAGCCCGAACTGCCAAGCCATGTCTTCCCTGGACCGGAATCAAGCATCCTAGGACCGGTTTCTGGCTATCAGCCGTCATCAGCCAGGATAGCTTGACTCCAGTGGCGTAGTGAGCACGGGACCCACGTCTGGGCATACCCATCCCACTTAGGGCGAAAAGCGTTACAACAAACAAATGATGGACGGAATGCTGACAATGCAAACATTCTCCCCCAGTCAAGAGATCGGGGTAAATCCATCGTTCTTTTGCCCACTACGCCACCCCAGTTCAAACATGGCCATATGCAAATCAGTCTTGACCCTGTGCCTCATGGGAACAGTCCAGCCCGAACTGCCAAGCCATGTCTTCCCTGGACCGGAATCAAGCATTCTAGGACCGGTTTCTGGCTATCAGCCGTCATCAGCCAGAATAGCTTGATTCCAGTGGCATAGTGAGCACGGGACCCACATCTGGGCATACCCATCCCACTTAGGGCGAAAAGCGTTACAACAAACAAATGATGGACGGAATGCTGACAATGCAAACATTCTCCCCCAGTCAAGAGATCTGGGTTAAATCCATCGTTCTTTTGCCCACTACGCCACCCAAGTTCAGACATGGCCATATGCAAATCAGTCTTGACCCTGTGCCTCATGGGAACAGTCCAGCCCGAACTGCCAAGCCATGTCTTCCCTGGACCGGAATCAAGCATCCTAGGACCGGTTTCTGGCTATCAGCCGTCATCAGCCAGGATAGCTTGACTCCAGTGGCGTAGTGAGCACGGGACCCACGTCTGGGCATACCCATCCCACTTAGGGCGAAAAGCGTTACAACAAACAAATGATGGACGGAATGCTGACAATGCAAACATTCTCCCCCAGTCAAGAGATCTGGGTTAAATCCATCATTCTTTTGCCCACTACGCCACCCCAGTTCAGTCATGGCCATATGCAAATCAGTCTTGACCCTGTGCCTCATGGGAACAGTCCAGCCCGAACTGCCAAGCCATGTCTTCCCTGGACCGGAATCAAGCATCCTAGGACCAGTTTCTGGCTATCAGCCAGGATAGCTTGACTCCAGTGGCGTAGTGAGCACGGGACCCACGTCTGGGCATACCCATCCCACTTAGGGCGAAAAGCGTTACAACAAACAAATGATGGACGGAATGCTGACAATGCAAACATTCTCCCCAGTCAAGAGATCTGGGTTAAATCCATCGTTCTTTTGCCCACTACGCCACCCCAGTTCAGACATGGCCATATGCAAATCAGTCTTGACCCTGTGCCTCATGGGAACAGTCCAGCCCGAACTGCCAAGCCATGTCTTCCCTGGACCGGAATCAAGCATCCTAGGACCGGTTTCTGGCTATCAGCCGTCATCAGCCAGGATAGCTTGACTCCAGTGGCGTAGTGAGCACGGGACCCACGTCTGGGCATACCCATCCCACTTAGGGCGAAAAGCGTTACAACAAACAAATGATGGACGGGATGCTGACAATGCAAACATTCTCCCCCAGTCAAGAGATCTGGGTTAAATCCATCGTTCTTTTGCCCACTACGCCACCCCAGTTCAGACATGGCCATATGCAAATCAGTCTTGACCCTGTGCCTCATGGGAACAGTCCAGCCCGAACTGCCAAGCCATGTCTTCCCTGGACCGGAATCAAGCATCCTAGGACCGGTTTCTGGCTATCAGCCGTCATCAGCCAGGATAGCTTGACTCCAGTGGCGTAGTGAGCACGGGACCCACGTCTGGGCATACCCATCCCACTTAGGGCGAAAAGCGTTACAACAAACAAATGATGGACGGAATGCTGACAATGCAAACATTCTTCCCCAGTCAAGAGATCTGGGTTAAATCCATCGTTCTTTTGCCCACTACGCCACCCCAGTTCAGACATGGCCATATGCAAATCAGTCTTGACCCTGTGCCTCATGGGAACAGTCCAGCCCGAACTGCCAAGCCATGTCTTCCCTGGACCGGAATCAAGCATCCTAGGACCGGTTTCTGGCTATCAGCCGTCATCAGCCAGGATAGCTTGACTCCAGTGGCGTAGTGAGCACGGGACCCACGTCTGGGCATACCCATCCCACTTAGGGCGAAAAGCGTTACAACAAACAAATGATGGACGGAATGCTGACAATGCAAACATTCTCCCCCAGTCAAGAGATCTGGGTTAAATCCATCGTTCTTTTGCCCACTACGCCACCCCAGTTCAGACATGGCCATATGCAAATCAGTCTTGACCCTGTGCCTCATGGGAACAGTCCAGCCCGAACTGCCAAGCCATGTCTTCCCTGGACCGGAATCAAGCATCCTAGGACCGGTTTCTGGCTATCAGCCGTCATCAGCCAGGATAGCTTGACTCCAGTGGCGTAGTGAGCACGGGACCCACATCTGGGCATACCCATCCCACTTAGGGCGAAAAGCGTTACAACAAACAAATGATGGACGGAATGCTGACAATGCAAACATTCTCCCCCAGTCAAGAGATCTGGGTTAAATCCATCGTTCTTTTGCCCACTACGCCACCCCAGTTCAGACATGGCCATATGCAAATCAGTCTTGACCCTTTGCCTCATGGGAACAGTCCAGCCCGAACTGCCAAGCCATGTCTTCCCTGGACCGGAATCAAGCATCCTAGGACCGGTTTCTGGCTATCAGCCGTCATCAGCCAGGATAGCTTGACTCCAGTGGCGTAGTGAGCACGGGACCCACGTCTGGGCATACCCATCCCACTTAGGGCGAAAAGCGTTACAACAAACAAATGATGGACGGGATGCTGACAATGCAAACATTCTCCCCCAGTCAAGAGATCTGGGTTAAATCCATCGTTCTTTTGCCCACTACGCCACCCCAGTTCAGACATGGCCATATGCAAATCAGTCTTGACCCTGTGCCTCATGGGAACAGTCCAGCCCGAACTGCCAAGCCATGTCTTCCCTGGACCGGAATCAAGCATCCTAGGACCGGTTTCTGGCTATCAGCCGTCATCAGCCAGGATAGCTTGACTCCAGTGGCGTAGTGAGCACGGGACCCACGTCTGGGCATACCCATCCCACTTAGGGCGAAAAGCGTTACAACAAACAAATGATGGACGGAATGCTGACAATGCAAACATTCTCCCCCAGTCAAGAGATCTGGGTTAAATCCATCGTTCTTTTGCCCACTACGCCACCCCAGTTCAGACATGGCCATATGCAAATCAGTCTTGACCCTGTGCCTCATGGGAACAGTCCAGCCCGAACTGCCAAGCCATGTCTTCCCTGGACCGGAATCAAGCATCCTAGGACCGGTTTCTGGCTATCAGCCGTCATCAGCCAGGATAGCTTGACTCCAGTGGCGTAGTGAGCACGGGACCCACATCTGGGCATACCCATCCCACTTAGGGCGAAAAGCGTTACAACAAACAAATGATGGACGGAATGCTGACAATGCAAACATTCTCCCCCAGTCAAGAGATCTGGGTTAAATCCATCGTTCTTTTGCCCACTACGCCACCCCAGTTCAGACATGGCCATATGCAAATCAGTCTTGACCCTTTGCCTCATGGGAACAGTCCAGCCCGAACTGCCAAGCCATGTCTTCCCTGGACAGGAATCAAGCATCCTAGGACCGGTTTCTGGCTATCAGCCGTCATCAGCCAGGATAGCTTGACTCCAGTGGCGTAGTGAGCACGGGACCCACGTCTGGGCATACCCATCCCACTTAGGGCGAAAAGCGTTACAACAAACAAATGATGGACGGAATGCTGACAATGCAAACATTCTCCCCCAGTCAAGAGATCTGGGTTAAATCCATCGTTCTTTTGCCCACTACGCCACCCCAGTTCAGACATGGCCATATGCAAATCAGTCTTGACCCTGTGCCTCATGGGAACAGTCCAGCCCGAACTGCCAAGCCATGTCTTCCCTGGACCGGAATCAAGCATCCTAGGACCGGTTTCTGGCTATCAGCCAGGATAGCTTGACTCCAGTGGCGTAGTGAGCACGGGACCCACGTCTGGGCATACCCATCCCACTTAGGGCGAAAAGCGTTACAACAAACAAATGATGGACGGAATGCTGACAATGCAAACATTCTCCCCAGTCAAGAGATCTGGGTTAAATCCATCGTTCTTTTGCCCACTACGCCACCCCAGTTCAGACATGGCCATATGCAAATCAGTCTTGACCCTGTGCCTCATGGGAACAGTCCAGCCCGAACTGCCAAGCCATGTCTTCCCTGGACCGGAATCAAGCATCCTAGGACCGGTTTCTGGCTATCAGCCGTCATCAGCCAGGATAGCTTGACTCCAGTGGCGTAGTGAGCACGGGACCCACGTCTGGGCATACCCATCCCACTTAGGGCGAAAAGCGTTACAACAAACAAATGATGGACGGAATGCTGACAATGCAAACATTCTCCCCCAGTCAAGAGATCTGGGTTAAATCCATCGTTCTTTTGCCCACTACGCCACCCCAGTTCAGACATGGCCATATGTAAATCAGTCTTGACCCTGTGCCTCATGGGAACAGTCCAGCCCGAACTGCCAAGCCATGTCTTCCCTGGACCGGAATCAAGCATCCTAGGACCGGTTTCTGGCTATCAGCCGTCATCAGCCAGGATAGCTTGACTCCAGTGGCGTAGTGAGCACGGGACCCACGTCTGGGCATACCCATCCCACTTAGGGCGAAAAGCGTTACAACAAACAAATGATGGACGGAATGCTGACAATGCAAACATTCTCCCCCAGTCAAGAGATCTGGGTTAAATCCATCGTTCTTTTGCCCACTACGCCACCCCAGTTCAGACATGGCCATATGCAAATCAGTCTTGACCCTGTGCCTCATGGGAACAGTCCAGCCCGAACTGCCAAGCCATGTCTTCCCTGGACCGGAATCAAGCATCCTAGGACCGGTTTCTGGCTATCAGCCGTCATCAGCCAGGATAGGTTGACTCCAGTGGCGTAGTGAGCACGGGACCCACATCTGGGCATACCCATCCCACTTAGGGCGAAAAGCGTTACAACAAACAAATGATGGACGGAATGCTGACAATGCAAACATTCTCCCCCAGTCAAGAGATCTGGGTTAAATCCATCGTTCTTTTGCCCACTACGCCACCCCAGTTCAGACATGGCCATATGCAAATCAGTCTTGACCCTTTGCCTCATGGGAACAGTCCAGCCTGAACTGCCAAGCCATGTCTTCCCTGGACCGGAATCAAGCATCCTAGGACCGTTTTCTGGCTATCAGCCGTCATCAGCCAGGATAGCTTGACTCCAGTGGCGTAGTGAGCACGGGACCCACGTCTGGGCATACCCATCCCACTTAGGGCGAAAAGCGTTACAACAAACAAATGATGGACGGAATGCTGACAATGCAAACATTCTCCCCCAGTCAAGAGATCTGGGTTAAATCCATCGTTCTTTTGCCCACTACGCCACCCCAGTTCAGACATGGCCATATGCAAATCAGTCTTGACCCTGTGCCTCATGGGAACAGTCCAGCCCGAACTGCCAAGCCATGTCTTCCCTGGACCGGAATCAAGCATCCTAGGACCGGTTTCTGGCTATCAGCCAGGATAGCTTGACTCCAGAGGCGTAGTGAGCACGGGACCCACGTCTGGGCATACCCATCCCACTTAGGGCGAAAAGCGTTACAACAAACAAATGATGGACGGAATGCTGACAATGCAAACATTCTCCCCAGTCAAGAGATCTGGGTTAAATCCATCGTTCTTTTGCCCACTACGCCACCCCAGTTCAGACATGGCCATATGCAAATCAGTCTTGACCCTGTGCCTCATGGGAACAGTCCAGCCCGAACTGCCAAGCCATGTCTTCCCTGGACCGGAATCAAGCATCCTAGGACCGGTTTCTGGCTATCAGCCGTCATCAGCCAGGATAGCTTGACTCCAGTGGCGTAGTGAGCACGGGACCCACGTCTGGGCATACCCATCCCACTTAGGGCGAAAAGCGTTACAACAAACAAATGATGGACGGAATGCTGACAATGCAAACATTCTCCCCCAGTCAAGAGATCTGTGTTAAATCCATCGTTCTTTTGCCCACTACGCCACCCCAGTTCAGACATGGCCATATGCAAATCAGTCTTGACCCTGTGCCTCATGGGAACAGTCCAGCCCGAACTGCCAAGCCATGTCTTCCCTGGACCGGAATCAAGCATCCTAGGACCGGTTTCTGGCTATCAGCCGTCATCAGCCAGGATAGCTTGACTCCAGTGGCGTAGTGAGCACGGGACCCACGTCTGGGCATACCCATCCCACTTAGGGCGAAAAGCGTTACAACAAACAAATGATGGACGGAATGCTGACAATGCAAACATTCTCCCCCAGTCAAGAGATCTGGGTTAAATCCATCGTTCTTTTGCCCACTACGCCACCCCAGTTCAGACATGGCCATATGCAAATCAGTCTTGACCCTGTGCCTCATGGGAACAGTCCAGCCCGAACTGCCAAGCCATGTCTTCCCTGGACCGGAATCAAGCATCCTAGGACCGGTTTCTGGCTATCAGCCGTCATCAGCCAGGATAGCTTGACTCCAGTGGCGTAGTGAGCACGGGACCCACGTCTGGGCATACCCATCCCACTTAGGGCGAAAAGCGTTACAACAAACAAATGATGGACGGAATGCTGACAATGCAAACATTCTTCCCCAGTCAAGAGATCTGGGTTAAATCCATCGTTCTTTTGCCCACTACGCCACCCCAGTTCAGACATGGCCATATGCAAATCAGTCTTGACCCTGTGCCTCATGGGAACAGTCCAGCCCGAACTGCCAAGCCATGTCTTCCCTGGACCGGAATCAAGCATCCTAGGACCGGTTTCTGGCTATCAGCCGTCATCAGCCAGGATAGCTTGACTCCAGTGGCGTAGTGAGCACGGGACCCACGTCTGGGCATACCCATCCCACTTAGGGCGAACAGCGTTACAACAAACAAATGATGGACGGAATGCTGACAATGCAAACATTCTCCCCCAGTCAAGAGATCTGGGTTAAATCCATCGTTCTTTTGCCCACTACGCCACCCCAGTTCAGACATGGCCATATGCAAATCAGTCTTGACCCTGTGCCTCATGGGAACAGTCCAGCCCGAACTGCCAAGCCATGTCTTCCCTGGACCGGAATCAAGCATCCTAGGACCGGTTTCTGGCTATCAGCCGTCATCAGCCAGGATAGCTTGACTCCAGTGGCGTAGTGAGCACGGGACCCACATCTGGGCATACCCATCCCACTTAGGGCGAAAAGCGTTACAACAAACAAATGATGGACGGAATGCTGACAATGCAAACATTCTCCCCCAGTCAAGAGATCTGGGTTAAATCCATCGTTCTTTTGCCCACTACGCCACCCCAGTTCAGACATGGCCATATGCAAATCAGTCTTGACCCTTTGCCTCATGGGAACAGTCCAGCCCGAACTGCCAAGCCATGTCTTCCCTGGACCGGAATCAAGCATCCTAGGACCGGTTTCTGGCTATCAGCCGTCATCAGCCAGGATAGCTTGACTCCAGTGGCGTAGTGAGCACGGGACCCACGTCTGGGCATACCCATCCCACTTAGGGCGAAAAGCGTTACAACAAACAAATGATGGACGGGATGCTGACAATGCAAACATTCTCCCCCAGTCAAGAGATCTGGGTTAAATCCATCGTTCTTTTGCCCACTACGCCACCCCAGTTCAGACATGGCCATATGCAAATCAGTCTTGACCCTGTGCCTCATGGGAACAGTCCAGCCCGAACTGCCAAGCCATGTCTTCCCTGGACCGGAATCAAGCATCCTAGGACCGGTTTCTGGCTATCAGCCGTCATCAGCCAGGATAGCTTGACTCCAGTGGCGTAGTGAGCACGGGACCCACGTCTGGGCATACCCATCCCACTTAGGGCGAAAAGCGTTACAACAAACAAATGATGGACGGAATGCTGACAATGCAAACATTCTCCCCCAGTCAAGAGATCTGGGTTAAATCCATCGTTCTTTTGCCCACTACGCCACCCCAGTTCAGACATGGCCATATGCAAATCAGTCTTGACCCTGTGCCTCATGGGAACAGTCCAGCCCGAACTGCCAAGCCATGTCTTCCCTGGACCGGAATCAAGCATCCTAGGACCGGTTTCTGACTATCAGCCGTCATCAGCCAGGATAGCTTGACTCCAGTGGCGTAGTGAGCACGGGACCCACATCTGGGCATACCCATCCCACTTAGGGCGAAAAGCGTTACAACAAACAAATGATGGACGGAATGCTGACAATGCAAACATTCTCCCCCAGTCAAGAGATCTGGGTTAAATCCATCGTTCTTTTGCCCACTACGCCACCCCAGTTCAGACATGGCCATATGCAAATCAGTCTTGACCCTTTGCCTCATGGGAACAGTCCAGCCCGAACTGCCAAGCCATGTCTTCCCTGGACAGGAATCAAGCATCCTAGGACCGGTTTCTGGCTATCAGCCGTCATCAGCCAGGATAGCTTGACTCCAGTGGCGTAGTGAGCACGGGGCCCACGTCTGGGCATACCCATCCCACTTAGGGCGAAAAGCGTTACAACAAACAAATGATGGACGGAATGCTGACAATGCAAACATTCTCCCCCAGTCAAGAGATCTGGGTTAAATCCATCGTTCTTTTGCCCACTACGCCACCCCAGTTCAGACATGGCCATATGCAAATCAGTCTTGACCCTGTGCCTCATGGGAACAGTCCAGCCCGAACTGCCAAGCCATGTCTTCCCTGGACCGGAATCAAGCATCCTAGGACCGGTTTCTGGCTATCAGCCAGGATAGCTTGACTCCAGTGGCGTAGTGAGCACGGGACCCACGTCTGGGCATACCCATCCCACTTAGGGCGAAAAGCGTTACAACAAACAAATGATGGACGGAATGCTGACAATGCAAACATTCTCCCCAGTCAAGAGATCTGGGTTAAATCCATCGTTCTTTTGCCCACTACGCCACCCCAGTTCAGACATGGCCATATGCAAATCAGTCTTGACCCTGTGCCTCATGGGAACAGTCCAGCCCGAACTGCCAAGCCATGTCTTCCCTGGACCGGAATCAAGCATCCTAGGACCGGTTTCTGGCTATCAGCCGTCATCAGCCAGGATAGCTTGACTCCAGTGGCGTAGTGAGCACGGGACCCACGTCTGGGCATACCCATCCCACTTAGGGCGAAAAGCGTTACAACAAACAAATGATGGACGGAATGCTGACAATGCAAACATTCTCCCCCAGTCAAGAGATCTGGGTTAAATCCATCGTTCTTTTGCCCACTACGCCACCCCAGTTCAGACATGGCCATATGTAAATCAGTATTGACCCTGTGCCTCATGGGAACAGTCCAGCCCGAACTGCCAAGCCATGTCTTCCCTGGACCGGAATCAAGCATCCTAGGACCGGTTTCTGGCTATCAGCCGTCATCAGCCAGGATAGCTTGACTCCAGTGGCGTAGTGAGCACGGGACCCACATCTGGGCATACCCATCCCACTTAGGGCGAAAAGCGTTACAACAAACAAATGATGGACGGAATGCTGACAATGCAAACATTCTCCCCCAGTCAAGAGATCTGGGTTAAATCCATCGTTCTTTTGCCCACTACGCCACCCCAGTTCAGACATGGCCATATGCAAATCAGTCTTGACCCTTTGCCTCATGGGAACAGTCCAGCCCGAACTGCCAAGCCATGTCTTCCCTGGACAGGAATCAAGCATCCTAGGACCGGTTTCTGGCTATCAGCCGTCATCAGCCAGGATAGCTTGACTCCAGTGGCGTAGTGAGCACGGGGCCCACGTCTGGGCATACCCATCCCACTTAGGGCGAAAAGCGTTACAACAAACAAATGATGGACGGAATGCTGACAATGCAAACATTCTCCCCCAGTCAAGAGATCTGGGTTAAATCCATCGTTCTTTTGCCCACTACGCCACCCCAGTTCAGACATGGCCATATGCAAATCAGTCTTGACCCTGTGCCTCATGGGAACAGTCCAGCCCGAACTGCCAAGCCATGTCTTCCCTGGACCGGAATCAAGCATCCTAGGACCGGTTTCTGGCTATCAGCCAGGATAGCTTGACTCCAGTGGCGTAGTGAGCACGGGACCCACGTCTGGGCATACCCATCCCACTTAGGGCGAAAAGCGTTACAACAAACAAATGATGGACGGAATGCTGACAATGCAAACATTCTCCCCAGTCAAGAGATCTGGGTTAAATCCATCGTTCTTTTGCCCACTACGCCACCCCAGTTCAGACATGGCCATATGCAAATCAGTCTTGACCCTGTGCCTCATGGGAACAGTCCAGCCCGAACTGCCAAGCCATGTCTTCCCTGGACCGGAATCAAGCATCCTAGGACCGGTTTCTGGCTATCAGCCGTCATCAGCCAGGATAGCTTGACTCCAGTGGCGTAGTGAGCACGGGACCCACGTCTGGGCATACCCATCCCACTTAGGGCGAAAAGCGTTACAACAAACAAATGATGGACGGAATGCTGACAATGCAAACATTCTCCCCCAGTCAAGAGATCTGGGTTAAATCCATCGTTCTTTTGCCCACTACGCCACCCCAGTTCAGACATGGCCATATGTAAATCAGTATTGACCCTGTGCCTCATGGGAACAGTCCAGCCCGAACTGCCAAGCCATGTCTTCCCTGGACCGGAATCAAGCATCCTAGGACCGGTTTCTGGCTATCAGCCGTCATCAGCCAGGATAGCTTGACTCCAGTGGCGTAGTGAGCACGGGACCCACGTCTGGGCATACCCATCCCACTTAGGGCGAAAAGCGTTACAACAAACAAATGATGGACGGAATGCTGACAATGCAAACATTCTCCCCCAGTCAAGAGATCTGGGTTAAATCCATCGTTCTTTTGCCCACTACGCCACCCCAGTTCAGACATGGCCATATGCAAATCAGTCTTGACCCTGTGCCTCATGGGAACAGTCCAGCCCGAACTGCCAAGCCATGTCTTCCCTGGACCGGAATCAAGCATCCTAGGACCGGTTTCTGGCTATCAGCCGTCATCAGCCAGGATAGGTTGACTCCAGTGGCGTAGTGAGCACGGGACCCACATCTGGGCATACCCATCCCACTTAGGGCGAAAAGCGTTACAACAAACAAATGATGGACGGAATGCTGACAATGCAAACATTCTCCCCCAGTCAAGAGATCTGGGTTAAATCCATCGTTCTTTTGCCCACTACGCCACCCCAGTTCAGACATGGCCATATGCAAATCAGTCTTGACCCTTTGCCTCATGGGAACAGTCCAGCCTGAACTGCCAAGCCATGTCTTCCCTGGACCGGAATCAAGCATCCTAGGACCGTTTTCTGGCTATCAGCCGTCATCAGCCAGGATAGCTTGACTCCAGTGGCGTAGTGAGCACGGGACCCACGTCTGGGCATACCCATCCCACTTAGGGCGAAAAGCGTTACAACAAACAAATGATGGACGGAATGCTGACAATGCAAACATTCTCCCCCAGTCAAGAGATCTGGGTTAAATCCATCGTTCTTTTGCCCACTACGCCACCCCAGTTCAGACATGGCCATATGCAAATCAGTCTTGACCCTGTGCCTCATGGGAACAGTCCAGCCCGAACTGCCAAGCCATGTCTTCCCTGGACCGGAATCAAGCATCCTAGGACCGGTTTCTGGCTATCAGCCAGGATAGCTTGACTCCAGTGGCGTAGTGAGCACGGGACCCACGTCTGGGCATACCCATCCCACTTAGGGCGAAAAGCGTTACAACAAACAAATGATGGACGGAATGCTGACAATGCAAACATTCTCCCCAGTCAAGAGATCTGGGTTAAATCCATCGTTCTTTTGCCCACTACGCCACCCCAGTTCAGACATGGCCATATGCAAATCAGTCTTGACCCTGTGCCTCATGGGAACAGTCCAGCCCGAACTGCCAAGCCATGTCTTCCCTGGACCGGAATCAAGCATCCTAGGACCGGTTTCTGGCTATCAGCCGTCATCAGCCAGGATAGCTTGACTCCAGTGGCGTAGTGAGCACGGGACCCACGTCTGGGCATACCCATCCCACTTAGGGCGAAAAGCGTTACAACAAACAAATGATGGACGGAATGCTGACAATGCAAACATTCTCCCCCAGTCAAGAGATCTGTGTTAAATCCATCGTTCTTTTGCCCACTACGCCACCCCAGTTCAGACATGGCCATATGCAAATCAGTCTTGACCCTGTGCCTCATGGGAACAGTCCAGCCCGAACTGCCAAGCCATGTCTTCCCTGGACCGGAATCAAGCATCCTAGGACCGGTTTCTGGCTATCAGCCGTCATCAGCCAGGATAGCTTGACTCCAGTGGCGTAGTGAGCACGGGACCCACGTCTGGGCATACCCATCCCACTTAGGGCGAAAAGCGTTACAACAAACAAATGATGGACGGAATGCTGACAATGCAAACATTCTCCCCTAGTCAAGAGATCTGGGTTAAATCCATCGTTCTTTTGCCCACTACGCCACCCCAGTTCAGACATGGCCATATGCAAATCAGTCTTGACCCTGTGCCTCATGGGAACAGTCCAGCCCGAACTGCCAAGCCATGTCTTCCCTGGACCGGAATCAAGCATCCTAGGACCGGTTTCTGGCTATCAGCCGTCATCAGCCAGGATAGCTTGACTCCAGTGGCGTAGTGAGCACGGGACCCACATCTGGGCATACCCATCCCACTTAGGGCGAAAAGCGTTACAACAAACAAATGATGGACGGAATGCTGACAATGCAAACATTCTCCCCCAGTCAAGAGATCTGGGTTAAATCCATCGTTCTTTTGCCCACTACGCCACCCCAGTTCAGACATGGCCATATGCAAATCAGTCTTGACCCTTTGCCTCATGGGAACAGTCCAGCCCGAACTGCCAAGCCATGTCTTCCCTGGACCGGAATCAAGCATCCTAGGACCGGTTTCTGGCTATCAGCCGTCATCAGCCAGGATAGCTTGACTCCAGTGGCGTAGTGAGCACGGGACCCACGTCTGGGCATACCCATCCCACTTAGGGCGAAAAGCGTTACAACAAACAAATGATGGACGGAATGCTGACAATGCAAACATTCTCCCCCAGTCAAGAGATCTGGGTTAAATCCATCGTTCTTTTGCCCACTACGCCACCCCAGTTCAGACATGGCCATATGCAAATCAGTCTTGACCCTGTGCCTCATGGGAACAGTCCAGCCCGAACTGCCAAGCCATGTCTTCCCTGGACCGGAATCAAGCATCCTAGGACCGGTTTCTGGCTATCAGCCAGGATAGCTTGACTCCAGTGGCGTAGTGAGCACGGGACCCACGTCTGGGCATACCCATCCCACTTAGGGCGAAAAGCGTTACAACAAACAAATGATGGACGGAATGCTGACAATGCAAACATTCTCCCCAGTCAAGAGATCTGGGTTAAATCCATCGTTCTTTTGCCCACTACGCCACCCCAGTTCAGACATGGCCATATGCAAATCAGTCTTGACCCTGTGCCTCATGGGAACAGTCCAGCCCGAACTGCCAAGCCATGTCTTCCCTGGACCGGAATCAAGCATCCTAGGACCGGTTTCTGGCTATCAGCCGTCATCAGCCAGGATAGCTTGACTCCAGTGGCGTAGTGAGCACGGGACCCACGTCTGGGCATACCCATCCCACTTAGTGCGAAAAGCGTTACAACAAACAAATGATGGACGGAATGCTGACAATGCAAACATTCTCCCCCAGTCAAGAGATCTGGGTTAAATCCATCGTTCTTTTGCCCACTACGCCACCCCAGTTCAGACATGGCCATATGCAAATCAGTCTTGACCCTGTGCCTCATGGGAACAGTCCAGCCCGAACTGCCAAGCCATGTCTTCCCTGGACCGGAATCAAGCATCCTAGGACCGGTTTCTGGCTATCAACCGTCATCAGCCAGGATAGCTTGACTCCAGTGGCGTAGTGAGCACGGGACCCACGTCTGGGCATACCCATCCCACTTAGGGCGAAAAGCGTTACAACAAACAAATGATGGACGGAATGCTGACAATGCAAAAATTCTCCCCCAGTCAAGAGATCTGGGTTAAATCCATCGTTCTTTTGCCCACTACGCCACCCCAGTTCAGACATGGCCATATGCAAATCAGTCTTGACCCTGTGCCTCATGGGAACAGTCCAGCCCGAACTGCCAAGCCATGTCTTCCCTGGACCGGAATCAAGCATTCTAGGACCGGTTTCTGGCTATCAGCCGTCATCAGCCAGGATAGCTTGACTCCAGTGGCGTAGTGAGCACGGGACCCACATCTGGGCATACCCATCCCACTTAGGGCGAAAAGCGTTACAACAAACAAATGATGGACGGAATGCTGACAATGCAAACATTCTCCCCCAGTCAAGAGATCTGGGTTAAATCCATCGTTCTTTTGCCCACTACGCCACCCCAGTTCAGACATGGCCATATGCAAATCAGTCTTGACCCTGTGCCTCATGGGAACAGTCCAGCCCGAACTGCCAAGCCATGTCTTCCCTGGACCGGAATCAAGCATCCTAGGACCGGTTTCTGGCTATCAGCCGTCATCAGCCAGGATAGCTTGACTCCAGTGGCGTAGTGAGCACGGGACCCACATCTGGGCATACCCATCCCACTTAGGGCGAAAAGCGTTACAACAAACAAATGATGGACGGAATGCTGACAATGCAAACATTCTCCCCCAGTCAAGAGATCTGGGTTAAATCCATCGTTCTTTTGCCCACTACGCCACCCCAGTTCAGACATGGCCATATGCAAATCAGTCTTGACCCTGTGCCTCATGGGAACAGTCCAGCCCGAACTGCCAAGCCATGTCTTCCCTGGACCGGAATCAAGCATCCTAGGACCGGTTTCTGGCTATCAGCCGTCATCAGCCAGGATAGCTTGACTCCAGTGGCGTAGTGAGCACGGGACCCACGTCTGGGCATACCCATCCCACTTAGGGCGAAAAGCGTTACAACAAACAAATGATGGACGGAATGCTGACAATGCAAACATTCTCCCCCAGTCAAGAGATCTGGGTAAATCCATCGTTCTTTTGCCCACTACGCCACCCCAGTTCAGACATGGCCATATGCAAATCAGTCTTGACCCTGTGCCTCATGGGAACAGTCCAGCCCGAACTGCCAAGCCATGTCTTCCCTGGACCGGAATCAAGCATCCTAGGACCGGTTTCTGGCTATCAGCCGTCATCAGCCAGGATAGCTTGACTCCAGTGGCGTAGTGAGCACGGGACCCACGTCTGGGCATACCCATCCCACTTAGGGCGAAAAGCGTTACAACAAACAAATGATGGACGGAATGCTGACAATGCAAACATTCTCCCCCAGTCAAGAGATCTGGGTTAAATCCATCGTTCTTTTGCCCACTACGCCACCCCAGTTCAGACATGGCCATATGCAAATCAGTCTTGACCCTGTGCCTCATGGGAACAGTCCAGCCCGAACTGCCAAGCCATGTCTTCCCTGGACCGGAATCAAGCATTCTAGGACCGGTTTCTTGCTATCAGCCGTCATCAGCCAGGATAGCTTGACTCCAGTGGCGTAGTGAGCACGGGACCCACATCTGGGCATACCCATCCCACTTAGGGCGAAAAGCGTTACAACAAACAAATGATGGACGGAATGCTGACAATGCAAACATTCTACCCCAGTCAAGAGATCTGGGTTAAATCCATCGTTCTTTTGCCCACTACGCCACCCCAGTTCAGACATGGCCATATGCAAATCAGTCTTGACCCTGTGCCTCATGGGAACAGTCCAGCCCGAACTGCCAAGCCATGTCTTCCCTGGACCGGAATCAAGCATCCTAGGACCGGTTTCTGGCTATCAGCCGTCATCAGCCAGGATAGCTTGACTCAAGTGGCGTAGTGAGCACGGGACCCACGTCTGGGCATACCCATCCCACTTAGGGCGAAAAGCGTTACAACAAACAAATGATGGACGGAATGCTGACAATGCAAACATTCTCCCCCAGTCAAGAGATCTGGGTTAAATCCATCGTTCTTTTGCCCACTACGCCACCCCAGTTCAGACATGGCCATATGCAAATCAGTCTTGACCCTGTGCCTCATGGGAACAGTCCAGCCCGAACTGCCAAGCCATGTCTTCCCTGGACCGGAATCAAGCATCCTAGGACCGGTTTCTGGCTATCAGCCAGGATAGCTTGACTCCAGTGGCGTAGTGAGCACGGTACCCACGTCTGGGCATACCCATCCCACTTAGGGCGAAAAGCGTTACAACAAACAAATGATGGACGGAATGCTGACAATGCAAACATTCTCCCCAGTCAAGAGATCTGAGTTAAATCCATCGTTCTTTTGCCCACTACGCCACCCCAGTTCAGACATGGCCATATGCAAATCAGTCTTGACCCTGTGCCTCATGGGAACAGTCCAGCCCGAACTGCCAAGCCATGTCTTCCCTGGACCGGAATCAAGCATCCTAGGACCGGTTTCTGGCTATCAGCCGTCATCAGCCAGGATAGCTTGACTCCAGTGGCGTAGTGAGCACGGGACCCACGTCTGGGCATACCCATCCCACTTAGGGCGAAAAGCGTTACAACAAACAAATGATGGACGGAATGCTGACAATGCAAACATTCTCCCCCAGTCAAGAGATCTGGGTTAAATCCATCGTTCTTTTGCCCACTACGCCACCCCAGTTCAGACATGGCCATATGCAAATCAGTCTTGACCCTGTGCCTCATGGGAACAGTCCAGCCCGAACTGCCAAGCCATGTCTTCCCTGGACCGGAATCAAGCATCCTAGGACCGGTTTCTGGCTATCAGCCGTCATCAGCCAGGATAGCTTGACTCCAGTGGCGTAGTGAGCACGGGACCCACGTCTGGGCATACCCATCCCACTTAGGGCGAAAAGCGTTACAACAAACAAATGATGGACGGAATGCTGACAATGCAAACATTCTCCCCAGTCAAGAGATCTGGGTTAAATCCATCGTTCTTTTGCCCACTACGCCACCCCAGTTCAGACATGGCCATATGCAAATCAGTCTTGACCCTGTGCCTCATGGGAACAGTCCAGCCCGAACTGCCAAGCCATGTCTTCCCTGGACCGGAATCAAGCATCCTAGGACCGGTTTCTGGCTATCAGCCGTCATCAGCCAGGATAGCTTGACTCCAGTGGCGTAGTGAGCACGGGACCCACATCTGGGCATACCCATCCCACTTAGGACGAAAAGCGTTACAACAAACAAATGATGGACGGAATGCTGACAATGCAAACATTCTCCCCCAGTCAAGAGATCTGGGTTAAATCCATCGTTCTTTTGCCCACTACGCCACCCCAGTTCAGACATGGCCATATGCAAATCAGTCTTGACCCTTTGCCTCATGGGAACAGTCCAGCCCGAACTACCAAGCCATGTCTTCCCTGGACCGGAATCAAGCATCCTAGGACCGGTTTCTGGCTATCAGCCGTCATCAGCCAGGATAGCTTGACTCCAGTGGCGTAGTGAGCACGGGACCCACGTCTGGGCATACCCATCCCACTTAGGGCGAAAAGCGTTACAACAAACAAATGATGGACGGAATGCTGACAATGCAAACATTCTCCCCCAGTCAAGAGATCTGTGTTAAATCCATCGTTCTTTTGCCCACTACGCCACCCCAGTTCAGACATGGCCATATGCAAATCAGTCTTGACCCTGTGCCTCATGGGAACAGTCCAGCCCGAACTGCCAAGCCATGTCTTCCCTGGACTGGAATCAAGCATCCTAGGACCGGTTTCTGGCTATCAGCCAGGATAGCTTGACTCCAGTGGCGTAGTGAGCACGGGACCCACGTCTGGGCATACCCATCCCACTTAGGGCGAAAAGCGTTACAACAAACAAATGATGGACGGAATGCTGACAATGCAAACATTCTCCCCAGTCAAGAGATCTGGGTTAAATCCATCGTTCTTTTGCCCACTACGCCACCCCAGTTCAGACATGGCCATATGCAAATCAGTCTTGACCCTGTGCCTCATGGGAACAGTCCAGCCCGAACTGCCAAGCCATGTCTTCCCTGGACCGGAATCAAGCATCCTAGGACCGGTTTCTGGCTATCAGCCGTCATCAGCCAGGATAGCTTGACTCCAGTGGCGTAGTGAGCACGGGACCCACGTCTGGGCATACCCATCCCACTTAGGGCGAAAAGCGTTACAACAAACAAATGATGGACGGAATGCAGACAATGCAAACATTCTCCCCCAGTCAAG
This sequence comes from Triturus cristatus, assembly GCF_964204655.1. NCBI lineage: Eukaryota > Metazoa > Chordata > Amphibia > Caudata > Salamandridae > Triturus > Triturus cristatus. The sequence goes on along the minus strand of NC_140590.1, from coordinate 1,246,273,631 downwards.
AGATCTGTGTTAAATCCATCGTTCTTTTGCCCACTACGCCACCCCAGTTCAGACATGGCCATATGCAAATCAGTCTTGACCCTGTGCCTCATGGGAACAGTCCAGCCCGAACTGCCAAGCCATGTCTTCCCTGGACCGGAATCAAGCATCCTAGGACCGGTTTCTGGCTATCAGCCGTCATCAGCCAGGATAGCTTGACTCCAGTGGCGTAGTGAGCACGGGACCCACGTCTGGGCATACCCATCCCACTTAGGGCGAAAAGCGTTACAACAAACAAATGATGGACGGAATGCTGACAATGCAAACATTCTCCCCCAGTCAAGAGATCTGTGTTAAATCCATCGTTCTTTTGCCCACTACGCCACCCCAGTTCAGACATGGCCATATGCAAATCAGTCTTGACCCTGTACCTCATGGGAACAGTCCAGCCCGAACTGCCAAGCCATGTCTTCCCTGGACCGGAATCAAGCATCCTAGGACCGGTTTCTGGCTATCAGCCGTCATCAGCCAGGATAGCTTGACTCCAGTGGCGTAGTGAGCACGGGACCCACGTCTGGGCATACCCATCCCACTTAGGGCGAAAAGCGTTACAACAAACAAATGATGGACGGAATGCTGACAATGCAAACATTCTCCCCAGTCAAGAGATCTGGGTTAAATCCATCGTTCTTTTGCCCACTACGCCACCCCAGTTCAGACATGGCCATATGCAAATCAGTCTTGACCCTGTGCCTCATGGGAACAGTCCAGCCCGAACTGCCAAGCCATGTCTTCCCTGGACCGGAATCAAGCATCCTAGGACCGGTTTCTGGCTATCAGCCGTCATCAGCCAGGATAGCTTGACTCCAGTGGCGTAGTGAGCACGGGACCCACGTCTGGGCATACCCATCCCACTTAGGGCGAAAAGCGTTACAACAAACAAATGATGGACGGAATGCTGACAATGCAAACATTCTCCCCCAGTCAAGAGATCTGGGTTAAATCCATCGTTCTTTTGCCCACTACGCCACCCCAGTTCAGACATGGCCATATGCAAATCAGTCTTGACCCTGTGCCTCATGGGAACAGTCCAGCCCGAACTGCCAAGCCATGTCTTCCCTGGACCGGAATCAAGCATCCTAGGACCGGTTTCTGGCTATCAGCCAGGATAGCTTGACTCCAGTGGCGTAGTGAGCACGGGACCCACGTCTGGGCATACCCATCCCACTTAGGGCGAAAAGCGTTACAACAAACAAATGATGGACGGAATGCTGACAATGCAAACATTCTCCCCAGTCAAGAGATCTGGGTTAAATCCATCGTTCTTTTGCCCACTACGCCACCCCAGTTCAGACATGGCCATATGCAAATCAGTCTTGACCCTGTGCCTCATGGGAACAGTCCAGCCCGAACTGCCAAGCCATGTCTTCCCTGGACCGGAATCAAGCATCCTAGGACCGGTTTCTGGCTATCAGCCGTCATCAGCCAGGATAGCTTGACTCCAGTGGCGTAGTGAGCACGGGACCCACATCTGGGCATACCCATCCCACTTAGGACGAAAAGCGTTACAACAAACAAATGATGGACGGAATGCTGACAATGCAAACATTCTCCCCCAGTCAAGAGATCTGGGTTAAATCCATCGTTCTTTTGCCCACTACGCCACCCCAGTTCAGACATGGCCATATGCAAATCAGTCTTGACCCTTTGCCTCATGGGAACAGTCCAGCCCGAACTACCAAGCCATGTCTTCCCTGGACCGGAATCAAGCATCCTAGGACCGGTTTCTGGCTATCAGCCGTCATCAGCCAGGATAGCTTGACTCCAGTGGCGTAGTGAGCACGGGACCCACGTCTGGGCATACCCATCCCACTTAGGGCGAAAAGCGTTACAACAAACAAATGATGGACGGAATGCTGACAATGCAAACATTCTCCCCCAGTCAAGAGATCTGTGTTAAATCCATCGTTCTTTTGCCCACTACGCCACCCCAGTTCAGACATGGCCATATGCAAATCAGTCTTGACCCTGTGCCTCATGGGAACAGTCCAGCCCGAACTGCCAAGCCATGTCTTCCCTGGACTGGAATCAAGCATCCTAGGACCGGTTTCTGGCTATCAGCCAGGATAGCTTGACTCCAGTGGCGTAGTGAGCACGGGACCCACGTCTGGGCATACCCATCCCACTTAGGGCGAAAAGCGTTACAACAAACAAATGATGGACGGAATGCTGACAATGCAAACATTCTCCCCAGTCAAGAGATCTGGGTTAAATCCATCGTTCTTTTGCCCACTACGCCACCCCAGTTCAGACATGGCCATATGCAAATCAGTCTTGACCCTGTGCCTCATGGGAACAGTCCAGCCCGAACTGCCAAGCCATGTCTTCCCTGGACCGGAATCAAGCATCCTAGGACCGGTTTCTGGCTATCAGCCGTCATCAGCCAGGATAGCTTGACTCCAGTGGCGTAGTGAGCACGGGACCCACGTCTGGGCATACCCATCCCACTTAGGGCGAAAAGCGTTACAACAAACAAATGATGGACGGAATGCTGACAATGCAAACATTCTCCCCCAGTCAAGAGATCTGTGTTAAATCCATCGTTCTTTTGCCCACTACGCCACCCCAGTTCAGACATGGCCATATGCAAATCAGTCTTGACCCTGTGCCTCATGGGAACAGTCCAGCCCGAACTGCCAAGCCATGTCTTCCCTGGACCGGAATCAAGCATCCTAGGACCGGTTTCTGGCTATCAGCCGTCATCAGCCAGGATAGCTTGACTCCAGTGGCGTAGTGAGCACGGGACCCACGTCTGGGCATACCCATCCCACTTAGGGCGAAAAGCGTTACAACAAACAAATGATGGACGGAATGCTGACAATGCAAACATTCTCCCCCAGTCAAGAGATCTGGGTTAAATCCATCGTTCTTTTGCCCACTACGCCACCCCAGTTCAGACATGGCCATATGCAAATCAGTCTTGACCCTGTGCCTCATGGGAACAGTCCAGCCCGAACTGCCAAGCCATGTCTTCCCTGGACCGGAATCAAGCATCCTAGGACCGGTTTCTGGCTATCAGCCGTCATCAGCCAGGATAGCTTGACTCCAGTGGCGTAGTGAGCACGGGACCCACGTCTGGGCATACCCATCCCACTTAGGGCGAAAAGCGTTACAACAAACAAATGATGGACGGAATGCTGACAATGCAAACATTCTCCCCCAGTCAAGAGATCTGTGTTAAATCCATCGTTCTTTTGCCCACTACGCCACCCCAGTTCAGACATGGCCATATGCAAATCAGTCTTGACCCTGTGCCTCATGGGAACAGTCCAGCCCGAACTGCCAAGCCATGTCTTCCCTGGACCGGAATCAAGCATCCTAGGACCGGTTTCTGGCTATCAGCCGTCATCAGCCAGGATAGCTTGACTCCAGTGGCGTAGTGAGCACGGGACCCACGTCTGGGCATACCCATCCCACTTAGGGCGAAAAGCGTTACAACAAACAAATGATGGACGGAATGCTGACAATGCAAACATTCTCCCCTAGTCAAGAGATCTGGGTTAAATCCATCGTTCTTTTGCCCACTACGCCACCCCAGTTCAGACATGGCCATATGCAAATCAGTCTTGACCCTGTGCCTCATGGGAACAGTCCAGCCCGAACTGCCAAGCCATGTCTTCCCTGGACCGGAATCAAGCATCCTAGGACCGGTTTCTGGCTATCAGCCGTCATCAGCCAGGATAGCTTGACTCCAGTGGCGTAGTGAGCACGGGACCCACATCTGGGCATACCCATCCCACTTAGGGCGAAAAGCGTTACAACAAACAAATGATGGACGGAATGCTGACAATGCAAACATTCTCCCCCAGTCAAGAGATCTGGGTTAAATCCATCGTTCTTTTGCCCACTACGCCACCCCAGTTCAGACATGGCCATATGCAAATCAGTCTTGACCCTTTGCCTCATGGGAACAGTCCAGCCCGAACTGCCAAGCCATGTCTTCCCTGGACCGGAATCAAGCATCCTAGGACCGGTTTCTGGCTATCAGCCGTCATCAGCCAGGATAGCTTGACTCCAGTGGCGTAGTGAGCACGGGACCCACGTCTGGGCATACCCATCCCACTTAGGGCGAAAAGCGTTACAACAAACAAATGATGGACGGAATGCTGACAATGCAAACATTCTCCCCCAGTCAAGAGATCTGGGTTAAATCCATCGTTCTTTTGCCCACTACGCCACCCCAGTTCAGACATGGCCATATGCAAATCAGTCTTGACCCTGTGCCTCATGGGAACAGTCCAGCCCGAACTGCCAAGCCATGTCTTCCCTGGACCGGAATCAAGCATCCTAGGACCGGTTTCTGGCTATCAGCCAGGATAGCTTGACTCCAGTGGCGTAGTGAGCACGGGACCCACGTCTGGGCATACCCATCCCACTTAGGGCGAAAAGCGTTACAACAAACAAATGATGGACGGAATGCTGACAATGCAAACATTCTCCCCAGTCAAGAGATCTGGGTTAAATCCATCGTTCTTTTGCCCACTACGCCACCCCAGTTCAGACATGGCCATATGCAAATCAGTCTTGACCCTGTGCCTCATGGGAACAGTCCAGCCCGAACTGCCAAGCCATGTCTTCCCTGGACCGGAATCAAGCATCCTAGGACCGGTTTCTGGCTATCAGCCGTCATCAGCCAGGATAGCTTGACTCCAGTGGCGTAGTGAGCACGGGACCCACGTCTGGGCATACCCATCCCACTTAGTGCGAAAAGCGTTACAACAAACAAATGATGGACGGAATGCTGACAATGCAAACATTCTCCCCCAGTCAAGAGATCTGGGTTAAATCCATCGTTCTTTTGCCCACTACGCCACCCCAGTTCAGACATGGCCATATGCAAATCAGTCTTGACCCTGTGCCTCATGGGAACAGTCCAGCCCGAACTGCCAAGCCATGTCTTCCCTGGACCGGAATCAAGCATCCTAGGACCGGTTTCTGGCTATCAACCGTCATCAGCCAGGATAGCTTGACTCCAGTGGCGTAGTGAGCACGGGACCCACGTCTGGGCATACCCATCCCACTTAGGGCGAAAAGCGTTACAACAAACAAATGATGGACGGAATGCTGACAATGCAAAAATTCTCCCCCAGTCAAGAGATCTGGGTTAAATCCATCGTTCTTTTGCCCACTACGCCACCCCAGTTCAGACATGGCCATATGCAAATCAGTCTTGACCCTGTGCCTCATGGGAACAGTCCAGCCCGAACTGCCAAGCCATGTCTTCCCTGGACCGGAATCAAGCATTCTAGGACCGGTTTCTGGCTATCAGCCGTCATCAGCCAGGATAGCTTGACTCCAGTGGCGTAGTGAGCACGGGACCCACATCTGGGCATACCCATCCCACTTAGGGCGAAAAGCGTTACAACAAACAAATGATGGACGGAATGCTGACAATGCAAACATTCTCCCCCAGTCAAGAGATCTGGGTTAAATCCATCGTTCTTTTGCCCACTACGCCACCCCAGTTCAGACATGGCCATATGCAAATCAGTCTTGACCCTGTGCCTCATGGGAACAGTCCAGCCCGAACTGCCAAGCCATGTCTTCCCTGGACCGGAATCAAGCATCCTAGGACCGGTTTCTGGCTATCAGCCGTCATCAGCCAGGATAGCTTGACTCCAGTGGCGTAGTGAGCACGGGACCCACATCTGGGCATACCCATCCCACTTAGGGCGAAAAGCGTTACAACAAACAAATGATGGACGGAATGCTGACAATGCAAACATTCTCCCCCAGTCAAGAGATCTGGGTTAAATCCATCGTTCTTTTGCCCACTACGCCACCCCAGTTCAGACATGGCCATATGCAAATCAGTCTTGACCCTGTGCCTCATGGGAACAGTCCAGCCCGAACTGCCAAGCCATGTCTTCCCTGGACCGGAATCAAGCATCCTAGGACCGGTTTCTGGCTATCAGCCGTCATCAGCCAGGATAGCTTGACTCCAGTGGCGTAGTGAGCACGGGACCCACGTCTGGGCATACCCATCCCACTTAGGGCGAAAAGCGTTACAACAAACAAATGATGGACGGAATGCTGACAATGCAAACATTCTCCCCCAGTCAAGAGATCTGGGTAAATCCATCGTTCTTTTGCCCACTACGCCACCCCAGTTCAGACATGGCCATATGCAAATCAGTCTTGACCCTGTGCCTCATGGGAACAGTCCAGCCCGAACTGCCAAGCCATGTCTTCCCTGGACCGGAATCAAGCATCCTAGGACCGGTTTCTGGCTATCAGCCGTCATCAGCCAGGATAGCTTGACTCCAGTGGCGTAGTGAGCACGGGACCCACGTCTGGGCATACCCATCCCACTTAGGGCGAAAAGCGTTACAACAAACAAATGATGGACGGAATGCTGACAATGCAAACATTCTCCCCCAGTCAAGAGATCTGGGTTAAATCCATCGTTCTTTTGCCCACTACGCCACCCCAGTTCAGACATGGCCATATGCAAATCAGTCTTGACCCTGTGCCTCATGGGAACAGTCCAGCCCGAACTGCCAAGCCATGTCTTCCCTGGACCGGAATCAAGCATTCTAGGACCGGTTTCTTGCTATCAGCCGTCATCAGCCAGGATAGCTTGACTCCAGTGGCGTAGTGAGCACGGGACCCACATCTGGGCATACCCATCCCACTTAGGGCGAAAAGCGTTACAACAAACAAATGATGGACGGAATGCTGACAATGCAAACATTCTACCCCAGTCAAGAGATCTGGGTTAAATCCATCGTTCTTTTGCCCACTACGCCACCCCAGTTCAGACATGGCCATATGCAAATCAGTCTTGACCCTGTGCCTCATGGGAACAGTCCAGCCCGAACTGCCAAGCCATGTCTTCCCTGGACCGGAATCAAGCATCCTAGGACCGGTTTCTGGCTATCAGCCGTCATCAGCCAGGATAGCTTGACTCAAGTGGCGTAGTGAGCACGGGACCCACGTCTGGGCATACCCATCCCACTTAGGGCGAAAAGCGTTACAACAAACAAATGATGGACGGAATGCTGACAATGCAAACATTCTCCCCCAGTCAAGAGATCTGGGTTAAATCCATCGTTCTTTTGCCCACTACGCCACCCCAGTTCAGACATGGCCATATGCAAATCAGTCTTGACCCTGTGCCTCATGGGAACAGTCCAGCCCGAACTGCCAAGCCATGTCTTCCCTGGACCGGAATCAAGCATCCTAGGACCGGTTTCTGGCTATCAGCCAGGATAGCTTGACTCCAGTGGCGTAGTGAGCACGGTACCCACGTCTGGGCATACCCATCCCACTTAGGGCGAAAAGCGTTACAACAAACAAATGATGGACGGAATGCTGACAATGCAAACATTCTCCCCAGTCAAGAGATCTGAGTTAAATCCATCGTTCTTTTGCCCACTACGCCACCCCAGTTCAGACATGGCCATATGCAAATCAGTCTTGACCCTGTGCCTCATGGGAACAGTCCAGCCCGAACTGCCAAGCCATGTCTTCCCTGGACCGGAATCAAGCATCCTAGGACCGGTTTCTGGCTATCAGCCGTCATCAGCCAGGATAGCTTGACTCCAGTGGCGTAGTGAGCACGGGACCCACGTCTGGGCATACCCATCCCACTTAGGGCGAAAAGCGTTACAACAAACAAATGATGGACGGAATGCTGACAATGCAAACATTCTCCCCCAGTCAAGAGATCTGGGTTAAATCCATCGTTCTTTTGCCCACTACGCCACCCCAGTTCAGACATGGCCATATGCAAATCAGTCTTGACCCTGTGCCTCATGGGAACAGTCCAGCCCGAACTGCCAAGCCATGTCTTCCCTGGACCGGAATCAAGCATCCTAGGACCGGTTTCTGGCTATCAGCCGTCATCAGCCAGGATAGCTTGACTCCAGTGGCGTAGTGAGCACGGGACCCACGTCTGGGCATACCCATCCCACTTAGGGCGAAAAGCGTTACAACAAACAAATGATGGACGGAATGCTGACAATGCAAACATTCTCCCCAGTCAAGAGATCTGGGTTAAATCCATCGTTCTTTTGCCCACTACGCCACCCCAGTTCAGACATGGCCATATGCAAATCAGTCTTGACCCTGTGCCTCATGGGAACAGTCCAGCCCGAACTGCCAAGCCATGTCTTCCCTGGACCGGAATCAAGCATCCTAGGACCGGTTTCTGGCTATCAGCCGTCATCAGCCAGGATAGCTTGACTCCAGTGGCGTAGTGAGCACGGGACCCACATCTGGGCATACCCATCCCACTTAGGACGAAAAGCGTTACAACAAACAAATGATGGACGGAATGCTGACAATGCAAACATTCTCCCCCAGTCAAGAGATCTGGGTTAAATCCATCGTTCTTTTGCCCACTACGCCACCCCAGTTCAGACATGGCCATATGCAAATCAGTCTTGACCCTTTGCCTCATGGGAACAGTCCAGCCCGAACTACCAAGCCATGTCTTCCCTGGACCGGAATCAAGCATCCTAGGACCGGTTTCTGGCTATCAGCCGTCATCAGCCAGGATAGCTTGACTCCAGTGGCGTAGTGAGCACGGGACCCACGTCTGGGCATACCCATCCCACTTAGGGCGAAAAGCGTTACAACAAACAAATGATGGACGGAATGCTGACAATGCAAACATTCTCCCCCAGTCAAGAGATCTGTGTTAAATCCATCGTTCTTTTGCCCACTACGCCACCCCAGTTCAGACATGGCCATATGCAAATCAGTCTTGACCCTGTGCCTCATGGGAACAGTCCAGCCCGAACTGCCAAGCCATGTCTTCCCTGGACTGGAATCAAGCATCCTAGGACCGGTTTCTGGCTATCAGCCAGGATAGCTTGACTCCAGTGGCGTAGTGAGCACGGGACCCACGTCTGGGCATACCCATCCCACTTAGGGCGAAAAGCGTTACAACAAACAAATGATGGACGGAATGCTGACAATGCAAACATTCTCCCCAGTCAAGAGATCTGGGTTAAATCCATCGTTCTTTTGCCCACTACGCCACCCCAGTTCAGACATGGCCATATGCAAATCAGTCTTGACCCTGTGCCTCATGGGAACAGTCCAGCCCGAACTGCCAAGCCATGTCTTCCCTGGACCGGAATCAAGCATCCTAGGACCGGTTTCTGGCTATCAGCCGTCATCAGCCAGGATAGCTTGACTCCAGTGGCGTAGTGAGCACGGGACCCACGTCTGGGCATACCCATCCCACTTAGGGCGAAAAGCGTTACAACAAACAAATGATGGACGGAATGCAGACAATGCAAACATTCTCCCCCAGTCAAGAGATCTGTGTTAAATCCATCGTTCTTTTGCCCACTACGCCACCCCAGTTCAGACATGGCCATATGCAAATCAGTCTTGACCCTGTGCCTCATGGGAACAGTCCAGCCCGAACTGCCAAGCCATGTCTTCCCTGGACCGGAATCAAGCATCCTAGGACCGGTTTCTGGCTATCAGCCGTCATCAGCCAGGATAGCTTGACTCCAGTGGCGTAGTGAGCACGGGACCCACGTCTGGGCATACCCATCCCACTTAGGGCGAAAAGCGTTACAACAAACAAATGATGGACGGAATGCTGACAATGCAAACATTCTCCCCCAGTCAAGAGATCTGTGTTAAATCCATCGTTCTTTTGCCCACTACGCCACCCCAGTTCAGACATGGCCATATGCAAATCAGTCTTGACCCTGTACCTCATGGGAACAGTCCAGCCCGAACTGCCAAGCCATGTCTTCCCTGGACCGGAATCAAGCATCCTAGGACCGGTTTCTGGCTATCAGCCGTCATCAGCCAGGAAAGCTTGACTCCAGTGGCGTAGTGAGCACGGGACCCACGTCTGGGCATACCCATCCCACTTAGGGCGAAAAGCGTTACAACAAACAAATGATGGACGGAATGCTGACAATGCAAACATTCTCCCCAGTCAAGAGATCTGGGTTAAATCCATCGTTCTTTTGCCCACTACGCCACCCCAGTTCAGACATGGCCATATGCAAATCAGTCTTGACCCTGTGCCTCATGGGAACAGTCCAGCCCGAACTGCCAAGCCATGTCTTCCCTGGACCGGAATCAAGCATCCTAGGACCGGTTTCTGGCTATCAGCCGTCATCAGCCAGGATAGCTTGACTCCAGTGGCGTAGTGAGCACGGGACCCACGTCTGGGCATACCCATCCCACTTAGGGCGAAAAGCGTTACAACAAACAAATGATGGACGGAATGCTGACAATGCAAACATTCTCCCCCAGTCAAGAGATCTGGGTTAAATCCATCGTTCTTTTGCCCACTACGCCACCCCAGTTCAGACATGGCCATATGCAAATCAGTCTTGACCCTGTGCCTCATGGGAACAGTCCAGCCCGAACTGCCAAGCCATGTCTTCCCTGGACCGGAATCAAGCATCCTAGGACCGGTTTCTGGCTATCAGCCAGGATAGCTTGACTCCAGTGGCGTAGTGAGCACGGGACCCACGTCTGGGCATACCCATCCCACTTAGGGCGAAAAGCGTTACAACAAACAAATGATGGACGGAATGCTGACAATGCAAACATTCTCCCCAGTCAAGAGATCTGGGTTAAATCCATCGTTCTTTTGCCCACTACGCCACCCCAGTTCAGACATGGCCATATGCAAATCAGTCTTGACCCTGTGCCTCATGGGAACAGTCCAGCCCGAACTGCCAAGCCATGTCTTCCCTGGACCGGAATCAAGCATCCTAGGACCGGTTTCTGGCTATCAGCCGTCATCAGCCAGGATAGCTTGACTCCAGTGGCGTAGTGAGCACGGGACCCACATCTGGGCATACCCATCCCACTTAGGACGAAAAGCGTTACAACAAACAAATGATGGACGGAATGCTGACAATGCAAACATTCTCCCCCAGTCAAGAGATCTGGGTTAAATCCATCGTTCTTTTGCCCACTACGCCACCCCAGTTCAGACATGGCCATATGCAAATCAGTCTTGACCCTTTGCCTCATGGGAACAGTCCAGCCCGAACTACCAAGCCATGTCTTCCCTGGACCGGAATCAAGCATCCTAGGACCGGTTTCTGGCTATCAGCCGTCATCAGCCAGGATAGCTTGACTCCAGTGGCGTAGTGAGCACGGGACCCACGTCTGGGCATACCCATCCCACTTAGGGCGAAAAGCGTTACAACAAACAAATGATGGACGGAATGCTGACAATGCAAACATTCTCCCCCAGTCAAGAGATCTGTGTTAAATCCATCGTTCTTTTGCCCACTACGCCACCCCAGTTCAGACATGGCCATATGCAAATCAGTCTTGACCCTGTGCCTCATGGGAACAGTCCAGCCCGAACTGCCAAGCCATGTCTTCCCTGGACTGGAATCAAGCATCCTAGGACCGGTTTCTGGCTATCAGCCAGGATAGCTTGACTCCAGTGGCGTAGTGAGCACGGGACCCACGTCTGGGCATACCCATCCCACTTAGGGCGAAAAGCGTTACAACAAACAAATGATGGACGGAATGCTGACAATGCAAACATTCTCCCCAGTCAAGAGATCTGGGTTAAATCCATCGTTCTTTTGCCCACTACGCCACCCCAGTTCAGACATGGCCATATGCAAATCAGTCTTGACCCTGTGCCTCATGGGAACAGTCCAGCCCGAACTGCCAAGCCATGTCTTCCCTGGACCGGAATCAAGCATCCTAGGACCGGTTTCTGGCTATCAGCCGTCATCAGCCAGGATAGCTTGACTCCAGTGGCGTAGTGAGCACGGGACCCACGTCTGGGCATACCCATCCCACTTAGGGCGAAAAGCGTTACAACAAACAAATGATGGACGGAATGCTGACAATGCAAACATTCTCCCCCAGTCAAGAGATCTGTGTTAAATCCATCGTTCTTTTGCCCACTACGCCACCCCAGTTCAGACATGGCCATATGCAAATCAGTCTTGACCCTGTGCCTCATGGGAACAGTCCAGCCCGAACTGCCAAGCCATGTCTTCCCTGGACCGGAATCAAGCATCCTAGGACCGGTTTCTGGCTATCAGCCGTCATCAGCCAGGATAGCTTGACTCCAGTGGCGTAGTGAGCACGGGACCCACGTCTGGGCATACCCATCCCACTTAGGGCGAAAAGCGTTACAACAAACAAATGATGGACGGAATGCTGACAATGCAAACATTCTCCCCCAGTCAAGAGATCTGGGTTAAATCCATCGTTCTTTTGCCCACTACGCCACCCCAGTTCAGACATGGCCATATGCAAATCAGTCTTGACCCTGTGCCTCATGGGAACAGTCCAGCCCGAACTGCCAAGCCATGTCTTCCCTGGACCGGAATCAAGCATCCTAGGACCGGTTTCTGGCTATCAGCCGTCATCAGCCAGGATAGCTTGACTCCAGTGGCGTAGTGAGCACGGGACCCACATCTGGGCATACCCATCCCACTTAGGGCGAAAAGCGTTACAACAAACAAATGATGGACGGAATGCTGACAATGCAAACATTCTCCCCCAGTCAAGAGATCTGGGTTAAATCCATCGTTCTTTTGCCCACTACGCCACCCCAGTTCAGACATGGCCATATGCAAATCAGTCTTGACCCTGTGCCTCATGGGAACAGTCCAGCCCGAACTGCCAAGCCATGTCTTCCCTGGACCGGAATCAAGCATCCTAGGACCGGTTTCTGGCTATCAGCCGTCATCAGCCAGGATAGCTTGACTCCAGTGGCGTAGTGAGCACGGGACCCACGTCTGGGCATACCCATCCCACTTAGGGCGAAAAGCGTTACAACAAACAAATGATGGACGGAATGCTGACAATGCAAACATTCTCCCCCAGTCAAGAGATCTGGGTAAATCCATCGTTCTTTTGCCCACTACGCCACCCCAGTTCAGACATGGCCATATGCAAATCAGTCGTGACCCTGTGCCTCATGGGAACAGTCCAGCCCGAACTGCCAAGCCATGTCTTCCCTGGACCGGAATCAAGCATCCTAGGACCGGTTTCTGGCTATCAGCCGTCATCAGCCAGGATAGCTTGACTCCAGTGGCGTAGTGAGCACGGGACCCACGTCTGGGCATACCCATCCCACTTAGGGCGAAAAGCGTTACAACAAACAAATGATGGACGGAATGCTGACAATGCAAACATTCTCCCCCAGTCAAGAGATCTGGGTTAAATCCATCGTTCTTTTGCCCACTACGCCATCCCAGTTCAGACATGGCCATATGCAAATCAGTCTTGATCCTGTGCCTCATGGGAACAGTCCAGCCCGAACTGCCAAGCCATGTCTTCCCTGGACCGGAATCAAGCATTCTAGGACCGGTTTCTGGCTATCAGCCGTCATCAGCCAGGATAGCTTGACTCCAGTGGCGTAGTGAGCACGGGACCCACATCTGGGCATACCCATCCCACTTAGGGCGAAAAGCGTTACAACAAACAAATGATCGACGGAATGCTGACAATGCAAACATTCTCCCCCAGTCAAGAGATCTGGGTTAAATCCATCGTTCTTTTGCCCACTACGCCACCCCAGTTCAGACATGGCCATATGCAAATCAGTCTTGACCCTGTGCCTCATGGGAACAGTCCAGCCCGAACTGCCAAGCCATGTCTTCCCTGGACCGGAATCAAGCATCCTAGGACCGGTTTCTGGCTATCAGCCGTCATCAGCCAGGATAGCTTGACTCAAGTGGCATAGTGAGCACGGGACCCACGTCTGGGCATACCCATCCCACTTAGGGCGAAAAGCGTTACAACAAACAAATGATGGACGGAATGCTGACAATGCAAACATTCTCCCCCAGTCAAGAGATCTGGGTTAAATCCATCGTTCTTTTGCCCATTACGCCACCCCAGTTCAGACATGGCCATATGCAAATCAGTCTTGACCCTGTGCCTCATGGGAACAGTCCAGCCCGAACTGCCAAGCCATGTCTTCCCTGGACCGGAATCAAGCATCCTAGGACCGGTTTCTGGCTATCAGCCAGGATAGCTTGACTCCAGTGGCGTAGTGAGCACGGGACCCACGTCTGGGCATACCCATCCCACTTAGGGCGAAAAGCGTTACAACAAACAAATGATGGACGGAATGCTGACAATGCAAACATTCTCCCCAGTCAAGAGATCTGGGTTAAATCCATCGTTCTTTTGCCCACTACGCCACCCCAGTTCAGACATGGCCATATGCAAATCAGTCTTGACCCTGTGCCTCATGGGAACAGTCCAGCCCGAACTGCCAAGCCATGTCTTCCCTGGACCGGAATCAAGCATCCTAGGACCGGTTTCTGGCTATCAGCCGTCATCAGCCAGGATAGCTTGACTCCAGTGGCGTAGTGAGCACGGGACCCACGTCTGGGCATACCCATCCCACTTAGGGCGAAAAGCGTTACAACAAACAAATGATGGACGGAATGCTGACAATGCAAACATTCTCCCCCAGTCAAGAGATCTGTGTTAAATCCATCGTTCTTTTGCCCACTACGCCACCCCAGTTCAGACATGGCCATATGCAAATCAGTCTTGACCCTGTACCTCATGGGAACAGTCCAGCCCGAATTGCCAAGCCATGTCTTCCCTGGACCGGAATCAAGCATCCTAGGACCGGTTTCTGGCTATCAGCCGTCATCAGCCAGGATAGCTTGACTCCAGTGGCGTAGTGAGCACGGGACCCACGTCTGGGCATACCCATCCCACTTAGGGCGAAAAGCGTTACAACAAACAAATGATGGACGGAATGCTGACAATGCAAACATTCTCCCCCAGTCAAGAGATCTGGGTTAAATCCATCGTTCTTTTGCCCACTACGCCACCCCAGTTCAGACATGGCCATATGCAAATCAGTCTTGACCCTGTGCCTCATGGGAACAGTCCAGCCCGAACTGCCAAGCCATGTCTTCCCTGGACCGGAATCAAGCATCCTAGGACCGGTTTCTGGCTATCAGCCGTCATCAGCCAGGATAGCTTGACTCCAGTGGCGTAGTGAGCACGGGACCCACATCTGGGCATACCCATCCCACTTAGGGCGAAAAGCGTTACAACAAACAAATGATGGACGGAATGCTGACAATGCAAACATTCTCCCCCAGTCAAGAGATCTGGGTTAAATCCATCGTTCTTTTGCCCACTACGCCACCCCAGTTCAGACATGGCCATATGCAAATCAGTCTTGACCCTTTGCCTCATGGGAACAGTCCAGCCCGAACTGCCAAGCCATGTCTTCCCTGGACCGGAATCAAGCATCCTAGGACCGGTTTCTGGCTATCAGCCGTCATCAGCCAGGATAGCTTGACTCCAGTGGCGTAGTGAGCACGGGACCCACGTCTGGGCATACCCATCCCACTTAGGGCGAAAAGCGTTACAACAAACAAATGATGGACGGAATGCTGACAATGCAAACATTCTCCACCCGTCAAGAGATCTGGGTTAAATCCATCGTTCTTTTGCCCACTACGCCACCCCAGTTCAGACATGGCCATATGCAAATCAGTCTTGACCTTGTGCCTCATGGGAACAGTCCAGCCCGAACTGCCAAGCCATGTCTTCCCTGGACCGGAATCAAGCATCCTAGGACCGGTTTCTGGCTATCAGCCAGGATAGCTTGACACCATTGGCGTAGTGAGCACGGGACCCACGTCTGGGCATACCCATCCCACTTAGGGCGAAAAGCGTTACAACAAACAAATGATGGACGGAATGCTGACAATGCAAACATTCTCCCCAGTCAAGAGATCTGGGTTAAATCCATTGTTCTTTTGCCCACTACGCCACCCCAGTTCAGACATGGCCATATGCAAATCAGTCTTGACCCTGTGCCTCATGGGAACAGTCCAGCCCGAACTGCCAAGCCATGTCTTCCCTGGACCGGAATCAAGCATCCTAGGACCGGTTTCTGGCTATCAGCCGTCATCAGCCAGGATAGCTTGACTCCAGTGGCGTAGTGAGCACGGGACCCACGTCTGGGCATACCCATCCCACTTAGGGCGAAAAGCGTTACAACAAACAAATGATGGACGGAATGCTGACAATGCAAACATTCTCCCCCAGTCAAGAGATCTGGGTTAAATCCATCGTTCTTTTGCCCACTACGCCACCCCAGTTCAGACATGGCCATATGCAAATCAGTCTTGACCCTTTGCCTCATGGGAACAGTCCAGCCCGAACTGCCAAGCCATGTCTTCTCTGGACCGGAATCAAGCATCCTAGGACCGGTTTCTGGCTATCAGCCGTCATCAGCCAGGATAGCTTGACTCCAGTGGCGTAGTGAGCACGGGACCCACGTCTGGGCATACCCATCCCACTTAGGGCGAAAAGCGTTACAACAAACAAATGATGGACGGAATGCTGACAATGCAAACATTCTCCCCCAGTCAAGAGATCTGGGTTAAATCCATCGTTCTTTTGCCCACTACGCCACCCCAGTTCAGACATGGCCATATGCAAATCAGTCTTGACCCTGTGCCTCATGGGAACAGTCCAGCCCGAACTGCCAAGCCATGTCTTCCCTGGACCGGAATCAAGCATCCTAGGACCAGTTTCTGGCTATCAGCCGTCATCAGCCAGGATAGCTTGACTCCAGTGGCGTAGTGAGCACGGGACCCACGTCTGGGCATACCCATCCCACTTAGGGCGAAAAGCGTTACAACAAACAAATGATGGACGGAATGCTGACAATGCAAACATTCTCCCCCAGTCAAGAGATCTGGGTTAAATCCATCGTTCTTTTGCCCACTACGCCACCCCAGTTCAGACATGGCCATATGCAAATCAGTCTTGACCCTGTGCCTCATGGGAACAGTCCAGCCCGAACTGCCAAGCCATGTCTTCCCTGGACCGGAATCAAGCATTCTAGGACCGGTTTCTGGCTATCAGCCGTTATCAGCCAGGATAGCTTGACTCCAGTGGCGTAGTGAGCACGGGACCCACATCTGGGCATACCCATCCCACTTAGGGCGAAAAGCGTTACAACAAACAAATGATGGACGGAATGCTGACAATGCAAACATTCTCCCCCAGTCAAGAGATCTGGGTTAAATCCATCGTTCTTTTGCCCACTACGCCACCCCAGTTCAGACATGGCCATATGCAAATCAGTCTTGACCCTGTGCCTCATGGGAACAGTCCAGCCCGAACTGCCAAGCCATGTCTTCCCTGGACCGGAATCAAGCATCCTAGGACCGGTTTCTGGCTATCAGCCGTCATCAGCCAGGATAGCTTGACTCCAGTGGCGTAGTGAGCACGGGACCCATGTCTGGGCATACCCATCCCACTTAGGGCGAAAAGCGTTACAACAAACAAATGATGGACGGAATGCTGACAATGCAAACATTCTCCCCAGTCAAGAGATCTGGGTTAAATCCATCGTTCTTTTGCCCACTACGCCACCCCAGTTCAGACATGGCCATATGCAAATCAGTCTTGACCCTGTGCCTCATGGGAACAGTCCAGCCCGAACTGCCAAGCCATGTCTTCCCTGGACCGGAATCAAGCATCCTAGGACCGGTTTCTGGCTATCAGCCGTCATCAGCCAGGATAGCTTGACTCCAGTGGCGTAGTGAGCACGGGACCCACGTCTGGGCATACCCATCCCACTTAGGGCGAAAAGCGTTACAACAAACAAATGATGGACGGAATGCTGACAATGCAAACATTCTCCCCCAGTCAAGAGATCTGGGTTAAATCCATCGTTCTTTTGCCCACTACGCCACCCCAGTTCAGACATGGCCATATGCAAATCAGTCTTGACCCTGTGCCTCATGGGAACAGTCCAGCCCGAACTGCCAAGCCATGTCTTCCCTGGACCGGAATCAAGCATCCTAGGACCGGTTTCTGGCTATCAGCCGTCATCAGCCAGGATAGCTTGACTCCAGTGGCGTAGTGAGCACGGGACCCACGTCTGGGCATACCCATCCCACTTAGGGCGAAAAGCGTTACAACAAACAAATGATGGACGGAATGCTGACAATGCAAACATTCTCCCCCAGTCAAGAGATCTGGGTTAAATCCATCGTTCTTTTGCCCACTACGCCACCCCAGTTCAGACATGGCCATATGCAAATCAGTCTTGACCCTGTGCCTCATGGGAACAGTCCAGCCCGAACTGCCAAGCCATGTCTTCCCTGGACCGGAATCAAGCATCCTAGGACCGGTTTCTGGCTATCAGCCGTCATCAGCCAGGATAGCTTGACTCCAGTGGCGTAGTGAGCACGGGACCCACGTCTGGGCATGCCCATCCCACTTCGGGCGAAAAGCGTTACAACAAACAAATGATGGACGGAATGCTGACAATGCAAACATTCTCCCCCAGTCAAGAGATCTGGGTTAAATCCGTCGTTCTTTTGCCCACTACGCCACCCCAGTTCAGACATGGCCATATGCAAATCAGTCTTGACCCTGTGCCTCATGGGAACAGTCCAGCCCGAACTGCCAGGCCATGTCTTCCCTGGACCGGAATCAAGCATCCTAGGACCGGTTTCTGGCTATCAGCCAGGATAGCTTGACTCCAGTGGCGTAGTGAGCACGGGACCCACGTCTGGGCATACCCATCCCACTTAGGGCGAAAAGCGTTACAACAAACAAATGATGGACGGAATGCTGACAATGCAAACATTCTCCCCAGTCAAGAGATCTGGGTTAAATCCATCGTTCTTTTGCCCACTACGCCACCCCAGTTCAGACATGGCCATATGCAAATCAGTCTTGACCCTGTGCCTCATGGGAACAGTCCAGCCCGAACTGCCAAGCCATGTCTTCCCTGGACCGGAATCAAGCATCCTAGGACCGGTTTCTGGCTATCAGCCGTCATCAGCCAGGATAGCTTGACTCCAGTGGCGTAGTGAGCACGGGACCCACATCTGGGCATACCCATCCCACTTAGGACGAAAAGCGTTACAACAAACAAATGATGGACGGAATGCTGACAATGCAAACATTCTCCCCCAGTCAAGAGATCTGGGTTAAATCCATCGTTCTTTTGCCCACTACGCCACCCCAGTTCAGACATGGCCATATGCAAATCAGTCTTGACCCTTTGCCTCATGGGAACAGTCCAGCCCGAACTACCAAGCCATGTCTTCCCTGGACCGGAATCAAGCATCCTAGGACCGGTTTCTGGCTATCAGCCGTCATCAGCCAGGATAGCTTGACTCCAGTGGCGTAGTGAGCACGGGACCCACGTCTGGGCATACCCATCCCACTTAGGGCGAAAAGCGTTACAACAAACAAATGATGGATGGAATGCTGACAATGCAAACATTCTCCCCCAGTCAAGAGATCTGTGTTAAATCCATCGTTCTTTTGCCCACTACGCCACCCCAGTTCAGACATGGCCATATGCAAATCAGTCTTGACCCTGTGCCTCATGGGAACAGTCCAGCCCGAACTGCCAAGCCATGTCTTCCCTGGACTGGAATCAAGCATCCTAGGACCGGTTTCTGGCTATCAGCCAGGATAGCTTGACTCCAGTGGCGTAGTGAGCACGGGACCCACGTCTGGGCATACCCATCCCACTTAGGGCGAAAAGCGTTACAACAAACAAATGATGGACGGAATGCTGACAATGCAAACATTCTCCCCAGTCAAGAGATCTGGGTTAAATCCATCGTTCTTTTGCCCACTACGCCACCCCAGTTCAGACATGGCCATATGCAAATCAGTCTTGACCCTGTGCCTCATGGGAACAGTCCAGCCCGAACTGCCAAGCCATGTCTTCCCTGGACCGGAATCAAGCATCCTAGGACCGGTTTCTGGCTATCAGCCGTCATCAGCCAGGATAGCTTGACTCCAGTGGCGTAGTGAGCACGGGACCCACGTCTGGGCATACCCATCCCACTTAGGGCGAAAAGCGTTACAACAAACAAATGATGGACGGAATGCTGACAATGCAAACATTCTCCCCCAGTCAAGAGATCTGTGTTAAATCCATCGTTCTTTTGCCCACTACGCCACCCCAGTTCAGACATGGCCATATGCAAATCAGTCTTGACCCTGTGCCTCATGGGAACAGTCCAGCCCGAACTGCCAAGCCATGTCTTCCCTGGACCGGAATCAAGCATCCTAGGACCGGTTTCTGGCTATCAGCCGTCATCAGCCAGGATAGCTTGACTCCAGTGGCGTAGTGAGCACGGGACCCACGTCTGGGCATACCCATCCCACTTAGGGCGAAAAGCGTTACAACAAACAAATGATGGACGGAATGCTGACAATGCAAACATTCTCCCCCAGTCAAGAGATCTGGGTTAAATCCATCGTTCTTTTGCCCACTACGCCACCCCAGTTCAGACATGGCCATATGCAAATCAGTCTTGACCCTGTGCCTCATGGGAACAGTCCAGCCCGAACTGCCAAGCCATGTCTTCCCTGGACCGGAATCAAGCATCCTAGGACCGGTTTCTGGCTATCAGCCGTCATCAGCCAGGATAGCTTGACTCCAGTGGCGTAGTGAGCACGGGACCCACATCTGGGCATACCCATCCCACTTAGGGCGAAAAGCGTTACAACAAACAAATGATGGACGGAATGCTGACAATGCAAACATTCTCCCCCAGTCAAGAGATCTGGGTTAAATCCATCGTTCTTTTGCCCACTACGCCACCCCAGTTCAGACATGGCCATATGCAAATCAGTCTTGACCCTGTGCCTCATGGGAACAGTCCAGCCCGAACTGCCAAGCCATGTCTTCCCTGGACCGGAATCAAGCATCCTAGGACCGGTTTCTGGCTATCAGCCGTCATCAGCCAGGATAGCTTGACTCCAGTGGCGTAGTGAGCACGGGACCCACGTCTGGGCATACCCATCCCACTTAGGGCGAAAAGCGTTGCAACAAACAAATGATGGACGGAATGCTGACAATGCAAACATTCTCCCCCAGTCAAGAGATCTGGGTAAATCCATCGTTCTTTTGCCCACTACGCCACCCCAGTTCAGACATGGCCATATGCAAATCAGTCGTGACCCTGTGCCTCATGGGAACAGTCCAGCCCGAACTGCCAAGCCATGTCTTCCCTGGACCGGAATCAAGCATCCTAGGACCGGTTTCTGGCTATCAGCCGTCATCAGCCAGGATAGCTTGACTCCAGTGGCGTAGTGAGCACGGGACCCACGTCTGGGCATACCCATCCCACTTAGGGCGAAAAGCGTTACAACAAACAAATGATGGACGGAATGCTGACAATGCAAACATTCTCCCCCAGTCAAGAGATCTGGGTTAAATCCATCGTTCTTTTGCCCACTACGCCATCCCAGTTCAGACATGGCCATATGCAAATCAGTCTTGATCCTGTGCCTCATGGGAACAGTCCAGCCCGAACTGCCAAGCCATGTCTTCCCTGGACCGGAATCAAGCATTCTAGGACCGGTTTCTGGCTATCAGCCGTCATCAGCCAGGATAGCTTGACTCCAGTGGCGTAGTGAGCACGGGACCCACATCTGGGCATACCCATCCCACTTAGGGCGAAAAGCGTTACAACAAACAAATGATCGACGGAATGCTGACAATGCAAACATTCTCCCCCAGTCAAGAGATCTGGGTTAAATCCATCGTTCTTTTGCCCACTACGCCACCCCAGTTCAGACATGGCCATATGCAAATCAGTCTTGACCCTGTGCCTCATGGGAACAGTCCAGCCCGAACTGCCAAGCCATGTCTTCCCTGGACCGGAATCAAGCATCCTAGGACCGGTTTCTGGCTATCAGCCGTCATCAGCCAGGATAGCTTGACTCAAGTGGCGTAGTGAGCACGGGACCCACGTCTGGGCATACCCATCCCACTTAGGGCGAAAAGCGTTACAACAAACAAATGATGGACGGAATGCTGACAATGCAAACATTCTCCCCCAGTCAAGAGATCTGGGTTAAATCCATCGTTCTTTTGCCCACTACGCCACCCCAGTTCAGACATGGCCATATGCAAATCAGTCTTGACCCTGTGCCTCATGGGAACAGTCCAGCCCGAACTGCCAAGCCATGTCTTCCCTGGACCGGAATCAAGCATCCTAGGACCGGTTTCTGGCTATCAGCCAGGATAGCTTGACTCCAGTGGCGTAGTGAGCACGGGACCCACGTCTGGGCATACCCATCCCACTTAGGGCGAAAAGCGTTACAACAAACAAATGATGGACGGAATGCTGACAATGCAAACATTCTCCCCAGTCAAGAGATCTGGGTTAAATCCATCGTTCTTTTGCCCACTACGCCACCCCAGTTCAGACATGGCCATATGCAAATCAGTCTTGACCCTGTGCCTCATGGGAACAGTCCAGCCCGAACTGCCAAGCCATGTCTTCCCTGGACCGGAATCAAGCATCCTAGGACCGGTTTCTGGCTATCAGCCGTCATCAGCCAGGATAGCTTGACTCCAGTGGCGTAGTGAGCACGGGACCCACGTCTGGGCATACCCATCCCACTTAGGGCGAAAAGCGTTACAACAAACAAATGATGGACGGAATGCTGACAATGCAAACATTCTCCCCCAGCCAAGAGATCTGTGTTAAATCCATCGTTCTTTTGCCCACTACGCCACCCCAGTTCAGACATGGCCATATGCAAATCAGTCTTGACCCTGTACCTCATGGGAACAGTCCAGCCCGAACTGCCAAGCCATGTCTTACCTGGACCGGAATCAAGCATCCTAGGACCGGTTTCTGGCTATCAGCCGTCATCAGCCAGGATAGCTTGACTCCAGTGGCGTAGTGAGCACGGGACCCACGTCTGGGCATACCCATCCCACTTAGGGCGAAAAGCGTTACAACAAACAAATGATGGACGGAATGCTGACAATGCAAACATTCTCCCCCAGTCAAGAGATCTGGGTTAAATCCATCGTTCTTTTGCCCACTACGCCACCCCAGTTCAGACATGGCCATATGCAAATCAGTCTTGACCCTGTGCCTCATGGGAACAGTCCAGCCCGAACTGCCAAGCCATGTCTTCCCTGGACCGGAATCAAGCATCCTAGGACCGGTTTCTGGCTATCAGCCGTCATCAGCCAAGATAGCTTGACTCCAGTGGCGTAGTGAGCACGGGACCCACATCTGGGCATACCCATCCCACTTAGGGCGAAAAGCGTTACAACAAACAAATGATGGACGGAATGCTGACAATGCAAACATTCTCCCCCAGTCAAGAGATCTGGGTTAAATCCATCGTTCTTTTGCCCACTACGCCACCCCAGTTCAGACATGGCCATATGCAAATCAGTCTTGACCCTTTGCCTCATGGGAACAGTCCAGCCCGAACTGCCAAGCCATGTCTTCCCTGGACCGGAATCAAGCATCCTAGGACCGGTTTCTGGCTATCAGCCGTCATCAGCCAGGATAGCTTGACTCCAGTGGCGTAGTGAGCACGGGACCCACGTCTGGGCATACCCATCCCACTTAGGGCGAAAAGCGTTACAACAAACAAATGATGGACGGAATGCTGACAATGCAAACATTCTCCACCCGTCAAGAGATCTGGGTTAAATCCATCGTTCTTTTGCCCACTACGCCACCCCAGTTCAGACATGGCCATATGCAAATCAGTCTTGACCTTGTGCCTCATGGGAACAGTCCAGCCCGAACTGCCAAGCCATGTCTTCCCTGGACCGGAATCAAGCATCCTAGGACCGGTTTCTGGCTATCAGCCAGGATAGCTTGACACCATTGGCGTAGTGAGCACGGGACCCACGTCTGGGCATACCCATCCCACTTAGGGCGAAAAGCGTTACAACAAACAAATGATGGACGGAATGCTGACAATGCAAACATTCTCCCCAGTCAAGAGATCTGGGTTAAATCCATTGTTCTTTTGCCCACTACGCCACCCCAGTTCAGACATGGCCATATGCAAATCAGTCTTGACCCTGTGCCTCATGGGAACAGTCCAGCCCGAACTGCCAAGCCATGTCTTCCCTGGACCGGAATCAAGCATCCTAGGACCGGTTTCTGGCTATCAGCCGTCATCAGCCAGGATAGCTTGACTCCAGTGGCGTAGTGAGCACGGGACCCACGTCTGGGCATACCCATCCCACTTAGGGCGAAAAGCGTTACAACAAACAAATGATGGACGGAATGCTGACAATGCAAACATTCTCCCCCAGTCAAGAGATCTGGGTTAAATCCATCGTTCTTTTGCCCACTACGCCACCCCAGTTCAGACATGGCCATATGCAAATCAGTCTTGACCCTGTGCCTCATGGGAACAGTCCAGCCCGAACTGCCAAGCCATGTCTTCCCTGGACCGGAATCAAGCATCCTAGGACCGGTTTCTGGCTATCAGCCGTCATCAGCCAGGATAGCTTGACTCCAGTGGCGTAGTGAGCACGGGACCCACGTCTGGGCATACCCATCCCACTTAGGGCGAAAAGCGTTACAACAAACAAATGATGGACGGAATGCTGACAATGCAAACATTCTCCCCCAGTCAAGAGATCTGGGTTAAATCCATCGTTCTTTTGCCCACTACGCCACCCCAGTTCAGACATGGCCATATGCAAATCAGTCTTGACCCTGTGCCTCATGGGAACAGTCCAGCCCGAACTGCCAAGCCATGTCTTCCCTGGACCGGAATCAAGCATCCTAGGACCAGTTTCTGGCTATCAGCCGTCATCAGCCAGGATAGCTTGACTCCAGTGGCGTAGTGAGCACGGGACCCACGTCTGGGCATACCCATCCCACTTAGGGCGAAAAGCGTTACAACAAACAAATGATGGACGGAATGCTGACAATGCAAACATTCTCCCCCAGTCAAGAGATCTGGGTTAAATCCATCGTTCTTTTGCCCACTACGCCACCCCAGTTCAGACATGGCCATATGCAAATCAGTCTTGACCCTGTGCCTCATGGGAACAGTCCAGCCCGAACTGCCAAGCCATGTCTTCCCTGGACCGGAATCAAGCATTCTAGGACCGGTTTCTGGCTATCAGCCGTTATCAGCCAGGATAGCTTGACTCCAGTGGCGTAGTGAGCACGGGACCCACATCTGGGCATACCCATCCCACTTAGGGCGAAAAGCGTTACAACAAACAAATGATGGACGGAATGCTGACAATGCAAACATTCTCCCCCAGTCAAGAGATCTGGGTTAAATCCATCGTTCTTTTGCCCACTACGCCACCCCAGTTCAGACATGGCCATATGCAAATCAGTCTTGACCCTGTGCCTCATGGGAACAGTCCAGCCCGAACTGCCAAGCCATGTCTTCCCTGGACCGGAATCAAGCATCCTAGGACCGGTTTCTGGCTATCAGCCGTCATCAGCCAGGATAGCTTGACTCCAGTGGCGTAGTGAGCACGGGACCCATGTCTGGGCATACCCATCCCACTTAGGGCGAAAAGCGTTACAACAAACAAATGATGGACGGAATGCTGACAATGCAAACATTCTCCCCCAGTCAAGAGATCTGGGTTAAATCCATCGTTCTTTTGCCCACTACGCCACCCCAGTTCAGACATGGCCATATGCAAATCAGTCTTGACCCTGTGCCTCATGGGAACAGTCCAGCCCGAACTGCCAAGCCATGTCTTCCCTGGACCGGAATCAAGCATCCAAGGACCGGTTTCTGGCTATCAGCCGTCATCAGCCAGGATAGCTTGACTCCAGTGGCGTAGTGAGCACGGGACCCACGTCTGGGCATACCCATCCCACTTAGGGCGAAAAGCGTTACAACAAACAAATGATGGATGGAATGCTGACAATGCAAACATTCTCCCCCAGTCAAGAGATCTGGGTTAAATCCATCGTTCTTTTGCCCACTACGCCACCCCAGTTCAGACATGGCCATATGCAAATCAGTCTTGACCCTGTGCCTCATGGGAACAGTCCAGCCCGAACTGCCAAGCCATGTCTTCCCTGGACCGGAATCAAGCATCCTAGGACCGGTTTCTGGCTATCAGCCGTCATCAGCCAGGATAGCTTGTCTCCAGTGGCGTAGTGAGCACGGGACCCACGTCTGGGCATACCCATCCCACTTAGGGCGAAAAGCGTTACAACAAACAAATGATGGACGGAATGCTGACAATGCAAACATTCTCCCCCAGTCAAGAGATCTGGGTTAAATCCATCGTTCTTTTGCCCACTACGCCACCCCAGTTCAGACATGGCCATATGCAAATCAGTCTTGACCCTGTGCCTCATGGGAACAGTCCAGCCCGAACTGCCAAGCCATGTCTTCCCTGGACCGGAATCAAGCATTCTAGGACCGGTTTCTGGCTATCAGCCGTCATCAGCCAGGATAGCTTGACTCCAGTGGCGTAGTGAGCACGGGACCCACATCTGGGCATACCCATCCCACTTAGGGCGAAAAGCGTTACAACAAACAAATGATGGACGGAATGCTGACAATGCAAACATTCTCCCCCAGTCAAGAGATCTGGGTTAAATCCATCGTTCTTTTGCCCACTACGCCACCCCAGTTCAGACATGGCCATATGCAAATCAGTCTTGACCCTGTGCCTCATGGGAACAGTCCAGCCCGAACTGCCAAGCCATGTCTTCCCTGGACCGGAATCAAGCATCCTAGGACCGGTTTCTGGCTATCAGCCAGGATAGCTTGACTCCAGTGGCGTAGTGAGCACGGGACCCACGTCTGGGCATACCCATCCCACTTAGGGCGAAAAGCGTTACAACAAACAAATGATGGACGGAATGCTGACAATGCAAACATTCTCCCCAGTCAAGAGATCTGGGTTAAATCCATCGTTCTTTTGCCCACTACGACACCCCAGTTCAGACATGGCCATATGCAAATCAGTCTTGACCCTGTGCCTCATGGGAACAGTCCAGCCCGAACTGCCAAGCCATGTCTTCCCTGGACCGGAATCAAGCATCCTAGGACCGGTTTCTGGCTATCAGCCGTCATCAGCCAGGATAGCTTGACTCCAGTGGCGTAGTGAGCACGGGACCCACGTCTGGGCATACCCATCCCACTTAGGGCGAAAAGCGTTACAACAAACAAATGATGGACGGAATGCTGACAATGCAAACATTCTCCCCCAGTCAAGAGATCTGGGTTAAATCCATCGTTCTTTTGCCCACTACGCCACCCCAGTTCAGACATGGCCATATGCAAATCAGTCTTGACCCTGTGCCTCATGGGAACAGTCCAGCCCGAACTGCCAAGCCATGTCTTCCCTGGACCGGAATCAAGCATCCTAGGACCGGTTTCTGGCTATCAGCCGTCATCAGCCAGGATAGCTTGACTCCAGTGGCGTAGTGAGCACGGGACCCACGTCTGGGCATACCCATCCCACTTAGGGCGAAAAGCGTTACAACAAACAAATGATGGACGGAATGCTGACAATGCAAACATTCTCCCCCAGTCAAGAGATCTGGGTTAAATCCATCGTTCTTTTGCCCACTACGCCACCCCAGTTCAGACATGGCCATATGCAAATCAGTCTTGACCCTGTGCCTCATGGGAACAGTCCAGCCCGAACTGCCAAGCCATGTCTTCCCTGGACCGGAATCAAGCATCCTAGGACCGGTTTCTGGCTATCAGCCGTCATCAGCCAGGATAGCTTGACTCCAGTGGCGTAGTGAGCACGGGACCCACATCTGGGCATACCCATCCCACTTAGGGCGAAAAGCGTTACAACAAACAAATGATGGACGGAATGCTGACAATGCAAACATTCTCCCCCAGTCAAGAGATCTGGGTTAAATCCATCGTTCTTTTGCCCACTACGCTACCCCAGTTCAGACATGGCCATATGCAAATCAGTCTTGACCCTTTGCCTCATGGGAACAGTCCAGCCCGAACTGCCAAGCCATGTCTTCCCTGGACCGGAATCAAGCATCCTAGGACCGGTTTCTGGCTATCAGCCGTCATCAGCCAGGATAGCTTGACTCCAGTGGCGTAGTGAGCACGGGACCCACGTCTGGGCATACCCATCCCACTTAGGGCGAAAAGCGTTACAACAAACAAATGATGGACGGAATGCTGACAATGCAAACATTCTCCCCCAGTCAAGAGATCTGGGTTAAATCCATCGTTCTTTTGCCCACTACGCCACCCCAGTTCAGACATGGCCATATGCAAATCAGTCTTGACCCTGTGCCTCATGGGAACAGTCCAGCCCGAACTGCCAAGCCATGTCTTCCCTGGACCGGAATCAAGCATCCTAGGACCAGTTTCTGGCTATCAGCCAGGATAGCTTGACTCCAGTGGCGTAGTGAGCACGGGACCCACGTCTGGGCATACCCATCCCACTTAGGGCGAAAAGCGTTACAACAAACAAATGATGGACGGAATGCTGACAATGCAAACATTCTCCCCAGTCAAGAGATCTGGGTTAAATCCATCGTTCTTTTGCCCACTACGCCACCCCAGTTCAGACATGGCCATATGCAAATCAGTCTTGACCCTGTGCCTCATGGGAACAGTCCAGCCCGAACTGCCAAGCCATGTCTTCCCTGGACCGGAATCAAGCATCCTAGGACCGGTTTCTGGCTATCAGCCGTCATCAGCCAAGATAGCTTGACTCCAGTGGCGTAGTGAGCACGGGACCCACGTCTGGGCATACCCATCCCACTTAGGGCGAAAAGCGTTACAACAAACAAATGATGGACGGAATGCTGACAATGCAAACATTCTCCCCCAGTCAAGAGATTCGTGTTAAATCCATCGTTCTTTTGCCCACTACGCCACCCCAGTTCAGACATGGCCATATGCAAATCAGTCTTGACCCTGTGCCTCATGGGAACAGTCCAGCCCGAACTGCCAAGCCATGTCTTCCCTGGACCGGAATCAAGCATCCTAGGACCGGTTTCTGGCTATCAGCCGTCATCAGCCAGGATAGCTTGACTCCAGTGGCGTAGTGAGCACGGGACCCACGTCTGGGCATACCCATCCCACTTAGGGCGAAAAGCGTTACAACAAACAAATGATGGACGGAATGCTGACAATGCAAACATTCTCCCCCAGTCAAGAGATCTGGGTTAAATCCATCGTTCTTTTGCCCACTACGCCACCCCAGTTCAGACATGGCCATATGCAAATCAGTCTTGACCCTGTGCCTCATGGGAACAGTCCAGCCCGAACTGCCAAGCCATGTCTTCCCTGGACCGGAATCAAGCATCCTAGGACCGGTTTCTGGCTATCAGCCGTCATCAGCCAGGATAGCTTGACTCCAGTGGCGTAGTGAGCACGGGACCCACATCTGGGCATACCCATCCCACTTAGGGCGAAAAGCGTTACAACAAACAAATGATGGACGGAATGCTGACAATGCAAACATTCTCCCCCAGTCAAGAGATCTGGGTTAAATCCATCGTTCTTTTGCCCACTACGCCACCCCAGTTCAGACATGGCCATATGCAAATCAGTCTTGACCCTTTGCCTCATGGGAACAGTCCAGCCCGAACTGCCAAGCCATGTCTTCCCTGGACCGGAATCAAGCATCCTAGGACCGGTTTCTGGCTATCAGCCGTCATCAGCCAGGATAGCTTGACTCCAGTGGCGTAGTGAGCACGGGACCCACGTCTGGGCATACCCATCCCACTTAGGGCGAAAAGCGTTACAACAAACAAATGATGGACGGAATGCTGACAATGCAAACATTCTCCCCCAGTCAAGAGATCTGGGTTAAATCCATCGTTCTTTTGCCCACTACGCCACCCCAGTTCAGACATGGCCATATGCAAATCAGTCTTGACCCTGTGCCTCATGGGAACAGTCCAGCCCGAACTGCCAAGCCATGTCTTCCCTGGACCGGAATCAAGCATCCTAGGACCGGTTTCTGGCTATCAGCCAGGATAGCTTGACTCCAGTGGCGTAGTGAGCACGGGACCCACGTCTGGGCATACCCATCCCACTTAGGGCGAAAAGCGTTACAACAAACAAATGATGGACGGAATGCTGACAATGCAAACATTCTCCCCAGTCAAGAGATCTGGGTTAAATCCATCGTTCTTTTGCCCACTACGCCACCCCAGTTCAGACATGGCCATATGCAAATCAGTCTTGACCCTGTGCCTCATGGGAACAGTTCAGCCCGACCTGCCAAGCCATGTCTTCCCTGGACCGGAATCAAGCATCCTAGGACCGGTTTCTGGCTATCAGCCGTCATCAGCCAGGATAGCTTGACTCCAGTGGCGTAGTGAGCACGGGACCCACGTCTGGGCATACCCATCCCACTTAGGGCGAAAAGCGTTACAACAAACAAATGATGGACGAATGCTGACAATGCAAACATTCTCCCCCAGTCAAGAGATCTGGGTTAAATCCATTGTTCTTTTGCCCACTACGCCACCCCAGTTCAGACATGGCCATATGCAAATCAGTCTTGACCCTGTGCCTCATGGGAACAGTCCAGCCCGAACTGCCAAGCCATGTCTTCCCTGGACCGGAATCAAGCATCCTAGGACCGGTTTCTGGCTATCAGCCGTCATCAGCCAGGATAGCTTGACTCCAGTGGCGTAGTGAGCACGGGACCCACGTCTGGGCATACCCATCCCACTTAGGGCGAAATGCGTTACAACAAACAAATGATGGACGGAATGCTGACAATGCAAACATTCTCCCCCAGTCAAGAGATCTGGGTTAAATCCATCGTTCTTTTGCCCACTACGCCACCCCAGTTCAGACATGGCCATATGCAAATCAGTCTTGACCCTGTGCCTCATGGGAACAGTCCAGCCCGAACTGCCAAGCCATGTCTTCCCTGGACCGGAATCAAGCATCCTAGGACCGGTTTCTGGCTATCAGCCGTCATCAGCCAGGATAGCTTGACTCCAGTGGCGTAGTGAGCACGGGACCCATGTCTGGGCATACCCATCCCACTTAGGGCGAAAAGCGTTACAACAAACAAATGATGGACGGAATGCTGACAATGCAAACATTCTCCCCCAGTCAAGAGATCTGGGTTAAATCCATCGTTCTTTTGCCCACTACGCCACCCCAGTTCAGACATGGCCATATGCAAATCAGTCTTGACCCTGTGCCTCATGGGAACAGTCCAGCCCGAACTGCCAAGCCATGTCTTCCCTGGACCGGAATCAAGCATCCTAGGACCAGTTTCTGGCTATCAGCCAGGATAGCTTGACTCCAGTGGCGTAGTGAGCATGGGACCCACGTCTGGGCATACCCATCCCACTTAGGGCGAAAAGCGTTACAACAAACAAATGATGGACGGAATGCTGACAATGCAAACATTCTCCCCAGTCAAGAGATCTGGGTTAAATCCATCGTTCTTTTGCCCACTACGCCACCCCAGTTCAGACATGGCCATATGCAAATCAGTCTTGACCCTGTGCCTCATGGGAACAGTCCAGCCCGAACTGCCAAGCCATGTCTTCCCTGGACCGGAATCAAGCATCCTAGGACCGGTTTCTGGCTATCAGCCGTCATCAGCCAGGATAGCTTGACTCCAGTGGCGTAGTGAGCACGGGACCCACGTCTGGGCATACCCATCCCACTTAGGGCGAAAAGCGTTACAACAAACAAATGATGGACGGAATGCTGACAATGCAAACATTCTCCCCCAGTCAAGAGATCTGGGTTAAATCCATCGTTCTTTTGCCCACTACGCCACCCCAGTTCAGACATGGCCATATGCAAATCAGTCTTGACCCTGTGCCTCATGGGAACAGTCCAGCCCGAACTGCCAAGCCATGTCTTCCCTGGACCGGAATCAAGCATCCTAGGACCGGTTTCTGGCTATCAGCCGTCATCAGCCAGGATAGCTTGACTCCAGTGGCGTAGTGAGCACGGGACCCACGTCTGGGCATACCCATCCCACTTAGGGCGAAAAGCGTTACAACAAACAAATAATGCACGTAATGCTGAAAATGCAAACATTCTCCCCCAGTCAAGAGATCTGGGTTAAATCCATTGTTCTTTTGCCCACTACGCCACCCCAGTTCAGACATGGCCATATGCAAATCAGTCTTGACCCTGTGCCTCTTGGGAACAGTCCAGCCCGAACTGCCAAGCCATGTCTTCCCTGGACCGGAATCAAGCATCCTAGGACCGGTTTCTGGCTATCAGCCGTCATCAGCCAGGATAGCTTGACTCCAGTGGCGTAGTGAGCACGGGACCCACGTCTGGGCATACCCATCCCACTTAGGGCAAAAAGCGTTACAACAAACAAATGATGGACGGAATGCTGACAATGCAAACATTCTCCCCCAGTCAAGAGATCTGGGTTAAATCCATCGTTCTTTTGCCCACTACGCCACCCCAGTTCAGACATGGCCATATGCAAATCAGTCTTGACCCTGTGCCTCATGGGAACAGTCCAGCCCGAACTGCCAAGCCATGTCTTCCCTGGACCGGAATCAAGCATCCTAGGACCGGTTTCTGGCTATCAGCCGTCATCAGCCAGGATAGCTTGACTCCAGTGGCGTAGTGAGCACGGGACCCACATCTGGGCATACCCATCCCACTTAGGGCGAAAAGCGTTACAACAAACAAATGATGGACGGAATGCTGACAATGCAAACATTCTCCCCCAGTCAAGAGATCTGGGTTAAATCCATCGTTCTTTTGCCCACTACGCCACCCCAGTTCAGACATGGCCATATGCAAATCAGTCTTGACCCTTTGCCTCATGGGAACAGTCCAGCCCGAACTGCCAAGCCATGTCTTCCCTGGACCGGAATCAAGCATCCTAGGACCGGTTTCTGGCTATCAGCCGTCATCAGCCAGGATAGCTTGACTCCAGTGGCGTAGTGAGCACGGGACCCACGTCTGGGCATACCCATCCCACTTAGGGCGAAAAGCGTTACAACAAACAAATGATGGACGGAATGCTGACAATGCAAACATTCTCCCCCAGTCAAGAGATCTGGGTTAAATCCATCGTTCTTTTGCCCACTACGCCACCCCAGTTCAGACATGGCCATATGCAAATCAGTCTTGACCCTATGCCTCATGGGAACAGTCCAGCCCGAACTGCCAAGCCATGTCTTCCCTGGACCGGAATCAAGCATCCTAGGACCGGTTTCTGGCTATCAGCCAGGATAGCTTGACTCCAGTGGCATAGTGAGCACGGGACCCACGTCTGGGCATACCCATCCCACTTAGGGCGAAAAGCGTTACAACAAACAAATGATGGACGGAATGCTGACAATGCAAACATTCTCCCCAGTCAAGAGATCTGGGTTAAATCCATCGTTCTTTTGCCCACTACGCCACCCCAGTTCAGACATGGCCATATGCAAATCAGTCTTGACCCTGTGCCTCATGGGAACAGTCCAGCCCGAACTGCCAAGCCATGTCTTCCCTGGACCGGAATCAAGCATCCTAGGACCGGTTTCTGGCTATCAGCCGTCATCAGCCAGGATAGCTTGACTCCAGTGGCGTAGTGAGCACGGGACCCACGTCTGGGCAAACCCATCCCACTTAGGGCGAAAAGCGTTACAACAAACAAATGATGGACGGAATGCTGACAATGCAAACATTCTCCCCCAGTCAAGAGATCTGGGTTAAATCCATTGTTCTTTTGCCCACTACGCCACCCCAGTTCAGACATGGCCATATGCAAATCAGTCTTGACCCTGTGCCTCATGGGAACAGTCCAGCCCGAACTGCCAAGCCATGTCTTCCCTGGACCGGAATCAAGCATCCTAGGACCGGTTTCTGGCTATCAGCCGTCATCAGCCAGGATAGCTTGACTCCAGTGGCGTAGTGAGCACGGGACCCACGTCTGGGCATACCCATCCCACTTAGGGCGAAAAGCGTTACAACAAACAAATGATGGACGGAATGCTGACAATGCAAACATTCTCCCCCAGTCAAGAGATCTGGGTTAAATCCATCGTTCTTTTGCCCACTACGCCACCCCAGTTCAGACATGGCCATATGCAAATCAGTCTTGACCCTGTGCCTCATGGGAACAGTCCAGCCCGAACTGCCAAGCCATGTCTTCCCTGGACCGGAATCAAGCATCCTAGGACCGGTTTCTGGCTATCAGCCGTCATCAGCCAGGATAGCTTGACTCCAGTGGCGTAGTGAGCACGGGACCCATGTCTGGGCATACCCATCCCACTTAGGGCGAAACGCGTTACAACAAACAAATGATGGACGGAATGCTGACAATGCAAACATTCTCCCCCAGTCAAGAGATCTGGGTTAAATCCATCGTTCTTTTGCCCACTACGCCACCCCAGTTCAGACATGGCCATATGCAAATCAGTCTTGACCCTGTGCCTCATGGGAACAGTCCAGCCCGAACTGCCAAGCCATGTCTTCCCTGGACCGGAATCAAGCATCCTAGGACCGGTTTCTGGCTATCAGCCAGGATAGCTTGACTCCAGTGGCGTAGTGAGCATGGGACCCACGTCTGGGCATACCCATCCCACTTAGGGCGAAAAGCGTTACAACAAACAAATGATGGACGGAATGCTGACAATGCAAACATTCTCCCCAGTCAAGAGATCTGGGTTAAATCCATCGTTCTTTTGCCCACTACGCCACCCCAGTTCAGACATGGCCATATGCAAATCAGTCTTGACCCTGTGCCTCATGGGAACAGTCCAGCCCGAACTGCCAAGCCATGTCTTCCCTGGACCGGAATCAAGCATCCTAGGACCGGTTTCTGGCTATCAGCCGTCATCAGCCAGGATAGCTTGACTCCAGTGGCGTAGTGAGCACGGGACCCACGTCTGGGCATACCCATCCCACTTAGGGCGAAAAGCGTTACAACAAACAAATGATGGACGGAATGCTGACAATGCAAACATTCTCCCCCAGTCAAGAGATCTGGGTTAAATCCATCGTTCTTTTGCCCACTACGCCACCCCAGTTCAGACATGGCCATATGCAAATCAGTCTTGACCCTGTGCCTCATGGGAACAGTCCAGCCCGAACTGCCAAGCCATGTCTTCCCTGGACCGGAATCAAGCATCCTAGGACCGGTTTCTGGCTATCAGCCGTCATCAGCCAGGATAGCTTGACTCCAGTGGCGTAGTGAGCACGGGACCCACGTCTGGGCATACCCATCCCACTTAGGGCGAAAAGCGTTACAACAAACAAATAATGCACGGAATGCTGAAAATGCAAACATTCTCCCCCAGTCAAGAGATCTGGGTTAAATCCATTGTTCTTTTGCCCACTACGCCACCCCAGTTCAGACATGGCCATATGCAAATCAGTCTTGACCCTGTGCCTCTTGGGAACAGTCCAGCCCGAACTGCCAAGCCATGTCTTCCCTGGACCGGAATCAAGCATCCTAGGACCGGTTTCTGGCTATCAGCCGTCATCAGCCAGGATAGCTTGACTCCAGTGGCGTAGTGAGCACGGGACCCACGTCTGGGCATACCCATCCCACTTAGGGCGAAAAGCGTTACAACAAACAAATGATGGACGGAATGCTGACAATGCAAACATTCTCCCCCAGTCAAGAGATCTGGGTTAAATCCATTGTTCTTTTGCCCACTACGCCACCCCAGTTCAGACATGGCCATATGCAAATCAGTCTTGACCCTGTGCCTCTTGGGAACAGTTCAGCCCGAACTGCCAAGCCATGTCTTCCCTGGACCGGAATCAAGCATCCTAGGACCGGTTTCTGGCTATCAGCAGTCATCAGCCAGGATAGCTTGACTCCAGTGGCGTAGTGAGCACGGGACCCACGTCTGGGCATACCCATCCCACTTAGGGCGAAAAGCGTTACAACAAACAAATGATGGACGGAATGCTGACAATGCAAACATTCTCCCCCAGTCAAGAGATCTGGGTTAAATCCATCGTTCTTTTGCCCACTACGCCACCCCAGTTCAGACATGGCCATATGCAAATCAGTCTTGACCCTGTGCCTCATGGGAACAGTCCAGCCCGAACTGCCAAGCCATGTCTTCCCTGGACCGGAATCAAGCATCCTAGGACCGGTTTCTGGCTATCAGCCAGGATAGCTTGACTCCAGTGGCGTAGTGAGCACGGGACCCACGTCTGGGCATACCCATCCCACTTAGGGCGAAAAGCGTTACAACAAACAAATGATGGACGGAATGCTGACAATGCAAACATTCTCCCCAGTCAAGAGATCTGGGTTAAATCCATCGTTCTTTTGCCCACTACGCCACCCCAGTTCAGACATGGCCATATGCAAATCAGTCTTGACCCTGTGCCTCATGGGAACAGTCCAGCCCGAACTGCCAAGCCATGTCTTCCCTGGACCGGAATCAAGCATCCTAGGACCGGTTTCTGGCTATCAGCCGTCATCAGCCAGGATAGCTTGACTCCAGTGGCGTAGTGAGCACGGGACCCACGTCTGGGCATACCCATCCCACTTAGGGCGAAAAGCGTTACAACAAACAAATGATGGACGGAATGCTGACAATGCAAACATTCTCCCCCAGTCAAGAGATCTGGGTTAAATCCATCGTTCTTTTGCCCACTACGCCACCCCAGTTCAGACATGGCCATATGCAAATCAGTCTTGACCCTGTGCCTCATGGGAACAGTCCAGCCCGAACTGCCAAGCCATGTCTTCCCTGGACCGGAATCAAGCATCCTAGGACCGGTTTCTGGCTATCAGCCGTCATCAGCCAGGATAGCTTGACTCCAGTGGCGTAGTGAGCACGGGACCCACGTCTGGGCATACCCATCCCACTTAGGGCGAAAAGCGTTACAACAAACAAATGATGGACGGAATGCTGACAATGCAAACATTCTCCCCCAGTCAAGAGATCTTGGTTAAATCCATCGTTCTTTTGCCCACTACGCCACCCCAGTTCAGACATGGCCATATGCAAATCAGTCTTGACCCTGTGCCTCATGGGAACAGTCCAGCCCGAACTGCCAAGCCATGTCTTCCCTGGACCGGAATCAAGCATCCTAGGACCGGTTTCTGGCTATCAGCCGTCATCAGCCAGGATAGCTTGACTCCAGTGGCGTAGTGAGCACGGGACCCACATCTGGGCATACCCATCCCACTTAGGGCGAAAAGCGTTACAACAAACAAATGATGGACGGAATGCTGACAATGCAAACATTCTCCCCCAGTCAAGAGATCTGGGTTAAATCCATCGTTCTTTTGCCCACTACGCCACCCCAGTTCAGACATGGCCATATGCAAATCAGTCTTGACCCTTTGCCTCATGGGAACAGTCCAGCCCGAACTGCCAAACCATGTCTTCCCTGGACCGGAATCAAGCATCCTAGGACCGGTTTCTGGCTATCAGCCGTCATCAGCCAGGATAGCTTGACTCCAGTGGCGTAGTGAGCACGGGACCCACGTCTGGGCATACCCATCCCACTTAGGGCGAAAAGCGTTACAACAAACAAATGATGGACGGAATGCTGACAATGCAAACATTCTCCCCCAGTCAAGAGATCTGGGTTAAATCCATCGTTCTTTTGCCCACTACGCCACCCCAGTTCAGACATGGCCATATGCAAATCAGTCTTGACCCTGTGCCTCATGGGAACAGTCCAGCCCGAACTGCCAAGCCATGTCTTCCCTGGCCCGGAATCAAGCATCCTAGGACCGGTTTCTGGCTATCAGCCAGGATAGCTTGACTCCAGTGGCGTAGTGAGCACGGGACCCACGTCTGGGCATACCCATCCCACTTAGGGCGAAAAGCGTTACAACAAACAAATGATGGACGGAATGCTGACAATGCAAACATTCTCCCCAGTCAAGAGATCTGGGTTAAATCCATCGTTCTTTTGCCCACTACGCCACCCCAGTTCAGACATGGCCATATGCAAATCAGTCTTGACCCTGTGCCTCATGGGAACAGTCCAGCCCGAACTGCCAAGCCATGTCTTCCCTGGACCGGAATCAAGCATCCTAGGACCGGTTTCTGGCTATCAGCCGTCATCAGCCAGGATAGCTTGACTCCAGTGGCGTAGTGAGCACGGGACCCACGTCTGGGCATACCCATCCCACTTAGGGCGAAAAGCGTTACAACACACAAATGATGGACGGAATGCTGACAATGCAAACATTCTCCCCCAGTCAAGAGATCTGTGTTAAATCCATCGTTCTTTTGCCCACTACGCCACCCCAGTTCAGACATGGCCATATGCAAATCAGTCTTGACCCTGTGCCTCATGGGAACAGTCCAGCCCGAACTGCCAAGCCATGTCTTCCCTGGACCGGAATCAAGCATCCTAGGACCGGTTTCTGGCTATCAGCCGTCATCAGCCAGGATAGCTTGACTCCAGTGGCGTAGTGAGCACGGGACCCACGTCTGGGCATACCCATCCCACTTAGGGCGAAAAGAGTTACAACAAACAAATGATGGACGGAATGCTGACAATGCAAACATTCTCCCCCAGTCAAGAGATCTGGGTTAAATCCATCGTTCTTTTGCCCACTACGCCACCCCAGTTCAGACATGGCCATATGCAAATCAGTCTTGACCCTGTGCCTCATGGGAACAGTCCAGCCCGAACTGCCAAGCCATGTCTTCCCTGGACCGGAATCAAGCATCCTAGGACCGGTTTCTGGCTATCAGCCGTCATCAGCCAGGATAGCTTGACTCCAGTGGCGTAGTGAGCACGGGACCCACATCTGGGCATACCCATCCCACTTAGGGCGAAAAGCGTTACAACAAACAAATGATGGACGGAATGCTGACAATGCAAACATTCTCCCCCAGTCAAGAGATCTGGGTTAAATCCATCGTTCTTTTGCCCACTACGCCACCCCAGTTCAGACATGGCCATATGCAAATCAGTCTTGACCCTTTGCCTCATGGGAACAGTCCAGCCCGAACTGCCAAGCCATGTCTTCCCTGGACCGGAATCAAGCATCCTAAAACCGGGTTCTGGCTATCAGCCGTCATCAGCCAGGATAGCTTGACTCCAGTGGCGTAGTGAGCACGGGACCCACGTCTGGGCATACCCATCCCACTTAGGGCGAAAACCGTTACAACAAACAAATGATGGACGGAATGCTGACAATGCAAACATTCTCCCCAAGTCAAGAGATCTGGGTTAAATCCATCGTTCTTTTGCCCACTACGCCACCCCAGTTCAGACATGGCTATATGCAAATCAGTCTTGACCCTGTGCCTCATGGGAACAGTCCAGCCCGAACTGCCAAGCCATGTCTTCCCTGGACCGGAATCAAGCATCCTAGGACCGGTTTCTGGCTATCAGCCAGGATAGCTTGACTCCAGTGGCGTAGTGAGCACGGGACCCACGTCTGGGCATACCCATCCCACTTAGGGCGAAAAGCGTTACAACAAACAAATGATGGACGGAATGCTGACAATGCAAACATTCTCCCCAGTCAAGAGATCTGGGTTAAATCCATCGTTCTTTTGCCCACTACGCCACCCCAGTTCAGACATGGCCATATGCAAATCAGTCTTGACCCTGTGCCTCATGGGAACAGTCCAGCCCGAACTGCCAAGCCATGTCTTCCCTGGACCGGAATCAAGCATCCTAGGACCGGTTTCTGGCTATCAGCCGTCATCAGCCAGGATAGCTTGACTCCAGTGGCGTAGTGAGCACGGGACCCACGTCTGGGCATACCCATCCCACTTAGGGCGAAAAGCGTTACAACAAACAAATGATGGACGGAATGCTGACAATGCAAACATTCTCCCCCAGTCAAGAGATCTGGGTTAAATCCATCGTTCTTTTGCCCACTACGCCACCCCAGTTCAGACATGGCCATATGCAAATCAGTCTTGACCCTGTGCCTCATGGGAACAGTCCAGCCCGAACTGCCAAGCCATGTCTTCCCTGGACCGGAATCAAGCATCCTAGGACCGGTTTCTGGCTATCAGCCGTCATCAGCCAGGATAGCTTGACTCCAGTGGCGTAGTGAGCACAGGACCCACGTCTGGGCATACCCATCCCACTTAGGGCGAAAAGCGTTACAACAAACAAATGATGGACGGAATGCTGACAATGCAAACATTCTCCCCCAGTCAAGAGATCTGGGTTAAATCCATCGTTCTTTTGCCCACTACGCCACCCAAGTTCAGACATGGCCACATGCAAATCAGTCTTGACCCTGTGCCTCATGGGAACAGTCCAGCCCGAACTGCCAAGCCATGAATTCCCTGGACCGGAATCAAGCATTCTAGGACCGGTTTCTGGCTATCAGCCGTCATCAGCCAGGATAGCTTGACTCCAGTGGCGTAGTGAGCACGGGACCCACATCTGGGCATACCCATCCCACTTAGGGCGAAAAGCGTTACAACAAACAAATGATGGACGGAATGCTGACAATGCAAACATTCTCCCCCAGTCAAGAGATCTGGGTTAAATCCATCGTTCTTTTGCCCACTACGCCACCCCAGTTCAGACATGGCCATATGCAAATCAGTCTTGACCCTGTGCCTCATGGGAACAGTCCAGCCCGAACTGCCAAGCCATGTCTTCCCTGGACCGGAATCAAGCATCCTAGGACCGGTTTCTGGCTATCAGCCGTCATCAGCCAGGATAGCTTGACTCCAGTGGCGTAGTGAGCACGGGACCCATTTCTGGGCATACCCATCCCACTTAGGGCGAGAAGCGTTACAACAAACAAATGATGGACGGAATGCTGACAATGCAAACATTCTCCCCCAGTCAAGAGATCTGGGTTAAATCCATCGTTCTTTTGCCCACTACGCCACCCCAGTTCAGACATGGCCATATGCAAATCAGTCTTGACCCTGTGCCTCATGGGAACAGTCCAGCCCGAACTGCCAAGCCATGTCTTCCCTGGACCGGAATCAAGCATCCTAGGACCGGTTTCTGGCTATCAGCCGTCATCAGCCAGGATAGCTTGACTCCAGTGGCGTAGTGAGCACGGGACCCACGTCTGGGCATACCCATCCCACTTAGGGCGAAAAGCGTAACAACAAACAAATGATGGACGGAATGCTGACAATGCAAACATTCTCCCCCAGTCAAGAGATCTGGGTTAAATCCATCGTTCTTTTGCCCACTACGCCTCCCCAGTTCAGACATGGCCATATGCAAATCAGTCTTGACCCTGTGCCTCATGGGAACAGTCCAGCCCGAACTGCCAAGCCATGTCTTCCCTGGACCGGAATCAAGCATCCTAGGACCGGTTTCTGGCTATCAGCCGTCATCAGCCAGGATAGCTTGACTCCAGTGGCGTAGTGAGCACGGGACCCACGTCTGGGCATACCCATCCCACTTAGGGCGAAAAGCGTTACAACAAACAAATGATGGACGGAATGCTGACAATGCAAACATTCTCCCCCAGTCAAGAGATCTGGGTTAAATCCATCGTTCTTTTGCCCACTACGCCACCCCAGTTCAGACATGGCCATATGCAAATCAGTCTTGACCCTGTGCCTCATGGGAACAGTCCAGCCCGAACTGCCAAGCCATGTCTTCCCTGGACCGGAATCAAGCATTCTAGGACCGGTTTCTGGCTATCAGCCGTCATCAGCCAGGATAGCTAGACTCCAGTGGCGTAGTGAGCACGGGACCCACATCTGGGCATACCCATCCCACTTAGGGCGAAAAGCGTTACAACAAACAAATGATGGACGGAATGCTGACAATGCAAACATTCTCCCCCAGTCAAGAGATCTGGGTTAAATCCATCGTTCTTTTGCCCACTACGCCACCCCAGTTCAGACATGGCCATATGCAAATCAGTCTTGACCCTGTGCCTCATGGGAACAGTCCAGCCCGAACTGCCAAGCCATGTCTTCCCTGGACCGGAATCAAGCATCCTAGGACCGGTTTCTGGCTATCAGCCGTCATCAGCCAGGATAGCTTGACTCCAGTGGCGTAGTGAGCACGGGACCCACGTCTGGGCATACCCATCCCACTTAGGGCGAAAAGCGTTACAACAAACAAATGATGGACGGAATGCTGACAATGCAAACATTCTCCCCCAGTCAAGAGATCTGGGTTAAATCCATCGTTCTTTTGCCCACTACGCCACCCCAGTTCAGACATGGCCATATGCAAATCAGTCTTGACCCTGTGCCTCATGGGAACAGTCCAGCCCGAACTGCCAAGCCATGTCTTCCCTGGACCGGAATCAAGCATCCTAGGACCGGTTTCTGGCTATCAGCCAGGATAGCTTGACTCCAGTGGCGTAGTGAGCACGGGACCCACGTCTGGGCATACCCATCCCACTTAGGGCGAAAAGCGTTACAACAAACAAATGATGGACGGAATGCTGACAATGCAAACATTCTCCCCAGTCAAGAGATCTGGGTTAAATCCATCGTTCTTTTGCCCACTACGCCACCCCAGTTCAGACATGGCCATATGCAAATCAGTCTTGACCCTGTGCCTCATGGGAACAGTCCAGCCCGAACTGCCAAGCCATGTCTTCCCTGGACCGGAATCAAGCATCCTAGGACCGGTTTCTGGCTATCAGCCGTCATCAGCCAGGATAGCTTGACTCCAGTGGCGTAGTGAGCACGGGACCCACGTCTGGGCATACCCATCCCACTTAGGGCGAAAAGCGTTACAACAAACAAATGATGGACGGAATGCTGACAATGCAAACATTCTCCCCCAGTCAAGAGATCTGGGTTAAATCCATCGTTCTTTTGCCCACTACGCCACCCCTGTTCAGACATGGCCATATGCAAATCAGTCTTGACCCTGTGCCTCATGGGAACAGTCCAGCCCGAACTGCCAAGCCATGTCTTCCCTGGACCGGAATCAAGCATCCTAGGACCGGTTTCTGGCTATCAGCCGTCATCAGCCAGGATAGCTTGACTCCAGTGGCGTAGTGAGCACGGGACCCACGTCTGGGCATACCCATCCCACTTAGGGCGAAAAGCGTTACAACAAACAAATGATGGACGGAATGCTGACAATGCAAACATTCTCCCCCAGTCAAGAGATCTGGGTTAAATCCATCGTTCTTTTGCCCACTACGCCACCCCAGTTCAGACATGGCCATATGCAAATCAGTCTTGACCCTGTGCCTCATGGGAACAGTCCAGCCCGAACTGCCAAGCCATGTCTTCCCTGGACCGGAATCAAGCATCCTAGGACCGGTTTCTGGCTATCAGCCGTCATCAGCCAGGATAGCTTGACTCCAGTGGCGTAGTGAGCACGGGACCCACATCTGGGCATACCCATCCCACTTAGGGCGAAAAGCGTTACAACAAACAAATGATGGACGGAATGCTGACAATGCAAACATTCTCCCCCAGTCAAGAGATCTGGGTTAAATCCATCGTTCTTTTGCCCACTACGCCACCCCAGTTCAGACATGGCCATATGCAAATCAGTCTTGACCCTTTGCCTCATGGGAACAGTCCAGCCCGAACTGCCAAGCCATGTCTTCCCTGGACCGGAATCAAGCATCCTAGGACCGGTTTCTGGCTATCAGCCGTCATCAGCCAGGATAGCTTGACTCCAGTGGCGTAGTGAGCACGGGACCCACGTCTCGGCATACCCATCCCACTTAGGGCGGAAAGCGTTACAACAAACAAATGATGGACGGAATGCTGACAATGCAAACATTCTCCCCCAGTCAAGAGATCTGGGTTAAATCCATCGTTCTTTTGCCCACTACGCCACCCCAGTTCAGACATGGCCATATGCAAATCAGTCTTGACCCTGTGCCTCATGGGAACAGTCCAGCCCGAACTGCCAAGCCATGTCTTCCCTGGACCGGAATCAAGCATCCTAGGACCGGTTTCTGGCTATCAGCCAGGATAGCTTGACTCCAGTGGCGTAGTGAGCACGGGACCCACGTCTGGGCATACCCATCCCACTTAGGGCGAAAAGCGTTACAACAAACAAATGATGGACGGAATGCTGACAATGCAAACATTCTCCCCAGTCAAGAGATCTGGGTTAAATCCATCGTTCTTTTGCCCACTTCGCCACCCCAGTTCAGACATGGCCATATGCAAATCAGTCTTGACCCTGTGCCTCATGGGAACAGTCCAGCCCGAACTGCCAAGCCATGTCTTCCCTGGACCGGAATCAAGCATCCTAGGACCGGTTTCTGGCTATCAGCCGTCATCAGCCAGGATAGCTTGACTCCAGTGGCGTAGTGAGCACGGGACCCACGTCTGGGCATACCCATCCCACTTAGGGCGAAAAGCGTTACAACAAACAAATGATGGACGGAATGCTGACAATGCAAACATTCTCCCCCAGTCAAGAGATCTGGGTTAAATCCATCGTTCTTTTGCCCACTACGCCACCCCAGTTCAGACATGGCCATATGCAAATCAGTCTTGACCCTGTGCCTCATGGGAACAGTCCAGCCCGAACTGCCAAGCCATGTCTTCCCTGGACCGGAATCAAGCATCCTAGGACCGGTTTCTGGCTATCAGCCAGGATAGCTTGACTCCAGTGGCATAGTGAGCACGGGACCCACGTCTGGGCATACCCATCCCACTTAGGGCGAAAAGCGTTACAACAAACAAATGATGGACGGAATGCTGACAATGCAAACATTCTCCCCAGTCAAGAGATCTGGGTTAAATCCATCGTTCTTTTGCCCACTACGCCA
Source organism: Triturus cristatus (assembly GCF_964204655.1). NCBI lineage: Eukaryota > Metazoa > Chordata > Amphibia > Caudata > Salamandridae > Triturus > Triturus cristatus. The sequence goes on along the minus strand of NC_140590.1, from coordinate 1,246,229,299 downwards.
CCCCAGTTCAGACATGGCCATATGCAAATCAGTCTTGACCCTGTGCCTCATGGGAACAGTCCAGCCCGAACTGCCAAGCCATGTCTTCCCTGGACCGGAATCAAGCATCCTAGGACCGGTTTCTGGCTATCAGCCGTCATCAGCCAGGATAGCTTGACTCCAGTGGCGTAGTGAGCACGGGACCCACGTCTGGGCATACCCATCCCACTTAGGGCGAAAAGCGTTACAACAAACAAATGATGGACGGAATGCTGACAATGCAAACATTCTCCCCCAGTCAAGAGATCTGGGTTAAATCCATCGTTCTTTTGCCCACTACGCCACCCCAGTTCAGACATGGCCATATGCAAATCAGTCTTGACCCTGTGCCTCATGGGAACAGTCCAGCCCGAACTGCCAAGCCATGTCTTCCCTGGACCGGAATCAAGCATCCTAGGACCGGTTTCTGGCTATCAGCCGTCATCAGCCAGGATAGCTTGACTCCAGTGGCGTAGTGAGCACGGGACCCACGTCTGGGCATACCCATCCCACTTAGGGCGAAAAGCGTTACAACAAACAAATGATGGACGGAATGCTGACAATGCAAACATTCTCCCCCAGTCGAGAGATCTGGGTTAAATCCATCGTTCTTTTGCCCACTACACCACCCCAGTTCAGACATGGCCATATGCAAATCAGTCTTGACCCTGTGCCTCATGGGAACAGTCTAGGACCGGTTTCTGGCTATCAGCCGTCATCAGCCAGGATAGCTTGACTCCAGTGGCGTAGTGAGCACGGGACCCACATCTGGGCATACCCATCCCACTTAGGGCGAAAAGCGTTACAACAAACAAATGATGGACGGAATGCTGACAATGCAAACATTCTCCCCCAGTCAAGAGATCTGGGTTAAATCCATCGTTCTTTTGCCCACTACGCCACCCCAGTTCAGACATGCAAATCAGTCTTGACCCTGTGCCTCATGGGAACAGTCCAGCCCGAACTGCCAAGCCATGTCTTCCCTGGACCGGAATCAAGCATCCTAGGACCGGTTTCTGGCTATCAGCCGTCATCAGCCAGGATAGCTTGACTCCAGTGGCGTAGTGAGCACGGGACCCATGTCTGGGCATACCCATCCCACTTTACGGCGAAAAGCGTTACAACAAACAAATGATGGACGGAATGCTGACAATGCAAACATTCTCCCCCAGTCAAGAGATCTGGGTTAAATCCATCGTTCTTTTGCCTACTACGCCACCCCAGTTCAGACATGGCCATATGCAAATCAGTCTTGACCCTGTGCCTCATGGGAACAGTCCAGCCCGAACTGCCAAGCCATGTCTTCCCTGGACCGGAATCAAGCATCCTAGGACCGGTTTCTGGCTATCAGCCGTCATCAGCCAGGATAGCTTGACTCCAGTGGCGTAGTGAGCACGGGACCCACGTCTGGGCATACCCATCCCACTTAGGGCGAAAAGCGTTACAACAAACAAATGATGGACGGAATGCTGACAATGCAAACATTCTCCCCCAGTCAAGAGATCTGGGTTAAATCCATCGTTCTTTTGCCCACTACGCCACCCCAGTTCAGACATGGCCATATGCAAATCAGTCTTGACCCTGTGCCTCATGGGAACAGTCCAGCCCGAACTGCCAAGCCATGTCTTCCCTGGACCGGAATCAAGCATCCTAGGACCGGTTTCTGGCTATCAGCCGTCATCAGCCAGGATAGCTTGACTCCAGTGGCGTAGTGAGCACGGGACCCACGTCTGGGCATACCCATCCCACTTAGGGCGAAAAGCGTTACAACAAACAAATGATGGACGGAATGCTGACAATGCAAACATTCTCCCCCAGTCAAGAGATCTGGGTTAAATCCATCGTTCTTTTGCCCACTACGCCACCCCAGTTCAGACATGGCCATATGCAAATCAGTCTTGACCCTGTGCCTCATGGGAACAGTCCAGCCCGAACTGCCAAGCCATGTCTTCCCTGGACCGGAATCAAGCATTCTAGGACCGGTTTCTGGCTATCAGCCGTCATCAGCCAGGATAGCTTGACTCCAGTGGCGTAGTGAGCACGGGAGCCACATCTGGGCATACCCATCCCACTTAGGGCGAAAAGCGTTACAACAAACAAATGATGGACGGAATGCTGACAATGCAAACATTCTTCCCCAGTCAAGAGATCTGGGTTAAATCCATCGTTCTTTTGCCCACTACGCCACCCCAGTTCAGACATGGCCATATGCAAATCAGTCTTGACCCTGTGCCTCATGGGAACAGTCCAGCCCGAACTGCCAAGCCATGTCTTCCCTGGACCGGAATCAAGCATCCTAGGACCGGTTTCTGGCTATCAGCCGTCATCAGCCAGGATAGCTTGACTCCAGTGGCGTAGTGAGCACGGGACCCACGTCTGGGCATACCCATCCCACTTAGGGCGAAAAGCGTTACAACAAACAAATGATGGACGGAATGCTGACAATGCAAACATTCTCCCCCAGTCAAGAGATCTGGGTTAAATCCATCGTTCTTTTGCCCACTACGCCACCCCAGTTCAGACATGGCCATATGCAAATCAGTCTTGACCCTGTGCCTCATGGGAACAGTCCAGCCCGAACTGCCAAGCCATGTCTTCCCTGGACCGGAATCAAGCATCCTAGGACCGGTTTCTGGCTATCAGCCAGGATAGCTTGACTCCAGTGGCGTAGTGAGCACGGGACCCACGTCTGGGCATACCCATCCCACTTAGGGCGAAAAGCGTTACAACAAACAAATGATGGACGGAATGCTGACAATGCAAACATTCTCCCCAGTCAAGAGATCTGGGTTAAATCCATCGTTCTTTTGCCCACTACGCCACCCCAGTTCAGACATGGCCATATGCAAATCAGTCTTGACCCTGTGCCTCATGGGAACAGTCCAGCCCGAACTGCCAAGCCATGTCTTCCCTGGACCGGAATCAAGCATCCTAGGACCGGTTTCTGGCTATCAGCCGTCATCAGCCAGGATAGCTTGACTCCAGTGGCGTAGTGAGCACGGGACCCACGTCTGGGCATACCCATCCCACTTAGGGCGAAAAGCGTTACAACAAACAAATGATGGACGGAATACTGACAATGCAAACATTCTCCCCCAGTCAAGAGATCTGGGTTAAATCCATCGTTCTTTTGCCCACTACACCACCCCAGTTCAGACATGGCCATATGCAAATCAGTCTTGACCCTGTGCCTCATGGGAACAGTCCAGCCCGAACTGCCAAGCCATGTCTTCCCTGGACCGGAATCAAGCATCCTAGGACCGGTTTCTGGCTATCAGCCGTCATCAGCCAGGATAGCTTGACTCCAGTGGCGTAGTGAGCACGGGACCCACATCTGGGCATACCCATCCCACTTAGGGCGAAAAGCGTCACAACAAACAAATGATGGACGGAATGCTGACAATGCAAACATTCTCCCCCAGTCAAGAGATCTGGGTTAAATCCATCGTTCTTTTGCCCACTACGCCACCCCAGTTCAGACATGGCCATATGCAAATCAGTCTTGACCCTTTGCCTCATGGGAACAGTCCAGCCCGAACTGCCAAGCCATGTCTTCCCTGGACCGGAATCAAGCATCCTAGGACCGGTTTCTGGCTATCAGCCGTCATCAGCCAGGATAGCTTGACTCCAGTGGCGTAGTGAGCACGGGACCCACGTCTGGGCATACCCATCCCACTTAGGGCGAAAAGCGTTACAACAAACAAATGATGGACGGAATGCTGACAATGCAAACATTCTCCCCCAGTCAAGAGATCTGGGTTAAATCCATCGTTCTTTTGCCCACTACGCCACCCCAGTTCAGACATGGCCATATGCAAATCAGTCTTGACCCTGTGCCTCATGGGAACAGTCCAGCCCGAACTGCCAAGCCATGTCTTCCCTGGACTGGAATCAAGCATCCTAGGACCGGTTTCTGGCTATCAGCCAGGATAGCTTGACTCCAGTGGCGTAGTGAGCACGGGACCCACGTCTGGGCATACCCATCCCACTTAGGGCGAAAAGCGTTACAACAAACAAATGATGGACGGAATGCTGACAATGCAAACATTCTCCCCAGTCAAGAGATCTGGGTTAAATCCATCGTTCTTTTGCCCACTACGCCACCCCAGTTCAGACATGGCCATATGCAAATCAGTCTTGACCCTGTGCCTCATGGGAACAGTCCAGCCCGAACTGCCAAGCCATGTCTTCCCTGGACCGGAATCAAGCATCCTAGGACCGGTTTCTGGCTATCAGCCGTCATCAGCCAGGATAGCTTGACTCCAGTGGCGTAGTGAGCACGGGACCCACGTCTGGGCATACCCATCCCACTTAGGGCGAAAAGCGTTACAACAAACAAATGATGGACGGAATGCTGACAATGCAAACATTCTCCCCCAGTCAAGAGATCTGTGTTAAATCCATCGTTCTTTTGCCCACTACGCCACCCCAGTTCAGACATGGCCATATGCAAATCAGTCTTGACCCTGTGCCTCATGGGAACAGTCCAGCCCGAACTGCCAAGCCATGTCTTCCCTGGACCGGAATCAAGCATCCTAGGACCGGTTTCTGGCTATCAGCCGTCATCAGCCAGGATAGCTTGACTCCAGTGGCGTAGTGAGCACGGGACCCACGTCTGGGCATACCCATCCCACTTAGGGCGAAAAGCGTTACAACAAACAAATGATGGACGGAATGCTGACAATGCAAACCTTCTCCCCCAGTCAAGAGATCTGGGTTAAATCCATCGTTCTTTTGCCCACTACGCCACCCCAGTTCAGACATGGCCATATGCAAATCAGTCTTGACCCTGTGCCTCATGGGAACAGTCCAGCCCGAACTGCCAAGCCATGTCTTCCCTGGACCGGAATCAAGCATCCTAGGACCGGTTTCTGGCTATCAGCCGTCATCAGCCAGGATAGCTTGACTCCAGTGGCGTAGTGAGCACGGGACCCACATCTGGGCATACCCATCCCACTTAGGGCGAAAAGCGTTACAACAAACAAATGATGGACGGAATGCTGACAATGCAAACATTCTCCCCCAGTCAAGAGATCTGGGTTAAATCCATCGTTCTTTTGCCCACTACGCCACCCCAGTTCAGACATGGCCATATGCAAATCAGTCTTGACCCTTTGCCTCATGGGAACAGTCCAGCCCGAACTGCCAAGCCATGTCTTCCCTGGACTGGAATCAAGCATCCTAGGACCGGTTTCTGGCTATCAGCCGTCATCAGCCAGGATAGCTTGACTCCAGTGGCGTAGTGAGCACGGGACCCACGTCTGGGCATACCCATCCCACTTAGGGCGAAAACCGTTACAACAAACAAATGATGGACGGAATGCTGACAATGCAAACATTCTCCCCCAGTCAAGAGATCTGGGTTAAATCCATCGTTCTTTTGCCCACTACGCCACCCCAGTTCAGACATGGCCATATGCAAATCAGTCTTGACCCTGTGCCTCATGGGAACAGTCCAGCCCGAACTGCCAAGCCATGTCTTCCCTGGACCGGAATCAAGCATCCTAGGACCGGTTTCTGGCTATCAGCCAGGATAGCTTGACTCCAGTGGCGTAGTGAGCACGGGACCCACGTCTGGGCATACCCATCCCACTTAGGGCGAAAAGCGTTACAACAAACAAATGATGGACGGAATGCTGACAATGCAAACATTCTCCCCAGTCAAGAGATCTGGGTTAAATCCATCGTTCTTTTGCCCACTACGCCACCCCAGTTCAGACATGGCCATATGCAAATCAGTCTTGACCCTGTGCCTCATGGGAACAGTCCAGCCCGAACTGCCAACCCATGTCTTCCCTGGACCGGAATCAAGCATCCTAGGACCGGTTTCTGGCTATCAGCCGTCATCAGCCAGGATAGCTTGACTCCAGTGGCGTAGTGAGCACGGGACCCACGTCTGGGCATACCCATCCCACTTAGGGCAAAAAGCGTTACAACAAACAAATGATGGACGGAATGCTGACAATGCAAACATTCTCCCCCAGTCAAGAGATCTGGGTTAAATCCATCGTTCTTTTGCCCACTACGCCACCCCAGTTCAGACATGGCCATATGCAAATCAGTCTTGACCCTGTGCCTCATGGGAACAGTCCAGCCCGAACTGCCAAGCCATGTCTTCCCTGGACCGGAATCAAGCATCCTAGGACCGGTTTCTGGCTATCAGCCGTCATCAGCCAGGATAGCTTGACTCCAGTGGCGTAGTGAGCACGGGACCCACGTCTGGGCATACCCATCCCACTTAGGGCGAAAAGCGTTACAACAAACAAATGATGGACGGAATGCTGACAATGCAAACATTCTCCCCCAGTCAAGAGATCTGGGTTAAATCCATCGTTCTTTTGCCCACTACGCCACCCCAGTTCAGACATGGCCACATGCAAATCAGTCTTGACCCTGTGCCTCATGGGAACAGTCCAGCCCGAACTGCCAAGCCATGAATTCCCTGGACCGGAATCAAGCATTCTAGGACCGGTTTCTGGCTATCAGCCGTCATCAGCCAGGATAGCTTGACTCCAGTGGCGTAGTGAGAACGGGACCCACATCTGGGCATACCCATCCCACTTAGGGCGAAAAGCGTTACAACAAACAAATGATGGACGGAATGCTGACAATGCAAACATTCTCCCCCAGTCAAGAGATCTGGGTTAAATCCATCGTTCTTTTGCCCACTACGCCACCCCAGTTCAGACATGGCCATATGCAAATCAGTCTTGACCCTGTGCCTCATGGGAACAGTCCAGCCCGAACTGCCAAGCCATGTCTTCCCTGGACCGGAATCAAGCATCCTAGGACCGGTTTCTGGCTATCAGCCGTCATCAGCCAGGATAGCTTGACTCCAGTGGCGTAGTGAGCACGGGACCCATTTCTGGGCATACCCATCCCACTTAGGGCGAAAAGCGTTACAACAAACAAATGATGGACGGAATGCTGACAATGCAAACATTCTCCCCCAGTCAAGAGATCTGGGTTAAATCCATCGTTCTTTTGCCCACTACGCCACCCCAGTTCAGACATGGCCATATGCAAATCAGTCTTGACCCTGTGCCTCATGGGAACAGTCCAGCCCGAACTGCCAAGCCATGTCTTCCCTGGACCGGAATCAAGCATCCTAGGATCGGTTTCTGGCTATCAGCCGTCATCAGCCAGGATAGCTTGACTCCAGTGGCGTAGTGAGCACGGGACCCACGTCTGGGCATACCCATCCCACTTAGGGCGAAAAGTGTTACAACAAACAAATGATGGACGGAATGCTGACAATGCAAACATTCTCCCCCAGTCAAGAGATCTGGGTTAAATCCATCGTTCTTTTGCCCACTACGCCTCCCCAGTTCAGACATGGCCATATGCAAATCAGTCTTGACCCTGTGCCTCATGGGAACAGTCCAGCCCGAACTGCCAAGCCATGTCTTCCCTGGACCGGAATCAAGCATCCTAGGACCGGTTTCTGGCTATCAGCCGTCATCAGCCAGGATAGCTTGACTCCAGTGGCGTAGTGAGCACGGGACCCACGTCTGGGCATACCCATCCCACTTAGGGCGAAAAGCGTTACAACAAACAAATGATGGACGGAATGCTGACAATGCAAACATTCTCCCCCAGTCAAGAGATCTGGGTTAAATCCATCGTTCTTTTGCCCACTACGCCACCCCAGTTCAGACATGGCCATATGCAAATCAGTCTTGACCCTGTGCCTCATGGGAACAGTCCAGCCCGAACTGCCAAGCCATGTCTTCCCTGGACCGGAATCAAGCATTCTAGGACCGGTTTCTGGCTATCAGCCGTCATCAGCCAGGATAGCTTGACTCCAGTGGCGTAGTGAGCACGGGACCCACGTCTGGGCATACCCATCCCACTTAGGGCGAAAAGCGTTACAACAAACAAATGATGGACGGAATGCTGACAATGCAAACATTCTCCCCAGTCAAGAGATCTGGGTTAAATCCATCGTTCTTTTGCCCACTACGCCACCCCAGTTCAGACATGGCCATATGCAAATCAGTCTTGACCCTGTGCCTCATGGGAACAGTCCAGCCCGAACTGCCAAGCCATGTCTTCCCTGGACCGGAATCAAGCATCCTAGGACCGGTTTCTGGCTATCAGCCGTCATCAGCCAGGATAGCTTGACTCCAGTGGCGTAGTGAGCACGGGACCCACGTCTGGGCATACCCATCCCACTTAGGGCGAAAAGCGTTACAACAAACAAATGATGGACGGAATGCTGACAATGCAAACATTCTCCCCCAGTCAAGAGATCTGGGTTAAATCCATCGTTCTTTTGCCCACTACGCCACCCCAGTTCAGACATGGCCATATGCAAATCAGTCTTGACCCTGTGCCTCATGGGAACAGTCCAGCCCGAACTGCCAAGCCATGTCTTCCCTGGACCGGAATCAAGCATCCTAGGACCGGTTTCTGGCTATCAGCCAGGATAGCTTGACTCCAGTGGCGTAGTGAGCACGGGACCCACGTCTGGGCATACCCATCCCACTTAGGGCGAAAAGCGTTACAACAAACAAATGATGGACGGAATGCTGACAATGCAAACATTCTCCCCAGTCAAGAGACCTGGGTTAAATCCATCGTTCTTTTGCCCACTACGCCACCCCAGTTCAGACATGGCCATATGCAAATCAGTCTTGACCCTGTGCCTCATGGGAACAGTCCAGCCCGAACTGCCAAGCCATGTCTTCCCTGGACCGGAATCAAGCATCCTAGGACCGGTTTCTGGCTATCAGCCGTCATCAGCCAGGATAGCTTGACTCCAGTGGCGTAGTGAGCACGGGACCCACGTCTGGGCATACCCATCCCACTTAGGGCGAAAAGCGTTACAACAAACAAATGATGGACGGAATGCTGACAATGCAAACATTCTCCCCCAGTCAAGAGATCTGGGTTAAATCCATCGTTCTTTTGCCCACTACGCCACCCCTGTTCAGACATGGCCATATGCAAATCAGTCTTGACCCTGTGCCTCATGGGAACAGTCCAGCCCGAACTGCCAAGCCATGTCTTCCCTGGACCGGAATCAAGCATCCTAGGACCGGTTTCTGGCTATCAGCCGTCATCAGCCAGGATAGCTTGACTCCAGTGGCGTAGTGAGCACGGGACCCACGTCTGGGCATACCCATCCCACTTAGGGCGAAAAGCGTTACAACAAACAAATGATGGACGGAATGCTGACAATGCAAACATTCTCCCCCAGTCAAGAGATCTGGGTTAAATCCATCGTTCTTTTGCCCACTACGCCACCCCAGTTCAGACATGGCCATATGCAAATCAGTCTTGACCCTGTGCCTCATGGGAACAGTCCAGCCCGAACTGCCAAGCCATGTCTTCCCTGGACCGGAATCAAGCATCCTAGGACCGGTTTCTGGCTATCAGCCGTCATCAGCCAGGATAGCTTGACTCCAGTGGCGTAGTGAGCACGGGACCCACATCTGGGCATACCCATCCCACTTAGGGCGAAAAGCGTTACAACAAACAAATGATGGACGGAATGCTGACAATGCAAACATTCTCCCCCAGTCAAGAGATCTGGGTTAAATCCATCGTTCTTTTGCCCACTACGCCACCCCAGTTCAGACATGGCCATATGCAAATCAGTCTTGACCCTGTGCCTCATGGGAACAGTCCAGCCCGAACTGCCAAGCCATGTCTTCCCTGGACCGGAATCAAGCATCCTAGGACCGGTTTCTGGCTATCAGCCAGGATAGCTTGACTCCAGTGGCGTAGTGAGCACGGGACCCACGTCTGGGCATACCCATCCCACTTAGGGCGAAAAGCGTTACAACAAACAAATGATGGACGGAATGCTGACAATGCAAACATTCTCCCCAGTCAAGAGATCTGGGTTAAATCCATCGTTCTTTTGCCCACTACGCCACCCCAGTTCAGACATGGCCATATGCAAATCAGTCTTGACCCTGTGCCTCATGGGAACAGTCCAGCCCGAACTGCCAAGCCATGTCTTCCCTGGACCGGAATCAAGCATCCTAGGACCGGTTTCTGGCTATCAGCCGTCATCAGCCAGGATAGCTTGACTCCAGTGGCGTAGTGAGCACGGGACCCACGTCTGGGCATACCCATCCCACTTAGGGCAAAAAGCGTTACAACAAACAAATGATGGACGGAATGCTGACAATGCAAACATTCTCCCCCAGTCAAGAGATCTGGGTTAAATCCATCGTTCTTTTGCCCACTACGCCACCCCAGTTCAGACATGGCCATATGCAAATCAGTCTTGACCCTGTGCCTCATGGGAACAGTCCAGCCCGAACTGCCAAGCCATGTCTTCCCTGGACCGGAATCAAGCATCCTAGGACCGGTTTCTGGCTATCAGCCAGGATAGCTTGACTCCAGTGGCATAGTGAGCACGGGACCCACGTCTGGGCATACCCATCCCACTTAGGGCGAAAAGCGTTACAACAAACAAATGATGGACGGAATGCTGACAATGCAAACATTCTCCCCAGTCAAGAGATCTGGGTTAAATCCATCGTTCTTTTGCCCACTACGCCACCCCAGTTCAGACATGGCCATATGCAAATCAGTCTTGACCCTGTGCCTCATGGGAACAGTCCAGCCCGAACTGCCAAGCCATGTCTTCCCTGGACCGGAATCAAGCATCCTAGGACCGGTTTCTGGCTATCAGCCGTCATCAGCCAGGATAGCTTGACTCCAGTGGCGTAGTGAGCACGGGACCCACGTCTGGGCATACCCATCCCACTTAGGGCGAAAAGCGTTACAACAAACAAATGATGGACGGAATGCTGACAATGCAAACATTCTCCCCCAGTCAAGAGATCTGGGTTAAATCCATCGTTCTTTTGCCCACTACGCCACCCCAGTTCAGACATGGCCATATGCAAATCAGTCTTGACCCTGTGCCTCATGGGAACAGTCCAGCCCGAACTGCCAAGCCATGTCTTCCCTGGACCGGAATCAAGCATCCTAGGACCGGTTTCTGGCTATCAGCCGTCATCAGCCAGGATAGCTTGACTCCAGTGGCGTAGTGAGCATGGGACCCACGTCTGGGCATACCCATCCCACTTAGGGCGAAAAGCGTTACAACAAACAAATGATGGACGGAATGCTGACAATGCAAACATTCTCCCCCAGTCAAGAGATCTGGGTTAAATCCATCGTTCTTTTGCCCACTACGCCACCCCAGTTCAGACATGGCCATATGCAAATCAGTCTTGACCCTGTGCCTCATGGGAACAGTCCAGCCCGAACTGCCATGCCATGTCTTCCCTGGACCGGAATCAAGCATCCTAGGACCGGTTTCTGGCTATCAGCCGTCATCAGCCAGGATAGCTTGACTCCAGTGGCGTAGTGAGCACGGGACCCACGTCTGGGCATACCCATCCCACTTAGGGCGAAAAGCGTTACAACAAACAAATGATGGACGGAATGCTGACAATGCAAACATTCTCCCCCAGTCGAGAGATCTGGGTTAAATCCATCGTTCTTTTGCCCACTACGCCACCCCAGTTCAGACATGGCCATATGCAAATCAGTCTTGACCCTGTGCCTCATGGGAACAGTCCAGCCCGAACTGCCAAGCCATGTCTTCCCTGGACCGGAATCAAGCATCCTAGGACCGGTTTCTGGCTATCAGCCGTCATCAGCCAGGATAGCTTGACTCCAGTGGCGTAGTGAGCACGGGACCCACGTCTGGGCATACCCATCCCACTTAGGGCGAAAAGCGTTACAACAAACAAATGATGGACGGAATGCTGACAATGCAAACATTCTCCCCCAGTCAAGAGATCTGGGTTAAATCCATCGTTCTTTTGCCCACTACGCCACCCCAGTTCAGACATGGCCATATGCAAATCAGTCTTGACCCTGTGCCTCATGGGAACAGTCCAGCCCGAACTGCCAAGCCATGTCTTCCCTGGACCGGAATCAAGCATTCTAGGACCGGTTTCTGGCTATCAGCCGTCATCAGCCAGGATAGCTTGACTCCAGTGGCGTAGTGAGCACGGGACCCACATCTGGGCATACCCATCCCACTTAGGGCGAAAAGCGTTACAACAAACAAATGATGGACGGAATGCTGACAATGCAAACATTCTCCCCCAGTCAAGAGATCTGGGTTAAATCCATCGTTCTTTTGCCCACTACGCCACCCCAGTTCAGACATGGCCATATGCAAATCAGTCTTGACCCTGTGCCTCATGGGAACAGTCCAGCCCGAACTGCCAAGCCATGTCTTCCCTGGACCGGAATCAAGCATCCTAGGACCGGTTTCTGGCTATCAGCCGTCATCAGCCAGGATAGCTTGACTCCAGTGGCGTAGTGAGCACGGGACCCATGTCTGGGCATACCCATCCCACTTAGGGCAAAAAGCGTTACAACAAACAAATGATGGACGGAATGCTGACAATGCAAACATTCTCCCCCAGTCAAGAGATCTGGGTTAAATCCATCGTTCTTTTGCCCACTACGCCACCCCAGTTCAGACATGGCCATATGCAAATCAGTCTTGACCCTGTGCCTCATGGGAACAGTCCAGCCCGAACTGCCAAGCCATGTCTTCCCTGGACCGGAATCAAGCATCCTAGGACCGGTTTCTGGCTATCAGCCGTCATCAGCCAGGATAGCTTGACTCCAGTGGCGTAGTGAGCACGGGACCCACGTCTGGGCATACCCATCCCACTTAGGGCGAAAAGCGTTACAACAAACAAATGATGGACGGAATGCTGACAATGCAAACATTCTCCCCCAGTCAAGAGATCTGGGTTAAATCCATCGTTCTTTTGCCCACTACGCCACCCCAGTTCAGACATGGCCATATGCAAATCAGTCTTGACCCTGTGCCTCATGGGAACAGTCCAGCCCGAACTGCCAAGCCATGTCTTCCCTGGACCGGAATCAAGCATCCTAGGACCGGTTTCTGGCTATCAGCCGTCATCAGCCAGGATAGCTTGACTCCAGTGGCGTAGTGAGCACGGGACCCACGTCTGGGCATACCCATCCCACTTAGGGCGAAAAGCGTTACAACAAACAAATGATGGACGGAATGCTGACAATGCAAACATTCTCCCCCAGTCAAGAGATCTGGGTTAAATCCATCGTTCTTTTGCCCACTACGCCACCCCAGTTCAGACATGGCCATATGCAAATCAGTCTTGACCCTGTGCCTCATGGGAACAGTCCAGCCCGAACTGCCAAGCCATGTCTTCCCTGGACCGGAATCAAGCATTCTAGGACCGGTTTCTGGCTATCAGCCGTCATCAGCCAGGATAGCTTGACTCCAGTGGCGTAGTGAGCACGGGACCCACATCTGGGCATACCCATCCCACTTAGGGCGAAAAGCGTTACAACAAACAAATGATGGACGGAATGCTGACAATGCAAACATTCTCCCCCAGTCAAGAGATCTGGGTTAAATCCATCGTTCTTTTGCCCACTACGCCACCCCAGTTCAGACATGGCCACATGCAAATCAGTCTTGACCCTGTGCCTCATGGGAACAGTCCAGCCCGAACTGCCAAGCCATGTCTTCCCTGGACCGGAATCAAGCATCCTAGGACCGGTTTCTGGCTATCAGCCGTCATCAGCCAGGATAGCTTGACTCCAGTGGCGTAGTGAGCACGGGACCCACGTCTGGGCATACCCATCCCACTTAGGGCGAAAAGCGTTACAACAAACAAATGATGGACGGAATGCTGACAATGCAAACATTCTCCCCCAGTCAAGAGATCTGGGTTAAATCCATCGTTCTTTTGCCCACTACGCCACCCCAGTTCAGACATGGCCATATGCAAATCAGTCTTGACCCTGTGCCTCATGGGAACAGTCCAGCCCGAACTGCCAAGCCATGTCTTCCCTGGACCGGAATCAAGCATCCTAGGACCGGTTTCTGGCTATCAGCCAGGATAGCTTGACTCCAGTGGCGTAGTGAGCACGGGACCCACGTCTGGGCATACCCATCCCACTTAGGGCGAAAAGCGTTACAACAAACAAATGATGGACGGAATGCTGACAATGCAAACATTCTCCCCAGTCAAGAGATCTGGGTTAAATCCATCGTTCTTTTGCCCACTACGCCACCCCAGTTCAGACATGGCCATATGCAAATCAGTCTTGACCCTGTGCCTCATGGGAACAGTCCAGCCCGAACTGCCAAGCCATGTCTTCCCTGGACCGGAATCAAGCATCCTAGGACCGGTTTCTGGCTATCAGCCGTCATCAGCCAGGATAGCTTGACTCCAGTGGCGTAGTGAGCACGGGACCCACGTCTGGGCATACCCATCCCACTTAGGGCGAAAAGCGTTACAACAAACAAATGATGGACGGAATGCTGACAATGCAAACATTCTCCCCCAGTCAAGAGATCTGGGTTAAATCCATCGTTCTTTTGCCCACTACGCCACCCCAGTTCAGACATGGCCATATGCAAATCAGTCTTGACCCTGTGCCTCATGGGAACAGTCCAGCCCGAACTGCCAAGCCATGTCTTCCCTGGACCGGAATCAAGCATCCTAGGACCGGTTTCTGGCTATCAGCCGTCATCAGCCAGGATAGCTTGACTCCAGTGGCGTAGTGAGCACGGGACCCACATCTGGGCATACCCATCCCACTTAGGGCGAAAAGCGTCACAACAAACAAATGATGGACGGAATGCTGACAATGCAAACATTCTCCCCCAGTCAAGAGATCTGGGTTAAATCCATCGTTCTTTTGCCCACTACGCCACCCCAGTTCAGACATGGCCATATGCAAATCAGTCTTGACCCTTTGCCTCATGGGAACAGTCCAGCCCGAACTGCCAAGCCATGTCTTCCCTGGACCGGAATCAAGCATCCTAGGACCGGTTTCTGGCTATCAGCCGTCATCAGCCAGGATAGCTTGACTCCAGTGGCGTAGTGAGCACGGGACCCACGTCTGGGCATACCCATCCCACTTAGGGCGAAAAGCGTTACAACAAACAAATGATGGACGGAATGCTGACAATGCAAACATTCTCCCCCAGTCAAGAGATCTGGGTTAAATCCATCGTTCTTTTGCCCACTACGCCACCCCAGTTCAGACATGGCCATATGCAAATCAGTCTTGACCCTGTGCCTCATGGGAACAGTCCAGCCCGAACTGCCAAGCCATGTCTTCCCTGGACCGGAATCAAGCATCCTAGGACCGGTTTCTGGCTATCAGCCAGGATAGCTTGACTCCAGTGGCGTAGTGAGCACGGGACCCACGTCTGGGCATACCCATCCCACTTAGGGCGAAAAGCGTTACAACAAACAAATGATGGACGGAATGCTGACAATGCAAACATTCTCCCCAGTCAAGAGATCTGGGTTAAATCCATCGTTCTTTTGCCCACTACGCCACCCCAGTTCCGACATGGCCATATGCAAATCAGTCTTGACCCTGTGCCTCATGGGAACAGTCCAGCCCGAACTGCCAAGCCATGTCTTCCCTGGACCGGAATCAAGCATCCTAGGACCGGTTTCTGGCTATCAGCCGTCATCAGCCAGGATAGCTTGACTCCAGTGGCGTAGTGAGCACGGGACCCACGTCTGGGCATACCCATCCCACTTAGGGCGAAAAGCGTTACAACAAACAAATGATGGACGGAATGCTGACAATGCAAACATTCTCCCCCAGTCAAGAGATCTGTGTTAAATCCATCGTTCTTTTGCCCACTACGCCACCCCAGTTCAGACATGGCCATATGCAAATCAGTCTTGACCCTGTGCCTCATGGGAACAGTCCAGCCCGAACTGCCAAGCCATGTCTTCCCTGGACCGGAATCAAGCATCCTAGGACCGGTTTCTGGCTATCAGCCGTCATCAGCCAGGATAGCTTGACTCCAGTGGCGTAGTGAGCACGGGACCCACGTCTGGGCATACCCATCCCACTTAGGGCGAAAAGCGTTACAACAAACAAATGATGGACGGAATGCTGACAATGCAAACCTTCTCCCCCAGTCAAGAGATCTGGGTTAAATCCATCGTTCTTTTGCCCACTACGCCACCCCAGTTCAGACATGGCCATATGCAAATCAGTCTTGACCCTGTGCCTCATGGGAACAGTCCAGCCCGAACTGCCAAGCCATGTCTTCCCTGGACCGGAATCAAGCATCCTAGGACCGGTTTCTGGCTATCAGCCGTCATCAGCCAGGATAGCTTGACTCCAGTGGCGTAGTGAGCACGGGACCCACATCTGGGCATACCCATCCCACTTAGGGCGAAAAGCGTTACAACAAACAAATGATGGACGGAATGCTGACAATGCAAACATTCTCCCCCAGTCAAGAGATCTGGGTTAAATCCATCGTTCTTTTGCCCACTACGCCACCCCAGTTCAGACATGGCCATATGCAAATCAGTCTTGACCCTTTGCCTCATGGGAACAGTCCAGCCCGAACTGCCAAGCCATGTCTTCCCTGGACCGGAATCAAGCATCCTAGGACCGGTTTCTGGCTATCAGCCGTCATCAGCCAGGATAGCTTGACTCCAGTGGCGTAGTGAGCACGGGACCCACGTCTGGGCATACCCATCCCACTTAGGGCGAAAAGCGTTACAACAAACAAATGATGGACGGAATGCTGACAATGCAAACATTCTCCCCCAGTCAAGAGATCTGGGTTAAATCCATCGTTCTTTTGCCCACTACGCCACCCCAGTTCAGACATGGCCATATGCAAATCAGTCTTGACCCTGTGCCTCATGGGAACAGTCCAGCCCGAACTGCCAAGCCATGTCTTCCCTGGACCGGAATCAAGCATCCTAGGACCGGTTTCTGGCTATCAGCCAGGATAGCTTGACTCCAGTGGCGTAGTGAGCACGGGACCCACGTCTGGGCATACCCATCCCACTTAGGGCGAAAAGCGTTACAACAAACAAATGATGGACGGAATGCTGACAATGCAAACATTCTCCCCAGTCAAGAGATCTGGGTTAAATCCATCGTTCTTTTGCCCACTACGCCACCCCAGTTCAGACATGGCCATATGCAAATCAGTCTTGACCCTGTGCCTCATGGGAACAGTCCAGCCCGAACTGCCAAGCCATGTCTTCCCTGGACCGGAATCAAGCATCCTAGGACCGGTTTCTGGCTATCAGCCGTCATCAGCCAGGATAGCTTGACTCCAGTGGCGTAGTGAGCACGGGACCCACGTCTGGGCATACCCATCCCACTTAGGGCGAAAAGCGTTACAACAAACAAATGATGGACGGAATGCTGACAATGCAAACATTCTCCCCCAGTCAAGAGATCTGGGTTAAATCCATCGTTCTTTTGCCCACTACGCCACCCCAGTTCAGACATGGCCATATGCAAATCAGTCTTGACCCTGTGCCTCATGGGAACAGTCCAGCCCGAACTGCCAAGCCATGTCTTCCCTGGACCGGAATCAAGCATTCTAGGACCGGTTTCTGGCTATCAGCCGTCATCAGCCAGGATAGCTTGACTCCAGTGGCGTAGTGAGCACGGGACCCACATCTGGGTATACCCATCCCACTTAGGGCGAAAAGCGTTACAACAAACAAATGATGGACGGAATGCTGACAATGCAAACATTCTCCCCCAGTCAAGAGATCTGGGTTAAATCCATCATTCTTTTGCCCACTACGCCACCCCAGTTCAGACATGGCCATATGCAAATCAGTCTTGACCCTGTGCCTCATGGGAACAGTCCAGCCCGAACTGCCAAGCCGTGTCTTCCCTGGACCGGAATCAAGCATCCTAGGACCGGTTTCTGGCTATCAGCCGTCATCAGCCAGGATAGCTTGACTCCAGGGGCGTAGTGAGCACGGGACCCATGTCTGGGCATACCCATCCCACTTAGGGCGAAAAGCGTTACAACAAACAAATGATGGACGGAATGCTGACAATGCAAACATTCTCCCCAGTCAAGAGATCTGGGTTAAATCCATCGTTCTTTTGCCCACTACGCCACCCCAGTTCAGACATGGCCATATGCAAATCAGTCTTGACCCTGTGCCTCATGGGAACAGTCCAGCCCGAACTGCCAAGCCATGTCTTCCCTGGACCGGAATCAAGCATCCTAGGACCGGTTTCTGGCTATCAGCCGTCATCAGCCAGGATAGCTTGACTCCAGTGGCGTAGTGAGCACGGGACCCACGTCTGGGCATACCCATCCCACTTAGGGCGAAAAGCGTTACAACAAACAAATGATGGACGGAATGCTGACAATGCAAACATTCTCCCCCAGTCAAGAGATCTGTGTTAAATCCATCGTTCTTTTGCCCACTACGCCACCCCAGTTCAGACATGGCCATATGCAAATCAGTCTTGACCCTGTGCCTCATGGGAACAGTCCAGCCCGAACTGCCAAGCCATGTCTTCCCTGGACCGGAATCAAGCATCCTAGGACCGGTTTCTGGCTATCAGCCGTCATCAGCCAGGATAGCTTGACTCCAGTGGCGTAGTGAGCACGGGACCCACGTCTGGGCATACCCATCCCACTTAGGGCGAAAAGCGTTACAACAAACAAATGATGGACGGAATGCTGACAATGCAAACATTCTCCCTCAGTCAAGAGATCTGGGTTAAATCCATCGTTCTTTTGCCCACTACGCCACCCCAGTTCAGACATGGCCATATGCAAATCAGTCTTGACCCTGTGCCTCATGGGAACAGTCCAGCCCGAACTGCCAAGCCATGTCTTCCCTGGACCGGAATCAAGCATCCTAGGACCGGTTTCTGGCTATCAGCCGTCATCAGCCAGGATAGCTTGACTCCAGTGGCGTAGTGAGCACGGGACCCACATCTGGGCATACCCATCCCACTTAGGGCGAAAAGCGTTACAACAAACAAATGATGGACGGAATGCTGACAATGCAAACATTCTCCCCCAGTCAAGAGATCTGGGTTAAATCCATCGTTCTTTTGCCCACTACGCCACCCCAGTTCAGACATGGCCATATGCAAATCAGTCTTGACCCTTTGCCTCATGGGAACAGTCCAGCCCGAACTGCCAAGCCATGTCTTCCCTGGACCGGAATCAAGCATCCTAGGACCGGTTTCTGGCTATCAGCCGTCATCAGCCAGGATAGCTTGACTCCAGTGGCGTAGTGAGCACGGGACCCACGTCTGGGCATACCCATCCCACTTAGGGCGAAAAGCGTTACAACAAACAAATGATGGACTGAATGCTGACAATGCAAACATTCTCCCCCAGTCAAGAGATCTGGGTTAAATCCATCGTTCTTTTGCCCACTACGCCACCCCAGTTCAGACATGGCCATATGCAAATCAGTCTTGACCCTGTGCCTCATGGGAACAGTCCAGCCCGAACTGCCAAGCCATGTCTTCCCTGGACCGGAATCAAGCATCCTAGGACCGGTTTCTGGCTATCAGCCAGGATAGCTTGACTCCAGTGGCGTAGTGAGCACGGGACCCACGTCTGGGCATACCCATCCCACTTAGGGCGAAAGCGTTACAACAAACAAATGATGGACGGAATGCTGACAATGCAAACATTCTCCCCAGTCAAGAGATCTGGGTTAAATCCATCGTTCTTTTGCCCACTACGCCACCCCAGTTCAGACATGGCCATATGCAAATCAGTCTTGACCCTGTGCCTCATGGGAACAGTCCAGCCCGAACTGCCAAGCCATGTCTTCCCTGGACCGGAATCAAGCATCCTAGGACCGGTTTCTGGCTATCAGCCGTCATCAGCCAGGATAGCTTGACTCCAGTGGCGTAGTGAGCACGGGACCCACGTCTGGGCATACCCATCCCACTTAGGGCGAAAAGCGTTACAACAAACAAATGATGGACGGAATGCTGACAATGCAAACATTCTCCCCCAGTCAAGAGATCTGGGTTAAATCCATCGTTCTTTTGCCCACTACGCCACCCCAGTTCAGACATGGCCATATGCAAATCAGTCTTGACCCTGTGCCTCATGGGAACAGTCCAGCCCGAACTGCCAAGCCATGTCTTCCCTGGACCGGAATCAAGCATCCTAGGACCGGTTTCTGGCTATCAGCCGTCATCAGCCAGGATAGCTTGACTCCAGTGGCGTAGTCAGCACGGGACCCACGTCTGGGCATACCCATCCCACTTAGGGCGAAAAGCGTTACAATAAACAAATGATGGACGGAATGCTGACAATGCAAACATTCTCCCCCAGTCAAGAGATCTGGGTTAAATCCATCGTTCTTTTGCCCACTACGCCGCCCCAGTTCAGACATGGCCATATGCAAATCAGTCTTGACCCTGTGCCTCATGGGAACAGTCCAGCCCGAACTGCCAAGCCATGTCTTCCCTGGACCGGAATCAAGCATTCTAGGACCGGTTTCTGGCTATCAGCCGTCATCAGCCAGGATAGCTTGACTCCAGTGGCGTAGTGAGCACGGGACCCACATCTGGGCATACCCATCCCACTTAGGGCGAAAAGCGTTACAACAAACAAATGATGGACGGAATGCTGACAATGCAAACATTCTCCCCCAGTCAAGAGATCTGGGTTAAATCCATCGTTCTTTTGCCCACTACGCCACCCCAGTTCAGACATGGCCATATGCAAATCAGTCTTGACCCTGTGCCTCATGGGAACAGTCCAGCCCGAACTGCCAAGCCATGTCTTCCCTGGACCGGAATCAAGCATCCTAGGACCGGTTTCTGGCTATCAGCCGTCATCAGCCAGGATAGCTTGACTCCAGTGGCGTAGTGAGCACGGGACCCACATCTGGGCATACCCATCCCACTTAGGGCGAAAAGCGTTACAACAAACAAATGATGGACGGAATGCTGACAATGCAAACATTCTCCCCCAGTCAAGAGATCTGGGTTAAATCCATCGTTCTTTTGCCCACTACGCCACCCCAGTTCAGACATGGCCATATGCAAATCAGTCTTGACCCTGTGCCTCATGGGAACAGTCCAGCCCGAACTGCCAAGCCATGTCTTCCCTGGACCGGAATCAAGCATCCTAGGACCGGTTTCTGGCTATCAGCCAGGATAGCTTGACTCCAGTGGCGTAGTGAGCACGGGACCCACGTCTGGGCATACCCATCCCACTTAGGGCGAAAAGCGTTACAACAAACAAATGATGGACGGAATGCTGACAATGCAAACATTCTCCCCAGTCAAGAGATCTGGGTTAAATCCATCGTTCTTTTGCCCACTACGCCACCCCAGTTCAGACATGGCCATATGCAAATCAGTCTTGACCCTGTGCCTCATGGGAACAGTCCAGCCCGAACTGCCAAGCCATGTCTTCCCTGGACCGGAATCAAGCATCCTAGGACCGGTTTCTGGCTATCAGCCGTCATCAGCCAGGATAGCTTGACTCCAGTGGCGTAGTGAGCACGGGACCCACGTCTGGGCATACCCATCCCACTTAGGGCAAAAAGCGTTACAACAAACAAATGATGGACGGAATGCTGACAATGCAAACATTCTCCCCCAGTCAAGAGATCTGGGTTAAATCCATCGTTCTTTTGCCCACTACGCCACCCCAGTTCAGACATGGCCATATGCAAATCAGTCTTGACCCTGTGCCTCATGGGAACAGTCCAGCCCGAACTGCCAAGCCATGTCTTCCCTGGACCGGAATCAAGCATCCTAGGACCGGTTTCTGGCTATCAGCCAGGATAGCTTGACTCCAGTGGCATAGTGAGCACGGGACCCACGTCTGGGCATACCCATCCCACTTAGGGCGAAAAGCGTTACAACAAACAAATGATGGACGGAATGCTGACAATGCAAACATTCTCCCCAGTCAAGAGATCTGGGTTAAATCCATCGTTCTTTTGCCCACTACGCCACCCCAGTTCAGACATGGCCATATGCAAATCAGTCTTGACCCTGTGCCTCATGGGAACAGTCCAGCCCGAACTGCCAAGCCATGTCTTCCCTGGACCGGAATCAAGCATCCTAGGACCGGTTTCTGGCTATCAGCCGTCATCAGCCAGGATAGCTTGACTCCAGTGGCGTAGTGAGCACGGGACCCACGTCTGGGCATACCCATCCCACTTAGGGCGAAAAGCGTTACAACAAACAAATGATGGACGGAATGCTGACAATGCAAACATTCTCCCCCAGTCAAGAGATCTGGGTTAAATCCATCGTTCTTTTGCCCACTACGCCACCCCAGTTCAGACATGGCCATATGCAAATCAGTCTTGACCCTGTGCCTCATGGGAACAGTCCAGCCCGAACTGCCAAGCCATGTCTTCCCTGGACCGGAATCAAGCATCCTAGGACCGGTTTCTGGCTATCAGCCGTCATCAGCCAGGATAGCTTGACTCCAGTGGCGTAGTGAGCATGGGACCCACGTCTGGGCATACCCATCCCACTTAGGGCGAAAAGCGTTACAACAAACAAATGATGGACGGAATGCTGACAATGCAAACATTCTCCCCCAGTCAAGAGATCTGGGTTAAATCCATCGTTCTTTTGCCCACTACGCCACCCCAGTTCAGACATGGCCATATGCAAATCAGTCTTGACCCTGTGCCTCATGGGAACAGTCCAGCCCGAACTGCCATGCCATGTCTTCCCTGGACCGGAATCAAGCATCCTAGGACCGGTTTCTGGCTATCAGCCGTCATCAGCCAGGATAGCTTGACTCCAGTGGCGTAGTGAGCACGGGACCCACGTCTGGGCATACCCATCCCACTTAGGGCGAAAAGCGTTACAACAAACAAATGATGGACGGAATGCTGACAATGCAAACATTCTCCCCCAGTCGAGAGATCTGGGTTAAATCCATCGTTCTTTTGCCCACTACGCCACCCCAGTTCAGACATGGCCATATGCAAATCAGTCTTGACCCTGTGCCTCATGGGAACAGTCCAGCCCGAACTGCCAAGCCATGTCTTCCCTGGACCGGAATCAAGCATCCTAGGACCGGTTTCTGGCTATCAGCCGTCATCAGCCAGGATAGCTTGACTCCAGTGGCGTAGTGAGCACGGGACCCACGTCTGGGCATACCCATCCCACTTAGGGCGAAAAGCGTTACAACAAACAAATGATGGACGGAATGCTGACAATGCAAACATTCTCCCCCAGTCAAGAGATCTGGGTTAAATCCATCGTTCTTTTGCCCACTACGCCACCCCAGTTCAGACATGGCCATATGCAAATCAGTCTTGACCCTGTGCCTCATGGGAACAGTCCAGCCCGAACTGCCAAGCCATGTCTTCCCTGGACCGGAATCAAGCATTCTAGGACCGGTTTCTGGCTATCAGCCGTCATCAGCCAGGATAGCTTGACTCCAGTGGCGTAGTGAGCACGGGACCCACATCTGGGCATACCCATCCCACTTAGGGCGAAAAGCGTTACAACAAACAAATGATGGACGGAATGCTGACAATGCAAACATTCTCCCCCAGTCAAGAGATCTGGGTTAAATCCATCGTTCTTTTGCCCACTACGCCACCCCAGTTCAGACATGGCCATATGCAAATCAGTCTTGACCCTGTGCCTCATGGGAACAGTCCAGCCCGAACTGCCAAGCCATGTCTTCCCTGGACCGGAATCAAGCATCCTAGGACCGGTTTCTGGCTATCAGCCGTCATCAGCCAGGATAGCTTGACTCCAGTGGCGTAGTGAGCACGGGACCCATGTCTGGGCATACCCATCCCACTTAGGGCAAAAAGCGTTACAACAAACAAATGATGGACGGAATGCTGACAATGCAAACATTCTCCCCCAGTCAAGAGATCTGGGTTAAATCCATCGTTCTTTTGCCCACTACGCCACCCCAGTTCAGACATGGCCATATGCAAATCAGTCTTGACCCTGTGCCTCATGGGAACAGTCCAGCCCGAACTGCCAAGCCATGTCTTCCCTGGACCGGAATCAAGCATCCTAGGACCGGTTTCTGGCTATCAGCCGTCATCAGCCAGGATAGCTTGACTCCAGTGGCGTAGTGAGCACGGGACCCACGTCTGGGCATACCCATCCCACTTAGGGCGAAAAGCGTTACAACAAACAAATGATGGACGGAATGCTGACAATGCAAACATTCTCCCCCAGTCAAGAGATCTGGGTTAAATCCATCGTTCTTTTGCCCACTACGCCACCCCAGTTCAGACATGGCCATATGCAAATCAGTCTTGACCCTGTGCCTCATGGGAACAGTCCAGCCCGAACTGCCAAGCCATGTCTTCCCTGGACCGGAATCAAGCATCCTAGGACCGGTTTCTGGCTATCAGCCGTCATCAGCCAGGATAGCTTGACTCCAGTGGCGTAGTGAGCACGGGACCCACGTCTGGGCATACCCATCCCACTTAGGGCGAAAAGCGTTACAACAAACAAATGATGGACGGAATGCTGACAATGCAAACATTCTCCCCCAGTCAAGAGATCTGGGTTAAATCCATCGTTCTTTTGCCCACTACGCCACCCCAGTTCAGACATGGCCATATGCAAATCAGTCTTGACCCTGTGCCTCATGGGAACAGTCCAGCCCGAACTGCCAAGCCATGTCTTCCCTGGACCGGAATCAAGCATTCTAGGACCGGTTTCTGGCTATCAGCCGTCATCAGCCAGGATAGCTTGACTCCAGTGGCGTAGTGAGCACGGGACCCACATCTGGGCATACCCATCCCACTTAGGGCGAAAAGCGTTACAACAAACAAATGATGGACGGAATGCTGACAATGCAAACATTCTCCCCCAGTCAAGAGATCTGGGTTAAATCCATCGTTCTTTTGCCCACTACGCCACCCCAGTTCAGACATGGCCACATGCAAATCAGTCTTGACCCTGTGCCTCATGGGAACAGTCCAGCCCGAACTGCCAAGCCATGTCTTCCCTGGACCGGAATCAAGCATCCTAGGACCGGTTTCTGGCTATCAGCCGTCATCAGCCAGGATAGCTTGACTCCAGTGGCGTAGTGAGCACGGGACCCACGTCTGGGCATACCCATCCCACTTAGGGCGAAAAGCGTTACAACAAACAAATGATGGACGGAATGCTGACAATGCAAACATTCTCCCCCAGTCAAGAGATCTGGGTTAAATCCATCGTTCTTTTGCCCACTACGCCACCCCAGTTCAGACATGGCCATATGCAAATCAGTCTTGACCCTGTGCCTCATGGGAACAGTCCAGCCCGAACTGCCAAGCCATGTCTTCCCTGGACCGGAATCAAGCATCCTAGGACCGGTTTCTGGCTATCAGCCAGGATAGCTTGACTCCAGTGGCGTAGTGAGCACGGGACCCACGTCTGGGCATACCCATCCCACTTAGGGCGAAAAGCGTTACAACAAACAAATGATGGACGGAATGCTGACAATGCAAACATTCTCCCCAGTCAAGAGATCTGGGTTAAATCCATCGTTCTTTTGCCCACTACGCCACCCCAGTTCAGACATGGCCATATGCAAATCAGTCTTGACCCTGTGCCTCATGGGAACAGTCCAGCCCGAACTGCCAAGCCATGTCTTCCCTGGACCGGAATCAAGCATCCTAGGACCGGTTTCTGGCTATCAGCCGTCATCAGCCAGGATAGCTTGACTCCAGTGGCGTAGTGAGCACGGGACCCACGTCTGGGCATACCCATCCCACTTAGGGCGAAAAGCGTTACAACAAACAAATGATGGACGGAATGCTGACAATGCAAACATTCTCCCCCAGTCAAGAGATCTGGGTTAAATCCATCGTTCTTTTGCCCACTACGCCACCCCAGTTCAGACATGGCCATATGCAAATCAGTCTTGACCCTGTGCCTCATGGGAACAGTCCAGCCCGAACTGCCAAGCCATGTCTTCCCTGGACCGGAATCAAGCATCCTAGGACCGGTTTCTGGCTATCAGCCGTCATCAGCCAGGATAGCTTGACTCCAGTGGCGTAGTGAGCACGGGACCCACATCTGGGCATACCCATCCCACTTAGGGCGAAAAGCGTCACAACAAACAAATGATGGACGGAATGCTGACAATGCAAACATTCTCCCCCAGTCAAGAGATCTGGGTTAAATCCATCGTTCTTTTGCCCACTACGCCACCCCAGTTCAGACATGGCCATATGCAAATCAGTCTTGACCCTTTGCCTCATGGGAACAGTCCAGCCCGAACTGCCAAGCCATGTCTTCCCTGGACCGGAATCAAGCATCCTAGGACCGGTTTCTGGCTATCAGCCGTCATCAGCCAGGATAGCTTGACTCCAGTGGCGTAGTGAGCACGGGACCCACGTCTGGGCATACCCATCCCACTTAGGGCGAAAAGCGTTACAACAAACAAATGATGGACGGAATGCTGACAATGCAAACATTCTCCCCCAGTCAAGAGATCTGGGTTAAATCCATCGTTCTTTTGCCCACTACGCCACCCCAGTTCAGACATGGCCATATGCAAATCAGTCTTGACCCTGTGCCTCATGGGAACAGTCCAGCCCGAACTGCCAAGCCATGTCTTCCCTGGACCGGAATCAAGCATCCTAGGACCGGTTTCTGGCTATCAGCCAGGATAGCTTGACTCCAGTGGCGTAGTGAGCACGGGACCCACGTCTGGGCATACCCATCCCACTTAGGGCGAAAAGCGTTACAACAAACAAATGATGGACGGAATGCTGACAATGCAAACATTCTCCCCAGTCAAGAGATCTGGGTTAAATCCATCGTTCTTTTGCCCACTACGCCACCCCAGTTCCGACATGGCCATATGCAAATCAGTCTTGACCCTGTGCCTCATGGGAACAGTCCAGCCCGAACTGCCAAGCCATGTCTTCCCTGGACCGGAATCAAGCATCCTAGGACCGGTTTCTGGCTATCAGCCGTCATCAGCCAGGATAGCTTGACTCCAGTGGCGTAGTGAGCACGGGACCCACGTCTGGGCATACCCATCCCACTTAGGGCGAAAAGCGTTACAACAAACAAATGATGGACGGAATGCTGACAATGCAAACATTCTCCCCCAGTCAAGAGATCTGTGTTAAATCCATCGTTCTTTTGCCCACTACGCCACCCCAGTTCAGACATGGCCATATGCAAATCAGTCTTGACCCTGTGCCTCATGGGAACAGTCCAGCCCGAACTGCCAAGCCATGTCTTCCCTGGACCGGAATCAAGCATCCTAGGACCGGTTTCTGGCTATCAGCCGTCATCAGCCAGGATAGCTTGACTCCAGTGGCGTAGTGAGCACGGGACCCACGTCTGGGCATACCCATCCCACTTAGGGCGAAAAGCGTTACAACAAACAAATGATGGACGGAATGCTGACAATGCAAACCTTCTCCCCCAGTCAAGAGATCTGGGTTAAATCCATCGTTCTTTTGCCCACTACGCCACCCCAGTTCAGACATGGCCATATGCAAATCAGTCTTGACCCTGTGCCTCATGGGAACAGTCCAGCCCGAACTGCCAAGCCATGTCTTCCCTGGACCGGAATCAAGCATCCTAGGACCGGTTTCTGGCTATCAGCCGTCATCAGCCAGGATAGCTTGACTCCAGTGGCGTAGTGAGCACGGGACCCACATCTGGGCATACCCATCCCACTTAGGGCGAAAAGCGTTACAACAAACAAATGATGGACGGAATGCTGACAATGCAAACATTCTCCCCCAGTCAAGAGATCTGGGTTAAATCCATCGTTCTTTTGCCCACTACGCCACCCCAGTTCAGACATGGCCATATGCAAATCAGTCTTGACCCTTTGCCTCATGGGAACAGTCCAGCCCGAACTGCCAAGCCATGTCTTCCCTGGACCGGAATCAAGCATCCTAGGACCGGTTTCTGGCTATCAGCCGTCATCAGCCAGGATAGCTTGACTCCAGTGGCGTAGTGAGCACGGGACCCACGTCTGGGCATACCCATCCCACTTAGGGCGAAAAGCGTTACAACAAACAAATGATGGACGGAATGCTGACAATGCAAACATTCTCCCCCAGTCAAGAGATCTGGGTTAAATCCATCGTTCTTTTGCCCACTACGCCACCCCAGTTCAGACATGGCCATATGCAAATCAGTCTTGACCCTGTGCCTCATGGGAACAGTCCAGCCCGAACTGCCAAGCCATGTCTTCCCTGGACCGGAATCAAGCATCCTAGGACCGGTTTCTGGCTATCAGCCAGGATAGCTTGACTCCAGTGGCGTAGTGAGCACGGGACCCACGTCTGGGCATACCCATCCCACTTAGGGCGAAAAGCGTTACAACAAACAAATGATGGACGGAATGCTGACAATGCAAACATTCTCCCCAGTCAAGAGATCTGGGTTAAATCCATCGTTCTTTTGCCCACTACGCCACCCCAGTTCAGACATGGCCATATGCAAATCAGTCTTGACCCTGTGCCTCATGGGAACAGTCCAGCCCGAACTGCCAAGCCATGTCTTCCCTGGACCGGAATCAAGCATCCTAGGACCGGTTTCTGGCTATCAGCCGTCATCAGCCAGGATAGCTTGACTCCAGTGGCGTAGTGAGCACGGGACCCACGTCTGGGCATACCCATCCCACTTAGGGCGAAAAGCGTTACAACAAACAAATGATGGACGGAATGCTGACAATGCAAACATTCTCCCCCAGTCAAGAGATCTGGGTTAAATCCATCGTTCTTTTGCCCACTACGCCACCCCAGTTCAGACATGGCCATATGCAAATCAGTCTTGACCCTGTGCCTCATGGGAACAGTCCAGCCCGAACTGCCAAGCCATGTCTTCCCTGGACCGGAATCAAGCATTCTAGGACCGGTTTCTGGCTATCAGCCGTCATCAGCCAGGATAGCTTGACTCCAGTGGCGTAGTGAGCACGGGACCCACATCTGGGTATACCCATCCCACTTAGGGCGAAAAGCGTTACAACAAACAAATGATGGACGGAATGCTGACAATGCAAACATTCTCCCCCAGTCAAGAGATCTGGGTTAAATCCATCATTCTTTTGCCCACTACGCCACCCCAGTTCAGACATGGCCATATGCAAATCAGTCTTGACCCTGTGCCTCATGGGAACAGTCCAGCCCGAACTGCCAAGCCGTGTCTTCCCTGGACCGGAATCAAGCATCCTAGGACCGGTTTCTGGCTATCAGCCGTCATCAGCCAGGATAGCTTGACTCCAGGGGCGTAGTGAGCACGGGACCCATGTCTGGGCATACCCATCCCACTTAGGGCGAAAAGCGTTACAACAAACAAATGATGGACGGAATGCTGACAATGCAAACATTCTCCCCAGTCAAGAGATCTGGG
Source organism: Triturus cristatus (assembly GCF_964204655.1). Lineage (NCBI taxonomy): Eukaryota > Metazoa > Chordata > Amphibia > Caudata > Salamandridae > Triturus > Triturus cristatus. The sequence continues at coordinate 1,246,200,163 of NC_140590.1, read as the reverse complement.
TTAAATCCATCGTTCTTTTGCCCACTACGCCACCCCAGTTCAGACATGGCCATATGCAAATCAGTCTTGACCCTGTGCCTCATGGGAACAGTCCAGCCCGAACTGCCAAGCCATGTCTTCCCTGGACCGGAATCAAGCATCCTAGGACCGGTTTCTGGCTATCAGCCGTCATCAGCCAGGATAGCTTGACTCCAGTGGCGTAGTGAGCACGGGACCCACGTCTGGGCATACCCATCCCACTTAGGGCGAAAAGCGTTACAACAAACAAATGATGGACGGAATGCTGACAATGCAAACATTCTCCCCCAGTCAAGAGATCTGTGTTAAATCCATCGTTCTTTTGCCCACTACGCCACCCCAGTTCAGACATGGCCATATGCAAATCAGTCTTGACCCTGTGCCTCATGGGAACAGTCCAGCCCGAACTGCCAAGCCATGTCTTCCCTGGACCGGAATCAAGCATCCTAGGACCGGTTTCTGGCTATCAGCCGTCATCAGCCAGGATAGCTTGACTCCAGTGGCGTAGTGAGCACGGGACCCACGTCTGGGCATACCCATCCCACTTAGGGCGAAAAGCGTTACAACAAACAAATGATGGACGGAATGCTGACAATGCAAACATTCTCCCTCAGTCAAGAGATCTGGGTTAAATCCATCGTTCTTTTGCCCACTACGCCACCCCAGTTCAGACATGGCCATATGCAAATCAGTCTTGACCCTGTGCCTCATGGGAACAGTCCAGCCCGAACTGCCAAGCCATGTCTTCCCTGGACCGGAATCAAGCATCCTAGGACCGGTTTCTGGCTATCAGCCGTCATCAGCCAGGATAGCTTGACTCCAGTGGCGTAGTGAGCACGGGACCCACATCTGGGCATACCCATCCCACTTAGGGCGAAAAGCGTTACAACAAACAAATGATGGACGGAATGCTGACAATGCAAACATTCTCCCCCAGTCAAGAGATCTGGGTTAAATCCATCGTTCTTTTGCCCACTACGCCACCCCAGTTCAGACATGGCCATATGCAAATCAGTCTTGACCCTTTGCCTCATGGGAACAGTCCAGCCCGAACTGCCAAGCCATGTCTTCCCTGGACCGGAATCAAGCATCCTAGGACCGGTTTCTGGCTATCAGCCGTCATCAGCCAGGATAGCTTGACTCCAGTGGCGTAGTGAGCACGGGACCCACGTCTGGGCATACCCATCCCACTTAGGGCGAAAAGCGTTACAACAAACAAATGATGGACTGAATGCTGACAATGCAAACATTCTCCCCCAGTCAAGAGATCTGGGTTAAATCCATCGTTCTTTTGCCCACTACGCCACCCCAGTTCAGACATGGCCATATGCAAATCAGTCTTGACCCTGTGCCTCATGGGAACAGTCCAGCCCGAACTGCCAAGCCATGTCTTCCCTGGACCGGAATCAAGCATCCTAGGACCGGTTTCTGGCTATCAGCCAGGATAGCTTGACTCCAGTGGCGTAGTGAGCACGGGACCCACGTCTGGGCATACCCATCCCACTTAGGGCGAAAGCGTTACAACAAACAAATGATGGACGGAATGCTGACAATGCAAACATTCTCCCCAGTCAAGAGATCTGGGTTAAATCCATCGTTCTTTTGCCCACTACGCCACCCCAGTTCAGACATGGCCATATGCAAATCAGTCTTGACCCTGTGCCTCATGGGAACAGTCCAGCCCGAACTGCCAAGCCATGTCTTCCCTGGACCGGAATCAAGCATCCTAGGACCGGTTTCTGGCTATCAGCCGTCATCAGCCAGGATAGCTTGACTCCAGTGGCGTAGTGAGCACGGGACCCACGTCTGGGCATACCCATCCCACTTAGGGCGAAAAGCGTTACAACAAACAAATGATGGACGGAATGCTGACAATGCAAACATTCTCCCCCAGTCAAGAGATCTGGGTTAAATCCATCGTTCTTTTGCCCACTACGCCACCCCAGTTCAGACATGGCCATATGCAAATCAGTCTTGACCCTGTGCCTCATGGGAACAGTCCAGCCCGAACTGCCAAGCCATGTCTTCCCTGGACCGGAATCAAGCATCCTAGGACCGGTTTCTGGCTATCAGCCGTCATCAGCCAGGATAGCTTGACTCCAGTGGCGTAGTCAGCACGGGACCCACGTCTGGGCATACCCATCCCACTTAGGGCGAAAAGCGTTACAATAAACAAATGATGGACGGAATGCTGACAATGCAAACATTCTCCCCCAGTCAAGAGATCTGGGTTAAATCCATCGTTCTTTTGCCCACTACGCCGCCCCAGTTCAGACATGGCCATATGCAAATCAGTCTTGACCCTGTGCCTCATGGGAACAGTCCAGCCCGAACTGCCAAGCCATGTCTTCCCTGGACCGGAATCAAGCATTCTAGGACCGGTTTCTGGCTATCAGCCGTCATCAGCCAGGATAGCTTGACTCCAGTGGCGTAGTGAGCACGGGACCCACATCTGGGCATACCCATCCCACTTAGGGCGAAAAGCGTTACAACAAACAAATGATGGACGGAATGCTGACAATGCAAACATTCTCCCCCAGTCAAGAGATCTGGGTTAAATCCATCGTTCTTTTGCCCACTACGCCACCCCAGTTCAGACATGGCCATATGCAAATCAGTCTTGACCCTGTGCCTCATGGGAACAGTCCAGCCCGAACTGCCAAGCCATGTCTTCCCTGGACCGGAATCAAGCATCCTAGGACCGGTTTCTGGCTATCAGCCGTCATCAGCCAGGATAGCTTGACTCCAGTGGCGTAGTGAGCACGGGACCCATGTCTGGGCATACCCATCCCACTTAGGGCGAAAAGCGTTACAACAAACAAATGATGGACGGAATGCTGACAATGCAAACATTCTCCCCCAGTCAAGAGATCTGGGTTAAATCCATCGTTCTTTTGCCCACTACGCCACCCCAGTTCAGACATGGCCATATGCAAATCAGTCTTGACCCTGTGCCTCATGGGAACAGTCCAGCCCGAACTGCCAAGCCATGTCTTCCCTGGACCGGAATCAAGCATCCTAGGACCGGTTTCTGGCTATCAGCCAGGATAGCTTGACTCCAGTGGCGTAGTGAGCATGGGACCCACGTCTGGGCATACCCATCCCACTTAGGGCGAAAAGCGTTACAACAAACAAATGATGGACGGAATGCTGACAATGCAAACATTCTCCCCAGTCAAGAGATCTGGGTTAAATCCATCGTTCTTTTGCCCACTACGCCACCCCAGTTCAGACATGGCCATATGCAAATCAGTCTTGACCCTGTGCCTCATGGGAACAGTCCAGCCCGAACTGCCAAGCCATGTCTTCCCTGGACCGGAATCAAGCATCCTAGGACCGGTTTCTGGCTATCAGCCGTCATCAGCCAGGATAGCTTGACTCCAGTGGTGTAGTGAGCACGGGACCCACGTCTGGGCATACCCATCCCACTTAGGGCGAAAAGCGTTACAACAAACAAATGATGGACGGAATGCTGACAATGCAAACATTCTCCCCCAGTCAAGAGATCTGGGTTAAATCCATCGTTCTTTTGCCCACTACGCCACCCCAGTTCAGACATGGCCATATGCAAATCAGTCTTGACCCTGTGCCTCATGGGAACAGTCCAGCCCGAACTGCCAAGCCATGTCTTCCCTGGACCGGAATCAAGCATCCTAGGACCGGTTTCTGGCTATCAGCCGTCATCAGCCAGGATAGCTTGACTCCAGTGGCGTAGTGAGCACGGGACCCACGTCTGGGCATACCCATCCCACTTAGGGCGAAAAGCGTTACAACAAACAAATAATGCACGGAATGCTGAAAATGCAAACATTCTCCCCCAGTCAAGAGATCTGGGTTAAATCCATTGTTCTTTTGCCCACTACGCCACCCCAGTTCAGACATGGCCATATGCAAATCAGTCTTGACCCTGTGCCTCTTGGGAACAGTCCAGCCCGAACTGCCAAGCCATGTCTTCCCTGGACCGGAATCAAGCATCCTAGGACCGGTTTCTGGCTATCAGCCGTCATCAGCCAGGATAGCTTGACTCCAGTGGCGTAGTGAGCACGGGACCCACGTCTGGGCATACCCATCCCACTTAGGGCGAAAAGCGTTACAACAAACAAATGATGGACGGAATGCTGACAATGCAAACATTCTCCCCCAGTCAAGAGATCTGGGTTAAATCCATCGTTCTTTTGCCCACTACGCCACCCCAGTTCAGACATGGCCATATGCAAATCAGTCTTGACCCTGTGCCTCATGGGAACAGTCCAGCCCGAACTGCCAAGCCATGTCTTCCCTGGACCGGAATCAAGCATCCTAGGACCGGTTTCTGGCTATCAGCCAGGATAGCTTGACTCCAGTGGCGTAGTGAGCACGGGACCCACGTCTGGGCATACCCATCCCACTTAGGGCGAAAAGCGTTACAACAAACAAATGATGGACGGAATGCTGACAATGCAAACATTCTCCCCAGTCAAGAGATCTGGGTTAAATCCATCGTTCTTTTGCCCACTACGCCACCCCAGTTCAGACATGGCCATATGCAAATCAGTCTTGACCCTGTGCCTCATGGGAACAGTCCAGCCCGAACTGCCAAGCCATGTCTTCCCTGGACCGGAATCAAGCATCCTAGGACCGGTTTCTGGCTATCAGCCGTCATCAGCCAGGATAGCTTGACTCCAGTGGCGTAGTGAGCACGGGACCCACATCTGGGCATACCCATCCCACTTAGGGCGAAAAGCGTTACAACAAACAAATGATGGACGGAATGCTGACAATGCAAACATTCTCCCCCAGTCAAGAGATCTGGGTTAAATCCATCGTTCTTTTGCCCACTACGCCACCCCAGTTCAGACATGGCCATATGCAAATCAGTCTTGACCCTTTGCCTCATGGGAACAGTCCAGCCCGAACTGCCAAGCCATGTCTTCCCTGGACCGGAATCAAGCATCCTAGGACCGGTTTCTGGCTATCAGCCGTCATCAGCCAGGATAGCTTGTCTCCAGTGGCGTAGTGAGCACGGGACCCACGTCTGGGCAAACCCATCCAACTTAGGGCGAAAAGCGTTACAACAAACAAATGATGGACGGAATGCTGACAATGCAAACATTCTCCCCCAGTCAAGAGATCTGGGTTAAATCCATCGTTCTTTTGCCCACTACGCCACCCCAGTTCAGACATGGCCATATGCAAATCAGTCTTGACCCTGTGCCTCATGGGAACAGTCCAGCCCGAACTGCCAAGCCATGTCTTCCCTGGACCGGAATCAAGCATCCTAGGACCGGTTTCTGGCTATCAGCCAGGATAGCTTGACTCCAGTGGCGTAGTGAGCACGGGACCCACGTCTGGGCATACCCATCCCACTTAGGGCGAAAAGCGTTACAACAAACAAATGATGGACGGAATGCTGACAATGCAAACATTCTCCCCAGTCAAGAGATCTGGGTTAAATCCATCGTTCTTTTGCCCACTACGCCACCCCAGTTCAGACATGGCCATATGCAAATCAGTCTTGACCCTGTGCCTCATGGGAACAGTCCAGCCCGAACTGCCAAGCCATGTCTTCCCTGGACCGGAATCAAGCATCCTAGGACCGGTTTCTGGCTATCAGCCGTCATCAGCCAGGATAGCTTGACTCCAGTGGCGTAGTGAGCACGGGACCCACGTCTGGGCATACCCATCCCACTTAGGGCGAAAAGCGTTACAACAAACAAATGATGGACGGAATGCTGACAATGCAAACATTCTCCCCCAGTCAAGAGATCTGGGTTAAATCCATCGTTCTTTTGCCCACTACGCCACCCCAGTTCAGACATGGCCATATGCAAATCAGTCTTGACCCTGTGCCTCATGGGAACAGTCCAGCCCGAACTGCCAAGCCATGTCTTCCCTGGACCGGAATCAAGCATCCTAGGACCGGTTTCTGGCTATCAGCCGTCATCAGCCAGGATAGCTTGACTCCAGTGGCGTAGTGAGCACGGGACCCACGTCTGGGCATACCCATCCCACTTAGGGCGAAAAGCGTTACAACAAACAAATGATGGACGGAATGCTGACAATGCAAACATTCTCCCCCAGTCAAGAGATCTGGGTTAAATCCATCGTTCTTTTGCCCACTACGCCACCCCAGTTCAGACATTGCCATATGCAAATCAGTCTTGACCCTGTGCCTCATGGGAACAGTCCAGCCCGAACTGCCAAGCCATGTCTTCCCTGGACCGGAATCAAGCATCCTAGGACCGGTTTCTGGCTATCAGCCGTCATCAGCCAGGATAGCTTGACTCCAGTGGCGTAGTGAGCACGGGACCCACATCTGGGCATACCCATCCCACTTAGGGCGAAAAGCGTTACAACAAACAAATGATGGACGGAATGCTGACAATGCAAACATTCTCCCCCAGTCAAGAGATCTGGGTTAAATCCATCGTTCTTTTGCCCACTACGCCACCCCAGTTCAGACATGGCCATATGCAAATCAGTCTTGACCCTTTGCCTCATGGGAACAGTCCAGCCCGAACTGCCAAGCCATGTCTTCCCTGGACCGGAATCAAGCATCCTAGGACCGGTTTCTGGCTATCAGCCGTCATCAGCCAGGATAGCTTGACTCCAGTGGCGTAGTGAGCACGGGACCCACGTCTGGGCATACCCATCCCACTTAGGGCGAAAAGCGTTACAACAAACAAATGATGGACGGAATGCTGACAATGCAAACATTCTCCCCCAGTCAAGAGATCTGGGTTAAATCCATCGTTCTTTTGCCCACTACGCCACCCCAGTTCAGACATGGCCATATGCAAATCAGTCTTGACCCTGTGCCTCATGGGAACAGTCCAGCCCGAACTGCCAAGCCATGTCTTCCCTGGACCGGAATCAAGCATCCTAGGACCGGTTTCTGGCTATCAGCCAGGATAGCTTGACTCCAGTGGCGTAGTGAGCACGGGACCCACGTCTGGGCATACCCATCCCACTTAGGGCGAAAAGCGTTACAACAAACAAATGATGGACGGAATGCTGACAATGCAAACATTCTCCCCAGTCAAGAGATCTGGGTTAAATCCATCGTTCTTTTGCCCACTACGCCACCCCAGTTCAGACATGGCCATATGCAAATCAGTCTTGACCCTGTGCCTCATGGGAACAGTCCAGCCCGAACTGCCAAGCCATGTCTTCCCTGGACCGGAATCAAGCATCCTAGGACCGGTTTCTGGCTATCAGCCGTCATCAGCCAGGATAGCTTGACTCCAGTGGCGTAGTGAGCACGGGACCCACGTCTGGGCATACCCATCCCACTTAGGGCGAAAAGCGTTACAACAAACAAATGATGGACGGAATGCTGACAATGCAAACATTCTCCCCCAGTCAAGAGATCTGTGTTAAATCCATCGTTCTTTTGCCCACTACGCCACCCCAGTTCAGACATGGCCATATGCAAATCAGTCTTGACCCTGTGCCTCATGGGAACAGTCCAGCCCGAACTGCCAAGCCATGTCTTCCCTGGACCGGAATCAAGCATCCTAGGACCGGTTTCTGGCTATCAGCCGTCATCAGCCAGGATAGCTTGACTCCAGTGGCGTAGTGAGCACAGGACCCACGTCTGGGCATACCCATCCCACTTAGGGCGAAAAGCGTTACAACAAACAAATGATGGACGGAATGCTGACAATGCAAACATTCTCCCCCAGTCAAGAGATCTGGGTTAAATCCATCGTTCTTTTGCCCACTACGCCACCCCAGTTCAGACATGGCCATATGCAAATCAGTCTTGACCCTGTGCCTCATGGGAACAGTCCAGCCCGAACTGCCAAGCCATGTCTTCCCTGGACCGGAATCAAGCATCCTAGGACCGGTTTCTGGCTATCAGCCAGGATAGCTTGACTCCAGTGGCGTAGTGAGCACGGGACCCACGTCTGGGCATACCCATCCCACTTAGGGCGAAAAGCGTTACAACAAACAAATAATGGACGGAATGCTGACAATGCAAACATTCTCCCCAGTCAAGAGATCTGGGTTAAATCCATCGTTCTTTTGCCCACTACGCCACCCCAGTTCAGACATGGCCATATGCAAATCAGTCTTGACCCTGTGCCTCATGGGAACAGTCCAGCCCGAACTGCCAAGCCATGTCTTCCCTGGACCGGAATCAAGCATCCTAGGACCGGTTTCTGGCTATCAGCCGTCATCAGCCAGGATAGCTTGACTCCAGTGGCGTAGTGAGCACGGGACCCACGTCTGGGCATACCCATTCCACTTAGGGCGAAAAGCGTTACAACAAACAAATGATGGACGGAATGCTGACAATGCAAACATTCTCCCCCAGTCAAGAGATCTGGGTTAAATCCATCGTTCTTTTGCCCACTACGCCACCCCAGTTCAGACATGGCCATATGCAAATCAGTCTTGACCCTTTGCCTCATGGGAACAGTCCAGCCCGAACTGCCAAGCCATGTCTTCCCTGGACCGGAATCAAGCATCCTAGGACCGGTTTCTGGCTATCAGCCGTCATCAGCCAGGATAGCTTGACTCCAGTGGCGTAGTGAGCACGGGACCCACGTCTGGGCAAACCCATCCAACTTAGGGCGAAAAGCGTTACAACAAACAAATGATGGACGGAATGCTGACAATGCAAACATTCTCCCCCAGTCAAGAGATCTGGGTTAAATCCATCGTTCTTTTGCCCACTACGCCACCCCAGTTCAGACATGGCCATATGCAAATCAGTCTTGACCCTGTGCCTCATGGGAACAGTCCAGCCCGAACTGCCAAGCCATGTCTTCCCTGGACCGGAATCAAGCATCCTAGGACCGGTTTCTGGCTATCAGCCAGGATAGCTTGACTCCAGTGGCGTAGTGAGCACGGGACCCACGTCTGGGCATACCCATCCCACTTAGGGCGAAAAGCGTTACAACAAACAAATGATGGACGGAATGCTGACAATGCAAACATTCTCCCCAGTCAAGAGATCTGGGTTAAATCCATCGTTCTTTTGCCCACTACGCCACCCCAGTTCAGACATGGCCATATGCAAATCAGTCTTGACCCTGTGCCTCATGGGAACAGTCCAGCCCGAACTGCCAAGCCATGTCTTCCCTGGACCGGAATCAAGCATCCTAGGACCGGTTTCTGGCTATCAGCCGTCATCAGCCAGGATAGCTTGACTCCAGTGGCGTAGTGAGCACGGGACCCACGTCTGGGCATACCCATCCCACTTAGGGCGAAAAGCGTTACAACAAACAAATGATGGACGGAATGCTGACAATGCAAACATTCTCCCCCAGTCAAGAGATCTGGGTTAAATCCATCGTTCTTTTGCCCACTATGCCACCCCAGTTCAGACATGGCCATATGCAAATCAGTCTTGACCCTGTGCCTCATGGGAACAGTCCAGCCCGAACTGCCAAGCCATGTCTTCCCTGGACCGGAATCAAGCATCCTAGGACCGGTTTCTGGCTATCAGCCGTCATCAGCCAGGATAGCTTGACTCCAGTGGCGTAGTGAGCACGGGACCCACGTCTGGGCATACCCATCCCACTTAGGGCGAAAAGCGTTACAACAAACAAATGATGGACGGAATGCTGACAATGCAAACATTCTCCCCCAGTCAAGAGATCTGGGTTAAATCCATCGTTCTTTTGCCCACTACGCCACCCCAGTTCAGACATGGCCATATGCAAATCAGTCTTGACCCTGTGCCTCATGGGAACAGTCCAGCCCGAACTGCCAAGCCATGTCTTCCCTGGACCGGAATCAAGCATCCTAGGACCGGTTTCTGGCTATCAGCCGTCATCAGCCAGGATAGCTTGACTCCAGTGGCGTAGTGAGCACGGGACCCACATCTGGGCATACCCATCCCACTTAGGGCGAAAAGCGTTACAACAAACAAATGATGGACGGAATGCTGACAATGCAAACATTCTCCCCCAGTCAAGAGATCTGGGTTAAATCCATCGTTCTTTTGCCCACTACGCCACCCCAGTTCAGACATGGCCATATGCAAATCAGTCTTGACCCTTTGCCTCATGGGAACAGTCCAGCCCGAACTGCCAAGCCATGTCTTCCCTGGACCGGAATCAAGCATCCTAGGACCGGTTTCTGGCTATCAGCCGTCATCAGCCAGGATAGCTTGACTCCAGTGGCGTAGTGAGCACGGGACCCACGTCTGGGCATACCCATCCCACTTAGGGCGAAAAGCGTTACAACAAACAAATGATTAGACGGAATGCTGACAATGCAAACATTCTCCCCCAGTCAAGAGATCTGGGTTAAATCCATCGTTCTTTTGCCCACTACGCCACCCCAGTTCAGACATGGCCATATGCAAATCAGTCTTGACCCTGTGCCTCATGGGAACAGTCCAGCCCGAACTGCCAAGCCATGTCTTCCCTGGACCGGAATCAAGCATCCTAGGACCGGTTTCTGGCTATCAGCCAGGATAGCTTGACTCCAGTGGCGTAGTGAGCACGGCACCCACGTCTGGGCATACCCATCCCACTTAGGGCGAAAAGCGTTACAACAAACAAATGATGGACGGAATGCTGACAATGCAAACATTCTCCCCAGTCAAGAGATCTGGGTTAAATCCATCGTTCTTTTGCCCACTACGCCACCCCAGTTCAGACATGGCCATATGCAAATCAGTCTTGACCCTGTGCCTCATGGGAACAGTCCAGCCCGAACTGCCAAGCCATGTCTTCCCTGGACCGGAATCAAGCATCCTAGGACCGGTTTCTGGCTATCAGCCGTCATCAGCCAGGATAGCTTGACTCCAGTGGCGTAGTGAGCACGGGACCCACGTCTGGGCATACCCATCCCACTTAGGGCGAAAAGCGTTACAACAAACAAATGATGGACGGAATGCTGACAATGCAAACATTCTCCCCCAGTCAAGAGATCTGTGTTAAATCCATCGTTCTTTTGCCCACTACGCCACCCCAGTTCAGACATGGCCATATGCAAATCAGTCTTGACCCTGTGCCTCATGGGAACAGTCCAGCCCGAACTGCCAAGCCATGTCTTCCCTGGACCGGAATCAAGCATCCTAGGACCGGTTTCTGGCTATCAGCCGTCATCAGCCAGGATAGCTTGACTCCAGTGGCGTAGTGAGCACAGGACCCACGTCTGGGCATACCCATCCCACTTAGGGCGAAAAGCGTTACAACAAACAAATGATGGACGGAATGCTGACAATGCAAACATTCTCCCCCAGTCAAGAGATCTGGGTTAAATCCATCGTTCTTTTGCCCACTACGCCACCCCAGTTCAGACATGGCCATATGCAAATCAGTCTTGACCCTGTGCCTCATGGGAACAGTCCAGCCCGAACTGCCAAGCCATGTCTTCCCTGGACCGGAATCAAGCATCCTAGGACCGGTTTCTGGCTATCAGCCAGGATAGCTTGACTCCAGTGGCGTAGTGAGCACGGGACCCACGTCTGGGCATACCCATCCCACTTAGGGCGAAAAGCGTTACAACAAACAAATGATGGACGGAATGCTGACAATGCAAACATTCTCCCCAGTCAAGAGATCTGGGTTAAATCCATCGTTCTTTTGCCCACTACGCCACCCCAGTTCAGACATGGCCATATGCAAATCAGTCTTGACCCTGTGCCTCATGGGAACAGTCCAGCCCGAACTGCCAAGCCATGTCTTCCCTGGACCGGAATCAAGCATCCTAGGACCGGTTTCTGGCTATCAGCCGTCATCAGCCAGGATAGCTTGACTCCAGTGGCGTAGTGAGCACGGGACCCAGGTCTGGGCATACCCATCCCACTTAGGGCGAAAAGCGGTACAACAAACAAATGATGGACGGAATGCTGACAATGCAAACATTCTCCCCCAGTCAAGAGATCTGGGTTAAATCCATCGTTCTTTTGCCCACTACGCCACCCCAGTTCAGACATGGCCATATGCAAATCAGTCTTGACCCTGTGCCTCATGGGAACAGTCCAGCCCGAACTGCCAAGCCATGTCTTCCCTGGACCGGAATCAAGCATCCTAGGACCGGTTTCTGGCTATCAGCCGTCATCAGCCAGGATAGCTTGACTCCAGTGGCGTAGTGAGCACGGGACCCACGTCTTGGCATACCCATCCCACTTAGGGCGAAAAGCGTTACAACAAACAAATGATGGACGGAATGCTGACAATGCAAACATTCTCCCCCAGTCAAGAGATCTGGGTTAAATCCATCGTTCTTTTGCCCACTACGCCACCCCAGTTCAGACATGGCCATATGCAAATCAGTCTTGACCCTGTGCCTCATGGGAACAGTCCAGCCCGAACTGCCAAGCCATGTCTTCCCTGGACCGGAATCAAGCATTCTAGGACCGGTTTCTGGCTATCAGCCGTCATCAGCCAGGATAGCTTGACTCCAGTGGCGTAGTGAGCACTGGACCCACATCTGGGCATACCCATCCCACTTAGGGCGAAAAGCGTTACAACAAACAAATGATGGACGGAATGCTGACAATGCAAACATTCTCCCCCAGTCAAGAGATCTGGGTTAAATCCATCGTTCTTTTGCCCACTACGCCACCCCAGTTCAGACATGGCCATATGCAAATCAGTCTTGACCCTGTGCCTCATGGGAACAGTCCAGCCCGAACTGCCAAGCCATGTCTTCCCTGGACCGGAATCAAGCATCCTAGGACCGGTTTCTGGCTATCAGCCGTCATCAGCCAGGATAGCTTGACTCCAGTGGCGTAGTGAGCACGGGACCCATGTCTGGGCATACCCATCCCACTTAGGGCGAAAAGCGTTACAACAAACAAATGATGGACGGAATGCTGACAATGCAAACATTCTCCCCCAGTCAAGAGATCTGGGTTAAATCCATCGTTCTTTTGCCCACTACGCCACCCCAGTTCAGACATGGCCATATGCAAATCAGTCTTGACCCTGTGCCTCATGGGAACAGTCCAGCCCGAACTGCCAAGCCATGTCTTCCCTGGACCGGAATCAAGCATCCTAGGACCGGTTTCTGGCTATCAGCCGTCATCAGCCAGGATAGCTTGACTCCAGTGGCGTAGTGAGCACGGGACCCACGTCTGGGCATACCCATCCCACTTAGGGCGAAAAGCGTTACAACAAACAAATGATGGACGGAATGCTGACAATGCAAACATTCTCCCCCAGTCAAGAGATCTGGGTTAAATCCATCGTTCTTTTGCCCACTACGCCACCCCAGTTCAGACATGGCCATATGCAAATCAGTCTTGACCCTGTGCCTCATGGGAACAGTCCAGCCCGAACTGCCAAGCCATGTCTTCCCTGGACCGGAATCAAGCATTCTAGGACCGGTTTCTGGCTATCAGCCGTCATCAGCCAGGATAGCTTGACTCCAGTGGCGTAGTGAGCACGGGACCCACATCTGGGCATACCCATCCCACTTAGGGCGAAAAGCGTTACAACAAACAAATGATGGACGGAATGCTGACAATGCAAACATTCTCCCCCAGTCAAGAGATCTGGGTTAAATCCATCGTTCTTTTGCCCACTACGCCACCCCAGTTCAGACATGGCCATATGCAAATCAGTCTTGACCCTGTGCCTCATGGGAACAGTCCAGCCCGAACTGCCAAGCCATGTCTTCCCTGGACCGGAATCAAGCATCCTAGGACCGGTTTCTGGCTATCAGCCGTCATCAGCCAGGATAGCTTGACTCCAGTGGCGTAGTGAGCACGGGACCCACGTCTGGGCATACCCATCCCACTTAGGGCGAAAAGCGTTACAACAAACAAATGATGGACGGAATGCTGACAATGCAAACATTCTCCCCCAGTCAAGAGATCTGGGTTAAATCCATCGTTCTTTTGCCCACTACGCCACCCCAGTTCAGACATGGCCATATGCAAATCAGTCTTGACCCTGTGCCTCATGGGAACAGTCCAGCCCGAACTGCCAAGCCATGTCTTCCCTGGACCGGAATCAAGCATCCTAGGACCGGTTTCTGGCTATCAGCCAGGATAGCTTGACTCCAGTGGCGTAGTGAGCACGGGACCCACGTCTGGGCATACCCATCCCACTTAGGGCGAAAAGCGTTACAACAAACAAATGATGGACGGAATGCTGACAATGCAAACATTCTCCCCAGTCAAGAGATCTGGGTTAAATCCATCGTTCTTTTGCCCACTACGCCACCCCAGTTCAGACATGGCCATATGCAAATCAGTCTTGACCCTGTGCCTCATGGGAACAGTCCAGCCCGAACTGCCAAGCCATGTCTTCCCTGGACCGGAATCAAGCATCCTAGGACCGGTTTCTGGCTATCAGCCGTCATCAGCCAGGATAGCTTGACTCCAGTGGCGTAGTGAGCACGGGACCCACGTCTGGGCATACCCATCCCACTTAGGGCGAAAAGCGTTACAACAAACAAATGATGGACGGAATGCTGACAATGCAAACATTCTCCCCCAGTCAAGAGATCTGGGTTAAATCCATCGTTCTTTTGCCCACTACGCCACCCCAGTTCAGACATGGCCATATGCAAATCAGTCTTGACCCTGTGCCTCATGGGAACAGTCCAGCCCGAACTGCCAAGCCATGTCTTCCCTGGACCGGAATCAAGCATCCTAGGACCGGTTTCTGGCTATCAGCCGTCATCAGCCAGGATAGCTTGACTCCAGTGGCGTAGTGAGCACGGGACCCACGTCTGGGCATACCCATCCCACTTAGGGCGAAAAGCGTTACAACAAACAAATGATGGACGGAATGCTGACAATGCAAACATTCTCCCCCAGTCAAGAGATCTGGGTTAAATCCATCGTTCTTTTGCCCACTACGCCACCCCAGTTCAGACATGGCCATATGCAAATCAGTCTTGACCCTGTGCCTCATGGGAACAGTCCAGCCCGAACTGCCAAGCCATGTCTTCCCTGGACCGGAATCAAGCATCCTAGGACTGGTTTCTGGCTATCAGCCGTCATCAGCCAGGATAGCTTGACTCCAGTGGCGTAGTGAGCACGGGACCCACATCTGGGCATACCCATCCCACTTAGGGCGAAAAGCGTTACAACAAACAAATGATGGACGGAATGCTGACAATGCAAACATTCTCCCCCAGTCAAGAGATCTGGGTTAAATCCATCGTTCTTTTGCCCACTACGCCACCCCAGTTCAGACATGGCCATATGCAAATCAGTCTTGACCCTTTGCCTCATGGGAACAGTCCAGCCCGAACTGCCAAGCCATGTCTTCCCTGGACCGGAATCAAGCATCCTAGGACCGGTTTCTGGCTATCAGCCGTCATCAGCCAGGATAGCTTGACTCCAGTGGCGTAGTGAGCACGGGACCCACGTCTGGGCATACCCATCCCACTTAGGGCGAAAAGCGTTACAACAAACAAATGATGGACGGAATGCTGACAATGCAAACATTCTCCCCCAGTCAAGAGATCTGGGTTAAATCCATCGTTCTTTTGCCCACTACGCCACCCCAGTTCAGACATGGCCATATGCAAATCAGTCTTGACCCTGTGCCTCATGGGAACAGTCCAGCCCGAACTGCCAAGCCATGTCTTCCCTGGACCGGAATCAAGCATCCTAGGACCGGTTTCTGGCTATCAGCCAGGATAGCTTGACTCCAGTGGCGTAGTGAGCATGGGACCCACGTCTGGGCATACCCATCCCACTTAGGGCGAAAAGCGTTACAACAAACAAATGATGGACGGAATGCTGACAATGCAAACATTCTCCCCAATCAAGAGATCTGGGTTAAATCCATCGTTCTTTTGCCCACTACGCCACCCCAGTTCAGACATGGCCATATGCAAATCAGTCTTGACCCTGTGCCTCATGGGAACAGTCCAGCCCGAACTGCCAAGCCATGTCTTCCCTGGACCGGAATCAAGCATCCTAGGACCGGTTTCTGGCTATCAGCCGTCATCAGCCAGGATAGCTTGACTCCAGTGGCGTAGTGAGCACGGGACCCACGTCTGGGCATACCCATCCCACTTAGGGCGAAAAGCGTTACAACAAACAAATGATGGACGGAATGCTGACAATGCAAACATTCTCCCCCAGTCAAGAGATCTGGGTTAAATCCATCGTTCTTTTGCCCACTACGCCACCCCAGTTCAGACATGGCCATATGCAAATCAGTCTTGACCCTGTGCCTCATGGGAACAGTCCAGCCCGAACTGCCAAGCCATGTCTTCCCTGGACCGGAATCAAGCATCCTAGGACCGGTTTCTGGCTATCAGCCGTCATCAGCCAGGATAGCTTGACTCCAGTGGCGTAGTGAGCACGGGACCCACGTCTGGGCATACCCATCCCACTTAGGGCGAAAAGTGTTACAACAAACAAATGATGGACGGAATGCTGACAATGCAAACATTCTCCCCCAGTCAAGAGATCTGGGTTAAATCCATCGTTCTTTTGCCCACTACGCCACCCCAGTTCAGACATGGCCATATGCAAATCAGTCTTGACCCTTTGCCTCATGGGAACAGTCCAGCCCGAACTGCCAAGCCATGTCTTCCCTGGACCGGAATCAAGCATCCTAGGACCGGTTTCTGGCTATCAGCCAGGATAGCTTGACTCCAGTGGCGTAGTGAGCACGGGACCCACGTCTGGGCATACCCATCCCACTTAGGGCGAAAAGCGTTACAACAAACAAATGATGGACGGAATGCTGACAATGCAAACATTCTCCCCAGTCAAGAGATCTGGGTTAAATCCATCGTTCTTTTGCCCACTACGCCACCCCAGTTCAGACATGGCCATATGCAAATCAGTCTTGACCCTGTGCCTCATGGGAACAGTCCAGCCCGAACTGCCAAGCCATGTCTTCCCTGGACCGGAATCAAGCATCCTAGGACCGGTTTCTGGCTATCAGCCGTCATCAGCCAGGATAGCTTGACTCCAGTGGCGTAGTGAGCACGGGACCCACGTCTGGGCATACCCATCCCACTTAGGGCGAAAAGCGTTACAACAAACAAATGATGGACGGAATGCTGACAATGCAAACATTCTCCCCCAGTCAAGAGATCTGGGTTAAATCCATCGTTCTTTTGCCCACTACGCCACCCCAGTTCAGACATGGCCATATGCAAATCAGTCTTGACCCTGTGCCTCATGGGAACAGTCCAGCCCGAACTGCCAAGCCATGTCTTCCCTGGACCGGAATCAAGCATCCTAGGACCGGTTTCTGGCTATCAGCCGTCATCAGCCAGGATAGCTTGACTCCAGTGGCGTAGTGAGCACGGGACCCACGTCTGGGCATACCCATCCCACTTAGGGCGAAAAGCGTTACAACAAACAAATAATGCACGGAATGCTGAAAATGCAAACATTCTCCCCCAGTCAAGAGGTCTGGGTTAAATCCATTGTTCTTTTGCCCACTACGCCACCCCAGTTCAGACATGGCCATATGCAAATCAGTCTTGACCCTGTGCCTCTTGGGAACAGTCCAGCCCGAACTGCCAAGCCATGTCTTCCCTGGACCGGAATCAAGCATCCTAGGACCGGTTTCTGGCTATCAGCCGTCATCAGCCAGGATAGCTTGACTCCAGTGGCGTAGTGAGCACGGGACCCACGTCTGGGCATACCCATCCCACTTAGGGCGAAAAGCGTTACAACAAACAAATGATGGACGGAATGCTGACAATGCAAACATTCTACCCCAGTCAAGAGATCTGGGTTAAATCCATCGTTCTTTTGCCCACTACGCCACCCCAGTTCAGACATGGCCATATGCAAATCAGTCTTGACCCTGTGCCTCATGGGAACAGTCCAGCCCGAACTGCCAAGCCATGTCTTCCCTGGACCGGAATCAAGCATCCTAGGACCGGTTTCTGGCTATCAGCCAGGATAGCTTGACTCCAGTGGCGTAGTGAGCACGGGACCCACGTCTGGGCATACCCATCCCACTTAGGGCGAAAAGCGTTACAACAAACAAATGATGGACGGAATGCTGACAATGCAAACATTCTCCCCAGTCAAGAGATCTGGGTTAAATCCATCGTTCTTTTGCCCACTACGCCACCCCAGTTCAGACATGGCCATATGCAAATCAGTCTTGACCCTGTGCCTCATGGGAACAGTCCAGCCCGAACTGCCAAGCCATGTCTTCCCTGGACCGGAATCAAGCATCCTAGGACCGGTTTCTGGCTATCAGCCGTCATCAGCCAGGATAGCTTGACTCCAGTGGCGTAGTGAGCACGGGACCCACGTCTGGGCATACCCATCCCACTTAGGGCGAAAAGCGTTACAACAAACAAATGATGGACGGAATGCTGACAATGCAAACATTCTCCCCCAGTCAAGAGATCTGGGTTAAATCCATCGTTCTTTTGCCCACTACGCCACCCCAGTTCAGACATGGCCATATGCAAATCAGTCTTGACCCTGTGCCTCATGGGAACAGTCCAGCCCGAACTGCCAAGCCATGTCTTCCCTGGACCGGAATCAAGCATCCTAGGACCGGTTTCTGGCTATCAGCCGTCATCAGCCAGGATAGCTTGACTCCAGTGGCGTAGTGAGCACGGGACCCACGTCTGGGCATACCCATCCCACTTAGGGCGAAAAGCGTTACAACAAACAAATGATGGACGGAATGCTGACAATGCAAACATTCTCCCCCAGTCAAGAGATCTGGGTTAAATCCATCGTTCTTTTGCCCACTACGCCACCCCAGTTCAGACATGGCCATATGCAAATCAGTCTTGACCCTGTGCCTCATGGGAACAGTCCAGCCCGAACTGCCAAGCCATGTCTTCCCTGGACCGGAATCAAGCATCCTAGGACCGGTTTCTGGCTATCAGCCGTCATCAGCCAGGATAGCTTGACTCCAGTGGCGTAGTGAGCACGGGACCCACATCTGGGCATACCCATCCCACTTAGGGCGAAAAGCGTTACAACAAACAAATGATGGACGGAATGCTGACAATGCAAACATTCTCCCCCAGTCAAGAGATCTGGGTTAAATCCATCGTTCTTTTGCCCACTACGCCACCCCAGTTCAGACATGGCCATATGCAAATCAGTCTTGACCCTTTGCCTCATGGGAACAGTCCAGCCCGAACTGCCAAGCCATGTCTTCCCTGGACCGGAATCAAGCATCCTAGGACCGGTTTCTGGCTATCAGCCGTCATCAGCCAGGATAGCTTGACTCCAGTGGCGTAGTGAGCACGGGACCCACGTCTGGGCATACCCATCCCACTTAGGGCGAAAAGCGTTACAACAAACAAATGATGGACGGAATGCTGACAATGCAAACATTCTCCCCCAGTCAAGAGATCTGGGTTAAATCCATCGTTCTTTTGCCCACTACGCCACCCCAGTTCAGACATGGCCATATGCAAATCAGTCTTGACCCTGTGCCTCATGGGAACAGTCCAGCCCGAACTGCCAAGCCATGTCTTCCCTGGACCGGAATCAAGCATCCTAGGACCGGTTTCTGGCTATCAGCCAGGATAGCTTGACTCCAGTGGCGTAGTGAGCACGGGACCCACGTCTGGGCATACCCATCCCACTTAGGGCGAAAAGCGTTACAACAAACAAATGATGGACGGAATGCTGACAATGCAAACATTCTCCCCAGTCAAGAGATCTGGGTTAAATCCATCGTTCTTTTGCCCACTACGCCACCCCAGTTCAGACATGGCCATATGCAAATCAGTCTTGACCCTGTGCCTCATGGGAACAGTCCAGCCCGAACTGCCAAGCCATGTCTTCCCTGGACCGGAATCAAGCATTCTAGGACCGGTTTCTGGCTATCAGCCGTCATCAGCCAGGATAGCTTGACTCCAGTGGCGTAGTGAGCACGGGACCCACATCTGGGCATACCCATCCCACTTAGGGCGAAAAGCGTTACAACAAACAAATGATGGACGGAATGCTGACAATGCAAACATTCTCCCCCAGTCAAGAGATCTGGGTTAAATCCATCGTTCTTTTGCCCAATACGCCACCCCAGTTCAGACATGGCCATATGCAAATCAGTCTTGACCCTGTGCCTCATGGGAACAGTCCAGCCCGAACTGCCAAGCCATGTCTTCCCTGGACCGGAATCAAGCATCCTAGGACCGGTTTCTGGCTATCAGCCGTCATCAGCCAGGATAGCTTGACTCCAGTGGCGTAGTGAGCACGGGACCCACGTCTGGGCATACCCATCCCACTTAGGGCGAAAAGCGTTACAACAAACAAATGATGGACGGAATGCTGACAATGCAAACATTCTCCCCCAGTCAAGAGATCTTGGTTAAATCCATCGTTCTTTTGCCCACTACGCCACCCCAGTTCAGACATGGCCATATGCAAATCAGTCTTGACCCTGTGCCTCATGGGAACAGTCCAGCCCGAACTGCCAAGCCATGTCTTCCCTGGACCGGAATCAAGCATCCTAGGACCGGTTTCTGGCTATCAGCCGTCATCAGCCAGGATAGCTTGACTCCAGTGGCGTAGTGAGCACGGGACCCACGTCTGGGCATACCCATCCCACTTAGGGCGAAAAGCGTTACAACAAACAAATGATGGACGGAATGCTGACAATGCAAACATTCTCCCCCAGTCAAGAGATCTGGGTTAAATCCATCGTTCTTTTGCCCACTACGCCACCCCAGTTCAGACATGGCCATATGCAAATCAGTCTTGACCCTGTGCCTCATGGGAACAGTCCAGCCCGAACTGCCAAGCCATGTCTTCCCTGGACCGGAATCAAGCATCCTAGGACCGGTTTCTGGCTATCAGCCGTCATCAGCCAGGATAGCTTGACTCCAGTGGCGTAGTGAGCACGGGACCCACGTCTGGGCATACCCATCCCACTTAGGGCGAAAAGCGTTACAACAAACAAATGATGGACGGAATGCTGACAATGCAAACATTCTCCCCCAGTCAAGAGATCTGGGTTAAATCCATCGTTCTTTTGCCCACTACGCCACCCCAGTTCAGACATGGCCATATGCAAATCAGTCTTGACCCTGTGCCTCATGGGAACAGTCCAGCCCGAACTGCCAAGCCATGTCTTCCCTGGACCGGAATCAAGCATCCTAGGACCGGTTTCTGGCTATCAGCCGTCATCAGCCAGGATAGCTTGACTCCAGTGGCGTAGTGAGCACGGGACCCACATCTGGGCATACCCATCCCACTTAGGGCGAAAAGCGTTACAACAAACAAATGATGGACGGAATGCTGACAATGCAAACATTCTCCCCCAGTCAAGAGATCTGGGTTAAATCCATCGTTCTTTTGCCCACTACGCCACCCCAGTTCAGACATGGCCATATGCAAATCAGTCTTGACCCTTTGCCTCATGGGAACAGTCCAGCCCGAACTGCCAAGCCATGTCTTCCCTGGACCGGAATCAAGCATCCTAGGACCGGTTTCTGGCTATCAGCCGTCATCAGCCAGGATAGCTTGACTCCAGTGGCGTAGTGAGCACGGGACCCACGTCTGGGCATACCCATCCCACTTAGGGCGAAAAGCGTTACAACAAACAAATGATGGACGGAATGCTGACAATGCAAACATTCTCCCCCAGTCAAGAGATCTGGGTTAAATCCATCGTTCTTTTGCCCACTACGCCACCCCAGTTCAGACATGGCCATATGCAAATCAGTCTTGACCCTGTGCCTCATGGGAACAGTCCAGCCCGAACTGCCAAGCCATGTCTTCCCTGGACCGGAATCAAGCATCCTAGGACCGGTTTCTGGCTATCAGCCAGGATAGCTTGACTCCAGTGGCGTAGTGAGCACGGGACCCACGTCTGGGCATACCCATCCCACTTAGGGCGAAAAGCGTTACAACAAACAAATGATGGACGGAATGCTGACAATGCAAACATTCTCCCCAGTCAAGAGATCTGGGTTAAATCCATCGTTCTGTTGCCCACTACGCCACCCCAGTTCAGACATGGCCATATGCAAATCAGTCTTGACCCTGTGCCTCATGGGAACAGTCCAGCCCGAACTGCCAAGCCATGTCTTCCCTGGACCGGAATCAAGCATTCTAGGACCGGTTTCTGGCTATCAGCCGTCATCAGCCAGGATAGCTTGACTCCAGTGGCGTAGTGAGCACGGGACCCACATCTGGGCATACCCATCCCACTTAGGGCGAAAAGCGTTACAACAAACAAATGATGGACGGAATGCTGACAATGCAAACATTCTCCCCCAGTCAAGAGATCTGGGTTAAATCCATCGTTCTTTTGCCCACTACGCCACCCCAGTTCAGACATGGCCATATGCAAATCAGTCTTGACCCTGTGCCTCATGGGAACAGTCCAGCCCGAACTGCCAAGCCATGTCTTCCCTGGACCGGAATCAAGCATCCTAGGACCGGTTTCTGGCTATCAGCCGTCATCAGCCAGGATAGCTTGACTCCAGTGGCGTAGTGAGCACGGGACCCACGTCTGGGCATACCCATCCCACTTAGGGCGAAAAGCGTTACAACAAACAAATGATGGACGGAATGCTGACAATGCAAACATTCTCCCCCAGTCAAGAGATCTGGGTTAAATCCATCGTTCTTTTGCCCACTACGCCACCCCAGTTCAGACATGGCCATATGCAAATCAGTCTTGACCCTGTGCCTCATGGGAACAGTCCAGCCCGAACTGCCAAGCCATGTCTTCCCTGGACCGGAATCAAGCATCCTAGGACCGGTTTCTGGCTATCAGCCAGGATAGCTTGACTCCAGTGGCGTAGTGAGCACGGGACCCACGTCTGGGCATACCCATCCCACTTAGGGCGAAAAGCGTTACAACAAACAAATGATGGACGGAATGCTGACAATGCAAACATTCTCCCCAGTCAAGAGATCTGGGTTAAATCCATCGTTCTTTTGCCCACTACGCCACCCCAGTTCAGACATGGCCATATGCAAATCAGTCTTGACCCTGTGCCTCATGGGAACAGTCCAGCCCGAACTGCCAAGCCATGTCTTCCCTGGACCGGAATCAAGCATCCTAGGACCGGTTTCTGGCTATCAGCCGTCATCAGCCAGGATAGCTTGACTCCAGTGGCGTAGTGAGCACGGGACCCACGTCTGGGCATACCCATCCCACTTAGGGCGAAAAGCGTTACAACAAACAAATGATGGACGGAATGCTGACAATGCAAACATTCTCCCCCAGTCAAGAGATCTGGGTTAAATCCATCGTTCTTTTGCCCACTACGCCACCCCAGTTCAGACATGGCCATATGCAAATCAGTCTTGACCCTGTGCCTCATGGGAACAGTCCAGCCCGAACTGCCAAGCCATGTCTTCCCTGGACCGGAATCAAGCATCCTAGGACCGGTTTCTGGCTATCAGCCGTCATCAGCCAGGATAGCTTGACTCCAGTGGCGTAGTGAGCACGGGACCCACGTCTGGGCATACCCATCCCACTTAGGGCGAAAAGCGTTACAACAAACAAATGATGGACGGAATGCTGACAATGCAAACATTCTCCCCCAGTCAAGAGATCTGGGTTAAATCCATCGTTCTTTTGCCCACTACGCCACCCCAGTTCAGACATGGCCATATGCAAATCAGTCTTGACCCTGTGCCTCATGGGAACAGTCCAGCCCGAACTGCCAAGCCATGTCTTCCCTGGACCGGAATCAAGCATCCTAGGACCGGTTTCTGACTATCAGCCGTCATCAGCCAGGATAGCTTGACTCCAGTGGCGTAGTGAGCACGGGACCCACATCTGGGCATACCCATCCCACTTAGGGCGAAAAGCGTTACAACAAACAAATGATGGACGGAATGCTGACAATGCAAACATTCTCCCCCAGTCAAGAGATCTGGGTTAAATCCATCGTTCTTTTGCCCACTACGCCACCCCAGTTCAGACATGGCCATATGCAAATCAGTCTTGACCCTTTGCCTCATGGGAACAGTCCAGCCCGAACTGCCAAGCCATGTCTTCCCTGGACCGGAATCAAGCATCCTAGGACCGGTTTCTGGCTATCAGCCGTCATCAGCCAGGATAGCTTGACTCCAGTGGCGTAGTGAGCACGGGACCCACGTCTGGGCATACCCATCCCACTTAGGGCGAAAAGCGTTACAACAAACAAATGATGGACGGAATGCTGACAATGCAAACATTCTCCCCCAGTCAAGAGATCTGGGTTAAATCCATCGTTCTTTTGCCCACTACGCCACCCCAGTTCAGACATGGCCATATGCAAATCAGTCTTGACCCTGTGCCTCATGGGAACAGTCCAGCCCGAACTGCCAAGCCATGTCTTCCCTGGACCGGAATCAAGCATCCTAGGACCGGTTTCTGGCTATCAGCCAGGATAGCTTGACTCCAGTGGCGTAGTGAGCATGGGACCCACGTCTGGGCATACCCATCCCACTTAGGGTGAAAAGCGTTACAACAAACAAATGATGGACGGAATGCTGACAATGCAAACATTCTCCCCAGTCAAGAGATCTGGGTTAAATCCATTGTTCTTTTGCCCACTACGCCACCCCAGTTCAGACATGGCCATATGCAAATCAGTCTTGACCCTGTGCCTCATGGGAACAGTCCAGCCCGAACTGCCAAGCCATGTCTTCCCTGGACCGGAATCAAGCATCCTAGGACCGGTTTCTGGCTATCAGCCGTCATCAGCCAGGATAGCTTGACTCCAGTGGCGTAGTGAGCACGGGACCCACGTCTGGGCATACCCATCCCACTTAGGGCGAAAAGCGTTACAACAAACAAATGATGGACGGAATGCTGACAATGCAAACATTCTCCCCCAGTCAAGAGATCTGGGTTAAATCCATCGTTCTTTTGCCCACTACGCCACCCCAGTTCAGACATGGCCATATGCAAATCAGTCTTGACCCTGTGCCTCATGGGAACAGTCCAGCCCGAACTGCCAAGCCATGTCTTCCCTGGACCGGAATCAAGCATCCTAGGACCGGTTTCTGGCTATCAGCCGTCATCAGCCAGGATAGCTTGACTCCAGTGGCGTAGTGAGCACGGGACCCACGTCTGGGCATACCCATCCCACTTAGGGCGAAAAGCGTTACAACAAACAAATAATGCACGGAATGCTGAAAATGCAAACATTCTCCCCCAGTCAAGAGATCTGGGTTAAATCCATTGTTCTTTTGCCCACTACGCCACCCCAGTTCAGACATGGCCATATGCAAATCAGTCTTGACCCTGTGCCTCTTGGGAACAGTCCAGCCCGAACTGCCAAGCCATGTCTTCCCTGGACCGGAATCAAGCATCCTAGGACCGGTTTCTGGCTATCAGCCGTCATCAGCCAGGATAGCTTGACTCCAGTGGCGTAGTGAGCACGGGACCCACGTCTGGGCATACCCATCCCACTTAGGGCGAAAAGCGTTACAACAAACAAATGATGGACGGAATGCTGACAATGCAAACATTCTCCCCCAGTCAAGAGATCTGGGTTAAATCCATCGTTCTTTTGCCCACTACGCCACCCCAGTTCAGACATGGCCATATGCAAATCAGTCTTGACCCTGTGCCTCATGGGAACAGTCCAGCCCGAACTGCCAAGCCATGTCTTCCCTGGACCGGAATCAAGCATCCTAGGACCGGTTTCTGGCTATCAGCCAGGATAGCTTGACTCCAGTGGCGTAGTGAGCACGGGACCCACGTCTGGGCATACCCATCCCACTTAGGGCGAAAAGCGTTACAACAAACAAATGATGGACGGAATGCTGACAATGCAAACATTCTCCCCAGTCAAGAGATCTGGGTTAAATCCATCGTTCTTTTGCCCACTACGCCACCCCAGTTCAGACATGGCCATATGCAAATCAGTCTTGACCCTGTGCCTCATGGGAACAGTCCAGCCCGAACTGCCAAGCCATGTCTTCCCTGGACCGGAATCAAGCATCCTAGGACCGGTTTCTGGCTATCAGCCGTCATCAGCCAGGATAGCTTGACTCCAGTGGCGTAGTGAGCACGGGACCCACGTCTGGGCATACCCATCCCACTTAGGGCGAAAAGCGTTACAACAAACAAATGATGGACGGAATGCTGACAATGCAAACATTCTCCCCCAGTCAAGAGATCTGGGTTAAATCCATCGTTCTTTTGCCCACTACGCCACCCCAGTTCAGACATGGCCATATGCAAATCAGTCTTGACCCTGTGCCTCATGGGAACAGTCCAGCCCGAACTGCCAAGCCATGTCTTCCCTGGACCGGAATCAAGCATCCTAGGACCGGTTTCTGGCTATCAGCCGTCATCATCCAGGATAGCTTGACTCCAGTGGCGTAGTGAGCACGGGACCCACGTCTGGGCATACCCATCCCACTTAGGGCGAAAAGCGTTACAACAAACAAATGATGGACGGAATGCTGACAATGCAAACATTCTCCCCCAGTCAAGAGATCTGGGTTAAATCCATCGTTCTTTTGCCCACTACGCCACCCCAGTTCAGACATGGCCATATGCAAATCAGTCTTGACCCTGTGCCTCATGGGAACAGTCCAGCCCGAAATGCCAAGCCATGTCTTCCCTGGACCGGAATCAAGCATCCTAGGACCGGTTTCTGGCTATCAGCCGTCATCAGCCAGGATAGCTTGACTCCAGTGGCGTAGTGAGCACGGGACCCACATCTGGGCATACCCATCCCACTTAGGGCGAAAAGCGTTACAACAAACAAATGATGGACGGAATGCTGACAATGCAAACATTCTCCCCCAGTCAAGAGATCTGGGTTAAATCCATCGTTCTTTTGCCCACTACGCCACCCCAGTTCAGACATGGCCATATGCAAATCAGTCTTGACCCTTTGCCTCATGGGAACAGTCCAGCCCGAACTGCCAAGCCATGTCTTCCCTGGACCGGAATCAAGCATCCTAGGACCGGTTTCTGGCTATCAGCCGTCATCAGCCAGGATAGCTTGACTCCAGTGGCGTAGTGAGCACGGGACCCACGTCTGGGCATACCCATCCCACTTAGGGCGAAAAGCGTTACAACAAACAAATGATGGACGGAATGCTGACAATGCAAACATTCTCCCCCAGTCAAGAGATCTGGGTTAAATCCATCGTTCTTTTGCCCACTACGCCACCCCAGTTCAGACATGGCCATATGCAAATCAGTCTTGACCCTGTGCCTCATGGGAACAGTCCAGCCCGAACTGCCAAGCCATGTCTTCCCTGGACCGGAATCAAGCATCCTAGGACCGGTTTCTGGCTATCAGCCAGGATAGCTTGACTCCAGTGGCGTAGTGAGCACGGGACCCACGTCTGGGCATACCCATCCCACTTAGGGCGAAAAGCGTTACAACAAACAAATGATGGACGGAATGCTGACAATGCAAACATTCTCCCCAGTCAAGAGATCTGGGTTAAATCCATCGTTCTTTTGCCCACTACGCCACCCCAGTTCAGACATGGCCATATGCAAATCAGTCTTGACCCTGTGCCTCATGGGAACAGTCCAGCCCGAACTGCCAAGCCATGTCTTCCCTGGACCGGAATCAAGCATCCTAGGACCGGTTTCTGGCTATCAGCCGTCATCAGCCAGGATAGCTTGACTCCAGTGGCGTAGTGAGCACGGGACCCACGTCTGGGCATACCCATCCCACTTAGGGCGAAAAGCGTTACAACAAACAAATGATGGACGGAATGCTGACAATGCAAACATTCTCCCCCAGTCAAGAGATCTGGGTTAAATCCATCGTTCTTTTGCCCACTACGCCACCCCAGTTCAGACATGGCCATATGCAAATCAGTCTTGACCCTGTGCCTCATGGGAACAGTCCAGCCCGAACTGCCAAGCCATGTCTTCCCTGGACCGGAATCAAGCATCCTAGGACCGGTTTCTGGCTATCAGCCGTCATCAGCCAGGATAGCTTGACTCCAGTGGCGTAGTGAGCACGGGACCCACGTCTGGGCATACCCATCCCACTTAGGGCGAAAAGCGTTACAACAAACAAATAATGCACGGAATGCTGAAAATGCAAACATTCTCCCCCAGTCAAGAGATCTGGGTTAAATCCATTGTTCTTTTGCCCACTACGCCACCCCAGTTCAGACATGGCCATATGCAAATCAGTCTTGACCCTGTGCCTCTTGGGAACAGTCCAGCCCGAACTGCCAAGCCATGTCTTCCCTGGACCGGAATCAAGCATCCTAGGACCGGTTTCTGGCTATCAGCCGTCATCAGCCAGGATAGCTTGACTCCAGTGGCGTAGTGAGCACGGGACCCACGTCTGGGCATACCCATCCCACTTAGGGCGAAAAGCGTTACAACAAACAAATGATGGACGGAATGCTGACAATGCAAACATTCTCCCCCAGTCAAGAGATCTGGGTTAAATCCATCGTTCTTTTGCCCACTACGCCACCCCAGTTCAGACATGGCCATATGCAAATCAGTCTTGACCCTGTGCCTCATGGGAACAGTCCAGCCCGAACTGCCAAGCCATGTCTTCCCTGGACCGGAATCAAGCATCCTAGGACCGGTTTCTGGCTATCAGCCAGGATAGCTTGACTCCAGTGGCGTAGTGAGCACGGGACCCACGTCTGGGCATACCCATCCCACTTAGGGCGAAAAGCGTTACAACAAACAAATGATGGACGGAATGCTGACAATGCAAACATTCTCCCCAGTCAAGAGATCTGGGTTAAATCCATCGTTCTTTTGCCCACTACGCCACCCCAGTTCAGACATGGCCATATGCAAATCAGTCTTGACCCTGTGCCTCATGGGAACAGTCCAGCCCGAACTGCCAAGCCATGTCTTCCCTGGACCGGAATCAAGCATCCTAGGACCGGTTTCTGGCTATCAGCCGTCATCAGCCAGGATAGCTTGACTCCAGTGGCGTAGTGAGCACGGGACCCACGTCTGGGCATACCCATCCCACTTAGGGCGAAAAGCGTTACAACAAACAAATGATGGACGGAATGCTGACAATGCAAACATTCTCCCCCAGTCAAGAGATCTGGGTTAAATCCATCGTTCTTTTGCCCACTACGCCACCCCAGTTCAGACATGGCCATATGCAAATCAGTCTTGACCCTGTGCCTCATGGGAACAGTCCAGCCCGAACTGCCAAGCCATGTCTTCCCTGGACCGGAATCAAGCATCCTAGGACCGGTTTCTGGCTATCAGCCGTCATCAGCCAGGATAGCTTGACTCCAGTGGCGTAGTGAGCACGGGACCCACGTCTGGGCATACCCATCCCACTTAGGGCGAAAAGCGTTACAACAAACAAATGATGGACGGAATGCTGACAATGCAAACATTCTCCCCCAGTCAAGAGATCTGGGTTAAATCCATCGTTCTTTTGCCCACTACACCACCCCAGTTCAGACATGGCCATATGCAAATCAGTCTTGACCCTGTGCCTCATGGGAACAGTCCAGCCCGAACTGC
Organism: Triturus cristatus; assembly: GCF_964204655.1. Classification (NCBI taxonomy): domain Eukaryota; kingdom Metazoa; phylum Chordata; class Amphibia; order Caudata; family Salamandridae; genus Triturus; species Triturus cristatus. The sequence continues at coordinate 1,246,170,884 of NC_140590.1, read as the reverse complement.
CAAGCCATGTCTTCCCTGGACCGGAATCAAGCATCCTAGGACCGGTTTCTGGCTATCAGCCGTCATCAGCCAGGATAGCTTGACTCCAGTGGCGTAGTGAGCACGGGACCCACATCTGGGCATACCCATCCCACTTAGGGCGAAAAGCGTTACAACAAACAAATGATGGACGGAATGCTGACAATGCAAACATTCTCCCCCAGTCAAGAGATCTGGGTTAAATCCATCGTTCTTTTGCCCACTACGCCACCCCAGTTCAGACATGGCCATATGCAAATCAGTCTTGACCCTTTGCCTCATGGGAACAGTCCAGCCCGAACTGCCAAGCCATGTCTTCCCTGGACCGGAATCAAGCATCCTAGGACCGGTTTCTGGCTATCAGCCGTCATCAGCCAGGATAGCTTGACTCCAGTGGCGTAGTGAGCACGGGACCCACGTCTGGGCAAACCCATCCAACTTAGGGCGAAAAGCGTTACAACAAACAAATGATGGACGGAATGCTGACAATGCAAACATTCTCCCCCAGTCAAGAGATCTGGGTTAAATCCATCGTTCTTTTGCCCACTACGCCACCCCAGTTCAGACATGGCCATATGCAAATCAGTCTTGACCCTGTGCCTCATGGGAACAGTCCAGCCCGAACTGCCAAGCCATGTCTTCCCTGGACCGGAATCAAGCATCCTAGGACCGGTTTCTGGCTATCAGCCAGGATAGCTTGACTCCAGTGGCGTAGTGAGCACGGGACCCACGTCTGGGCATACCCATCCCACTTAGGGCGAAAAGCGTTACAACAAACAAATGATGGACGGAATGCTGACAATGCAAACATTCTCCCCAGTCAAGAGATCTGGGTTAAATCCATCGTTCTTTTGCCCACTACGCCACCCCAGTTCAGACATGGCCATATGCAAATCAGTCTTGACCCTGTGCCTCATGGGAACAGTCCAGCCCGAACTGCCAAGCCATGTCTTCCCTGGACCGGAATCAAGCATCCTAGGACCGGTTTCTGGCTATCAGCCGTCATCAGCCAGGATAGCTTGACTCCAGTGGCGTAGTGAGCACGGGACCCACGTCTGGGCATACCCATCCCACTTAGGGTGAAAAGCGTTACAACAAACAAATGATGGACGGAATGCTGACAATGCAAACATTCTCCCCCAGTCAAGAGATCTGGGTTAAATCCATCGTTCTTTTGCCCACTACGCCACCCCAGTTCAGACATGGCCATATGCAAATCAGTCTTGACCCTTTGCCTCATGGGAACAGTCCAGCCCGAACTGCCAAGCCATGTCTTCCCTGGACCGGAATCAAGCATCCTAGGACCGGTTTCTGGCTATCAGCCGTCATCAGCCAGGATAGCTTGACTCCAGTGGCGTAGTGAGCACGGGACCCACGTCTGGGCATACCCATCCCACTTAGGGCGAAAAGCGTTACAACAAACAAATGATGGACGGAATGCTGACAATGCAAACATTCTCCCCCGGTCAAGAGATCTGGGTTAAATCCATCGTTCTTTTGCCCACTACGCCACCCCAGTTCAGACATGGCCATATGCAAATCAGTCTTGACCCTGTGCCTCATGGGAACAGTCCAGCCCGAACTGCCAAGCCATGTCTTCCCTGGACCGGAATCAAGCATCCTAGGACCGGTTTCTGGCTATCAGCCAGGATAGCTTGACTCCAGTGGCGTAGTGAGCACGGGACCCACGTCTGGGCATACCCATCCCACTTAGGGCGAAAAGCGTTACAACAAACAAATGATGGACGGAATGCTGACAATGCAAACATTCTCCCCAGTCAAGAGATCTGGGTTAAATCCATCGTTCTTTTGCCCACTACGCCACCCCAGTTCAGACATGGCCATATGCAAATCAGTCTTGACCCAGTGCCTCATGGGAACAGTCCAGCCCGAACTGCCAAGCCATGTCTTCCCTGGACCGGAATCAAGCATCCTAGGTCCGGTTTCTGGCTATCAGCCGTCATCAGCCAGGATAGCTTGACTCCAGTGGCGTAGTGAGCACAGGACCCACGTCTGGGCATACCCATCCCACTTAGGGCGAAAAGCGTTACAACAAACAAATGATGGACGGAATGCTGACAATGCAAACATTCTCCCCCAGTCAAGAGATCTGGGTTAAATCCATCGTTCTTTTGCCCACTACGCCACCCCAGTTCAGACATGGCCATATGCAAATCAGTCTTGACCCTGTGCCTCATGGGAACAGTCCAGCCCGAACTGCCAAGCCATGTCTTCCCTGGACCGGAATCAAGCATCCTAGGACCGGTTTCTGGCTATCAGCCAGGATAGCTTGACTCCAGTGGCGTAGTGAGCACGGGACCCACGTCTGGGCATACCCATCCCACTTAGGGCGAAAAGCGTTACAACAAACAAATGATGGACGGAATGCTGACAATGCAAACATTCTCCCCATTCAAGAGATCTGGGTTAAATCCATCGTTCTTTTGCCCACTACGCCACCCCAGTTCAGACATGGCCATATGCAAATCAGTCTTGACCCTGTGCCTCATGGGAACAGTCCAGCCCGAACTGCCAAGCCATGTCTTCCCTGGACCGGAATCAAGCATCCTAGGACCGGTTTCTGGCTATCAGCCGTCATCAGCCAGGATAGCTTGACTCCAGTGGCGTAGTGAGCACGGGACCCACGTCTGGGCATACCCATCCCACTTAGGGCGAAAAGCGTTACAACAAACAAATGATGGACGGAATGCTGACAATGCAAACATTCTCCCCCAGTCAAGAGATCTGGGTTAAATCCATCGTTCTTTTGCCCACTACGCCACCCCAGTTCAGACATGGCCATATGCAAATCAGTCTTGACCCTGTGCCTCATGGGAACAGTCCATCCCGAACTGCCAAGCCATGTCTTCCCTGGACCGGAATCAAGCATCCTAGGACCGGTTTCTGGCTATCAGCCGTCATCAGCCAGGATAGCTTGACTCCAGTGGCGTAGTGAGCACGGGACCCACGTCTGGGCATACCCATCCCACTTAGGGCGAAAAGCGTTACAACAAACAAATGATGGACGGAATGCTGACAATGCAAACATTCTCCCCCAGTCAAGAGATCTGGGTTAAATCCATCGTTCTTTTGCCCACTATGCCACCCCAGTTCAGACATGGCCATATGCAAATCAGTCTTGACCCTGTGCCTCATGGGAACAGTCCAGCCCGAACTGCCAAGCCATGTCTTCCCTGGACCGGAATCAAGCATTCTAGGACCGGTTTCTGGCTATCAGCCGTCATCAGCCAGGATAGCTTGACTCCAGTGGCGTAGTGAGCACGGGACCCACATCTGGGCATACCCATCCCACTTAGGGCGAAAAGCGTTACAACAAACAAATGATGGACGGAATGCTGACAATGCAAACATTCTCCCCCAGTCAAGAGATCTGGGTTAAATCCATCGTTCTTTTGCCCACTACGCCACCCCAGTTCAGACATGGCCATATGCAAATCAGTCTTGACCCTGTGCCTCATGGGAACAGTCCAGCCCGAACTGCCAAGCCATGTCTTCCCTGGACCGGAATCAAGCATCCTAGGACCGGTTTCTGGCTATCAGCCGTCATCAGCCAGGATAGCTTGACTCCAGTGGCGTAGTGAGCACGGGACCCATGTCTGGGCATACCCATCCCACTTAGGGCGAAAAGCGTTACAACAAACAAATGATGGACGGAATGCTGACAATGCAAACATTCTCCCCCAGTCAAGAGATCTGGGTTAAATCCATCGTTCTTTTGCCCACTACGCCACCCCAGTTCAGACATGGCCATATGCAAATCAGTCTTGACCCTGTGCCTCATGGGAACAGTCCAGCCCGAACTGCCAAGCCATGTCTTCCCTGGACCGGAATCAAGCATCCTAGGACCGGTTTCTGGCTATCAGCCGTCATCAGCCAGGATAGCTTGACTCCAGTGGCGTAGTGAGCACGGGACCCACGTCTGGGCATACCCATCCCACTTAGGGCGTAAAGCGTTACAACAAACAAATGATGGACGGAATGCTGACAATGCAAACATTCTCCCCCAGTCAAGAGATCTGGGTTAAATCCATCGTTCTTTTGCCCACTACGCCACCCCAGTTCAGACATGGCCATATGCAAATCAGTCTTGACCCTGTGCCTCATGGGAACAGTCCAGCCCGAACTGCCAAGCCATGTCTTCCCTGGACCGGAATCAAGCATTCTAGGACCGGTTTCTGGCTATCAGCCGTCATCAGCCAGGATAGCTTGACTCCAGTGGCGTAGTGAGCACGGGACCCACATCTGGGCATACCCATCCCACTTAGGGCGAAAAGCGTTACAACAAACAAATGATGGACGGAATGCTGACAATGCAAACATTCTCCCCCAGTCAAGAGATCTGGGTTAAATCCATCGTTCTTTTGCCCACTACGCCACCCCAGTTCAGACATGGCCATATGCAAATCAGTCTTGACCCTGTGCCTCATGGGAACAGTCCAGCCCGAACTGCCAAGCCATGTCTTCCCTGGACCGGAATCAAGCATCCTAGGACCGGTTTCTGGCTATCAGCCGTCATCAGCCAGGATAGCTTGACTCCAGTGGCGTAGTGAGCACGGGACCCACGTCTGGGCATACCCATCCCACTTAGGGCGAAAAGCGTTACAACAAACAAATGATGGACGGAATGCTGACAATGCAAACATTCTCCCCCAGTCAAGAGATCTGGGTTAAATCCATCGTTCTTTTGCCCACTACGCCACCCCAGTTCAGACATGGCCATATGCAAATCAGTCTTGACCCTGTGCCTCATGGGAACAGTCCAGCCCGAACTGCCAAGCCATGTCTTCCCTGGACCGGAATCAAGCATCCTAGGACCGGTTTCTGGCTATCAGCCAGGATAGCTTGACTCCAGTGGCGTAGTGAGCACGGGACCCACGTCTGGGCATACCCATCCCACTTAGGGCAAAAAGCGTTACAACAAACAAATGATGGACGGAATGCTGACAATGCAAACATTCTCCCCAGTCAAGAGATCTGGGTTAAATCCATCGTTCTTTTGCCCACTACGCCACCCCAGTTCAGACATGGCCATATGCAAATCAGTCTTGACCCTGTGCCTCATGGGAACAGTCCAGCCCGAACTGCCAAGCCATGTCTTCCCTGGACCGGAATCAAGCATCCTAGGACCGGTTTCTGGCTATCAGCCGTCATCAGCCAGGATAGCTTGACTCCAGTGGCGTAGTGAGCACGGGACCCACGTCTGGGCATACCCATCCCACTTAGGGCGAAAAGCGTTACAACAAACAAATGATGGACGGAATGCTGACAATGCAAACATTCTCCCCCAGTCAAGAGATCTGGGTTAAATCCATCGTTCTTTTGCCCACTACGCCACCCCAGTTCAGACATGGCCATATGCAAATCAGTCTTGACCCTGTGCCTCATGGGAACAGTCCAGCCCGAACTGCCAAGCCATGTCTTCCCTGGACCGGAATCAAGCATCCTAGGACCGGTTTCTGGCTATCAGCCGTCATCAGCCAGGATAGCTTGACTCCAGTGGCGTAGTGAGCATGGGACCCACGTCTGGGCATACCCATCCCACTTAGGGCGAAAAGCGTTACAACAAACAAATGATGGACGGAATGCTGACAATGCAAACATTCTCCCCCAGTCAAGAGATCTGGGTTAAATCCATCGTTCTTTTGCCCACTACGCCACCCCAGTTCAGACATGGCCATATGCAAATCAGTCTTGACCCTGTGCCTCATGGGAACAGTCCAGCCCGAACTGCCAAGCCATGTCTTCCCTGGACCGGAATCAAGCATCCTAGGACCGGTTTCTGGCTATCAGCCGTCATCAGCCAGGATAGCTTGACTCCAGTGGCGTAGTGAGCACGGGACCCACATCTGGGCATACCCATCCCACTTAGGGCGAAAAGCGTTACAACAAACAAATGATGGACGGAATGCTGACAATGCAAACATTCTCCCCCAGTCAAGAGATCTGGGTTAAATCCATCTTTCTTTTGCCCACTACGCCACCCCAGTTCAGACATGGCCATATGCAAATCAGTCTTGACCCTTTGCCTCATGGGAACAGTCCAGCCCGAACTGCCAAGCCATGTCTTCCCTGGACCGGAATCAAGCATCCTAGGACCGGTTTCTGGCTATCAGCCGTCATCAGCCAGGATAGCTTGACTCCAGTGGCGTAGTGAGCACGGGACCCACGTCTGGGCATACCCATCCCACTTAGGGCGAAAAGCGTTACAACAAACAAATGATGGACGGAATGCTGACAATGCAAACATTCTCCCCCAGTCAAGAGATCTGGGTTAAATCCATCGTTCTTTTGCCCACTACGCCACCCCAGTTCAGACATGGCCATATGCAAATCAGTCTTGACCCTGTGCCTCATGGGAACAGTCCAGCCCGAACTGCCAAGCCATGTCTTCCCTGGACCGGAATCAAGCATCCTAGGACCGGTTTCTGGCTATCAGCCGTCATCAGCCAGGATAGCTTGACTCCAGTGGCGTAGTGAGCATGGGACCCACGTCTGGGCATACCCATCCCACTTAGGGCGAAAAGCGTTACAACAAACAAATGATGGACGGAATGCTGACAATGCAAACATTCTCCCCCAGTCAAGAGATCTGGGTTAAATCCATCGTTCTTTTGCCCACTACGCCACCCCAGTTCAGACATGGCCATATGCAAATCAGTCTTGACCCTGTGCCTCATGGGAACAGTCCAGCCCGAACTGCCAAGCCATGTCTTCCCTGGACCGGAATCAAGCATCCTAGGACCGGTTTCTGGCTATCAGCCGTCATCAGCCAGGATAGCTTGACTCCAGTGGCGTAGTGAGCACGGGACCCACATCTGGGCATACCCATCCCACTTAGGGCGAAAAGCGTTACAACAAACAAATGATGGACGGAATGCTGACAATGCAAACATTCTCCCCCAGTCAAGAGATCTGGGTTAAATCCATCTTTCTTTTGCCCACTACGCCACCCCAGTTCAGACATGGCCATATGCAAATCAGTCTTGACCCTTTGCCTCATGGGAACAGTCCAGCCCGAACTGCCAAGCCATGTCTTCCCTGGACCGGAATCAAGCATCCTAGGACCGGTTTCTGGCTATCAGCCGTCATCAGCCAGGATAGCTTGACTCCAGTGGCGTAGTGAGCACGGGACCCACGTCTGGGCATACCCATCCCACTTAGGGCGAAAAGCGTTACAACAAACAAATGATGGACGCAATGCTGACAATGCAAACATTCTCCCCCAGTCAAGAGATCTGGGTTAAATCCATCGTTCTTTTGCCCACTACGCCACCCCAGTTCAGACATGGCCATATGCAAATCAGTCTTGACCCTGTGCCTCATGGGAACAGTCCAGCACGAACTGCCAAGCCATGTCTTCCCTGGACCGGAATCAAGCATCCTAGGACCGGTTTCTGGCTATCAGCCAGGATAGCTTGACTCCAGTGGCGTAGTGAGCATGGGACCCACGTCTGGGCATACCCATCCCACTTAGGGCGAAAAGCGTTACAACAAACAAATGATGGACGGAATGCTGACAATGCAAACATTCTCCCCAGTCAAGAGATCTGGGTTAAATCCATCGTTCTTTTGCCCACTACGCCACCCCAGTTCAGACATGGCCATATGCAAATCAGTCTTGACCCTGTGCCTCATGGGAACAGTCCAACCCGAACTGCCAAGCCATGTCTTCCCTGGACCGGAATCAAGCATCCTAGGACCGGTTTCTGGCTATCAGCCGTCATCAGCCAGGATAGCTTGACTCCAGTGGCGTAGTGAGCACGGGACCCACGTCTGGGCATACCCATCCCACTTAGGGCGAAAAGCGTTACAACAAACAAATGATGGACGGAATGCTGACAATGCAAACATTCTCCCCCAGTCAAGAGATCTGGGTTAAATCCATCGTTCTTTTGCCCACTACGCCACCCCAGTTCAGACATGGCCATATGCAAATCAGTCTTGACCCTGTGCCTCATGGGAACAGTCCAGCCCGAACTGCCAAGCCATGTCTTTCCTGGACCGGAATCAAGCATCCTAGGACCGGTTTCTGGCTATCAGCCAGGATAGCTTGACTCCAGTGGCGTAGTGAGCATGGGACCCACGTCTGGGCATACCCATCCCACTTAGGGCGAAAAGCGTTACAACAAACAAATGATGGACGGAATGCTGACAATGCAAACATTCTCCCCAGTCAAGAGATCTGGGTTAAATCCATCGTTCTTTTGCCCACTACGCCACCCCAGTTCAGACATGGCCATATGCAAATCAGTCTTGACCCTGTGCCTCATGGGAACAGTCCAGCCCGAACTGCCAAGCCATGTCTTCCCTGGACCGGAATCAAGCATCCTAGGACCGGTTTCTGGCTATCAGCCGTCATCAGCCAGGATAGCTTGACTCCAGTGGCGTAGTGAGCACGGGACCCACGTCTGGGCATACCCATCCCACTTAGGGCGAAAAGCGTTACAACAAACAAATGATGGACGGAATGCTGACAATGCAAACATTCTCCCCCAGTCAAGAGATCTGGGTTAAATCCATCGTTCTTTTGCCCACTACGCCACCCCAGTTCAGACATGGCCATATGCAAATCAGTCTTGACCCTGTGCCTCATGGGAACAGTCCAGCCCGAACTGCCAAGCCATGTCTTCCCTGGACCGGAATCAAGCATCCTAGGACCGGTTTCTGGCTATCAGCCGTCATCAGCCAGGATAGCTTGACTCCAGTGGCGTAGTGAGCACGGGACCCACGTCTGGGCATACCCATCCCACTTAGGGCGAAAAGCGTTACAACAAACAAATAATGCACGGAATGCTGAAAATGCAAACATTCTCCCCCAGTCAAGAGATCTGGGTTAAATCCATTGTTCTTTTGCCCACTACGCCACCCCAGTTCAGACATGGCCATATGCAAATCAGTCTTGACCCTGTGCCTCTTGGGAACAGTCCAGCCCGAACTGCCAAGCCATGTCTTCCCTGGACCGGAATCAAGCATCCTAGGACCGGTTTCTGGCTATCAGCCGTCATCAGCCAGGATAGCTTGACTCCAGTGGCGTAGTGAGCACGGGACCCACGTCTGGGCATACCCATCCCACTTAGGGCAAAAAGCGTTACAACAAACAAATGATGGACGGAATGCTGACAATGCAAACATTCTCCCCCAGTCAAGAGATCTGGGTTAAATCCATCGTTCTTTTGCCCACTACGCCACCCCAGTTCAGACATGGCCATATGCAAATCAGTCTTGACCCTGTGCCTCATGGGAACAGTCCAGCCCGAACTGCCAAGCCATGTCTTCCCTGGACCGGAATCAAGCATCCTAGGACCGGTTTCTGGCTATCAGCCAGGATAGCTTGACTCCAGTGGCGTAGTGAGCACGGGACCCACGTCTGGGCATACCCATCCCACTTAGGGCGAAAAGCGTTACAACAAACAAATGATGGACGGAATGCTGACAATGCAAACATTCTCCCCAGTCAAGAGATCTGGGTTAAATCCATCGTTCTTTTGCCCACTACGCCACCCCAGTTCAGACATGGCCATATGCAAATCAGTCTTGACCCTGTGCCTCATGGGAACAGTCCAGCCCGAACTGCCAAGCCATGTCTTCCCTGGACCGGAATCAAGCATCCTAGGACCGGTTTCTGGCTATCAGCCGTCATCAGCCAGGATAGCTTGACTCCAGTGGCGTAGTGAGCACGGGACCCACGTCTGGGCATACCCATCCCACTTAGGGCGAAAAGCGTTACAACAAACAAATGATGGACGGAATGCTGACAATGCAAACATTCTCCCCCAGTCAAGAGATCTGGGTTAAATCCATCGTTCTTTTGCCCACTACGCCACCCCAGTTCAGACATGGCCATATGCAAATCAGTCTTGACCCTGTGCCTCATGGGAACAGTCCAGCCCGAACTGCCAAGCCATGTCTTCCCTGGACCGGAATCAAGCATCCTAGGACCGGTTTCTGGCTATCAGCCGTCATCAGCCAGGATAGCTTGACTCCAGTGGCGTAGTGAGCACGGGACCCACGTCTGGGCATACCCATCCCACTTAGGGCGAAAAGCGTTACAACAAACAAATGATGGACGGAATGCTGACAATGCAAACATTCTCCCCCAGTCAAGAGATCTGGGTTAAATCCATCGTTCTTTTGCCCACTACGCCACCCCAGTTCAGACATGGCCATATGCAAATCAGTCTTGACCCTGTGCCTCATGGGAACAGTCCAGCCCGAACTGCCAAGCCATGTCTTCCCTGGACCGGAATCAAGCATCCTAGGACCGGTTTCTGGCTATCAGCCGTCATCAGCCAGGATAGCTTGACTCCAGTGGCGTAGTGAGCACGGGACCCATGTCTGGGCATACCCATCCCACTTAGGGCGAAAAGCGTTACAACAAACAAATGATGGACGGAATGCTGACAATGCAAACATTCTCCCCCAGTCAAGAGATCTGGGTTAAATCCATCATTCTTTTGCCCACTACGCCACCCCAGTTCAGACATGGCCATATGCAAATCAGTCTTGACCCTGTGCCTCATGGGAACAGTCCAGCCCGAACTGCCAAGCCATGTCTTCCCTGGACCGGAATCAAGCATCCTAGGACCGGTTTCTGGCTATCAGCCAGGATAGCTTGACTCCAGTGGCGTAGTGAGCACGGGACCCACGTCTGGGCATACTCATCCCACTTAGGGCGAAAAGCGTTACAACAAACAAATGATGGACGGAATGCTGACAATGCAAACATTCTCCCCAGTCAAGAGATCTGGGTTAAATCCATCGTTCTTTTGCCCACTACGCCACCCCAGTTCAGACATGGCCATATGCAAATCAGTCTTGACCCTGTGCCTCATGGGAACAGTCCAGCCCGAACTGCCAAGCCATGTCTTCCCTGGACCGGAATCAAGCATCCTAGGACCGGTTTCTGGCTATCAGCCAGGATAGCTTGACTCCAGTGGTGTAGTGAGCACGGGACCCACGTCTGGGCATACCCATCCCACTTAGGGCGAAAAGCGTTACAACAAACAAATGATGGACGGAATGCTGACAATGCAAACATTCTCCCCCAGTCAAGAGATCTGGGTTAAATCCATCGTTCTTTTGCCCACTACGCCACCCCAGTTCAGACATGGCCATATGCAAATCAGTCTTGACCCTTTGCCTCATGGGAACAGTCCAGCCCGAACTGCCAAGCCATGTCTTCCCTGGACCGGAATCAAGCATCCTAGGACCGGTTTCTGGCTATCAGCCGTCATCAGCCAGGATAGCTTGACTCCAGTGGCGTAGTGAGCACGGGACCCACGTCTGGGCATACCTATCCCACTTAGGGCGAAAAGCGTTACAACAAACAAATGATGGACGGAATGCTGACAATGCAAACATTCTCCCCCAGTCAAGAGATCTGGGTTAAATCCATCGTTCTTTTGCCCACTACGCCACCCCAGTTCAGACATGGCCATATGCAAATCAGTCTTGACCCTGTGCCTCATGGGAACAGTCCAGCCCGAACTGCCAAGCCATGTCTTCCCTGGACCGGAATCAAGCATCCTAGGACCGGTTTTTGGCTATCAGCCGTCATCAGCCAGGATAGCTTGACTCCAGTGGCGTAGTGAGCACGGGACCCACATCTGGGCATACCCATCCCACTTAGGGCGAAAAGCGTTACAACAAACAAATGATGGACGGAATGCTGACAATGCAAACATTCTCCCCCAGTCAAGAGATCTGGGTTAAATCCATCGTTCTTTTGCCCACTACGCCACCCCAGTTCAGACATGGCCATATGCAAATCAGTCTTGACCCTGTGCCTCATGGGAACAGTCCAGCCCGAACTGCCAAGCCATGTCTTCCCTGGACCGGAATCAAGCATCCTAGGACCGGTTTCTGGCTATCAGCCAGGATAGCTTGACTCCAGTGGCGTAGTGAGCACGGGACCCACGTCTGGGCATACCCATCCCACTTAGGGCGAAAAGCGTTACAACAAACAAATGATGGACGGAATGCTGACAATGCAAACATTCTCCCCCAGTCAAGAGATCTGGGTTAAATCCATCGTTCTTTTGCCCACTACGCCACCCCAGTTCAGACATGGCCATATGCAAATCAGTCTTGACCCTTTGCCTCATGGGAACAGTCCAGCCCGAACTGCCAAGCCATGTCTTCCCTGGACCGGAATCAAGCATCCTAGGACCGGTTTCTGGCTATCAGCCGTCATCAGCCAGGATAGCTTGACTCCAGTGGCGTAGTGAGCACGGGACCCACGTCTGGGCATACCCATCCCACTTAGGGCGAAAAGCGTTACAACAAACAAATGATGGACGGAATGCTGACAATGCAAACATTCTCCCCCAGTCAAGAGATCTGGGTTAAATCCATCGTTCTTTTGCCCACTACGCCACCCCAGTTCAGACATGGCCATATGCAAATCAGTCTTGACCCTGTGCCTCATGGGAACAGTCCAGCCCGAACTGCCAAGCCATGTCTTCCCTGGACCGGAATCAAGCATCCTAGGACCGGTTTCTGGCTATCAGCCAGGATAGCTTGACTCCAGTGGCGTAGTGAGCACGGGACCCACGTCTGGGCATACCCATCCCACTTAGGGCGAAAAGCGTTACAACAAACAAATGATGGACGGAATGCTGACAATGCAAACATTCTCCCCAGTCAAGAGATCTGGGTTAAATCCATCGTTCTTTTGCCCACTACGCCACCCCAGTTCAGACATGGCCATATGCAAATCAGTCTTGACCCTGTGCCTCATGGGAACAGTCCAGCCCGAACTGCCAAGCCATGTCTTCCCTGGACCGGAATCAAGCATTCTAGGACCGGTTTCTGGCTATCAGCCGTCATCAGCCAGGATAGCTTGACTCCAGTGGCGTAGTGAGCACGGGACCCACATCTGGGCATACCCATCCCACTTAGGGCGAAAAGCGTTACAACAAACAAATGATGGACGGAATGCTGACAATGCAAACATTCTCCCCCAGTCAAGAGATCTGGGTTAAATCCATCGTTCTTTTGCCCACTACGCCACCCCAGTTCAGACATGGCCATATGCAAATCAGTCTTGACCCTGTGCCTCATGGGAACAGTCCAGCCCGAACTGCCAAGCCATGTCTTCCCTGGACCGGAATCAAGCATCCTAGGACCGGTTTCTGGCTATCAGCCGTCATCAGCCAGGATAGCTTGACTCCAGTGGCGTAGTGAGCACGGGACCCACGTCTGGGCATACCCATCCCACTTAGGGCGAAAAGCGTTACAACAAACAAATGATGGACGGAATGCTGACAATGCAAACATTCTCCCCCAGTCAAGAGATCTGGGTTAAATCCATCGTTCTTTTGCCCACTACGCCACCCCAGTTCAGACATGGCCATATGCAAATCAGTCTTGACCCTGTGCCTCATGGGAACAGTCCAGCCCGAACTGCCAAGCCATGTCTTCCCTGGACCGGAATCAAGCATCCTAGGACCGGTTTCTGGCTATCAGCCAGGATAGCTTGACTCCAGTGGCGTAGTGAGCACGGGACCCACGTCTGGGCATACCCATCCCACTTAGGGCGAAAAGCGTTACAACAAACAAATGATGGACGGAATGCTGACAATGCAAACATTCTCCCCAGTCAAGAGATCTGGGTTAAATCCATCGTTCTTTTGCCCACTACGCCACCCCAGTTCAGACATGGCCATATGCAAATCAGTCTTGACCCTGTGCCTCATGGGAACAGTCCAGCCCGAACTGCCAAGCCATGTCTTCCCTGGACCAGAATCAAGCATCCTAGGACCGGTTTCTGACTATCAGCCGTCATCAGCCAGGATAGCTTGACTCCAGTGGCGTAGTGAGCACGGGACCCACATCTGGGCATACCCATCCCACTTAGGGCGAAAAGCGTTACAACAAACAAATGATGGACGGAATGCTGACAATGCAAACATTCTCCCCCAGTCAAGAGATCTGGGTTAAATCCATCGTTCTTTTGCCCACTACGCCACCCCAGTTCAGACATGGCCATATGCAAATCAGTCTTGACCCTTTGCCTCATGGGAACAGTCCAGCCCGAACTGCCAAGCCATGTCTTCCCTGGACCGGAATCAAGCATCCTAGGACCGGTTTCTGGCTATCAGCCGTCATCAGCCAGGATAGCTTGACTCCAGTGGCGTAGTGAGCACGGGACCCACGTCTGGGCATACCCATCCCACTTAGGGCGAAAAGCGTTACAACAAACAAATGATGGACGGAATGCTGACAATGCAAACATTCTCCCCCAGTCAAGAGATCTGGGTTAAATCCATCGTTCTTTTGCCCACTACGCCACCCCAGTTCAGACATGGCCATATGCAAATCAGTCTTGACCCTGTGCCTCATGGGAACAGTCCAGCCCGAACTGCCAAGCCATGTCTTCCCTGGACCGGAATCAAGCATCCTAGGACCGGTTTCTGGCTATCAGCCAGGATAGCTTGACTCCAGTGGCGTAGTGAGCATGGGACCCACGTCTGGGCATACCCATCCCACTTAGGGTGAAAAGCGTTACAACAAACAAATGATGGACGGAATGCTGACAATGCAAACATTCTCCCCAGTCAAGAGATCTGGGTTAAATCCATTGTTCTTTTGCCCACTACGCCACCCCAGTTCAGACATGGCCATATGCAAATCAGTCTTGACCCTGTGCCTCATGGGAACAGTCCAGCCCGAACTGCCAAGCCATGTCTTCCCTGGACCGGAATCAAGCATCCTAGGACCGGTTTCTGGCTATCAGCCGTCATCAGCCAGGATAGCTTGACTCCAGTGGCGTAGTGAGCACGGGACCCACGTCTGGGCATACCCATCCCACTTAGGGCGAAAAGCGTTACAACAAACAAATGATGGACGGAATGCTGACAATGCAAACATTCTCCCCCAGTCAAGAGATCTGGGTTAAATCCATCGTTCTTTTGCCCACTACGCCACCCCAGTTCAGACATGGCCATATGCAAATCAGTCTTGACCCTGTGCCTCATGGGAACAGTCCAGCCCGAACTGCCAAGCCATGTCTTCCCTGGACCGGAATCAAGCATCCTAGGACCGGTTTCTGGCTATCAGCCGTCATCAGCCAGGATAGCTTGACTCCAGTGGCGTAGTGAGCACGGGACCCACGTCTGGGCATACCCATCCCACTTAGGGCGAAAAGCGTTACAACAAACAAATAATGCACGGAATGCTGAAAATGCAAACATTCTCCCCCAGTCAAGAGATCTGGGTTAAATCCATTGTTCTTTTGCCCACTACGCCACCCCAGTTCAGACATGGCCATATGCAAATCAGTCTTGACCCTGTGCCTCTTGGGAACAGTCCAGCCCGAACTGCCAAGCCATGTCTTCCCTGGACCGGAATCAAGCATCCTAGGACCGGTTTCTGGCTATCAGCCGTCATCAGCCAGGATAGCTTGACTCCAGTGGCGTAGTGAGCACGGGACCCACGTCTGGGCATACCCATCCCACTTAGGGCGAAAAGCGTTACAACAAACAAATGATGGACGGAATGCTGACAATGCAAACATTCTCCCCCAGTCAAGAGATCTGGGTTAAATCCATCGTTCTTTTGCCCACTACGCCACCCCAGTTCAGACATGGCCATATGCAAATCAGTCTTGACCCTGTGCCTCATGGGAACAGTCCAGCCCGAACTGCCAAGCCATGTCTTCCCTGGACCGGAATCAAGCATCCTAGGACCGGTTTCTGGCTATCAGCCAGGATAGCTTGACTCCAGTGGCGTAGTGAGCACGGGACCCACGTCTGGGCATACCCATCCCACTTAGGGCGAAAAGCGTTACAACAAACAAATGATGGACGGAATGCTGACAATGCAAACATTCTCCCCAGTCAAGAGATCTGGGTTAAATCCATCGTTCTTTTGCCCACTACGCCACCCCAGTTCAGACATGGCCATATGCAAATCAGTCTTGACCCTGTGCCTCATGGGAACAGTCCAGCCCGAACTGCCAAGCCATGTCTTCCCTGGACCGGAATCAAGCATCCTAGGACCGGTTTCTGGCTATCAGCCGTCATCAGCCAGGATAGCTTGACTCCAGTGGCGTAGTGAGCACGGGACCCACGTCTGGGCATACCCATCCCACTTAGGGCGAAAAGCGTTACAACAAACAAATGATGGACGGAATGCTGACAATGCAAACATTCTCCCCCAGTCAAGAGATCTGGGTTAAATCCATCGTTCTTTTGCCCACTACGCCACCCCAGTTCAGACATGGCCATATGCAAATCAGTCTTGACCCTGTGCCTCATGGGAACAGTCCAGCCCGAACTGCCAAGCCATGTCTTCCCTGGACCGGAATCAAGCATCCTAGGACCGGTTTCTGGCTATCAGCCGTCATCAGCCAGGATAGCTTGACTCCAGTGGCGTAGTGAGCACGGGACCCACGTCTGGGCATACCCATCCCACTTAGGGCGAAAAGCGTTACAACAAACAAATGATGGACGGAATGCTGACAATGCAAACATTCTCCCCCAGTCAAGAGATCTGGGTTAAATCCATCGTTCTTTTGCCCACTACGCCACCCCAGTTCAGACATGGCCATATGCAAATCAGTCTTGACCCTGTGCCTCATGGGAACAGTCCAGCCCGAAATGCCAAGCCATGTCTTCCCTGGACCGGAATCAAGCATCCTAGGACCGGTTTCTGGCTATCAGCCGTCATCAGCCAGGATAGCTTGACTCCAGTGGCGTAGTGAGCACGGGACCCACATCTGGGCATACCCATCCCACTTAGGGCGAAAAGCGTTACAACAAACAAATGATGGACGGAATGCTGACAATGCAAACATTCTCCCCCAGTCAAGAGATCTGGGTTAAATCCATCGTTCTTTTGCCCACTACGCCACCCCAGTTCAGACATGGCCATATGCAAATCAGTCTTGACCCTTTGCCTCATGGGAACAGTCCAGCCCGAACTGCCAAGCCATGTCTTCCCTGGACCGGAATCAAGCATCCTAGGACCGGTTTCTGGCTATCAGCCGTCATCAGCCAGGATAGCTTGACTCCAGTGGCGTAGTGAGCACGGGACCCACGTCTGGGCATACCCATCCCACTTAGGGCGAAAAGCGTTACAACAAACAAATGATGGACGGAATGCTGACAATGCAAACATTCTCCCCCAGTCAAGAGATCTGGGTTAAATCCATCGTTCTTTTGCCCACTACGCCACCCCAGTTCAGACATGGCCATATGCAAATCAGTCTTGACCCTGTGCCTCATGGGAACAGTCCAGCCCGAACTGCCAAGCCATGTCTTCCCTGGACCGGAATCAAGCATCCTAGGACCGGTTTCTGGCTATCAGCCAGGATAGCTTGACTCCAGTGGCGTAGTGAGCACGGGACCCACGTCTGGGCATACCCATCCCACTTAGGGCGAAAAGCGTTACAACAAACAAATGATGGACGGAATGCTGACAATGCAAACATTCTCCCCAGTCAAGAGATCTGGGTTAAATCCATCGTTCTTTTGCCCACTACGCCACCCCAGTTCAGACATGGCCATATGCAAATCAGTCTTGACCCTGTGCCTCATGGGAACAGTCCAGCCCGAACTGCCAAGCCATGTCTTCCCTGGACCGGAATCAAGCATCCTAGGACCGGTTTCTGGCTATCAGCCGTCATCAGCCAGGATAGCTTGACTCCAGTGGCGTAGTGAGCACGGGACCCACGTCTGGGCATACCCATCCCACTTAGGGCGAAAAGCGTTACAACAAACAAATGATGGACGGAATGCTGACAATGCAAACATTCTCCCCCAGTCAAGAGATCTGGGTTAAATCCATCGTTCTTTTGCCCACTACGCCACCCCAGTTCAGACATGGCCATATGCAAATCAGTCTTGACCCTGTGCCTCATGGGAACAGTCCAGCCCGAACTGCCAAGCCATGTCTTCCCTGGACCGGAATCAAGCATCCTAGGACCGGTTTCTGGCTATCAGCCGTCATCAGCCAGGATAGCTTGACTCCAGTGGCGTAGTGAGCACGGGACCCACGTCTGGGCATACCCATCCCACTTAGGGCGAAAAGCGTTACAACAAACAAATAATGCACGGAATGCTGAAAATGCAAACATTCTCCCCCAGTCAAGAGATCTGGGTTAAATCCATTGTTCTTTTGCCCACTACGCCACCCCAGTTCAGACATGGCCATATGCAAATCAGTCTTGACCCTGTGCCTCTTGGGAACAGTCCAGCCCGAACTGCCAAGCCATGTCTTCCCTGGACCGGAATCAAGCATCCTAGGACCGGTTTCTGGCTATCAGCCGTCATCAGCCAGGATAGCTTGACTCCAGTGGCGTAGTGAGCACGGGACCCACGTCTGGGCATACCCATCCCACTTAGGGCGAAAAGCGTTACAACAAACAAATGATGGACGGAATGCTGACAATGCAAACATTCTCCCCCAGTCAAGAGATCTGGGTTAAATCCATCGTTCTTTTGCCCACTACGCCACCCCAGTTCAGACATGGCCATATGCAAATCAGTCTTGACCCTGTGCCTCATGGGAACAGTCCAGCCCGAACTGCCAAGCCATGTCTTCCCTGGACCGGAATCAAGCATCCTAGGACCGGTTTCTGGCTATCAGCCAGGATAGCTTGACTCCAGTGGCGTAGTGAGCACGGGACCCACGTCTGGGCATACCCATCCCACTTAGGGCGAAAAGCGTTACAACAAACAAATGATGGACGGAATGCTGACAATGCAAACATTCTCCCCAGTCAAGAGATCTGGGTTAAATCCATCGTTCTTTTGCCCACTACGCCACCCCAGTTCAGACATGGCCATATGCAAATCAGTCTTGACCCTGTGCCTCATGGGAACAGTCCAGCCCGAACTGCCAAGCCATGTCTTCCCTGGACCGGAATCAAGCATCCTAGGACCGGTTTCTGGCTATCAGCCGTCATCAGCCAGGATAGCTTGACTCCAGTGGCGTAGTGAGCACGGGACCCACGTCTGGGCATACCCATCCCACTTAGGGCGAAAAGCGTTACAACAAACAAATGATGGACGGAATGCTGACAATGCAAACATTCTCCCCCAGTCAAGAGATCTTGGTTAAATCCATCGTTCTTTTGCCCACTACGCCACCCCAGTTCAGACATGGCCATATGCAAATCAGTCTTGACCCTGTGCCTCATGGGAACAGTCCAGCCCGAACTGCCAAGCCATGTCTTCCCTGGACCGGAATCAAGCATCCTAGGACCGGTTTCTGGCTATCAGCCGTCATCAGCCAGGATAGCTTGACTCCAGTGGCGTAGTGAGCACGGGACCCACGTCTGGGCATACCCATCCCACTTAGGGCGAAAAGCGTTACAACAAACAAATGATGGACGGAATGCTGACAATGCAAACATTCTCCCCCAGTCAAGAGATCTGGGTTAAATCCATCGTTCTTTTGCCCACTACACCACCCCAGTTCAGACATGGCCATATGCAAATCAGTCTTGACCCTGTGCCTCATGGGAACAGTCCAGCCCGAACTGCCAAGCCATGTCTTCCCTGGACCGGAATCAAGCATCCTAGGACCGGTTTCTGGCTATCAGCCGTCATCAGCCAGGATAGCTTGACTCCAGTGGCGTAGTGAGCACGGGACCCACATCTGGGCATACCCATCCCACTTAGGGCGAAAAGCGTTACAACAAACAAATGATGGACGGAATGCTGACAATGCAAACATTCTCCCCCAGTCAAGAGATCTGGGTTAAATCCATCGTTCTTTTGCCCACTACGCCACCCCAGTTCAGACATGGCCATATGCAAATCAGTCTTGACCCTTTGCCTCATGGGAACAGTCCAGCCCGAACTGCCAAGCCATGTCTTCCCTGGACCGGAATCAAGCATCCTAGGACCGGTTTCTGGCTATCAGCCGTCATCAGCCAGGATAGCTTGACTCCAGTGGCGTAGTGAGCACGGGACCCACGTCTGGGCAAACCCATCCAACTTAGGGCGAAAAGCGTTACAACAAACAAATGATGGACGGAATGCTGACAATGCAAACATTCTCCCCCAGTCAAGAGATCTGGGTTAAATCCATCGTTCTTTTGCCCACTACGCCACCCCAGTTCAGACATGGCCATATGCAAATCAGTCTTGACCCTGTGCCTCATGGGAACAGTCCAGCCCGAACTGCCAAGCCATGTCTTCCCTGGACCGGAATCAAGCATCCTAGGACCGGTTTCTGGCTATCAGCCAGGATAGCTTGACTCCAGTGGCGTAGTGAGCACGGGACCCACGTCTGGGCATACCCATCCCACTTAGGGCGAAAAGCGTTACAACAAACAAATGATGGACGGAATGCTGACAATGCAAACATTCTCCCCAGTCAAGAGATCTGGGTTAAATCCATCGTTCTTTTGCCCACTACGCCACCCCAGTTCAGACATGGCCATATGCAAATCAGTCTTGACCCTGTGCCTCATGGGAACAGTCCAGCCCGAACTGCCAAGCCATGTCTTCCCTGGACCGGAATCAAGCATCCTAGGACCGGTTTCTGGCTATCAGCCGTCATCAGCCAGGATAGCTTGACTCCAGTGGCGTAGTGAGCACGGGACCCACGTCTGGGCATACCCATCCCACTTAGGGTGAAAAGCGTTACAACAAACAAATGATGGACGGAATGCTGACAATGCAAACATTCTCCCCCAGTCAAGAGATCTGGGTTAAATCCATCGTTCTTTTGCCCACTACGCCACCCCAGTTCAGACATGGCCATATGCAAATCAGTCTTGACCCTTTGCCTCATGGGAACAGTCCAGCCCGAACTGCCAAGCCATGTCTTCCCTGGACCGGAATCAAGCATCCTAGGACCGGTTTCTGGCTATCAGCCGTCATCAGCCAGGATAGCTTGACTCCAGTGGCGTAGTGAGCACGGGACCCACGTCTGGGCATACCCATCCCACTTAGGGCGAAAAGCGTTACAACAAACAAATGATGGACGGAATGCTGACAATGCAAACATTCTCCCCCAGTCAAGAGATCTGGGTTAAATCCATCGTTCTTTTGCCCACTACGCCACCCCAGTTCAGACATGGCCATATGCAAATCAGTCTTGACCCTGTGCCTCATGGGAACAGTCCAGCCCGAACTGCCAAGCCATGTCTTCCCTGGACCGGAATCAAGCATCCTAGGACCGGTTTCTGGCTATCAGCCAGGATAGCTTGACTCCAGTGGCGTAGTGAGCACGGGACCCACGTCTGGGCATACCCATCCCACTTAGGGCGAAAAGCGTTACAACAAACAAATGATGGACGGAATGCTGACAATGCAAACATTCTCCCCAGTCAAGAGATCTGGGTTAAATCCATCGTTCTTTTGCCCACTACGCCACCCCAGTTCAGACATGGCCATATGCAAATCAGTCTTGACCCAGTGCCTCATGGGAACAGTCCAGCCCGAACTGCCAAGCCATGTCTTCCCTGGACCGGAATCAAGCATCCTAGGTCCGGTTTCTGGCTATCAGCCGTCATCAGCCAGGATAGCTTGACTCCAGTGGCGTAGTGAGCACAGGACCCACGTCTGGGCATACCCATCCCACTTAGGGCGAAAAGCGTTACAACAAACAAATGATGGACGGAATGCTGACAATGCAAACATTCTCCCCCAGTCAAGAGATCTGGGTTAAATCCATCGTTCTTTTGCCCACTACGCCACCCCAGTTCAGACATGGCCATATGCAAATCAGTCTTGACCCTGTGCCTCATGGGAACAGTCCAGCCCGAACTGCCAAGCCATGTCTTCCCTGGACCGGAATCAAGCATCCTAGGACCGGTTTCTGGCTATCAGCCAGGATAGCTTGACTCCAGTGGCGTAGTGAGCACGGGACCCACGTCTGGGCATACCCATCCCACTTAGGGCGAAAAGCGTTACAACAAACAAATGATGGACGGAATGCTGACAATGCAAACATTCTCCCCATTCAAGAGATCTGGGTTAAATCCATCGTTCTTTTGCCCACTACGCCACCCCAGTTCAGACATGGCCATATGCAAATCAGTCTTGACCCTGTGCCTCATGGGAACAGTCCAGCCCGAACTGCCAAGCCATGTCTTCCCTGGACCGGAATCAAGCATCCTAGGACCGGTTTCTGGCTATCAGCCGTCATCAGCCAGGATAGCTTGACTCCAGTGGCGTAGTGAGCACGGGACCCACGTCTGGGCATACCCATCCCACTTAGGGCGAAAAGCGTTACAACAAACAAATGATGGACGGAATGCTGACAATGCAAACATTCTCCCCCAGTCAAGAGATCTGGGTTAAATCCATCGTTCTTTTGCCCACTACGCCACCCCAGTTCAGACATGGCCATATGCAAATCAGTCTTGACCCTGTGCCTCATGGGAACAGTCCATCCCGAACTGCCAAGCCATGTCTTCCCTGGACCGGAATCAAGCATCCTAGGACCGGTTTCTGGCTATCAGCCGTCATCAGCCAGGATAGCTTGACTCCAGTGGCGTAGTGAGCACGGGACCCACGTCTGGGCATACCCATCCCACTTAGGGCGAAAAGCGTTACAACAAACAAATGATGGACGGAATGCTGACAATGCAAACATTCTCCCCCAGTCAAGAGATCTGGGTTAAATCCATCGTTCTTTTGCCCACTACGCCACCCCAGTTCAGACATGGCCATATGCAAATCAGTCTTGACCCTGTGCCTCATGGGAACAGTCCAGCCCGAACTGCCAAGCCATGTCTTCCCTGGACCGGAATCAAGCATTCTAGGACCGGTTTCTGGCTATCAGCCGTCATCAGCCAGGATAGCTTGACTCCAGTGGCGTAGTGAGCACGGGACCCACATCTGGGCATACCCATCCCACTTAGGGCGAAAAGCGTTACAACAAACAAATGATGGACGGAATGCTGACAATGCAAACATTCTCCCCCAGTCAAGAGATCTGGGTTAAATCCATCGTTCTTTTGCCCACTACGCCACCCCAGTTCAGACATGGCCATATGCAAATCAGTCTTGACCCTGTGCCTCATGGGAACAGTCCAGCCCGAACTGCCAAGACATGTCTTCCCTGGACCGGAATCAAGCATCCTAGGACCGGTTTCTGGCTATCAGCCGTCATCAGCCAGGATAGCTTGACTCCAGTGGCGTAGTGAGCACGGGACCCATGTCTGGGCATACCCATCCCACTTAGGGCGAAAAGCGTTACAACAAACAAATGATGGACGGAATGCTGACAATGCAAACATTCTCCCCCAGTCAAGAGATCTGGGTTAAATCCATCGTTCTTTTGCCCACTACGCCACCCCAGTTCAGACATGGCCATATGCAAATCAGTCTTGACCCTGTGCCTCATGGGAACAGTCCAGCCCGAACTGCCAAGCCATGTCTTCCCTGGACCGGAATCAAGCATCCTAGGACCGGTTTCTGGCTATCAGCCGTCATCAGCCAGGATAGCTTGACTCCAGTGGCGTAGTGAGCACGGGACCCACGTCTGGGCATACCCATCCCACTTAGGGCGTAAAGCGTTACAACAAACAAATGATGGACGGAATGCTGACAATGCAAACATTCTCCCCCAGTCAAGAGATCTGGGTTAAATCCATCGTTCTTTTGCCCACTACGCCACCCCAGTTCAGACATGGCCATATGCAAATCAGTCTTGACCCTGTGCCTCATGGGAACAGTCCAGCCCGAACTGCCAAGCCATGTCTTCCCTGGACCGGAATCAAGCATTCTAGGACCGGTTTCTGGCTATCAGCCGTCATCAGCCAGGATAGCTTGACTCCAGTGGCGTAGTGAGCACGGGACCCACATCTGGGCATACCCATCCCACTTAGGGCGAAAAGCGTTACAACAAACAAATGATGGACGGAATGCTGACAATGCAAACATTCTCCCCCAGTCAAGAGATCTGGGTTAAATCCATCGTTCTTTTGCCCACTACGCCACCCCAGTTCAGACATGGCCATATGCAAATCAGTCTTGACCCTGTGCCTCATGGGAACAGTCCAGCCCGAACTGCCAAGCCATGTCTTCCCTGGACCGGAATCAAGCATCCTAGGACCGGTTTCTGGCTATCAGCCGTCATCAGCCAGGATAGCTTGACTCCAGTGGCGTAGTGAGCACGGGACCCACGTCTGGGCATACCCATCCCACTTAGGGCGAAAAGCGTTACAACAAACAAATGATGGACGGAATGCTGACAATGCAAACATTCTCCCCCAGTCAAGAGATCTGGGTTAAATCCATCGTTCTTTTGCCCACTACGCCACCCCAGTTCAGACATGGCCATATGCAAATCAGTCTTGACCCTGTGCCTCATGGGAACAGTCCAGCCCGAACTGCCAAGCCATGTCTTCCCTGGACCGGAATCAAGCATCCTAGGACCGGTTTCTGGCTATCAGCCGTCATCAGCCAGGATAGCTTGACTCCAGTGGCGTAGTGAGCATGGGACCCACGTCTGGGCATACCCATCCCACTTAGGGCGAAAAGCGTTACAACAAACAAATGATGGACGGAATGCTGACAATGCAAACATTCTCCCCCAGTCAAGAGATCTGGGTTAAATCCATCGTTCTTTTGCCCACTACGCCACCCCAGTTCAGACATGGCCATATGCAAATCAGTCTTGACCCTGTGCCTCATGGGAACAGTCCAGCCCGAACTGCCAAGCCATGTCTTCCCTGGACCGGAATCAAGCATCCTAGGACCGGTTTCTGGCTATCAGCCGTCATCAGCCAGGATAGCTTGACTCCAGTGGCGTAGTGAGCACGGGACCCACATCTGGGCATACCCATCCCACTTAGGGCGAAAAGCGTTACAACAAACAAATGATGGACGGAATGCTGACAATGCAAACATTCTCCCCCAGTCAAGAGATCTGGGTTAAATCCATCTTTCTTTTGCCCACTACGCCACCCCAGTTCAGACATGGCCATATGCAAATCAGTCTTGACCCTTTGCCTCATGGGAACAGTCCAGCCCGAACTGCCAAGCCATGTCTTCCCTGGACCGGAATCAAGCATCCTAGGACCGGTTTCTGGCTATCAGCCGTCATCAGCCAGGATAGCTTGACTCCAGTGGCGTAGTGAGCACGGGACCCACGTCTGGGCATACCCATCCCACTTAGGGCGAAAAGCGTTACAACAAACAAATGATGGACGGAATGCTGACAATGCAAACATTCTCCCCCAGTCAAGAGATCTGGGTTAAATCCATCGTTCTTTTGCCCACTACGCCACCCCAGTTCAGACATGGCCATATGCAAATCAGTCTTGACCCTGTGCCTCATGGGAACAGTCCAGCCCGAACTGCCAAGCCATGTCTTCCCTGGACCGGAATCAAGCATCCTAGGACCGGTTTCTGGCTATCAGCCAAGATAGCTTGACTCCAGTGGCGTAGTGAGCATGGGACCCACGTCTGGGCATACCCATCCCACTTAGGGCGAAAAGCGTTACAACAAACAAATGATGGACGGAATGCTGACAATGCAAACATTCTCCCCAGTCAAGAGATCTGGGTTAAATCCATCGTTCTTTTGCCCACTACGCCACCCCAGTTCAGACATGGCCATATGCAAATCAGTCTTGACCCTGTGCCTCATGGGAACAGTCCAACCCGAACTGCCAAGCCATGTCTTCCCTGGACCGGAATCAAGCATCCTAGGACCGGTTTCTGGCTATCAGCCGTCATCAGCCAGGATAGCTTGACTCCAGTGGCGTAGTGAGCACGGGACCCACGTCTGGGCATACCCATCCCACTTAGGGCGAAAAGCGTTACAACAAACAAATGATGGACGGAATGCTGACAATGCAAACATTCTCCCCCAGTCAAGAGATCTGGGTTAAATCCATCGTTCTTTTGCCCACTACGCCACCCCAGTTCAGACATGGCCATATGCAAATCAGTCTTGACCCTGTGCCTCATGGGAACAGTCCAGCCCGAACTGCCAAGCCATGTCTTTCCTGGACCGGAATCAAGCATCCTAGGACCGGTTTCTGGCTATCAGCCAGGATAGCTTGACTCCAGTGGCGTAGTGAGCATGGGACCCATGTCTGGGCATACCCATCCCACTTAGGGCGAAAAGCGTTACAACAAACAAATGATGGACGGAATGCTGACAATGCAAACATTCTCCCCAGTCAAGAGATCTGGGTTAAATCCATCGTTCTTTTGCCCACTACGCCACCCCAGTTCAGACATGGCCATATGCAAATCAGTCTTGACCCTGTGCCTCATGGGAACAGTCCAGCCCGAACTGCCAAGCCATGTCTTCCCTGGACCGGAATCAAGCATCCTAGGACCGGTTTCTGGCTATCAGCCGTCATCAGCCAGGATAGCTTGACTCCAGTGGCGTAGTGAGCACGGGACCCACGTCTGGGCATACCCATCCCACTTAGGGCGAAAAGCGTTACAACAAACAAATGATGGACGGAATGCTGACAATGCAAACATTCTCCCCCAGTCAAGAGATCTGGGTTAAATCCATCGTTCTTTTGCCCACTACGCCACCCCAGTTCAGACATGGCCATATGCAAATCAGTCTTGACCCTGTGCCTCATGGGAACAGTCCAGCCCGAACTGCCAAGCCATGTCTTCCCTGGACCGGAATCAAGCATCCTAGGACCGGTTTCTGGCTATCAGCCGTCATCAGCCAGGATAGCTTGACTCCAGTGGCGTAGTGAGCACGGGACCCACGTCTGGGCATACCCATCCCACTTAGGGCGAAAAGCGTTACAACAAACAAATAATGCACGGAATGCTGAAAATGCAAACATTCTCCCCCAGTCAAGAGATCTGGGTTAAATCCATTGTTCTTTTGCCCACTACGCCACCCCAGTTCAGACATGGCCATATGCAAATCAGTCTTGACCCTGTGCCTCTTGGGAACAGTCCAGCCCGAACTGCCAAGCCATGTCTTCCCTGGACCGGAATCAAGCATCCTAGGACCGGTTTCTGGCTATCAGCCGTCATCAGCCAGGATAGCTTGACTCCAGTGGCGTAGTGAGCACGGGACCCACGTCTGGGCATACCCATCCCACTTAGGGCAAAAAGCGTTACAACACACAAATGATGGACGGAATGCTGACAATGCAAACATTCTCCCCCAGTCAAGAGATCTGGGTTAAATCCATCGTTCTTTTGCCCACTACGCCACCCCAGTTCAGACATGGCCATATGCAAATCAGTCTTGACCCTGTGCCTCATGGGAACAGTCCAGCCCGAACTGCCAAGCCATGTCTTCCCTGGACCGGAATCAAGCATCCTAGGACCGGTTTCTGGCTATCAGCCAGGATAGCTTGACTCCAGTGGCGTAGTGAGCACGGGACCCACGTCTGGGCATACCCATCCCACTTAGGGCGAAAAGCGTTACAACAAACAAATGATGGACGGAATGCTGACAATGCAAACATTCTCCCCAGTCAAGAGATCTGGGTTAAATCCATCGTTCTTTTGCCCACTACGCCACCCCAGTTCAGACATGGCCATATGCAAATCAGTCTTGACCCTGTGCCTCATGGGAACAGTCCAGCCCGAACTGCCAAGCCATGTCTTCCCTGGACCGGAATCAAGCATCCTAGGACCGGTTTCTGGCTATCAGCCGTCATCAGCCAGGATAGCTTGACTCCAGTGGCGTAGTGAGCACGGGACCCACGTCTGGGCATACCCATCCCACTTAGGGCGAAAAGCGTTACAACAAACAAATGATGGACGGAATGCTGACAATGCAAACATTCTCCCCCAGTCAAGAGATCTGGGTTAAATCCATCGTTCTTTTGCCCACTACGCCACCCCAGTTCAGACATGGCCATATGCAAATCAGTCTTGACCCTGTGCCTCATGGGAACAGTCCAGCCCGAACTGCCAAGCCATGTCTTCCCTGGACCGGAATCAAGCATCCTAGGACCGGTTTCTGGCTATCAGCCGTCATCAGCCAGGATAGCTTGACTCCAGTGGCGTAGTGAGCACGGGACCCACGTCTGGGCATACCCATCCCACTTAGGGCGAAAAGCGTTACAACAAACAAATGATGGACGGAATGCTGACAATGCAAACATTCTCCCCCAGTCAAGAGATCTGGGTTAAATCCATCGTTCTTTTGCCCACTACGCCACCCCAGTTCAGACATGGCCATATGCAAATCAGTCTTGACCCTGTGCCTCATGGGAACAGTCCAGCCCGAACTGCCAAGCCATGTCTTCCCTGGACCGGAATCAAGCATCCTAGGACCGGTTTCTGGCTATCAGCCGTCATCAGCCAGGATAGCTTGACTCCAGTGGCGTAGTGAGCACGGGACCCATGTCTGGGCATACCCATCCCACTTAGGGCGAAAAGCGTTACAACAAACAAATGATGGACGGAATGCTGACAATGCAAACATTCTCCCCCAGTCAAGAGATCTGGGTTAAATCCATCATTCTTTTGCCCACTACGCCACCCCAGTTCAGACATGGCCATATGCAAATCAGTCTTGACCCTGTGCCTCATGGGAACAGTCCAGCCCGAACTGCCAAGCCATGTCTTCCCTGGACCGGAATCAAGCATCCTAGGACCGGTTTCTGGCTATCAGCCAGGATAGCTTGACTCCAGTGGCGTAGTGAGCACGGGACCCACGTCTGGGCATACTCATCCCACTTAGGGCGAAAAGCGTTACAACAAACAAATGATGGACGGAATGCTGACAATGCAAACATTCTCCCCAGTCAAGAGATCTGGGTTAAATCCATCGTTCTTTTGCCCACTACGCCACCCCAGTTCAGACATGGCCATATGCAAATCAGTCTTGACCCTGTGCCTCATGGGAACAGTCCAGCCCGAACTGCCAAGCCATGTCTTCCCTGGACCGGAATCAAGCATCCTAGGACCGGTTTCTGGCTATCAGCCAGGATAGCTTGACTCCAGTGGTGTAGTGAGCACGGGACCCACGTCTGGGCATACCCATCCCACTT
The DNA here is from genome assembly GCF_964204655.1 of Triturus cristatus. Lineage (NCBI taxonomy): Eukaryota > Metazoa > Chordata > Amphibia > Caudata > Salamandridae > Triturus > Triturus cristatus. The sequence goes on along the minus strand of NC_140590.1, from coordinate 1,246,141,939 downwards.
AGGGCGAAAAGCGTTACAACAAACAAATGATGGACGGAATGCTGACAATGCAAACATTCTCCCCCAGTCAAGAGATCTGGGTTAAATCCATCGTTCTTTTGCCCACTACGCCACCCCAGTTCAGACATGGCCATATGCAAATCAGTCTTGACCCTTTGCCTCATGGGAACAGTCCAGCCCGAACTGCCAAGCCATATCTTCCCTGGACCGGAATCAAGCATCCTAGGACCGGTTTCTGGCTATCAGCCGTCATCAGCCAGGATAGCTTGACTCCAGTGGCGTAGTGAGCACGGGACCCACGTCTGGGCATACCTATCCCACTTAGGGCGAAAAGCGTTACAACAAACAAATGATGGACGGAATGCTGACAATGCAAACATTCTCCCCCAGTCAAGAGATCTGGGTTAAATCCATCGTTCTTTTGCCCACTACGCCACCCCAGTTCAGACATGGCCATATGCAAATCAGTCTTGACCCTGTGCCTCATGGGAACAGTCCAGCCCGAACTGCCAAGCCATGTCTTCCCTGGACCGGAATCAAGCATCCTAGGACCGGTTTCTGGCTATCAGCCGTCATCAGCCAGGATAGCTTGACTCCAGTGGCGTAGTGAGCACGGGACCCACATCTGGGCATACCCATCCCACTTAGGGCGAAAAGCGTTACAACAAACAAATGATGGACGGAATGCTGACAATGCAAACATTCTCCCCCAGTCAAGAGATCTGGGTTAAATCCATCGTTCTTTTGCCCACTACGCCACCCCAGTTCAGACATGGCCATATGCAAATCAGTCTTGACCCTGTGCCTCATGGGAACAGTCCAGCCCGAACTGCCAAGCCATGTCTTCCCTGGACCGGAATCAAGCATCCTAGGACCGGTTTCTGGCTATCAGCCAGGATAGCTTGACTCCAGTGGCGTAGTGAGCACGGGACCCACGTCTGGGCATACCCATCCCACTTAGGGCGAAAAGCGTTACAACAAACAAATGATGGACGGAATGCTGACAATGCAAACATTCTCCCCCAGTCAAGAGATCTGGGTTAAATCCATCGTTCTTTTGCCCACTACGCCACCCCAGTTCAGACATGGCCATATGCAAATCAGTCTTGACCCTTTGCCTCATGGGAACAGTCCAGCCCGAACTGCCAAGCCATGTCTTCCCTGGACCGGAATCAAGCATCCTAGGACCGGTTTCTGGCTATCAGCCGTCATCAGCCAGGATAGCTTGACTCCAGTGGCGTAGTGAGCACGGGACCCACGTCTGGGCATACCCATCCCACTTAGGGCGAAAAGCGTTACAACAAACAAATGATGGACGGAATGCTGACAATGCAAACATTCTCCCCCAGTCAAGAGATCTGGGTTAAATCCATCGTTCTTTTGCCCACTACGCCACCCCAGTTCAGACATGGCCATATGCAAATCAGTCTTGACCCTGTGCCTCATGGGAACAGTCCAGCCCGAACTGCCAAGCCATGTCTTCCCTGGACCGGAATCAAGCATCCTAGGACCGGTTTCTGGCTATCAGCCAGGATAGCTTGACTCCAGTGGCGTAGTGAGCACGGGACCCACGTCTGGGCATACCCATCCCACTTAGGGCGAAAAGCGTTACAACAAACAAATGATGGACGGAATGCTGACAATGCAAACATTCTCCCCAGTCAAGAGATCTGGGTTAAATCCATCGTTCTTTTGCCCACTACGCCACCCCAGTTCAGACATGGCCATATGCAAATCAGTCTTGACCCTGTGCCTCATGGGAACAGTCCAGCCCGAACTGCCAAGCCATGTCTTCCCTGGACCGGAATCAAGCATTCTAGGACCGGTTTCTGGCTATCAGCCGTCATCAGCCAGGATAGCTTGACTCCAGTGGCGTAGTGAGCACGGGACCCACATCTGGGCATACCCATCCCACTTAGGGCGAAAAGCGTTACAACAAACAAATGATGGACGGAATGCTGACAATGCAAACATTCTCCCCCAGTCAAGAGATCTGGGTTAAATCCATCGTTCTTTTGCCCACTACGCCACCCCAGTTCAGACATGGCCATATGCAAATCAGTCTTGACCCTGTGCCTCATGGGAACAGTCCAGCCCGAACTGCCAAGCCATGTCTTCCCTGGACCGGAATCAAGCATCCTAGGACCGGTTTCTGGCTATCAGCCGTCATCAGCCAGGATAGCTTGACTCCAGTGGCGTAGTGAGCACGGGACCCACGTCTGGGCATACCCATCCCACTTAGGGCGAAAAGCGTTACAACAAACAAATGATGGACGGAATGCTGACAATGCAAACATTCTCCCCCAGTCAAGAGATCTGGGTTAAATCCATCGTTCTTTTGCCCACTACGCCACCCCAGTTCAGACATGGCCATATGCAAATCAGTCTTGACCCTGTGCCTCATGGGAACAGTCCAGCCCGAACTGCCAAGCCATGTCTTCCCTGGACCGGAATCAAGCATCCTAGGACCGGTTTCTGGCTATCAGCCAGGATAGCTTGACTCCAGTGGCGTAGTGAGCACGGGACCCACGTCTGGGCATACCCATCCCACTTAGGGCGAAAAGCGTTACAACAAACAAATGATGGACGGAATGCTGACAATGCAAACATTCTCCCCAGTCAAGAGATCTGGGTTAAATCCATCGTTCTTTTGCCCACTACGCCACCCCAGTTCAGACATGGCCATATGCAAATCAGTCTTGACCCTGTGCCTCATGGGAACAGTCCAGCCCGAACTGCCAAGCCATGTCTTCCCTGGACCGGAATCAAGCATCCTAGGACCGGTTTCTGGCTATCAGCCGTCATCAGCCAGGATAGCTTGACTCCAGTGGCGTAGTGAGCACGGGACCCACGTCTGGGCATACCCATCCCACTTAGGGCGAAAAGCGTTACAACAAACAAATGATGGACGGAATGCTGACAATGCAAACATTCTCCCCCAGTCAAGAGATCTGGGTTAAATCCATCGTTCTTTTGCCCACTACGCCACCCCAGTTCAGACATGGCCATATGCAAATCAGTCTTGACCCTGTGCCTCATGGGAACAGTCCAGCCCGAACTGCCAAGCCATGTCTTCCCTGGACCGGAATCAAGCATCCTAGGACCGGTTTCTGGCTATCAGCCGTCATCAGCCAGGATAGCTTGACTCCAGTGGCGTAGTGAGCACGGGACCCACGTCTGGGCATACCCATCCCACTTAGGGCGAAAAGCGTTACAACGAACAAATGATGGACGGAATGCTGACAATGCAAACATTCTCCCCCAGTCAAGAGATCTGGGTTAAATCCATCGTTCTTTTGCCCACTACGCCACCCCAGTTCAGACATGGCCATATGCAAATCAGTCTTGACCCTGTGCCTCATGGGAACAGTCCAGCCCGAACTGCCAAGCCATGTCTTCCCTGGACCGGAATCAAGCATCCTAGGACCGGTTTCTGGCTATCAGCCGTCATCAGCCAGGATAGCTTGACTCCAGTGGCGTAGTGAGCACGGGACCCACATCTGGGCATACCCATCCCACTTAGGGCGAAAAGCGTTACAACAAACAAATGATGGACGGAATGCTGACAATGCAAACATTCTCCCCCAGTCAAGAGATCTGGGTTAAATCCATCGTTCTTTTGCCCACTACGCCACCCCAGTTCAGACATGGCCATATGCAAATCAGTCTTGACCCTTTGCCTCATGGGAACAGTCCAGCCCGAACTGCCAAGCCATGTCTTCCCTGGACCGGAATCAAGCATCCTAGGACCGGTTTCTGGCTATCAGCCGTCATCAGCCAGGATAGCTTGACTCCAGTGGCGTAGTGAGCACGGGACCCACGTCTGGGCATACCCATCCCACTTAGGGCGAAAAGCGTTACAACAAACAAATGATGGACGGAATGCTGACAATGCAAACATTCTCCCCCAGTCAAGAGATCTGGGTTAAATCCATCGTTCTTTTGCCCACTACGCCACCCCAGTTCAGACATGGCCATATGCAAATCAGTCTTGACCCTGTGCCTCATGGGAACAGTCCAGCCCGAACTGCCAAGCCATGTCTTCCCTGGACCGGAATCAAGCATCCTAGGACCGGTTTCTGGCTATCAGCCAGGATAGCTTGACTCCAGTGGCGTAGTGAGCATGGGACCCACGTCTGGGCATACCCATCCCACTTAGGGCGAAAAGCGTTACAACAAACAAATGATGGACGGAATGCTGACAATGCAAACATTCTCCCCAGTCAAGAGATCTGGGTTAAATCCATCGTTCTTTTGCCCACTACGCTACCCCAGTTCAGACATGGCCATATGCAAATCAGTCTTGACCCTGTGCCTCATGGGAACAGTCCAGCCCGAACTGCCAAGCCATGTCTTCCCTGGACCGGAATCAAGCATCCTAGGACCGGTTTCTGGCTATCAGCCGTCATCAGCCAGGATAGCTTGACTCCAGTGGCGTAGTGAGCACGGGACCCACGTCTGGGCATACCCATCCCACTTAGGGCGAAAAGCGTTACAACAAACAAATGATGGACGGAATGCTGACAATGCAAACATTCTCCCCCAGTCAAGAGATCTGGGTTAAATCCATCGTTCTTTTGCCCACTACGCCACCCCAGTTCAGACATGGCCATATGCAAATCAGTCTTGACCCTGTGCCTCATGGGAACAGTCCAGCCCGAACTGCCAAGCCATGTCTTCCCTGGACCGGAATCAAGCATCCTAGGACCGGTTTCTGGCTATCAGCCAGGATAGCTTGACTCCAGTGGCGTAGTGAGCACGGGACCCACGTCTGGGCATACCCATCCCACTTAGGGCGAAAAGCGTTACAACAAACAAATGATGGACGGAATGCTGACAATGCAAACATTCTCCCCAGTCAAGAGATCTGGGTTAAATCCATCGTTCTTTTGCCCACTACGCCACCCCAGTTCAGACATGGCCATATGCAAATCAGTCTTGACCCTGTGCCTCAGGGGAACAGTCCAGCCCGAACTGCCAAGCCATGTCTTCCCTGGACCGGAATCAAGCATCCTAGGACCGGTTTCTGGCTATCAGCCGTCATCAGCCAGGATAGCTTGACTCCAGTGGCGTAGTGAGCACGGGACCCACGTCTGGGCATACCCATCCCACTTAGGGCGAAAAGCGTTACAACAAACAAATGATGGACGGAATGCTGACAATGCAAACATTCTCCCCCAGTCAAGAGATCTGGGTTAAATCCATCGTTCTTTTGCCCACTACGCCACCCCAGTTCAGACATGGCCATATGCAAATCAGTCTTGACCCTGTGCCTCATGGGAACAGTCCAGCCCGAACTGCCAAGCCATGTCTTCCCTGGACCGGAATCAAGCATCCTAGGACCGGTTTCTGGCTATCAGCCGTCATCAGCCAGGATAGCTTGACTCCAGTGGCGTAGTGAGCACGGGACCCACGTCTGGGCATACCCATCCCACTTAGGGCGAAAAGCGTTACAACAAACAAATGATGGACGGAATGCTGACAATGCAAACATTCTCCCCCAGTCAAGAGATCTGGGTTAAATCCATCGTTCTTTTGCCCACTACGCCACCCCAGTTCAGACATGGCCATATGCAAATCAGTCTTGACCCTGTGCCTCATGGGAACAGTCCAGCCCGAACTGCCAAGCCATGTCTTCCCTGGACCGGAATCAAGCATCCTAGGACCGGTTTCTGGCTATCAGCCGTCATCAGCCAGGATAGCTTGACTCCAGTGGCGTAGTGAGCACGGGACCCATGTCTGGGCATACCCATCCCACTTAGGGCGAAAAGCGTTACAACAAACAAATGATGGACGGAATGCTGACAATGCAAACATTCTCCCCCAGTCAAGAGATCTGGGTTAAATCCATCATTCTTTTGCCCACTACGCCACCCCAGTTCAGACATGGCCATATGCAAATCAGTCTTGACCCTGTGCCTCATGGGAACAGTCCAGCCCGAACTGCCAAGCCATGTCTTCCCTGGACCGGAATCAAGCATCCTAGGACCGGTTTCTGGCTATCAGCCAGGATAGCTTGACTCCAGTGGCGTAGTGAGCACGGGACCCACGTCTGGGCATACTCATCCCACTTAGGGCGAAAAGCGTTACAACAAACAAATGATGGACGGAATGCTGACAATGCAAACATTCTCCCCAGTCAAGAGATCTGGGTTAAATCCATCGTTCTTTTGCCCACTACGCCACCCCAGTTCAGACATGGCCATATGCAAATCAGTCTTGACCCTGTGCCTCATGGGAACAGTCCAGCCCGAACTGCCAAGCCATGTCTTCCCTGGACCGGAATCAAGCATCCTAGGACCGGTTTCTGGCTATCAGCCGTCATCAGCCAGGATAGCTTGACTCCAGTGGCGTAGTGAGCACGGGACCCACGTCTGGGCATACCCATCCCACTTAGGGCGAAAAGCGTTACAACAAACAAATGATGGACGGAATGCTGACAATGCAAACATTCTCCCCCAGTCAAGAGATCTGGGTTAAATCCATCGTTCTTTTGCCCACTACGCCACCCCAGTTCAGACATGGCCATATGCAAATCAGTCTTGACCCTGTGCCTCATGGGAACAGTCCAGCCCGAACTGCCAAGCCATGTCTTCCCTGGACCGGAATCAAGCATCCTAGGACCGGTTTCTGGCTATCAGCCGTCATCAGCCAGGATAGCTTGACTCCAGTGGCGTAGTGAGCACGGGACCCACGTCTGGGCATACCCATCCCACTTAGGGCGAAAAGCGTTACAACAAACAAATAATGCACGGAATGCTGAAAATGCAAACATTCTCCCCCAGTCAAGAGATCTGGGTTAAATCCATTGTTCTTTTGCCCACTACGCCACCCCAGTTCAGACATGGCCATATGCAAATCATTCTTGACCCTGTGCCTCTTGGGAACAGTCCAGCCCGAACTGCCAAGCCATGTCTTCCCTGGACCGGAATCAAGCATCCTAGGACCGGTTTCTGGCTATCAGCCGTCATCAGCCAGGATAGCTTGACTCCAGTGGCGTAGTGAGCACGGGACCCACGTCTGGGCATACCCATCCCACTTAGGGCGAAAAGCGTTACAACAAACAAATGATGGACGGAATGCTGACAATGCAAACATTCTCCCCCAGTCAAGAGATCTGGGTTAAATCCATCGTTCTTTTGCCCACTACGCCACCCCAGTTCAGACATGGCCATATGCAAATCAGTCTTGACCCTGTGCCTCATGGGAACAGTCCAGCCCGAACTGCCAAGCCATGTCTTCCCTGGACCGGAATCAAGCATCCTAGGACCGGTTTCTGGCTATCAGCCAGGATAGCTTGACTCCAGTGGCGTAGTGAGCACGGGACCCACGTCTGGGCATACCCATCCCACTTAGGGTGAAAAGCGTTACAACAAACAAATGATGGACGGAATGCTGACAATGCAAACATTCTCCCCAGTCAAGAGATCTGGGTTAAATCCATCGTTCTTTTGCCCACTACGCCACCCCAGTTCAGACATGGCCATATGCAAATCAGTCTTGACCCTGTGCCTCATGGGAACAGTCCAGCCCGAACTGCCAAGCCATGTCTTCCCTGGACCGGAATCAAGCATCCTAGGACCGGTTTCTGGCTATCAGCCGTCATCAGCCAGGATAGCTTGACTCCAGTGGCGTAGTGAGCACGGGACCCACGTCTGGGCATACCCATCCCACTTAGGGCGAAAAGCGTTACAACAAACAAATGATGGACGGAATGCTGACAATGCAAACATTCTCCCCCAGTCAAGAGATCTGGGTTAAATCCATCGTTCTTTTGCCCACTACGCCACCCCAGTTCAGACATGGCCATATGCAAATCAGTCTTGACCCTGTGCCTCAAGGGAACAGTCCAGCCCGAACTGCCAAGCCATGTCTTCCCTGGACCGGAATCAAGCATCCTAGGACCGGTTTCTGGCTATCAGCCGTCATCAGCCAGGATAGCTTGACTCCAGTGGCGTAGTGAGCACGGGACCCACGTCTGGGCATACCCATCCCACTTAGGGCGAAAAGCGTTACAACAAACAAATGATGGACGGAATGCTGACAATGCAAACATTCTCCCCCAGTCAAGAGATCTGGGTTAAATCCATCGTTCTTTTGCCCACTACGCCACCCCAGTTCAGACATGGCCATATGCAAATCAGTCTTGACCCTGTGCCTCATGGGAACAGTCCAGCCCGAACTGCCAAGCCATGTCTTCCCTGGACCGGAATCAAGCATCCTAGGACCGGTTTCTGGCTATCAGCCAGGATAGCTTGACTCCAGTGGCGTAGTGAGCACGGGACCCACGTCTGGGCATACCCATCCCACTTAGGGCGAAAAGCGTTACAACAAACAAATGATGGACGGAATGCTGACAATGCAAACATTCTCCCCCAGTCAAGAGATCTGGGTTAAATCCATCGTTCTTTTGCCCACTACGCCACCCCAGTTCAGACATGGCCATATGCAAATCAGTCTTGACCCTGTGCCTCATGGGAACAGTCCAGCCCGAACTGCCAAGCCATGTCTTCCCTGGACCGGAATCAAGCATCCTAGGACCGGTTTCTGGCTATCAGCCGTCATCAGCCAGGATAGCTTGACTCCAGTGGCGTAGTGAGCACGGGACCCACGTCTGGGCATACCCATCCCACTTAGGGCGAAAAGCATTACAACAAACAAATGATGGACGGAATGCTGACAATGCAAACATTCTCCCCCAGTCAAGAGATCTGGGTTAAATCCATCGTTCTTTTGCCCACTACGCCACCCCAGTTCAGACATGGCCATATGCAAATCAGTCTTGACCCTGTGCCTCATGGGAACAGTCCAGCCCGAACTGCCAAGCCATGTCTTCCCTGGACCGGAATCAAGCATCCTAGGACCGGTTTCTGGCTATCAGCCGTCATCAGCCAGGATAGCTTGACTCCAGTGGCGTAGTGAGCACGGGACCCACGTCTGGGCATACCCATCCCACTTAGGGCGAAAAGCGTTACAACAAACAAATGATGGACGGAATGCTGACAATGCAAACATTCTCCCCCAGTCAAGAGTTCTGGGTTAAATCCATCGTTCTTTTGCCCACTACGCCACCCCAGTTCAGACATGGCCATATGCAAATCAGTCTTGACCCTGTGCCTCATGGGAACAGTCCAGCCCGAACTGCCAAGCCATGTCTTCCCTGGACCGGAATCAAGCATCCTAGGACCGGTTTCTGGCTATCAGCCGTCATCAGCCAGGATAGCTTGACTCCAGTGGCGTAGTGAGCACGGGACCCACATCTGGGCATACCCATCCCACTTAGGGCGAAAAGCGTTACAACAAACAAATGATGGACGGAATGCTGACAATGCAAACATTCTCCCCCAGTCAAGAGATCTGGGTTAAATCCATCGTTCTTTTGCCCACTACGCCACCCCAGTTCAGACATGGCCATATGCAAATCAGTCTTGACCCTTTGCCTCATGGGAACAGTCCAGCCCGAACTGCCAAGCCATGTCTTCCCTGGACCGGAATCAAGCATCCTAGGACTGGTTTCTGGCTATCAGCCGTCATCAGCCAGGATAGCTTGACTCCAGTGGCGTAGTGAGCACGGAACCCACGTCTGGGCATACCCATCCCACTTAGGGCGAAAAGCGTTACAACAAACAAATGATGGACGGAATGCTGACAATGCAAACATTCTCCCCCAGTCAAGAGATCTGGGTTAAATCCATCGTTCTTTTGCCCACTACGCCACCCCAGTTCAGACATGGCCATATGCAAATCAGTCTTGACCCTGTGCCTCATGGGAGCAGTCCAGCCCGAACTGCCAAGCCATGTCTTCCCTGGACCGGAATCAAGCATCCTAGGACCGGTTTCTGGCTATCAGCCAGGATAGCTTGACTCCAGTGGCGTAGTGAGCACGGGACCCACGTCTGGGCATACCCATCCCACTTAGGGCGAAAAGCGTTACAACAAACAAATGATGGACGGAATGCTGACAATGCAAACATTCTCCCCAGTCAAGAGATCTGGGTTAAATCCATCGTTCTTTTGCCCACTACGCCACCCCAGTTCAGACATGGCCATATGCAAATCAGTCTTGACCCTGTGCCTCATGGGAACAGTCCAGCCCGAACTGCCAAGCCATGTCTTCCCTGGACCGGAATCAAGCATCCTAGGACCGGTTTCTGGCTATCAGCCGTCATCAGCCAGGATAGCTTGACTCCAGTGGCGTAGTGAGCACGGGACCCACGTCTGGGCATACCCATCCCACTTAGGGCGAAAAGCGTTACAACAAACAAATGATGGACGGAATGCTGACAATGCAAACATTCTCCCCCAGTCAAGAGATCTGTGTTAAATCCATCGTTCTTTTGCCCACTACGCCACCCCAGTTCAGACATGGCCATATGCAAATCAGTCTTGACCCTGTGCCTCATGGGAACAGTCCAGCCCGAACTGCCAAGCCATGTCTTCCCTGGACCGGAATCAAGCATCCTAGGACCGGTTTCTGGCTATCAGCCGTCATCAGCCAGGATAGCTTGACTCCAGTGGCGTAGTGAGCACGGGACCCACGTCTGGGCATACCCATCCCACTTAGGGCGAAAAGCGTTACAACAAACAAATGATGGACGGAATGCTGACAATGCAAACATTCTCCCCCAGTCAAGAGATCTGGGTTAAATCCATCGTTCTTTTGCCCACTACGCCACCCCAGTTCAGACATGGCCATATGCAAATCAGTCTTGACCCTGTGCCTCATGGGAACAGTCCAGCCCGAACTGCCAAGCCATGTCTTCCCTGGACCGGAATCAAGCATCCTAGGACCGGTTTCTGGCTATCAGCCGTCATCAGCCAGGATAGCTTGACTCCAGTGGCGTAGTGAGCACGGGACCCACATCTGGGCATACCCATCCCACTTAGGGCGGAAAGCGTTACAACAAACAAATGATGGACGGAATGCTGACAATGCAAACATTCTCCCCCAGTCAAGAGATCTGGGTTAAATCCATCGTTCTTTTGCCCACTACGCCACCCCAGTTCAGACATGGCCATATGCAAATCAGTCTTGACCCTTTGCCTCATGGGAACAGTCCAGCCCGAACTGCCAAGCCATGTCTTCCCTGGACCGGAATCAAGCATCCTAGGACCGGTTTCTGGCTATCAGCCGTCATCAGCCAGGATAGCTTGACTCCAGTGGCGTAGTGAGCACGGGACCCACGTCTGGGCATACCCATCCCACTTAGGGCGAAAAGCGTTACAACAAACAAATGATGGACGGAATGCTGACAATGCAAACATTCTCCCCCAGTCAAGAGATCTGGGTTAAATCCATCGTTCTTTTGCCCACTACGCCACCCCAGTTCAGACATGGCCATATGCAAATCAGTCTTGACCCTGTGCCTCATGGGAACAGTCCAGCCCGAACTGCCAAGCCATGTCTTCCCTGGACCGGAATCAAGCATCCTAGGACCGGTTTCTGGCTATCAGCCGTCATCAGCCAGGATAGCTTGACTCCAGTGGCGTAGTGAGCACGGGACCCACGTCTGGGCATACCCATCCCACTTAGGGCGAAAAGCGTTACAACAAACAAATGATGGACGGAATGCTGACAATGCAAACATTCTCCCCCAGTCAAGAGATCTGGGTTAAATCCATCGTTCTTTTGCCCACTACGCCACCCCAGTTCAGACATGGCCATATGCAAATCAGTCTTGACCCTGTGCCTCATGGGAACAGTCCAGCCCGAACTGCCAAGCCATGTCTTCCCTGGACCGGAATCAAGCATCCTAGGACCGGTTTCTGGCTATCAGCCAGGATAGCTTGACTCCAGTGGCGTAGTGAGCACGGGACCCACGTCTGGGCATACCCATCCCACTTAGGGCGAAAAGCGTTACAACAAACAAATGATGGACGGAATGCTGACAATGCAAACATTCTCCCCAGTCAAGAGATCTGGGTTAAATCCATCGTTCTTTTGCCCACTACGCCACCCCAGTTCAGACATGGCCATATGCAAATCAGTCTTGACCCTGTGCCTCATGGGAACAGTCCAGCCCGAACTGCCAAGCCATGTCTTCCCTGGACCGGAATCAAGCATCCTAGGACCGGTTTCTGGCTATCAGCCGTCATCAGCCAGGATAGCTTGACTCCAGTGGCGTAGTGAGCACGGGACCCACGTCTGGGCATACCCATCCCACTTAGGGCGAAAAGCGTTACAACAAACAAATGATGGACGGAATGCTGACAATGCAAACATTCTCCCCCAGTCAAGAGATCTGGGTTAAATCCATCGTTCTTTTGCCCACTACGCCACCCCAGTTCAGACATGGCCATATGCAAATCAGTCTTGACCCTGTGCCTCATGGGAACAGTCCAGCCCGAACTGCCAAGCCATGTCTTCCCTGGACCGGAATCAAGCATCCTAGGACCGGTTTCTGGCTATCAGCCGTCATCAGCCAGGATAGCTTGACTCCAGTGGCGTAGTGAGCACGGGACCCACGTCTGGGCATACCCATCCCACTTAGGGCGAAAAGCGTTACAACAAACAAATGATGGACGGAATGCTGACAATGCAAACATTCTCCCCCAGTCAAGAGATCTGGGTTAAATCCATCGTTCTTTTGCCCACTACGCCACCCCAGTTCAGACATGGCCATATGCAAATCAGTCTTGACCCTGTGCCTCATGGGAACAGTCCAGCCCGAACTGCCAAGCCATGTCTTCCCTGGACCGGAATCAAGCATCCTAGGACCGGTTTCTGGCTATCAGCCGTCATCAGCCAGGATAGCTTGACTCCAGTGGCGTAGTGAGCACGGGACCCACATCTGGGCATACCCATCCCACTTAGGGCGAAAAGCGTTACAACAAACAAATGATGGACGGAATGCTGACAATGCAAACATTCTCCCCCAGTCAAGAGATCTGGGTTAAATCCATCGTTCTTTTGCCCACTACGCCACCCCAGTTCAGACATGGCCATATGCAAATCAGTCTTGACCCTTTGCCTCATGGGAACAGTCCAGCCCGAACTGCCAAGCCATGTCTTCCCTGGACCGGAATCAAGCATCCTAGGACCGGTTTCTGGCTATCAGCCGTCATCAGCCAGGATAGCTTGACTCCAGTGGCGTAGTGAGCACGGGACCCACGTCTGGGCATACCCATCCCACTTAGGGCGAAAAGCGTTACAACAAACAAATGATGGACGGAATGCTGACAATGCAAACATTCTCCCCCAGTCAAGAGATCTGGGTTAAATCCATCGTTCTTTTGCCCACTACGCCACCCCAGTTCAGACATGGCCATATGCAAATCAGTCTTGACCATGTGCCTCATGGGAACAGTCCAGCCCGAACTGCCAAGCCATGTCTTCCCTGGACCGGAATCAAGCATCCTAGGACCGGTTTCTGGCTATCAGCCAGGATAGCTTGACTCCAGTGGCGTAGTGAGCATGGGACCCACGTCTGGGCATACCCATCCCACTTAGGGCGAAAAGCGTTACAACAAACAAATGATGGACGGAATGCTGACAATGCAAACATTCTCCCCAGTCAAGAGATCTGGGTTAAATCCATCGTTCTTTTGCCCACTACGCCACCCCAGTTCAGACATGGCCATATGCAAATCAGTCTTGACCCTGTGCCTCATGGGAACAGTCCAGCCCGAACTGCCAAGCCATGTCTTCCCTGGACCGGAATCAAGCATCCTAGGACCGGTTTCTGGCTATCAGCCGTCATCAGCCAGGATAGCTTGACTCCAGTGGCGTAGTGAGCACGGGACCCACGTCTGGGCATACCCATCCCACTTAGGGCGAAAAGCGTTACAACAAACAAATGAAGGACGGAATGCTGACAATGCAAACATTCTCCCCCAGTCAAGAGATCTGTGTTAAATCCATCGTTCTTTTGCCCACTACGCCACCCCAGTTCAGACATGGCCATATGCAAATCAGTCTTGACCCTGTGCCTCATGGGAACAGTCCAGCCCGAACTGCCAAGCCATGTCTTCCCTGGACCGGAATCAAGCATCCTAGGACCGGTTTCTGGCTATCAGCCGTCATCAGCCAGGATAGCTTGACTCCAGTGGCGTAGTGAGCACGGGACCCACGTCTGGGCATACCCATCCCACTTAGGGCGAAAAGCGTTACAACAAACAAATGATGGACGGAATGCTGACAATGCAAACATTCTCCCCCAGTCAAGAGATCTGGGTTAAATCCATCGTTCTTTTGCCCACTACGCCACCCCAGTTCAGACATGGCCATATGCAAATCAGTCTTGACCCTGTGCCTCATGGGAACAGTCCAGCCCGAACTGCCAAGCCATGTCTTCCCTGGACCGGAATCAAGCATCCTAGGACCGGTTTCTGGCTATCAGCCGTCATCAGCCAGGATAGCTTGACTCCAGTGGCGTAGTGAGCACGGGACCCACATCTGGGCATACCCATCCCACTTAGGGCGAAAAGCGTTACAACAAACAAATGATGGACGGAATGCTGACAATGCAAACATTCTCCCCCAGTCAAGAGATCTGGGTTAAATCCATCGTTCTTTTGCCCACTACGCCACCCCAGTTCAGACATGGCCATATGCAAATCAGTCTTGACCCTTTGCCTCATGGGAACAGTCCAGCCCGAACTGCCAAGCCATGTCTTCCCTGGACCGGAATCAAGCATCCTAGGACCGGTTTCTGGCTATCAGCCGTCATCAGCCAGGATAGCTTGACTCCAGTGGCGTAGTGAGCACGGGACCCACGTCTGGGCATACCCATCCCACTTAGGGCGAAAAGCGTTACAACAAACAAATGATGGACGGAATGCTGACAATGCAAACATTCTCCCCCAGTCAAGAGATCTGGGTTAAATCCATCGTTCTTTTGCCCACTACGCCACCCCAGTTCAGACATGGCCATATGCAAATCAGTCTTGACCCTGTGCCTCATGGGAACAGTCCAGCCCGAACTGCCAAGCCATGTCTTCCCTGGACCGGAATCAAGCATCCTAGGACCGGTTTCTGGCTATCAGCCAGGATAGCTTGACTCCAGTGGCGTAGTGAGCACGGGACCCACGTCTGGGCATACCCATCCCACTTAGGGCGAAAAGCGTTACAACAAACAAATGATGGACGGAATGCTGACAATGCAAACATTCTCCCCAGTCAAGAGATCTGGGTTAAATCCATCGTTCTTTTGCCCACTACGCCACCCCAGTTCAGACATGGCCATATGCAAATCAGTCTTGACCCTGTGCCTCATGGGAACAGTCCAGCCCGAACTGCCAAGCCATGTCTTCCCTGGACCGGAATCAAGCATCCTAGGACCGGTTTCTGGCTATCAGCCGTCATCAGCCAGGATAGCTTGACTCCAGTGGCGTAGTGAGCACGGGACCCACGTCTGGGCATACCCATCCCACTTAGGGCGAAAAGCGTTACAACAAACAAATGATGGACGGAATGCTGACAATGCAAACATTCTCCCCCAGTCAAGAGATCTGGGTTAAATCCATCGTTCTTTTGCCCACTACGCCACCCCAGTTCAGACATGGCCATATGCAAATCAGTCTTGACCCTGTGCCTCATGGGAACAGTCCAGCCCGAACTGCCAAGCCATGTCTTCCCTGGACCGGAATCAAGCATCCTAGGACCGGTTTCTGGCTATCAGCCGTCATCAGCCAGGATAGCTTGACTCCAGTGGCGTAGTGAGCACGGGACCCACGTCTGGGCATACCCATCCCACTTAGGGCGAAAAGCGTTACAACAAACAAATGATGGACGGAATGCTGACAATGCAAACATTCTCCCCCAGTCAAGAGATCTGGGTTAAATCCATCGTTCTTTTGCCCACTACGCCACCCCAGTTCAGACATGGCCATATGCAAATCAGTCTTGACCCTGTGCCTCATGGGAACAGTCCAGCCCGAACTGCCAAGCCATGTCTTCCCTGGACCGGAATCAAGCATCCTAGGACCGGTTTCTGGCTATCAGCCGTCATCAGCCAGGATAGCTTGACTCCAGTGGCGTAGTGAGCACGGGACCCATGTCTGGGCATACCCATCCCACTTAGGGCGAAAAGCGTTACAACAAACAAATGATGGACGGAATGCTGACAATGCAAACATTCTCCCCCAGTCAAGAGATCTGGGTTAAATCCATCATTCTTTTGCCCACTACGCCACCCCAGTTCAGACATGGCCATATGCAAATCAGTCTTGACCCTGTGCCTCATGGGAACAGTCCAGCCCGAACTGCCAAGCCATGTCTTCCCTGGACCGGAATCAAGCATCCTAGGACCGGTTTCTGGCTATCAGCCAGGATAGCTTGACTCCAGTGGCGTAGTGAGCACGGGACCCACGTCTGGGCATACTCATCCCACTTAGGGCGAAAAGCGTTACAACAAACAAATGATGGACGGAATGCTGACAATGCAAACATTCTCCCCAGTCAAGAGATCTGGGTTAAATCCATCGTTCTTTTGCCCACTACGCCACCCCAGTTCAGACATGGCCATATGCAAATCAGTCTTGACCCTGTGCCTCATGGGAACAGTCCAGCCCGAACTGCCAAGCCATGTCTTCCCTGGACCGGAATCAAGCATCCTAGGACCGGTTTCTGGCTATCAGCCGTCATCAGCCAGGATAGCTTGACTCCAGTGGCGTAGTGAGCACGGGACCCACGTCTGGGCATACCCATCCCACTTAGGGCGAAAAGCGTTACAACAAACAAATGATGGACGGAATGCTGACAATGCAAACATTCTCCCCCAGTCAAGAGATCTGGGTTAAATCCATCGTTCTTTTGCCCACTACGCCACCCCAGTTCAGACATGGCCATATGCAAATCAGTCTTGACCCTGTGCCTCATGGGAACAGTCCAGCCCGAACTGCCAAGCCATGTCTTCCCTGGACCGGAATCAAGCATCCTAGGACCGGTTTCTGGCTATCAGCCGTCATCAGCCAGGATAGCTTGACTCCAGTGGCGTAGTGAGCACGGGACCCACGTCTGGGCATACCCATCCCACTTAGGGCGAAAAGCGTTACAACAAACAAATAATGCACGGAATGCTGAAAATGCAAACATTCTCCCCCAGTCAAGAGATCTGGGTTAAATCCATTGTTCTTTTGCCCACTACGCCACCCCAGTTCAGACATGGCCATATGCAAATCAGTCTTGACCCTGTGCCTCTTGGGAACAGTCCAGCCCGAACTGCCAAGCCATGTCTTCCCTGGACCGGAATCAAGCATCCTAGGACCGGTTTCTGGCTATCAGCCGTCATCAGCCAGGATAGCTTGACTCCAGTGGCGTAGTGAGCACGGGACCCACGTCTGGGCATACCCATCCCACTTAGGGCGAAAAGCGTTACAACAAACAAATGATGGACGGAATGCTGACAATGCAAACATTCTCCCCCAGTCAAGAGATCTGGGTTAAATCCATCGTTCTTTTGCCCACTACGCCACCCCAGTTCAGACATGGCCATATGCAAATCAGTCTTGACCCTGTGCCTCATGGGAACAGTCCAGCCCGAACTGCCAAGCCATGTCTTCCCTGGACCGGAATCAAGCATCCTAGGACCGGTTTCTGGCTATCAGCCAGGATAGCTTGACTCCAGTGGCGTAGTGAGCACGGGACCCACGTCTGGGCATACCCATCCCACTTAGGGCGAAAAGCGTTACAACAAACAAATGATGGACGGAATGCTGACAATGCAAACATTCTCCCCAGTCAAGAGATCTGGGTTAAATCCATCGTTCTTTTGCCCACTACGCCACCCCAGTTCAGACATGGCCATATGCAAATCAGTCTTGACCCTGTGCCTCATGGGAACAGTCCAGCCCGAACTGCCAAGCCATGTCTTCCCTGGACCGGAATCAAGCATCCTAGGACCGGTTTCTGGCTATCAGCCGTCATCAGCCAGGATAGCTTGACTCCAGTGGCGTAGTGAGCACGGGACCCACGTCTGGGCATACCCATCCCACTTAGGGCGAAAAGCGTTACAACAAACAAATGATGGACGGAATGCTGACAATGCAAACATTCTCCCCCAGTCAAGAGATCTGGGTTAAATCCATCGTTCTTTTGCCCACTACGCCACCCCAGTTCAGACATGGCCATATGCAAATCAGTCTTGACCCTGTGCCTCATGGGAACAGTCCAGCCCGAACTGCCAAGCCATGTCTTCCCTGGACCGGAATCAAGCATCCTAGGACCGGTTTCTGGCTATCAGCCGTCATCAGCCAGGATAGCTTGACTCCAGTGGCGTAGTGAGCACGGGACCCACGTCTGGGCATACCCATCCCACTTAGGGCGAAAAGCGTTACAACAAACAAATAATGCACGGAATGCTGAAAATGCAAACATTCTCCCCCAGTCAAGAGATATGGGTTAAATCCATTGTTCTTTTGCCCACTACGCCACCCCAGTTCAGACATGGCCATATGCAAATCAGTCTTGACCCTGTGCCTCTTGGGAACAGTCCAGCCCGAACTGCCAAGCCATGTCTTCCCTGGACCGGAATCAAGCATCCTAGGACCGGTTTCTGGCTATCAGCCGTCATCAGCCAGGATAGCTTGACTCCAGTGGCGTAGTGAGCACGGGACCCACGTCTGGGCATACCCATCCCACTTAGGGCGAAAAGCGTTACAACAAACAAATGATGGACGGAATGCTGACAATGCAAACATTCTCCCCCAGTCAAGAGATCTGGGTTAAATCCATCGTTCTTTTGCCCACTACGCCACCCCAGTTCAGACATGGCCATATGCAAATCAGTCTTGACCCTGTGCCTCATGGGAACAGTCCAGCCCGAACTGCCAAGCCATGTCTTCCCTGGACCGGAATCAAGCATCCTAGGACCGGTTTCTGGCTATCAGCCAGGATAGCTTGACTCCAGTGGCGTAGTGAGCACGGGACCCACGTCTGGGCATACCCATCCCACTTAGGGCGAAAAGCGTTACAACAAACAAATGATGGACGGAATGCTGACAATGCAAACATTCTCCCCAGTCAAGAGATCTGGGTTAAATCCATCGTTCTTTTGCCCACTACGCCACCCCAGTTCAGACATGGCCATATGCAAATCAGTCTTGACCCTGTGCCTCATGGGAACAGTCCAGCCCGAACTGCCAAGCCATGTCTTCCCTGGACCGGAATCAAGCATCCTAGGACCGGTTTCTGGCTATCAGCCGTCATCAGCCAGGATAGCTTGACTCCAGTGGCGTAGTGAGCACGGGACCCACCTCTGGGCATACCCATCCCACTTAGGGCGAAAAGCGTTACAACAAACAAATGATGGACGGAATGCTGACAATGCAAACATTCTCCCCCAGTCAAGAGATCTGGGTTAAATCCATCGTTCTTTTGCCCACTACGCCACCCCAGTTCAGACATGGCCATATGCAAATCAGTCTTGACCCTGTGCCTCATGGGAACAGTCCAGCCCGAACTGCCAAGCCATGTCTTCCCTGGACCGGAATCAAGCATCCTAGGACCGGTTTCTGGCTATCAGCCGTCATCAGCCAGGATAGCTTGACTCCAGTGGCGTAGTGAGCACGGGACCCACGTCTGGGCATACCCATCCCACTTAGGGCGAAAAGCGTTACAACAAACAAATGATGGACGGAATGCTGACAATGCAAACATTCTCCCCCAGTCAAGAGATCTGGGTTAAATCCATCGTTCTTTTGCCCACTACGCCACCCCAGTTCAGACATGGCCATATGCAAATCAGTCTTGACCCTGTGCCTCATGGGAACAGTTCAGCCCGAACTGCCAAGCCATGTCTTCCCTGGACCGGAATCAAGCATCCTAGGACCGGTTTCTGGCTATCAGCCAGGATAGCTTGACTCCAGTGGCGTAGTGAGCACGGGACCCACGTCTGGGCATACCCATCCCACTTAGGGCGAAAAGCGTTACAACAAACAAATGATGGACGGAATGCTGACAATGCAAACATTCTCCCCAGTCAAGAGATCTGGGTTAAATCCATCGTTCTTTTGCCCACTACGCCACCCCAGTTCAGACATGGCCATATGCAAATCAGTCTTGACCCTGTGCCTCATGGGAACAGTCCAGCCCGAACTGCCAAGCCATGTCTTCCCTGGACCGGAATCAAGCATCCTAGGACCGGTTTCTGGCTATCAGCCGTCATCAGCCAGGATAGCTTGACTCCAGTGGCGTAGTGAGCACGGGACCCACGTCTGGGCATACCCATCCCACTTAGGGCGAAAAGCGTTACAACAAACAAATGATGGACGGAATGCTGACAATGCAAACATTCTCCCCCAGTCAAGAGATCTGGGTTAAATCCATCGTTCTTTTGCCCACTACGCCACCCCAGTTCAGACATGGCCATATGCAAATCAGTCTTGACCCTGTGCCTCATGGGAACAGTCCAGCCCGAACTGCCAAGCCATGTCTTCCCTGGACCGGAATCAAGCATCCTAGGACCGGTTTCTGGCTATCAGCCGTCATCAGCCAGGATAGCTTGACTCCAGTGGCGTAGTGAGCACGGGACCCACGTCTGGGCATACCCATCCCACTTAGGGCGAAAAGCGTTACAACAAACAAATGATGGACGGAATGCTGACAATGCAAACATTCTCCCCCAGTCAAGAGATCTGGGTTAAATCCATCGTTCTTTTGCCCACTACGCCACCCCAGTTCAGACATGGCCATATGCAAATCAGTCTTGACCCTGTGCCTCATGGGAACAGTCCAGCCCGAACTGCCAAGCCATGTCTTCCCTGGACCGGAATCAAGCATCCTAGGACCGGTTTCTGGCTATCAGCCGTCATCAGCCAGGATAGCTTGACTCCAGTGGCGTAGTGAGCACGGGACCCACATCTGGGCATACCCATCCCACTTAGGGCGAAAAGCGTTACAACAAACAAATGATGGACGGAATGCTGACAATGCAAACATTCTCCCCCAGTCAAGAGATCTGGGTTAAATCCATCGTTCTTTTGCCCACTACGCCACCCCAGTTCAGACATGGCCATATGCAAATCAGTCTTGACCCTGTGCCTCATGGGAACAGTCCAGCCCGAACTGCCAAGCCATGTCTTCCCTGGACCGGAATCAAGCATCCTAGGACCGGTTTCTGGCTATCAGCCAGGATAGCTTGACTCCAGTGGCGTAGTAAGCACGGGACCCACGTCTGGGCATACCCATCCCACTTAGGGCGAAAAGCGTTACAACAAACAAATGATGGACGGAATGCTGACAATGCAAACATTCTCCCCAGTCAAGAGATCTGGGTTAAATCCATCGTTCTTTTGCCCACTACGCCACCCCAGTTCAGACATGGCCATATGCAAATCAGTCTTGACCCTGTGCCTCATGGGAACAGTCCAGCCCGAACTGCCAAGCCATGTCTTCCCTGGACCGGAATCAAGCATCCTAGGACCGGTTTCTGGCTATCAGCCGTCATCAGCCAGGATAGCTTGACTCCAGTGGCGTAGTGAGCACGGGACCCACGTCTGGGCATACCCATCCCACTTAGGGCGAAAAGCGTTACAACAAACAAATGATGGACGGAATGCTGACAATGCAAACATTCTCCCCCAGTCAAGAGATCTGGGTTAAATCCATCGTTCTTTTGCCCACTACGCCACCCCAGTTCAGACATGGCCATATGCAAATCAGTCTTGACCCTGTGCCTCATGGGAACAGTCCAGCCCGAACTGCCAAGCCATGTCTTCCCTGGACCGGAATCAAGCATCCTAGGACCGGTTTCTGGCTATCAGCCGTCATCAGCCAGGATAGCTTGACTCCAGTGGCGTAGTGAGCACGGGACCCACGTCTGGGCATACCCATCCCACTTAGGGCGAAAAGCGTTACAACAAACAAATGATGGACGGAATGCTGACAATGCAAACATTCTCCCCCAGTCAAGAGATCTGGGTTAAATCCATCGTTCTTTTGCCCACTACGCCACCCCAGTTCAGACATGGCCATATGCAAATCAGTCTTGACCCTGTGCCTCATGGGAACAGTCCAGCCCGAACTGCCAAGCCATGTCTTCCCTGGACCGGAATCAAGCATCCTAGGACCGGTTTCTGGCTATCAGCCGTCATCAGCCAGGATAGCTTGACTCCAGTGGCGTAGTGAGCACGGGACCCACATCTGGGCATACCCATCCCACTTAGGGCGAAAAGCGTTACAACAAACAAATGATGGACGGAATGCTGACAATGCAAACATTCTCCCCCAGTCAAGAGATCTGGGTTAAATCCATCGTTCTTTTGCCCACTACGCCACCCCAGTTCAGACATGGCCATATGCAAATCAGTCTTGACCCTTTGCCTCATGGGAACAGTCCAGCCCGAACTGCCAAGCCATGTCTTCCCTGGACCGGAATCAAGCATCCTAGGACCGGTTTCTGGCTATCAGCCGTCATCAGCCAGGATAGCTTGACTCCAGTGGCGTAGTGAGCACGGGACCCACGTCTGGGCATACCCATCCCACTTAGGGCGAAAAGCGTTACAACAAACAAATGATGGACGGAATGCTGACAATGCAAACATTCTCCCCCAGTCAAGAGATCTGGGTTAAATCCATCGTTCTTTTGCCCACGACGCCACCCCAGTTCAGACATGGCCATATGCAAATCAGTCTTGACCCTGTGCCTCATGGGAACAGTCCAGCCCGAACTGCCAAGCCATGTCTTCCCTGGACCGGAATCAAGCATCCTAGGACCGGTTTCTGGCTATCAGCCGTCATCAGCCAGGATAGCTTGACTCCAGTGGCGTAGTGAGCACGGGACCCACGTCTGGGCATACCCATCCCACTTAGGGCGAAAAGCGTTACAACAAACAAATGATGGACGGAATGCTGACAATGCAAACATTCTCCCCCAGTCAAGAGATCTGGGTTAAATCCATCGTTCTTTTGCCCACTACGCCACCCCAGTTCAGACATGGCCATATGCAAATCAGTCTTGACCCTGTGCCTCATGGGAACAGTCCAGCCCGAACTGCCAAGCCATGTCTTCCCTGGACCGGAATCAAGCATTCTAGGACCGGTTTCTGGCTATCAGCCGTCATCAGCCAGGATAGCTTGACTCCAGTGGCGTAGTGAGCACGGGACCCACATCTGGGCATACCCATCCCACTTAGGGCGAAAAGCGTTACAACAAACAAATGATGGACGGAATGCTGACAATGCAAACATTCTCCCCCAGTCAAGAGATCTGGGTTAAATCCATCGTTCTTTTGCCCACTACGCCACCCCAGTTCAGACATGGCCATATGCAAATCAGTCTTGACCCTGTGCCTCATGGGAACAGTCCAGCCCGAACTGCCAAGCCATGTCTTCCCTGGACCGGAATCAAGCATCCTAGGACCGGTTTCTGGCTATCAGCCGTCATCAGCCAGGATAGCTTGACTCCAGTGGCGTAGTGAGCACGGGACCCATGTCTGGGCATACCCATCCCACTTAGGGCGAAAAGCGTTACAACAAACAAATGATGGACGGAATGCTGACAATGCAAACATTCTCCCCCAGTCAAGAGATCTGGGTTAAATCCATCGTTCTTTTGCCCACTACGCCACCCCAGTTCAGACATGGCCATATGCAAATCAGTCTTGACCCTGTGCCTCATGGGAACAGTCCAGCCTGAACTGCCAAGCCATGTCTTCCCTGGACCGGAATCAAGCATCCTAGGACCGGTTTCTGGCTATCAGCCAGGATAGCTTGACTCCAGTGGCGTAGTGAGCATGGGACCCACGTCTGTGCATACCCATCCCACTTAGGGCGAAAAGCGTTACAACAAACAAATGATGGACGGAATGCTGACAATGCAAACATTCTCCCCAGTCAAGAGATCTGGGTTAAATCCATCGTTCTTTTGCCCACTACGCCACCCCAGTTCAGACATGGCCATATGCAAATCAGTCTTGACCCTGTGCCTCATGGGAACAGTCCAGCCCGAACTGCCAAGCCATGTCTTCCCTGGACCGGAATCAAGCATCCTAGGACCGGTTTCTGGCTATCAGCCGTCATCAGCCAGGATAGCTTGACTCCAGTGGCGTAGTGAGCACGGGACCCACGTCTGGGCATACCCATCCCACTTAGGGCGAAAAGCGTTACAACAAACAAATGATGGACGGAATGCTGACAATGCAAACATTCTCCCCCAGTCAAGAGATCTGGGTTAAATCCATCGTTCTTTTGCCCACTACGCCACCCCAGTTCAGACATGGCCATATGCAAATCAGTCTTGACCCTGTGCCTCATGGGAACAGTCCAGCCCGAACTGCCAAGCCATGTCTTCCCTGGACCGGAATCAAGCATTCTAGGACCGGTTTCTGGCTATCAGCCGTCATCAGCCAGGATAGCTTGACTCCAGTGGCGTAGTGAGCACGGGACCCACATCTGGGCATACCCATCCCACTTAGGGCGAAAAGCGTTACAACAAACAAATGATGGACGGAATGCTGACAATGCAAACATTCTCCCCCAGTCAAGAGATCTGGGTTAAATCCATCGTTCTTTTGCCCACTACGCCACCCCAGTTCAGACATGGCCATATGCAAATCAGTCTTGACCCTGTGCCTCATGGGAACAGTCCAGCCCGAACTGCCAAGCCATGTCTTCCCTGGACCGGAATCAAGCATCCTAGGACCGGTTTCTGGCTATCAGCCGTCATCAGCCAGGATAGCTTGACTCCAGTGGCGTAGTGAGCACGGGACCCATGTCTGGGCATACCCATCCCACTTAGGGCGAAAAGCGTTACAACAAACAAATGATGGACGGAATGCTGACAATGCAAACATTCTCCCCCAGTCAAGAGATCTGGGTTAAATCCATCGTTCTTTTGCCCACTACGCCACCCCAGTTCAGACATGGCCATATGCAAATCAGTCTTGACCCTGTGCCTCATGGGAACAGTCCAGCCTGAACTGCCAAGCCATGTCTTCCCTGGACCGGAATCAAGCATCCTAGGACTGGTTTCTGGCTATCAGCCAGGATAGCTTGACTCCAGTGGCGTAGTGAGCATGGGACTCACGTCTGTGCATACCCATCCCACTTAGGGCGAAAAGCGTTACAACAAACAAATGATGGACGGAATGCTGACAATGCAAACATTCTCCCCAGTCAAGAGATCTGGGTTAAATCCATCGTTCTTTTGCCCACTACGCCACCCCAGTTCAGACATGGCCATATGCAAATCAGTCTTGACCCTGTGCCTCATGGGAACAGTCCAGCCCGAACTGCCAAGCCATGTCTTCCCTGGACCGGAATCAAGCATCCTAGGACCGGTTTCTGGCTATCAGCCGTCATCAGCCAGGATAGCTTGACTCCAGTGGCGTAGTGAGCACGGGATCCACGTCTGGGCATACCCATCCCACTTAGGGCGAAAAGCGTTACAACAAACAAATGATGGACGGAATGCTGACAATGCAAACATTCTCCCCCAGTCAAGAGATCTGGGTTAAATCCATCGTTCTTTTGCCCACTACGCCACCCCAGTTCAGACATGGCCATATGCAAATCAGTCTTGACCCTGTGCCTCATGGGAACAGTCCAGCCCGAACTGCCAAGCCATGTCTTCCCTGGACCGGAATCAAGCATCCTAGGACCGGTTTCTGGCTATCAGCCGTCATCAGCCAGGATAGCTTGACTCCAGTGGCGTAGTGAGCACGGGACCCACGTCTGGGCATACCCATCCCACTTAGGGCGAAAAGCGTTACAACAAACAAATAATGCACGGAATGCTGAAAACGCAAACATTCTCCCCCAGTCAAGAGATCTGGGTTAAATCCATTGTTCTTTTGCCCACTACGCCACCCCAGTTCAGACATGGCCATATGCAAATCAGTCTTGACCCTGTGCCTCTTGGGAACAGTCCAGCCCGAACTGCCAAGCCATGTCTTCCCTGGACCGGAATCAAGCATCCTAGGACCGGTTTCTGGCTATCAGCCGTCATCAGCCAGGATAGCTTGACTCCAGTGGCGTAGTGAGCACGGGACCCACGTCTGGGCATACCCATCCCACTTAGGGCGAAAAGCGTTACAACAAACAAATGATGGACGGAATGCTGACAATGCAAACAGTCTCCCCCAGTCAAGAGATCTGGGTTAAATCCATCGTTCTTTTGCCCACTACGCCACCCCAGTTCAGACATGGCCATATGCAAATCAGTCTTGACCCTGTGCCTCATGGGAACAGTCCAGCCCGAACTGCCAAGCCATGTCTTCCCTGGACCGGAATCAAGCATCCTAGGACCGGTTTCTGGCTATCAGCCGTCATCAGCCAGGATAGCTTGACTCCAGTGGCGTAGTGAGCACGGGACCCACGTCTGGGCATACCCATCCCACTTAGGGCGAAAAGCATTACAACAAACAAATGATGGACGGAATGCTGCCAATGCAAACATTCTCCCCCAGTCAAGAGATCTGGGTTAAATCCATCGTTCTTTTGCCCACTACGCCACCCCAGTTCAGACATGGCTATATGCATATCAGTCTTGACCCTGTGCCTCAAGGGAACAGTCCAGCCCGAACTGCCAAGCAAAAGAACGATGTATTTAACCCAGATCTCTTGACTGTGGGAGAATGTCTGCATTAGCAGCATTCCGTCCATCATTTGTTTGTTGTAACGCTTTTCGCCCTAAGTGGGATGGGTATTCCCAGACGTGGGACCCGTGCTCACTACGCCACTGGAGTCAAGCTATCCTGGCTGATGACGGCTGATAGCCAGAAACCGGTCCTAGGATGCTTGATTCCGGTCCAGGGAAGACATGGCTTGGCAGTTCGGGCTGGACTATTCTCATGAGGCACAGGGTCAAGACTGATTTGCATATGGCCATGTTTGAACTGGGGTGGCGTAGTGGGCAAAAGATTGATGGATTTAACCCAGATCTCTTGACTGGGGGAGAATGTCTGCATTGTCAGCATTCCGTCCATCATTTGTTTGTTGTAACGCTTTTCGCCCTAAGTGGGATGGGTATTCCCAGACGTGGGACCCGTGCTCACTACGCCACTGGAGTCAAGCTATCCTGTCTGATGACGGCTGATAGCCAGAAACCGGTCCTAGGATGCTTGATTCCGGTCCAGGGAAGACATGGCTTGGCAGTTCGGGCTGGACTGTTCCCATGAGGCACAGGGTCAAGACTGATTTGCATATGGCCATGTTTGAACTGGGGTGGCGTAGTGGGCAAAAGAACGATGGATTTAACCCAGATCTCTTGACTGGGGGAGAATGTCTGCATTGTCAGCATTCCGTCCATCATTTGTTTGTTGTAACGCTTTTCGCCCTAAGTGGGATGGGTATTCCCAGACGTGGGACCCGTGCTCACTACGCCACTGGAGTCAAGCTATCCTGGCTGATGACGGCTGATAGCCAGAAACCGGTCCTAGGATGCTTGATTCCGGTCCAGGGAAGACATGGCTTGGCAGTTCGGGCTGGACTGTTCCCATGAGGCACAGGGTCAAGACTGATTTGCATATGGCCATGTTTGAACTGGGGTGGCGTAGTGGGCAAAAGAACGATGGATTTAACCCAGATCTGTTGACTGGGGGAGAATGTCTGCATTGTCAGCATTCCGTCCATCATTTGTTTGTTGTAACAAATATATACCTAGCCTTAATCAGAAACATACTTTACCAATTCCAGACAAGTAAATCGTCTATAAAATACAACTAGCCCCTCATCTACTCACCCAGGACTAATCTAAATCAGCAACAGTGCACTCTATGTGCAAATATCAAGGTGCACAAACCTGCCGATTTACATTATAACTAAATTCACACAACATAATCTAAAGTAAAACAAAGTACCAGATCCCCGCCTCAC
This sequence comes from Triturus cristatus, assembly GCF_964204655.1. NCBI lineage: Eukaryota > Metazoa > Chordata > Amphibia > Caudata > Salamandridae > Triturus > Triturus cristatus. The sequence continues at coordinate 1,246,114,185 of NC_140590.1, read as the reverse complement.
TGTTCAATCGTGGCTGCTTAATAAGTGTAATCAACAAAATAATAAAATATACCCCCAGACTACAAAAATGAATACAATCCTTATTACTTAACAAGTGGAGAGTACTCCACGCACAAAAAGAGTATCCCTAGTTGTCATTCACCTTGAGCTTCATATTGTCCGGCAGTAAATAGCTGAGTAAACATCTCATAGCATGTCAACTATGGGTGCCATCTTAACACAGTAATCAGACAGCCATGTTGCTGATTATTCATATTGATATCAATGATCATATGAATTATTATTTTTTGCATTACCTTTATTTTAATTCCTTCAATGATCTGTAATTTGACAGTTTATCCCAACAAAATCCCAAATTGGCGTCCACCCAGGGCGCCATAATAACTTACTATAAATAGCTAAATGAGCACACACAACGGCTTACAACAGGAGCCTCATGACGAAGGTGTTCACCAAAACAATACCCGGCCACGTTGCGCATACAACATAAAGGCAGCACGGTTTTCTGTCAATCTCCCGAAGATGCCTAGAACTGGGTGGATCAGAATGGAGTGGCAACAGCTCCGAAATCTGCAGGGGGCCCACGCTAACAATGGAAGAAGGTTGCTCACCACGGGTGCTGTGGCCCGCCTAGCGGGCCACGCCTCATCAAGGCCCAAGCAGCGCAGGAAAGGGAGCAAGCTCTCAAACACGCCGAAAAGCATGGAGCCGCCACATCACCTCCCCGGCCAGACTCGGAAATGGAGACCTCTCCGGAACAGAAATACTCCTTATCGGACTCACAGCAACAGTTGATGCTGGGCGACAGCCCCAACGCGACGCCCCAGATATCCGATATTAACCAATGCCTCTTTTAAGGTATAGAAGGGTGGACAACAGGGAGGTTGGTGGGTCAGTGAGGAATCCACAGGTAGATACTTATCCACCAGAAAAAGAGCTACAGGAGGTAAGTAACTTGTTCTTCTGATGGATACATCTGCCTGTGGATTCCTCACCTTATGAATAGAATCCCACAGCAGTCCAACCCCCGGAGGAGGGTGTCCGCCCTTCTATGCCAAAAAGTCCTGCAAAACAGAGCGAGCAAAATGGCCATCCCTCCTCACCTCGGAATCTAAGCAGTAATGCTTCGCGAAAATGTGGAGGGAGGCCCAAGTTGCGGCCTTACAGATGTCCAACACAGGAACACCTCTGGACAAGGCGTCGATGGCTCCGGGAGCGGCGTCGAAGGAGGATCCGCAGCAGCAACCGGCACCGAACGGATCCTAGAAGAAGGTTTGCCGGATGGAGCCGGGGACTGCACATACGGCGTCGACATCCTCGGAGCCGGAAACTGCCAGGACAGCGGCGTTGGCATGAATGGCACGAAGGGGGCCTGAGGATAATGGTAAGGCACACCCAAATTAATTGCCAGAGGACCCACGGGACCCGAAGGTAAACCAGAAGGGTATGAGGCCCTGGTAAACACACCATACATCCAGTGCTTAATTTGTAAAATATGAAGTGCAGGTGCTCAAATGTTCGTCGGCGGCCAACACCCACTTTCCCCGGCTCCACCCACTCACTGTATTGGGTCCACCCACATCCTCAACTAGCACTGCTGAAAGCCAGCTGTAATACGCGGTCTGAATTTCAGCATAGGAGCCTTCCTCAAGTGAAGTTTGATAGGAAGTCCCCCGCCCCTCATCTCTCCATAGCCCCTTTCTCATGTATTTCATTTGTTTTATAGAGCTTCTCATACCAAGGGCACTACCAGGTGTAGGCATTTTTTAGGAGTTCTTGGGCTGGAAAAGCACAAACTTGGGATTCAAAACGTAACTCAGTGGTTAGGGTTACATTTACTAATAGGAATTTACTTCTACCCAAACAAACCCTTTTTAGCAACATTAGGATAATGAAAGACTGAAAAAAACATACCTTTGTAACCTATACCATGTAGTTTGCATGCAGCTCTTTGGTGGCAGTTCATAGCTAACTGAGCTAGATTATTATTGTAACATATGACCTGTACAGAACCAAAAGGATCTTTTGTGACAAAAGTAGAAACCCATAGAGCTAGGCATATAAAATACATTTATGTGATCTGCGTGGTGCACATTCTTGCAGCACAGCTGAGTTCTCTGTCAGTGAACACCTTCGTCATGAGGCTCCTGTTGTAAGCCGGGTGTTGTCACCTCTTTTGGGCCTTGTTTGGGAGGGATGGGGGGAATAGGGTGCTCTTGCAGAAGCCTCACTGTGAGACCACCTTTCCCAGGGAAAAAAACAAATTGGATGTTGTTCATAGTCAGAGGTGCTGACAGAACGAATTGCAAGTCCCGGCGTCAGTTCAACTTCCTGTGATTCTGGGCAAATCATGTAATGTCCCCTAAAATAAGATTGTCTCACCTAAAAGAAAAATAAAGTGGATTTTGTGTAATGCTACTGGTGCTCATGCACACTGCCCCAGTGCCAATGGGCTGAGTTCACGCTATATAAAACTACAAAAACAATTTAAAAAAAAATAGCCTGCCAGATTCCAATGAGACTAACTAGATGGTGTGATTAATGAAACGGACGCTCCGGGAATATGGGCCACTTTTTTTGGAAGTGCCCTGGCCTAATTGTGTTCCAATCCAACCCTGCTTATGAATCCCACTGAGACTGGAGTCTGGGTGGTCCCTCACCACATTCGGCAGAAGGGCCCCATTACTTTGCGTCAGGCCAGTAATTAAACCGTGGCCTCACTGTGATAGTGACTTCCCCGTGGAGTTTGCACTTAAGAGCTGGCTGCACGCGTTCACCTGGGAATGCGGACCTGGATGCTTTCAGTTTCCTCTCTCCACCTCTGCCCATTTTCGGTGAATTCTAAGGCCAGAAATGTCACTGCAGCCTCTATGTGCCCAAAACAAAGGCTGACACCCATCTGGACTCTGCCAGGCATGACACCCACCACTGCGCCAGGACACTGGTCTGACTGCGAGACGCCATTATTATTCAACAGCCCCGTCTATAGCTGAAACTAACCACAGTTTGACATTGACCCCGAGGCGAGGCCAGGAGGCCTGAAATATTTCTGCATCGGGGGAGTTTCAGCCTGCCGCTTTTTTGCTCAAAAGCACGTTTACTCAAAAGCACAGTGTTAACAAAACAGTATGTCCATGCTTCAATAGCAGCGTTTAAATTATTACTCATGGGTTCATATTTTTAATATAATCTGTAAAACAAATGCAGTTTTGTTTCTGACAAAACTTGTGTTTTTTTTTATAGCACAGGGGACTGTTTCGTATTAATGTGTGTTAAAATTCTGCAGCACTTCACAGTCTACGTTCACTGAAGGGGCAAGTGCCTGCCGTACTTTACACTCCAGTGCCAATGCACAGTAGGGCCAAAACCGAGAATAGGAGTGCGGGTACTAAACGATCCATAAGCGCACAAGGCGTTAATCAGAGCGCAAAGAAACAAAATCATATTTGAGTGGGGTGCTTTTTTTCCTGCCGTGGGACAACGTCAGATCTCCCAACACCTTTCTATTTTTGAACAAGTCACTGCTTCCAAGATGTGAAGAGGAGTCTAACGGGCACGTAACTAACTGTCTCAGCCCTAATCTTGCTTCCTGTAACTGTAACGTTCATGCAAACCACCACACTCAAGACAATCAACTTACTGGTTACACGCAGCTTCAAATAATAGTGCTGAACTGCCTGTGCGTCATGTGTGTGTCCTGATCATAAGGCGGGTGGCGGCAACAATTTTAAGAAGGTTACATACGCTGCCTCACATGACCATATCCAGCCCAATCAGTGGCCTGCCTACCGGCAACACTGACTGAAGGCATGGATTTATTACCTGCACAGCGCTTCACGGAGACTCGGAGACAGAGTGTGAACACTTATTTTATTGTGTGACACACTTTATGCAGTCATACGCAGGTCTAGACCAGGCACTGATAAATAGGTGCCGGTGCTAAGTACCGGAAAGCACCGGCACAAATTAAGCACTGCACACATCGCATTTAAAACATGCGAGGGATCTGAACCCGGTGCTGGAAATTGAGGATACTGAGCCGGTTTGAGATCCAATCGAGGCACCTCCGGAGTCGGAACCACCGGGGCCACAGGCGGAGCCACAGGAGCTGAAGGAGCCTCAGCATCAGCCGGATTCGACAAACCGTCCAGAGAAAATCTCGGCGTCGGTGAGTGCGCCGGAGTCCCCTTGTACGAAGGAGAATGGGTCAGAGTCACTTAAGGAGACACTGAAGGTGAAGGAGGGACAAATTCCTTCACACGACGTCGAGGAGCCGGAGAAGGCGACCTCGAAACCACAGGCTTCGACAAACGGCGCCGAGATCCATGCCTCTTCTTCTTCTTGTGCTTCCTCTTCGAGTCATGTGAAGTCGACGACCTCGACTTCGAATGTTTTCTATCCCTTTTTAGGTCTCGCCTGAGCCAGCGCATGCGCTGCTCTACAAGACATTTAGTAAGTGGGTTTTGAAAGTGCTACCACATGCTTTTGCTGGCCTCAAGCTTGCGGTTACGCACGCGTGCAGCCGCCATCTGGCTTTCTGTAATGGCATTCCACACATCGCTCGATCAGGTGCCATCTGGCTTTCCTTTCGAACGCTCCTCCCCCTCCCCCACCACAGAGCGCTTCCAGCTCCTCACACTGGCTGCTGCTGCTCCTGGCGCCATCTGGCCCCGTCACTTTCACGGCTGGCCGCGAAGCCAATGCTTTAAAAAAATATATATTTCCTTTAAGCGCGCGCGCCTCCTTGCTCGCACCTCTACCCGTCATTGCTTCCGTCTATGCTCCTATTTAGCACTTTGTTTTAAAGTATGCCCGTGCTGCCCCTCCCCACCCCCTCTCCACCACAGACAGCAATCTGGCTTGCCCGGGCCTAAATAAGCTGCCATCGCCCTTGTTGTGACTGCTTCATCTCAGGTCAACTGATAGCCACGGCAGAGCTATCACCAATGTAAACGCAATACATATCCGTTGCCAAATAAGGGAACACAGCTTGAGCGTATTACCGACTCCATAGCTAATAGACAGTTCGGAATCTTGTAACATTTTCTATGATTGGCTGACTTGCGTCGAATGCTCCAATCCTGGGTCACCTTAAACATTATCAGTCCCGCCCACTTCAAGACAATTTTCAGAATATGGTTTACCATTGGGTCGGCTTTTATGCGATGCGATCCGGACGTTTTGAAATCGTGTTCGGGTGGACATTAAACTGATTTCAAGGACGACCCCTGTAAGTAGTGGACAGGTGGTCACCTATTTTCTTTGCACTGAACAGTATATGTTTGCTTATAAAACTAGGGGCATGTAATATAATTCAGTTTCCAAATGTAATTTTAGAAAGATTATATACGATTTAGCCAAATGTTATGTACGTTTGTATGCCCAGAGTCACTCAATTTGGTAGTGCGGAAGGTAGGGTTTTCGGCCACACAGCATCCAATTCCTCCAAAGAAATTAACTCCTCTTCTGCTTGGCTTTACACAACCCTGTGTGCCATTTGCCGCATGTTTGTTCTTTGGAATCAGTCCGTTTCTCTCTTCTCACCAGCTGTATCTCCTTTACTGTTTCGTAAACTATTGCCACTCACTCGTGTGACTTCTACTGTCCTCACGCCCCACTCTTTTCTCACCCTTTCTCCCCTCTTTCCTCTATTGTCTCTGTCTTTTGCCACCCTCGGTGTCTCTATCTTTGTTCTCTTGTAATTTACTTTCTCTCCCCTACTGGCAGTACTGTCACCATCTCTCACACCTTCTCTGCCCCCTGGTCATCAGCCCTTCTTCTCGTCATATATCTAGTTTTTTGGGATTCTCTCCACTGCTCCTATCCTTCACCATAGTCCAATTTCAGTATTTCCCCCTCCAGCTTTATATTCTCTTACCCCTGGAGCTGTATGCATCTACTGTTTGTCCATCCAAAATATTTTTCTCATATCCTTATTCTCCCTCATTGTCCCTCTCCCATGGCCAGGTTCCTTCTTTTGCTCTTCATTTGTCTCCCCTCTAACATAGTACGCGCGCGCACCACTCCCTGCCGGGCTTGTCCTTTCTTGCGGCTGTCTTCTACTTTCTCTTTCCATCTGTATCTCCCTGTCTCTCTTTCCATATATTTCTTTCCTCCAAGTGTGGGTCTGGTTGAAATATCTTCACTCTTCTCATGCATAATATTTTTGGTCTAGGTAATGGCTGTATACATTGTATGAAAACCTGTCTGAAACTCTGATGCCTTTAACATCTATGTAATGCATGTCTTCCAGACATGCACTGTGAGAAAGTGCCATCTTTCTTGCAGGGTATGCCCCCACTTTTTGCTAAATTGCTGAATGTACTTTGATTGAGTGTACCCTGGGTTCCTGCCAATCAGGTGCCCAGGGCCTATGTTTCTTCCTTAAACCACACAAACTCCAAATTGGCAAACCCTAGCCACATGTCAGCCCCTAGTAAATGGTACCCTAGGTACCCAGGGCCTTGTGGCCAGGGAAGGCATCTAAGGGCTGCAGCACTCATTGTGCCACCCTCAGAGGCCCTGTACCCTTACACACACACACTGCCCTTGCAGGCTGAGTGTCTGGGTGCAGGACAAAACAAAGAGTCGACATGGCACACATCACTGTGTACCATGCCCATCACCTACATTGCCAAGACATATGTCAACCACCCCTCTAGCTGGGTGCATTACGCCTATGGTGTGGGAGCAGGAGCCCTGTGCCCCTACAGTACCCAGGTCCATTCCTGGGCGCTGTAAGTGCAGTGCTATCATTTAAGAGTACATGGTGCTGAGAGCTCGTCAAACACGAGCTCCACAGCACCATAATGGCAACACTGAAGCCTGGGAAGTTTGGTATCAAACTTCTCAGCACATTGAACCCACACTGATGCCAGTATGGGATTTAATGTACTAAGCACCCCAGAGGGCATCTTAGAGATGCCCCCTTACAGCTAACTTACAATCCACGTCTGCTCTGAGGCTGCCCAGGCTGCCACACAGCAGACACGTTGCTGGACCCCTGGGTGGGAGAGCTCCTGCTCTCCCAGGCCTGCAACAATGCACATCCTGGGTGAGGTGAGAAATCTCCTCCCCCAGGACGAGCAAAGGGAAGCTTCAAAGGCATGCCGCCATTTGGAGTTTCCCCAGGCCACTGCAACCCCCCACTCTGGCGGGAAGCTTGGCCGGAAACCCCATACAAGGACAGGGGATGTGCCAGCCTGCCCACCCCACCCCTCAGGTGGGGGAGGCGAGGTGAAGCACTTCTCCGGGCTCTCGCCATCTTGAAGATGGGAGGCCCTATCCTATCAAGATTAGGCTACTGCCCCCCTCCTACAGGAGAGAGGCAGGATAGGGGGTGTACCCACCCCAGGACAAGGACCCATTGGTCCCTGGCCTTCACCTACCTGTAACGCCCCTAAATCTAGTATTTACGGGCACCCTGAACCTTCCTTCCTCAGATTCCAGATAGAAAACTACAAGAAGAGCAAGAACCTGCCCTGCAGTTGCTAAAAAGAGAAGAAGACACCAACTGCTTTGGCCCCAGCCCTACCGGCCTGTCGACTCTCGAACCTGCACCAGCGCGGCATCTCTCGTGGCCAGCAACCTCACCAACCCCGGAGGACCTGGCTACCTTTTGGCTCTAAGCCCCTGGGACTCCCATGAGTAGAGGCTCTACTCGAGAAACCTATTTTTAACCCCTGGCAGCAGCCCGGAACCGCGGACCCAACCCACTCTGCACCAGCCAAGCCTGGCCAGTGCCGGAGTGGACAAAGACCCTGAGGACGACCCCACGGCGACTGTGACCCCGAGTCCGGCACCCAAGGACCCCCCTCGACATTCCGGAAGAAGCCTGCAGCCTCAGAACAGAGTGCCTCCCCAACCGCGATCAACAAGAGGGTAAGATTTCCGACATCAAAAGGCACCCCTGCACCCGGCGCCCTGCGGCCCCCTGTGCCCAATCCCGGGGTACCCACCTAACCTACAACTACCCAACTTACCTCTCGAAGTAGTGGTGGCACCTGAAGCATCCTCGTCCCCGAGCTTGCAGTCTTTTTCCAAACCGGAACATTCTCATTGATTTCCATTGAGCGCCCGACGGCTCAAAAGCACCCTGCACCCAGCCGCCCGAGTGGCCCTGGCAGTGCACTCTCTACACTAACCTACTTCCCCACTTGCCCTGAGTAAGTGACCAGGAGCCCAGCTCCCACAGCCGCGTGGCTTGCCAGACAGCAGCCACCAACCAAGGCCCCCCTATCCCTCGTAGGATAACATTGGGCCTAACTCTCTCTGCACCCGGCCGTCCTGAAACCGCTGAGGGTGAACCAACTGTACCTACCTGACACTGGGGGACCCCTGAGTCTATGCCCGGAATTTCAACTCTGCCAGTCGAGTACTTACCCTTAAACCGCTAACTTCATTTTCCTCATAGGGTAACATTGACTGGCTTTTTCTTCAAAAATCTTCTGTGTGAACTTTTCAAAACTGCAAATATTCACCAAAAATCAGCCAAGTGACAAAAACGAATTTACTCACCTGCTCCTAGGTGAGCTCCCAGTGCTGGATCTTGGTGCCCAGCCCTGACTCTGAAAAGTGTCCACAACTATACTTACCTCTAACTCATTTTTCTCCCATAGGAAACCATTGTCTGCTTTTCTGTGAAATTTCTTCTAAGTGTCTATTTTTGCAAATTTGAAATATTCTTTTAAAATCGTACCATTTCTGCAAACGAAATTACTCACCTGTTTTTGATAAGGACCCCAGTCCTGGGTCTAGGTACCCAGTCCTGGATTACTAAAGTAATGATAAAGTACTCTACCTGCAATTTGAATTTCTTGCCATAGAGATCCATTGAATGTTTTCTTCGAAATATTTTCTAAGTGCTAACTTTTGAAATAGCTAAATATTATTTAAAAATCATTACAGTTATTAAGTCGACTTTCATCACTTGATTCTGAATACTGACCCAAGGCTGGATCTAGGAGCCAGACCTGGAATTCCAAAAGTAATCTGAAAAGTAATGTATTACAAATAACCTGAATTTACCATTGAGCTCAATGCATTATTATGTTTAGGAAATAGGATTGTTTATTGCAACCAACTGTGGCTGTTTACACAAATGTATTGCTTAAGACAAAAGTATTTATATTCAACCTCTCATTCTGAGAAAGCATATTTTTATCCCCTTTGTGGTCCTAAAAATAAAACAAGCATATATTTTATATATATAAACCATTGGCCTAGAGTTCAGTTATTGAGTGTGTGAAACCATTTGCTGACTGAGTGTGTACAATAAATGCTTTACACTGTCCTCTGGTACTGCCTTACTGCTCGACCAAGCTACCACTTTTGAGAGTAAGGTCATACCTAACTTTGACCTCTATCAGCCTCTGGGGGACTGTGGACTCTGTACACCCTGTACCTATTAGGGAACAGTATATACAGAGCCACTTTCTCACATGCACTATAAACATCTTACTAAAGATCCTTCCAACAACATCTATCAGTTAGCACAAAACAGTTATTGTTTGGGCGAAAAGGAGAATTTTTTCAATCAGAATGTAATTGCTGCTTTTCAGATCTAAAGTGAGATGGTCTTCTATTCAGTGTATGTCACACACACGGCTTAAATGCTTATCACTGCTACTGTTCTGTTCTTCATGTAGGGAAGCAACAAAGTCCTTACTCTTTCCATGATAGTACTGCTTTCATTGACGTAAACACATGTCAAACCACCAACTGCTTTGAAGTTCTAAAGTTTCCATTTCCATTTTTCAAAGCAATGTGGAATGAAGAGAATGAAAACAGCATTTAACCGTTGTCAATGTACTCGTCACATTATTGTCTTTAAAAAATGTAGCAAACCTTCAGGTCTCTCTCTAAATCTCTCTCCCTCTCTCTAAATCTCTCTCTCTAGATCTCTCTCTCTAGATCTCTCTCTCTCTCTCTCTCTCTTTAAATCTCTCTCTAAATCTCACTCTTTAAATCTCTCTCTCTAAATCTCTCTCTCTCTCTAAATATCTCTCTCTAAATCTCTCTCTAAATCTCTCTCTCTCACTCTGGTCGGTTGACATGCTAGCTGTTTATTTGGGAGTAGGATGTAGCTGATACTCAACAGTTACTATGTAAACAAGCATTGGCATAGCCATTAGGTCTCGCCTTGGGGAGCTTATAAGTGTTTAGCCATGCAACGGTTGATGTTGTTGCAACAAGGATATTGTGCTGCATAACTAAATACTTATAAGGTTCCAAAAGCAAGACCTATTGGCTATGCCAATGCTCGTTTCTTTTCTCACTTTAGCCATGTACAGTTTGGCTTCCTGTTACTTCAAGGCCTACATGTTCATCTTTCTACGGCAAGAACAGCCCTCGACGTCGTGATCTGATGATAAACACCACCGACAGTCCTCATGGGGGTCAGTGATTGACATATGACCCCCGCACTCTTTACAAGGCTTGAAACCCGACTTCCTTGGAGCAGACATGGCAAAACCACAGAAGGAAATAAACCATAATACAAAGTATCTAGCAGAAAGTATGGAGAGTCTGAGAAAAGCCGTTAGCGTCGACAGCGTGGAAAAAAGGGAACTGACGTCATCACGCCGACGTGGCCCTTTTATGGCTGCGGTGACATCATGCGGAGCCGCATGAGGAGCCATAGCATTGTGACGACCTCGTCGGCGTGGAGAGCTAGGAAAAATTTCTGCGGAATGCTGGCGCAGGGGATATTCATAAGGTGAGGAATCCACAGGCAGATGTATCCATCAGAATGTCAGTTAACAGTATATACCTGTGTGCCTTGCTAAAATTCAGAATTATCTTGTGTGGGTTATTAAGCTGTCTGCTGCATGTGGGGAGTGCACATCTCCCGTACTTAGCTCTTATCAATGTAAATGCATGAGGATACGTACTTATTGTTGCCTTGGAATGTCCGCGGACTAACTGGCTGTGCAAAGAGACATAAAGCGTACCAGTATTTACGCAGGAACAAGATTGCCATAGCTCTACTTCGAGAGACTCATTTAACGCAAAAAAAACATTGCAGTCGCTTAGTATAAGATGGAGGGGCATAGTAATAGGCACAACTTACTCAGGCTACGCCAAGGGGGCCCTGATCTGGGTGGCACCAGGTATTCCAATACAGATAATGCACACACGCGTTGACCCTCAAGGCTGCTATGCGGTTCTGGAAGGTTCTTTAGACGGTTGTCCGTTGGCTAAGGTATCCCTTTATGCGCCTAACTCAGGACAATCCACATTCCTCCAAACCCTAACCTCGGCACTCCTCACGGATCTATCGGCTCCCACTTACTGGGGGGGGCGACTATAATGTCGTACCCGACTTAACTCTCGACCGCTCCCGCCCTCCCCTCCCTGGAGCACAGGCTGTTGGGCTTGCACACACTGTAATGTCTTGGGCTACACAGATGCAATTGATCAATGGTTGGCGCGCAAAATATCCTATGGGTCGGGTATACTCACATTATTCCACTCTCCATGACCTGCACACGCGTATCGACACCATTTACTGTATGGAAAAATCTGAGTACTTATCGCGCACGATATCAGGCCATAGCCCCTTGCAGGTCCAATTGACTTAGGGTGCGCTCAGACCCAGTATACCGACTTGGCAACTCCCTCTAGAAGCACTTCGGGACCCGACTTTGAATGCCAACATCTTGCAGTCCATAACCAAATACTTCCAGACTAATGAAGGGTCGGCCACACATGCCGGCATTGAATGGGATGCCCTGAAGGTCGTCCTACGCGGGCAGGTCATACAGGCAGTGTATGGTACCCGCATGACACTAACCAGGGAAATCCAAGGGCTAGAAGTCGACATACTAAATGTAGGAAGGTGGATATCTGACTGTGGTTACCCCCAAATTTTTGCCTAGTGTCTAGCTGGTTTTTCGACTTAGTTGGCCTGAGATCCTGCCATTCAGGATCTCAGCCTGGCTGTTCTCTCTTTAAAATGGACTCCATGTGCCCTAGGTACATACCCAATTGGTTGGATCACCCTGTCAGCCCCTGTACCAGTGTACACTAGGTACCCAGGGCATTGGTGTACCCAAGGCCTGCCAGGGGCTGAAGCATGTATTATGCCACCCCAGGCTTGGCCTAACAATTTGACACAACTGGCTGATCACTCAGCTGGGGTAAGTTGGTGTAATCACCTCTTACTAAGGTGTAGTATACCTATACCTAACCTTAAATGGGACACCTGGTAACCTATAAGTCACTCCTATGGCAGGCCTTAACAATCCTGAAGGCAGAGTGCTTGGTTCCATGTGAGATGGTGCTCTGGCATGAGCTGAGCCTGTCTGCAGTGGTCGGAACAACTTCCTTCTACTGTTTCCAGATATCGTCATACCATATACTCTTAAGTGCATTATGAACCTCGCGGTTAAATGCTATCTTTGGTTTGGCTTTATCAAAACATGTCGAGTAAGGTGTCATACGAATTGGAATACTAACCCCTCGCCAATTCTGGCGACGGGGTTAGCATTCCACCCTTCTAGAGGGACACGACATGTACAGTAGCTGAAACCCGGGTAAAATCAGACATAGCCTCAGCTCCACAAAATGGATGCTGCCACCACAGACACAAGTCTGCCCTCCTGCTGCTGGGAGTCCTTCCAGCTTGGGAGGTGTGGACAAAGGGTTTCCTGCCAGGGGAGGTGCATGCACCACCCCAGACAGGATTTTGTGTATTGGTCAGGTAGGGCTTGAAAGAAACCAGACATGCCTGTGGCTCACAAGGAGCCTCGGTGCATATGCCAGTTCAAACCGGTCCTGGGGCACACCAGTCCCGGGCCTGGGGCGAGCTGGACAAAGGATTGGGGGTGTAACCACCCCCCTTCCTGGTCCCACCCATAGGGAGGGACCTAGCAGGTAGTCCGGCCCCTAGAATCCGCTTAAAGGTAGGAGCTGTGTCCTAAGACTTCAGACATCCTGGAATCAACTTGAAACTAAGAAGAAGACGGGAACTTCGACATTCTGCTGCACAGAAGACTGAAGGAAATCTCCCCTGTGGTCAGGGAGTGACCACCTTGCTAACGCAAGCACCACCCAGCGAATCAACGTCTGCTTTGCCGCCGCCTCACGCCGGAGCCCGAGCCCAGAGACTGACAAGACCTGGACCTCCAGACCTCTCACCGCCCGATCCACAGTCCCTGAAAAGAGGAGACCCGTGGAGGCACCGAGACACGTGGAGCCAGCCATCTTGAAACGACCACGACAAGCTGACAAGTGCAACAACCGAGGCTCCCTCCAAGTTGTGCTTTGGGATCTGAGAAGTCCAACCCTCGAGCAGCATCTGCACCAAAGGTGAGCCCTCCAGCATCTCCACGATCTGCGTGGGGCCCTTCTGCATTTTGCCACTCGACGCGCCTAGCCGGTTGCTGGCCCGCTGGCTAGTAGCCATCTTGGCGACGAACTTTACGAAATACACCGCTGGTCTGGTTGCTCCAGATTGGCCCTTGCTCCCCTCCAAAGGAGCAGTCCCTCTGACCTTGCTGGTCAGAACCATCAGCTTATTTCATCTCCTACAACAATTGCTTTTGCCAAAGCTTGTTTGCTTCGATCAAGTCGCGGACACCGCCGACAGCGAGAGCCTGCGTGGGACAGCTCGTGAACCGACTCCTGGACGTCGTCGACTTCCAGGGACCACGTGGCTGCAGAGACAAGCTACACCTTTCTTCCTGTTTGCACCCGACATTGCCTGGTACCCACCTGGTGCCACGCTGGTCACTGGCTAGTGACTGTGAACACTGTCCCCTCTGCTTACAGGTCTTCAACATTTCCGATCCACTCTTGGATCCACCGCATCTCTCCCGGACCGACCACCTGCAGCATCTTTGTCTTCAGGCTCCACGGAACAGATAGAAGAAACCCGACGCACTTCGAGGCCTATGCACCCGCTTCCTGTGGGTGAGGTAAAGCTGGCACTCCTGTGCCCAAGTGTAGTATTACATCTCTAGTGCCTGTGTTCCAAATCTTGAGTTCCTAGTCCATCCGGAAGATCCTCTTTTCAGTAACTTTGTACTTTTTACGCACCCATTGAAACCTATGGGAGCACGCGTGTGACTATTTGCTCTGCACACGCCACCCGTGGACCTCCTGGTCACTAACTGAAGTTAGCTCCTTGTAGGCCCAGCGATTCTAGAGGCCCTAGGCCTTTTCCCTTTTCGGTTCGTGGTACTTATACCACTATTTTAGTATATGGTTTGAGCGGCCACCAGGGCCTATCCATATAAAGTGCAACTTCTGTGTATTCTACTGTAATCTTGTTTGACGATTTGTGCTCCTGTGCTCATAAAGAGACTAGGGGTTACTTTGAGAAATAAATACATATATATTTTGAATATATATCTGTGGGGTGTCCTTTCATTGGTATAAAAGGGGGTTACATTTGGTAAAACAGCTGGCTTAACACACTTCACGAGTTTAGCCTCAAAGACTGCTTAGCCTACGCTACCACTAGGGCAGCTAGTCCGAAAAGGTTGACTTACAACCACACCATAAGGGTTGCTTGGCATGGTACAAGGTGATCACTTTAACTAGTGAGCATCATATACCAGGCCAACTTCTCACATTGGTGAGCAGCGGTTGGATTTGAGCTTGCTGTGTTTTACCATTGTAATCTCTTGGTTACCAATTGAAAGATCACATAGGTACCTGTAGGTACATATAAAACAAGATTAGATATACATAAGTTCTACTGAACTTAGTTGTTGTAGAGCAAAGGGAGTAGCACACCCTGACTACAACTACTAGATAGGTTTAGTAGGTAAACCCAAGTGTAGGTAGATTGCAACACATCCACCCACACTTAAGAGCAATGGCTGGGGCAGAGGGGTCCAATGTACCTATCTCTGTTGAGAGTGACCCCCAGAGGGCACCATCCATCTTTGCTACCCTTAACCAGAATGAGCTCAGGCATTTGGCAACTCTTAGAGGCCTTAAACAGCCCAAGAACCCTACCTCTGCTGAGCTCAGAGAACTCTTGCAAAATGATGAAAATCAGAGAGAGCTCAAGAAAGCTTCCCAGTTAGCCCCCTTAGGGTCAGGAACAGGAGGCCCCCCTTCTGAAGATGCTACAGAGGTACCCAGTTCCAATAGTCACCCCTTAGATGGCAATAATACCACAGAGGATGAGAGTGATAAAGGTACTGATACAGAGAGTAGTGATGATGAAGGGAGAACTAGCCCAGTGCCAAGTGTTATACTTGGCCCAGCTAAACTAAGGCTATTGGGGACTGACAATGGGATCATCCCATTGGATCTCCCCAGTGGACTTAACCAGGGGCTTGGGAGGCAAAGGAATCGCTCAGGCGACTCTAATGCTTCTCATGCCTCTAGAGGCTCTCAAGGTCACTCCAGGAAAAGGATGACCACCCCTCAGAAGAGGGAACATGAGGCCAGAATGCAGGAAGCCCAGCTGAGGATCAGGAAGCAGGAGCTAGAAGTAGCCCTGATGGAAGAAAAACTGAGGAAGGCTAGGCAACCTAGAGAGAGTGGGTCTATACCCACTGGTGGCAGCATTGTCCCTAAGGACAAAGATAGGGTCTTTGATAATAGGAACCTGTCTAAGGTTGTGCCCCCCTACAAAAGTGGGGATGATATCCACAAATGGATAACTGCTCTTGAGAGAGCCTGCAAAGTACAGCAGGTTCCTGAAGACCAGTGGGCAGCAATCCTCTGGCTCTCCTTTGAAGGAAGAGGCAGAGACAGACTCCTCACTGTTAGGGAGGAGGATGTCAGAAATTACAGAGCCCTGAAGAGTGTCCTAGTTGATGGGTTAGGCTTAACCACTGAACAGTACAGGTTAATGTTCAGAGACACCCAGAAGACACAGACTCAGGACTGGTCTGAATATGTTGAATTTGCCACTAAGGCTTTGGAGGGTTGGTTGCTGGGAAGTAAGGTATCTGATTATACAGGATTGTACAATTTGATGATGAGAGAACAGATTTTAAGTAACTGTCAAAACCAGCTCCTCCATCAACACCTGGTAGACTCAGATTTGACCTCTCCCCAAGAATTGGGAAAGAGGGCAGATAAATGGGTCAGGACCAGGATCAGGCCTAAGAATCAGGGTGGTGACCAAAAGAAAGATACCACCAAACCTCAAGAGAAGGGTGGGGATAAGGCAAAAGAGAAATCTTCCTCAGGGCCCCAAAACTCCACACAGGGTGGTGGGTCCCAAGCTCCCTCCTCTACCACAGGTAAAAAGCCTTACTGCCATGAGTGTAAAACTCCTGGGCATTGGAAAACTGACAGCAGTTGCCCAAGGGCTACAAACAAAACTGTTCCTCCAATTACTCCTGTCACACCACCTATTACTGTCAGCAGTAATCCCCCAGGTGGTGGGAGTGCCCCCAAAAATTTGGGTGGGTTTACTTGGGGAACACAGGGGGACACTGGCTTAGCCAATTCCCCTGCAGCAGATACTCTTGTCTGTGATGGTGGCATGGGGTTTGCCAACTTCACTGCCTGTCCCAACACTTTGGGTAGGTACAGACAGGAGCCCTACATCAATGGTACAAAAGCTGAGGCCTACAGAGACACTGGAGCTAGCATCACAATGGTGGCCCATTGGCTAGTTCCCTCTGAGCAGCTTTTGCCTGGTTTCTCCTACCAGGTGACCAACATTGATGGCAAACAGAACAGTCATCCCATGGCAGAGGTATGTCTCAGCTGGGGAGGTGTCACTGGCCCTAAAAGGGTGGCAGTGTCCCCAACCTTGCCTGTAGACTGCTTACTGGGGAATGACTTAGAACTCTCAGCTTGGGCTGGAGTTGAACAAGACACCCATTCTAAAATGGTAGGCCTTTCACAAAAGGGTAGTGGGGTTGTGCCATTCACAACCCCTGTCCAAATAGATTTCCTCCCTGGAAAGGTTGGAAGGGCAGTGGTAGCCACAGCCCAGGCACAGACAGACTTCCCTGTAGAGACTGGCAGAGCTGTGACAGTCACAGCTCAAACACAAACTGAGTGCCCCCCTGAAAAGGTTGGCAAGTCTGTAATGGTCTCAGCCTATACTCAGACTGACATAGGTGTAGTGAAGCCTGAAACTATGGATCACTCCACACAAACAGAGAGTAGTGGGGAGGAAGAAAAGTCTCCCTCTCCCCAGACATTAGGAAAAAGTCAGCCTCCTCAGGGAGCTGACCTCACCCCTTGTGAAGGAACTGCCCCAGAGGTAACCAGGCCTGGCCTGGCAGAGCCTCTGATGTCAGTGGCCCCTTCCAAGGTGGGACCCAGTCTGGTGCAGGTAGCCTGCCTCTCTCTACCCTGCCTCAGTCAGCCCAGGGCTGCAGAGGTCAGGGAGGCCAGTGGACCCCCAGAGGGCCCCTGTCCACAAGAACCCCCCCATCAAAAGAATGAGGATTGCCTGGCTAGTAGCCCTAGTCAGGTGATGGGTAAAAACATTCCTGAGGGATCTCCTTTACAGGTAGTTAGGGACCTCCCCCAGAGGGATTCTGTTGGGCACAGGCAAACATGGGACCTTAGGGCCCCAAACCTGACCTGTCCCTCCAGTAAGCCCACAAAAGGGACCCAGCCTCCAGCTTTAGGTAGCCAGAGGCTGACCCTGAGAGCACAGTGCAACTCAGTTAAGGAAAGAAAGGCATCCATGGTGAAGAATGATTGGAGGAAGCTGAGACCTCACTTTGAGGACACTCACTTCAGTACTCCATCTCAACACCAGCCTTTTACTTTGCCAAGACACACCAAAGGTAGAGATTCCCTATGGTGGAGACCCTCTGATACCCTTAGGGTGAGGGATTGCTTAGTGGACCATGAGGCAGGGGGTAACCGTGCCAGTGCTGGTTCCTCCTTATATGGCCACTTGGGCAATATAGGCTTACCTGGTCAAGGTCAGCCTTATCTCCCTTCGTTTGGGGGGGGGGGGTTGTGTAGGAAGGTGGATATCTGACTATGGTTACCCCCATTTTTTTGCCTAGTGTCTAGCTGGTTTTTCGACTTAGTTGGCCTGAGATCCTGCCATTCAGGATCTCAGCCTGGCTGTTCTCTCTTTAAAATGGACTCCATGTACCCTAGGTACATACCCAATTGGTTGGATCACCCTGTCAGCCCCTGTACCAGTGTACACTAGGTACCAAGGGCATTGGTGTACCCAAGGCCTGCCAGGGGCTGAAGCATGTATTATGCCACCCCAGGCTTGGCCTAACAATTTGACACAACTGGCTTATCACTCAGCTGGGGTAAGTTGGTGTAATCACCTCTTACTTAGGTGTAGTATACCTATACCTAACCTTAAATGGGACACCTGGTAACCTATAAGTCACTCCTATGGCAGGCCTTAACAATCCTGAAGGCAGAGTGTTTGGTTCCATGTGAGATGGTGCTCTGGCATGAGCTGAGCCTGTCTGCAGTGGTCGGAACAACTTCCTTCTACTGTTTCCAGATATCGTCATACCATATACTCTTAAGTGCATTATGAACCTCGCGGTTAAATGCTATCTTTGGTTTGGCTTTATCAAAACATGTCGAGTAAGGTGTCATACGAATTGGAATACTAACCCCTCGCCAATTCTGGCGACGGGGTTAGCATTCCACCCTTCTAGAGGGACACGACATGTACAGTACCTGAAACCCGGGTAAAATCAGACATAGCCTCAGCTCCACAAAATGGATGCTGCCACCACAGACACAAGTCTGCCCTCCTGCTGCTGGGAGTCCTTCCAGCTTGGGAGGTGTGGACAAAGGGTTTCCTGCCAGGGGAGATGCATGCACCACCCCAGACAGGATTTTGTGTATTGGTCAGGTAGGGCTTGAAAGAAACCAGACATGCCTGTGGCTCACAAGGAGCCTCGGTGCATATGCCAGTTCAAACCGGTCCTGGGGCACACCAGTCCCGGGCCTGGGGCGAGCTGGACAAAGGATTGGGGGTGTAACCACCCCCCTTCCTGGTCCCACCCATAGGGAGGGACCTAGCAGGTAGTCCGGCCCCTAGAATCCGCTTAAAGGTAGGAGCTGTGTCCCAAGACTTCAGACATCCTGGAATCAACTTGAAACTAAGAAGAAGACGGGAACTTCGACATTCTGCTGCACAGAAGACTGAAGGAAATCTCCCCTGTGGTCAGGGAGTGGCCACCTTGCTAACGCAAGCACCACCCAGCGAATCAACGTCTGCTTTGCCGCTGCCTCCTGCCGGAGCCCGAGCCCAGAGACTGACAAGACCTGGACCTCCAGACCTCTTACCGCCCGATCCAAAGTCCCTGAAAAGAGGAGACCCGTGGAGGCACCGAGACACGTGGAGCCAGCCATCTTGAAACGACCACGACAAGCTGACAAGTGCAACAACCGAGGCTCCCTCCAAGTTGTGCTTTGGGATCTGAGAAGTCCAACCCTCGAGCAGCATCTGCACCAAAGGTGAGCCCTCCAGCATCTCCACGATCTGCGTGGGGCCCTTCTGCATTTTGCCACTCGACGCGCCTAACCGGTTGCTGGCCCGCTGGCTAGTAGCCATCTTGGCGACGAACTTTACGAAATACACCGCTGGTCTGGTTGCTCCAGACTGGCCCTTGCTCCCCTCCAAAGGAGCAGTCCCTATGACCTTGCTGGTCAGAACCATCAGCTTATTTCATCTCCTACAACAATTGCTTTTGCCAAGGCTTGTTTGCTTCGATCAAGTCGCCGACAGCGAGAGCCTGCGTGGGACAGCTCGTGAACCGACTCCTGGACGTCGTCAACCTCCAGGGACCACGTGGCTGCAGAGACAAGCTACACCTTTCTTCCTGTTTGCACCCGACATTGCCTGGTACCCACCTGGTGCCACGCTGGTCACTGGCTAGTGACTGTGAACACTGTCCCCTCTGCTTACAGGTCTTCAACATTTCCGATCCACTCTTGGATCCACCGCATCTCTCCCGGACCGACCACCTGCAGCATCTTTGTCTTCAGGCTCCACGGAACAGATAGAAGAAACCCGACGCACTTCGAGGCCTATGCACCCGCTTCCTGTGGGTGAGGTAAAGCTGGCACTCCTGTGCCCAAGTGTAGTATTACATCTCTAGTGCCTGTGTTCCAAATCTTGAGTTCCTAGTCCATCCGGAAGATCCTCTTTGCAGTAACTTTGTACTTTTTACGCACCCATTGAAACCTATGGGAGCACGCGTGTGACTATTTGCTCTGCACACGCCACCCGTGGACCTCCTGGTCACTAACTGAAGTTAGCTCCTTGTAGGCCCAGCGATTCTAGAGGCCCTAGGCCTTTTCCCTTTTCTGTTCGTGGTACTTATACCACTATTTTAGTATATGGTTTGAGCGGCCACCAGGGCCTATCCATATAAAGTGCAACTTCTGTGTATTCTACTGTAATCTTGTTTGACGATTTGTGCTCCTGTGCTCATAAAGAGACTAGGGGTTACTTTGAGAAATAAATACATATATATTTTGAATATATATCTGTGGGGTGTCCTTTCATTGGTATAAAAGGGGGTTACATTTGGTAAAACAGCTGGCTTAACACGCTTCACGAGTTTAGCCTCAAAGACTGCTTAGCCTACGCTACCACTAGGGCAGCTAGTCCGAAAAGGTTGACTTACAACCACACCATAAGGGTTGCTTGGCATGGTACAAGGTGATCACTTTAACTAGTGAGCATCATATACCAGGCCAACTTCTCACACTAAACCAGGAATGCATGGCCCCCACGGACCCGCACATACTACCAGCGCTCTCCAAAACCAGCTTAGCCAACAAGGAAGCACTGGATAAACTGTGTGCTTTCGATTATAAGCAGTATCTGGCTAGAAGACACGTGGAGGGCGACAAAGCAGGCAAGACGCTTGAGTGGCTGTTGAGAAGTAATCTTGCGCAACCACCTATCACTGCAATATACACTCCGGATGGCACCTTAGTTAATACCCAAGAGCAAATTCCTTTCATAAATACTATGTGTCGGCCAATGGCAAATTAACTTCTGCAATGGAGATAGGCAGAGGCACCAGGCAGGGTTGCCCCCTCTCACCACTATTGTTTAACCTATACATTGAAGCATTGGCCAGAAGAATTAGACGGGAACAGCAAATCACTCCTTTCCAATATCAAGATTGGATCAAGAAAGAGGCTCTGTACGCCGACGACCTCATGATATTTACACAAGATCTCGTTGGCGCCTATCCCATCATCATGGACATATTAACAGACTTTGGAAAAGTGTCTGGATATTTCATAAATTAGGACAAAACTGAGATAATGGCGTGGAACACCCCCTTAGATATAAAACTGGAAAAGCTAGAGAAGTTTGAAATTAGGTACTTAGGCATACAAATCACGAAAGATATAGATATTATGGCAAAGACCAACTGGACAAGGAAACCAGCAAACTCCTAAAACTCTGGTTCCACATTCCTCTTTCGATTATGGGTAGAACCAACTTAATAAAAATTAATCTGCTCCCAAAATATACGTTCATGTTCAATGCGCTCCCCCTCCATTTTGAGACTAAATGGATGAGAAAGGCACAGGGCGCAATAAGTAGTTTTATTTGGAACAATAAAGCTATTAGAATTTCTTGGAAGAAGTTGCGGAAAAAGAAAATTGATGGTGGGCTGCGTTTGCCAGACCTCCAGATATACTGCTGGGCCTTTCAATTAAAACACTTCAAAGTTTTATTATCGGATAACTACTACCCGAGGAGGTCCTGCTATGGAGCTCTAACAGGGGGCCAGGCAGACCAGAGTACTGGGTTTCTTTTTAAATTTGGGCACCCCAAATTTTGGGCATACGTTCATGTTCAATGCGCTCCCCCTCCATTTTGAGACAAAATGGATGAGAAAGGCACAGGGCGCGATAAGTAGTTTTATTTGGAACAATAAAGCTATTCGAATTTCTTGAAAGAAGTTGCGGAAAAAGAAAATTGTTGGTGGGTAGAGTTTGCCAGACCTCCAGATATACTGCTGGGCCTTCCAATTAAAACACTTCAAAGTTTTACTATCGGATAACTACCACCCGAGGAGGTCCTGCTATGGAGCTCTAACAGGGGGCCTGGCAGACCAGAGTACTGGGTTTCTTTTTAAATTTGGGCACCCCAAATATTTCAAAAAGGTGCGCCTCAGGGTCCTGACTACAGCATGCAGACTATGGTCACAGGTCAGAAGACTTCTTGGAATTGCCTACTATTGTCATCTGGCACCAACTTGGAATTCCCAGGAAACTCCAGCATGCCTATTGGACTCACTGTCATTACCTCTTTTTCAAGCCGGGATAGAGAAATGGGGCCAACTGATAGTGGATAAGAACATTATCTCTTGGGACCACCTTGCTCAGGAAACAAATAATATGCTCTCAAGATTTAAATGCGTAGAACTAACAAGTTGGGCCCATAATCAACCAGATGCAGGACAGGCTATGGACTGGGTTAAAAATATCTGTGATACTAATGTACAAAAAAAAGAGATCTCAACCTGGTACTGGATGATGATACAGGCAGAAGATGGCCCAAACACTCTACCAGAAGAAAGATGGAAGAGAGATCTCCTTACAGCCGATATACCATCCTTGTGGCAAGTATCAATGGCTACTTTATGGTCCTTTGTCAGGTACGCTCCATTAACTCGTTCGGTGCTCATGTCGAGCTGGACTCGTCATGTCACACAGTGGGTGTGTGCTCATGACGAGTCCTGCTTGTCATGGCACCCACCCACAGGGGAAGCGCCGATCTGGGTATTTTTACCATGGAAGGCAGGGGAAGCCCTTCCCCTGCCTCCCCCCGCCCCGTACACGTCATCAATGACATCAGCGCATGAGGCGCGCTGACGTCATTGGAGGTTTCCCTTTCTTCCCCGATGCGCTGGAAGCCATTTGCTTTCAGCGCGTCGGGGAATAAAGAGGTGAGTTTTGGCTCTGGGGAGGGGGGATTCAAACAAAAGAGGCATCGGGGGAAAGGAAAGGGTTTTCCTCTCCCCCGATGCCTCTTTTGTGCATTCCTGCTGCACGATCATGCAATCGTGCAGCAGGAATGCCCACTAAACCCAGGTATTTTTTTTTTTTAAAGGGCGAGTGAGTTTTGTTGTCTGGGGGGAGCGGCCCCTTAGGCAAGGGTCGCTCCCCTTATGGGGGTAATAATTTTGGCTTTGTCTCCCCCCCTGGGGGGGGGGGCAGATTTCGCACACAAAAAAAACAGCCCACTGGACCACCAGGGAGTATTTTGTGGGGAGTGGACCCTTGGGCAAGGGTCACTCCCCTTTGGGGGCTATTTTTTTTTTTTTGTTTTTAATCTAGGGCCCACTAGGCCACCAGGGATTTATTTGTGGAGAGTGACCCCTTGGGCAAGGGTCGCTCTCCTTTGGGGGCAATATTTGTGGCTGTGTCCGCCCCCCAGGGGGCCAGATCGCCATGTTTTTTTAAAATTAGGCCCACTAGACCACCAGGGATTTGTTTGTGGGGAGTGGCCCCTTGGGCAAGGGTCGCTCCGCTTTGGGGAGCATTAATTTGTCCGTTTCTGCCCCCCTAGGTGGGCAGATCAGCGGATTTATTTTTTGCATGGCCACTAGGCCACCAGGGATTTATTTGTGGGGAGTGGCCCCTTGGTTTGTGGCTGTCTGCTCCCATGGGGGGGGGGCAAATTTCGCCATTTTTTAAATATTGGGCCCACTAGACTACCAAGGATTTATTTGCGGAGAGTGACCCCTTGGTCAAGGGTCGCTCTCCTTTGGGGGCAATGTTTGTGGCTGTGTCTGGTGGGCAGATCTCACTATGTTTTTTTTAAATTGGGCCCACTAGACCACCAGGGATTTGTTTGTGGGGAGTGGACCCTTGGGCAAGGGTTGCTCCCCTTTGGGGAGCATTAATTTGGCCGTTTCTGTCACCCTAAGGGGCAGATCGGCTGATTTGTTTTTTTGTAGGGCCACTAGGCCACCAGGGTTTTTTTTTATTTTGGGGAGCGGCCCCTTGAACAAGGGTCGCTCCCCTTTATGGGAGGATGATTGTGGCCATTTGTGCCCTCTATGGGTGGCAGAATAGCAGTATTTTTTTAGGCCCATCTGCCCCCAAGGGGGGCAGATGCCACTAGACACCAGGGTTTTTTTTTTGTGTTGGGGAGTGGTCTCAAGGGCAAGGGTTGCTCCCCTTTTGCGGGGGTGAATATTTTATTTATACTCTTAGGCCCACCTACCCCTTAGCTTGACTGGTGGATTGTGAGTGGACTGGTGCATTATTTGCATATGTGATTGTAATGTGTTTTTCTCCTTTTTATTCTAGTGTAAAGCTTTTGATTCCTGTGTGCGGTTTCGACAGTGGTTGTTCTGCAGTTTGCGTAGCTGCATTTTTTTGGTAAGAAAAACATTTTTGTTGTATTTACTTCAAATGAGTATTATTGTCATGTATGAATTAATTTTTTTGTAAGTGGTGTCATAATGGCAGCATATTTAGTTAGTGTTTTGAGCATGAAATTCTTTGCGATGTGTTTTGCATTGTCTTATGTGTAATTTTCTTTTCTCTTTCTTTTTTAGTGGGATATTGTTGATCCATACTGTGTCTGTGCAGAGTAGGTGGTGGTGAGTTTAGCTGCTTCTGGCAAGTGAGTGGTATCGTTTTGGAGTATATAGGTATTTCTGATAAAGGTGCATTTTGTTTATTACTTATTTTACAAAGTGTTTGTTGTTGTTGACTTGTTTGGCAAGTTACCTTTATTAGTAAGCATTATGGCTAGCCGTAGAATGACTGCTCAGCAGGTGGTTGGTATGCTTCTTGAATCTTCCTCTGAGCAGGATTATGAGACTGACAGCGCATCTGAGGGAGAGGAGGGAGGGGAAGATTCAGGCAGTGAGTTTTCTCTCCACATGGAATCATCAGATGAAGAAGGTACTCTCAGTGCAGATGAAGCTACTCTTGGTGTGGATGAAGCTACTCTCAGTGTGGATGAAGTGCCTGTTTTAGAGGAGGATACTGCTGTGCTGATGGTGCAAGAGGCATCTGGATTGCAGCCTGAGGCTGCTAGGCTTCCTACTGGAAGTGCTGGACTCTGGGTTGATCCAAACATGGTGCAGTCGGTGTTGCCTGACTTTAGTGGTGATGCAGGGTGTAGAGTGGATTGTGAACATTTTTTGCCTATACAGTTTTTTCAGTTGTTTATGGATGATGTATTTTGGGGTGAGATTGTTGAGCTGACTAATTTGTATGCTGAACAGTTTTTGAGGGACAACAGTGACAAACGTGGGCCCCACTCTAGAGCTACCCGGTGGACTTCCACAAATCTAGAAGAGATGAAGAAGTTTTTGGGTTTGACTTTATTGATGGGTTTGATAAGGAAGCAGTCCATGGCTTCATATTGGTCTACCAGTCCCTTGATGGCAACCGCCATATTTCCTGCAGTTATGACTCGTGATCGGTATTTACTTTTGCTACGGATGCTGCATTTTGTTGATAATTCTTTGGCGTTGCCACACGATCACCCTGACTGTGACCGTCTTTTTAAGATTCGGCCTGTTCTTGATCACTTTGTAGATCGATTTTCAGAGATCTATACTCCAGGGAAAGAAATATCTATTGATGAGTCATTGGTCTTGTTCAAGGGCCGTTTGGTTTTTAAGCAGTACATCCCTAGCAAGAGGGCA
Source organism: Triturus cristatus (assembly GCF_964204655.1). NCBI lineage: Eukaryota > Metazoa > Chordata > Amphibia > Caudata > Salamandridae > Triturus > Triturus cristatus. The sequence goes on along the minus strand of NC_140590.1, from coordinate 1,246,088,614 downwards.
CGCTATGGAATTAAGCTGTATATGTTGTCTGAGAGTAGGCCAGGATATGTTTTTAATTTCCGTGTGTACACTGGTAGGGATTCCACTATTGACCCCACTGGTTGTCCGTCCACTTTTAGAGTTTCAGATAAAATTGTGTGGGATCTTGCTAGAGGACTGTTTAACAGAGGCCACCATTTGTACCTTGATAACTTCTATACTGCTGTGCAATTGTTTAACGAATTGTTCAAAGTGGACACTTTTGCTTGTGGTACAATCCACTCTAACCGTAAAGGTTATCCAAAAAAGCTTGTTTGCAAAAAACTTCAGAGTGGACAGTGCAGTTCCTAGCGTAGTGATGAACTACTAGCTGTGACATTTGTGAACAGGAGGGATGTGTACATGCTGACTACCATCTATGATGAGAGTACTTCACCTGTGGCTGTTTGGGGTCAGATTGCTAAAGTGCGCAAACCTGTGTGCATTTTAGACTACAATAAGCGCGTGGGTGGTGTTGATAGAGTAGATCAGAGGTTGGAACCTTACACTGCTATTCGTAAGGCTTACGTTTGGTATAAGAAGTTGGCCATCCATCTCTTCAATTTAACAACTTTCAATGCTTTTGTTATGTGCAAGGAGTGTTCTCCTGCGTGAAAGTTGACTTTTGTTCAGTTTCAGCAGTCTGTGATAGGCAGCCTTGTTGTTGTGGAACAGGCAAGTGTTCCTAGAGTTGGAGTGGTGGAGGATGTGGCGTGATTGAAAGATCGCCACTTTCCTGATTACATTCCTCCCACATCCTCAAAAGACTTTCCCACTAGGAGATGTAGAGTCGGTTGGCGAAGAGGTACGCGAAAGAAGACACATATTTTCTGCCCCGAGTGTCCTTCTAACCCTGGTCTGTGTGTGCCTGCTTGTTTTAGAGCGTACCACACACAAAATAATTTTTGGGAGCATCCATGAGTGGTAAAGTGAACTGCCTGGAGTGCAATGTATTTAGTTTCAGATTTTGTGTTAGTAGATTTGTAATTATTTGCAATTTGTTTGTGTTTTCTTTTTTGTATATAAAAAATCCTAAATGTGATGGCAGTGTGTGCAGGCTGGCGCTTGGTTGGTGGTGTGCGTGGACTGGCTCTTGGCTGGCGGTGTGCGTAGACTGGCGCTTGGCTGGCGGTATGCGTGGACTGGTGCTTGGCTGGCGGTGTACGTGGATTGGCGCTTGGCTGGTGTTGTGCGTGGACTGGCACTTGACTAGTGGTGTGCGGGGACTGGTGCTTGGCTGGTGGTGTGCGTGGACTAGCGCTTGGCTGGCGATGTGCGTGGACTGGTGCTCGGCTGGCGGTGTATGAGTAGTAACTTGCTACTGGTCACTACACACACTGCTAGCTGAGCGCCATTCCACGCAATCCATGAGCTGGTGTGGTTGCTGTGTCAGGAATGTGGGTGTGTGAAAGTGATGGGCCCTTGAATGGCGCTGTCTGCTGGTGTGAGTGTTGTAATGTGATGGGCCCGCGGCTGGCGGTGTGAATGTTTTGTATGTGTCACATGTATGAAAGGTGTATGAATGGCCTGTAAAGAGGTTGGTGCCTTGTCGTGGCTTTACAGCTCACAAGCTGTGAGTCAATGGTTCAGTTTCTCGTCCTTTCAATTATTAACAGTGCATTTCATTTTTGTGAAATTACTTGCTAATACAATTGTATATACTGAACCATCACTCACCCTCATGCCAAATCCAACCAGTATGTGTGTGTGCTTGAGGATTAGATGGCTGTGCAGTAATATTTGTCTTTTTTGTCTTTCTGAAGCAGGGTGTACCTTGTCCCTTTTTGTGAATGTTGTAATGTGTTGGTTTCGTGCCTGGTGGTGTGAATGGTGTTGTGTGTATCATGTATGAAAGGTGTGTGAATGGCCTGTAAAGCGGTTGGGGCCTTGCCGTGGCTTTACAGCTCACGAGCTGCGAGTCACTGGTTCAGTTTTTTGTCCATTTAATTATTGACAGTACATTTCATTTTTATGAAATCTCTTGTTAATAAAATTTTATATACTGAACCATCACTCGCCCTCGTGCCAAATCCAACCAGTATGTGTGTGTAATGAAGAGCAAAAGCTAATACAGCACATCAACAAATATTGTGCAAAGGTCCAGCTGAATCACAAGTAATGGGGACCTGTCGTCGTACAATAATCAAATGAGTAGTATCAAACAACAAAAAGTTCATGTATGGCAGTCCGAGATCAAATAAAATATGATGAAGGGTCCTCTCGATGTCAGTAGCAGATGTTCTTTTATTTCTTAGAAAATCTATGTCCACGATAAAGCACAGCCAACATGTGTTTCGTCAGTACCAATCAGTACTCAAGACTTTCTCAAGGCTGTGAACATAAACATATTCAGCATCACTGAAATAGTTTAGACAAATAAAATAAATTATTATATATCCAACCATAAATATATGTATAGTGGAGCACCAAAAAATAATATAGTGCCACTACTCTCAAAAAACCCAAAGCAAAATATTGAAACACCAATATGTGTCGAAAGGAGGACTTCCTAGAAAAGTGTAAAGAGACAAGAGTGAGTTAATAGAACACCAAGCACATAAACGAGAAGCCACAAATCCCAAGACCCGAATGCCTCATCAAATGCAAAATAGGAATAGGGGTGTGGAAATACAAGGTAGGTGAATGCTGATATAGAAAGGTCCCCAGTGTCCACATACAAGACTCAATAAGTGCAGAAGTAAAGAACCCCGTGCGTCCAAACTGAGCTACAAACATGTCATCATAGATACATAATAGGATAAAAATCCAAAACAATACCATAAACATGGTCAAAGTAAAGCAACATACCTATCGAATGAAGATGTAAAGAAATAGGAATCCAAATTCAATTGTAAAAGGACAAGTAGTAGTAATAGTTGGCAGTCCACACAATGTCAATCGCTAGAGTCAATAAATCTAATGATAAAAAAAAAGAATGTATGAACCATGACAAATAGATGAGAACTAATAAGAATAATCAATAATGTCCCCCGTGCTTACTGAGAGCAACACTGGGACCTCTCAAAAAACGTATGTATCATTACAGTGATACCCAAAAATGTATATGTGGAAGCAGCAAAAAATAAATGACATATAGGGTAACGAGAGGATTAAAGAGAAACAAATGTAGCCTCCTACAGGTTACCTTAAATCATGACCTCAGAGTGAAACAAGATGTAAAGGACCCGAGTGGGATAGATGAGTCATTACCCACAGAAAAGACACCATGACGTGCGAGCAGAATATGGAAAATCCTAAATACATTTCACTCTAGATAGGATAGTGCAATAATAGGCATGGATGCCCAACATGGTCTCAATATAAAATCTGACCATTCAAGCTGATATCAGGGATGTAAAGCACCAGCAACAGTAGCGTACAAAAATGAATAATAAAAACGCGACTCAAGTTACACCCAGCTAGCCAAACTATAAGTATCTGTACTCCCTGTACCACAGTCATCCATGAAGAATCTAAAGGTAGTGTCAAGTGTCATAGCCGTATTAAGCGGCACTCACCTTCGAAGTCAAACAAAGTGCGTAATCGAAGGTAAGGTCAATCACAATGCAAATATAGTACTGGTAAAACCATGTCTGTAAGAAATAACAGAAATGGAGAGTCAACTCTCTAAACAAATGCCATCAAATTGATGGTGTAACGTAGAGGGACGCGCAAGACTAACCGATAGTGGTAATGAAGCGTCTTCCTAGTAACCGTGCATGAAAACGCTCTGGAAGAGTGCCGAATCGTGCCGCCATCTTAAAAAGGCACCCTTACCAATAACAATCACCTGGTTGCCAGAGAGTGTGCGACACGGAAGTAGAAATAAAAAGCGGACCAATGTAATAAAGTAGGTGCCATATTGTAGTGGCATGAAGTAATGATCTTACTGCAAACATCCCTATATACAATTCTATAGATTAAAAACGGAGAACAGGGCGTGATGTTCCCAAATAAAATATGCACAATAGTCAAATAACAAACAAAGTACGCAAATGGGGACCAAGAAAATATGCCCCCAGGAAGTGACGAGCCAGTATAATATGGTGGGTGCCATCTTGTTATAACAAGGAGTAATGGTCTTAATACACAAGTCCAAATATAAAAATATGTGTATTGGAAATAGGTAAATGGGGCATAATGTCCCCAGACAACAAATACATAATAGTCAAATAACAAAGTTAAAGTTATCAACACTAATCACTTATTAGTGTTATATACCACATATAAAACCACCAAGCGGTTATGGAGCTGCTTCCCTAAAATATGACATGTAGTGACCCTTTCTACCGATCAGATAGAATCAGATCATAGTTACAAATCTAAGCCAATAGAGCAGGAATAAATTAAATGGGCATACACTGTTCAAATATTGCTCAGTGTATGTGCGTCAGTGCAATGGTGTGTCAACAAACCATGATTCATGCAAAACGATTAGTATCGAAGTGATAGTAGAACAAGAAAAGTGGGAGTTAGAACCAAGAGGAGTAGAGAGCGAACAGATGCCACATGAATCCTTACAACAATTCGACATGTTGTTATAGATAGGTATACAACAATATCGCGTAATATAGAGTCAGCACTGACATTATTAGCAAAATAAATATAGATGTTCAATTCATAGCAGGATAGTGTTGTACCAAACCTAGGTTACAGTCTCATAATAGCATACGAAGAGAAGCAACATAAATGTTGTGTAAACAACTGAAGTATCAGTCCAATCTCGAATGTATAATAAACAATAGAACAGGAATGGAAAGAGATTCTTACATTGTCATAGTACCATGAACAACGCTAATAAAGGTCAGTGAACATTGTAAATATATATATACACATCTGCATTCCCAACTGCCACACAAACCATTTGGCTCTAGAGTGATATCCCTGGTGATCCAGAAGAGGAGGATAAATATCAGTAGTATATATTCAATCTCGCAAGAACACATGGAGTTCTCTATCAATGTTGAGCCCATGGTCTACTGATTTTAATTTAATAAGCCATTTGGCTTCCAGTTTTCTAAGGGCTAGGGTTTTATCACCACCCCTGGGATTATCCTGTACTGTAGCAATACCGTGAAATCTGAGACCCTATAGTTCCGTTGATTTGTGTTGTAATGAACCGCTAGTGGGTAATTGCTAGTGCTGTTACGTATGGCCCCGATGTGTTCTTGAATCCGGTCCTTAAGTGATCTTATTGTACTACCCACATAGATGAGGTTACACTGGCAAACAATGCAGTAAACAACATACTTAGTGTTGCAATTTATAAAATTTATTATATTGTGTGTTTGACCAGTATTATAACTGAAACTAGTGATCTTGTTCTGGGCAAACTGACATACATTGCACATTGAACATTGAACATTTATAGAAACCATTTGGTTTGGTGGGTAGCCAAGAGCAACGAGGATCATTCATGATGGAATAATTTTTGGTAGAATTCAAAATGTTGCTCAATGTCCTACCCCTCATATATGTGATGAGAGGTCTGTTCTTTAAGTAGGGATCCAAGTCTCGATCAAGTTTAAGTAAATGCCAGTGTTTGTGGAAGGTACGATATACCTGATTACTGTGAGAATGGAATTGTGCAATGATGGCCACATGTTTCCTACCAAGTTTGTTCTTGGCAGTGGGTTTCGATTTTAATAGGTCTGACCGTCTCTTTCTATTGATTCTAGTGTGTGCTCTCTTGAGTGTATCCTCATCATAGCCTCTAATGGAAAATCGTGTTTTAAGGCCCACAATTTCTTGCTGAAAATTTTGCTCAGTGCTACAATTCCTCCTCAGGCGTGTCATCTTGCCAAAGGGAATAGCCTTGTTTTGCGAGGATGGGTGAGCACTGGTCACATGCAATACAGAATTGCAGGCAGTCTTTTTGCGAAAGAGTCTAGACTCTAAAATGCCATTTTCTACGTAGAACGTAACATCTAGAAAATCAATCTGCTTTTTGCTGAAGCTATGTGTAAAACCAAGATTGTAATCATTGGTATTGAGGTATGTAATAAAGTCCCTCAAGTTGTTATCTCCTCCCCAAATCATTAGGATGTCGTCAATGAAACGACCCCAATATACAATACAATTAATAAGTTCAAACGGGCAAGATCTCCAGATATGTTGTTGTTCATAAAAGCCCATATAATTATATTGGCAAATGCAGGAGAAAATTTGGCTCCCATAGCCACCCCTGAGTGTTGTCTGTACCATGTGTCTCGATGTTTGAAATAGTTGTTGTCCAGAGTTAGTCTAGTTAGTTCAATCAGCATCTTGGTATGATCATATAATGTAGCATCCCTTTGTGACAGAAAATATGTAAGGGCTTCCATGCCCTTGTCCAATGGAATGCTGGTGTATAATGCATTCACGTCAAGTGTCACAAAGGTGAGATCCTCAGTCCAGGCAAAGTTTTCTAGTTTGTTAAGTAAATCTTTGGTGTCCTCTATAAAAGCTGGTAGTTGCCGCACAATCGGTTGTAGATAGCTATCAATATATTCTGATATGTGTTCCATAAGTCCCCCTATTCCTGAAATGATAGGTCTACCTGGCGGTGTTGTCTGACTTTTGTGGATTTTAGGCAAAATGTAAATATACGCTGTTCTAGCTGTAGAGTTGAACATGTATTTGAATTCAATATCCGACAAAAGTCCTGCATTGAGCCAGTAACGTAACGTGTTTTCTATTAGCTTGTTAGTTTCATGCATAGGATTATGGGCAATCTTAGTATAAGCCTTATTGTCAGACAACTGTCTCTCAATTTCACCAAAGTATTCCTCATTATCCATAAGGTCAATATTACCAGCCTCTGATCGTTATATCCCCATGTTTGGTCAAATTGAAGAGAGCAGTTCTTTCGCTCTTGGTCAAGTTGTCTTTAACTATATAAGAAATTGTCCTCTGGGAAGATTTACAAATATTACTTCAACTTTCATTCACCATATTTCCACCACTCATTCTAGGACCACTCGTACTTGTTTGTGTGTTGGCACAAGAACTAATCATAAGTCAAATTCTGACATTAGTTTATTTTCAAAAATGGTTTGCCTATATACAATATATTTCATCAAATACAATTCAATAAAAGACCTTTTCCTCCAAAAAGATCACATTAAAAACATTAATATCACAACTCAGGAATAAAAACAGTATGTCAAACCCCTTTCACTAATCTATGAACGAAAGTTTTTCATAAAAATAGACTAATAGTAGACAATAGAATCTGTCATTAATCGCCACAATCAATATTGAAGGTTAGACCCCCTTTCCTTATGTGTCGGAATAAATCATCAATGTCTACCCTTCATGTATATACAAACAAATTTGTGGCTGTTTGAGAGTGTCGACGCGTTTCGAAGGACTAGTCAAATCATGCCTTCTTTTTCAAGACCATAAATATTTTCAACTTCCGTTCTTTAAAGCTCTATAAACATAAGCAAATACAATTGTTTAAAAAAAAAAAAATTGTAATACAAAATGTTTTCAAAAACAGCAAAATCCATTAAGAAACATTTCCATATATAATGCAGCAGACTTCTTAATGTGATCACCCCTTTCTTAAGTCTTTGTGAATATTTAGTATCATATTCCAATGGAAGAATTTATTTGTGCCAATACACCAACCCACTCATCCTTATACTCACGAGAGTTTTTCAATGTACAACTACCACCTTGGATCATTCACACAGATATGACGACATTTCATTCATAAGAACCAACATACCCACACTCTACTGCTATTTCTTGGCCATCCCTTCATTTTTATCAAGGGGGACTAATGAGTGTTCATAACTTACTCCGAGTGAGGGAGCTTCCCTTCGTTAACTACGGTCTCTTCAGTTGTATGGGTCCCGATCGTTCCAATGTATATCTATGGATACCCAACAGGAAAATAGTAAGCCCGCAGATCTCTTCAACTCTGCTTTAAGCTAATTCTTGACCACTACTTCTTTATTTCTATTCAGGATTAATCTATTATGCCTGGGAGGATTTTGACTTCTCGCCTTACCTCTTTAATATTTTTGATGTGAAGCACCAGCGAATCCTCTCATGTGGCCACCTCGGTTTTTAATACAATAATCCCGGGTTGTCCTTCTGTTCTATTATAAATCATAAAAAGACCCAATGGTCAGTCAAAAGCCTTAATTTCTATGTTACTAGGAACATAATCTTTATGATACAATATTGTGTATTCATCTTTACCTATTCACTAATGATTGAATTCCTCTGTTCCTTCCAATCAATTCCTTATCCTTTGTTCTATATGTTTCCTTTCCAAACTGCTATTGTCTTTATTTTCTCTATATTGAATGGAGCCCAACCGCTCAGTTAATCCGCATCGATTTTTCAATTGAAGTTTTCAGGCTTTATGCTCTTAAATAAACACAAAAGTATATATATTAACTTATTGGGAGTAGTTTTCAAATAGAAATGTCTCACTGATTTCGAGCTTTTTTATTCCTATTTTATACCGCCTCTTATTCCTATTCTTGAGATTCATGCAAGTATTACAAACGCCCCTTTCCCATTAGTTACACTCCTCGAGTACATTGTTTTTTATTTTTTACTTTTTACAATGCTCCGGCCATGCTTGTTTCAATCCCCTAATGGCGTTATCCCGACCTCATATCTTTCCGTCTGTCTGCCTCAGAGACTATGGGGCCATACCCTTACCTGCTTATTTAGTTAAAGGTCCGAGAACCGGCGGCGTCTGTGTCCGTCCGTTTCCGTGTCTTCCGTTTCTTTGTGCCTAGTCCTTCCTCTATTTTTATTTGCTTTAGTTAGACGTAATGCGTGGATCGTCACTACGCATCTAATTCCCTCCCTCGCTCTTACGTTTCTGGGTGGATCTTGTTCGATCATACTACACCTAAGTCTTGTCCTTTAACTCTTTCTATTTAAGTCAGAGTTCAAAACACGAGCAAAACTTTATTGCGATTGGTCAATTATCTACACACATCTGACGTTTCTGTATGTCTTTTAAGCGTCCCACCTTTTCTGTATTTCCTTCTATCTTTTAAGCGTCCCTATATTATAACTATTGGTTGGAACTATATTCTTTTCATTATCCCGTTGATCCTTCTGGATTCCAATGCTCCAACCGAGACACGTTAAATGTTTAAACAAATTTAAATTTGTCACAACGTTTTTAATTTTATATTTATTATAATTAGATGTATTGCGTGGACCATCACCCCACACTTATTTCACTCCCTTTGTCTTGCGTATCAGGTAGATCTCATTCCACCCTACCGCGGTTCAGTCTAGTCCCTATGCATTTTTATTCTTAGAATCAAAGTCGAGAACACAAAACACTCTATAGAAGTTTATTAATCATTTACGTTGACATCCCCTTGATATCTATCTTTTTGACTATCTTTGCTCCTACATTATCGATTGGATCTATCTTCTTTCATTGTCCCATAGATCCCTCTGCCGTCTCGTATTATATCAGAGACAGATTGAGCAAATTGACCCATTTAATCTACTATCTAAGCCCCATTTATACTATATTGTAAACTTTTCTACGGCTCTGCCACGCACTTGGAATCTTCCTCTATCTATTTGTAGATCTGGTTCATGCTGGTGAACCGCCTCTCGATTTGTATTCATATATTTATTTATAGATCTAATTCTTACTGATTAAAACCTCTACCTTTATGTTCTTGCCCTGTTTATTGGTCTTTAAAGAAAAGCCCTGATTATACTGAGTTACTCTTGAGGTATACATTAAAATGTAAGAAATTATTGACATCCAGTCCTCCCGAGAGTTTAGCCCCTTTTGTACAGTGTTTAGTCTACAAATAAACCATTGTTCTCTCAGTTTCCTTTTTTTGGTTATGTCACCCCCTCTCATGTTTCCAGAAATCTTCTCCAATATAAACCACCTCAGATCTTCGCAGTCATGTCCCAACTTGGAGAAATGTTCCGTTAAGGGTGCATTGACTTTCCCTGTCCTCAACGCTGATTTATGTTCCTGTATCCTCAACCTGAGTTGCCTGCCAGTCTCACCCACGTAACCCAGTTCACATGGGCAGATAAGCAGGTACATAAGATTTTTACTCAGTGTCTTTAAACCTGCCAGGAGTGCGTTGTAATTTATCCTCTAACTGGTATAAGTCAGTAGTGACTGCTTTATAAAAGCAGTCTATCATATTCTCAGGAGCTAGCATGGGAGTGAACATGGATTTGGTTTTCAAACCACTATCAGTTGATAGATTGGAGACTATATTTAAATCATCAAGAATTATTTCCATGCTAGGGGCTGAATCAAGGCTGTCATCCAGGGATAGGAGCATTTGGATGTTATTGATATCCTGAATGGTTTGACCGCTGGCACCAGATGTATATATAGGGACCGGACGCAATTTGTTTTGATTGTCAAAGAATTTTTTTAATTTCAACTTACGAATAAATTTAAAGAGATCTATATGGATTTGAGTAAAGTCTGGTCTGGACATGGGACAAAAGTTCAATCCCTTTTTCAACATATTGGTTTCAATACTATTTAAAGGCAATTTGGACAAGATAATGATAGACACATCATCCTCAATATTGGTCAGAACATTATTAACACAAGGTGGTATGGCACTCGTAGAAGGTCTAGTGTCAGTGCTCAATTCCTCTGTGTGCGTGATGCTGATCTTGTGACTCTTTTGCTGTCTTCTGAGTCTGTTCTTCTACCCCCTCACCTAGTTCACTCTACTCCTCTTGGTTCTAACTCCTACTTTTCTTGTTCTACTTTCACTTCGATACTAATCGTTTTGCATGAATCATGGTTTGTTGACACACCATTTCACTGACGCACATACACTGAGCAATATTTGAACAGTGTATGCCCATTTAATTTATTCCTGCTCTATTGGCTTAGATTTGTAACTATGATCTGATTCGATCTGATCGGTAGAAAGGGTCACTACATGTCATATTTTAGGGAAGCAGCTCCATAACCGCTTGGTGGTTTTATACGTGGTATATAACACTAATAAGTGATTAGTGTTGATAACTTTAACTTTGTTATTTGACTATTATGTATTTGTTGTCTGGGGGCATTATGCCCCGTTTATCTATTTCCAATACACATATTTTTATATTAGGACTTGTGTATTAAGACCATTACTCCTTGTTATAACAAGATGGCACCCACCATATTATACTGGCTCGTCACTTCCTGGGGGCATATTTCCTTGGTCCCTATTTGCGCAGTTCGTTTGTTATTTGACTATTGTGCATATTTTGTTTGGGAACATCATGCCCTGTTCTCCGTTTTTAATCTATAGAATCGTATATAGGGATGTTTGCAGTAAGATCATTACTTCATGCCACTACAATATGGCGCCTACTTTATTACATTGGTCCGCTTTTTATTTCTACTTCCGGGTTGCACACTCTCTGGCAGCCAGGTGATTGTTATTGGTAAGGGTGCCTTTTTAAGATGGCGGCACGGTTCGGCACTCTTCCAGAGCGTTATCATGCGCGGTTACTAGGAAGACGCTTCATTACCACTATCGGTGAGTCTTGCGCGTCCCTCTACGTTACACCATCAATTTGACGGCATTTGTTTAGAGAGTTGACTCTCCATTTCTGTTATTTCTTGCTGACATGGTTTTAACAGTACTATATTTGCATTGTGATTGACCTTACCTTCGATTACGAACTTTGTTTGACTTCGGTGAGTGCCGCTTAATACGGCTATGACACTTGACACTACCTTTAGATTCTTCATGGATGACTGTGGTACAGGGAGTGCAGATATTTATAGTTTTGCTAGCCGGGTGTAACTTGAGTCGCGTTTTTGTTATTCATTTTTGTACGCTACTGTTGCTGGTGCTTTACATCCCTGATATCAGCTTGAATGGTCAGATTTTATATTGAGACCATGTTGGGCATCCATGCCTTTTATTGCACTATTCTATCTAGAGTGAAATGTATTTAGGATTTTCCATATTCTGCTCGCACGGCATGGTGTCTTTTCTGTGGGTAATGACTCATCTATCCCACTCGGGTCCTTTACATCTTGTTTCACTCTGAGGTCATGATTTAAGGTAACCTGTAGGAGGCTACATTAGTTTCTCTTTAATCCTCTCGTTACCCTATATGTCATTTTTTTGTGCTGCTTCCACATACACATTTTTGGGTATCACTGTAATGATACATACGTTTTTTGAGAGGTCCCAGTGTTGCTCTCAGTAAGCACGGGGGACATTATTAATTATACTTATTAGTTCTCATCTATTTGTCATGGTTCATACATTCTTTTTTTATCATTAGATTTATTGACTCTAGCGATCGACATTGTGTGGACTGCCAACTATTACTACTACTTGTCCTTTTACAATTGAATTTGGATTCCTATTTCTTTACATCTTCATTCGATAGGTATGTTGCTTTACTTTGACCATGTTTATGGTATTGTTTTGGATTTTTATCCTATTATGTATCTATGATGACATGTTTGTAGCTCAGTTTGGACGTATGGGGTTCTTTACGTCTGCACTTATTGAGTCTTGTATGTGGACACTGGGGACCTTTCTATATCTGCGTTCATCTACCTTGTATTTCCACACCCCTATTCCTATTTTGCATTTGATGAGGCATTCGGGTCTTGGGATTTGTGGCTTCTCGTTTATGTGCTTGGTGTTCTATTAACTCACTCTTGTCTCTTTACACTTTTCTAGGAAGTCCTCCTTTCGACACATATTGGTGTTTCAATATTTTGCTTTGGGTTTTTGGAGAGTAGTGGCACTATATTATTTTTTGGTGCTCCACTATACATATATTTATGGTTGGATATATAAGAATTTATTTTATTTGTCTAAACTATTTCAGTGATGCTGAATATGTTTATGTTCACAGCCTTGAGAAAGTCTTGAGTACTGATTGGTACTGACGAAACACGTGTTGGCTGTGCTTTATCGTGGACATTGAATTTTCTAAGAAATAAAAGAACATCTGCTACTGACATCGAGTGAACCCTTCATCATATTTTATTTGATCTCGGACTGCCATACATGAACCTTTTTTTGTTTGATACTACTCATTTGATTATTGTACAACGACAGGTCCCCATTACTTGTGATTCAGCTGGACCTTTGCACAATACTTGTGGATGTGCTGTATTAGCTTTTGCTCTTCATTTCTAACTGGCAGGTTGTTCTTATATCTGCCTAATAAGCACTCTTGGGTGGTGGGTGTCTTTAGCTAGCCAAGCACCCTGTTGGATATATAATATCTTTTCATTAAACTACTTCACGCCGTTAATTTCCTTCTTTATATGAATTTCTACATTGATGTGCAGGTTTTTCCCATTTGGGAACACTACTACCCCCTTCTCGTATAAGTCAGTATGTGTGTGTGTGTTTGAGGAATAGATGGCTGTGCAGGAATCTTTGTCTTGTTAGTCTGTCTGCCAAGATGTACATTCCATCTAAGAATAACGTACCAACTGTAGATATTGTCGTAAACCCATGGGAGTACATGGTGATGTCTCTCTTGTGAATCCCAACAAGTTATTTTATCCACAATGTCCTGCAAACCTCAAAATGGCTGTCACATTTTCCTTGCAATATTGGGGGGGGGGGGACGCTGGGTGGTAGGAAATTTGTGTCAGCCCGGTGATGCTAACTTCCTCACACACAAATGTGTGAAAAAAGTGATTTTTTCAGCTAAAATTGAGGTTTGCAGGGGATTCTGGGTAAGCAAACATTGGGGATCCACGCAAGCCATACCTCCCTGGAATCCTCTGGGTGTCTAGTTTTCGGAAATGTGTGGCTTTGGTAGGTTTCCCTAGCTAGCCGCCGAGCACGGGGCCAAAAATCCAGGTGACCCCCTTAACCCCTTCGGTGCTCATGACGGAACGGTTCCGTCATGAGCCACGGTTGAGCTGTGCTCATGACGGAACCGTTCCGTCATGACCACGCCCGCGCAAGATTCCGTCAGCACAGCGGCGGAATTTGCGCAGCATGGAAGGGGTTAAAAAACCAGGTTGTTTTGTTATAGGCAATTTTAATGTTCCCTCACTACGTTTTGGGCCCTTGCCTGTCACGGGTACTTGAGCCTCCCACACGAGTGAGGCATCGTATTTATCGGGAGACCCGGGGGAACGCTGGGTGGTAGGAAATTTGTGCCAGCTCGGTGATGCCACAACTTTCCCACACATGAATGAAAAAAGTGCATTTTTCAGGTAAAATTGAGGTTTGCGGGGGATTCTGGGTAACGTTGGGGGATCCACGCAAGACATACCTCCCTGGAATCCCCTGGGTGTCTAGTTTTCAGAAATGTGTGGGTTTGGTAGGTGACGGCAGAGCTAGGGTTCAAAAACTACAGCTAGGCACTTTACCCAAAAATTGTCATTTTTCACTGCGAAATTGAGTTGTGTCCACGTTGCGTTTTGCGCCATTTCCTGTCATCGGCACTAGGCTGACCCACACAAGTGAGATACCATTTTTCTCAGAAGACTTTGGGGAAAGTGGGGTGGGTGGAAATTTGTGGATCCACGCAGATTCCAGAACTTTCCAGCACAGAAATGTGGGGCAAATGTGTTTTTTTGGACAATTGTTTAGGTTTGCAAGGAATTCTGGGTAACAGAACCTGGTGGGAGGCAGTCAAGTCACCCCATCCTGGATTCCCCTGGGTGTCTAGTTTTCAAAAATGTATAGGTTTGCTAGGTTTCCCTAGATGTCAGCAGAGCTAGGCTTAAAAAACTACAGCTAGGCACTTTGCCAAAAAAGGGTCATTTTTCACTGCAAAATTGAGGTGTGTCCACGTTGCATTTTGCGCCGTTTCCTGTCGCGGGCACTAGGCCGACCCACACAAGTGAGGTAACATTTTTCTCGGAAGTCTTTGGGGAACGCGAGGTGGGTGTAAATTAGTGGATCCACGCAGATTCCAGAACTTTCCACCACAGAAATTTGGGGAAAATGTGTTTTTTTTGCCAATTTTTTAGGTTTGCAAGGGATTCTGGGTACCAGAACCTGGTGGGAGGCAGTCAAGTCACCTCATCCTGGATTCCCCTGGGTGTCCAGTTTTCAAACATTTATAGGTTTGCTAGGTTTCCCTAGGTGCCGGCAAAGCTATGGTTAAAAAACTATAGCTAGGCACTTTGCCAAAAAAGGGTCATTTACACTGCGAAATTGAGGTGTGTCCACGTCGTGTTTTGTGCTGTTTCCTGTCACGGGCACTAGGCCGACCCTCACAAGTGAGATACCATTTTTCTTGGAAGACTTTGGGGAACGCGGGGTGGGTGGAAATTTGTGGATCCACGCAGATTCCAGAACTTTCCACCACAGAAATATGGGGCAAATGTGTTTTTTTGGACAATTGTTTAGGTTTGCAAGGGATTTTGGGTACCAGAACCTGGTGGGAGGCAGTCAAGTCACCCCATCCTGGATTCCCCTGGGTGTCTAGTCTTCAGAAATGTATAAGTTTGCTATGTTTCCCTAGGTGCCAGCAGAGCTATGGTTCAAAAACTACAGCTAGGCACTTTGCCAAAAAAGGGTAATTTTTCACTGCGAAATTGAAGTGTGTCCACGTCGCGTTTTGCGCCGTTTCCTGTCACGGGCACTAGGCCGACCAACACAAGTGAGGTACCATTTTTCTCGGAAGACTTTGGGGAACGCGGGGTGGGTGGAAATGTGTGGATCCACGCAGATTCCAGAACTTTCCACCACAGAAATGTGGGGAAAATTAGTTTTTTTGACAATTGTTTAGGTTTGCAAGGGATTTTGGGTAACAGAACCTGGTGGGAGGCAGTCAAGTCACCCCATCCTGGATTCCCCTGGGTGTCTAGTTTTCAAACATATATAGGTTTGCTAGGTTTTTCTAGGTATTGGCAGAGCTATGGTTCAAAAACTACAGCTAGGCACTTTGCCAAAAAAGGGTCATTTTTCACTGCGAAATTGAGGTGTGTTCACGTTGCGTTTTGCGCCATTTCCTGTCGTGGGCACTAGGCCGACCCACACAAGTGAGGTACCATTTTTCTCAAAAGACTTTGGGGAAGGCGGGGTGGGTGGAAATGTGTGGATCCACGCAGATTCCAGAACTTTCCAGCACAGAAATGTGGGGAAAATGTTTTTTTGACAATTTTTTAGGTTTGCAAGGGATTCTGGGTAACAGAACCTGGTGGGAGGCAGTCAAGTCACCCCATCCTGGATTTCCCTGGGTGTCTAGTTTTAAAAAATGTATAGGTTTGCTAGGTTTCCCTAGGTGCCGGCAGAGCTATGGTTAAAAAACTACAGCTAGGCACTTTGCCAAAAAAGGGTCATTTTTCACTGCAAAATTGAGGTGTGTTCATGTTGCGTTTTGCCCCGTATCCTGTCGTGGGCACTAGGCCGACCCAGACAAGTGAGGTACCATTTTTCTCAGAAGACTTGGGGGAACGCAGGGTGGGTGGAAATTTGTGGATCCACGCAGATTCCAGAACTTTCCACCACAGAAATTTGGGGAAAATGTTTTTTTAGCCAATTTTTTAGGTTTGCAAGGGATTCTGGGTAACAGAACCTGGTGGGAGGCAGTCAAGCTACCCCATCCTGGATTCCCCTGGGTGTCTAGTTTTCAAACATTTATAGGTTTGCTCGGTTTCCCTTGGTGTAAGCAGATCTAGGGTTCAAAAACTACTGCTAGGCACTTTGCCAAAAAAGTGTCATTTTTCACTGCGAAATTGAGGTGTGACCACGTTGCGTTTTGCGCCAATTCCTGTCGCGGGCACTAGGCCGACCCACACAAGTGAGGTACCATTTTTCTTGGAAGACTTTGTGGAACGCGGGGTGGGTGGAAATTTGTGGATCCACACAGATTCCAGAACTTTGCACCACAGAAATGTGGGGCAAATGTGTTTTTTTTTTACAATTGTTTATGTTTGCAAGGGATTCTGGGTAACAGAATCTGGTGGGAGGCAGTCAAGTCACCCCATCCTGGATTCCCCTGGGTGTATAGTTTTCAAAAATGTATAGGTTTGCTAGGTTTTCCTAGGTGCTGGCAGAGCTAGGCTTGAAAAACTACAGATAGGCACTTTACCAAAAAAGGGAAATTTTTCACTGCGAAATTGAGGTGTGTCCACATTGCGTTTTGCGCCGTTTCCTGTCGCGGGCACAAGGCCAACCCACACAAGTGAGGTACCATTTTTCTCGGAAGACTTTGGGGAACGCAGGGTGGGTGGAAATTTGTGGATCCACGCAGATTCCAGAACTTTCCTCCACAGAAATGTGGGGAAAATGTGGTTTTCTTGACAATTTTTAGGTGTGCAAGGGATTCTGGGTAACAGAACCTGGTGGGAGGCAGTCAAGTTACCCCATCCTGGATTCCCCTGGGTGTCTAGTTTAAAAAATGCATAGGTTTGCTAGGTTATCCTAGGTGCCGGCAGAGCTAGGGTTCAAAAACTACAGCTGGGCACTTTGCAAAAAAAGGGTAATTTTTCATTGTGAAAACGTGGTTTGTTCACGTTGAGTTTTGAGCCATTTCCGGTCGTGGGCACTATGCCTACCCACACAAGTGAGGTACCGTTTTTATCGGGAGACTTAGGGTAATTCAGATTTGTAAAGCAACTGTTATTACCTATTGACTTTCGAAGCATTTCTGCCTTCCAAATGAAAGACATTGTGTAAAAAAGAAGTCTTTTTGAAAAATGACCGATAATTCTCATGCTAGTATGAGAATTCCCAATTTCGAAAATGTGCAAATATCTACTGTTTCTAAACTCTATAATTTGATCCCATTTCAGAAATACATAGGTGTCTTTCATTCCGATTTTTTCATGTATACATTTCCCCACAATAATTGCTATATACCCGGTACATAATAAAAAGCCATTGCAAATTGCTGCTCAGGTTTTGACTCTGGGTTCGTCAGGTTCTTGGTGCACCTACAAGTCCTATATATCCCCACAACCAGAAAGGTCCAGCAGATGTAACGGTATATTGCTTTCAAAGAGCTGTCATAATTTGAAGAAGTTACAGGTGAAAACGTTGACACAAAAGGCTGTTTTTTTCAACTAATTTTCTATTTTTCCAATATTTAACTGTTAGTTTCTATAAAGACACCTTGAAGGATCTAGACAAATGACCCCTTGCTGAATTCAGAATGTTGTCTACTTTTCTAAAATGTATAGATTTCCAGGATCCATTATTGCTTTCATACCCATTTCTACCATTCACTGGAAGGAGGTTGAAAGCACAAAAAATTGCAAAAATAGGCTATGTCCCAGAAAAATGCCCAAACTCCTGTAAATAATGTTGGTTTTCTGACAAAAGTCTGTCATTCCCTAAAATCTGGGAAAATGGTGATTGCAGCCCCACAAACTCTTTTTGATACCAATTGCAGGAAAAACCCCAGATGCTTTCATTTGCAGCCCTTTTTTCCCCATTTCCCCCCAAAAAAACAAAATGTAGTTCTATTTTGGCTAATTTCTGGGAACCCTCCAGGGGAATCCGCAAACCCTGGGTACCTTTAGAATCCCCATGATGTTGGAAGAAAAGGACGCAAATTTGGCGTGGATACCTTATGTGGTCAAAAAGTTACAGGGGCCTAAGCGCGCACTACCCCAAATAGCCAAAAAAAGGCTTAGCACAGGGGGGAAAGGCCTAGCAGCGAAGGGGTTAAGAAAGAACCATCTGTTTACCTCCTATAGGGTATATTGGTCTCCTCTGAAGTTGTCCAAAATAGGAGAAGGGATCAAGCTTTGCCCAAAGTGCGACAACGACAATGCTGATGACATCCACATATTTTGGCAATGTCCAGCAATTCAACTCTTTTGGAAAGAAGTGGGTAAGATACTGTCCACCCTATTGAAAAGAAGAATTGAGGTAAGCCTACCACTTATTGTTTTTGGGGTTCTAAAAGATAATGACCTTGAGGGGAGAGCTAGGAAATTCCAAGAGCAACTTCTACTCACACTGAGTATTATAGCACGTAGGGAAATCTGTATCAAGTGGGTTTCAAAACTACCTCCGACTTGTGCCGAATGGCTAGCAACTGCAGAACGCATGAGTAATTTTGATAGTCTTAGTGGCTCATCAAATAGAATCAAAATCTGGGAGCCACTAGCTACATACATAAGGGAACTAGCACACATATAGTTGTGATAAGATCGGGGTCAAATGATTAAGACACTCGTCTCCAGAGAGACTCTGGGTGGGTGAATCTTATATCTCTCGCAATGGAGCAGAAGGTACATTAGGAGGAAATTTGTCCGGCAGACTGTGGGCATGGGGCGTCAGTACCACTTAACACCTGATTACATACCTTTGCAAGATGTCGAATATGAGGACTTAGGAGAAAAAAAGGAAAAAATACTATGTGTCATTATACAAGGCCCCAGAATTAGGTGACCCACAGGCAATGCATCAGTTTCTACAACAGGCGGTCCTCACACAAGTAACGCAGGACCAATACTCTGAATTACAGGCACTGCTTAGGGCAACTGAACTCTCAGACACTATCAAACAGCTAGCAAGAGGCAAAACTCCCGGTATGGATGGTTGCCCAGCAGAATTCTATGCTACCTATTCCACTCGGCTGCTCACCGTATTCCAAGAATCCTTTGATAGAGGCACATTGCCACCTTCCCTCTGCGAGGCTGCACTTGTAGTCCTCCCAAAACCTGGTTGTGACCCCCTTCTCATGAACTCGTACCGTCTGTTGTCCTTACTTACATCGCACTACAAAATTTTGGGTAAGTTGCTGACCAACAGATTGTTGGAGGTTGTCCCCCTGTTGGTCCATGCGGACCAAACGGGTTTGTCCCGAGCAGGAGCATGGGGCTGAACCTTTGTCACCTGTTTAAAATCTTATAGTGGGCCCAAACGGCTCCCGAGCAACACTGGCTAGCAGCCTTAGACATAGAAAAGACCGTCAACACCCTGTGGTGGGATTACCTACAGGCGGTGCTGGCTCGAGTTGGTATAGGTCCTAAGTTCCTACGCTGGGTAAAAATATTATACACCAACCCACGTGCCCGGGTGAAAACAGGCCGAGTTATCTCACCCCCCTTTGATATTGAGCGCAGTACCATGCAGGGATGCCCATTCTCACCCATGCCCCTGGCCTGCATGCTCCGCAGCCATGTTATCGGCTGGGGCATCCGGGTGCACAAGCAGTGGCATATAGTGTCCCTTTATGCGGACGATGCACTAATTTATCTTTGCAACCAGGGTGAGGCACAGCGAGGTCTAGTGGAACTCTTAGACACCCCTGCACGCTTGTCAGGCCTGAAAGTTAATTGGGATAAATCTGTCTTATTCCCGATGTCACCAATCCAAGTCGAGCAAAGGCAGCGGCAGCCCCATGCACCACTTACCAGAGCGTATGACTCATTTAAATACTTGGGAGTTCAGGTCTATCACTCTCCTTCTGATCTGATAGACGTCAAGTCAATCTTGAAAAGGCTGTGGTAGGGAGAGTCTCTTGTTCTGGACTGCTCTTCCATTATCTCCCATGGGCCGGATTGCCATACCCAAAATGCTCCTTCTCCCTAGGCTCCTATATTATTTTGCCTTTATCCCCTACAGACTGCCTCAAAAATTGTTCCATGACCTACGTTCACTCATAGTGTCTCTGATATGGGGCAACCCCAGGGCGAGGGTAGGACTCTCAAAGCTTCATCTCTCTATATCAGAGGGAGGACTAGGGGCGCCCAATTATGAGTTATACTATGCAGCCGCCCAGCTCCAGTGGCCCATGCGCTGGCTTGCAAAGAAGAACCTAGCTGAACTGGACACCTGGGCAATAACGTTATCGCAACCAGACCTGCTTGAATGGGTATCAGGTACCAGAACTCAGCTCCAGAGGACGGAGGGTTGTACTTTGCTACGGGCAGCCCGTAGCGCCTGGTCGCAATAAGTGATATCCAAACGCCGCCCTATGCCCCAGACCTCCCCATCGAGACGCTCCCAGGATCATACACCCGCCTAAAGCGCCCGTAACTGGTTGATTGGCAAGCAGCTGGACTGACAACATGGGGAGATTTATTTGTAGACTCTGCCTTTAGTGGTTTTGGTACTCTGAGGGACGACTATGGGGTGGCTACTCTAGCATTCCTTCTATACGTGACACTGACACAACAGGCAACACATATCTGGGGGGACATAAGTACAGTACAACCGACTTCTGAAGCCTTACAGACACTACTGACGCACGGGTCAGGTAGGAAAGCTATCACGGCTATATACAATTCTCTTACAACGGACACAACCCCCTCATTATCCCCACAGCGTGAATACTGGACATCAGCGCTCTCCACCGAAATCATAGATAAGCAATGGCAACAATGCGTCATAAATCCCAAGACAATTTCAATTAATGCGTTTGAAATTCACGCAATTCAATTATTTACATCACACATACTTATCCCCGCACAGACAGGCGCAAATGTACACAACCTCATAGATATTTTCCCCAGGTGCCACAACACAGGCGCTGATTTCTTGCATATGGTCTGGACGTGCTCCCATATCATAGCATACTCTGGACATACTAGCCGCGGCAACGGGAACCATATCTCCAATTCAGGGGGGGCATTACCTGCTATGTATTACCAAAAGTAATGCGCGTCGTAAGAACCTTAGCAAATTCATTGACTTGGCATTGGTACTGGCCAAATGCTTTCAGGCCATGGCCTGGAAAGACCCGACTGGCCCATCTGTCAGACACTGGCTGCTTGCCCTTCGGCGTTCCCTAGTGGCCAAACATGACATATCGACAGCGCAATCCCCACGCCCAACAGCTCAGATGCAATCTGTGGACATGCAACACTACGTGACTACTATAGAAACAAGACTCCGGGACACGAATGACCATGGGTGAGATACAACTATCCCACACCTCTGGCCCGGCCTGAACCGCACCCACATATACTGAAACATTTGGGCTGCATTCTCTCCCCCATATTCTGCTCCCATAATAGCACCTATTACAGCAGGACCCTGTTGGCGTGCATTCCGCATAGCTGGCACATTAAGCAGGTATGTACATACGATATTTATAGCATAGGCACACTAGCAAGGTGGTAACAAGTTTATTAGTTCTTCCTTTTTATTCCTTTTACTCTTTTACATTATGATTAAATATAGCTTCGTACAGTAACTTCTGCTGTTAATCTCTGTAGTGACTTAATGCTGCCATTGTTTGATAGAAATGTCGAATGCGGCGATTTTCCCCCCCACCTAGTGGGCACAAAAATGCAAATGGAGATGCAGTATAGTTTGTAACTTTAATACGACGTATTAAAAGTTGTATGTTGTGTTGGATGTAAAACGAATAAAGATTATTATTATTTTTAAATCAACACAGGCATTTTCCCGCTAGACTGCACAAAAGCTTCCATCCTGCCTTTGCTTAAAAAACCTACACTGGACCCTAATAAAGAGAAGAACTATCGTCCAATTTCACGCCTCTCTCTACCTGCAAAAATCTTAGAGAAGCACATGAACTGTATAGTCTCAGAATACTCGATTGCAACAAATTCTGGATGGAGCCCAGTTTGACATCAGTAAGGCTCACAGTACTGAGACGTCACTGGTGGTAGCCACATGAGGCGATTCGGAACACCAAGGACAATGGTGGTAGGGCTGCTGTGGTCCTATTGAAACTATCCGCAGCCTTTGATAAGGTGAGTCCCAATGTCCCAAAGCAGAGATCAGCTGAAATAGGAATTGGAGGGCTAACATATGATCTCTTATGCTC
Organism: Triturus cristatus; assembly: GCF_964204655.1. NCBI lineage: Eukaryota > Metazoa > Chordata > Amphibia > Caudata > Salamandridae > Triturus > Triturus cristatus. The sequence continues at coordinate 1,246,065,931 of NC_140590.1, read as the reverse complement.
CTTCCTTTTGGAAAGAGACCAATCGGTCTTGTTAAGAGACTTCATCTCCAATGCTTTCTCATTACCATATGGTGTCGCGCAACGATCAGCACTCAGCCCAACCCAATTTAATATATATATATATTTTTTTATTTGTTTATTGGTTTTAATCAAAGCCATACATACATTATTGGACGACATACCTGAGACAGTTAACAGATCAAGGAACAGCCATTAGTACTTGAATCATGCTATGCTCTCCCCTCACGGCTCACTTGCTTAGTCATCTCCATTTCAGCAGTAGGCGACACACAAGGGTTCCCTCGATACACATTCCAATGCAACCATTTTTTATCCCTTTTCTTTGGGCACCCCCGAGCCCCAAAGACTGCGGTCTCTGCCAGCATGCATCTATCCATCTCGTTAACCCACAAGGTGACATGTGGTGGGTGTTTTCCCCCCCAGCCCCGGGCCAGTTCTCGCTTAACCAACGTGTAGCCCAGTGTAGCGAAGTGCTGTTCGATTTCCGTGAGATCTGTTGCCTCCCAGATGTTTAGCAGTCCCAGTTTTGGAGTCAATACCAGGTCTTTCCCCAGGGAGGTTTGCTTGTGCTCCGAGGCCCCCTCCCAAATTGCACGTACCTCTGGGCAACTCCACAACGTATGATAAAATGTGGCCTGTTGTCCACACCCCCTTGTACACAAGTCGTCAGGTCTGGCTCCTATTTTCGCCAGGACTTTCCCTGTGATGTATGATCGATGCAGTATGCGAAGCTGAATCAGCCTGAATTTTGGTGTAATGGCAGTCTCTCGAGGGGACATAAGAGCCGTTTGCCAATCTTCATCCTCTATGGGGCACAGATCGTCCTGCCATCGCTCTCTGAGCTTTGAAAATGTATGTGGCAAGTTATTGCTCAACTTTTTATAAGTTAGGGATATTGCCTTCGAGTTAAGAGGCCCTTCTAGTAGACGGTCTTCCAATGGCGACGTTTTTGGTATGTCTTTAAAAGACGGGAACGCCGCTGTCAGTGCGTGTCTTATTTGCAGATATCTATATACTTCTCCTTGCGCCATCTGGTAGCGCTTCCGGAGATCGTCAAACGTAAGTAATGTTCCCTTCTGTACTAGGTCTTTCACTGCCGAAATCCCGATCAGGTCCCATTTGTCGAACCCGGGCTGATGGCACAGCATGCCTAGCCTCTGGGAGAACCACAGCGGTGTGGCCCGCAAGAGAATCCCAGCCCACCCAAGCCGCGAATTGACTAGGTGCCAGATTTCTAAAGTGTGCCGAGTAGGACCGAAGAATCTCCCCCTCCCTTTTCTATAGGTAGTGTACAGAGCCCCCAGATATCCGGATCGATCCGTTTGGTATCGGTCAAGCAGGTACGCTGGGTCATCAGGAGGGTGATATACCCAGTGGTTGACAGCGACCAGTTGCGCAGCCCAGTAGTAGCGCTATAGGTCCGGGAGTGCAATACCTCCATCGTACCAACCTTTCGTCAGTTTTTTCAGCGCAATCCTAGAGGTCTTTCCGTCCCACAGTAGTGTGCGAATCTCGCCTTTGACTACTCTGAAGTACACGTCCGGGACTCTGTGGGGGCAATTCTGTAGTATATAGAGGAACCGAGGAAGGGCCAGCATCTTGAAAAGTGCAGCTCTCCCTAACAACGATAAGGGCAGAGACCGCCAATGTTTCACGTCAGCTCGCAATCTAGCCAGAGGGGGTCCAAGTTGGACCTATAAAAACAATCTGGGTCAGGCGTCACGAAAATTCCCAAGTATCGAAACCCTTCAATCTCCACTGTGATGTTGCAGTCCGATGGGAGTCGGGGGGCCCGGCCTCTCAACATATATAGTGTGGATTTATGCCAGTTAATGGCATATCCCGAATATTTACCGAAGCTTGTGAATATGTCAAGTACCGCTATGATCGATTTGTGTGGGGAAGCCAGATACAACAGTACATCATCCGCATATAAGGATATGCGGTCCTCCAAACCTTCCGCCCATCGCAACCCTCGCACCATCACGTCTCTTCGCACCCAGGCCGCAAGAGGCTATTTTACTGAGTACTGGGGAAGTTAACAGAGCTGAAGGGAATACGATGACATAGCTTCCATATTTTAACTTGATACTGAGCTACAGTGGTAGGGATGAGAGAATCCATTTTCATGATAGAACTAACAATAAGATTTCTAGAATAAGAGGCAAAGATAAGCATGTCAAGAGGGACATTGATTTGATAGAGTAAGGTGCTAGGTGCAGTACAGAAAAAGTATAAAACCTTCACCATAGGCTTTTGGATTAGATTTAATGGCAGATTGCCGATAGGTAATGCTATTTGAGTGTCTGGAGAAGGGCTGAGACAAGGGGAAAGCAGAAAAAGTGTTGTCATCGATTTACAGGTGGTAGGAGAGACCAGAAGATTAAGGGCCATATGTAGGTAACATACAATTTACCGATTCATAAATACCGAATTTTACCGAATCGGTAATTATGAATCGGTAAATAGTATGTAGGTAAACAATCGGTAAAAATTACCGATTCGGTAAAATTCGGTAAATGAATGCCGAATCCAAAATACTGGCCGGAATCATGAATCGGTATTTACCGAATCGGTAAATACCGAGGTGGTATTTACCGAATCGGTAATTCAAATATACATCACTTGATGAATCAGCCAATCCAGTGCAAGGCCAACCCCACCCAACCAGGAAGTGGCCACACCCAGGCAGGTGCACACAATCAACAGACTGGAGAGGATGGGAGTGCAGAGCAGAGCAAGGGAGCCAGTGCCTGATTCAGAGCCTCAAACTGACCATGTCCAGCCAGGAGACGGAGAGAGATGGAGGGGAAAGGAGGAGGAAACAAAAATTTCGCCCTAAGGAACTGCAGGTACTAGTGGAGAAGGTGGTCAAGCAGCACCAGAAGCTGTTTGGAAAGCAGTCCCTGCAAGTGCCTGAGTCGGAGAAGAGGAAAATCTGGCTGGGAATCCAGGCACAGGTGAATGCAATCGGAGTGACCCCCAGGGACATAGACGTGCTGAAAAAGCGGTGGTATGACCTACGCATCGTCACCAAGAGGAAGATGGGGGAACTGCAGAAGGAGGCCAGCCGGACAGGAGGGGGAAGGAACAGGGCACCTGCCCTCACAGAACTGGAGGAGCTGGTGGAGTCCACAATAGAGCCCGAGAGTGTCGTGGGGATTTGGGATGCCGACAGCTCTGCCAGAGCCGCCACCAAACAAGGTAAGACACATGCACAGTAATGTGGCCCCCCCTACCCCTATCCCAACTCCCCAAGAGGGCAATGAGTATCCCACTCCAGTCCATGTGTTAGTGCATACTAGCAATGCATTATGGGAGATGTAGTCCGGGAAACCCCAACCATGAACTGAATAGCACAGAACAACAAGGCATGTTACACACATTAGCGAAAAGCAGGCAGAGGACAATGTGAGAGTGTTTCAGAATTGTATTGTGATGCTAGCAATGCAGGGCTTCAGGTACACTGAGCTGATGTTGCATTTCTGTCCACAGACGATACATTGCGCAGGACTGCGCATGAGACGGGAGAGAGGGCACACCGGAAAGACAGCTCAGGGAAGGCCACCACCAGTTCTGGCCAGAGATCAGCACCACATGCAGCCTCACCACCACAGCCAGCATCACCACCACAGCCAGCATCGCCACTCATGCTGGAGTCACCGGCATCATCACCGCCTGCATTGCTCAGGTCGAGGAGGCGTGCTGCTTCCAGGTTGCAAGTGTCGGAGTCCTCATCCGAAGACTGCAGGGGGCAGGAACCATCCACTGTGCCCCTGGATGGCAGCCATGCCAGTGTGCCCTCCGCCTCTGAGGGAGCACACACAGGTGCCAGACGTCGGCGCAGGGCTCGGGTGCAGAGTCCACCACCACAGGGGGAGGGCCATGGAGTGTTCTCGGGGCTGGAGGCCACCATGGTAAAGATACCGCGCCTACAGGCAAGGGCAATGATGTCAGTGCAGCGGCAAATGCGGGGACTCCAAGATACATTTGTAAATATGGACAGGGGCATCAGCGCTATGGCTGAGGGGATGAGTGAGATGGCTGCGGGCATGCGGGGCATGTCCCAGTCCGTCATGCTGCTGTGCAGTAAGTTTGATGCAGACAGAGCAGCACGGCGCCGGGAACGGCATAGAAGAGACAATCATACACGGGCAGTCAACCGGCTGGCAACTGCCACTTCGCTGCTCTGCAGGCGCTCTGTGGCAATGCAGGAGGGCCTGACGCACTGCAGCAATGACGTCTCAAGGGGGATGGTGAGGGTCACCAGTGCACTGGAAGTGCTACTGACAAGCCAGTCGGCCACAACTGGTGCTGGGGATGCTGTGGACAGCGTAGAAACCACCAGCAGGAGCAGCATTACCCCCCCTGTCCCAGATACACGGAGGAGCAGCAGGCGGCATGGGGCTGCCACTAGCGAGGATGCACAATCAATGGCATCCCGCACTGTAGTGCGTGGGCGCAGACACTAATGCTGCCCAGTATATCATGAGACACTTGGGTGAAGTAACCCTTGATTTGCAACTGGTGATTGCACAATATTGAGAGGACAGGTTTTTCTTTGTGTTGTGGCGTAGTGCCGCATAATTAAACTACGTCATGCCATCCAACTACTGGCTGTCTCCCCTTATTTACTCAGAAATAGTTGCATGTGATCTCTGCCCGTCTCTCTCTCCCATCTGTTGCTGTTGCCACTCCAGCTGCGTTGGCCTCTGGCTGTGCAGACTCATCATCATTGTCCTCATAATCAGTTAGCTCCACCTCTGTACCTCTCTTCGTGGCAAGGTTGTGCAGCATTGCACAAGTGGCAATGATTTTGCAGCAGATGATGGGTGAGTACTGGCGTGCGCCTCCGCTTTTGTGGAGGCAGCGGAACCTGCTTTTCAATAGTCCAAACGTGCGCTCCACCACATTGCGTGTTGATTTGTGTGCCACATTATATCGTCTCTCACTCAGGGTTGATGGGTGTAGGTAGGGAGTGAGGATGAATGACCGCACGGCATATGCACTGTCGCCTAGGTGAGTAAGAGAGCACCATCAGTCACATGCCTCAATACATAATAATTTGCAATAAGTATTAGGGAGCGTCACAGTGATTTACCTAGCAGGTATCCTTCTCCAAATTATCCGGCAAGCAGTCGTGTGTAGATCCCACTGTTCTGGAAGATGAAGGAGTCGTAGGTGCTCCCAGGAAACTTTGCTACGATATCAGTGATAATGTTCCCTGCATCGCAGATTACCTGCACATTTATGGAGTGGGTGGACTTTCTGTTCCTGTAGATGTGCTCAGTGGCTGCTGGTGGGCAGATTGGAATGTGTGCCATCAATACAGCCTATGACATGCAGGAACTGTGCCATCTGGTAAAAGTCTGTCTTGGTTTTCTGCAGTTCAGCCTGTGTGTTTGGGAAGCTGATGTAGTGTTGCATTCTCTGCATCATGGCATCCAGGAACTTCCTGAAGAAACGGGACAGGCAACTCTGGGATACACCGCCTACCGCAGCTATCACCCCCTGGTAACTGTCAGATGCAAGTAGATGTAGGCTACAGAGTACCTGCACATGTGGTGGTATGGCATGCGCCCTTGTTGTTGGCTGGTCGAGGAGTGGGTGCAGGTCCCTTATCAGGTCCATGATGGTTTGTGGGTGTAGCCTGTACCTTTCATGTATCTCAGCCTCAGTCTGTTGAAAGAGTGTGATGCGCTGTCTGTAAATGCGTTCCTCCCGTCTCCAAATCCTCAGACCTGCTGCCTGTAGACGTAGGCGCCTTGCAATCACATACAGAGCGGCCATGGTGTCCACGCTGTTGCATTTTGGGATTGCTGATATGCACTGTTGCTGATTACCACCTGCTTTCAATCGGTGTTAATTACCGACTCTTAAATACCGAATTTTATGGATTTCTTAAATACCGAATTTGCCTACATCTCTTTTCTCGTTTTACCACTTCATATTTACCGAATCGGTAAATATGTATTCGGTAAATATGAATCGGTGTTTACCGATTCTTATTTACCGAAACCCTGATTTTGGCCTCCTACATCTCAATTGACTAAATACCGGTCGGTAACGGGATATTTACCGAATTTCGGCCGTTACCGACCGGTATTTAGCTACCTACATATGGCCCTAAATGAGGACACGAAAGGAGGTGGTATAGAGAGAGAATAGACCCAAGACTGAGATCCAGGGCGGGGATACCAAATGGTAATACAGTGGGATTGGTTAGTTTGGAATTTCAGAAGCTGGTGATAACTTTTTAATTCCACCAAAAATTATTGTGCTGTGTATTTATTACAAGAGACCTGCTGGGCTGTCTATGGAAGCCAGATAAATATTGAGCAAGGGCTGGAGATGTAGAGGAAACCCCATTCTGAAACTGTTATCTTGATCTTCTAGAGGAACTTGGCTTCAATGGCCAAAGCCGACAAGATCATAAATAGCTTCAATTTCTGGAGTTGACTCTGTGCATTCAGACATGTAAACTCCTAAATGGCCATAGCAAAAGGTGATCTGGCCAGTTAGATTTAAGCCTCTTTTGCCAGCTTCAAGTCAAGTGGCTGGGTTAGTGTCTAAAATACCTCATGCAACGCAAAGTACACTATTCTGGGTCAGGAGCTGCAGTGAACTTGAGAGCTGCTTTTTGTGTGTAGAGATGTAATTAGGCAATCTTCTTGGAATGAATCACATTTCCGTTCAAATACCCATTAAATAATGAGCTAAACATCAAATACAGCATAGAAGCAAAGCAACTCCAGATACTGATGTTCTGTCTCATGTGGCTTAGGCACATTAGGAAATCAGTGTTTTCTGAGCGGTAACCACAACGTTTACGCCTTTTGCGGGAGCCTATGTTTTTGCTGGTGTTAGAACTGTGCACTTTTACCCTGCTAAACAGTGGTAAAATGTCTGTGCTCCCCTTTTAACATGGTCAAAGTGGCACATTCCTAATTGATATAGCTGACTTGCATATAATTCCTAATACATAGTACAACATGTACCCAGTGCCTGGAAGTTAAATGTCACTGGTGGACTGCAGCACCTATTGTGCAATCCACTACAGTGACAGTGTAAAACATGGTGTCAGGCCTGCCAGGTAGCCTGACTGTAGCAGTTTAAACACTGCAATTCACCTGTCAGATTAAAAATTCCCTTTCAAATATTGGTCAGCCCTATGTAGGCCTTGGAGCCCACAAGGAAAGGAGCATGCGATTTAAAATTAAGACATGTCAATTCAATTCAACAAATCTTTATTCGATTGTTACATCATGAAAGATACACTTCAATAAAAGGAATACAAAATTTATATAAGACAAAAACAATGCCTCAAAACAGGACCAGCCCATGAGGTCATGCTAAAACCATATAAAAAGACATAGTGATCTTTCAATTTCTAGTGAGAAATAAAAGAAAAATAAGGAGACGAAATATAACGGGACACAGGTAAACTTATAATTCTAAAGCTAAAGGTACTGAAGAATTGTTCCTGTTCACCTGAACCCTACGTATAGCCCAAGACCAACTGAGAAATTTAGCTAGAGCAACGACTATGTCCTCTCGCGTGTTAGTTCTCAGAAGGCGCATAGCTGTTTTGTGTGATCTGGTGCCACATCAGAGACATTAAGACATGTAAATATGCTATGTTAACATACCCTTACAGTTACTAGCACCAAAAGCTAATTTTCACTGATGCAGGCTCTGTCCTATGTAGAAAATCAGAATACAGATTAAAAATCCTAATACTGTATCTTGAGAATGGGATTCTCTAGAAAATCAATTAAGCAACAATGTTTAATAGTTACTAACAATCCAATTCAATGCTTAAGCAATATTTGGATATAATAAACTTTTAGAAAGTTAACCTTTCCCTGCCTGAAGGTCTTGTAAAGTAAATTAACATTTGGTCTCTCATTTCTGCCAGACAGTAATTAACATTTGAATAGATTGTATTGTATTGTAATTGCATTTATATATCACTTACTACCCCTGATGGGGTGTTGAAGTGCTTTTTCCTCGAGTAGCACGCTACACCGGAACCCATAAAGGATAAGTGGAGAATTAGTATAGTGAAATATGATAGTAATTTGAGTGGTGAATATGTTAGTCAGTTATTTGGATTGAGAAAGATAGTAGAGGGATAGAAGAGGGGAAAAAATTAGCATTTATATAGTGCTTGTTACCCCTGATGAGGTATTGAAGCGCTTTTTCGGCAAGTAGCACGTTACTCCAGAATTCAAAGGATTAGTGCTGAATTAGTATAGTGAAATATGAAAGTAATTTGAGTGGTGGATATGTTAGTCTGTTAATTGGATTGAAAAGGAAGAGGGAAGGGTCTAGAAATGTTATATTATTTGGGGGGGGACTTACAGCTGTATGAGGGGGTTTGGGTGAGTAAAAATTACTACATTTTAGGCCCAAACCTTACATTAATTTCAGTTGAACATACCTGGAGGAAGCCATTTGGACATGCGGCAAATCATTACGACTGTAATTTACACATCGACCTAGGTCTTGAAGGGATCTGACAAATTAGTGTTCTCAGAAATTAATCTAGAATTAAAAACTAAAGCTAAAATTAGGTGAAGTTCGACTAGTGGAATTCTCTGTACATCAGTTTATCATAAAAACAATTTTCAGATGCACAGTGAGCAGTGTCAAATGGTAGGCGGAAACACATGGTACCAGCACTAAGGCGACACTGGCAGCCATCACTGGAAAGATTACATATAACATCAGTATTCTGGTCCATAATGCATTCTTAAAAATTATCTCCTGTAACCACAGACTCATTCACCATGTGGCTGCTTCCATTCAACAGCAACAAAGTACTTTATGTTTAAGTCATAGACAACAATCATGCCATGCTTCATACACAGATGAAGCTACTAAAATATGGGGGAGAAATGGCATGAAAGATGAAAAGTGTCTAGAGGACCGAAAAAGGGGAGCTGAAAAAACTGACTACCAGCAGAGCCTGCAGATCAACCTTTCACCAAAAACACTTGCCAAAACAAGTCTAAACTAATATAAAGACTTGTTTGAGGTGCTGCTTGCATGTCAGTTAAGGACAATATCCTGGAGGCCTACCCAATGTTAACACCGGCCCACAAAAGTGCACACTTGCATGGATACCAACTTCATGATGGAAAGGAATGCCGGAGACAAGTAAAAATCTTAGCTACCAGAATAGTACACAGGTTCACCTCTTTTTTTATATTGTATTTGTATTTTAATTAGGTAAAAGAAACCAGATCACATAATCAAAGATCAGCATTATTACAATGCCCACAGGGCCATAGTGGTAGATAAAAATACAGATAAACGACCCATGTTCTCGCAACACGCACTGCCAGATGCAGACAGGTAAATCTCCATCACCAGAAGACTATGCCCACAGGACTACAATACATTGGGTAGGGATGTTCACTAAACAACAGTAGTATCACAAACTTATTCCAATCTGCTCATCTGTGTTACATTGGGGTGATAGTTGATATTGTGTAAATAGACACCAAAAACTTAACGGTAGGTTACAGGGTGGGAGCATCTCGTTATAAACATCAGATTGGGTGTTACAATACACCATATCTTTTTCCCACTCAGCTACTGTTGGTACAGGCCCACACATCCATCTCATTGCTAGTCTACGTTTAGCTATAAGACCACCAATGGCAGTCAATTTTCGAACATTTTTCCGTAGAGGTTTCGTATACCCTAGTAACGCCAGTAGGGGATCTGGAGCAAGTGAGAGATCAACAATATCATTTAACATCTGAACAATTTGACTCCAATATTCCACCACAGGGGAGCACTGCCAAGCCAGATGGAAAAACCAGGCATGCCACATCGTTCACAGTTATCAGTATTGCGCAACCCATATCTATGCAGGCACTCTGGAGAGTAATGTACCATGTTTAAGAACTTAAAATGAGCCAATCTATGGCGGCCATTCAGCAAGACCTTACGTGTAACCTCACAGCAGTAATGCCATATATCGTCCGTAAGTGGTGTCCCAATGTCCGCCTGCCTGGTCAGCCGCGCTTTCATGAAAGGGGTCGCCCTAGTGCGTAATGCTAAGGCATAAAGCCGCGATACCAACTTGATAGGAGACTACGAACCCAATAGTATGCACAGTGGTGGGATCTCCATTGGTTCAGCGATCTCATCTCCCAACACAGCCCGCAGGGTGTGCCGAGTCCTAAAAATTTGAACCTGCGTTAGTGCAGACGGCATCGCTCTACCAGCCATCGCCTCCTCCCATGTCACCCCCTACCATTTTTAAAGAGATCCCCATCTCATATATTTGCAACTCATTCAGCGAGCGAAGGGTACCTCGCTCTGAGCTAAGAGCGAACTAATGACACCATTCTATGTGCATGCGTGGCAAATATAATTGAGCACCAGAGTACAGTTTAACTAGAACATGCCATGCATGGACTGTGGAGTTCACCGAATCAAGGACCCCACATCGCCTAATCGGCGCTTTAGTTAAAAAACGTGGTAAGGGGTCAGGAGCAGCAGCCAGTTTTTCTATCTGGAGGTGAGGGAGGACCTGTGGGTCATGAACCCAGCTATGTGCATGTGAGGCCTGCGCGATCTGGTAATACAGCTCTAAATCCGGTGCACCCAGACCACCCTCAGTATATGGCATCATGAGTGTGTCCAATGCCACTCGCGGAGTCCTGCCCGCCCATGCCAGTTTAGTTTTCTATCTGGAGGTGAGGGAGGACCTGTGGGTCATGAACCCAGCTATGTGCATGTGAGGCCTGCGCGATCTGGTAATACAGCTCTAAATCCGGTGCACCCAGACCACCCTCAGTATATGGCATCATGAGTGTGTCCAATGCCACTCGCGGAGTCCTGCCCGCCCATGCCAGTTTATTCATCAGTGTACGCAATTCTTTAAACAAATGTTGGGGCACCACTATAGGGATATTAACAAAGAGAAAAAGAAAGTATGGAAGTACAACCATCTTCATTAACTAAACCCTCCCCACCAGCGAAAGCGGGAGTCGGATCCAGCTATCTAAATCATCGCTCAGCTTGTCAATCGCCCTGCCGTAATTCGCCTTAATTACTTGGTCTGCTTCCGAATGAACTTGAATACCCAGGTAGCGAACCGGGTCTGACGCCCACTGGAGTGGGAAGTCAAGAGGGGTCGGCACCGTGACCGATGTCAGCGGGAAAATTATGGACTTGTCCCAATTGAGCTTCAGCCCCGAAAGGCCACCATAGCGCAACACCTCCCGAATCACAGGGAGCAGGTGAATATCTGGATCATGAAATCAGCGTAGACTGAGACTATTAAGTTAAAGGGAAGGGAATCGAAGGCCCCTGTGACCATGATATTCACGTAACGCACGTAGCAGGGATTTAGCAACCATAGCATTCAATAACGGGGATAGGAGATACCCCTGCCGAGTGCCTCGCGATATGTGGATAGCTTCAGGCACCATGTCACCGGAGCGTACCCGAGCCACAGGCGCATTATAAATAGGGCTCCCGGTTTTCTGTTTTTATGGATTTTTACATATACAGATGGAAAACAAGTTTTCCTTTATCTGTATTTATATATAAAAACAGGAAAATACTAGTACATTTTGCTGTGCTGCCGTCTAATGTCTCCCCCTCCCTAGAGGGTTAAAAGGTGTTAGCCCGGGCTGAGACAGCTTCCCGGGCACACACAGAGCTGCCAGCCGCACCCGAGTACTTCACAGGTCTTTGAAAATCTTACTCAAGACCATTGAGTAAGATTAGGAGCCTCTATTCACACCATTGTTGTGTGAGTTGTGGCTCTTGCACCATGTTGTGAGCACAATTACAGCAATGGAGCATTTGGTGACAGGGTGGGACTCCGCTCCCTGATGGAATTAGCAGGTCTGGGAGGAAGCAGCTGCCTCTGGGGATGCAGAGCTGGTGCTTGACACATGGATATAAAAAGTGCCCCCCTCCCCCCTTTCTAGACGGCAAGCTATTACCTCTCATGGTCCCTCTACAGCTGATCGCTTTCCCACTCGTGTGGGTACATCAGCTACCCTGTTCTGTGATGTAATGTCCGTGAGAGCAGCAGTCACTGGTGTGTGTAATGTGACTCATGGTGGTTGTATGCGGGGGCAGAGACTGGGTGTTATTTGATATGTCTCTGTTCAGTGTGATCTGGAGCACTGGGCTGCACTGCTGCTGGCTGTACGCTGCTGGGCATCTCGAGAGGGGAGGGGGGCGTGGGAATGCAGGCAGCAGACCGGGCTGTGAGCCGGGAGGGAACTCGAAACAGGAGCGCTGTGGGTGAATACATATTCTGACACATAGAAGCAGACGTCTGGCACAGTGCGGCCCTCTTAAACTCATGTTGGACATCCTCCGCTATGGAGACAGCGCTTCTAATAGCACTATTTAGGTGTTTCTAGTCACACCCTACATCATTCAGCCTTCCATTCAAACCATGGCTCCCCCTTCCTCAACACTACAAACAATCTCCCCCACCCCATACAATCCTCCAAATCCTACTGAGCGTGGCTACCACCCTTCACTCGCCCCAACTCAATGCAACCGCCTCCCATTCAATTCATTCCCACTTTCCACCCCAGGTCACCAGGCCTTCACTTCCGTCGTAAAACCAAACCTCATGACACTATCTGCAAATCTTTACACACCCTGCCTCCCCCCTCGCCTACTAAAATTCAGGCTTCACAAACGGTCGTGTATGTTGCTTGGGGTAAAAAGCAAAACAGGATTTACATAGAAGCACAAATTTTACATCTTTTTAAAACGTATTTTTCTACACATTAAAACATCACAACATCCTTGGGGGGTCTCGCTGCTGTTGCATTAGGAGCCCCTGCAGCAGCATGGACTCAGTTTAAATGGACTCTTTGTTCATTTTCAAGGGTGGCATTAATCATTTTGGACATAGGGCACAATGCTGTCTTGTACTAGCCTGTCCCTTGACAGCACGCTGGGGAACGGTGCATCTTCTTACGTCACAGGGCATGGCAAATCTTTAGCAACAGACTTGGAACAGCCAAGACGCACCACATTTTCTATTCAAGTAGCATTACAAGAAGCTTGCCAGTCTCCCTGGAACATGCTATGGGCAGACAAAGGAGTAATAAACAAGCATTTTCAATGCAATAAGACTCACATTTACCCGAGTTTAAGCTATTGGCATTGTAAATGATAATGCCTTTTATTTATGTTTTAAAAACGAAAACAAAAATAAAAGGCATTGTTATTTGTGATGTCAATAGCTCAAACTCGCGTAAATTGCAAATGCTTGTTCTTTGTTGCGTCTTTTTTTCTGTCCTCCTACTTCAAGCACTCACTTAAAAGAACAAGCATTTGCTATGCAATAGGTCTCGCATTTACTTGAGTTTGAGCTATTGGCATTGTAAATGACAATGCCTTTTATTTATGTTTTGGTTTTTAAAACAGATAAATAAAAGGCATTGTCATTTACAATGCCAATAGCTTAAACCAGCGTAAATGCGAGACCTATTGCATTGCAAATGCTTGTTCTCTTCTGCACACACAAAACATCAATCCTCATAGTGATGGCCAGGGACAGCTTTAGCGCTGGTGGGGCACAATTGGGTTGCAGCTGAAGGCAGTGTGAGTTTCTCTCAGTGGGGCAGTATGGTGTTCAGTGGGGGAGAGGATGTGGCACTCTGCCGATGACAGAAACTGCAAGGCTCTGAGACATATGGCTTGTGATAGCACTTTTAAGCATATTTGGGACATTTTGCAAATGGCAAAGTCTTCAGATGAATGTATAGTGTTGACCAATAACAACTGAGCGCATGTTTACATTGTAAATTTAAATAAATGTGGAAAAATACTAGCTGTAGCGTCGTCTTTTGCTTGTGGCAAAAATAAATGTGGATAAATACAGAAAAAATGCCCGAAAAATAAATATGGATAAATACAGACGGAAATGGCAAATAAATAAATACCATAAAACCGGGAGCCCTAATTATAAAGCACCGACACCAATTGCAAAAAGACCTCACCCACTCCCACGCGGTGCAGCACAGCTCGTAGAAACGACCACTCGATGGAATCGAATGCCTTCTACGCATCTAAGAAGACTGCCGCGGCCTTAACCTCTTGGCGGACATGCTGAAGTACGCCAAACACCGTACGGAGATTGTACGATAGCGTACCGCCCAGAATAAATCCGGCCTGCTAAGGGCCAATCAACTGAGGCAGCAGCGGGAACAGACGGTCGGCCAAAATGTTTGCAAAAATGTTTGTGTCCACATTAAGTAGGGAAAGTGGGTGATAAGAAGAACACTTTTGGGGGTCCTTACCCGGCTTCAACAACGTGACAATCAAGGCCTCCCTCATGTTAGGGGGCATAATGCTTTCCGCTCCCATCTCCTGAAACAGGGTGGCCAAATGGGGGATCAGAAGATCACTAAAACCTTTGTAAAAGGCTATCGTGAGCCCGTCCTGTCCTGGAGCACTGCCCTCTCGCATAGAGTTCAAAGCCAAGCGTATCTCTGCAACTTTTATGGGGCGCATTAAGAATTCACAGTGCCAATTTTGCAGCCAGGGCAGCTCGACATATTCTAAGTATTGCAATATATCAACATCGCTAGGGGTGACCTTAGAGCTGTATAGCTCTTGGTAATATCCGCAGGTTCTGTTAAAGTAGAACCCCCCTCATCCACCAACTCAACCACGCTATCAGTCTTCGACTGGTGGTGAGCCATAGCCGCCAGGACCCAAGGTGCCTGTCAGCCTCGCCATAGAATCTAGCTGTAGCATATTTGCCCATATGTTTGACTTCACAATCTGCTTCTTTATGGTATTCGTCAACCGTGATCTTTAGGAGGTCCTGCAGCTCAGTGTTGAACCCGAGGGCCAATTCTGCCTCCAGCTAGGGGATTCGGGATTCCAACAAGGCCAGCCTGTCTCTAATAGAGTGAAGAACTACCGCGTATTTACTTATGGCAATGCCACGTATGTAGACCTTAAACGACTCCCACACCATGGCAATACACTCCACGGAGCCGATATTAATAGCGAAGAACTCAGTAATTGCATCATGTAGTTCTGATTTAAAGACTGCATCTAATAATGAATATGGTATGAACCTCCACAAGAAAGGAGGAGGTCCTCGCGGAGGCACAGTAATGGCCAGCAGAATGGGAGAGTGGTCCGAAAATGTCCGGGCAAGCACCGAGCAATCCTGAACCTTGGATAGTAGCGTTTGCAAGATGAACCAATAGTCGATGCGGGTGTGGATATCATGGTGTGCTGAATAATGAGTAAATCCACCCCTAGCATTGGATCGAGCACTCCAGACGTCAACCAATTGCAGCTGTAAAGAAATATCAGCAATGACCATAGCCGCAGCAGACAAGGGCCTACGGAGACCGCGGGAGCAATCAAGGGCCGGATCTAAGACAAAATCAAAATCACCCCCCCATAGCAGTGGCAAGGGGCATCGATCTCTAAGGAGCTTAAAGATGGACTGGTAGAACTGCGGATCATCATAATTCGGGCCATAGGAATTGACAATAAGGAGATCTAACTCCTTGCTATAAGACTGGGATATAACATACCAACCGGCTGGGTCAGTTTCAAAGCGTTCCATATGGAGCCCCGACTTGGGGTTACTCCAAGTCAACATCCCTCTAGAGTGGGAGGTAAAACAGGCAGCATGGAAGGTGCCCATTAAACGACTGCCTGCCAGTAGCGCACAGCCTGGGTAAAGGTGTGTCTCCTGCAGCAAAGCTATGTCGACCTCCTTCCTTTTTAAGTAGGCAAGTATTTTACGCTCTTTTCTGTGATCATTTAGGCCCCTGACGTTCCAGGTCATGAGGTTCAGCCGCTTATTATGACCTGGGTTGTTGTGGTTGCTTGACATGTAATGAGTATGTGCAAGTGTAGTTACTGCCCCGTAAGGCCACAAAACCAACCCTGTACGACAAAAAGAAATCATGACCTGTGATCGGCAAAAGGAAAATTACCACAAAAAAACCCCACTACCACCCCACACCCACGCCTGGTATGCCCAAACTAAGCAATGGCGAACAGCATCCCACCCCGTCACAAAAAAACACATTTAAGAGGTGCATACCGAACAAACATAAGTAGCAACAAACCCCCAGAAATGCAGAGAAAACAACGTGTAACGCATTAGGGTGGATGTTACCCAGCGATATCACACTGGTTCACCCTCCGCCAGACAACCCAACATATACATAAAGCTTCAGTAGTTACAACAAGTTATACTGAAGAAATATGTATCCTTACCAAATCATATAACCCTCCCATCCCAGAGAGACCATCAGGACATCCCGTGTTTCACTGAGAAGCATCAAAAAACCACAATCACATAATAAGGATACCTAAACCCCATAGGACAATACTTAGGCACCAGAATCCAGTAGAGAAGTAAACATGTCTATCCCCCAACCTTCCCAACTCAGTCAGTATCAACAAGGTTACTAGGAGCATCATCAGTGCCAGGATTGCCATTGTGACCCTTCCGTCGTTTGTCAGCCTTGTCCCAGTCTTTGAGAGCTCTCTGAAGGGACTGTGGATCCGAGAATATATGGGGCTTCCCATCAAACAGTACCTGCAGCCGTGCAGGGTACAGCATAGCATATTCAAGTTTCTGATCGCGTAGCTTGTGCTTCAGAGGGGCGAATTGCCGCCTGGCTTCCTGGACCTTAACAGTAAAATCAGGGAAAAGGGAAAGAGAAGAGCCTTCGTATTTTAAGGGACCAAGTTCTCTAGCTTTCTGCAGAGCAGCGTCTCTGTCCCGGTAATTGAGCAATTTGGCAATGATCGGCCGTAGAGGGGTGCCAGGCTGGGGTCTAGGTCCCAAAGAGCGGAGCGCACTTTTCGCGATGAGCGTAGGGGAAAAGGATTCAGCACCCAGAAGCGTCTGGAGGCAGTTTCTCGACAAAGGTCTCCATATTGCCCATCACGGTAGTTTCAGGCAGGCCCCGTTATGTGGCGGTTACTTCGCCTCGACCTTGCTTCCAAGTCTTCAGCTCTATCCTGCAGGGGAACCAGGGCCTTCTCCACTCGCTTCTGGGCATTGTTGGGAGTCAGTCTGGGCCTCCTCCGTTTCCGCGATGCGTCGCTCCACCATATCCAAGCGCTCTGAATTTTTGTCAACCCGTTCTGCCATTCTGTAGGCTAAAGTGTCAATCTTTGCGTCAATAGCCGACAGACCCTTCTGCATAGATGCTATGATTTGTTTGATGTTGCAGATCGGGTCCTCTGAAGGGGCATCCGGCTCAGACATCGCAGAGTCCGCTGTGTCCTCCCAGCTCCTGGATTTTCGCTGCTCGAAAATGATCTTTGAATGGGAATTATCAAGCTTACCCATCTCAGCATCGCAGGCACTCCGGCCCCCCAGGCACACGTGCACCACACCTCGCCCACTGGGACTCGCAAGACTAGTAAGGGGGAGCAGCTCCCGCCAAGAATGACCAGCCCAGGCCGCAGCACTCCGGGACCTGTCACAACAGTAGTAGGCAACGTAGAAATTAGGCCACAAGCGCAACTTTCCCCACCACAATCATCAGCTCTGTACCTGTGCAAGTAGGATGAGGGAGCCCCCACGTTGAGCAAGCGGAACAAAGCACACCAAGAGAGCGGCCCTTCGCTCAGGCAGCGCCAGCAGAGCAGTACTGCAATTGCAGGGGTGGCAGGCTTAGGGGCCGAGTTCAGAGCTGTCAGGCATCAAGGGTCGATGCATTGGCGTGCTTCCAGGCCTCAGGTATTTGAGGGCGTGGTCACTGGTTGAGATCCTCAGGATGCCAGGGGCCCAGGCAGAGCCGTGTGATCCAGCCTTCCGCGCGCCCTCAGTCTGTCAGGGCCCCGCCGTTCAGTCCAACGGGGCACGGGGCTCACCCCCGCTAGCAAAGGCTACAATGCGTCCACCACAGCGATCCTCCGCACTGCTTACCTCTAGCAGGGAGCCACGTCGGGAGAGGCCCCACACCCCGCAGGCATCACAGCCCAACCAGCGGCTGGTCGATGCAGCGCAGGACGCCTCGCGCTACAGCCACATTACCAGGCCGCACGTCGATGATCACAGGTCGGGTCGGATCTCTGGCTACCTCGGAGCGAGGCGGGACTGGAGCACAGCGTTGGTGTCAGCAATCGGAGGGCTACATTCGTGTAGTATTTCCACACTATATCGAGATGGTGGAAGGTGCAAATCCTTGCCGAATAGGACAGGTGGCTGGCGGAGCCCGATCACGGAGCAGCCATCTTGAAGCCAGTCAAGCTCCGCCCCTCATACAGGTTCACCTCTATAAAGGATATTCACTTAAAAGTATGTCATATTGCATAGAGTCGTAGATCATAGATCTTTAGCTGGTCATCGTATGAGCATCTCAGGAGCTCTGATTTATCAGGATTCAAGTCAAAGCCGTGATTCGCCCCTGAAGTTCCAGGTCCCGCACTGTGCTCTCAGACCGGATATCCCAGATGTGGAAAGCGTGTAAAATACTCCCTCTGGTTCTTGTACCAAGGACAGTTGTTGGCTGACCTGTGGGGCTACAGGGAAACAATAAGATACAAGAGGTCTATCAAACCTCTTTCAGAGGGCCACATGGAAAGCATGATCTACTGGCCCCAGCCATGGGGGTTGAGGCCTTTTACTTCTGAAGTCCCAGTGCCAACCTACTATGGATCATGAGCAACTGGGCCACGTAAGTACCTCTTCAGAACTTGATTCTTAGTGGCAACGTGGGTCAAGCAGACCAAGGCTTCTTGGGGTCAGAGGGGTTGTAGATGTAGTGGGTGAACACAGCCTTACAACTCAAAGAATGTTTGATAGCAGCAATAGATGATTGTCAGTCAAAAAACTTGCTTTTATGGAAAATGCAGTATTTATAAACGAACACGGGGTAAAATCAGGCATACACAAGTGGTCTTCAAACGTTTTTACTCTGAACACCCCAACCCAAAATGTTTTGAACCAAGGCACCTTTCCAAAACTCAATGGAATGACTTGGGGGGAGGGGAAGAGGCAGAGCGTAGTATGGGGGTGGGGCTTCTGCGATCATTTCAGGAGTATTTTCTCAGTCCATAACAAAAACTGAAAGACAAAAAAAAATAATTTAATTGGGGCTAAGGTCTTCAAACTGGGGGGCGAGCCCCCTTAGAGGAGCCTCAAATGATCCCAGGGAGCGCCAGGGTCTGGCTACAAGAAGCATTATGCTGATAACAGATTTTTTCGAAAGCGGAAAAAAATTAGCAGCACTAAGCTGTTCTGTAATGTACCATCACTAACATCTTTTGTCATTTGTATCCTAGCTGGAAGTACGTGTAAAAAGGGAAGGGACTCCAAATATAATCTTCAAAAATCCCACTCCCATGTCTAATAATCACACTGTGGACACGGAGGCGGGGATTACTCTTCCTTCTTCACTTTTTATTACCAGCAGCCTTTGCAAAGCAACATTTAATAACAAACAAACAAAATTTCCCACGACACATTGGGAAAATAACAGAGCAAAGAGTCCATCCAATCATAGTGCCGCAGTGGATATAACGGTCCCTGTAGACTCTCTATCCCTCTCTTTCTCCAGCAGCACACAGATAAGTGTTTTGGTCTCTTGACCTCTATTTCTTGTATTTTGTTCACTTAACCTTGTTAAACCACTTTAACATTGTTCGGTGAAGCAGCGCGGTCTCGCCGCGTTCACTGTAATAATCATTGTGTTTTTTCTAGTTCTTTCCACCAAAGTGGGAGCGTTTGCTCTTACGCATTAGTATCGATTCTGCTGGCACACAGGTGTGGTGCGATCAGCCAACCACCAGAGGGCCCGCACACCTGTCAGACTTGCACATGGCTCGTCTCTACCCCTGGCAGCCGGCGCACGTCAATTTAATTGTCATCGCCAGTGAAGCTCGTCCGGCTGCGGCAAGACGCCAAAGCGAGCCACCGCCTGGAGACTTGACACCCTATATGGGTAAAACTCATCCTTTCTAGCACTAATCAGTGGGAGTGTCCCAGGCGGCAGAATCTCCCTATTAAAAGTAAGAGTGCGCATCCCAATTGCCACACTGCCCTGTGAGGGAATATTTCTTTAGGTGAGGCACTAAATCCCTGTGTCAGGGTTTGGTACAATTCAGGGCTTATATCCACCATTCTGCCCCATCTATTACTATACTCTGGGTATTATGGAGGATTTTGAGGAGCATATGGAGGAGGAGGTTACCGACCTGCCTATTGACAACCACTTCTGTCAAGTGATGGATGCTTCCATCTTTAAGGCGGTGACGCAAGTGGTAGCCCCCTGGAGAAGAAAATCATGGCTCTTCAAGCGCAAAATCAAAAACCCCTTGACCAGAGGAAAGACACCTCAGGACCCCCTACCTCCAGGGAAGCCAGCTACATCCTTCAGGGTGCTAGCCACATGGTACAGGGATCAACAAGGGGGCACCATAGGTGCCCACTGCCCCCAACAGAGGCTGCAAACAGAAAGGTGCTCTGCTAGGGGCCCCCAAACTCGCTCTCCGACAGGCTTTCCAAGTGTGAAAGCCCGGCGTGGAATGCCTGCCGGAGACCGAGCATTGTAATTTGAATGGCAGAAAACGCCGTCCATGTGGAATAGGGGCAGTCTCTGACTGGCTCCTTGAGCCTGTCTGAATCCATCCGGAATGAACGGCCGGTTTCACTTCCAACCGCATAAATTGTAATTCGGCGGTCAGAAGTGAAACCAACGATCTTGGTTGGAAAGCTTCCAACCTAAGGTCGGAGGCTTTACGCCTGAGATCGTAATCAGGCTTTTCATGTTTTTACACCTAAAATGTATCTGCTGCCATTGACAATTTGTGCTAAGTAGTCGAAAAAGTGCAACGTGCCTTTGATTAAAAACCTTTCTCATATTAAAACTAAATTATAATCACTGTGGAAAGGACCAAAGAACCGTGCAGCACTAACAAGAGGACGACGCCAACTGTCTTGGCCCCGGTCCTACCGACCTGTCTCCCCTCGAATCTGCTCCTGCAAAATCCAGGTGTGTTCTGCAGCCAGCAACCTCAACAAACCCGGAGGACCTGCCTGCCTTCACTTCAAAAATACTGAGTCTCCCAAGAACAGCGGACCTGTTCAACTTGCAACTTCTGGCAAAGCCGGAGACAGCCGAACCTGGCCCGAGCACGAGTGGAAAAACACCGTGAGGAGGTCACCCCGGCGATCATGAACCGAGACCTGGCGACCCCTGACCTGCCTCAAGCCTCCAGCCGACGCCTGCAGTCTAAATCCAGAAGGCCCCCCTAACCGCGACCAGGAGCTGGTAGGACGATCCAACCCCCAAAAGGCACCCCTGAACCCGACGCCCCACGGCCTTGTGTGCCCAAACTGACGGTGCCTAACCAACCCCTAACTTCCCAACGTACCTCTCAAAGTGGTGGTCGCATCCAGAAGTTCTTCGTCTCCCTGCCTGCTGTGCTTTTGCAAACCGGAGGTTCTCCATTGAAAACAACAGGGCACCCGACCTCGAAACAGCACCCTGCACCCGACCGCCCTAGTGCTGCTGAGGGTGCACATTTGGTGCTACTTTGTTTGCCCTGAGCTAAAATCCAGGAGCTTTGCTCCCACAACCCCGTGGCCTGCTTGCCAGCAGCCACCAACCGGAGGCCCCCTATCCCCCATTGGATAACTTGGGCCTCAACACTCTGCACCCGGCCGCCCTAGTGCCGCTGAGGGTGTAACAGAGTGCATCACTTACCCTGGGGGACCCCCGAGTCTAACCCCCGAACCTTGACTCCCACAGTTGATAACTTGCCTGTGAACCGATAACCTGTTTTTCCTCCATGGGAAAACATTGACAATTTTCTTCCAAAAAGTTTTTAAGTATGGAGTTTTGAAATCTAAAAATATTCTTTAAAAATCGCACGAATAACCAAAACGTATTTACTTACCTGTTTGCAGGAAATGTCCCCGTGCTGAATCTAGGTATCCAGCACTGAGTTAGAAAAGTAACGTAAAAAGTAACAACTGTAATTTAGTGAAAAAGCCTTTTCATTTCAATGTACTGTATTTTCTAAGGATTGCAACCCACTGCATCCCCCGTAAATCAATGAGAGTACAATTCCTATTGCATTTTGAAACTGTTCTACATTCACTGTAAAGTATTTAATGCTTACCTGTGCCAGGCTTGCTTGGTTCTACAAATAAAACAACAGTATGTTTTTTATACGAAAACAATTGGTCTAGAGTTCAGTCCTTGAGTGTGTGAATTCATTTGCTGACCGAGTGTGTACATCAAATGCTTAACACTGTCCTCTGATACTGCCTTACTGCTCAACCACTCTACCACAAATAGAGAGTAAGGTTCTATCTAACTTTAGAGAAGCCTAGAGACATTCTGGTCTTTTTTGGGAACTTCCTCTTGCACAAGGCAATTTTTGAGAAAGCCAAACGCACATTTGATGGTCATACCTTTTTTCTCAGGCTGGACTTATGCCATGTGAGCGTGGAGAGAAAAGAAGGTAGCAATTGATTGGGCCCTTCCAAAGACTTGGCTGTGAAGTTTATTTGTGGAGCCCTGCCCATCTTAAGGTCATTTGTAAAGGAAATCCTAGGGTATTTACATTGGAAATTCAAGCTCAAGAATTTCTGAAGGAGATTTTGACTAGGGAGAGTAGTATGTAACCAAGGAATGTATAATTGACTTGTGTAGGACAACATTTTCTATCACAGGGGGCATAGAAATGATGGTAACTGAAAGCTGTGCGGGGGTTTAATTAACCATACAGGCAGGGCACAGTTTTGCCAATCGGATTTGGTCCTAACTGCATTCCCTTTTTTTCTGTTTTTGGATTTTACGGTCACCAGAGTGGTAGTGGTAGGCGGGATAGGGTTGGGGGGGGGGGGGGGGGGGGGGAGGATGGCCCAGGGGAATAGCATGAGTGCAGGAGGCATCACAAGGGTCATCTTGACCTATTATGCTCACTGTATGAGTGGTGGGTGGGACGGCTAGGCGGCATTTGGGGGGGGGGGGGGGGGTGATTTGCAGTGGGGACATTCCAAGCATGCTTTGTAGGTAAGGTGGTTATGGTTAGGACATATGACAAGTATTGGTGGGTAACAACTAAACATAGATGACTACGTTAATGATAGCTCCAACAAACATCTGTGGGTTAAATAATCCCTTGAAAAAACAAGGGGTTAATGTGAACATACAATTAATGAAGGGAGACACAGTCTGTCTTCAAGAGACGCACATAGAGACAAAAAGACGGGAGGTAGTAGAGCTAGAGGGATATCAATTAGTCACTAACACCACACGAGGGACGCGTACACATGGTGCGGCTATTATGGCTTGCAGGGGGAGGGTTAGGTTTCCATGTAGCAGGATGGATAAACTTGGCCGATAGGCTATTGTGCAATGCTGTGTAGAAAACAATTTGTTTACATTATGTTCTGTATATAGACCTGAGGCTGATGATCCAACTATTTTTGACTGGCTTAACAATGAATCGTCTGGTTGGCCGCTCCCTCTTATAATCTACGGGGATTTTAATATTAACATTAAAGGGGGCAACTCTCAGACTGGTGAGGTACAATATCAGGGCTGTATGCCAAGGGTTTTTAGATCCCTGATGCATTCATGTATGGCCCACAGGCTATCCGATGCTTGGGCTAAAAAGGAACCACATGACCCGGGATACACGTTTTTTTCTGCCCCACATCGGGTTCATGTTAGGCTGGATTATTTTTTTTGGTCTCATGAATTAGCACAGACAAGCCAAATACATTAATACCCCGGGTTATGTCTGATAACAAAACCCTCTGGTGTTGGAGATAGAGATGGAGGTAACTTCTCCTCCTGTTTTTAGCTGGTCATTTGAAAGAGCTCTTCGGTACAATGAGTAATACATTAAGTATATGAATAATTGGATCCCGAGGTCTATAGCACAGAATATAGGGAGTGCCCGTATAGATGTTGTCTCGGATTCTTTTAAGGTCGAAATACGGGGGGGAGACAACAAGATACAGCCGGCCATGCCAGAAAATGGAGGAAAACTGTTGCAAGAACTGTACAAGAACTTATTAGTCACAGGAAAACAGTTAATTTTGGCAATAACTAGGGGTGAAGAAACTGAAAACGCCCAGTTGAGCGTCAGTCGCTAAATCTGCGATAGTTGATATTTCTGCTAAAAAAGCTGAGGTCAAGTACACAGCCTGGAAGAGCAAGATGTATGAATTCAACGAACGGGTAGGGCATCTGCTGGCCATGCGCACGAGACAGAAGACAATGCAGGGGGAGATTAGGGAGAGTCGAGATCCTCAAAGTGGGATAATTTCTGACCCGGCTGTAATACACCCCTCCTTTAAAAAATATTATCTGCAGCTGTACACTGTGGAGGCTTGCCAGGTGGGTCAAGAAATGTATGAATATTTCGAGGATATGTCTCATGAGGGACAAACCACAGAAGAAAAAGAGCAGCTGGAGCACCCAATCACGGGTGAAGAGGTCATTATGGCTATTCAATCGGAACCGGCAGGGAAGGCGGGCGAGATGGACTTTATCCCTGGAGAGTTCTATAAGGCGTTTACCTCCTGCCTGCAAGCTTTCTTGGTGGAGGTCTTGTTAAAAGCACAATCAGGAGATTTAGGCACCAGAGTCTTGGGCTTCGGCCAATATAATAGTCTTCCCCAGGAAAGGGAATCCTGCCCAACAATTAGGGTCATATTGGCTAATCCCTTTAGATAATAGTGGTTAAAATGTATGCAAAGGTTTTAGCTATGAGATTGGCTGGGGTAATTAAGAAGTTAGTCTCCCCGGTTCAACACGGGCTCATCCCTGGATGCAGTACAATTGATCATATACTTGGGCGATTACATTATTTGATGTCACAAAGATAGCTGGAGACCCTATGGCTCCAATTCTGTTTTAAGCAGAGAAAGCTTTCGAGTGTCTCCTGGACAGTGATGGACAAAAAAGGCTTGGGTCCCGGGTTTAATACCAAACCCCATACCGCAATCCAGTAGCCAGGATTTCGGTAATGGGAGGTATATCGGACGTAATAGCTATAGGACGCGGCACGAGACTGGGATGCCCCTGCTCTCCCTTACTGTTTGCCCTGTATATAGACCCATTGATTAGTAAAATTAATGACAAAATGTAACCTTGCCGATTCACAGTAAGGGTGGGATGATGAAAATCTTAGCATATGCTGACGATTTGACCGTTGTTTTTTTATATATGACTGGTTCCTCCTCCTAGGTTCCAGTTATTTCCTGCTGATACTTGCTTTTGTTCTGTCCTCAAGACAGTAGGACCCATCACACCCGGAGGGTGAGTGGTATCCGTCTGAAGATTTAAGGCTAGTTGCGTGTGGGCTGAAAGTAAGCCACTTGAGATTTCCTTGTTGGCTTTGGTAATAGTTAAATTAATAATATCTTTATCAGTTTTTGCTTCCCCTAAATTGGCCTCTTTATCTCCCCTAATTACAACTGGCTCTCCTATAACTGATGGTTTAAAAATGGAGTAAACTTGTCCAGTCGGTGCTTTGTCGGAGCCACAATTAGACTTTTTATTATGGGCTTTCCTAAGCCGATTACACTGTCTTTTTGTAGACTAAGCAGGTTAAGCAGGTAGACTCGAACCTGGAGCAATGTTTGTTTCAGACTCCCTGGGCCCCAGGTTATTTGAAAGTGATTGGTGGCCGATTCCTCTTACCGCAGTCAAATTCTATGAGGTGCTTACTAGTCGAAGGCCTTACGGCTGGATTGCCCTGCAGTTCCAAGTCCATAGCACTCAAATCTCCAATAACCTGCGTAGATTCTTCAGCAGGCAATTTATTATTAGAGATGGCTTCAGTTAATGGACTGTACCCCAGGGATTGTCGGCTTGGCGACCTTTGGTTCCTCATATTGCAAGAAGGAGAATCCTGCTGTTGATCTCAAAGGTCCTTTTGGCATAATTCATTACTGTTGGTATTAATGCTTCACAGGAGTCTGTTTTCAGTTGCTGTTAAATGTCTGTTAATGATGATTCTAATATGCCTGGAAGGCAAACCAATGTGTCTAGTACAGGACTACAAGACGAGTTGAGCTTCAGCTTGGGTGCTCTGTACTGAGGGCTTAAGTGCACCAATCTTTTGATTCTATTGCAGTGATGTAGATAGCCATTGGGTTAAGAAAATCCACTTGTAGATCTAACTTACTTGACCGATATGTTAGGGAATTAACTACAGCTTGAAATGAACGAAGTAAAATGTCCCATTTATTATCATCTACCCCTTCCACCCAGGGTGATTTGCTGTCAAGGTATCAGCTTGGAGTGAGATATCTTGGCTCACTGATGAAGGGGACCATTCCAGAGGCATTCATTCCTTCTGTAACACCACTGGCCTCTTCTGAGATGCTGGAAGACCTTATTCAACTGCTCTTTAGAGAACGTTCTGTTTTATTGGCCTGGATGTAAGATACTGCACACTTCGCTACTTGCTGTACTATTTCCACAATGGGATCAACTGGATCAGCCTCATTAAATACTAGTCCTGTAGGGGGAGCCTTTTTGGGTCGAGCCTAGCGCCTGGGGGGGCTTGTTGTGAGGACTCAAAACTTCTCCATGTGGGTCTCACTCCTCCCACACATTCTATTGGTCTTTGCGTGTCCTTTTCAAGAATGAAAGCACGCAAATGGCCAAAGGCAGGTGCATGTCCTTCCTCTTCTTGAAATGTTTACTCCCACTGCGGTTTGGTCTCGGGAACAAGCAGCGTGCAGCTGCATTCCTCATTGCACTGGGGCTCATGTTACTAAATAAACACAGCACTGTCGCTTTCGTGGCCGCACTTGTGTGTGCGAATGCTGCCAATAAATTAAAATGTTATCTGCTTCCTCGTCGTATTGTGGATTATGTTACTAAATAAACAGCGTAGTCGCTTTCACTTTCGCAGCGCCGCTTGTTTTTAATTGAACCAGCGTGGCACAGCCACGCCTTTCTTTTATTTGCCTTTCTCGTGCCTGCTGTTGTAAGCAGGACCAGCGCTTTTGCAGCTTTTTAGGTCTCGCCTGACCCAGCGCATGCGCTGGTCTGTCAAGACTTATTGAGAGGGCTCCAAAAAGTGCTACCAGGCCAGCCTAGAGGTACAGTGCATGTGCGCGGGAGCGCGCGCCGCGCTTTACCGCTATTACTTTCGCGGCCGCTTTAATGTTTGATCGTGATCGCGATTGCGATCACTTTCACTTTCGCGGCCGCTTTGCATAGCCAATAGGTCTCGCTTTTGGGACCTTATAAGTATTTAGTTATGCAACTGTTGCATAGCTAAACACTTATAAGGTCCCAAAGGCGAGACCTATTGGCTATGCCAATGCTTGTTTTTTTTTAAAATTGAACCAGCACAGCATGCCTCAATAGTGGTGTGGTAAATAATTTAATTACCGGGACTTAATTTGATACAGAAACATAATAAAATAGCTCAGTAAATAAGAGGCAGAATCCGTGGTATTAGAGGTTCGGAATGGGCTTTATTCCAATGGTCGATTATAATCGGTTGCTCCAGGTTCCATCACCACGAAGGTTCAGGAAGTGAAGTACATACATTATTGATAATTATTCACTTTTATACAATAAGCATTACAGTGAGGCCAATGCAAGAGGCGTAACAATTGATAGCAAAGATAACATTTCACATGCGTAGCTGAAGGAGGCGTAATTGGGTGTAACAAGGAAAACGTCATTGGTTATGATGTCACATATGGGTGGACCTATGAAATAATTTCGCAATGTCAGCAGAAATACTTGGCAGAGATGCGCGCGCAGCAGCATGACGTGTGATTGACGTGCGACTAGGGGGTGAAGGGGACTTGACATTTAGCTCTACATGTGGCGACAGAAGTCTGGAGGGTCAAGTCAACCTAATCCACAAATCATATCTAACATCCTATGTTTAAAGAACCATGTTATCCAAAAGAGAGGTCTCTTAGAGTAGAATCTCATTCTATACTGACTATACTGACTGTTAGTGCGTGTACAAGCGTCTAAGTGTCTACACTAGATGCGAGGGCAGGAATCTTCCATAGTAACAGGGCTATGAATTACTTGCATGAA
Source organism: Triturus cristatus (assembly GCF_964204655.1). Lineage (NCBI taxonomy): Eukaryota > Metazoa > Chordata > Amphibia > Caudata > Salamandridae > Triturus > Triturus cristatus. The sequence continues at coordinate 1,246,037,867 of NC_140590.1, read as the reverse complement.
GACAGAGAAGACGGGCCTTTGCTCGGTAGCTGGCAGAATGTTTACTTAAACTACTAGATAGGAATGCATTGGGCAGGGATCGGAGCAGATAATTTCGAAGGTGAAATACAGTTCTTGGCAGGCAGCAAGCTGATGTCAGGCATCGTGAGCCGCGCAGGGAATGAGACAAAGTTCATGGTCACAGATGCAGGCTCGGACTGGAGCTTCAGAGTCAGAAAGCAAGAAAAGCTTGATGACAGAATCAGGGCCTACTTGCCTGGACTGAAAAATGGCATAAGTGAACCATATAAAGCCGGTGGCCTTTTGTACTTAGGAATGGAATATCCGGCCCATTCATGGCGGATCTGAAAGAGGACATGTTAACGGTGGACGCACATGTATTTGCGTCTTCATAACTGGAACTGGAGGGAACATACATGTACTTGTAACATGCACATAGAACCGTTGGGGTCCAAGATAGGGGACATAACTGACCAGAAAAATCCATATTTCCACAGTGGCCACGCTTTCATTTGCTGTGAATTGTAATCTTGCTATCACCGAAGAAGGCACATCCATTTTTTTTCTATTTACTAATGTTTACAATGGTGGCACCTGCGCTTTAGTTTTAAGCATCTTAAGCTAAAGCGCGGATGCAGCTATTGCTTCAAAAGTAAAGTAATAGAAAAAATTTAATTGGTCAATTTTTTATTTACTTTTGAAGCAATTGCACCAGCCACACTTTAGCTTAAGATGTTCAAAGTTAAAGAGCGGGTTCCCCCATATCATCGGCCCTCGTGACATGAATGAATCTGGTACGCTCAAGCCCTCAGTCTCTGCTTCCTCCATCCCCATCCTTATATTCTCACCTCTACTTATAAGGTTGCTGGTCCTCTCGGGCCCTCATCCTCTGCGCCTACAACACATCCTTTAAAGCTAGGCTCTCTAAACTTAAGGATGTTGGTCCTTTCAGACCTTTAAGCGCCCCCCTCCAACCCCATGCCTCTCACCATATTCAGGGCCCTAGTCACATCAAGGAGGCTGGTCCTCCCATGCTCGCAGTTCCCCCCTCCCTCCCACTGCAGATCCTCATTACATTAAGGATGCCGTCTGCCTCTATGAACCTCTTTCCCAAAAGCCACCGGACCCCACACTCTGCTAATCCCATTATGTGGCCAACAATTGCACTGGAATGTCAGAAATGCCAGGACTGGCTGCATTTCATGGTTATGTTCTTGGAGCCCATTTCCCATAAAAAGGAAACAAATCAAAATTACTTAAAACACGGATAATTCAGTAAAAACAAGTTTCAAAGAAATACAGACACGTGCTGTCCTGACCTAATCGCCATCAGAAAAGCACATCAAACACACCCGGCTCTACCACTCTCCATCACACACGTGCTCCCACCATGCACAATCAAACTCGTGCCACTGCTCAATCAAACGTTTGTTCTTTTTCCTCACCGGTCCTCCCTCTCACTACACAATTTTATGCTGTGTAGACTGTACATCTCGGCCATTGTGTCTACACACTACATTACTTTCTCACTCAGACACAAGTCCTCCTCTTCCCACCACATACACACTAAGAGCTCTCACCCCAACAAGCACCAGCTTTCTCCTCTCACTCCCCATCACTTACACACAGGAATATCACAGCTCTTCAGTTGCAGAACTAGGACTCCATAGTCATCATATACACCAGGTACCATTACCCCAAAATCACAAACACGCACACCCAACGTTCCTTGATACTTATCACGACTGGCAACGCAATAGGTCTCACATTTGCGAGTTTGACCTATTGACTTTTTAAATGACACTGCCTTTTATTTATGTTTTGAAAACCTGCAAGCAGTTCCTAAACACGCACTTTGTACTCAGTCCTTGCTTACGAGAAGCAAGGCTGGCAGTAAAAGAGGCGAATTTACTGCCATCCTTGCTTTTATGTACTTATCGCTTGCAGATTTCAATACACGTAAATAAAAGGCATTGTCCCTTCTAATGCAAGTTGCTCAAACTCCCTAAAATGCGAGACAGATTGCACTGCAAATGCTTGCGATTGTTATAGAAGCGATGATGTACCTCAACTGCTGCCTGAAAGTCCTTGTTTTTATCCAGTGTTTCATTATGCTCCATAATACAAATGGCAAGCTCTGGTGCTTGGGGCTATGGACTTTAGGGTGACCAACTGGCATGGGTGCAAATTCAGGACAGTCCGTATAAAAATTCAGGACATAAAAAAAACCAGGACAGGTGGTCAAAATTCAGGACAGAAATTTGGGGCAAAACATACGTTTTACAGACATCAGGAGGCCACACAATAGTATACAAGTAAATAGACAACCAAAATAAGTACAAATCAAAATAAGATTATATAAGGTTGAGACAATTGTGCACCAGTTTCAGTAAGAGCGCAGCTTTGCAAAGCGACATCAGGTCCTTTCTGCAATCAAGATTTGTGCAGAAGTCACACCACATGCGGTCACTATAACAGGGCCAATTATCATTCTATCTGTGATAATCGTATGCAGTCTCAGAATGGCAATGGGCCTGTCTACAGTATTTGTAAGGTCCGAGAGGGGCTGCTGTAGGCAGCCTCAGTCTACAGATTAAGATAGTGCGAGAGGCCTCGAGTGGAAACTTTTAAACTCATAGGGCCTCTCGCAGGGGAACAGCAAACCTTCCTGAAAATCCACAATTTTAGTACGTCTGTAAGACGTCCGTAATTTGGGGAGACCCTCTTTCTGGCTTTCTAGAATAGTGATAAAGATCTACTTTTTGAAAGATATTTAGTGCATTGATTGATCAGACTACACAATGCTCATCAACGGGTATGCCTAATCAGCCTTACTACCACTCTAAACTGATTGGACACATCATAAACAACTAAAGCATTACCTGTAAATCTAGGTGTACTATGCTACCAACCTTTATAGATTGTAAAGCTAGGCCTAATCAGCCATTCTACCAATAACAGCCACTATGAACAGTGCAGACCTTCTACACAACTGTAGCAACAATCTTTCTACTTACTCTATTACAGGTCGGTAAACTGGAGTATTCACAGAACTCTTAATGATGCTTCACAGTAGGGTACAACAATGCACCTGGTCACCAATCACCTTATGACCTAAGTATTTAGGAACTTGAAGGCGAAGGAAACATCAGTGGACAACAGGTCAGGTGGCATGTCCACTTCCTGCAGCAAAGTACTTAAATGCAACTGTCAGTACATTCAGGGAAGGACACTGCTGCAACTAGTCATTTGCTTCGATAGGTCAGTTGTGGTATTATTGCTGGGGGAACGTTTTCTTCACCCAGTCTGGCAGTTGGGAGATATTCAGGGTGAGGAATCTGTCAGAAGACCTAGTATTCACCAAAAATATTTTAGTTTACCTTGTAACAAGGTGCCTCATTTTTTGTAAAGCACATTGGTGACCAGGACTTCAGACTTTAAAATTAGAAACAGGCTGCATCTCCAAGTGCACCCAAATGCTACTAACAGAACGGTTTATGGAGAGTCTTCAGTATCTGAAGACGAGGCAGGGGTTCGCCATGGGAGCACTGCACAAACAGCAAGAGTTGTTGAGTAGCTACAAAGCAATGAATTAAAAAAAAGCAATGAATAAAAAGCAATATATGAGACCTACACGGGAGGGAAAACATGGCGGCCGCGGGTTAGGCGGTTCGAGCGTCAGTAGTTCCTGACCTTCCTGAGCCTCCGACGGGACGCTCGCAGCTGCCGGCGTTCTTTCTACGGGATGGAGGTCTTTGCGGATCCGCGTTAATCTGCAAGTATTTTTCGCTTTTTGCCTCCTATTGTCCAGTTTTTGGTTACTGTCTGGTTTGGGCTTTGCCTTTGCGTTTACGTAAGGAACGGCTACGTCTGATTTTTGACCGGTGAGAGCTCCGGTCTGAAGCTCTCCCCCTCCTCTACCCTGTGGTGGAAGCAGGCAGCCGTGGAGCTCAGGCGTGGACGCAGGGCGGCGGCTCGCGGGCTCCTGAGGGGAGGGGGGGGTTGCCGGGGCCAGCAAGGCGAAGAGCACCCTAGGGAGCCGGAAGAGGACACGGCAGGTACAGCAGCAGCCAGAGCCAGCAGGTGTTGCAGGCGTGCCTTGCCCCTCCACGGACCATAAGGTAGTGAGTAGTAAGGAGGGGGGACGGGTGGAGGGAACGGGGACGCCAAGGACCAAGAACTCTGCTGGCGGGATTTCCTCAGAGAAATGGGGCAAAACTAGGAGGGGGAAAGGCCCCACGTTTATTGCCCCAGGGGGTAAACAAGGTGCCAGTCTCAAGGCCCCTCAACAATTCATGTCTGTGATTTCAAAGGTATTGGAAGCACCAGTGGAAAAAAGAAGCAAAGCGGCTATACCCCCCAAAACCAGCGTTCCCATTCACTCAGCTCAGAGGGAAGGTAAAAGAGAGATACGTAAAAGCTCGATCCGTATAACCCCCTCATTCCTCATACTTCAGGGTGCGGCCCCAAATTCTGGACATTCAACCTGGCTCAGAGGTTGTCAGCAATACAGCCGGAAGCTTGGAGGGACCTATGAGTGACAAAAATAAGGCCGATACATCCCATAGTGAGGATACACTTGGTGTGGTTGAGCCGCTTGGGGCTAGACCCATAATGGATGTTCCAGCGGAGGGTGCGACGTCCCTGCCGGGCTCCGGAGGCCCTGGACCCCTTGCGGTTTATAATGTGGAAGCCGGGGGGACTATTAATGCAACCAACAGCGATCCCATTGGTGAGGGGGGTGAAATCGGTGGTGCTCTGGAGACACTCTTGAATACCATGAGGGAGGAAATTAGGTGCGGTTTTGCGCAATCCAAAATCAACCGGAATGAGATCAGGGCGGTTTGTGAGGCTCTCGAAAAGAAGGTGGATGGTCTCTGTGAAAGAACAGAACATTTGGAAAACTCAGTAGGGCGCTTGGAATCTAGTCTGGAGTCGGCAGAGACCAAGATTCAATCCCTGTTAAGGGAAAGTGAAGTTATGAAGGAGAGAGTGGAATCTTTTGGAAAACTACTCCAGAAGAAATAATCTCCGCCTACTAAAAATACCAGAAGGGAAGGAGGGTAGTGATATCAAGGCATTTGTGGTGGCCCTAATAAAAAGCTCATTCAATCTTGACGAAACGGCAGAAAGTCTTGATGGGGATATTCAGAGGATCCATAGAGATCCGTTTCGCCTTAACCCCGGGAGAGTGAAACCAAGAAAGATTCTGGTGAACTTTCTTACCTATTCCCTCAAGGAGAAAATTCTTAATCTAGCACTAAAAGCGAAGTCAGTGACGGCTACTGGCTTCTCTTTTGAGATCCGGTCAGACCTGTCTAAAACCACCTTAGATAGACAGTGGGAGCTAGGCCAAAAAATGGACAAGTTTAGAGCAGTTGGGGATTTCCCGCCTTCCTGAGGGTGATGTATAACAATAAAATGCATAATATCCGATCCCCTCAGGAGGCAGACGATCTAATAGCTTCCATTAGTCAGCACCCCTGAGAAGAGAAATTGATCAGGTTTCCGAGTCTCTCTTGTCTTCCTTTCCTCTTTTTTCTATCTTGGGCTTTAGGGCCCCAGGATCAAAACGTGGGGAAAAGCGAAGGGACAAAAAAAAAAAGAAGGAAAAAAAATAAAATCTCAAAATTGCCCTAGTTTGACAGTGCCATCACGTCAATTGTGGGTATTTGCTTTGGGATCTACTTCAACTAGACCATGAGATATTTAAGGGGAAAAACCAAGGGAGACCAGATTAGACAAAATAACTTATATGAGTTAGGGGGGAAAGGGTCACAGCACAGTTAGAAAGAGGGATTAAGGGGAAAAGATAAAAGAACATTTACAAAAGAAAAAAAAAAATGTATCTTTCTCAAAGTTAAGAAAAGTGGTGATACACACGTTAAGTTAATTTGGGTAGCAATGGTTGAGGTGCCCCCTCTCTTCTGCTTGATTCCATCTTGTCATCACATTTTCTATGCCCTTCCTGCCATTTTCTTGGCCGTAGTAGTCAAATAGATAAAGAGGTGGAGGAATGCTGGTTCCTCTTATTTGGTATTGTGGGGTCTCAGGGATGGACTTTCTCTGACGCACACATCACGCCAGTATCAACAAGGGAGGGTTTTCCGGGGGGGAGAAAGTCAAAAAGTCCTCATAAGTTTGTCTCAGCGTTTCTTATATTATATAATTTAGCCTTCGAAGGGGTTCAGGTTGGGAGATGTCGTGTGGACCGTTTTAGAGAGATTGGTTCTATAGGTGGAAGGATAGGATGGACAGGAAAGGTGAATGTACCATGATTGGGTTGCAGTTTTTATCCTGGAATGTCAACGGCTTGCGGGTGAGGGCTAGAAGACATAGAATCTTACAATATTTAAAAGACTCTCCCGTGCAGGTAATTGTCATCCAGGGGACACATCTTTTAAAATAGGAGGTTAAGGATATGCTAAAAAACTTGAAGTGGATGGACAAATTCATATGCACGGACCATAATGCCAACATACGAGGGATCCTTATAATATTTAAAAAGCAGATCTGTGCCCAAATCATGGATCAGAAACAAGATCTTAGTGGTAGATGGCTATTGGTAAAGGTGCAGTTGGAAGGGCTAGTGTATACCCTAGTTGGTTATTACGGCCCGAATCAAGATGACCCGTCATTTCTGAATAAAATTCAGAATCACTTGATCTCATGCCAAGACCCAATTGTTTGGGTGGGAGATTTTAATATCGTCTTAAATCCCAAGCTGGACAAATCGTCCAACTCAAGAGCAATAACACCTTCTAAATCTAGGCAAACCCTTATAGCTATTCTGTTGAATCTGGGGTTGGTGGATGAATGGAGGCAGAGAGCGGGCAATAATCCAGGGGTTTCCTTTCATAACTATAAGTATAAACACAAGTCAAGAATTGACTACGCCTTTTTCAGTCATAAACTGTAGGACGATCTGAAGGATATAACATATATTCCCTCTCTCCTATCTGACCATTCAGCCATTTTTTTCACCCTGTTACACCATCAGCAGAGCAGGCAATACTCTTGGTCCTTCGATCGGACGATTCTGCTTGAAGAGGATGAAATCTGCTTCCTCGTTGCGGAGGTATGCATATTTCTGGATATCAATATAAATTCAGCTTCAATAGCCATTATATGGTAAGCATTGAAAGCCTTCCTAAGAGGCTGCATAACAAACGGAGCCCCTTATAGATGTAAGGCCTATCGAACAGCAGTCACTAACAGAGCAGGAACTCAGGCAGATAGAGCTGAAATATGGGTCACTCTCGGTAGAGGACCAGGAGAAGCGGGCAGCGCTGAAGGTAAAGCTTGAAAACCTACTTCAGGAAAGGGTGGCCAAGAGATGGGAGGCAAGTAAGCTCTCACATTTTGAGTACGGAGAGGCGGCTGGCAAAATCTTGGCTTGGAAAATAAAAGCAGACCAGGCCAAGAAATATATTAAGGAAATAAAACTGGTAGGGGAAGCCAAGGCTAGATCCACCACCACAGAAATAGGGATCGCTTTTCAGGAGTTTTTTCAAAACATCTACAAGGAAGACATTGTCAATGACCAAGTGGCTAGGGAGGTATGGTTAGATCAGGCCCACCTCCCTACCTTTGTCAGATCAGCGCGACCACTTGGAGACCAAAATAACAGAGGTCGAAGTTAGTAACACCATCAAGCAATTGAAGCGAGCGAAAGCCACAGGCCCAGATGGCATTCCAGGGGAGGTGTATAGTGCTTTGGGTTCAGTTATAGTTCCATCTTTGACTGCCCTTTTTAACGCTATATTCTTAGATGGCATGGCCCCGCCAGAATCGTGGAATGAGGCTACGATCGGTGCTGAAAAGGTTTAATCTAGGAGATAACTTTCTTCGTGCTATCTTGACCCAAGGACTAGACTTCTGGTCAACAGGGTTCTCACTGAACAGTTTAAAATCACGAGGGGTACTAGGCAGGGTTGTCCGCTTTCTCCCCTCCTATTTAATATGTATATAGAACCCTTAGCTCAAATTTTGAGAGATAACATTCCCTCTTTTGAGGATGGGCTAAGCGGATAGGACTTTATGCGGACGACATAATAGTCTATACATCCGACCCTGTGCAGGCTCTCCCCGTTAATAAGAGAGCTAAGGAATTCGGGCAGATTTCGGGGTATGAAATCAACGAAGGTACTGAGGTAATGACCTGGAACATCCAAACCCCGAAGTTGGCTGCTACTTCATCCATGCGCTATCTGGGAATTAGGATCACCCAGGAGATAGGTAAAATTGCTTATACTAACTTGGAACGGGTTTCACGAGAAGGTCGGGCATTATTAAAAGCCTGGGCCTTTCTTCCATTGACAATTCTGGGGAGAGTAAGTCTAGTAAAAATGTCCATCCTCCCCAAGTACACGTTTATTTTTAACACCATCCCTCTAGCTTTGGATCAGAAGCAAATTCAAAAACGTCAACAAGACAAATTATTTTGTTTGGAATTCTAAAGCTACTAGACTGGCCTAGAAAAAATTGAGGGAGAAGGGGGGCTCACACTCCCAGACCTACAATACTATGCCTGGGCGTTTGTTATCATACTTCAGGATGCTGTTGAAGGCTTCATCAAGTGCACCGATTGGTAAAATGTTTAAGGCTATGCTGAATGGGGCTGATTTGCCCCTTGATGGTTTTCTTTTTAAATTTGGAGACCGGAAGTTCTTCAAGAAGGTGAGGTTAAAGATCTTACTACCACTGGCCAATACGTGGAAATTGATTAGAGAAAGGGTGGGGTTGCCCTATTATTCTAGGTTCGCCCCAATCTGGGACTCGCCGGGGCTCCCTTCGTGTTTGAGGGATAGTCTTGCAATTCCTATTGGAGAGGCAGGGATAGTAAGTTGGGGTCAGCTGCTAGTGGAGGGGGCATTGGTGGGTTGGGAGGAGTTATATGAGAAGGTCGGCCCAACACTATCCAGATTTAAATAAATGCAGCTTGCCAGCTGGTCCCAGGAATTAATCAGGAAAAAGATACACTGGAGGAACAGTTGGTAGAGAGACAAGAGGGGGGGGAAAGAGGTAGCCTTTTGGTACTGGGCCATTTTGGAGGCGGTGGATGGGGACTTCACTCTACCCGATGAACAGTGGGGAGGGCTCACGAGGATGCAGTGTGAGGACATATGGATAAGATCTTTCACTCCTCTATATAGTGGTTAAGCCGGCTTGGTTGAGGCGGAACCATCTGTTTACCCTCCATCGAGCTTATCTATCCCCTCTAAGACTATCTAAATTCCAGTCCGGAAAATCTTGTAATAAGTGTAATCTCCCTGCAGCCTCCGACGTCCACATGTTTATGGAATGTCCACTTATCAGCACCTTTTGGGAGGAAGTAAAGATCACTTTGGACTATCCTCAAGAAGCCTATACCCATTACACTGCTGTTATTTATATTTGGGGTGGACGATAATATCATAGGTCAGGCAAAGAGCTTTTTGTTTTATGCAATTTTGCTGGCTAGACGGCAGATTTGTAAATACTGGGTAGACCAGAAGGCACCATCACATGCAGGCTGGCTAGTGTCTTTATATGATACATCAAAGGTGGATATGGCCAGAGCATGTCACCAACGTAACCTCTTTGGAACTTGCTGGTCCAGTGGAAATAAATGGTTCTGTTGAGCCTCCGTTTTTTTTCCCCCTGGGTCCGATGATTATGCCATCATACTACAGGTGCCTTGGTGGTCCCTTCCGAAAGTCCTATTAAGTCTAGATGGAGTAATGAGGGGTTGTGAGCCCTCGCATATTTCCCTTCCCTCCCACAACATCACCCCGAGAACGTCACTCGCCGGTTTATACTCTTGATGTCTGGGTTGGAATAACATCTAGTTCCAGACGACATCTAAGGTGAGTGGCGCTTCTATTTGAGACTGTGGGGCAGGCAAATGAGGACAAAAAAAAAAAAGAACATATGCTGGCAGACCCTTTTAGCCAATGCACAAAGCCACAGAATCAGACAGCAGTCCAAAAGCCATGTTTTATATCAATGTGTATGTTGTGCGAGCCCATGGACTTTCGCCAGAAAGCTAAAGCTGTCTGTAGCAGAGAACGAAGACTAACAGAACTCTAACAAACCCAGCTTAGACTAAGCTGCAGAAAACAGAGCATTATTAACTGCTTATAGAATGTTGGTGCTTGTAATTGCTCATGTATCAGAATTACAAGCAGATCAGGCAATGATTAGTTTTAAGCCTAATCACAAGGTCTAGCTTTTCATAATTTTCTCAACAAGGAGCTGAGGGAAAATGCGTGTCAGATCACCCTCCAATCATCAAATCTTCAAACACAAAAGTTTTGGCGTTCACGGACACCACTCATTTTTTGCGTAGAATTGGTGTAGGTGGATACTTTTTATCTCTGCTGCTCAATTAGTCTGACCTGGTCCACTGTGCCTATATCTCTAATATTTTCATAAAAAGGAAAATAAATTCATATGAAGGAAAATAAAAAATTCAGTCAAGTCACTCAAACATACCTTCTATAATTAAGTGTATGTATACCACGAAAAAAGTGTGGAGAAATGAGAAAGTACCTCGTGTGCACCACCAGAGGAGCTATTTGCAGGTTCACCAGGTTTGCCACGTTGGTCATCGGTAACATTCTCATGCAAAAATTTGTGCCCAGTGAAAAAGGTGTCAGTGCGATCAACATATCACTAAAGAACACACGCCAGGTTGAGATCCCCGCGCGAAGGTCCGAGAGCGATGAACCTGAGCTACAGCTGTACTGTTTGAGAGGGATCAAAGTAGAAGAGATATACACCCTCACGACTGAGTGGGAGCTGGTACGTGGGCCCATGGCTCCCACTAGTCACTTGTATTTAATGTTAGATGTCCAGGGAGGTGATTGCTGACCAATTGCCCTGACAAATTTGCTGCCAATATATATTTAGGCAATGAATCATGTTGGCCATCCTTGAAGTGGTTTACAACATGCTGTGTTTTTAATGTGGAGTAAACTCACTTCAGATTAAATGGGTATAATTATACATGTAATTTTAGCTCAATTTTATTTGAGACACAGGGTCTATTTCAGATTTTTGTGATATGTTGATCACACTTGACACATTTTCCATATGGGAAAGTTACAAATGACAAAAATGTGAGCAAGCTGGTGAGAACCTGCCATTAGCTCCTCTGGTGGTTCGATACACATTTACCAGAGAGCTTTTGATGGGCACCTTGTTTAAGCATTGAACTACATGTGGACAGGCGTTTCAGAAAACAAACGGCCCTGTGCTGTAACACATGGTAGGACCTTAGGTTAGTCTGCCGGATTACAGAGGGCTCCGGATTTCTAAATATGGACTGTATTTACAGGTAAGCCTGCAAAATACATCCCATAGGAGTCACCCCTAGTCATAAAACTTGCCTCAAGGTCAGAGGGACCACTTCAAAAAGAACTTAGCGTCTGGAGCATGATAAGTCACATGGTCAAGTGTAAATCCTAGACACTACAAGCAGGTGTCCTGTGAATAAGACAGGTCTTGCAACCGAAATTAGCAAGGGCTAAATGACAGCACGCGACCTAGCTGCCATTTAAGATTGTGCGGCAGGGAAGGCCAAATTATGGAGCAGCGCCAAAGTAAATTATGCACAAAAAAAAGGCAAAAAGCAGCGCAACTCTGCAGATTTTATAGAATTTCTTCATTATCCTTTTTACACCTGCTGGATATTGGGTTCACCTCATTAGTACCAGTTTAATCGCCAAATAACAGCAATAAGCAAAAGAAAGGTGACCATTCAAACCAGCAACATGCAGGCTATTAAATAATTTTTAAACTGTTTGATCTAGAAACTTCTGTTGCTCAAGTCTGCAGACTATACAGTAAATGGTGGATTATGTGGCTACTATGACAAATCTACATGCAAAAACACCATAATTCCAGTGGCGCTGCTTATAGGTGTGAGGAAAAGGTGCATTACATGGTTTGGTTGTGAAACCTCACTGAGCACTACTATTACCAATCCATTGTAGACCTGTATGTTTGTCAAACCGTGCTCAAGCCTAGGTAGCTCTGGAAGAACAGTCCAGCTTACACAAAAGAAAAAGTGTTAAGTACTTAAACATTATCAAAACAATGTACGGGATAGAGGAGCCGCTTAAGAAATCTAACAATGTATAAAGAGATTACATGGTTATGTATTTCCAGGCACAACAAAAAAGAACCAGAGATTACAAAGACAGAATTATACTCACTTATGCAGTCATTACTTTAGGTGACCAGCTCCAAGAGGGAGCCAGTAACGAAGGGGGACCAGCAAGTTCCAGTTAACTCAGGTGAGTGGTCACTGATCCTTTGCTGTAGGCTTCCATGGAGTTGTTTTGATACAAGGAATGCAGGATACTCTAGATGCTCAAGGAGGCTTTCTGCAGGTACTACTCAGTCCATAGGCTTGGTGATGCAGTCCTGGCCACAGGAATCTATATCCAATCATTGTATTGAGATTAATTTGTATAGCGCCAACTACTCCAACTAGGTGTCGAAACGCTTCTTCGGGGAGTAGCACGCTATTCCACAACCCATAGAGGATGTGTTGAATTAGTATAGTGAAACAAGCCAGTACATTATAAGTGGTGGATAGGTTCGTCAGTTATTTGGATACAGGATGGAAGAGTAAAAAAAGTTTGTATTTATATAGCGCTTGTTAAGCCTGATGGGTGCAGCGCTTTGCTGGAGTGTAGCACACTACTTCGTTACCCATAAAAGGATGTGTTGAAATTTAGTATAGTGAAGTATGAAGTAATTTGAGGAGAGGATAGGTTATTCAGTTATTAGAATGGAGAAGGGTAGGTGGCGGTATAGAAGAGGGAAAGAGGTTTGTATTTATATAGCGCTTGCTAACCCTGATGGGGGTTTGAAGCACTTTTTTGGATAGTAGCACACTACTCTGGAACCCATAAGGATTAGTGTTGAATTAGTATGGTGAAACATTAAATTAATTTGAGTGGCGGATGTTAAGTTATTTGGATTGAGAAGAGTGGTAGAAAAGGGCAGCAAGTGTTCCACATCGATCTGTAGCAGTGAATATTTGGCCTAGCAGGCTTCAGCCGTTTTAGACCTCTGCCATGAACAGATCAGATGACCCTTGCTTCTCCAGGTCGACAACTTTCACAAGCATGTTAAGCTTCATGGTAAGCCATCCCTTTCGAAGCCGCCAGGTTCAATCCACGCTAGTGAAGTTTACCAGATCCTCGGTGCAGAAAAATCCATCCCTCCTAGTCAAGATCAGTTAACCATTTAGGATTAGTAATTACTATCAGGATATGGCAGGTTACCTAATGGGATGCAAGGTTCCCTCCTATTACCACTCCTAATGAAATGTGGCATCTGGCTATCCCATGACGCAGCATTCTGCCCACTAGAAATATGGCAAAACCCATCAGCATCATCCTACATGACCCTGGAAAACTAGTTAGCAACTATTTTTCCCCAGCCAGCCTATGTAAGCCATAGTTTTCCAAACTTGCTCTTTAAAAGCAGCTTGAAATATGCTTTTGGGGCCAACACCAATGTCGTTTCATGCATGAAGGTAATACCTCTTCCAGTTAAAGTCAGCTTTTCACGGAAACCTCGGCGGGGGGGGGGGGGGGGGGACAGACCCTGCGTGCAAACAACCGGGGCTAAAACTTAGACAACCTAGGTGCAACTTCTGAAAGTGCAATTCACCCATCGACTCAAAATACGGACAGAGTTCAATGCTCGGATTCTTTGGATACCTTAAAGTAACTGGAGTAGGCCCATTCAAAAGTCAACCGGAGCTGATGCCAATTTGTAATAGTACTTGCAAATTAGGCTATTAGGGCTTTGCACAGTAAAAACGCTAATTCAGGTAATAACTGGTGGACCATGTAAAACATTATGTTCACTTTTTATAAATACAGCACCCTGCCTTGGGGCTAGACAGGCCTACATTAAATGAAATATTTGAGTATTGGGCTTTGCTATTTACCCCAAACCGCAAATAAGGTATATAGGCAGTTTAATACTTCATGTTTTACACCATGTCCCACTCATGGGCAGAAGTGCAGCAGGGCCGGAGGAGACAACTCTGACCATGGGTACCCCTGAAACTATACATTAAGGACTTGGTTAGCCTACGTCAATTTGGTAAAGTAAAAACATTTTATGGTGATGCATTCACCATTACCATCTGGTCGAAAGTGGGGAGAGCAAGCAAAAAGCTCATTCCTTTACTGAAGGCAAAAATCTTTTACTGTGAAATACTCTTACCTACTTAAAATACTTCTATTAGTGGGCGGGCTATTGCTAGTTAGCTGATCGCGGAATGGTTAAACTGATTGATTAAATTAGACTTCACAAGCTATATAGGTGTAAAGTCTTGAGTTACAGCGATAACTATTCAGCCTTCCAGTAACATTGGATGTGTTAAACAGGTTATAGTAGCTTCCTTTCATGTTCAGCATTTCCTGAATGATATCCAAACCAGAACAGACACGTTCTAGTTATATTGGGCTAGTTCCAACCTGCAGTTGAGGGTGCAGGGTGTAAAAATTCAGTCTTTAGGGGAGGGAGATGGTAAACGGAATTTTGGGAGTTATATTATTGCCTTCAAGTTAGTCGTGTGGGTTAACTGGAACGATCGGAGCCCTGAACATTCGTAGGACGATACTCCGCCTCTAATTCGAAGGAACTCGAGCTCTCATTCGAGGATGGTAAATTGTTCTTTGATAGAAAAATCAACCTAGACAAGAGGCGGTCCATTACTAGAGGTCAGCTCCATAAAAGCCTCAGGGCCCACGTTCGGAAAGTACAATCAAAACTTGGTTTCGAGTTAGGTGGGCGGCCTCGATTAAGAGGCCCAATTAAAGTCTAATCAGAAAGCTCAGCGGCCCCTCCTAACCCGTTCTTTCTTATCAATAGGCTCGTCTTTTTATTCTACACCCATAAAAGGGTGTAGAACTGCAGGTGTAACATTGTTCCCTAAAGCCAAATTAGGGTATAATAGAAAAGAAAAAAGGCCAGTGAGCAGCTAGTGATTTATGGAAGACTAATCCCCGTAGTTGAATAATGTACCTAGTATTAGGGGCAGTTCAAAATGTACATGTAGTACAGTGTTCACAAATAGGTGAGTGCATATTGAAGAATGCATCGATCCATAAACAGCATATCAAACGCAAAACCTGCAAACCAGCACAGGAAAATCTTATGCCAGCAACAAACCAAACAGGTTCTGGGTCAGTGTTCTGGTAGATAAGGGAGTGCATTTTTGCATTCAGGATTCGTCATTTACACCAACTATAAGTTGATGGTAAATACCGAATACCTTTAAGAAAGCAATGATTTACTGTTCTTAAGGTGCAATGTGGCAGACATACATGCCCTTAGGGCATGTATGTGCGCCACATGTGCACACCAGCACAATTCAGGGGTGCAACAGGGTGTCAATGTGACACCCTGCCACCCTTGAATATGCAACCCCTATAGTGAATGGCTTCCCATTCATTCCTATGGGCCCATTCATTCCTATGGGCCTCCAGGCCCATAGGAATGAATGGGAAGGTCCTTCCTTATTACTGATTCGGTAATAACGATTCGGTATTTACCGAATTATTAGCTACATATGAAATAGATTCCTAAATACTGATATTCGGTATTTAGGAATCGGTATTTCATATTTACCTACATCAGGCCCTTAATGTAGCATAATCGTGCTTAACAGCCCAAGATTTTAAAATGGATGGGAGGCAAATCTTGCTGGCATAGCAACAGAGTCCCAGACCAGTCTTTATCCCGAATTTGCAAATGGACTTACATTTTCGTGATGGGCCACATGAATGATAGTAAATACGGATCTTTAAGCCAAAAAAATGAATTGACGAGTCTACCCAGAGAAGTAATCACATTTGTAAGTAAAAAAAAATATACAAGCCAAAACTTAATTTCAAAGTTTATTTAAGAAAACCGTACAATTTCTGACCAACAATGAACCAATAGGACTTAAACAGCAAAATATACAACAGAATCAATGATCCATTTTGAAACTGGCACTCAAATACACAAAGGCAGAACATTGAAATGGTATCCTTTTAAACAAGGCAATTGCTAAAATGTAACCAATTTGAAACTATAAAATCCAAGTGTTACCACGCTGGTACGGTATTTGATAAAGAGATGCCTTCAAAACTTTACCATCTTGCCCTGCAACATACACATTGAGATTAATAAATTGGTCAGTTACTATTTTTTCCCTGAACACCAGACAAAAGCAGCAGCCAGATCAAAGTTGCGACTACCTTTACCCTAGTTGCAGGTATTGCAAAGACATCCCTAGGAACTTACCTACAAAATGTAGATAACTAGGGTACACAAGCTACACTAACAAATCAATGACAAAAGTAGGGGCCATACATATGGTTTTAGGGTCCAATCTTTAGATAGTAGCTCCAAGATAACATACTAAGTACAGCAACGTTTTAGGCAAGATGTGACATGCTTAAGAGTAAACAAAAACGTGAATGCAGTACTAAGGGAAAGTACTTGCAGAATGCTGCAGTGGTCAGGAAGGGAACAGGATTATAGCTTGGTGTGAACAAGCTTGAGTGGCTCTGCATTCTTGCCAGAATCTTGGAGGAATGGTGAAAGATATGGGTACAGCTTCTCAGTAAATACCCCATTGAAGGTGTAGATGGGAGACATGTCATCAGCATTGTAAAAGGACACCTGCCCCCCTTCATAATCCAGGTACACACCTATCTTTGATGGCTTGGAAGTCAGGTTCAGGGTCTTTGAAGGAGACTCTAATGCCTTGAAAGCATTACCATTCCTCAGCCATATTGCCCAATAGCCGTTCTTGGGATTCAGCTTGATCTTACCCTTCCTGTTACTAGACTCGCTGGCCATTCCAACATCCCAAGCGGTTTTATTTCCTACTTCCACCTCCCAGTAGTGCTTCCCCGAGTCAAATCCCTCAGCACCAAGCACAAGAATACACTGGCTGAATCTCTTTGGATTGTCTGGAAGTTGCTGCTTGGTATCCGTGTACTTCACACTTGTCAAGCCTTCAGACAGCACCAGATTGGGATGTGCAGTGTGGGGGTCAAGAGTCAGTGGAGAGAGACCTGCAAGAAGAAAGCAAACACTTCAGATGCCATTTAGACAGCTTTGAGTACTACAAGTTGCAAATTGGCGCTGACCCAAGTACAAAGCAAAAGATGTGCCCTTAAGGCCTGCTTTTGCATCAAAGTTGAGCCACAAACCTTTCAATTCTGGGTCTTTAAAATAAAATAGTTACCTGGCTGAACAAAAGACTTTAGCTCCTTCCATATGATGTACTGAAGTGGACCCTTGAAGCGACCCTGGCTGAGATCCTTGTTAACCAGAACACTTTCGGCTGGAACACCCTTCCTGTGCTCCTCACAGCACCTGAAAAGAAACCCATATCCATTTAATTAACTACTTACTACACAAATAAAATTTACCAAAGCTTTACTGGAAAGCCATACATACTTTTCAATGAAGCTCTTTATATCCTGCAGGGGGAAAAAAGAAAGAACACAATTAATTCAGCCAGTACCCAAGATTGGCATCCAAAACATGAAAATCACTGTACTACCTAGTTGGCATTACATTTGGAAACTCCCCTGCCGGATAAATGTACCTGACCATGGCAGGTCATGAACATCTCGATCCAGGAAAGTCAGTTTCTGGGCCCAGGGAGCGTCGGCTCCCACCCCAGGAGGGTCCAGAAACCTGTCATATGGTGACAGGCTGGTGTTAATCAGTAAGTAGCCGACCAGCAGTTGGTTTAGGTGTCCCCTCTAGAAGGGACCTCAGAGTGCATGGTATATTCAGTCTGACACTGGAACATATGCAGGTTTATTCTGAGATGTTGGATACCAAACGTCCCAGGATTCAGTAATGCCTTTATAGTGCTAGGAAACTTAATGACTAGTTACCCAAACATCTACTCATTAGAGCTTTACTGGGCACTTGTATAAACAACGGCCGTAGATATAAGGACTTGTCTGCTCGCAAGGTATAAGGGACCCTGTCCCAAGGGTCACTCACCTAGGCCTCGTGCAGTGCTGCGCAGACATGGCACAGGGATAAGTCATGTCTACCTGTAGACAGGCTAAAACTGCAGTGGTGCCGGTTTGTGGTTAGAGATCCCTTGGAGCGGCACAACTCACCCACTGGCCTTTCCTGGCAACCATGGTAGCCTAGGTAACCCTTACAAGGGGATTGCACGTAGGCCAGAATTGCACCAATTGTGGAAACAATTAGCACAGATTAGGTAAACACGCCCTGGTAACCGGAGTGTTCCCTGGGTCCTTGTCAATCAAAATGCATCAGTAGCAAAAGTTAGGGGGCAACCATACAGAAAGGGCACTTTCCTACTCATGGAGATTTATTTATCCAGGGAGTGTCGAGAACATCTCATTCTAAAACTGCTGGTCATTGCTACTCAGATTTGGTAGTGAGCCAGTCAAACTCAAGATAAAGCAGCCAAGGAATTGAGATAACTACAGGTCAGGTGTGCTAATAAATCGCAGTATTTGCCCTACCTCTGTGGATCCAATGTACAAAATCCAAATCTGAAGGACATTTATGAAGTAGGTTGCAAAAAGCGACTTAATTGGACACAATCATAGGAACAGTGATCTGCAAGGTTCAAACCATGTCCGATAACTTTTCAAATGAAGATTTTGAGTAATTAGCCTGTTATTCTTAGAGTAAACTAGGCTTGACACGTATTAATTGGCTTTTGAAAAGGGGCACTCCCAATAGGCCCTTTTAAGTCCTCATTATCTGCACAAGATCAGTTTGGTGAAGCTGAAGAACCAAAACTATGATTGTTACTTGTTCAAAAGATATTGGCTTTCCCACTACATTTTGATGAGTGAACCAAAACACTAGGTTCAGTCTTTAAAGACTTAATATCCAAATGAGCATGTGTGGGGTGCCAATCCAGTATCACACTTCAACAAACAAAGTCGAATTTAAAATGTGTAATCTTGTGAAGATTACACAAAGACAGAAAATGAAGGTCTAAGATTACACAACTTAGTCCCATTCGGATACAGGATTAACATTTCCTCTGGTTCCAGTTTATAAAATGATTACTGATGTGGTTCTGATGCAAGATGGGCTGCCCACAGGTTGACCGCCAAGCCCAGATTTTAATGGTGATTATCGGCATAGTTGGTTAAAGTGGTATTTGTGTGGTTAGACGTAAACAAACATTATTCCTTTTTTCCTATCCTTTCACAGTAATTTTCAATACAAATCAGACTAACATGTCCACTGCTTAAGTTGGTATCATATTTCCAAAGACTAATTCACCAAGAACTGTTTTTGGTTCCAGAGTAGCGTGCTACGCACCTAAAAGCGCTCAACACCTCAAAGGTAGCGAGGGATAGAATGCAATTACACTTTCAGATAAAGAGAAAGATTGGGTACTGGGCATTTATGTCCCTAAATCAATCAAGGCTGCAAGTTCTATATATTTAACTGCTATTACAGCTGCAATACATTCCTCGAAGCTCCAACACCAGCTTGTGCGCACAACTCACAGTAGTGATAACCGATACTCTAAAACTTTATGGCAGTGGATAAATTACACAATTTATCTACAAGATTTAAGGAAGACAGCCGAGGTTAAAGGAATAGGGGTATGTTTCAAAAGGGCATAGCGCTTAAGTGAGAACTCCTTTACACTAAATACTTACAGTCAGGAACGCAATTGGATCACTTTCATTGAGCCTGGACTGAGTGGTTGAAATTGCCTCTTCAATAAACTCGCAATTATCAGTCATTTTAACCAAGTTGGCCTCCATATCTTTCAGCAGACCTTCTCCTTCTGCATTGAGATCCTCCACCATTTTTGCTTCTTTTTCACGAAGGAACTGGTGAAGTTTTTCAAACTCGCTCTCGATGTGTTTCTTATAATCTATAATATTGTCCTAAAGTAAATCAAAATGGCAATGAGGGACCAGATAACTAGAGAATTACGAATTCGATGTTCACAGGCTTAAATATTATAGAAGGGATTTACAGAAATTGGCAACAAAACATGTATCAGTTTGCGTATCTAATGGATTCATGGAATGGAGTAATTTAGTGGAATCAGGTAATTCGGTTTTTCAATGACAAATAATGAACCCCAAGTTTACCAGGACGTATGTGTGTTTTTTTATGTAGACAAAGTGGTAACTGCTCGCAAATGAACGCCGCCCCATTGGGTAGCAGCAAGAATGAACTGCAGTTGTGGAAGCTAGTAAGTCCGCCCCACCGTGACAATTTTAGTCACTCCCACCAAACCAATAAAGTTATTGTAAAAATAAGCACTCACTCTGTGTAATGAAATCTTCTGGCTTTGATCACATTTCAGCTTCTGGTTTTCCTTCATCGTGGTCTCCAATGGGGTCACTAAAGCGATTAGTTGGTCCTAGAATTAAGGTAAAGTGTCACAAATGAGCTGTCAAACGTTGCCCATTGACAGATCGAAATTGTGCGATAATCCGTCCGGCCCAGCACACTCCCATATAAAGTCCTCCGCACAAGTCAACCTTACCATATAATTTAGGCGGACGCTTGATGCACAATTCTAGCGTTAGTAAATATTGGACGAGGCTCGTTCAGCGCCAGAGAAATACAGCAGTCGAGTTGAAGCAAGGGCCATGCACTCACCGTATCTGCAGTAATTTTACGAAACCGATATCACTTTTATCCCTAAATATAGGGTGACGATTGCGACATTGTGAACACATACCCTCAAGTAATTACTTTCAAGGTAGGGCATGACCAACCGACTTCCTTGTAAGGCGGCTATGCAGAATGGCCTAGTGTAAAAAGGCCATTTCAAGCAAACTACATCTGTGAAAGTTATTTTGCACTCTAGTAAAACGCAACCAATCCCACCTGTATGCGGAGCATGAAACTGACTTAGATAGTTTACCCGTCAAAACGTTAACCCCATTGATAGGATAAAAATAAAAACCCGTTCCCAAAGCATTTAAGTAAACTGATTGCCATCTAGGTGGTTTCGTTTATGCGCAAGGGCAATAGAATGGCAATGCATTAACAGGAGTTTGAATTCAGTGGCGGCCAAACACCTCAACTGCTTTAAAGGCTTACCCGGTACACTCCGACGGCGTCCTGGATAGGCAGGAAGTTGTGGTTAGAGTGCTTCAGAGAGTCGCGGCAGATTACACAGGCCAAGATCCCATCATCCTTGCAGAACAGTTTCAGCCTCTCGTCATGCTCGTCACACTTCTCCTTGGGCTTCACATCCTTATCTTTGACACCTGCGGCTGCTTTCTTCACCAGGTTAGCGAGGACTCGGTTGGTGGTGTACTTTCGTTCAGCCAAGACTTCCTTACATTCTGGACAGGAAAAGGGGTCGGAGGCACTTTCCCAAGACTTATCAATGCAGTGCTTGCAGAAATTATGACCACATTCCAGAATGACGGGCTCTTTGAACAAAGACCTGCATAGAGGGCAGGTCAAATCCTCCGTAAAGTCATCCGCTTCGTCCACTTTCCGTTTCTAAGGGAAAACAAACAACTTTAGGGACCATAACAGGGTTTGGCATTTTTAAAACTAATCTAAATAGGGGAGGAACTGTTTGCTGCACGCGACACCCTTATTCATAATTCAGATGAATACATTGATGGGCAACTCAGAACTGACTCAAGAGTAACAGGCAGTTGTCCCTGCTGGTTACCCTCGAGTAAAACAAGTCAGCGTGCACAAATTAATTGGGCATGCACCCAACGAGCATTGCCCCTTGGTTTCTTGACCGGGGGAGGAGTCTCCACCCACACCCCTCCGGTACCAGAAGAACCACAATAGGCAATTATTTACAAACGGCCGAGCTGCCACTCGTGCTTGCAGCTACACTTTAACTCTGGTACTCACATGGTGACCTAATGTCCAGTTAGAGGTCCGACAGATTACCATCAAATGGGCATGAGCCGGTACAGTGACCGTTAATCGCCAACACTTGAGACAAACAACTTGCAGTGTGCCCCCAGAGATGGCACAACCGAGCTGGTGCGGCTGCTGCCTTAATTACATATGCGGGATATTTGTTGGTTCTCTGAACCGACACTCGTGCAGGGGCGTGTCCTAGAACGGGACAAGGGGGAAAGATATATGGCGATCCATTGACATGGGTATATTAACAATTTTACCTTCAGGAGTGGAGGGCGAATGTTGGACAGGACACTGCTAGAACAATGCTAAATAGGCAGCTGTATGTAGCTGGTTTGGTGGAGTGCACACCGTTCCATACCAACTCCACAAGAGCTCAAGCTTTAAGCATAACTCAAGTGTAAACGCTTTACTAGAAATATCAGCAAACAAGGCCGCTGTAGCCTTAGAATAAAAGTTGTTAAATCCGCTTTTTCCCCTTCATCACACCGGTCTAGACTGGATGCAAATGGACAATGAACGTGTACATTTATGTTCCTTTCCAGAATCAAACATAATAAACACAAAAGATGATTTAGAGTGACTGTATTTATTTACACACATGTACAATTAATGACAACACACCAGCTTATAAACTGATAAAAAGCTAGCTGAGCATCACCATCCGTTGGCATGGAAACGGTCGGAGTAGACATTATACTCGTGGTTCTGCCCACGGGGTCCGCAACACTCACTATGGAGTCCTCGACCATTTATTATAAGTGAACTTGATCTTCACGAAGTCAAAACTAAGTTAAGTAATCTGAATGGTGAAATTTAAATTTGTATCTTAGCTTGATCAGTTGTAGTGCAAGTAAAGCTAATAGCATGGACAGTTGGTGACCTCAAATTACAACATGCACCAACAAAAAAACACGGGGAGCTTTGGCCGACATCAATTCGAAATATGCTTACTCATTAAAATTAGTAGTTCTATTGTTAAACCTCTCCCGTGTTTAATATACAATTTACGTGTCTACAGTATGGAGGTTAAAATGACAGAAAAATATTTCAGTAAACATTTAATGGGGGATCCCCAGGACTTTAAGATCAAGAAGCGCTGGTATAGACAATATTGAGCTACCACGCGCATGAGACGAAAGCAAAGCAGTCGTGGGCCAATGCTCCTTTCCGGTTCTTAAATTGGAGATTGTAAAACGTACCTGAAAGGACGTTTTGTTTTGGGGTGGCGACTGCCCACTAAAAGCATGACCACACTACCACTCACCTACTGGCCAACTCCGAGGCATCCTCGTTTACGACAAAGTGAAAGGAGGCTGAATAAAAACCAGACACCACTGGTTCAGCAGACAAATGCAACGAAGGCTTGGAGCGAAGCAAACCCAACAGAACAGTGTCGGGTAGCCATACGTTTACGTAGAGGCAGACGGACATGCAGGCAGTCGTGGGTAACTGTTAGGGTGTTATACACCAGACACAGGCTCGCAACTTAGTATAGTGCCCAATCAACAAAGATACCCCACGTTTTAAACGTTAAAAGCTCTCCATAAGCCACACAAATACCACTTTAAGTCAAATAGGCAGACAAGTGCAGTGTCTGCTGAACTACTGTTTACGTTACAATTTGTACTAAATTACAAAAGGAGCCACACTTTACAACCCATTGGCTGGGCCGATGTTGAGACTTGTCAGTAACCTTCGTCACACAGAAATTAACTATCTGTTCACTTGCAAAACACCGGTCCACGAGGTGCATATCAAATGCCGTTAAGATTTTAACATGCTGTGGTGGAGATATGGTTGGTGCCGAACTGGGACTGCAGCGATCATAGCTAAAATTGGGGACCTGTTTAATACAGACGCTACAGTCCATATGTAAACAGCAATACTAGCATAGAGACTTGTTACCTTCTGATCACCATCTCCGTCTTCGATTTTTCTTTTATTGGTTCGGGCGACTTTCCCCTCAGACTGGTCTGTCACGCCATTGGTTTCATCCTCTGCGTTATTCAATTCTTCAGTCTTTATTTGTTTGGCTTGCAGCACACGAGACTTGTCCACCCATTCATTCTGACGCCGATTCACTGCAGAAAAAGTTAGCTTACAAACACTTCGTAACAGGAGTTGGGTGCACGTAGTACATGTGAGCCCTCAATGGGAGTTTGAGTATCGTAAAAGGGGAGCTCGTCCACACCAAATTCCGTTAAATACGCCGAGACAATTAATTATGAGATGCTAGTGCTTAGTATAAAGGGTTACAGATCTAGAAACCACCATAATTAAGCGCCTTTATAAAAAGTCAATAAAATACTGAATCATTTTAACTAAACTTAACCCATAAACACTTAATTAAAAAGCAAACTTTACCACCAAAACTAGGGTGCAGACTTTAAGTGGAAAGTAAGCGGACGGGGGAGGGGGGCGTGTATGTAGTGTATGGCCCACACATCTTTTACAAAGATAACACGTTACCCGCAAAGACCATGGGACAATTCAAAGTATTGTCAGCTCCCATTTTGTAGGGTATGTGCGAGTGAAACAAGACTGCATCCCTCAATTGCAGAGCATCTGGCTACGCGCAGAAACTGGAAGATCTGCGGCCAGGAGCATCAAGATTAAAGTTACCAATTCACTCACTACAGCTAACGCTGTAAAGGAGTGCAATAAGTAAACTATTTCACTATGTTAGGCAAACAGCCCACCGTTGTATTAGCTACAAAAATTAAGCCGCCAAGCAAAGCCAACAAACCCAATAGTTTGTAGATTGTTTCCAAATACGTTAAAAAACCAAATACAAAGCAACTCTAGGAACTAGTGCATCTTTACTCCTTCAGCTGCGTCTGAAATGATGCAGAAAACGTTAATGAAGTACATTAAAACGCGCGTTTAGTCACTGCTTGTCAAATTGAAAGACGAAAATCTACTGCTGGGCTAAATATTACATAACCATTGCTTATTTGAGACTTACATCCAACGTAGTGCACGTAGAATTCCTCGGCGTTCTCCTTGGTCTTGCGGGTCTTAATTATCTCAGCAGCGTCTATCAGGGAAAAAAATACGTTAGATCTCGGACCATAAAACGCTGCGGTTTGAACAAGCACGGCCATATATTACTTACTTAAAATAGTTACCTAACAATTGAAGATTCATACCAAGTTGTCGTGGGGTCATCCCTTCAATGACAAGCTTCTAATGTGGTCCTTAAAGTGGATTTAAGACGAAATGAACCTTGTAGCAGAGGCCATCTCCAAAACACGGCAGTGAGACGAGCCCCTGCAACAAAAGGATTCACAGCATGCGTGCACCAAAAGCCGCGAGGAAGGATAGTGGGATGGTAGCGATACGCTTCTTTGCAGAGCACAAACAGCGACAATGTGTTCGCGGCTCTCCGACTTAGCTATGCCGCACGCTTAGCAGTTTCATTTAGAGGACTCCCGTAAGGCCTCAGGAGATCGGCGGCATGAATCAAACCGACTCCGTTTCCCAGGTTAAATTAGTACAATGTAATTGCTCGGAGGTGGTCTCACTGGAATGGTCTAGATACATGTGCTGTAAATCACATGCACCACGTCATTAGGAGCTTGAGTGATAGGCAAAACCACTGCGAACTGGCTAATAAACATCGTGACATAAGTACTTTTGGTGCTGTGGCACCAAAATAAGCAAGATATGCCCGATTTCAGTGGCAGTAATCGGGTACTGTATACCGTACCGGTAACTACACCCGAAAGTGTCATTTCGTGCGATAAACAGACTTTCTTGGGGCAACACTTGTGGCCCAAGTCTTAAGCGGCGTTTAATCGCATCGCTGAAAGAACTATTGTCACCAATCCAAAATGGAGACCAACCAGCAGGCATACAAAATGGTGGATCGGGCGCGCGCCCGCCCACGGCTTCACGCCATGGCATCCATTGCGGTTGCACCACGTGACAGACTGGCCAATCAGAGACCTCCACCGCATTTTCTGCTGCGCAACAGTCTCGGATACAGAAGGCATAGGAACCACGTTCAAAGCGAACTCGCTTGTGCCGATGCATAAACAAGCATTTGGGAAGCGCTAATTTATCACCCCTTCGGTTTTAAAACACTGTCGGGGAGATTAAGTAAAGCTACCGCGTGAAGCAGAGTCACGACGCTGAGCTGCCGCCGGGGATCGTAGTGACCCCGAGCGCCTCGCAGTCAGCCGCTGCACCACATTCGTGACTCTTAAGAAAAGCAGTACGGGCAAACGTAATTCGCCCTCGAGTTTCACCAAATACACCCACTGTAATGGGAGTTCCGATCGGACGACTTTTTTCAGAACACTAGTGCCTTTGGCAGACTTAGAAGTCAATTAGGCCCTCTATGGCCAACACCGAACTCGCGGCATACAACCGCTGCCTCATTTGGTAATCTGTCTGTGTCATAACTACAGAAGTATGACATGCACGTACTACGGAATAAGGACTACACTGAACACCTTGAGGCCAGCACTATCACAAATGGAAAGTGCAACGGACTTGGCATGATACCCCACCAAACACCCGGGGTGTCCTCTAGGTCCTACAACGCCCACCCCCCCTCCAAGTTCCACCCTCAAATCAGTCCTTCCTTACGTAGGGTGTTGTCGCTACGACGGCACTTGTATGTATTGCCGACGGTAACGGTCTCTGCTGCTTCCATATTTTCCTCTTCGTCGTCATCACATTCCTCCTCATCACCCTCCAGGTTGTCCTCTTCCTCGTCCTCTTCGCAAGTGCCGCTCTGGTCCATCTTCTCGGGCTCGGCGACGGTAGAATTTGCCATGGCACCGGTAGGGGCAGCAAACACAAGGGGGACGAAATAGGCAAGTCCTCGCACGCTGCTGTCCGGCAGGAGAAGAATGAGCGCAGTCTCGGGCGGCAAAGAAATACATCGAGCGTGATGGCGTCACAATCAAGCGGACGCCAGAAAGGCGAGGCTCAGAAGTCACGCCTTATTCTTCTGTCACAAATTCCGCATCCATCTTAGAATTGCTGCATTTTAATCTGAATTACAATTGTAACTGGAATATGAGCTCGAATAGCGACATATTTTGTGCCGTCCTCTTTACTTAAAGTAACGTTTTGTAAGATACAGACAGGAAAGAACGTATGTTACGAATTGAATGAGTTGTAAGATTTTGGGACACCATAAATATATGATTTGCTTATTAATACATATATAATGCTTTACCCTAGGGAGCTGTAATTTTGGCACTTTGTTCCCTAGAAGTCGCGCTTGAACATAGTGTAAGGCATCATCCTGGAGCACAATTAAACTAGTGTATTTTGAAGCGGTTGCCTACGTTCCACATCTTTTCATGGCGCGTTCACGCGCGGGTACTTTCTCTGTTTCGTAGCTCCAGACCGTTGTCATGGAAGCCTCTGGAGCCGACTCTTTCCACCTTCCAGTTCCTTCCTTCTTTCTCCGTTGATCGCCATTTTCTCGAATGCTGTTCCATCATGTCCATTGTTCCGCTTTAAACGTAAAAAAGTGACATAAGAGGCTTGCATTTAATTGTACGAAAATAGAGTAGCACAATATGTAAAAGCGAAATGCAAGGCATTTTCAAACACTTTCTTCTCAGTGTGCGTATTTTACGGCAGTTTTAATTTTTTAATACAGCGGTCTTCTATAACGCGAACCAAACCCACCAAGTAGAGTTACCACCTTTGCCAGAGTAAAACATCTGCTAGCTGTGCCCTGTTTAAATTTGCAAAGGTCCGGGTATGACAATTAAGTACTGTTGGAAAACCACTCCCACACTAGGAGGGGTGGTGGTGGTCTTCCGGACACACTGTGGTAGCTTGGCTCGAGTGGTCAGGAATCAGGCACGGTAACCATGCGTGCATCCGTTCCAAAAACGACTCTACACCGTAAAAATTATGAAAATATCTTTCTTTATCTTTTTCTCTTAGTTGCTGATTGGGAAAATAAATAAGTCAATCACAATATACAAATTTTAAATAGTGCAGGTCAAATAAATACTGTCTGAAGATTCAATAAATAGGGATGATCATAAATACAAGGGACATAAATATAAGTGCAGGTAATACAGGCAATTAAATATTCTGAGGCAATAAATGCTGTACCAATAAATATTGTGCACCAACAAGTCCTGTGGACCAATAAATATAGTGAAGCAATAAATAGGTAAAACTCAATAAATACAGTGCCCCCAATAAATAATTAACAGTATACAGCAACACTCATGTAATCAGATCACTTTTCAATTCCTAAGGGCTGATTGGGCCCAGGCACAGCTTGTAGGGTTGTGGAAGGCTTGAGGGGGGGGGTCTACTCCCTGGCTGGGACAAGGCTGAGGCCTAAACTGAGGTAGATCAAGGGGGGAATACCAGTGCCCTGGCTTTCTCTCTCCACACAACCTCTCTAGGTTAGTCCCAGTTCACCCCTGGCACAGTCAGGTTGGTTTCAGCACCTCCCTAGCCCCTTAGAGCAGTCTCTCAGGTCTCCACAGGGCCTTAGGCGCCCTCTACTCCACTTACTGCCCTTTTTCTGATGTTCCGACGCCGCTGGAGTCGTGTCGATGCCGTGAGGCGGTTCCTGTTCGATCTCGGCGGCCTCGGCACAATGTCAGTTCTAGACGACGCCGGTAGGCGGTTCCGGTCCGATGTCGGCGGCCTCGGTTCGATCTCGACCTCCGATTCGACGGCGTCGGGCAGTCTCTACTCGATGTCGACTTCGGGCGGCTCCGGTCCGATGGCGCTCTCGGCTTCGATGACGTCAGCCGGCCTGGCCTCGATGTCGACTTCCGGCGACTCCGGGGTGCGATCCTCACCCCCGACCTCCGGTGCTCCTCCTCTCAGGTTCCGGGCGACTCCGGAGTGCGATCCTCACTCCCGACCTCCGGTACACTTCACCTCGGTCTCCGACGACTCCGGAGGGCGGACTTCACTCCTCCGATGACGCCGCTCACTCGACCTCGGTTAACTTCCTCCTCGACCTTTGGTATTCCTCACGACCTCCGTCGGCGCCCTCTCACGACCTCAGGCGGCTCCGGGTACGACGTCTGCTTCTTCAGTCAGCGCCGCTTCTCCACCTCGGGCTCCAGGTCTTGGGCTACTCGACGCCGGACTCCAGGGAAACCAGTTTCCAGGTCAGGATCTTGCTGCTTTCTGCTTCTAAGGCCTGTTCCTGCTGTCCAGGTCCTTAGGATGAGTTTTTCTGGCTTCTTCCCACACAGGGCTACAGGCTGGGATCCATCAGTAGGGACAAGTATCAAGGGTGGGTTTATGGACCCCACTCCAGGCACAAGTTTCCACCCCTGCTGCTTCACTCCTTCCTCCTTCACTGTTGTGCTGCTCTCTCTTCACCAGTCAGGTGCCAACTGCCAGCTCCAACTGCCAACTCTCTGTCTTAGCTTCCCAACATTCTAAACCGCCTCCAACTGTCACAGGGTTCTGGAATGTTCTGGAAGGTGCTGGTAGGTTCCAGTGGATGCTGGTGATGTCACAGGTGGCCACCATTTTGTGCTCCAGGCCCTCAGACAGAAGTTTCAGGGGTAGCTAAAATGGCTCCCTGAATCTGCAGCAACACTAAAAAGTCTGGTGGTTCCCAAAAAGGAAAAATTCAAACAGGGTTTGAGGCAAAAGTGGGACAAAATAAATAATGATGAGGAGGGACCACCCAAAGGGCTGACAGGTCTAACAAGTACTATAATACGTGATATCGTCTGTATTTGTTATTTAACACGGTATCTCTGTATCTACCTGAAATATCAGTAAATCGTAAGGGCAGCTGGAGAACGCATGGTGTTTGCTTACTAAATTTACTGATTAAATTTTGTACTGATAAAATGACAAAATAACAGGTTTGGGTGATTTCCCCGGTTTGTGTTCCGACCAGGACATTAAAATTATCTCCATGCCAGTAAAAACCTTTAATGTGGCACCAAAGTAGAAACAGTGCTTTATATAGTAGCAAGAGGTACTGTATCATACATGCAAACATTTTACAAGAGGAAAGTGGGAGATTTCTTGAAAAATAATCTTGAGAATACTTCCCACCCGTTCTATTGAAGCAGTGGTAATTTCAGGCGGGAGATAGCCCAAACATTTTTTTATGGGATTATGGAACACGTGGATTCGGATGTGTTAGAAACGGGGTCACCAATTCCGACACAGTAGCTTGGCGCGAGGCAGGAAGGCAATGTGTAAAGCAGTTGGGCAGCACACACTCGCACGGACTCAGTAATGCGCATGCAATGAAGAGACACCACACCAGGCTGATTTAAAAAACAAGCATTTACAATGCAATGGTCTCGGCAATATTATAGGTAGAGCTATTGGTATTGCTCATTATTTTTTTATTTTTTTTTGTATCCCTAACTAAATGGCATTGTCATTTCTATTGGCATTAGCTTTTTTTTGCATATGTAATACCTATTGCATTAGCAGAGAGAGAGTGAGGTAGTGAGATAGAGAGAGAGAGAGTGAGTGAGGTATTTAAATAGAGAGTGAGGTAGTGAGAGAGAGTGAGGTAGATAGAGAGTGAGGTAGTGAGATAGAGAGTGAGGTAGATAGAGAGTGAGGTAGTGAGAGAGTGAGGTAGTGAGAGAGTGAGGTAGTGAGGGAGAGGGATGTTGTGAGGTAGTGATATATAAGCATAGAGTGATGTTGTGATGTAGTGAGATAGAGAGAGGTAGTGAAAGAGAGAGTGAAAGTGAGTTAGTGAGATAGAAAGAGTGAGATAGAGAGTGAAGTTGTGAGGTTGTGAGCTAGAGAGTGAGGTAGTGATGTTTTGAGAGAGAGAAGTTGTCAGGTAGTGAGATAGAGTAGAGTAGTGAGGTAGAGAGAGTTATGTAGTGAGAAAGAGTGAGGTAGTGAAACAGTGATGTAGTGAGGGAGAGGGATGTTGTGAGGTAGTGAGATGTAAGCAGAGTGGTGTTGTGATGTAGTGAGATAGAGAGAGGTAGTGAAAGAGACAGTGAAAGTGAGTTAGTGAGATGTTGCAGAGCTCTGATCCCGTGATGAGGAGCACACACGCTGCTGAACTTGGCCCCGGTGGGAGTATAACTTTTGCTTGTTTTCGTGTGAAGTGTTTGTGCAAGGTAAGTTTGCACATTCACGCTGGAGCAGTTTAAGGCAGCAGGCATGAACCTTGGATACTTTGTGTTTCTGACACTTTAAGCTTCACATTTCGAGCCAGGTGGAGAGGATTGGTATTAAAAGCAACAAGTAAGGAGTTTTTAGAAATATTTAACACAGTGAGTTCAAGCAGCGGGACAGCCCTGCACACTCCGAAAAGCCTGGCACAGAAGTAAATAGATGACATACAGTAAGCACATTTCGAGCCAGGTGGAGAGGATTGTTCAAATTTAGAAGGACACCTAAAAATTCTAAAATGTACAGACCTGCAAGAGCTGGTATCCATTTGCAAGAGAGGAGAAAAGTCGAGCAATGGCCTACGATTGGATTTTCGCTAAAAACGGAAGTATCATAAACGAAAATAATAAAAAGTAAAAGAAATGTGGTCAGCAGAGAGGAGCTGGAATGGCATACGTCAGTATGATAGCTGAGCTCTTGAATACCATTGATTTAGGTTTTAGAGCAATACGAATCGAAAATACAAGCCTGATAAATGACCCAACGATTCTGAAAGTTTAAATGTCCGCACTCCAATTAAACTGAAGGGCAATCTTGGAAAAGAAGATATCGGTGTAAGTTATTTGTAAAACTACATTGATTTACTCGCTCGAAACTGACACGCTGCCAACATAACATGGATGGCACACTGGGTTAAGTTCGCTGCTAAAACACGAGTTTCTTTGGGTCACAAGTTCCAGCCACATCAAGGACCACCCATCCGTCTTAGTTTGGTAAATGGGAGAACAAATGCATTGGGTAATAGCACTCCATTATTTACAGCGCTCAAACGGTAATAAAGCAGTATGGAGCGCTATATGAAAAACAAGTTAACATTAGATATAGCTTACACCACGCAGGAGCCAGCGTGGGAGTCTGTAACCAACACCATCTCTCCGGCGGGATCACTGCGAGTCCGGGGAAATGCCAGCTCCGGAGGCACAAGGGGGAAAGGCGTCCAAAGCACGGTGCGGATCCCTGCTCGTCGAACTGGAGCCTGCCCCGGCAGCGCCGCCACCAGCACAACAACACGGCGCCGGACGGATGGATCCTCACGGCCAGACGACAGCAAAAAAATGGCGGATGGAAGCTTCGAAATTTTTTCGGATTCGGGGGCGTGTTCCTGCTGTTCGAAAAAGGGCGTGGCTAAAAAGTGGAAAGAACAGCACGAAACACGCCCCCGAATCTGAAAAAGACGGAGCCTATTTGGAGGGACGGCTCTCTCCTCCAATGGCTGGCCTCGGTTTAGGAAGCCAGCCAATGGAGGAGAACCAAAAAGAGAGGCGGGCTAGGAGCCACTCTCAGAAACATAAGATCTCCGGACTTCCGGTTCTGCCTTCGGCAGACCGGATGGTCCCTCGACCTAAAAACCACACCGTGGATCCCGCCGCCACGCTCACTGACCCCGCCCCCATTGCACGCAGCATCACCGTTCCCATACTTTACCACTGCTCATAAGTAAGAATATTTTGCATATAATTTTCGTAAAACCAATAGATCTTGACTAATGACAGACTTTAAAACATAGCCCTGTCAAAGGCTTCAGATCTTCGCTCTCCGGCTCCCTGGGTGGGATTTTCTATCAACACATTTCTAAAGCACCCAGCTTTGGGTTCTTCCAACTTGCTCCGCCCCCTTTCAGTGACGTGAACCCTCAGCGAGGACACCCACGCCTCTATTACAGCAAGACCTTCCTTCTAGTGAGTCTGGTGACAGCTGTGCCCATGTCTCGGAAGAGGCAGAGATGGAATGTACTGAGGCCGGTGTGGGCATCGGGGGGCAGGACAAGGGAGACTTGACGCGGGTTGTGCACTTCAAGCGCCGTCTTGGAGAAAGGGCCAAGTGCCACACACACACATGGACACGCACACACTATCGCGCTCTCTCTTAAGCAGCACACACAGTCAAACAACACACAAGCAGACACACATCGACAGGCAGGGAGATGGACGATCACTCAAAGAGATGGGTGCAAGCAATCACGTATGCATCACACACCTACAGGAATCTGTGCACGCACAACCTCACACTTTCACACACACAGACCACAAACTCACAGGCACAAACACGCACAGCTCAAAATACACAAATCCTCACCCACACAGGCGGTGCTTTAAATGGGAAAATAAGGGCGGCCCTCACCCAAACGAGGCACGGAGTTTGGAGTTAAGGTGCAAGCACTTCTCTTCCAGGCCGGAGGTTGGGAAATTGAGTACCAACAAAACTGTAAAAGCATCATCGGTTATTTACAGTGCTTAAGCAATGAAGCATGAATCTAAGTGCTAAAAATAAAGTTTATCCTGC
Organism: Triturus cristatus; assembly: GCF_964204655.1. Classification (NCBI taxonomy): domain Eukaryota; kingdom Metazoa; phylum Chordata; class Amphibia; order Caudata; family Salamandridae; genus Triturus; species Triturus cristatus. Next base: position 1,246,004,558 of record NC_140590.1, on the reverse strand, counting down.
CAGTGAGGATTAGGCCACAATTGTCTGATAGCACACGTTTTGTGACCTGCCATTTATTTTGTAATAGAATAAATTCATTGTTAATGCGGAATGCTTGTCGACATATTTAGTTAAAAGTGACTTCATCTATTTCCATTCTTTAAAAGTGCACATGATAATGTGTCCGTTTGGAAACTGCCTTTTGTGAAAGATTGGTGTCTGCCGACAGCAGGGTTTGAGGGGTGCGAGGAAGTGCTGGCAGCGTTTTGATATCGGTGAGAGCTGGCCACAGAAGCACACACAGTTCAGGCACACACACTCGCGCCGAACGCTAGTGATGTCAGATGAACACGCACGTCGTTTGAAAGGTAATGTAGGACAGAGTACTTAAGGCTGCACAGACCCCCGTTCTCCTTGCTACAGGGCTCTCTCTCCGTGTACCCAGGGTCACACACAGTCAAGCGCCGTCTTGGAGAAAGAGCCAAGTGCCACACACACACATGGACAAGCACACACTATTGCGCTCTCTCTTAACCCCTTCGGTGCTCATGACGGAACGGTTCCGTCATGAGCCACGGTTGAGCTGTGCTCATGACGGAACCGTTCCGTCATGACCACGCCCGCGCAAGATTCCGTCAGCACAGCGGCGGAATCTGCGCAGCATGGAAGGGGTTAAGCAGCACACACAGTCAAACAACACACATCGACAGGCAGGGAGATGGACGACCACTCAAAGAGATGGGTGCAAGCAATCACGTATGCATCACACACCGGCAGGAATCTGTGCACGCACAACCTCACACTTTCACACACACAGACCACAAACTCACAGGCACAAACACGCACAGCTCTCCGTGTGTCCAGGGTCACACACAGAGCTGAAGAGCCCTGTACTCCCCTGATCCGTTGGGGTCTGAGCATTCTCATCCAGTTCAGGTCACACAGACTGTTCCTCACTCGCGCCTTGTGAAACCCGCGAAGCGGGTCATGCGCCGACCTTGGCCGACAAGACACGGCACTTCACCTGCACCACTTGGAAGGTAGGTCAGGGCGCCTTGTGCTGATCTTCGCAGGGCTAGATTAGACCCTGCTGTCGGCCACGGTGTGACGCGGGCCCTCTCCACCCCTGGCAGGCCGAGGCAGCCCTGGTGAACTTCAGAGGAGCGCTGCTGGATTCTCAGCAGTAACTACGCATTGGGGTACACAGAGGCTCTATGTGCCTAGAAACCCCTCGGGAGCAGAGAGGCGCCTGCGCTGGTAGTCATACGTACCTAACCCGATCCTGCCAAGCCCACCGGTCTAGTTATTTTTACAAGCTGGCTGTACTTAAATGTGACGCTGCGCGAGCCCTGACACCAATAACCCAATTGCTCTGGCGCGGCCAGACGACAGCAAAAAAAATGGCGGATGGAAGCTCCGAAACTTTTTCGGATTCGAGGGCGTGTTCCTGCTGTTCTAAAAGGGCGTGGCTAAAAAGTGGAAAGAACAGCAAGGAACACGCCCCCGAATCTGAAAAAGAAGGAGCCTATTTGGAGGGACGGCTCTCTCCTCCAATGGCTGGCCTCCGTTTAGGAAGCCAGCCAATGGAGGAGAGGCAAAAAGAGAGGCGGGCTAAGGAGCCACTCTCTGAAACATTAAATCTCTGACTTCCGGTTCTGCCTTCGGCAGACCGGATAGTCCTCGACCTAACAAGACCCGTTATCTAATTCAGGTCAGAACTCCATCCGCCTGCCCCCTGGACCGGACTGCGCACCCTTCCGAAACACACCACTGAAACGGATCTTAGCAGTCAACTCGCCTGACTGACTGACGTCGATGAGTTGGCTGATCCACGAGGATAACGCAGGGGTCGGAGGAGTCTTCGGGGAGACTTCGGGAGGCGGAGGTGGACCTGAGGCCGGACTGCGGTGCAGGCGGTGTGGGCAACCAAGCAGCTATACAAGCAACACAAGCAAGCGGTCAGGTGCGCCGAAGCATCGGTGGGTTACTGGTGGGTCTCAAGTGTGACTCCTGCAGGCGGACTTACCCCTGAAGCTCTGTCTTCTGGAGCTTGTCCTGTCCCGCCAGCGCCTTGCAGCTTCACGGCTTCGCGGGTGCCGTTCCGTGGAACCGGGACATTCCCGGTGGTGTTTGGGGCGGAAAAACAAACTCAGCAAGTGCAGCGGGGTGGAGCGCCGCAGGGACTCGCTAGTCCAGGAGTCCCTGCGAGATCTGTCTGACCCGGCCTGCGCACCCTGCTAGCCACGCCCCTGCTCGCCACACGTTCTATAATTTTGGAGCGCATTTGGACTCTTAGACTCTGCTGTTTTTACTCCCGGTAAAAAACAGTATCCCTAAACCTAGTTCCCAATTTAGGGGTCTGATATTGGTCTGATATTGGTTGTCGTTTACTTTATAATTGTGTTTTTAAGTAATTTCATATTAAGTGCTATTCGGATTTAATATCTGTGCTGGTTATTTTGTACCTTTGTACCTTTGTACCTTTCTCCAAGGCAACATGCCCAAGTCAGTCAGGAATTCCCGCCCCATTGTCTCTACACTTGACAACTACTTAGTTAAAGTAGTAGACAAGATTAATAAGGAACGAAGACTGTCCCTGGGTCTAGGAAGTGTCCCTGACCCCACGATCCAACTAGTCTCTGCTGAGATCCCTGTCCCTTTGCCTACCCCCTTGTTGATTCCCACCATTGATGACAGTTGTGTAACGGTCTCTCCGGATTGTCCAACCAGGGAGGGAACCAACGAAATAGAGCCATCACAGGATATCCTTGACGTTGACGTTGAGGACCCTCACAAGGAATCTGATGCAGAGGAATCCGATGCAAACGAGTCCCATAATGACTCTGACGCCCCGGGTTCCGTGGCCCCCAAAACTCATATAGTGTTGAGGTCAGGGAGACATCTAAATAGACCTGTACTGTCTAAAAAGGGGGGTCGTAAAAGTAAAAAGAACACTGTCTCTGTATCTAATGGGGGCCCCATTGAGCTAAATTGTTTACATAAGGACGTTTATTCCACCCACTTGAAACTAGCTCCGGATCAGCTTGAGCTGCTTATTGGTATGATTGATGCCAAGTTAGACAAAATTGTCCTTCCACTCCTGGATAAACTCGAGGCTGTTTCTAGGGAAGTGATTAGATTGGGTGTGTTGGTGCAATCCGGCTTGAAACTAAACAATAGTCCGCAACCAGCTGCTGTGGCTGCTGTGGCCGGGGGCAGGACTAGTAAGCCCGTGCAATCCAACAAAGGCACATCCAGTGTTGGAGTGGCCTGTGCAGGCTCTAGCATTCCTGCACAGCCAAACAGTAGTCCCATAACAGTTATCGAGCAGCAGGATGTAACTGGCAAACCAAAACTACCGTCTACAGGGGACACTATTAATGTCATTGCAGTAACACCTTTATGCTCTAGTGATGTCCCTTTGAACCCCCCCACTACCCGTGTCCCGGGGAATCAGTTGAAGACTACCGAAAGGGGGAAGTCTAATAATTGTGGCCTTTCTCAACCGAACCTCCCACCGGACTGCGCACCCTATGTAGCAGTCCTGACTAACGTTACACCAATCAGGGAGGATGGGCTTCACCGCTCTATGGAATCACATGACTCCCTTAAATACAAAACTGTGGCATGGCTCAATCAGGAGTGTGGCTTTCCAGTGGCCCTGGCGGACCAAATCTTGGCCACAACTAGAACCAACTGGATTGGCACGTCCCCGAAGAACATCTCTGGGGATTGCGTTATTATTAATTTTAGTAACCCACATCTTACCACGACAGCTCTGATTCGAGCCACTTCTCGCCCCTGTAACGAGTAGGGCATTTCACTCCGTCCTTTGGGATTTTTCTATAGACAACACACTAGCCATAATCCTAGTAACTACGGGGGGAGAGAACGAGGGGAGAAGCTTTGCATAGCTTTCCAAATAGTTTCCAGGTGAACACCGTTAATCGTTTCCAATGCTTTAGTGGGCTGGATCAAAACGATTGACTGGAGTTGTATACGGTATCCCTTGAAACCTTGGAGAGACAGGCTCTGTCTGATATGGGACAAAGTGTTTGTATATCAGGGCCTATGGTTAACATTTCTGGGATAACTGTAGATTGTACGCCTATGGGCAAGGAGGGTGATCCAGTAGGTTGCTCGGAGTCATTACTGGAGCTGTGTACGGTACCCCCAGAAATCTCGGAGAGACAGGTCTCGTCTGGTATGGGTCAAAGTGTTTGTATATCAGGGCCTATGGTTAACATTTCTGGGACAACTGTAGATTGTACGCCTATGGGCAAGGAGGGTGATCCTTTCCTGCTGTTATATTGCCAGTTGGAATATTGCGGGTATCAGGTCCAAATCAGATTGTCTGGGTTGGACTGAATTTTTAGCTCTCTTTGATATTATCTGTTTACAGGAAACCTGGTGTAGGGACTTTAAAGGGTATAATGGTTTTGTCTCTTACCAGCTACCTGCTACCGGTTCCCTATCAGGTAGAGCTAAGGGGGGCCTTTTGATTTTGATTTCTGTCCAAACTCCTCTGCTGGTCAAAAAATACGTACAAGTTGGGGTTCATTCCCAGATTTTATGGCTGCACAAAACAGGAGGTAGGAATATTCTCTTAATACATTTTTATAACAACGTTTTTGATGATACTAGGGATCAGGTGGTTAGAGCACTATCAAGTGCATTGGATGACATCCTTAAAGATTCCAATGTAATCTTTGATTTGTTCATGGCAGGGGACTTTAATGCCACTACCTGCCCACTCTCAGATGTCAATGTATGTGGGGCGGTGAACTGTCATGGAGATGGAGTCCCCCATTTTCAACATAACTATTATGGAGATGCCTTAAACAGTCTCCTTGACTCACATAACATGTATATTATGGTTAACGAGAAAAATGAACAGGAGGAGATTTGCCCAACTTTCACAGGCCGGGGAGCGAATTCTGTTATTGATTTTATTTGTATCTCCTCGAGTCTTGAGGCCTGTACTATGGCACCAAAAGTTATAGACATCCAGCTTAGTGACCACAATTGCCTGATAGTAGAGGCCATGCTATGGGAAAACAAAGGGACTCGCATTCCGGGGTGTATTGTTAACAACATTGAGGATGTGCGCCCTAATGGCACCAGACTCAGGTGGAAGGGGGATAAGGCTGAAATCATGTCTGATTCAATCATCACTAGTTGCCTGGCAGGTATTACAGGGATCTTAGAAGACAATCAAGGTACCACTGGCTCTATTGAGTATTTTATTGGTATTAATGCGGTCATTGACTCTAAGCTTACTAGTACACTTAAGTACAAGGAGGAACGCCTGCGGGGGTGGTTCAATTCAGCTTGTACCCTGGCCCTAAAGGAACTAAAGTTAGCTTTATCAGCTACGCCAAGAGATAAGGGTTTGGTTGTGGATCTTGGAGCCAGATACAAAGAAACCCTTAAATGGAGGAAACTGGAACTCCAACAGGAGGCATGGGACAATTTGACCCTGGCTGCTGAATTAAATAATTGTACCCTGTTTTGGAAAACAGTTAATTCCCCATTCCTCAAAGATGATAAGATCCCTGAATTAACTTCCAACGTTATGAAGGAAGAGTGGGTCTCTCATTTTTCTAAAATCTTTGATTCGGACAGTGCATCCAGGGATATTGGGGATAGGTGGCCGCATACGCCACTGAATATCACCGTCCAAGAGGTTTTAGATAGCATAAGGGTCAGTAAAGGAGGAAAAGCACAGGGTCCAGACGGGGTACCAATCGATGTTTATAAATTGGTCCCTGAAGTATGGGGGCCTTTGTTAACTAATATTTTCAACGCAGCAGTCCGTAATGAGGTGCCCCCTACCTGGGAAGAATCCATCCTAATTCCAATATTTAAGAAAGGAAACCGAGGGGACGTTAAGAACTATCGTCCAATCTCCTTGTTGGATTCTTCCGTAAAAGTAATGAGTAGAGTGCTTCTAGTAAGGTTGGAAGAATGGGCGGAGGATAATGGCATTCTAGCAGAGAGCCAGTTTGGGTTCAGGAAGGGTCGTGGTACGATTGAGCAGTGTCTAAATTTAGACCTGCTCATCGGTAAATATACCTTGGCAAAGACCGGCACTATTTATCTCTGCTTTGCGGATTTGAGTAGTGCCTTCGACCTGGTGGACCATGGCATTCTCTGGGCAAAGCTAATTGAAATTGGGGCACCCGAGGGCATTGTGTTCTTTCTAGCACGTCTTTATGCCAAACTACGTGCTTGTGTCCGTTACGGTTCCAACGGGGAATGTACAACTAAGTTTGAGATTGGGCGTGGAATTAGACAGGGATGTGTGTTGGCCCCACTGCTTTTTACCCTTTTCATTAATGAGATTGATTCTTTTCTCAAATCTCTGGCAGTGGATGCTCCCAAAATTAATGAGGACAACGTCCCTGTGTTACTTTACGCGGATGACGCGGTCCTAATTTCACGCACCCCAAACGGCCTTCAACGGCTGATGGACGGCTTTTCGCAATTCATTAAAAGCAGAAAGTTAGTGTTAAATAAATCTAAAACCTATGTTATGGAATGCGGGCGAAGGAACAGAAAGAAACAGTTCTCATTTTTTATAGAGGGAGAGAAGGTCGAGGCCGTTGACAATTTTTCGTACTTGGGGGTCACTTTTTCAAATAATAACATTTGGGCCAATGAACATAAGAATGTCCGGGCTAAGATGGCGAGGAGTGCTCATGGAATTTTCACAATGGCTACGAAACTGGGAGACAGGCGGGTCCATGACATGCTTAAAATTTTTCAGTCCCGTTGTGTCTCGATTGCCTTGTACGGAGCGGGCATTTGGGGCCACGCCCCGGCAGGGTCTCTTCAGGTTGAGGAGAATGTATTCTTGAAGAGACTTTTGTGCCTGCCAAGCTCTGTTTCTAATGCTTTAGTGCACAATGAACTGGGTATTCACCATCTTGCCGACTTGATCCTCCTTAGGCCACTGATGCTATGGCGTTCCATTTGGATAAAAGAAGAGACCTCATTGTGCAGAGCCATTATTTCTGATTGCCTCTCTTTGGACCATCATTTAAAGATCCCATGGTTAAAGTATATTGTGGATAATTTTCTTGAGGTCTTTAACATTAACATCATTGCGGATCGATGTGGGGCTACTGAGCTGTTAAAATCGAACTTAAGCACTGTTTTTTACAACAGCTTTCCACCAGGAGGCATCAAAATATCTCTGAACTCTCATCCTGTGTTCTTTATCACGATTTAAATGAATTTGTGGGTTTCCAACCGTATTTGTCACAAGTGACCTGGAAGGCACATCGGTTTGTGTTGGCTAGACTTAGAACCGGAGTAGTCCACAACCTTGTTGCTTTCCCCTCTCAGCATTTACATCCCGCTGGCCCTTGTCCGTGTGACAATACCACCCCCCAAAGCACTGTGCACTTTCTTTTGCTCTGTCAGCTGTACAAATACCTGCGGATTGTTTATTTGAAACCCCTGTTTGCTTAATTTGGAGTCAGGACAATACGAGACTGCATGAGCTTGCTTTTTAACTTACATCACCCGACTTTTTTTTTTATACGGCTACCTTTCTCCTTAAATCAATGAATGCAAGGAAAAGTATGCTTTTTTAACCTTTTTAAACTGTTGTATCTCCTGCTTTTGACTGTTGTTTTTATACTGTTGTCTTTTTATGCTGTGCTTTTATGGACTTGTCTTTTGCTCCGAATAAAGCCTTATGAAATGAAATGAATTCAGGTCAGAGCAAGTAGATAGGGCAGATAATCTCAGGGCAACAGTAAATTCATTTCACTCTAAAACATGCGTAAATTCATTCAAGTGCATCAGAACAGTAGCAATAATCTTTCTAAAAGCAAGTATCACTGTAGGTAATGGATTGCATGTTAAAACATAGGCTTAAGTTCATTCAGGTACATTCAATCAATTAGGATCTTAATGCAGGTATGCAATTAACAGGGGAAACATTTCTTACTCAGAGCAGGTACTTTAACTCATTCCGGCACATAGCAGAAGTGTTAATCTCGAGGCAGGTATTGAGACACATGAATAACACTCCTGCAGTACACAACCTTAACCTGCCCGGGTATTCAGGCTAATTTAGGCAGGTAATCAGATAACAATGCTCCTGTGGGTATGTGTTCAATATCGGTGATCTGTCCTACACAGAGATGTTCACTATGGGCAACCCGTTCTAGGCCGACATGTCTGCAAGCAGCCAACACTTTCCGGGCAGAGATTCTTTACAGGGGACAATTCCCAGGCCGAGGCTCCTGGCAGATTTGGAGAGGACCCTCCCGCAGGGGCAGTCCCCAGACAGTCCATATGCTAGCAGACAGTCCATATGCTAGCAAGGGAGTCAGTGGTCACTAGCCAGTCCTCGTGAGGGTAGTCTGTTCTGCAGCAACACCGGCGCTAGCGGGCACCGGGCGCCCATACCCCCAGGCAGCCCGCTCCTCCCTTCACTCGGGGCCTTGCCTGGGGGGGGGGGGGCAGATCACTCCTCTGCCTGTCGGGTAATTCGGCGGGGGGGATTCCAGGTCTCCTGTTCCTCCGCATACTCCTCTTGGAGGGTTCCGGGCTTCCTACTCGACCCGGGGCCCAGGAACCAATCCGAGCGTGGCTTACAGGGGGCGCGGCCGACGCCCCGGTTACCGGGCAACGCGCTCTCGCTTGGCCCGGGCCTAGCGTGGCCTTCTCCGTTACCGCGGCATCCCTCCCAAGGCTTTGGGGGCCGCGACGGTGACAGGGCGCTGGCGTCCTCCCTCGCAGTGGTGCCGGGGCGGCGGCGGTGACTTTGGGCCAGAAATACTCCTCTTCAAGCAGTGCTAGGGCCGCGGCGGTGAGTGCAGCCCCATAGCAGCGCGCCTCCCTCTCCTTGGAGCTCGACCACGCCCTGGGGATCGGGGCACACAGCGACGCTTCTCCAGCAGCGCCCGGGCCGTGGCAGTGATTTGGCCCCAGCAGTGCTTCTTGGTTCGCCCGCGGCGGCAGGGGGGTATTGTCGACCCAACAGCATGCAATCACGGGTGCCTGGGCAGCAGTGGTGATTCCTGGGCATACCGCGCTCATCATCACAGCATGGAGGGGTGCACAGCAGGAGCACGCCGGACATAGCGCTCACAGGAAACGGCAAGTTCCTTCGGGGTAGCGCTCAATCAGCACAGCGCCAGCAGCAGGGTAGGCAGTCAATTCGGGTAGTGCTGCGCTGTGGAAGCCCAGCTCTTAGGAGCACAGCGCTTTACCTGGTGATCCCCCAGTAGCAGCAGCGCTCACAGGGTCCTCAGCGCTTCAGTCCCAGCGCAGGTGGTAGTTGCATCTTGGTTGCGGTTTCTTTGGTTGCAGTATCTGGGGGGAAAGGGTGGGGTGTTGAGTTGGCAGGCACAAGAGGCAGGATGGTTCCCTGCGGCACACTGGGGTTGGTCTCCTGGGATTCTGCCTCACTGGGCAAAGTCAGCAGGCTGGCAGGGCCCCTCAGCTATCTTGGGTACAGCAGGGCCTAAGCTCAGTCAGACTCAGTAGTGTAGGTTCCCCCCTAGGCCCAACAGCCTATACTCCGGCAGAGGTTCCCCCAGGTCCAGTGGTGCCTCAACTGACTAGTTATGTTTCCCTCCTTTCCTCTTATACCCCTAGGTCAGGTGACCATCCTGAAAGGCGGCAAAGTATAACTCCTCCCTGGGCTGGAAGGTTCCAGGGACTTCTACCATGTCTGTCTATGTGAGAAAAAGGCGGGACGGCAAGGATACAGTAACAGTATGTACCAGCCTGATCCAAACTACTGGTGCGTGTATGTACAATGGCCACTCCGCAGTAGCAGGGGCCTGTGGCAGCCATATTATTAGGGGAGAGCACCTGCACCTCAGCGCTGTTTGGCAGTGGTAAGGCGCCCAGAGGCCTAGGTCCAACAAAAAAATGGTGGCAAAAATGAGGCGAAAAGGGAAAAAAACGTGGTAAGACCACCCTAGGGCTGACAGGTCTAACAAGATGCATGAAAAATCCGACTTTGGTGCTTTAAGGGAGGAGTCTTTATAGAGCAACAAGAGCAGCAGTCCTGCCTCCTCCAAGAGCAGTTCACAGTCTAACAGATTACAGCTCTTTTGGATCTGATCTAAGTCCTCTTTTGGAAATTGGACCATTGACCAGATAATAATTAATATCATAAAGATTTTGGGGGATTACATTTCTTGGCTGTTAGTAACCTGGACTTCATGAGGGGTCTAAGAATGTGCTTTTCCTGGTGAAAGCGTTTCAAGCTGAAACGCGTGTTGATAGCAACATACCAAGCCACAAAATATAGAAATAAGTGGTGGGTGGACAAAAACTGCTATGTGTTTGGGAGAAAATATAAACAAGCATTAAAAATGCAATAGGTCTCGCCTTTTATTAAGTTAAAGCCATTTGCTTTGCTATACAATACCATTAGCAAAGCAAATGACTTTCCATCATAGAAAAAATATACTAGACCCAGGATGAAAGACTGAGTCCAGTATTTACATATCACATATGAGGATAACACGTTACAATTGCTATAAAATAGAAATTTTCAAAATGATCGGCAATAAAAATAATTTTAAAATGGGAAAGGGGGCTTTGGGCAGTTTATTTCCTATATCTACTGCAAGCCGAATCTCAAGACGCACCATTCAAAGAGAGGATTGTAGAATTTGTCAATAACTGAAGTTAGAAAAACAAAGACATGAAGTCCAAATGTGGGCACCGGGACACTGACTGTAAATAGGAAGAGAATGGGTAAAAGGGGCTGTGCACTGGGCTAGGAAACAAAACAAAAAGATAATAGAATAAGCATTGGCAAAGCCAACATGTTTTGCCTATGCGAGAGCTATTGGCCTTGCCTATGTCTTTTGCCCATGTTGTTCAGCATCGTGAAGTTGAGTAGAGTGGACTATGGCTTAGCAGGAATTTTAACCTACTTTGGAGAGCGAACTATGCTAAGTTAATGACTTGTCTGGAAGAATGTGTACCAGTCTGTTCCAGACTGCTACTATCTATGGCGGGGAAAATTGTAGTTTCCAAAATGGTAGCTCTCCCCAAGTTCCTCTACCTGTTCATCAATATCCCCATTCACTCACAGCACATTTTCTTAAACAGCTCCAGTGCAATCTTTCAACCTTGGCCTGGGTGACAGGCAAGAGTTGCATGGTGTAGGAAGGTGGATATATGACTATGGTTACCCCCAAATTTTTGCCTAGTGTCTAGCTGGTTTTTCGACTTAGTAGGCCTGAGATCCTGCCATTCAGGGTCTCAGCCTGTCTGTTCTCTCTACCAAATTTACACTATGCACCCTAGGAGCATAACCAATTGGAAGTGGATCACCCTGTGAGCCCCTGTACCAGTGTACACTAGGTACCCAGGGCATTGGTGTATCTAAGGCCTACCAGGGGCTGAAGCATGTATTGTGCCACCCCTGGCCTGGCCTAACAAATTTGACACAACTGGCTGATCACTCAGCTGGGGTAAGTTGGTGTAACCACCTCTTACTTAGGTGTAGTATACCTATACCTAACCCTAAATGGGACACATGTTAACCTATAAGTCACTCCTATGGCAGGCCTTAACAATCCTGAAGGCAGAGTGCTTGGTTCCATGTGAGATGGTGCTCTGGCATGAGCTGAGCCTGTCTGCAGTGGTCGGAACCACTTCCTTCTACTGTTTCCAGATATCGTCATACCATACACTCTTAAGTGCATTATGAACCTCGCGGTTAAATGCTATCTTTGGTTTGGCTTTATCAAAACATGTCGAGTAAGGTGTCATACGAATTGTAATACTAACCCCTCGCCAATTCTGGCGACGGGGTTAGCATTCCACCCTTCTAGAGGGACACGACATGTACAGTACCTGAAACCCGGGTAAAATCAGACATAGCCTCGGCTCCACAAAATGGATGCTGCCACCACAGACACAAGTCTGCCCTCCTGCTGCTGGGAGTCCTTCCAGCTTGGGAGGTGTGGACAAAGGGTTTCCTGCCAGGGGAGGTGCGTGCACCACCCCAGACAGGATTTTGTGTATTGGTCAGGTAGGGCTTGAAAGAGACCAGACATGCCTGAGGCTCACAAGGAGCCTCGGTGCATATGCCAGTTCAATCCGGTCCTGGGGCACACCAGTCCCGGGCCTGGGGCGAGCTGGACAAAGGATTGGGGGTGTAACCACCCCCCTTCCTGGTCCCACCCTTAGGGAGGGACCTAGCAGGTAGTCCGGCCCCTAGAATCCGCTTAAAGGTAGGAGCTGTGTCCTAAGACTTCAGACATCCTGGAATCAACTTGAAACTAAGAAGAAGATGGGAACTTCGACGCTCTGACGCACAGAGGACTGAAGCCAATCTCCCCTGTGGTCAGGGAGTGACCACCTTGCTAACGCAAGCACCATCCAGCGAATCAACGTCTGCTTTGCCGCCGCCTCCCGCCGGAGCCCGAGCCCAGAGACTGACAAGACCTGGACCTCCAGACCTCTCACCGCCCGATCCACAGTCCCTGAAAAGAGGAGACCCGTGGAGGCAACGAGACACGTGGAGCCAGCCATCTTGAAACGACCACGACAAGCTGCAAGTGCAACAACCGAGGCTCCCTCCAAGTTGTGCTTTGGGATCTGAGAAGCCCAACCCTCGAGCAGCATCTGCACCAAAGGTGAGCCCTCCAGCATCTCCACGATCTGCGTGGGGCCCTTCTGCATTTTGCCACTCGACGCGCCTAACTGGTTGCTGGCCCGCTGGCTAGTGGCCATCTTGGCGACGAACTTCAAGAAATACACCACTGGTCTGGTTGCTCCAGACTGGCCCTTGCTCCCCTCCAAAGGAGCAGTCCCTCTGACCTTGCTGGTCAGAACCATCAGCTTATTTCGTCTTCCACAACAATTGCTTTTGCCAAGGCTTGTTTGCTTCGACCAAGTCGCCGACACCGCCGACAGCGAGAGCCTGCGTGGGACAGCTCGTGAACCGACTTCTGGACGTCGTCGACCTTCAGGGACCACGTGGCTGCAGAGACAAGCTACACCTTTCTTCCTGTTTGCACCCGACATCGCCTGGTACCCACCTGGTGCCACGCTGGTCACTGGCTAGTGACTGTGAACACTGTCCCCTCTGCTTATAGGTCTTCTACAACTCCGATCCACCCTTGGATCCACCGCATCCCTTCCGGACCGACCGCCTGCAGCATCTTTGTCCACAGGCTCCATTGAACAGATAGAAGAAACCTGACGCACTTCGAGGCCTATGCACCCGCTTCCTGTGGGTGAGGTAAAGCTGGCACTCCGGTGCCCAAGTGTAGAGAATCATCTCTAATGTCTGTGTTTCCAATCTTGAGTTCATAGTCCATCCGGAAGATCCTTTTTGCAGTAACTTTGTAACTTTTACGCACCCATTGAAAACCTATGGGAGCACGCGTGTGACTATTTGCTCTGCACACGCACCCCGTGGACCTCCTGGTCACTAACTGAAGTTAGCTCCTTGTAGGCCCAGCGATTCTAGAGGTCCTAGGCCTTTTCCCTTTTCTGTTCGTGGTACTTTTACCACTATTTTAGTATATGGTTTGAGCGGCCACCAGGGCCTATCCATATAAAGTGCAACTTCTGTGTATTCTACTGTAATCTTGTTTGACGATTTGTGCTCCTGTGCTCATAAAGAGTCTAGGGGTTACTTTGAGAAATAAATACATATATATTTTGAATATATATCTGTGTGGTGTCCTTTCATTGGTATAAAAGGGGGTTGCATTTGGTAAAACAGCTGGCTTAACACGCTTCACGAGTTTAGCCTCAAAGACTGCTTAGCCTACGCTACCACTAGGGCAGCTAGTCCGAAAAGGTTGACTTACAACCACACCATAAGGGTTGCTTGGCATGGTACAAGGTGGTCACTTTAACTAGTGAACATCATATACCAGGCCAACTTCTCACACATGGGAAACACTGACACTTCTCTTTGAACAGGGTGCTCCATGTGCCCCTGATATAGACCTATACTTTCACCGCACCCAGGCACAGTTTGGTCACTTCTGGTTGCATCCAGTCCCATACTCTGCTGAGTCCATGTGGCTCCCTGCCCTCTGGGTACGGCTCTATTATTGTCTGCCAAACGGCCTTGAGCAGAAATTGACACAGTGGCCTGCACAGTGTAGGGGTGGGATAGGCTACAACGGCGCACACGACTGGATTGCCTTTATGTGCTGAGCATACCACTGGCCAAGAACCCTATGCTCCCTGCACTGAATGACGATGGTGTCTGCCATCGATTACATCGACTGCGGCTCCACACTTTTGGTGATCTTTACCTGGAGGGATAATTCCTCCTGTCACAATACATTTTGTATGACGGATCCCATACACTACTAGATGTCTTTCTGTGACATCAGCTCTGCGCTGCTCTCCGCACCTTACACAACACCTTTCCAAAGGTGCCTCCAACACTCCATGCATTAGATGCATTGATTACAAACCCATCTCATCATAAACTCATCACCTGTCTATATACAATGAAGCAGGAGAGAACCCCTGTGCGCGTTCTGGGAGCGCAATCTGCCTGGGAGGTGATATGGAACCTTCTTTAACTGTAGAACAGTGGCGCTATTGCTGTACGCTGTCCGATGCTTTTCCACCGAATTATAGGCTCAGACTAATACACGTTAACTTCCTGCATAGGATGTATTGTACACCCTCCCAGGATGGGGCTTTCTGAGGATGCATGATGTCTGAGATGTGCTGCACCTACAGCTACTTTTCTACACCTTGCCTGGGATTGACTTTATTTTGAACTGACGTCTACAATGCCATTGCATTGATCTTGGGCCATTGCACGCAGCGATACCTCGATACCCCTACTATGTGAAAGATGTTCTGCCCAGGCTCGACGACTGACCGCAGCGCCGCTCCTTCTGGTTGAGCACAGAGTGGCCATACATTGGGGCAGACTCCCCACTTCACAACTTGTGATGGCTGCATACTGCCAGGAGCAGCTTGGGGCCTAGTTGGAAGTTAATAACTCTACACTCAAGAACTAAACATATTTGGGCTCCCTTGGTCACCTATCTGCACATTCCTTTTTATGTCGCTGTGTGGAATTGTCTCATTTTCACAAGATTTCTGCAGCTCCTGCTATACTTTATCTGTTGTCTACCAGGATAAAAGGGTTGGTGCTTTAATGTTCTCCATGTTGTCAACTAAGTTACCTTTATTGTTTCTGATTCTGTCGTGCTGTAATCTTTTTGTAAGCTCTATTTAAACTCTCTCTCCCATACCCCCGGTTATTGTTATTCTATTTTGTCAAACCTATAAACAAAAAGAAAAAACACCGCGAAGGTGTCGGAGACCTAGAAAACTGTCTAACAAGACATTTGGAGGCGCGACTACCCTCATCTCAGCAAGAAAGTCCAGGGGCTCCTGTGACCGATGTCCGAGGAGAAAATGAGTTTCTAAGAACAGGACTTCTTGGCCGATGGGCAGTGCTTGTTGCTGGCCATACCTCACTCCTCCCCCTGTTCTTAGCCTTGACAGAAGGATTATGAGGTCGATGCCCATCTGATACAGCTGTAGCTGTGCCTTCTATGCGTGCACCCGGAAGTGAAAGGGACGCAGAATAAGGTTCCAGGATTAAGTAAGGAACATTGAAGAAAGAATGCAGCATGTGAGCGGGTAGGCCTAAAAACCTCTTGAAGACAAGCATCGACAAAGACAAGGGTTTTTTTTTGTTGCATATTTATATAGCGCGAACTCGAACCGAAGGTATTGGAGCGCTTTACATAGCACCGTATTTACATTACACATTCAGGCACGGGGAGCTTATGTGATTTTTAAGGGGTCTCACCTCTGGGATCTATTGGCTTTGCCAATGGTTTTTGGCTATGCTGTACAGCATCGGCGATACTGAGCTGCGTGGCTAGGGAGGGAAAGAAGCGCAGTGACCCATGCACGCGCCTACAAAACGATGCAGGCGTCTTTTTTTCCTTTTTTAATTACAACTCAGAGATGGATTGGTAAAAAGAAAGTAGTGCAAATGTTTTTTTTTTAAATCGGGTTAGGGGGAGGCTGGAGGGAAGCACCGGGAAAGGAGACAAGCCAACATGGGGGTGTTAAGGAAGCAACACGGATGGCGGGGGTAGCACCACCGAGGGTTGGGGGAAGCGCACAAGGGAAAACATAGGGACCGAAGGAGATGCACAGAGGTGAGCAAGGCAGACAAATATATGGACGGGACAGCAACATAAGCCTAAGGGGGGGGTGGGGGGGCGGCAGGTAAGGCGGGCACTCGGGCAGTGGGCCGGTATCCGAGTTGCAGCTGTGGGACGGTTTTGTTGGCCCAGCGTGGTGGCAGATTTGGGCTGTGTCTGTGCTGTTCAGCTGCCGCCAGCGGCCCAGTGGGGGCCTGAGCGGCCTTTCCGGAGGTAGACTGGCCTCTATTTCCTCCCTTTTCCCAACGGTGTCATTCCCGGTCGCTCGCAGGGCCTGCCCTTTATGAATGCAGATTGAGCAGGGGCAGGGGGTCGGAGCAGAAGTGACCCCACTTTTATTCAGAAGTGGGTCGCCATTGTGAACTAATCAGTAAACAGTACTGGCAACATTTGCATTTTTTTAAATCTTTAACGAAGTCAAAAAAACACATGCCTCTTTTACAGTACTCCACCCTCCTTCTATTTATAACACTTAAAACACCGAAGCAGTGTCTTGAAAAAAGACACACTCCGCATATGTGGGGCACCTTTTTGGGGTGCCCGGGCTAATTTTTGATCCTAATCCACCCCTGGGCGGGGGAGAGAAGCACACGAGCGAGAGAGAAACGTGGAGCATGTAGGGAGAAAAGCACACAGGAAAGAGAGCGCATCATGAGCTCGGGTTGGGGAGAGAAGCATACGGTTGAGAGCAGGGCACGAGTCGGGGTACCACGCGGGTGGACGGCGTCCCCCCACTTTTTCTACCGGGTGGACGCCGCCCCCGCTGGTCAAATGCTGGACATTCAATGAAGTTGTCACTTGCCCGCACGGCCGCCCCTAACTTTCTCAGCGGTTTCATAGGCAAGGAATGCATCAGCTGAGCAGCCGAACTAATTAGTAAAGCACTGCCCGGGGACCCAGAGGGTTGCAGTGCAATAAATGGACACAGCGGACAAAGGGAGAGGATGTGGTCCGTCGACTTTGGTGCAGGAAACCAGGGTTCGAGCCTCGGGGTCGCGTCCACATCCTGTGCAAATCACTTAATCTCCCCGTACCTGAATGTGTAATGTAAATAAGGTGCTCATGTAAAGCGCTCCAATACCTTCGGGTCGAGTTCGCCCTATATAAATATGCAAAAAAAAAAGCGTGATTCCAACATCGAACCACGTCCAGATGTAATATGATGTCATTCGGGCATCACACTTGAAGCAATATAAACAGCCTTTAAGATATACATATAGATAGTAGCTCAAACGCCCACATAATCGGTACAATGTGGGAAAAACGCAGGGGCGCTCTTCAGCAAAAATAACTGCAGGTTCACAGCCCATAAAATACACTATTTGAAACGCTGCAGTGTGCTGATGAACCCAGTCTGCAAATGCTGGTGAGTATAATTGGTGCAATCTAGGTGACATGATACACCGTCCAACGCTGACAAATTTTCGAGAAACACTTCCACACACCCAAACGTTTATAGAAGGTGAAGACGCTCCACTTGTCCAACAATGAGCTGGTGATAGACGTTGACTACCCTCTCAATAAGAAAGAAACATATCGAATCAGAAATGCACTTAATATTGTTGGACAAACGTGACTATAATCGGGGTTGTAATAATGGAACTCTTACGCACCAACGTGATTATTTGGTTAAAATTGTAAACGCTACAGGGTGAAAATCAGCAAGTGATGAGAGAGCCAGCAAAGCACTTGCGTGCCGCATTCTCTTTTTCAGTCACAGCGACACCCGTTGCCCTTCCACTGCGAGTTTGATACCAACCAGGGCCGGACTGGGAACCAAATTCGGCCCTGACAAAGTGGTCGGCCGGCCCCCAGGGGGTTAGGGGTGCGGCCGAGCTCTTTGCCAGGGCCGGTTTTCGGACGATTTTGTTACAGGGCCGATTTTGCAGCTATGCCGCAAAACGGCCCTGTAACAAAAACGCCCCCCTGGGGCCCACAACCGGCCCCCACCTGTGCGGCGCACAGGGGGGATTGCCCGGTGCCCGCTACGGCCAGTCCGGCCCTGATACCAACTGGCCGTTCTATGCGGCCTTGCCGGGGAGTCCTACTGTGCTGAGGCTTAACCTAAGACTACTTTGACATTTGCGGCTGGTTTTACATCTTATGCTATCATTATTCTGACCATTATCATCTTGTGCCCATTCCTTTAAAAAAAAAAAATACCCGTTTTGTAAAAGGATGGAAATGATGTGATGCTGCCGTATGCTATCCGAATGAGTTCATGCGGAAGTAACAGCTGTTATAAAATGCCATGGCGAAAAATCCAAAATAACATTCTGGTGTTCCCACTTAAGCAACAGGCATTCAGCTTCTTACATCTCCTAACCAGATTTATTTATTAGGCTATCGCCCAATTCCATCTCCTCCAAAACAGATTTAGCAATAATTGAGATTGGGAGATAGAGGATAATTCCCACTCGTAGGCGGTCCCTACTCAGAAGCACACTACCTAGTCATAGTATGTTCAAGGGTACAACGGGCTGTCACAAAACATGATTTAGAGTTGATAGAAGTCAAATGCTAATTTTGAAGTAGCTAAGCTGATCTTGTCTTCAAGCACCACACAGGCTATTGTAAACAGGCGCGCAACGCCCATTGGGCCCCCCCTGTGTCGGGCTCAAAGGTCGTCAGCACCGCCCCCCCCGTGTGTCGGGCTCAAAGGTCGTCAGCCCTCCCCCCCACTGTGTGTCGGGCTCCAAGGTCGTCAGCCCCCACCCCCGTGTGTCGGGCTCAAAGGTTGTCATCCTCCCCCCCCTGTGTGTCGGGCTCAAAGGTCGTCAGCCTTCCCCCCCCCAGTGTGTGTCAGCCCGGGCTGAGACAGCTTCCCCGCGCGCACACACAGCCGCACCCGAGTACTTCACAGGTCTTTAAAAGACCATTTGCTTGTGAATGAGGCTTTGTTGCGTTTTCACTCCTTAGAGCGCCTGCATCTTCACTCTGCTGATTGCTGGAAGAATTACCCCTCTCCCCCCCCCCCCCCCCCCCCTAATTTCACTCTAGTTGCGCCTCTGATTGTAAATGTACACCAGGCTGTCCAGAAAGTAACAAGCATTGGCATAGCCAATAGGTCTCGCTTTTGGGACCTTATAAGTATTTAGTCATGCAGCACAATATCCTTGGTGCAACAACGTCAACAGTTGCATGGCTAAACACTTATAAGGTCCCAAAGGCGAGACCTATTGGCTATGACAATGCTTGTTATTTTGTGTTCTTGGGGGAAACCAGGCTAGTGCCAGAAGGGTCAAGGGTGAGTGCCAGGGAGGTGAGGAGTGAATGCCAGGCGGGACAAGGCTGACTGTCAGGCCAGGGGGGTGAAGGGTGAGTGCCAGAGAGGTGAGGAGTGAGTGCCAGGGAGATGAGACATAAGAGTCAGGAGGGTCAAAGGTGAGTGCCAGGGAGGGGAAGGGTGAGTGCCAAGAAGGGGAAGTATGAGTGCAAGGGGTGAGGGGTAGCTGCCAGGCCAGGGAGGTGAAGGGCTAGTGCGATGGAGGTCAAGGTTGATTGCCAGGTCAGGGGGATGAAGGGTGAGTGCCAGGGAGATGAAGGTTGAGTGCCAGGGAGGTGAGACGTAAGAATCAGGAGGGTCAAGGGTGAGTGCCAGGGAGGGGAAGGGTGAGTGCAAGGGGCAAAGGGTAGCTGCCAGGTCAGGGGGTGAAGGGCTAGTGCCATGGAGGTGAAGGGTGAGTGCCAAGGGGGCGAGTAGTGAATGCCATGAGGGACATGGGTGAGTGGCTGGCAGGGGGAGAGGGAGGGATGGAGTGAGGGAGGGAGGGACAGAGACAGGAAAGGCGTTAGGGAGGGAAAGAGGAAGGGAGGGAAAGAGGAAGGGATGGAGAGAGTGAGGCAGGGAGGGAGAGAGAGAGGGAGGGAGAGAGGGAGGTAGGTGGGGAGATAGGGAGGAACAGAGAGAGGAAGGGAAGTAAAGAGAAAGGGAGGAGAGAGGGAAGAAGGGAGAGAGGAAAGGAGGGAGAGAGGGAGGGACGGAGAGAAGGAGGGACGTAAAAAGTCAGGGAGGGAGAGAGGGAGGTGCAGAAAGAGGGACTGATAGAGAGAGGGAAGAACGGAGAGAGGAAAGGAGGGAAGGAGGGAGAGAAGGAGGGAGGGACGGAGAGAGGGTGGGAGGGAGAGAGGTAGGGAGGGAGAGAGGGAGGGAGGGAGAGAGGGAGGGAGGTGGGGAGAGAGGGAGGAACGGAAAGAGGAAGGGAGAGAAAGAAGAGACAGAGGAAGGGAGGGAGGGAGGAAAGTAGGTAGAGGGAGGGAGAGAGGAAGGGAAAGAGAGGGAAGGAGGGAGAGAGGAAGGAAGAGGGGGAGAGAGGAAGAGAGAGAGGATGAGAGGGAGAGAGGATGAGAGGGAGAGAGGATGAGAGGGAGAGAGGAAGAGAGGAAGGGACGGAGAGAGTAGGACACTGTAATGGACACTGGGACGCAGACAAGAAATTCACAGATTCGTGTTTTTTATTACCACAGCGCTAACAAGTTTTCTCACTAGATACAGATGGGTAATGCAGAACTTGGAACCAGGTCGAGGAAGCATTGGAGGAGATATGGATGGAGAGCTTCAGGTTCTCTTCAAATCAGACGGCAAAACTCCAGGCAGTTGTCTTGGTCAATGGTCATGGATGATTGAACACGAAGCAGCACATTTTGATTCAGGGGCCAATGGGCACACAGGGGTAGAAGGTTGGTTTAAATCACTTAGTGATGGGGAAGAAGCCTGTTGAATTAGAAGAGGTTAACCAATGTCTTCTAGAAATTTGCCAATGCACTTGTTTTGTTTGCTCGAAAACATGTTTGTCAGCTGTGTTAAACACCAGTATGTGCTGGAAGGAAGACAATTTTATGCGACCTACCAGCTAGTAAGTAGCATGCTTTTAACGATCCTGGCTAATAGGCAGAGAACATCGCCATGGATTACAACGTTAACATAGGAGTAACTGAAAAAAGTGGCACCGCCTTAAAATGGGGTGGTTTAATTTACCATGATATGAGACTGCGAGGGGAAGAGCAAAATGTTTTGGTACATGCCCTTTTAAAATAAAAAAAAACATGAACCTGATATAGGTGTTCGAACAAAAAAAGAAACCCATGAATATGACCTACCCTGATAGCTGAGGCAAGTAAAGAAATTATTTTAAATGTAGGTTGTGGACATACTTGCGTGTTAAAGTGGGGTTGTGTAACTGTATGTCTGATTGTGTGTGCGTGAAAGTGATACTCAAACGTGTGATGCCACTTCCACTATCCCTGATATTTTGTTGACTTGACATCCATGCATTTTTGCCTGCAGTCTCACACTTTTTGTTGCAGTTACATGTGCTTGTGTGAATAAACAACGTTGCCATTATGTTATGTATTCACGTCCGCTGAGTAATAGGTTATTTATTACCATTGTTCAGTGTATAGAAGGGACTATGACTCATGAGTAGCAAAGCCTGAGGGGGTCAATCTGAATCAACATCCATCAACAGCGGGGATAATTACATCTCTATATATGGTTTATGTAAGCCAACTGAAAGCACAATCTCACTGCACGGGTGCCTTGTGTGAAACCGCGATGAAGCAGCATCCAGAAGTCTAGAAGGTACAGATCTGGTATGCTAAGTGATGGGTGGTTTGCCATCACGATATAGTAATAAATGCAGAAATTTGCGTTTTACAGGACCATATTTATTTTTACAGACATGGCATACATGAGATATACATAGAGATTGTTTAACCATTGAGTGCAGGTTGGAGGCACAAGTCATGGGGCGATGCACTGCGTGGGTCTTGATGTCCATACCCCCTTAACGGTGGTAATAAATGGTACATAATCACACTCTGCACAACTCCATGTGTGGTTTATGCCACTTGATTTTTTTCATCTGCAAATATTTAACCAAATCAAGCACGCAAGGGGCCATTTGTCAGCGAAAATAAAAAAAAGGCTTATTAAACCATATTTGGAGCAAGTGTAATAATGACAGATTCAGACATTTATCACGCAGCGACGGGACAGAGCACTGATTTAAAAAATAGGCATAACAAAGATTTTAAAAAAATAAATGCGTCTCACTCTCGCGTAGCCCGCTGACGCTGGGTAAACAAGTGAGAGGGGTGGGGGCAGTGCAGCCGAGAGCAGCAGCGATTAACTTGCGGAAGCAAGCGCACTAATTGGTAACACATGGCACCGCTCACTCCCGCAAGGAAATCGCCAAACGTGCACGCGTTGCCATTGAAGGCAATGCAACGCGTGCACCTTTTTAAGCGAAAAACCAAACCGCTGCGTAGGCAAGACCTAAAAATGCCTATTCCCCTTGATTACTTGGAGGACGCTTTATTGGTTCATCATGAGTTCACAAATGCCAAGCACTTTAGTTTAATAGGCACTTTACTGTGAAGACCTGGCTTGGCAGTTCGGGATGGACTGTTCCCATGAGGCACAGGGTCAAGACTGATTTGCATATAGCTGTGTCTGAACTGGTGTGGCAAAGTGAGCTAAAGAATGATGATGGATTCAACCCAGATCTGTGACTGGGGGTGAGTGTTTGAAAAGTTTCAGCACTCCGACCATCATCTCCTTGTGTTTGCTTTACTGTGAATGCCTGGGGAAGCTGCAAAACTTTCATTAACAGTAGACTGAATGAACCTTCACTTCTGTTGTTTAATTTGTACATGATGTAGGCAGACCTGAGGAGTATATAATGCACGTTCTTCTATAACCAATGACGCATTAAGGGGACAGGGAGTGCACCCACCACGGTTCTATGTAATGCTAATGTTCCATGGTTAAACATCCTGTGGCACTATAACATGTCCCATAATGTCTGCAAAAACAAATGTACATAGTATTAGGTTGAAACTGTACAGAGTGCACCTTGCATATTTTTTTATCATGGTCACAGTGTACTAAACTTGTCAGTATATTTAAATGTGGTGTTCTAGGTAGCGTAATACATTTTATAGTTTTGATGAGCACTATTATAGTTTCTGGCATGTAGTTTTCTTTGTTTTACAATGCGCAAACTCTGCTTTTGTTCATGGTGCCATGTTTTAGTATGCCTCGCTTATAGCACTTAATGACTTTACTAATGTAGTTGTACACCAAACTTCATCCACATTTGGGCTGTTAATTCCCCTATACACGGACCTTAAGTCACAGGCTTAAGCACTGAGCAGATTCAATTGTTAAATCTTGCAATACGTGCAAATGATAGATCTGCTGCACACGTGATGTAACTTCCTGTCGTGATGTCACTTCCTGTTGTGATGTCACTTCCTGGCATGATGTCACTTTCTGTCACACCACCTAATTTGGAGCGTCCCCCCACTTCTTTTTCCCCCCACCACCATTTACATACAATACACCCTGCCCTAGGGCCTACCTTAGGGGTGTCTGATATGTAGGGAAGGTTAAGGGACTGGCAAGTGGGTGCACTTGCCAAGTCGACATGGCAGTACTAGTCTGCACACAGGCTCTGCAATGGCAGGCCTGAAATACACTTTACAAGCTGCTTCTGTGGGTGGCACAATCAGTGCTGCAAGCCCACCAGCAGCATTTGACTTACAGGCCCTGGGCACACATGGTGCACTGTACTAGGGTCTGACAAGTAAATCAAATAATCCAATCATGGAGTCACTAATCAATTAATCAATTTAACATAGGGAGTACTTGCACTGTGGCACGGAATAGCAGTGACACAGTGCCCAAAGCAATCAGTAAAAAATGGAAGGGAGACTCACGGCAATGGTACCAGGTCTAACATGTGTGTTAATTTTATGGCGTGTTAGGATGAGGATGGTTTAATTATTCATTCCATAATCTTTCCCCCATCAGTCTGTCAAGAGCCCTTCTCCTCAATCTAGGCCGGGCTCATGAAGGGCAGTGACACGTTCACCCATGCTTGTGCCTGAAGTGATTTGCATGAAATATATGCATATGTATCAGTTCTATGAACTGAGAGCTGTGCCTGTTACAGGAATGACCCACATTACAAGATGAGAGGACGGAGACAGTTCATGCTTTCATACCCCACCTGGAATTACAGTTATCGTTAGGTACCTTAATTACGCGGTGTAATATTATAACGTTACCACACTATTGCAGGTTTTCCCATTCGGATTGTGGAACAGTTGCGAGAATAGTGTTTTTGCACCGAATTTCTCAGGTTTTCTCCTCATTACATGGACATTTCCCTGGGCAAATTCCACCTGCTTTTAACGAGTGAAATGTGTCTAGGGAAAACCTGGATAATGTGTTGTTTACCGCACATGTGCATGTGGCCTAACAGTCAGAGCTGTCGACTTTAGAGCTGGGGAACCAGGTTCGAGTATCGGGTCCGCTCAACATCTTGTGATTCTCGGCAAGTCACTTAGTCTCCCGTGCCTATCAGAAACTACTAATGTGCCCTTGTGTAATTTAACTGGTGCTCATGTAAAGCGCTCCAATAACTTCGGGTTGAGTTTGCGCTATATAAAACTGCAAAAGAATAGAAATTTACAGTACTGTGGGGTACACTAACTGCCAAATGTGGTATTATATGCTTTGTTCTATGGCATGGGAGTAATTGTAGAAAGCGTGTTTGTTTTCCATATATAATCCTACATGTTCTCACTTGCGAAATGTATCAAGAATAAATATTTGAGAGGAGGAGCCTAGCGCGCAACCAAGATGGCCGCGTAGGTGCGAGGCTCCCGAGGACCTCCGCAACCTCCTACGTCTATCCTGAATTCATCCTGCCTCGGTTGAGGGGACTGTGTTGGTGAGCCTGAGCTGAGGTGGTACCCGTTTTCCGTTCTCAAATCGGACCTCGGGTGCCGGAGTGAGCACCGATTGAAGTTTGCGGCCTTCTTCTCGCCGGACCCCGGATTTGCGTTGGGGCGTGACCCAATGGCAAAGTGAACAACAACGGCGGGCCGGGCCTGGCGAGTCGCGTACCCCGCACTTTCGCTTTCGCTTTCGCACCGGCTCTGCAAGTGAGATCGCGGAGCTTTTTGTGTTGGTGTGGCCTCGCTGGGGGACCCTGCCTGCCTGCCGGCTGTGACCCACCCCGCCGATCTAGGGTGGCCCCCCCGGAGCTCGTGGCCCTGATTGCCTGCCCTCTACGGCGTTGCTGGTGTGATTGTGGGACCAGCGGCGATGGCCACGAAACAAGATGGAGATCGGTCAAAGACCAAGTCGACCCGGCGTGGCACCGTCCATCAGGCCAACAGCATGGACCGCTATACCCTCCAGAGGGGATCTCCCGGCGGACCGCACAAGTCCCCTGATGGCCCTTCTGATGCCCCGGACTTGCCCACGGATCTGACTCTCCACGACGTCATGGGCGCCATTTCCGAGATGAAGGCCTCGGTGGGCCAGCGGTTCGACACCCTGGCACAGAAGATCGACGCGGTCCTTGTGGATGTTGGCCTGGTGAGGGCCGATCTTTCCAAGACCAACGACCGAGTTGATTCTTTGGCCCAAACCGCATCGGGCCTTACGACAGACGTGGCGGCACTACAAATGGAGGTGCGCCGGCTTAGTCAGGCGAGTGCACTTATGGATCGGCGCCTTGAGGATTCCGAGAGTCGGGCCCGGAGGAATAACATCCGCATCATCGGAGTACCCGAGGGACGGGAGGAAGCGGCGGCGGATCTATTTGTGGAGGACCTGATCGCTACCCATCTCCAGCCTCGGGGACTGAGTAAATTTTTTGCCGTGGAGAGGGCCCACAGAGTTCCCGGGGGAAGGCCGAAGGTCGGAGCCCCTCCGCGACCTCTCATTGCCCGGATTTTTAACTTTCGGGACAGAGACGCGATCCTGCAAGCCTCCAGACTACATGGGCCGGTTAAGCTGGAAAATATGGGGGTGAACTTTTACCCTGATTTCACCCAAGCGGTCCAGAAGCAGAGACTGAGCTTCCTGGGCGTCAAACGCCGACTTCGGGACCTGAACTTAAAATACGCCATGCTCTTCCCGGCCAAGCTGCGAGTGGAGGTGGATGGTCGCACGCACTTTTTTGATCGTCCCGAAGCGGCCGGGGACTGGCTGGACACTCTGTCTGGGGATCGTGATCGAGGTGGTGGGGGGGGGGGGCGGCGGGAGGAGACGGCCCACTGGATCGGGACTGAGGGGTCAATATTGGGCCTCACTCTGGACGAATACGATGCTACTTTCGACCAAGCGTCTGTCTTTGTACATTCCCCTCCCATGGAGGTTGTGTGGGGTCTAGAAGGGGTACTCTTTCCTCCTCTAGGGGGTCTAGCTAGTTTCATTCTATAGGGGCGACAGGCACACTGCAAGTTGGGGGGGCTGTCCGGGCTCATGCAGGGGTGCAGGGAGGGGGGAGTTTTGTTGGAGTGGGTGGGTTGGGGTGGGGTGTTGTTCGTTTACACCACAAGGCAAACGTATCATTGTGTTATCTCTACAGTGCTCTCTGGGGGACGAGTGATGACTTCTGTTTATGATGGGGGGTAGGGGACTGAGTTTGTTGTCCTGGAATGTTAATGGACTGGGGGACAGGATAAAACGAGGTGTGGTCCTGCAGTTCTTGAAGCGAATTTCGCCCGATATACTTTTTCTGCAGGAGACGCACCTCATTGGCAACTCCTTTTGCGCTATGAATCGACGGGGCTACCGCCTTGTGGCCCATTCGGGCTTCACGTCTGGTTCAAGGGGTGTGGGCATTATGGTTAAAAACTCGCTCCCGTTGGAGATTGATGAGGTGCGCCATGACGATAGGGGACGTTACACGGTTTTGGTGGGCAGAATGGAGGGCAGAGTGGTCGTTTTTGTGTCAGTATATGTCCTGCCGGGGCTGCAGACGACCACCTTTGCGGACCTGGGGCGCCTCCTCCTTGGCCTTCCGGAGGGGATTCTAGTGGTGGGGGGGGGTTTTAATGCTGTAGTTTCCGGAACTGTGGATCGTCACCCCCCTAGGGATCTCCCCCGGGCCCAAGCGTGGTTATCTGGCCTCTTGGATACCCTGGGGCTGGTGGATTGTTGGCGTTTAAAACATCCCACGCAGCTACAGTACACCTTCCATTCAGGGGCTCATGGTAGTCTCTCACGGCTAGATTATGTCCTGGTCCCAGCGGCTTATATGGGGAGGGTGGGAGAGGTGCGCCATTTGGCACGGGGTATCTCGGACCACTCCCCGCTCTTGTTGCACTTTGATATTTTGCCGAGGGGAGAGGGTAGGGTGGTCCCGATCCATCCCCGGTACCTGCGTGACCCCACCATTCGCGCAGAGCTGATTAAATCCCTTAAGCGCTATTTTGACGAGAATGTGGGGTCTGTGTCATCGGCGGTCTCACTGTGGGAGGCGTTCAAGACAGTACTCCGAGGAGAGGCCCTGTCCCTTATTTCCCACTCCCGGAGGCGCGAGCGGGAGGAGTTGACCCGGGTTGAAGCTGAGATAACCGAGTTGGAGGGTGATCTAGAATGTGGGGTGACGGATGACAAATTACATGTTCTCCAACTCAAGCAAGCGGCCTACAAGGCCCTCGTCACGGAGGCGGCCAGGGGCCTCAGTAGAGAGCAACAGGGGAGACTGTATGATGTGGGTGATAAGGCTGGTAAATTGATTGCGTGGCTGGACAAAAAAGAGAGAGCGAGTCGAGTTGTCCCGTTGATTGAGAAAACGAATGGTGTGTGTGTGTCACTGAACCGGAGGAAATTGTCTCCTGCTTCGCGGACTATTTCCGTGGGGTGTATTCCCCGGTGTCTTCCTGCTCTGAAGAGGATTCCCATGCCCTGCTCAGAGATATCGCGCTGCCTTCCCTTTCGGAGGAGGACAGAGTGTCGTTGGACGCCGCTCCAACCTCCGAAGAAATTGCCCTCGCCATACGCTCGGTCGCTTCCGGCAAGGCCATGGGTCCTAATGGTCTTCCCGTCGAGTTGTATAAACTGCGACCGGATACGCTGGCACCGCATCTCCGTGCTATGTTCCTTGCGGCCCACTCGGTGGGTTCCCTCCCGCTAGACCAGCGTCTGGCTACCATCGTGGTTATCCACAAGGAGGGGAGGCCACGGGACCGGGTCACATCCTATCGACCCATTTCGTTATTGAATGCGGAGCCCAAAATTCTCGCCAAGGTGTTGGCCAATCGGCTGGTCGGCGTAGTGTGTGACTTGGTCCACCAGGACCAGTCCGGCTTTATTCCCCATCGCAACACAGCGCTTAACCTGCGGCGTTTGCATGGGGTGCTCGCACGTGTCCCGTTCATACGGGAGCCGGCCATCTTGGCGTCCTTGGACGCCACTATGGCGTTTGACACACTTGAATGGCCATATATTTGGGCGACGCTCGCGAAATTTGGGTTTGGCCCAGGGTTTATCAGCTGGGTTAAATTGTTGTACTCTGGCCCACTGGCGCAGGTGGTTGTGAACGGTAGAGTGTCGGCTCCGTTTGAGTTGGGCAGGGGCACGCGGCAGGGCTGCCCGTTATCGCCGCTCCTTTTTGCGCTTGCCTTGGAGCCCCTGGCGGAGTGGCTGCGGTGGGAACCTTCTATTCGTGGTCTCCGCTGGACCCCCGAGTATGAGGACCGCGTATCTCTATACGCTGACGATATTCTCCTGTACCTGGCTTCCCCACGTAAATCACTGATAGTACTGGTTGATGTATTGCATTCATTTGGTCGTAACTCCGGCCTTGTCATCAACTGGGCTAAATCGTGCGTGTATGTTCTCTCTGGGGAGGCTCCTATCCTTCCGCGGGGCTGTCCTATCCAGATCGCCCCGCAGGGATTTAGGTACCTGGGTGTCTTCATTACCCTGGACGCGGAGGCCCGGTATTATCGGAACTTGCTTCCCCCCCTCCAGCGCCTGAAGGAGGATGTCGCGCGTTGGCGGCGTTTGCCGCTCTCGCCGCTCGGCCGGGCGGCATTGTTTAAGATGATGTCGCTGCCGCGTTTCCTGTACGCTCTGCAGAATACAATGGATCTCGTCCCGGCGCGCTACTTCCGCGAGGTGGAGAGTTTGCAACGCCGCCTGTTCTGGGACGGGAGACCGCGTATCGCCCTGGCGAAGCTGACGCTCCCGTGGTATGACGGGGGGATTGCCCTCCCGGATATTAAACGGTATTATTGGGCCTCCCAGCTGGCTGCGATTAATCACGGCCTATACGGGCCCGCCCTAAACCCGGCCTTTGAAATGGATAAGATGCTACTGCCGGGTGGTGACTATAATCGAGCGCTCTACTCCAGCTCGCTCGACGCACGTCTGACGGGCCCCACGCGTGTCATGGTACGAGTGTGGCACACGGCTAATGTAGCGATGGGGTGGAAGGATCGTTTGACCCGGGCGTCACCACAATACGCATCTGAGCAGTTGGGCTCCCTGTGGACCTCGAAGGGCTTCGAGAAGTGGGACATGATAGGCATCAGCAGGGTGGGGGATCTCTGGACGAGGGGGGGATTCAAAACGTTCGAGATGCTGCAGACGGAATTCCAGCTGCAGGACAGGGAGTACTTTCGGTATATGCAGATCCGTCATGCACTATGCTCCGCCTTCCCGGACGTCGCCTCCATCCCGGAGTACTCCCCTCTGGAGGATAGAGTGCTGGATGGACATGTACCGGAAAGCACGATCTCATTAATCTATAAAAAAACGGATTAATGACCGCTCGGGATTGCTGACTAATCTTCGTGAGGCTTGGGTTGCCGATGGATTGGAGCTGGACGACGAGGACTGGGTCTCTGCGGTGGCCTCCCCGAAAGAGGTGGCCATACCGGCCCGCCTTCGCTTCGTCCAGCTCAAGATACTCCATAGGGTCTACATAACGGGGCCAAGGCTATTGCGTATGGGCTATGCTGTGGACGGGTTGTGTAAGCGTGGGTGTGGTTCTTTGGGGACCTTTCTTCATATTTTGTGGGAATGCCCAGAGGTGGAGCGATTCTGGCGTGGTGTGCATGAGGTCCTGCGGGTGGTTACGCGTGTGTCGCTACTGCCCGAAGCGAGGAGATGCCTGTTGAACGTGTGGGAACCAACCGACTACTGGGCGCCACAGACGTGGTGGGTGACTCTGGGATATATGGTGGCCAAGCGCGATATTGCTCAACTGTGGGGTTCCCAGAGGTCCCCGACTGTTTCGGCCTGGAAGGAAAATATGGACTGGTGCATGTTTCGGGAAAAGGTGGTGTATGTAGCGAGAGGTAAGCCTGGGACATGGGTGAAAGTATGGGGCCCCTGTAACGCCTACCGCGGGGGAATCTGTGCCCCGCCGTTATTGCCCGATCCATCGCCTGCCCCGTCCCCTTAGCCGGTTTAGCTCTCCGGTACCGGGCACTGAGTCCACCCAGTCCCTGTCCTGACCTTCTCCCCCCGTGATACTCCTATGGATTGGTAGGGTCCCCCTTCTAGGGGAGCACATGCTGCTGTTTTCGATTGTGGGTTGCCTTGTGGTTTGATTTTTTGTTGTTATTTATGTTAAAAAGAAACCGTTATGTGGGGTCCGGATGGTGTGGCCATCAACGCTGCTAACTCCTGTACGTTTCCCTTTGCCGCAGCATGCGTTCTACTGTGTGTATCATATGCTCCTCTTGTTTGCTAGCGGCCGGCCTGAAGGTTGTAGGCCCATCTTTGTATATTCTTTGAACTTTGTAATAAACGGTTTCAAAAAAAAAAAAAAAAAAAAGAATAAATATTTGAAAAGCGCTGGTTTCGCCCGTATAGTTCGTACTCCGCATTGAGCTCAAAGTTTCATTACTCTGGAAGTTGATGAGAGGTCCATAGTGTTACATATGTTCATTGTTGTCACAAGCGTTTTCCTCCAAGCGCTCGTGACTATATCACTGTTTAGTGTTTACTTTTGGAATGAATGGTTGGCTCGTGGGTGAACGTTGTGTGTGTTGTTTATCAAACTGGAGACGCTTGAACGAAGAAGAAGCAATAAACTTTACTCAGCAACATCCTTCAAGGTCTACGATCCATTATTACTGAAGTGCTCCGGCCATCTATCTTCCCTACACATAGTGTCTTCAACACTACAATTAAATTGACAGCTTTGTGTCTCTAAATGATAAAAGTGCAGTTTTAGTGCCCTATACCAACAATAATGCAAAATAATTACTTGTTTTATGCAGCGTATTGCACCAGAGTTTTTGCCGTGCTGTAAATACCAGACTTTACTGTTCTCCACTTTTATTGTATTCAAATTGTCGGCCTGGTGAAAATGAAAGGCTAGTTGGGCCTGCCATAATTTGAGCTTGTAACTTCCAGTTTACCCCCAATGTCAATAATGAACACTTGACTTATTAAGCCATCAAGCCGCCTTGCACTTTTAGTACCAAAGAAAATAATTAGAAAATATGTGTTGTTGTGTATACATGTTGACATTACTGGCAGGCAGCTGACCGACCCACTTGTTCTCCAATCCATGCCTTGATCTTGAGCTATCCTATGAATAATTGCTACTAGTTCTCCTTTCTTATTTTTCTCTTTCTCATTTTCTCCGCCTCTACTTTGCCTCACTTCTCTTCTCTTTTCGCTGTCATATTAATTGCATTTGTTCCATTTCTAAGGCTCGCATTGATTTTTCATTTACTCTCTATTTCTGCCTCACATGTCTGTCCATCTCTTTCATTTCCCACCATGTCCATTTGACATTAACTATCAGGTGTTAATAATCCCTTGGTGTTTCACCTGGCACACTGTCTATAGGAGAACCACGGCTCTACTCCCTCTTAGAAGTGCGGCTAAATATAGTGCCTCTTATGTTTTTACTCAGACTTTAAAGGCTCACTTGCAAGGGGAGAACCCCAGAATGGTGCAGACCCCATGTGATGCACATGAAGGGTAATGGTAAAATGACTTATAATAGTGACCTGGAGTATTGAACCCTGCCTATCCAGAGCAACTTTTAAACGCCAAATAGAAATAGAAGAAAGCCTCATTGTTACAATATATCCGTGTTTTTTGAGTCCGCAGAACAGATCCAACAGCAGGCACTCTCTCCACGTAGTGAGTTTGTATATTTATACCTGCAGGTGGCAGACTGGATTAGTTTGACTTTCAGTAAATAGAGTAAACCTTTAATGAAGTAACTATATAATTCTATTAGGAGTTTAGATACCTTTTTTCTAACAAGCATTTGCAATGCAATAGGTCTCACATTTACGCAAGTTTGAGCTATTGGCATTGTAAATGACAATGCCTTTTATTTATGTTTTAAAAAGGAAAACAAAAATAAAAGGCATTGTCATTTCCAATGTCAATAGCTCAAACGTGCGTAAATGCGAGATCTATTGCACTGCAAATGCTTGTTTGGAAAGATAACTATATCCCTGCCAAGATTGGGGAGGGATCCCATTATGCTGAACATCTAAAAACAAATCAAGCAATAGAGGCGCTAGCACGTGCTGAAGTACTTTATATAGTTGGAGAAGAATTTTGTCCAGGCTGGCTGCTTTCCCTGAAACCAAAGAGCCTAGGGTTTCCATAACTTCTTTCAGAGTAATATCTTTCTCCAACCCCTGATACGCTACTCTATTGATTCCTCCTCATTGCTCCCACCTCTGCTCCTCCCCAACCACCATCTTAGAGCCAGAAGAATCTTCCTGGTCTAAATCTTTATAGATTCCCTCAAAAATGGGGAGAATAGCAGAGGGCTCTGTAGCATATTGGCCATCACTCTTTTTAATTTTAGTAATGTTATTCTTAATAAATTTGTATATTTTGCGAAGAGCCAGCATACTTCTCACTGTCTCCGCATATTCGTACACCTCACTTTTTATGCGCTTGAAATCCTTGGGCCTTTTTCTCCATGAAATACCTATTAATCTCAGCTTTTATACTTATCAGTTTCAGTGATAGCTCTTTTTGTTTGTCCTTCTCCTACCGCCCTTTAATAATCATCCTTATGTGTTCTGTCTCCATGTGAGCCAGATTTTCTATCAACTGATTAACCTCAGCCCGCTGCTTCCTGTCCACAACTAATAACCTCTCCCTTCAGTTTTGCTTTGAAAGCACCCCAAACTATTCTTCATGAGGCACTGTAGTGATTTATATTAACAAATTCTGTTACCCAGCCCCTTATATGTGCAATAAACTCATCTTTGGCCAAAAGCTTTCTGTCAAAGGTCCATCTATACTGTCTCCTGATCCTTCCCAGTACTGCAATTTCCAAAAGTAATGGATTGTGATCTGAGAATAATTTAGGACTTTTTTAATCTCAGCCTTGTTTAAAATATTAGTGGAAACCAAAACATAATCTAAGCACACATGCTTTTTATAAGGGTGGGAAAAATACATATACCCAGGATCGGGAGAGTTCTTAACCACCCAATCATCAATTACACCAAAGTTATCCCTAAAAGAAGTCAACACCCTATACACTTGAGGTTTCTGCCCACTATACTTTATGAGATCCAGTGCTGCCAGCTTCCAAATATATATTTAAATCCCCACATATGACCAGAAGGTCAAGCCAGGAAACTAATTCCAATTCTAAATCCTTTATTACTTTCAGGGACGTCCAGGTTAGACCCATAGATGATACCTATTGTCAATCATGTGGATAGGTTAATCACCGCCTAGCCACCCATGTATCCTCTACTGCTCATTTTACTGCTCCAAAATTGTTTTTAACATGAATAGCTACCCCTCTTATCATGGAGGTCTGAGTTGAGCATATAGCCAAGACATACCCTCTGATCTGCAGATTTTCCCTCGTACTCCATGGGATATGGATCTCTTGTTGGCAGATTATATCTGGATTGAAAGATCTTAATCTCTCATAGACCCTTGCTATTTTGGCATTATCATTTAGACATCCGACATTCACAGAGCATAACGTTGTTTTAGCCATCAATGTACAGAAGAACCAACAGACTGACCATTCACAACCTAAGTTTTTTCAATTGACTTTCATTTTTCCCTCTCTGTTTTTTGGCTTCTATCCCCCCGCTCCCTGGGAGCCCCCCCCTGGATGTCCCCCTAATTCCCCTCCCTCCCTCTGCCCCCGCATGTGAAAGCTGCCAGACCAACT
Organism: Triturus cristatus; assembly: GCF_964204655.1. Lineage (NCBI taxonomy): Eukaryota > Metazoa > Chordata > Amphibia > Caudata > Salamandridae > Triturus > Triturus cristatus. The sequence continues at coordinate 1,245,970,468 of NC_140590.1, read as the reverse complement.
AGGTCTGTAATGGATGAAGCAGCCTCTCTGACCAGCAAAACCCCCATGCAAACCTGAATAGAACCAAACTAGTAACCCCACCACCAAAAAGATGGAAACATCCAAAACTACTTTTACGGTGTGAGTATACCCTCATGGTTATATACCCCCCAGCAGCCAAATCCAATATTTTAGATACTAATCATTAAACTCTAAACCATATCATCGTATACTGGATAGGCCCACCATTACACCATAAGTTCAGACAGAAATGTCTGTGCTTTGATCTCGGATGTAAAAAATCGGGTTCGGTCCTCACAAATCACTTTCAGCCTAGCTGGGTTCATCAAGAAGGCCTGTGCCCCTCCCTCTTGGAACAGTTTAATCATTTGGCGTAAGCGCCATTATCTCTGGATGGTTACATGGCAGAAATCAGGTCGAACAAAAAATGTCGCCCACAGTATGCTTGGCTTCAGATCTGGCCTTCTCGAAGGTGCTTTGTCTCAAAAGATAATTCCCAAAATATACTAGAACTGCATGAGGTTTCATATCTGGTCCAACAGGTTGTTTTAAAAAGTGGGGGACCCGATGGGCTTGCTGTATCTCCTGGGCCCAATTCCAGCCTTCCAGGTCAGAGACTGCTTTAGTCAGTAGATCAACCACGTAGGCTTGCATGTCTGAACCATCCGTGCTTTCTGGAATTCCTAGAAATCGCAAGTTATTTAATCGCTGGCGATTCTCATAGTCCTCCAGCTTCCATTGAATGTCGACCAACTTAGACTCATGGGCATCTGCCTTACATCGTGCACCCGCAAGATCAGCCTCCAGGACTGCTGTTCTAGTCTCAAGGTCTGTTAGCCTCTCACCAATAGCGCTACATGCCTTGGCAATTTTCCTTACTGAGCCCTGCACCTTGCGTATTGGTGATTGGGTGCGGCAGCTATCCTGCCGGGTTCCCCCCCGATGCAATAGAATACATTGTAATATATTCAAACCAACAAAGTTGGCAATGTACCCCTTAGAGGACCTAGCACCTGATCGCCTATCCCTAAGTTATATATGTATGTAGTGGAATTTCTCCATCAATTGTGTGTGCACACTGTTAAAGCACGCACTGCCACGGTGCAATCCACAACAGGATTATGACAAACAGAATAAATCGCAAAGGTGCACCACTTAATAACCGAAAACAATGGACACAACACAAAACATCAAGTCCGCGTCCAAGGTATTTTTCAAATGATGTCTTCTTTTATTCACAAAAAGTATTTTTCTTTCATAAAAAGCCATACCGTCTTCGCTTGGCAGGAGGACGCTCTGGGTCGTTTTGCAGCCAAATTAAGGCTAAACTTGGAGATTGCCCTACTTTACTGTTTGCCTACCTTATCGTGGTGAGGCGCTTTTCTGAATGATATATACAGAGGATATTATACCTAGGACATTAACTTTGCCTAATAGGAAGTAACTATCTAGGCTCTACTAAAGCATAGCGGATATGTACTTTGTATAACCCTGCCTGTAACACATACCTACCGCGGCGACACCGATGTTGATTTCTGTTTAGGAGTATTCTCTTCATTTGCCTAAACGCCCTGAAGAAGTCAGTTACTGGACAAAACGCGTTGACATTGTAATATGTATCTAGGCTTGGGGAAGTATCCCCCTGAGGATTTTGGGCTGTATTCACAATAATCCCAACAAGCTGATTTGATGGTGAATAATCCCATTTAAGTTCCTTATCCTTGACTCTACTCGGCCAGCCTGACTTCCTACTGGCTGTATGCATGGTAGTAGCAGAATCTACCCCACTAGTACCTGGTAGGCTTTAATTTTCACTTAACTCAGAAATTGAACCTGAGCCATCTACCGACCAGGTATCATCTGAAAAGGGAAAGAAACAATCGTTTATCTTGGTATCTAGCTCGTCAAACTCCTTTGCTACTCCCTTAGCACGTACTGATACTGATGCTTGCAAAGATTTCCCTGATCTCCCAGGGAGGGTAATGGGGGTTTGTTGAGCGCCTTCCCACTTCTGCCCCTCATTCCCCCTTACCATAAGATCTTTTGGTCCCCATGTGGCACACTGACACCTATAGCCTTGTCAGAGGCTTCATCCCTTACTATCCCGTGTTTGCCCACCTCGCCATCTTTGAGTGTTGTGTGCAAAGGGGGTTTATCTGGCTCATTTGAGAGGGGGGATTGAGTGCTTGTGTCCCATTACCCAGCTGTATGCCTTAGGTAACGAGAATTACCTCATTGTCTTGCTGTGGAGGATCTCTGCTGGCCGCGTCTCTTGACACATTCTCTCCTGCAGCATTGGTCAATTAACCCATCCTGAGCGCCGGCTTGGATGCACATAGCAGCTCCACTACTGAGGAGCCGGGCAGGCATTGCTGGGGCACAGGCCCTGCACAACCCTTTCCTCTCCACACAGTATTCCGCCCGGGTTGCCGCCGTTGATAGTCGGCGTCCGGATTGCCACGGAGCAGCTTCTGCACCCATGCCTGCCCCCTCTGGAAGTTTTCTCACCCCATCCGCAGGGGGAGAACAAACGTGGTGATAGTGTTGGCAGCAGAGGAAGCCACATCAACCCTCCATCTGGTAGACCCAGCAGCGGTCTTCGGCCCCATCACAGCAGTCGTGGCAACACAGAGCAGCAGTCGGTATGTTTAAAAGCCTTGAGGAGATTTTCACAGGCAAGTAGCAGCTCACCCTGCCTTGCAGCTACTTTGCATCGGGTCATGCAGCGAGAAGGGTTTTGAGACACCAAGTTCTGAAGGGCTGAGAAAATTTCAATCAGCATTCTTCCTTGTCAATCGTCTGGATTACTTACTTAGGGATTTTTAGCTGGCCAGGGTGCTGTAAACAGTCGCCTCAGCTGACCGTCATCTTGCTTTTGCTAGTTGTTTTCTGTTAATTCTCCCACTTATCTGAGTTTCCTGCAACGATTGGGTACTACTTTGTGATAGAGCTAAGTCAATTTCAACTTCACTGCTCGTCAGCGTTGCCGCGATTAGACTGGCATCCTCTGTGACAGAAATGGGCTTGGGCCTGTGTTGGGGTGGGTCTGCTGATGCCAGGGCAATGCTCCAAGCTTGGTCCCCGGAGGCTGGTGTGACAGGCACAGGTTTTTGTTTCATTAAACAGGTCTGGGTTGACATACCAGTGGTGGTAACCTCCTTCTTCTTCTCACTGGCCACTTTCTTGTAGCCATCTTGAAGCTGTCAATTAGAAGTGCCACTTAGCTTCACGAGATGTCTAAAATGTGTGGTCACGTGTCACACTGTGCACAGGCATTCTGTCTCGCAATACTGTGGGTGATGTCTCTTGTCCACCTAAAAGCAAACAAGCAAGAAGAACATCACTGAAACGTAGCATGGTTGCAGTTCAATTAGTAGTGCAAACAAACAATATCATAACCTCACCACTAGTACAACCCTATCTGAAAATTGTCACTAAGCCTTACCACTGCTTCCTTTTAATCAGATTTTGTTTTAACCTTCTGCATTGTCTCTTAGCAGAACCGCATGGTTGGAGAAGGGTGAAAGACCTAGGGCCATGCACATTTGATAATTTCTCTACTCAGGACACCATGCACTTTACAATGTTTTGTGATCACTTTAGCAATATGCTTAGAAGGGTTCTAATACTTATCTGAAAGGGAAAAGGCTTTACTCAGGTCAGACCTGCACTGGTATATCTGCAGATGCTGAATGTGCCCTGGGAGACTTTTAATATTGCAAGCTTTTTATTGACCGCAGTTAGGCAAAGGAAAAAAAGGCACCGTATGTTAAGTATTCCGGTTGCTTCTGCCTGACTAAAATAATTTGTTTTAATATCTGTATTCCCTTCTGAGAAGTTTCACTAGACAATATGTAATCTGGATTGTTCGCCTTCTCCTGAAGTCTTACGGAGAAATTTTTATTCAACCATTTCTCTCCTTATCTTAACTAGCGGTAGCTTGCTTTATCTGCCTTTTTATGCTTTTGGCAATTAAATGTATTATGGTACCCAAGTTTATTTATGAAATCTTTAACCTTATTGTTGTGGTATATGTCGTACACTGTGTACTTTTATAGTTTTTATTAACCGAATAAAGTGGTTTTGACTGACTGACCGACATACCAGTGGTGGTAATCTCCTTCTTCTTCTCACTGGCTACTTTCTTGTAGCCATCTTGAAGCTGTCGGTTAGAAGTGCCACTTAGCTTCACAAGTTGAAGAGATGTCTAAGATGTGTGGTCACGCTTCACGTCGTGCACAGGCGTTCTGTTTTGCAGTACTCTGGGTGATGTCTCTTGTGCACCTAGAAGCAAACATGCAAGAAGAACATCACTGAAAAGTAGCATTGTTGCAGTTCAAATAGTAGTGCAAACAAACAATATTATTTAGTGTGGTTGCTGGTTACTTAAGTTATTATAAATAATTAGCAATACAGTGTATGCATTCGTAAAACCACACCAACATAACTTTCATGGTGTACACTCAGGAAGGATAAGAAAGAGCAACAATAACATACATATGTAACTGTTTGCTTTATGTGCATCAAGTGGGATGTGGCACTCATGGCGGTGCAGCTGACAAATAGCAATGGAATAATCTTTAAACAATGATTGCTGTTATGCACCATTAGCAGACATGGGGTTGATTAATTGATGCCAGATGTTATGGAAATGGTTATAAAAAATCTACAAGTTAAAATGAAAAAAAAGAACAATTATAAATATGTGAAATTATCTTCAAGCATATGATTTATTAAACTGCTATCTCATTGCTCAACAATCCATGCACGCAAATGGCAAAGGGCCACACTGGCTGGACGCACAAAATGGCTGCAAGCCAGTGCCACATGGTCATCAATAACAACAAAAGAGATGACATGCAGGCCTATGGCAAAAGCACGCTGCCATCCTACACAAAATGGCCACCAAACACTTAGTGAAACAGCAAGCAAGGAGGCATGGCCACAACATAATGATAGAATGACAACACATGCAGGCCTATGGCAAAAGCACACGGGATGCCTACGCAAAATGGCCACCAGCCACATGTTCACACCGAGAAGCGGTAGGCCTGGCCACAAACAAAGAACAGATGCAGGCCTTTGGCAAAAGCACACTCACTGCCTACATAAAATGGCCGCCAGCCACATGGCAACAAGAAACACGAGGCCTGGAAAACGAAGAACAAACGCAGGTCTATGGACACTGACTCTACAAAATAACCCCTGGCCATATGGCATGGGTAACAAAGGCAAATATTGGCCTATGGCAAACACACACACACACACTGGCCAGAGAAAGGTGGCATGGTAAGACAGAGAACACAGCATTGATTAATTCACCAAAATAATATCAGAATTTCAACATAAGAATGATCATTTTATATAACTAGATCAATGAAACTAATAATGACAAACTTCTTGAAAGTTTATGAGGCTTTATCTAAAGGCTTTATCTAAATAATTGTGAATTGCTCATTCAAGTACAGTACAGTTTGAATCATAGGTCATCACACAAAGAAACATTAGCAAATAAACATCTCTAGAACATCTCAAATGTCAGCGCAATGAGTGAGTGGATAGGAGTAGAGACAAAAGAATAAAAGACATTTGCAAAAATAATTTTATGCAAATTCAGAATATCATACTAACCAATCTTACGAGGTTCTAGAAATCTGAAAAGCTACCTTCTGGCCATGAGAGTAAGCTAGCCCCCTCAAGAAGAGTTAAGAAGCAAAGCCAAAGAGTCAGGATCAGCAGAACAACAGCCAACCCATAAAATTTAGGAAAACAGCAACACAGCTCTCTCCTCTTGTAAAGTAAGAATACACGCTCCTAACGCCAGCCACTTGCTACTACTAGTTATACTCTAAATTCACTAAAGGTCCAACCCTCATCGTGTTATCTCACATGGATTTATTAATTTTCATTGGTCAAAAGCAGGGGTTGTTCAGTGACACCACTCTCTAAGTGTCTAACTTTTTAAAATGTCCCTTTGTTTAACTTCGCACATTGTAATCAACTTCCAACATAGGAATCTCTAGTATCTGGCTTCCATGTTTTGCTCTTCTCTCCATCTCACTCATGTATCATTTTGTAGAACAAATGTCCTCATGCTCCGTTCGGCAAGGAAGCTTAATTTCCTTTTTATCAATTTCCTCTCTGCGTAACCTTGGCCATCATCGGGAACTCTCTGGCTGTGAGAAGTTGGCCTGGCATATGCTGGTCACTAGTTATAGTGGCCACTTTGCACCAGTCCAATTCGACTCTTATGGTAGATAGGTTTAAGACAACCTTTTAAAGAAAGCTATCCTAGTGGTAGCTGTGGAGAGCAGCCTTCAGGCTAAGTCTCAGAGGAATGTAAAGCAGCTTGTTTTACCTTATAATCTCTTGAATTACCAAATGAAAGGACACCACACAGGTATATATATCAAATATATATGTATTTATTACTAGACACACTCTACTAATCTCTTTATGAGATTAGAAACCAGGTACACATTCAAATGTCAATGTTTCACAATAAATTAAGCACAAATATGGCTGGAGCCCTAGGGGCGTACCAGACCATATACTAAGAAAGTGGTATAAGGATGTCGACTTGCAAAATAACAAGGCCTAGGGCCTGGGAAATCACTGGGGCTTCACTACTGCAGTGTTAGCAGGTAAGTAACAGGCCCACGGGAGACGCGTGCAGTGTGTGAACACAGCCGCGGGTTTCCTATTGGTTATAATGGTGCAAGTCGCGGTTAGATTTTTACAGTTCTAGGGTACTTCTAGGAAGACTACAAGCAAGCCACTTACAAGGTAAGTATTTCGAGAGCCAACACACACTTGGGCACCGGAGTGCACGAGTTACCTCACCCAGGGAAGCCGGGTGCATAGGTGTCTTTTGGTGTCGGGTCGCGTCGCTGTTTTCTATGGAGACCAAAGAAGACTTGCTGCTTGCGTCGTCTAAAGAAGTGTCTGGTGGATTCCGAAGGTGGATTCAAGATGGATGAGACCTGAAAATTGAGGGGACAGTGTTCAAAGTCACTTGCCAGTGACCGGTGGCCAGCAAGATGGATGACCACAGATGTCGCATCAATTCAGGTCGTCGATGGTGTTTTGACTCTTCGCTCACGAGGTCCAGGAGTAATTTACGATGACCAGCAGCTGGATTTGGAGTGTCCCACAACGTCTGCAGCTGATGGCGGTATCGGCAACCGGATTGGAGCCAACAAGCCTTGGCAAATACAAGGCTTGTGTAGACTGAAGAAAGTCGATGGTGCAGACCAGCAAGGTCTGATAGACTCACCCAGCGAAGGTAAGTGAGGGCAGGCCCGGAGCAACTAGAAGAGTCCTTTGAGTTGTTGAGGAAGTCTTCGGGGGACCCACAAGCCAACGGGCAAGTGATCACAAAGATGCTGCCACAGGAAATGCTTCACAGGAGCCCACGGTCACTCGGGATGGGGTAGGCTGCTGATTTGTAGTGCAAGACCTGCTGGGGGCTTGGGCCACAAATGGTCCAATGCACAAGTTCATAGAACGTTGTTTAGGGTTTGCACTTGACAATAGTGCACGGTCCCCGGGTATTGCTGTTCCTCGTCACTCGTGGGGTCCAGACTCCACAGCTTCGCTGGGGACTCAAAATGGCCATTGAGAAGTCAGGAAATCTGCTTCCAGGGTCGCAGGGACTTCGGACTCCAGCAGGAGCGGGAAAGTTTGCAACCGTTGATTAAGGGTTTTGGTGCCTGCCAAGCAGGGGAGTCACTCCTTGACTCCAAGGGAGATTCTTCTGTCTTCCAAAGGTAGTGGAACGTTGAAGGGCCAGGATTCTTCTTTGTAGAGCGTCGTCCAGGGTTATCTGATTTGTAAAAGCAATGCTTGCTATCTTATAGTGAAGATAGGGGCGGGACTAGCTCTATGACCACTCCTCTAGGAGGGTCAGGGGAGGGGGTGGTTACACCCACTTCCCTTTGTCCAGTTTCGCGCCAGAGGAGGGACAGGTAGCCCCTGAACCGGTTTGAGCTGGTATATGCACAGAGGAGCCTACTGCTCCCCCAGTGCAGGACTTCAAAGCACTCTAGGAGTGCACCCACCCAGCTCCAATACACTAAATCCTGTCTGGAAGGTGATGACACCTCCCTGTGACAGGATGCCTTTTGTTGGGCCTCCTCCACTGCGAGTTTCAGTCAGCAGCAGGAGGGCAGCCCAGTGTCTGTGCTGGTGGTATCCATTTTGTGATGCCAGGGCTCTATAGGATTTCTATCATTTTACATGTCGTCCCCTCTAGAAAGGTAGGATCATGCTCCCACATCATGGACTGATGTGGGGGTATGATTCCAAGTTGTTTGACACCAAACACGACATGTTTTGATGCAGTCATTCCAAAGTTAGCATTTTAGTGCACTTAAGAGTATATGGTTTAACCGCATCCACAAACAGCCATAGAGAATAGACTCTGGTAGCTGCAGAGGGGACCTGCTCAGGCAGAGGCACCCCCTCACATTGTAAACCAAGCACCCTGCCCTCAGGATTGATAGGGCCTGCAATAGGGGTGGCTGATAGGTTTATATGTGTGTGTATGGTGAGATATAGGAACCTATATCTCAGTGAGGAGTGCTAACACTACCTCACACAGGCTGCAGTAGCAGGCCTGTGGTGTCAGATTGAGTCTGCTTCCCAGGGGTGGCATAATACATGCTTCAGCCCCTGGTAGGCCTGTGAAGTACCAATGCCCTAGGTACCTAAGGTACCATTTACTAGGGGCTCATAAGGTACCACAGTATCCAATCACTAGTGCATCTAATATGCACACTCTGGTGCCGATTACGATCCTGGAAAAACCGGGTACGAACCGTCGGTCGGAGCGTTTTCTCCGTCCGACTCGTACCCGGTCGTAAAACTTTACAAACATGGAAGTACGATTGGCACGGAAACACCCTTTCCGTACGAATCGTACAAAACACCGTCTGACGAAAATATACATACGAATGTGATCCGGGAATGCCCCGACGTGACGTCGGGATGCTGTCAGGCAGCGTTTCACGACCCAGGAAGTACGATTCGTACCGACAGCAGTCCGGACGGCAATATTTTTACGGCACCCAAAAAGTGCTGGAAAAGCGAAGTACGCCGCAAAACGACCAGAATAGGGGGCCGGGTACGCGCCGTACCCCCCCTCCCAGCCCCCGTGAGTACGCGCCGTATCCCCCCCAGCCCCCGTGAGTACGCGTCGAACCCTCGTGTATGTACACTCCTGTACGTGTCGAACCCCCCGTGTATGTACACCCCTGTACATTCGAGTCGTACCCCCACCCGTGCATGTACGGTGCGTACCCCTAGCGCGTAGCGCTGGGGGTATGCACGGGGTCTGGGGGGGTACGGCGCGTACTCACGGGGGCTGGGGGGGGTACGGCGTGTACTCACGGGGGCTGGGGGGGTACGGCACATACTCACGGGGGCTGGGGGGGTATGGTGTGTACTCACGGGGGCTGGGGGGGTACGGCACGTACTCATGGGGGCTGGGGGGGTACGGCGCGTACTCACGGGGGCTGGGGGGGGTACGGCGCGTACTCACGGGGGCTGGGGGGGTACGGCGCGTACTCACGGGGGCTGGGGGGGGTTCGGCGCGTACTCACGGAGGCTGGGGGGGGTACGGCGCGTATGCGGGCACATGTCTCCATGGTTGCAATGGGAGTTCAGTGCGGACGGTGTTTTTTCCATACGGTTGTGACATCGGACGCACGGGATGGATCGTACTTGCGCGGTCGGACTTCACTTTTCACGTATGTGCGGTAAATCGTCCGGGGAGGTGTCGGACACATTTTCCGACCCGAGGACGTGTGGGGAATTATTCCCAATGCGACTCGTATGGGCTTTTTACCATGCGAATCGTGATTGCCAGTTTGTACGGCACTTGTACGATTCGTACGGTAAAAAGACCGGATACGAGTCGGACGGGCAATTTTTTTACCAGATCGTGATCGGCACCTAAGTCATTTAGAGAGAACAGAGAGACTGGGGCCCTGATTAGCAGGGACCCAGCCAGCCTATAGCCAGAAACCAGTGTATACATCAGAAAAAAAGTGGGGGCAGCATAAGTGCAGATCCTACTCTCCTACACCGGCCTTTTCTTTCTGCAGGGCAGTAAGTACACTTCTAGGGAAAACAATTACAAGTGTTATTTATCATTTTATAAAGCCCCACTATTAAATTAAACACTCTTTTAAATTGCTTTCATTCGCTTTCTTTTCTACAAGCTGCTTATTATTTTCTAATTGTTAGTGAAAAATAAACCCTCGACTTTTGCATGTGCATTTGCAGCCTACCCTAACACTCCCAGCGCAGCTCATTTAACCCCTTTTAGTTTTGCATGGTTTGTTTCACACCATTCAGTTAGTATTGCACACATTGAGGAGTTCAATCCGAGCAGGTTTTATTTTGCAAAAACCCTGCTCCATCCCCTCCAAGTAATCACCAGACCACAGAAGTAGGTTGGAGGTTTATTTCTTGAAAGATAATTTACCAGCAAACAGAGCTTAGCACCCCACAGCCAGCCTCTCAGTAACTGACTAGATCAGAATGCCTGCTCCATACAAAGGATGCAGAACGTAGGCTGCTGTTGATCAGGCGAAAAGCCAGGGATGAATACTTCACAGTCAAACAAATTTCAAATGGGCCCATATGCCCAATCGAGTTTCCTGGCTGCTTACGCTGGGGGTCAAGTTTTGTAATTCCACTTGAGCATCTGATTAGTTAATTTACTGTGACCTCAAAATCATTTAAGGAAATTATTTCATTACCTAACTAATTTTCACAGATCAACACTCTTTCCTCTGGTCGATGGACCATTAGTTGCATAGTTGATGGTGATATTAACAATTAACTAACTAGTTTACAGGTCTCAGTGAAATAACCACAGATTCTGGTTAAGATTCAATGAATTTTATCTAAAATCTCAGTCATGAACGTTCATTAGTACAAATTCACAGTATAAACTCCATCACTTTCATGGGAGAGAAAATTCAATAAAAAATACACATTCAAATTCACAGACTTATTCAACAAATCAATGCATCAAGAGTGGATAGATGAAGAGACAAAAGGCATAACAAATCATACATTTGCAACGGATATGCAAATTTCAAGACAGAATAATAGTTATCCAATATTGATAATGAAAAACCAACCCTCTGGCCAAAGGGCTGGTGGAGGTCCCCTGATTAAGAATCCGGTGACAAAGACTTTAGGACAGGATTAGGACAGGGCAATACTCAGGTTATTATTCAGTGGTGAATCTTCCCAGTCTGTTCTCTCCTTTCCTCATCAGCAGCAGCTCTCGCCTCTCTCGAATCTCACTCTCTCTCTTCGATGTCTATGAACGTCTCTCTTTCTCTTAAGTTACCCTAGTTATATTCTTCATTTCTGCATGTCACACCCTCAAAAGTTGCAAAAAAAGGGAATACAGACTTTGATTGGGCAGGGGCAGGTGAGTTGTCTTCACCTCATGCTGACATATTTATTTTTAATAATTCTCTTTTGTTTGACAAAACCTTCCCCTTTAGCTCATTCACAACTTAATTTTATTTAATTCCCATATATCTAATGTTGCAAATCAAATAACATTTCTCAATACAGTTCCACAATCGAGAATAATTTTCACACGACTCTTGTCCTTGAACCTTGAAAGCCGTTCAGCCACACGGTCAACAGGTCACATCATGACTTCATTGCGCATGCGTAGCTTGCCTCCATCTCGCCGCCATCTTTCTTTCACTGCGCGTAATTGTAGGCCCAAACGTACACTGTTAATAAAGGAATCATAAACAGATATTAATTTCTCAAATACATGATTCTCTCTCTTCACCACCCACTTCTACTCTATCCCATGTAATTATCTCTTTCTTTAGACAAAAGCATTAACAGCAATAGCTCTTTTTAAATTCGGGCAAGCATATGCCGGGCATACGGTGCCTCAAGACTTCATGTTAATAGGACTTGTGCTTGAGAGTTTTCCCTCTCAACACAAGTTAGTCACGTTACTATTTACGCAATCCTAGTTCGCACATGCGCGAAAGCGTTTTCCAGTTTAAAGCGGGTTTTAGTCACGTTGCATTTTATTCTTTGTTATTTAAGCATGAGTAAAGCTTACTTCCTATATGTAAATGTTGTGTGCATATTAATTTTGTTTTCTTTACTATTTCTAACAATTAGTACTATTGATGAGGGATTTCTCCGAGCAAGTTTCATTTTCTTGAATCCTTGCCCCATCAATCCCACCTCTGATGGCATTTTAGAGCCATCATAAAATACCCATCATTACCAAGTGTCAACTTTATTATTTTATCTTGGTATCTATGTTACTTTTTATACATTCTTTATTTTTCTCTTTCTTATGCAGCTCCTTCATTTTGTCGTATACATTTTCTTTCATTTCTTCCAACTCAATTTATTCCTTTTTTCTCTTTCTTCCCATCCTTTTATTCTTTATTTCAATCATTGATCTTGTTCTCAATTTCCCCTTGCAATACTTATGAATCATTTCTATCATAAAAATTACCACTGCTATTGATATTACTGGTATTAGTATTTTGCCAAATATACTATTCCCAAAAGTTGAAAACCAGCTACCAATTGTGGAAATACTTTTACTGAGTCTTTCCCAAACACCGTCAACCTTCAGTTGGGTCAAATCTTTATGAATCTTCGTGATATTCTTGATATATCCCTCAATGCCTTTAATTTCATCTGGGATATATGTACAGCAATGATGATCTTTCAACATGCCACAGACTCCACCTTCTTTTGCTAATAAATTATCATGGGCAAGTCTATTTTGCAAAACCATAGATCTAATTGCAACCATTTCAGTATTGATCATTAAGAACCCTCCAGCAGTATCTGTTGATAGAAGATCAACTACTGTGGACAAATGACGCATTTTATGTGAGTTCAATATGACTCCAACTGATGGTATCAGTGCACCAAATATGTCACCTACTATTTCTGAAAAACTTGCTCTTCTACTTCTTTTTAGTCCTTTACTTATTACATTCATTTCATTGTTCTTAATTATGTGATATACCTTTGGAAATACTATGCTGAAATAACAGCTACCATACCATCGTGCAGGCAACCTATAATAGGCATTTTTACCGCACACATAATACATTCCTGGGAAAACAGTATCAGTTCCACCTTTTAGTCCCCATCCCCACATTATTAAGAAGGTATGTTCACATTTACTAGTACCAATAAAAATACTATTATACTCAGTTTTAAGTCTATGTAGACAGAATTTCCCCAATTTTGACAAATCTAGGGACATTGCAGCATGACTCTCGCCTTTCTTTTAGTCCCCCTCCTGAGTAGCCCATGGCGGTACATGTGACTTATGCTCAACAGCTTTTCTTTGGAAATCCTGCCTTCTTTCTTCTTCTAAATTTAAACAATCTTTCTCTTCATCCCACAAAAGACATGTTAGGTTATTTCTATGAGCATATGTTATATCTATAGGGTTTGTTGTTAGAAAAAATTCACCCATAAACTCTGAATTTTACTACTAAGCATGGAATTCATGGTTCTTCAAATAGGAATTTCTGAAAAGACCAAATCCATATTTGAGTAATAATATTGCAACTTGCCTGTAACATAGAACAAACTAGACACAACACTACAATACACACCATAGGTTAATGGAAAATGGTGATATGTCACCCCTTCTAAGACCGGAGTAGGTAGTTTCATGCAAACATAACAGTCACTCACATCCATTGTATCAAAATATTGATAAAGAGGTTTAGGAATTACATTTATTAACAAATCACTATTTGATTTGTCATGTTGATATACGATTTTATCCATTGGCTGTAAATCTGTAGTAGTAGTTTTCTTAGTAAGTGCATCCATTCTTTCCCTAGAATTTGTGTTATTTCGATTGTTAGTTACCATTAGAACAGATACTATAATAGTTAACAATAACCACATCAATGATAGTGTCTAAAAAAAAATTAAAATATCTAATAGTATGTTATCTAAAAAAAAATGTTAATTCTTTGTGTGATCCCACACGTCAAAAGCTTTCTGTATTTGAGGCCCCTTTTTTCTTTGTTTCTTTTCTTCTTTTCATTTGATAATTTCCACCCTTTGCACAAAGCGTTTTCTTTAAGGTGGTCTCAATTCCCTTTAATCAGATCCTTCAATAAGGTCACTTTTAGGTTCTTTGTTCAGATCAAGATTCTCAAAATCTTCAATGATAACGTACGTGCATTCAGGAGCCTTATGTTTTCTGCTTGGAACTTTCAATATTTTCGATCTCCTTAATGATTTTCTCTTTGTTTGTTCTTGTTCAACCTGACTTGATACTTCATTTACTTGTTCTAGTTCTTTCCCTGTTTTCCTTCTTAGAAAGTATCTCAGTCTTTTTACTCCACTTGGCCAGTGATCACCTTTTCTAACCCTTTTTATTTGTACTGTCTTTTCACCTTCTTCACCTATTTCAAGTGTCCTTTTGTTATCTCTTTCTTTTAGTTGGACCTGTTCTGAATTCTCTGCTTCTTCTCCTTTTGCGGTTTGTATTTGTTCTGGACCCTCCTATCTTTCTCTTTCTTCTTCTGACTGAGCTTCATCTGGATTTTCTGTAATAGGTTCTTCTGTTGACTGAATTTGTTTTGTACTGGTCAGTCTTGCCTTCTCTTCCTTTTGTTGAGCTCAATCTGGTTTCTCAGTTTCACTTTGTTCTGGTCTTTCAGCCTCTTGCCCTTCCCCGATCTCTACAGCAGTCTCCTGAGACCCAGTAACTGGTGCCCACCCTACTTGACTTATACTTGGTTGCTCATCATCGATGCGTTCTTCAGAGTCTGTTTCTCTGATTTCTTCGACTTCACAACTTTCAGCTTCTGGTTCCTCTCTTTGTTCTACCAGTTTCTGCTCTTGTCCTTCAGTTGGACTTGGGACTCTTTGCGTATGGCTGGCAAGGATCAAATTTGGCAAGCCAGCACACTTTACAGCTGTTGTTGTGACCAATATAATTTGATGAGGTCCTTTCCACCTGGGTTCTAAGCACGATTTCCTTGTGTGCTTCTTTACCACGACCCAGTCTCCTGGACACAATTCATGAGCTTGATTCGGCTGTGCTGTGGTTGCATCTTCTCCAACCTGGTGAGACACAGAACATACCAGATCAGCTATTCCTTTACAATAGTCCAACAACAGATCATCAGTTATATTCATTCATTTGTTTCCAGGTACAAATGCTTGTCTCATTGCTCTTCCCATGAGGATCTCATGTGGACTTAATCCTGTTCTTCGGTCAGGGATGCTTCTAAGGCTCATCAATACAAGGGGCAAAGCATCACGCCATTTCAGTGCAGTGGATGCACACATTTTCCCTAACCAAGATTTTATTGTGCCATTGAGCTGCTCTACCACTCCGGAGGCTTCTAGGCGATAAGCACAATGTAATTTCTGCTCAATTTTGAAAGCTGTACAAATTAATTTGATTATCTCATTATTAAAATGAGGTCCTCTATCTGATTCCAAAGTGACTGGAAGCCCGAATCTGGGAATGAGCTCGCTCAACAATATTTTGGCAACTGTGAGACTATCATTCCTTCTTGTAGAATAGGCTTCTACCCATTGAGAAAACAGACACACAATGACAAGGGCATACTTCAAACCGTTACACGGTGGCAACTCAATGAAGTCAAGTTGCAGTTTTGTAAATGGTCCATATCCTTTTCCAATTTTTCCCCAACTTACAACTGTGTTTCTACCTGGATTTTTCTGTTGGCAGGTCAAACATATCTGGCAGAGACTCTCTGCAACTACCCTAAACTTGGGATTCAACCATGTCTGTCTGAAATGTCTAATCATTGCATCCCTCCCAATGTGTGTAGCTCCATGATATACCCTAGCCATTTGTGATAACAGACTATCTGGCATTATTGGTCTACCATTGTCATGACGCCATTAACTTGCGCTCACATTGAGATGGGGAAAACACTTTGCCACCCAGAGAAGTTGTCCCCAATTAAATATCCACGTTGGATTAAACTGGGCTCTACTTGGAAAACAACTCTTAAGTCCATTTTACTTGGACTAAGAGTTTCCACTTCCTCACATCCAGGCCAATGTCCCATTTCAATGGAGAGTTCTCGGTCTAGTTGTTTTTCGACTCAAGACTCTCTCTGTGCTAATGCGCCTGCGCGAGCTTCGCGCGGCGCACTTCAACCTGTGAAGAAACCTGAACGGACGTTTCTCTACAGCGCGCAGTGACCTGACTAACTAGCGCGTTTTTTTGAAGTTCCGCCGAGGCTATTTTTGAGGAAAATACTGGAGATATTTGTTGAGCTTAGCTTGAGCATTTCTTTATGTGCCTTTTACGTTTAAATTGCAGCGCAATTTCAGTCAGCAAACCTTCCAGTGTGTCAAGTGAAGTACTTGTAAAAGAGAAGAGTCTTCTGTGAAGAGAAGCCTTCACACTCACAGAAGTAAGCGTGTTTATTTCTATCATATTTCGCAAGTCTATTCTTTGGCAATTAATGCAACGAAGAACTACAAGCAGCGTTATTTCTTAACACTATATGAAGGCATTTGAACTGTTTTTCCTGACATAACTTTTCAAGTACAACTAAAGAAAAGACATCACTAGGAGTGTACTGTAACGGAGTTGTTCTCTCCTGCAATGCTTCAGAACTAGTAAATAGTTAAAAGAACGGACAGCAACGAACTTTCAATTTCCCTCAAAAGATCCTAACCAACTGATCAAATAAATCGAATAACTGAACACTAAGAGAGGGGCTAGATCTCTGGCTTTAAGAGGTAAAGAGTAGTTAAATAGTAAAAGTATACTACGCAGAGCTTTGATAGGGAAAAAGCTAATAATTGTTATTTATTTCAGGAACCTCACTAGAACTGAATTTCAGAAGAAGAAACAGAAACCAGAGGCAGTCTCTCTTGTTTGTCCTCCACTTCCCCTTCCCCTTTCCCCCTGGCTGAATTCGGAGGCAGTTGTTCACACCTGTCACTGACTTTGGTGAGAGGGTTTTGGGACCTATCATCTGTTCCTGGGGAGATCGCTACACGGATCTGACAGATTGAAGTGCCTAAAACCTCTTTATTGAGGATATAGATCTCCCCCTGAGCAGAATGACTGAAGGCTTTGATTTAAAAACCCTAGCTTCCATTTTAGAGGGAATGCAGAAGCAATTAAATTGTGCCTTAGAAGATAATAAGTCCTTGAGGGAGGAAGTTAGAAGGTCAAGTCAAGAAACCATCCAGACTAGGCAGAAGTTAGATGAGCTGGTAGCAGGAGGTCCAAGTTTTAAGAGTACGCAAGGTATGCCTGGTAGTCTGTCTCCTTCTGATATCTCCACTCAAGTTATCCATGCAGTCTCGCCCATTATTCCTTTGGCCCCTCCTGAGAGATTTGGTGGAGACCCTCAGAAGGCGCAAATATTTTTGACACAGTGTTCATTGCATTTTCTGTGCAGGCCAGTCATTTTTGCCGAAGATCAATCAAAGGTGGCTTTCATACTGTCGTATTTGAATGGTGATGCAGCAGCATGGTCAATGTCATTAGTTACGCAAAATGATCCAATGTTGTACAAATTTGATGATTTCAAGTTAGAATTCTTATGAATTTTTGATCGACGTTCAGCTTCGCAAGCAACTGACAATGAGTTGTTGGAGCTCAAGAAAGGTAATCGGGATTTGGTGGCATATCTTGCCCACTTTAACAAATTAATTGTGGAAACTAAGTGGCCAGAAGCCAAGAGAGACGCAATTTTTTATAGGGGTTTAAAAGACGAATTTAAAGATGCCTTGGCACAAATCCCGAAGAGACCCACTGAAGTCTCTGAGTTGATAGACTTGGTATTGCAAATTGATCATAGCGTCGAAGTGAAAAAAGAAGAGATTTTCATCCGCTCCCTCCTCGGTTTGATCGCATGAAGGTAGAAGGCCACAAGACAACAGAAAGTTCATCTTCAGACGAGCCGATGCAGATTGGATCAATAAGAGGTTCGTTGTCTAAAGAAGAAAAGGAAAGGCGCAGAACTGGTCATCGGTGTTTGTACTGTGGGCTCTCATGTAATTTTGTTAAAGATTGCCCAAAAAAGCCAAAATCTGTTCAGCAGGGAAAAGAGAGGCTTCACCTGTAGAAGGAGCTGCACAGGTGGAAGCAGTCTTAAAGTCAGTTCCATGTTCTCAGCAAGAGGTTAATACTCTCCAATCTTCTGCACCTCACTTGGTGGTCTCCTTTACTGCAAAATTTCGTGATCAAGTAATCAGTGAAGTCTCAGTAATGATTGACTCAGGGGCAACTGGGAACTTTTGCGACATCAAATATGCTAAGCGCATTGGAATCAGGTTTGTGGCCAAGCAAGTAATGGAATCAGTGAGAGCTGTGGATGGTACACATCTATCCTCTGGGCCAATTACTCATGAAACTGAATTGATTCAATTAACAGGTTTGCAAGGTCATTCTGAAAAACTAGCCTTCAATTTGATTGATGCTCCACAGTTTCAGTTAATCCTAGGTCTTCCTTGGTTAAAAGAGCACAATTCGCGTATTGACTGGGAGAAGAGAACAATAACTATGGATTCAGTCTTTTGCAAGGAGAATTGCTTTTGTGAGCATTTGATATTGTCTGAGGAGTCTCCAGCTAAAGAATTAGCTAGTCAACCTGCTTTGATATGTTCTTTGGAAACAAAGGAGATTCCAATGGAATACAAGGATTTGTCTACGGTATTTGACAAGAAAGAGGCAGAAAAGCTTCCCCCTCATCGTCCATACGATTGGAAGATTGACATCGAACCAGGAGCGATTTTGCCATGCAGTCGAATATATGCATTGACCGAAACGGAAAACAAATATCTTAAAACTTACTTGGACTCATACTTAGCCAATGGTTTCATACGCCCCTCCAAGTCTCCAGTCTCGTCACCCTTATTTTTCATTCCTAAGAAGGATGGTGACTTGAGAACTTGTATCGACTATAGAGCACTGAATCAAGTTACAATTAAGAATCGATATCCACTCCCTCTGATTTCAGTCCTCTTGGACCAAGTAAAGAATGCAAAGGTCTACACCAAACTGGATCTGCGTGGGGCTTACCATTTAATTCGAATCGCCCCAAGAGATGAATGGAAGACCACATTTAGAACCCGTTATGGATTATTTGAGTATCAGGTGATGCCTTACGGGTTATGTAATGCTCCTGCAGCGTTCCAACATTTTGTAAATAATATCCTCAGAGAATTCCTAGACAGAATCGCCGTAGTCTACATAGACGACATTTTAATCTTTTCTGACAGCATGGAAGAACACGTAGCTCACGTTAGGTCAATTTTAACCAGGTTATTGGAGAACCATCTTTATATGAAATTGGAGAAGTGTGCTTTTCATGTAGAAAAGGTGGAATTCCTTGGATTTGTGTTGTCTCAAGAAGGGGTCACCATGGATATTTCAAAGGTCAAGGCAGTTCAAGAATGGCCTTCACCCAAGAGTGTGAAAGAGGTCCAAAGTTTCATAGGATTTTCAAATTTTTACAGAAGGTTCATTTTGGATTTTACCTACAAGGTCAGTCCAATCACACGTTTGTTAAGAAAAGGAGTCAAGTTCGTCTGGAACAATGAAGCTGAAGAAGCCTTTCAATTTCTGAAGAAATCTATCACTCAAGCTCCTATTTTATTGCATCCCAGAATTGATGAACCATTTTTTGTAGAAGCTAACGCCTCAGATGTAGCCATTGGAGAAATTCTATCACAACGTCACAAGAATACTGGTCAGCTACACCCAGTGGCATATTATTCCAGAATACAAACGCCTCCAGAATGCAATTACTCAATCTCTGACAAGGAATTGTTAGCAGTGAAGAGTGCCTTTTTGGAATGGAGACATTATCTGTTGGGTGCCTTGCATAAAGTAACTGTCTATACTGACCATCGAAACCTTCAATTTCTAAAATCAGCTCGAACATTGACAGCTCAACAGTTACGTTGGTCTTTGTTTTTTGCTGATTATAATTTTGTAATCACATTCCGGCCTGGCACAAGTAATGTAAAAGCAGATGCGCTTTCAAGAATCAATTCAGATCATTTGGAAACTAATCCAAAAGAACAGGCCATTATTCCAGAAGAGAAAATCATTTTGGCCACCCTCACTACAGACTTTTCGACTGGAATTCAAAAGGCA
The DNA here is from genome assembly GCF_964204655.1 of Triturus cristatus. NCBI lineage: Eukaryota > Metazoa > Chordata > Amphibia > Caudata > Salamandridae > Triturus > Triturus cristatus. Next base: position 1,245,950,307 of record NC_140590.1, on the reverse strand, counting down.
ATGTCTCCAGAAGAAATTTGTCATTGGGCAGGAGAACAATCTGAGAGAGAAATCAGGAATGGTCTTCCATATCGCAAGAATGGCTTATATCTCCCAACTAAAGAACTACAAGATAAGGCTCTAAAGTTATGTCATGATGATGTACTTGCAGGTCACAAAGGGTTGTAAAAAACCATGGAATTGGTGGAAAGAAATTTTTGGTGGCCCAAAATGAAATCGCAAATACGGCAGTATGTTACCACCTGCGAGAGATGTTTAAAAGGAAAATCTGATCAAAGAGCTCCTCAAGGGTTATTGATGCCTATGCCTACCCAACCACACCCTTGGCACACGGTATCTATGGATCTGATTGTTGACCTTCCTCTTATTCAAGGTTTTAACACCATTTTGGTAATGGTAGATACATTTCAAAAATGGCCCATTTTGTTCCATTAAAGAGTATTCCTCAGGCCTCACAATTAGCACACTTGTTAACACAGCATGTTGTTAGACTGCATGGAATTCCCAAAATACTAGTCACTGATAGAGGTTCACAATTTGTTTCCCATTTTTGGAAAGCCTTCACCAAAAGATTAGGAATTGACGCTCGTTACTCCACCAGTTTTCATCCTGAAACTGATGGACAGACGGAAAGAGTCAATCAGGATCTAGAACAATACCTTAGGCTTTATTTAATGAATCAAAAGTCCGAATGGTCAGATTTAGTGTGGTCAGCAGAGTTTGCTTATAACAATGCCAAGCATTCCTCTACTGGTTTCTCACCTTTCTATTTAAACTATGGGCGACATCCAAGTTTGATACTTGAAAAAGAAGAGGGTCCAGTTCCAGCAGTAGAAGATTTTGTAAAAACGGTTCAAAATTCCTTAATCCAAGCCTCAGAAAATATTGAAAAGGCCAAAAGTTGTTATAAGACTCAGGCAGATAAGAAAAGAAGGGAGAGTCCAGTCTTTAAATCAGGAGACCGAATTTGGTTGTCATCTAAGAATCTAAAACTAAAAGAGAATTGAAAATTTCAACCTCAATTTATTGGTCCTTTTAAGGTAGACAAAATGATAAACCCAGTGTCAGTTAAGATTCACTTGCCATCCTATCTCATGGTGCATCCTGTATTTCATGTCTCATTAATCAAGAAAAGTCCCACTAATTTAAGAATACAATCTCCTCCAAAACCCATAGTAATGGATTCTGCAGAGGAGTTTGAAGTCCACAAGATTCTAGATTCAGCCTTTAGAAAAGGTAAATTGTATTATTTGATCAGTTGGAAGGGTTTTGGTCCTGAGGAGAGATCTTGGGAACCACATACCAATGTTCATGCTCCAAGACTCAGTCAAGAATTTCATAAAAGAAACCCTACCAAGCCAAAGATGAAAGGACGCCTTTTGGTGGGGGGTACTGTCATGACGCCATTGACTTGCGCTCACATTGAGATGGGGAAAACACTTTGCCACCCAGAGAAGTTGTCCCCAATTAAATATCCACGTTGGATTAAACTGGGCTCTACTTGGAAAACAACTCTTAAGTCCATTTTACTTGGACTAAGAGTTTCCACTTCCTCACATCCAGGCCAATGTCCCATTTCAATAGAGAGTTCTCGGTCTAGTTGTTTTTCGACTCGAGACTCTCTGTGTGCTAATGCGCCTGCGCAAGCTTCGCGCGGCGCACTTCAACCTGTGAAGAAACCTGAACGGACGTTTCTCTACAGCGTGCAGTGACCTGACTAACTAGCGCGTTTTCTTGAAGTTCCGCCGAGGCTATTTTTGAGGAAAGTACTGGAGATATTTGTTGAGCTTAGCTTGAGCATTTCTTTATGTGCCTTTTCCGTTAAAATTGCAGCGCAATTTCAGTCAGCAAACCTTCCAGTGTGTCAAGTGAAGTACTAAGGAAGGCTCAGTGAGAAGTTCGAGTTGTTTGTAAAAGAGAAGAGTCTTCTGTGAAGAGAAGCCTTCTCACTCACAGAAGTAAGCGTGTTTATTTCTATCGTATTTCGCAAGTCTATTCTTTGGCAATTAATGCAGCGAAGAACTAAAAGCAGCGTTATTTCTTAACACTATATGAAGGCATTTGAACTGTTTTTCCTGACATAACTTTTCAAGTACAACTAAAGAAAAGACATCACTAGGAGTGTACTGTAACGGAGTTGTTCTCTCCTGCAATGCTTCAGAACTAGTAAATAGTTAAAAGAACGGACAGCAACAAACTTTCAATTTCCCTCAAAAGATCCTAACCAACTGATCAAATAAATCGAATAACTGAACACTAAGAGAGGGGCTAGATCTCTGGCTTTAAGAGGTAAAGAGTAGTTAAATAGTAAAAGTATACTACGCAGAGCTTTGATAGGGAAAAAGCTAATAATTGTTATTTATTTCAGGAACCTCACTAGAACTGAATTCCAGAAGAAGAAACAGAAACCAGAGGCAGTCTCTCTTGTTTGTCCTCCACTTCCCCTTTCCCCATGGCTGAATTCGGAGGCAGTTGTTCACACCTGTCACTGACTTTGGTGAGAGGGTTTTGGGACCTATCATCAGTTTCTGGGGAGATCGCTACACGGATCTGACAACCATCTGGACACACCCATACTTCATCGTCCGCTCTTCTTGTGCAACCTGATTTGATCCAGAGTTCCTTCTTTTTCACATTTGCCTCATCCTGCAATTGCCTAACTTCGTCCCATGTTTCAAAGGCAGAGGAAAACATTAGTTGGCAATTGGTAACTTCTTTTTCCAACCATCTGTTCAGTGACATTGTATTTCAAGCCCAAAATTGTGCAACTTGGTCAGCGTACCTATTACCCTGTGTCACATAATCATTTCCTGACATATGCAGCACATTTGACCTTCTCAATTTCTTCCCAATTTGACAAGCTTTTGTTAAATTGACCAATTCGGCTATTTGTGCAGACTTGACTCCTCTAAGACAGGAAGCTTCTAGAATACCTTACACAGTACATACAGCATAAGCAGAATTCAATTCTCCATTCTCCTTTCTCAAGCATGACCCGTAAACAAACATTACAAAGTCTGACTCTTCCAGAGAAACTTCAATTATATCAGGCCTAGGCTTTGTGCACATTTCTGTCACATCCAGACAATTATGGTCAACTTCCTCTTTCACTTCTTCACAATATAAATCAGGCAACAAAGTTGCTGGATTCATCACGGTGCATCTTTTCACACGTACATTCTCAGCACCCAATATTACTCTTTCATACTTAGTCAGCCGACTAGGGGTCAAATGCTGAGTACGAGTCCTTGTTAAAAGGATCTCAACTGAATGTGGTACATACACCTTTATGGGGTGTCTCATCACAATCGATTCACTCTGTTCCAGACTCACACAAGTAGCAGCTACTGCTTATAAGCAGTCAGGTAATGCCGCAGCCACTGGATCCAGAGTAGCAGAGAAGTATGCTACTGGACGTCATGACAATCCGTGTCTCTGTGTTAATACTGAGAGTGCACAACCTTCTCTTTCACAGCAGAACAAAGCAAACTCTTTCGTATAATCTGGCATTCCCAATGCTGGTGCTTGCCACAGACAATCTCTCAATTTTATGAATGCTTATTCACTTTCATCATCTCACTCAATCGGATCCGTCACATCCTTCCGTGTCAATCTTATTAAAGGTTTTGTAAGGAATGAGAATCCACTGATCCATTGACAACAGTATCCAACCATTCCTAAAAACATTCACACTTCTTTCTTGGTCCTAGGCAAACTCATTTGTCGAATCACTGTTATACTCTCTGGCGTCACTTTTCTGACTCCTCTTTCTATCTTGTGCCCTAAATATTGAACTTCTTGTTGACAAAACTGTAATTTTTCTGGTGACACCTTGTGTCCTCCTTCTGTTAAATGGTTCAGTAAAGCTATTGGGTCAATGACACAAGCTTCTCGTGTCTTTGATGCCACCAATAGGTCATCAATATACTGAACCAAAACTGAATTTCCTGGCATAACCAAAGTCTACAAAAAATGTTCCAGAATCTGATTGAAAATTGAGGGACTCTCTGTATACCCTTGAGGAACTCTGCACCATGCCAAAACACGGTCTCCGAACCGGAATGCAAAGAGATATTGGCTATCCGGATGCAATGGGACTGAAATAAATGCCTGGCACAAATTAATCACAGTGTACCAATGGGCATCCCACGGTATCTGATAAAGAATCACTGCTGAACTTGATACTACTGGACAACAGGGTACTACTATCTTATTAATTTTCCTCAAAACTTGCACTATTCTATATTTTCCACTAGGCTTTTTAAGTCCATTGATTGGTGAGTTACAAGGACTGCTCAATATTTCTTTTAGAATACCTTGTTCAATCATTTGATCAATTACTGGGGCAACTCCTGCCTTTACCTCAGGACTCATTCTGTATTGTGGTGTGTTTGGCTATATCGTTCCTTCTTTCACCATGATTTTAATTGGGTCTGCCTTTGCCATTAGACCAATTTCTTTCCCTGTAAAATCCCACACATCTGACCTCACTGTCATTTTCAATTCATCAGGCAAATCACTTTCAGTAAGAAGTGAAAACATCTCATCCACTTCTGTTCCTTGTTTTGCTAACATCATCTTGGAAGCAACATCTTCATCAGGTGTTTGGAAAGCAACACCATCAGGCGTACAGAAAATGGTACAGTTCATCTTACATAACAAGTCCCTACCTAACAGATTCACTGGACTTGAGTCACATACTACAAACCGATGCATTGTCTCTGAAATTACCAATGTTGACTTCTATTGGTTTTATGACTGATATCCTTATCTGTTTATTTGAGACTCCTACAACTTGGATAGTTTCTCCCGAGAGGGTTAGGTTTGGAATTTCTGCTGCTCTCACAGTAGAACGGATAGCGCCAGTATCCACTAGAAAAGTGATGTTATTTCCTTCAACCTTTCCATCAACAAATGGACCTGACTGATCTACCGCCAAAGAGGCGCCAAGCACGCACTCTCCCTTCCCCCTCAGGCACCGTCATTGGGACATCTCTGAATCACTCTCATTACTTTGCATCCAAGACTCCTACAACTTGGATAGTTTCTCCCGAGAGGGGTAGGTTTGGAATTTCTGCTGCTCTCACAGTAAAACGGGTAGCGCCAGTATCCACTAAAAAAGTGATGTTATTTCCTTCAACCTTTCCATCAACAAATGGACCTGACTGATCTACTGCCAAAGAGGCGCCAAGCACGCACTCTTCCTCCCCCCTCAGGCACCGTCATTGGGACATCTCTGATTCACTCTCATTACTTTGCTGAACCGTCTGTATATTCTTACCACTTTCTCCATGAAATCCGGTGTTTACACTGTATCTCTGTGTAACGCCCTGAACGTCCCAGGATCGTTTAACAGACACGATAATGAGGACGCAACCACTTGTGAAGGGTTAGTTATTTTAATGAAGGCAAAACAATACAACGAATAAACAAAAGTTATAGTCACTGGAATCCTCCAGGCTAAGTACGTTACCAGCCCACAGCACGGATGGTCCTAACCGTCCTCTGCATATACGCCGATCCCGGCGTATGCCAACAGAGGGCAGAAATGAAATGGCCGACAATGCCAATCGGTAGGCTGTGAGGGGCACGACGAGTGTTGGGGAGAATCGAGGAGTCAGGGAAACACCCAGCCGGGGTCTCTACCTGAAGGGAGCAGCCGCTCAACCTCTTCCTCAGACTGCACCGGGACGCGGAGTCACCTCCTGGTGATGCGTCACCGATACCCCAATCAAAAGCAAGAAGACTGAACCGAGAGCAGCCGCTCGATCGATCCTGTGGACTTCCGAGTCTGTAACGCGGCAAACACCTCCTGGTGTGCGTTACAGCTGGCAGTCCCTGTATCTCTGGTCTGGCTGGGAGTTACGACTCCAACCAGCAAAAGCGCCACTGCGCTTTGACTCAGCCGAGTCAAAAAGCGAAGCTCAATGGTTGACCGGTAGAGCTTCCGAGTCCTTCACAGGTGACGATGGGGCAAGACACGGCCCAGGGAGTAACGACTCGACCTACCTCCGTTCTTGCCTTACTGGAGCACCACTCCGGAACACTGCTCTTCACGAAGCAGGTACGTCGGTGTAAACACAATATCCGACAGCCTTGTACCTCCCGGTTCCTCCCTTTATAGGGCGTGTTTTCCTTGAGTTATGTAACAGCTCTCCTGTTTACATAAGGGCGTGTTTTCCCTTGAGTTATGTAACAGCTCTCCTGTTTACATAAGGGCGTGTTTTCCCTTGAGTTATGTAACAGCTCTCCTGTTTACATAAGGGCGTGTTTTCCTTGAGTTATGTAACAGCTCTCCTGTTTACATAACCTCTCAACCGCTAAGCATCCTGGGAGATGTAGTCCGTTTTCGCTGGTTACCGTTTTCCTCCCCTCGCATGACAGGAATTCTTGACAGTACATCCTCCCTCTCAGCGGCTCCCCACGGGTCCAGCGCTGGCAGGAAAACGCCGATGGAACAAGGAGACCAAGCGCGGAGCATGAACTCCTTCAGCCGGTTCCCATGACTGCTCCTCCGGGCCATAGCCTTTCCACGCAACCAGGTACCACAGCTTCCCCCTGCGCCATTTGGACGCCCGTATGCCCGACACTTCATACTCCACCTCCGACTCCACGCATACCGGCCTAGGTGTCCCAGACGGCTTGGAGGGTGCTGGTTTGAGCAATGATACATGAAAGACAGGGTGTATCCGCAATGACTGGGGCAAGCACACCTTCACGTTCACGGGACCCATACACTTGGTAATTCGATAGGGGCCCATGTACTTGGGATGGAACACACTGTTCTTTCGAAACCTCATGTTTCTTGTGGATATCCAGACGTAGTCTCCAGTGCGGTACAGTGGCCCGGGCCTTCTCTTCCTGTCTGCCGCAGCCTTGTATCTTCTCTTGGCCTCTATTAGGACAGCCCTTGAGCGCATCAACGTGTCTTTTATGTGTGCCACCCTGTCCGCTGTGGCGGGAATCCTGTCCTCTCTGAACGGATGTAGAAATGGCAAGAACCTGGGATGTTGGCCATAGTTGCTATAGAACGGAGTTGACTGTGTGGAGCTGTGAGTGGCGTTGTTATAGGCTATCTCTGCAACCCATAGCAAGTCGACCCATTCTTCCCTGCCCTGGTCCACAAAACATCGCAGATACTGTTTGAGCGTTTGGTTCAGGCGCTCGGTTTGGCCGTCCGTTTGAGGGTGGTAGCTGGTGGACAGGGCGGTCTTAACATGCAGCGCAGTGCACCAAGTCTTCCAGAATTGCGCAGTAAACTGCGACCCCCGGTCCGACACGATCACCCCAGGTAATCTATGCAGTCGTACCACATTCTTTAGGAGTAGTGACGCCAATTCCCCGGCCGTAGGGACTCTCTTGCAGGGGATGAAGTGCCCCATTTTCGTCAAGTAATCCACCACCACCAGTATTGCCGTCATCCCCTGGTCTACCGGTAGGCCCACCACGAAGTCCAGTGATATGCTATCCCATGGTCTATCCGGGGTCGGAAGTGGATGTAAGAGCCCTTGGGTTCGGCCATGGTCGGCCTTCATGGTAGCACACGTAGGACACTCCTGTCCCCACCTCCTGACATCCACTCTCATGGTTGGCCACCAGAAATGCCGTCCCATGCTAGCCACCGTTTTTTCAAAGCCCAAATGACCTGCGCATGGAGAGTCATGGCACCAGATGAATGCTTGTTTCCTTAGCCTAGGCGTGGGTATCAACAGGCACCTGCCCTTCAGGGGTATCCCGTCCTTCAGCTGCCATTCTCTGTGACTGAGGAGCCACCTCCACCATGCGAATGACCTGATCCCTCTCTTTATTCCCCTCAGGAAAGTATCCGGTTGGATAACCCCCAATACCATCCTCGGGGAAATGATGGAACGCTCGGTCGCAGGCAATGGTTCCTTAACTGCAGATTGACGGGACAGGGCGTCCGCCTTCCGGTTTTCCGTCCCCGGCCGATATGTGATGCGGAAGTTGAACCCCGCAAAGAAGATCATCCACCGCAGCTGCCTGGGAGAAAGGTGTCTTGTGGCCGTCATGAACTGTAGATTCCGATGGTCCGTGTACACCGATACCACATGTCTTGCTCCCATCAACCAATGCCTCCATTCGGTGAAGGCGTCCTTGATTGCGAGAAGCTCCTTCTCCGCAATATGGTAGTTGCGTTCGGCGTCGTTGAGTTTGCGGGACATGTACGCAACGGGATGAAGCACCCCTGTGTCGTGGTTGCGTTGGGACAAGATAGCCCCCAGCGCCACATCCGAAGCGTCCGCTTCCACCACGTAGGGGAGATCCGGATCGGGGTGAGCCAACACCGGCGCCTTACCAAAGGCGCTTTTCAGGGCCTCAAAGGCTGTGTTCGCTTCAGGGGACCAGACAAACTCCTTGGACTTCCTCAGTAGCTGTGTGATTGGGGCCACCAATCCTGAAAATCCATCTATAAACCGCCTGTAAAAGTTGGCGAAGCCAATGAAACTTTGGACGTCCTTCACGCTTTGGGGCACCGGCCATTCTTTCACCGCCTTGATCTTTCGTTCTGCCATCTCCTGTCCCTCTGGACTCAGCATCACTCCGAGGAATTCCACGGACGTGACGTGGAAGTCACACTTGCTGAGTTTACAAAACAGCTTGTTTTCCCTCAGCTTTTGGAGCACAGCATTGACGTGGTGTACGTGCTCCTCCACACTGGACGAGTAGATGAGGATGTCGTCGATATATACGACCACGTAGATATCCAACTCCTCTCTGAATACCTCATTCAAAAAGTACTGAAAGGCTGCCGGGGCGTTGCACAGACCGAACGGCATGACGAGGTACTCAAAAAGGCCGAACCTGGTCTTAAAGGCGGTCTTCCACTCGTCTCCGTCCCTCATGCGCACCAGATGGTATGCCCCTTTCAAATCCAAATTGGTGTAGATACGAGCTTTCTTGACCTGTTCCAGCAGTACACTGATGAGAGGCAAGGGGTACCGATTCTTTATGGTTATCGCATTCAATGCCCTAAAGTCCACACAGGCTCTCAGCTCCCCATTAGCTTTCGGGATGAAGAAGAGTGGCGAGGCGGCCGGAGACTTGGACGGGCGGATGAATCCTAGCTTGAGGAGTTTATCCAGGTACCCCCGGAGATGCACGTTTTCAGGCTCCGTCAGGGCATACAGCCTGCCGCTGGGAACGCTGGCCCCTGGCACCAGGTCGATCTGGCAGTCAAACTGTCTATGTGGTGGTAGCACGTCCGCCTTCACCTCATCAAATACATCCTCAAAACTGTGATAAGCCTGGGGGAGAGCCACATCTTTTTCTAACGCTGTAGCCACCGTCTGACTCCCGCTCTCATCTGCGTCAAGGGATTCCGTTCTTTTTCCACAATGCAGGATGCAATACGGTGACGTCATTTCGACGCGATGTGTTGGCCAATCCACAGAGGGGTTGTGTTTCTGTAGCCACGGCAATCCCAATATGACGCCATATTGGGGCGCTCGGATGATGTTAAAATCGATTTGTTCCAAATGGTTCCTCCCATATCTCATCGGAAGGACCCCCGTGTGCTGCCCGATGGGCCCCGTCACCAATCGCCTTCCGTCTACAGCATAGACGTCTTCGGGTACAGCTTTGGGAAGAAGCACTAGCCCTAGCCTGCATGCCTCGTTGTGGTCCATAAACATGCCAGTGGCCCCTGAATCCACCATGGCCACAACGGGTATCCACTGGTCATGCACTCCCACGTGCACCGTGAGAAACAGGTGTCGGTGTCCCTTAGTGACCGAGTTGGAGAGTGAAGGGATGGATGAGTGACTCCGAGATGCCCCTTCTTTGGTCTGGGAGTCCTCTAGTTTTCCGCCGGTATGTCCACCACGGCTGTTACCGACCGGTTGGCCCGATAACGTGACGTCTTTGGTTTGGCAGGGCATTCACGTACGTAGTGGCCTTTTTTGCCACAATATAGGCACAATCCTTGTTTACGGCGTGACTCTTTCTCCGTGGCTGTGAGGCTCGCTCGTATTGCGCCGATGTCCATGGGTTCTCCCTTGGATGCGGTGGAAGTTTCAGGACTTCCCACCGTCACATAGGATGGAAGGGATTTTCCTTTTCTCCCATGATCCCCTTTTCTTTCACTCAGCCTATGTTCCAGCCGTAATACCAGGTTGATAAGGCCCTCACATGTCTTGGGTTGAGGGTCAATATGAGCCACGGCGTCTTTGAGCTCATCGCACAGCCCGTGATGGAAGAGCGCCGTCTGTTTAGCAACAGGCCACTTGGTTTCCGCAACTAGCCGTCGGAACGCGTTGAGATACTGCACCAGGTCGTTGGATCCCTGTCTCAACTCAAGCATTTCACGGTCCGCCGTGTACGAGTCAGCCCTTCTGTCGAATACCTTCAGGAATTCCTCGCGAAAAGCACCCCAATCACATAAGATGGGGTCGTCCCTGCTCACCAGAGGTACGGCCCATTGTGCCGCGTTTCCAGCCAAATAGGAAATAAGGAAAGCCACACGAGCCTGACTCGTGGGGAACGCCTTTGGTTTGCACGATAAATGTAGCGCCACTTGTGTGAGGAATACCTGCACTGTGTTAGGATCCCCACTGTACCTCTCTGGTGTTGCCAAGGGGATGGCTACCGGCATTTCCACTACTACCGCAGGGGTCTGGTTCGTGAGGGAGGTGCTGGGCGTGAGCGGGTCCAATTGGATAGCATCCAGTCTGGCTTTTACATCGGCTGTTTCTTGCCTAGAGGCAGCCACTTCAACTTGCACGGTCGCTAAAGCAGCCAGCACATCATCAAGTGTTGCCATGTCTGTTATCGACCGGGAGACAGTTAGTGTTATTACGGTCGGATATTTTGTAACGCCCTGAACGTCCCAGGATCGTTTAACAGACACGATAATGAGGACGCAACCACTTGTGAAGGGTTAGTTATTTTAATGAAGGCAAAACAATACAACGAATAAACAAAAGTTATAGTCACTGGAATCCTCCAGGCTAAGTACGTTACCAGCCCACAGCACGGATGGTCCTAACCGTCCACTGCATATACGCCGATCCCGGCGTATGCCAACAGAGGGCAGAAATGAAATGGCCGACAATGCCAATCGGTAGGCTGTGAGGGGCACGACGAGTGTTGGGGAGAATCGAGGAGTCAGGGAAACACCCAGCCGGGGTCTCTACCTGAAGGGAGCAGCCGCTCAACCTCTTCCTCAGACTGCACCGGGACGCGGAGTCACCTCCTGGTGATGCGTCACCGATACCCCAATCAAAAGCAAGAAGACTGAACCGAGAGCAGCCGCTCGATCGATCCTGTGGACTTCCGAGTCTGTAACGCGGCAAACACCTCCTGGTGTGCGTTACAGCTGGCAGTCCCTGTATCTCTGGTCTGGCTGGGAGTTACGACTCCAACCAGCAAAAGCGCCACTGCGCTTTGACTCAGCCGAGTCAAAAAGCGAAGCTCAATGGTTGACCGATAGAGCTTCCGGGTCCTTCACAGGTGACGATGGGGCAAGACACGGCCCAGGGAGTAACGACTCGACCTACCTCCGTTCTTGCCTTACTGGAGCACCACTCCGGAACACTGCTCTTCACGAAGCAGGTACGTCGGTGTAAACACAATATCCGACAGCCTTGTACCTCCCGGTTCCTCCCTTTATAGGGCGTGTTTTCCTTGAGTTATGTAACAGCTCTCCTGTTTACATAAGGGCGTGTTTTCCCTTGAGTTATGTAACAGCTCTCCTGTTTACATAAGGGCGTGTTTTCCCTTGAGTTATGTAACAGCTCTCCTGTTTACATAAGGGCGTGTTTTCCTTGAGTTATGTAACAGCTCTCCTGTTTACATAACCTCTCAACCGCTAAGCATCCTGGGAGATGTAGTCCGTTTTCGCTGGTTACCGTTTTCCTCCCCTCCCATGACAGGAATTCTTGACACTCTGCACCTGAGCACTCACATTGTTGTTGTGGCACCTGCAACTGAGGAGTGAATACCTGTTGCTGTTGTTGGTTCACAACCACCTCATTCTGCATCTGTGGATTTAAGATTTGATTTACCCCATTATTCTGTTGAATATTTCTACACTCATTCTTCCAATGTCCAAGCTTTCCGCACCCATGACAAGGATATTTCTTTTTTCGCTTCTTCTCTACTCATTCGTCCTTTTCCTTTATTTCCATTTGACACTTAATTATTCTGATTCTGCCCATTCATCTGGTTATCAATTTGAGAACCAGAATTTGACTCTTGGTGTTCTGCCAACTTCACTTGTGCCTACATCATTTTCTCTTTTAACTTTTTGTGTTTTGCATCAATATCATCGTATGCATGCACTGACTCCTTGGGTTCTTGAGTAGTTCTATCTATCTTAACCCAATCTGTTTCTTTAGGGAGATTTTCCCTTTCAGAGAAGTAATCACTTGGTGATATTTCTTCATTACTTCCTCTGAAGGCGCACCGTCTTTGTATCTCTAGGATATTCTTCAGTTGGCCAATCAACTGTAATTTTATATCCTGTCCACAAATCAGTTGGTACCACTATATCAAACAGGCCGTCCAAATCTTTCAACAATACCTTTGAGACCTTTACACATCTCTCTACCTGCTTGTGCCATTCAATTGGTTTCTCTCTCAATCTGGGGAAATCATTCGTAAAGGACAAAATATCCTGTCTACTCCATGAAACATGAACATATTCACCACCAAGAACATCTCTCATCGGACACATCCTTTCAACCCTTTCTGTTTCTCTTACAGGGTATGTAGATGCTTCCTTTGTAGCTACCTCATCTCTCTTTTTTATCCATCTACTTCTCCATCGATCTACATCTTCCCATTTCTTCAAAATGTGCATTAATTTTTTTATCTGCAATCTCCTTCCTGATGCATTCAAACTTTTTACGTCTTTTTCACCAAATTATGATCTATATGGTTTTTGCAGTATTTTTGCATTTTCCTTATCTATTGCAAATTCTAAAGCCGCTTCCACTATTTTTTTCATGAAGATTCTTTGTTCTCTATGTTATACTTTTGCACAAAAATAACAATTCTTCATCTCCATATGACCCTAATCTGTCAGGACTTATCGTACCAATGATCATTTCTTCCAAATACACTCTCAACTTGCTTACATTTAATTTTTGGTTGGGGTTTCTTATTTTCTAACCACTTTGCCCATTCTTTTAGATCTTCTGGTGAAAATCCAATAGAATTTCCTGCCACTGAAGTAACAGTTGCTACTTTCCTCCTTGCATCTATGGGAGAAATTCTTTTTGGAGTTTCAGTCACAGACTCAAGATTTGGGAGATCTAATAATGAGACTGATGCAGCGCGGAAACTTGGGTAACGGGAAAACAGGACAAGACCCGTACCTAATATCCTCCCTTCGTCACAGACCAAATATCACATTAACACATTCACTCCTACAATCATTGGTGGGGCCCATAACTCCAACATTCACACTTCACTTCTCATTGGCCTGTACTTACATGAGAGATAAATGTTCCAAGCGCTGACATGAAAGGAATACCTTTTAACCTATAGAGAGAAATTTATTTACGCATTTATACACTAATATCCTTTTCCCCTACAGATTTCATTCCTAAGCATTAAGATACTCCTCCCACGTGATCAATGGATCATTTAGTTGGATTAGTATGGTGATTTAGACCAGCTAAAACCCACCTTTCGGATTTAATCTATCCTCCCTTAATAAATGACAAAACACATTTGCTTGTTAATCAATAGTTGTTTATCTAATTATAGCAAGAATTTTAGTTCCATCTATTAAATTTTATTAAGTTGCAGAACATCATATTTACCTAATCTGGCTATTAGTCATCCTCTAAGTCATCAAATTTAGTCGTCAATCAGTCGGAATTCGAAAGTTCTTCATGTGGCACGCTACAGTCCAAAGATGGACAAGGACCAGAGACGTGCAAGCATCTATCAATGCCCATAAATTTTAATAAAGTTCGCAGTTCATCAAGGAAATGGGCAGCATTCAGTCTGTCAAAGGTTCAGGAACGCAGCTGTCACGTAGCGTCACCGTCGTCTCCGTCAGCAATAGAAAAAGAAAGTATAGCCATAGGATAGCATATTCTCTCTATTCTACCGTCATTTTTATGATAAAGTAACGTCAAAATGTAACATTTTGCAGGATTTGGGCTTCTCTCATTGGTCGATTGGGATCGTCCGGTGAGGTTTCACACAGTTCAGGAGGTTATGTCATCCAACATGATCTTTCCGGTTCCTTGTGTCTGTCCATTGTTAGTGTACTTGGCGGGCTTCCCACCGTGACCTTGCTTGAGTTCAGCAAGTGTAGGGTCATGTCGAGGCCACAGGAACAGGTTGTAGCGCAGGCGCACCTCGCCCAAAGCCTCGTGGAATGGTGGCCATCGCGTCGAGTTACTCAGCGGCCATCTTTGCTTTAGGCCCAAAGGACAACTTAAGCGAAACAAACACAAAAGAGTAATTAATACATAGAAATAATGAATAAAATGTTAAACCCTCACTAATTCCCCTATGTGCTTGTAATTATCTAGCATATAGCAACATTTAAAGCGTTCATATTCACCCATTGATGTCATCTGGTGCGACATTACAAAAACATCACAGAAGCAACATATACCATGCGATATTCTATTTTCTACTGTTAGCATGCGTACATATGTTAATAATAATTATTCAGCCATGCAAAATGCAAATCCCACGTATATTTTGTATATTAATAAGGTTGATTAATTATCATGCAATCACATTAATAGTATTATAATTAATAGATTATTCTAATTAGTATAGGCATGCAGATTGGGGGGGGTATGTAAAATGTTGTACTACCCGCTCCATCAATCCCCCCTTTGGTTATTTTATCACCACACCATTAAAATTTTGTATTACTTTTCATGGATTTGAAATGAGTTCTTGCTTTTGTTTTTACATCTCAGTCTCCCCAATTTCTTCTCTTCTGGCTGTCTTATACATATTTTCTTTTACTTCTTCTAATTCTATTTCTTCAAATTCCCTCTCCTGTCTCTTACCCTGTCTCCTTAAATTTTCTCTTTTTAATTTTTCTGAATTTTCTTCTTTTTATGACGGAGGCATCCTATTCTTAATATTAATACTAAGAAAATCACACACGTTAATGGAAATAAGATTTTACCTAAGAAGGTACTACCTAAGTTTACTAAGAATTTTTTAATAGAAGAAATTTTTTTTCCAATCTTTTCCCAAACACTTTTAACCTCCAGTGGTGCAATTTCATCATGCAGCTCAGATATATTTTTAATATAAATTTTCAAATCTTTACTTTCGTCTGGAATGTAAGTACAACAATGTTGAACTTTCAGCATTCCACAGACTTCACCCTCTTTTGCCAATAATATATCAAGGGCAAGTCGATTTTGCATTACCATGGCACGCATGGCAACCATTTCGGTATTAACCAATAAAAATCCTCCAGCGGTGCTTGTTGACACGCAATCCACTACTGTTGAAAGCTTTCTAATTTTGTTTGCATTCAAAGATATTCCCACTGCTGGTATCAATGCTCCAAAGATGTCACCTACAATTTCTGACCAAGATTCTCTCTTTCTACGTGCTAAATAACTACCTAACTTATGTACACCATCTTCTCCTCTTCCCATATGAAAAATCTTTAGAAAAACCAGGCCTACATAACATGTGCCATACCAATGGTCTGGCAAACGATAATACGCCTTGCTCCCGCAGATAAAGTATAACCCAGGAAAAACTGGATCATTTCCTCCTTTAAATCCCCATCCACCCATGATTCGGTATGTATCATGGCACTCACTGTTACCTACAAAGTAATTATCATATGCAGTCTGATTCCTTCTAATACACAATTTTCATTTCTGAGGCCAATCTAAAGCCATAGTTGGACTAGCTTCTCCCTTCAAGTGTTTGTTCCATTTCTACATCCCAAACTGTCTTTTCCACTTTTCCCTCAGATGCCTTCCTTTGCATTTTCAATCTCCTTTCTTCAACCATATCTAAAAATGTATTTTCTTCTTTCTTTAAACTGCAAGTCAAATTATCTCTAAATATATATTCTAATGTTAGTTCTTTAGTCTCTAAGAAAAATTCACTTGATACCTTTGCGGGGTTTACCTTATTTAACTTGTTAATTGATGGTACTTGTGAAAATATGTTATCTACATCTGAGAAATAATATTCTAACTTCCCTGTTTGGTCAAATAAACTAGCTATTACACGACATGTTATTCCATAAGTTACTGGAAGGTGGTGATTGGTCACTCCCTCCGAAACAGATGCAGGTAACTGCATACAGACGTAGCAGTCCCTTACGTCCATTGTCTTTACATATTCATACAGTAATTTCAAAAATACATTGTTAGAAAAACAACAACACATTTTACACAATCACTTCAAAAATATACATCTACCTTTTCTATTATCTGTGTTTGCCATTTTTGAAAAAATGAACAGTGTCTTTTGACTTAGCCTCTTCTACATCACAACTAGTTTGTCTAACCCAAGGCTCTAAGCACCTACTTGGTTCTACCAGTTTTTGTCTTTTCCCGTATTTAATTGTCTTTCCATTAGTGGCATTTTTGTTTTATTCAGTTTGGCATTTCATCGTCCTTCACTTTTCCTTCGTGATCTGAATACAGAATTTCCTGAACATCCGTCTCTTCTCCAAAATCGGACAAGATAACTCTCAGGATTTCCGATTCCTCGTCTTCCTCAACCACTTCTGGTACAGTCACCTCTGGGTTTCCTTGGCTATCCGCCTCTTCTTTTATTTCAGGCAGGGCCACATACGTCCATTTCGGCGACTTATACTTCTGGTTAGGTTTCATCGTTCTTTTGCTTTCTCCAATTACAACTATTTCTTCGTCTTTTGATTTCTCTTGACTAGTCACTTCATTCACCTGTTCAGCTCTTGGTGAATTTACTCGTGTCAGTCGATATCTCAGCCTTTTTATTTTGTTTGGCCAAACTTCATCTTTTGCTGATCTTTTCAGTTTACTTCCTTTATCATTCTTTTCAGTTCTCCAAGCTCTCTTTCTTAAGACTCTACCTTCTGGTACTTCGTCTTCGCTTTCCTCCGACTCTGTTTCAACTTGCTTTTTACTTTCAACAGCTTTTCTTTCCACCACTTCTTTCTTTTTCCCTACTTCTGTCCCTCCTCGAGTCTCTTGCACGCAATCGTCCTGCTGACTACTTGTCCCTTCCTCTAACTGGATGTTGTAGTTCCCTACACCTCCTTGGGGTTCTTCCGCAATAATCTTTCCTTTTCTCTCTGTATCTGGCACCTGTCCATCTAATTTTGTTGTTTGAGGTGGAATTTCTCTCAATTTTTCATCTGGAACTTCTTTCTCAGCAATCTCTTTAATTGTCTTTTCGCTGTCTTTTTCTTTTCTCGAACGTAGAGTTCCTTCTTCAGTCTCTGAGTCTGAGCTGGTATCAGAAATCTGTAAACTTCTCCTCAGGGAAATACTTCTTGGGACAAAAGTTAGATCTGACTCTGATTCCCCCCTTCCAGGTTTTTCTTTCGTTCCTGTCTCTTCATCATCTGATTCAGTACTAGATTCTGTTTCATCAAAATATTCTCTTTCTGTGCTATCCACTGGATTTGGAGCTCTTAATGTGTGACTTGCATGAATCCAGTTCTTGATGCCAGCACACTTCACAGCTGTCGTTGTAGTCAAAATCACTTGTCGTGGTTTTCCCCACCTTGGAAAAAACAGTTTCTTTTTCTGTGTACTTTGATTCTTACCCAGTCCCCTGGGCTCAGATCATGAGTTTGCTTCTTTTCAAGGGTGGTGGCATCCGCTCCAACCTGATGAAACACAGAATGAACTGCGTCAGCCAGGTGGTGGCATCCGCTCCAACCTGATGAAACACAGAATGAACTGCGTCAGCCAGGCTTTTACAGTAATCCAACACCATGTCATCAGTTATAGGCAACAGCTTGTTGACTGGTATGAACACATGACGCATTGCTCTACCCATGATAATTTCATGGGGGCTCAACCCTGTAGTTCTGTCTGGAATTGATCTAATAGTCATGAGTACTAGAGGCAAGACATCAGGCCATTTCATACCCGTGGCTAAACACATTTTCCCTATCCTGTTTTTGATAGTACCATAAATTTGTTCCACCACACCAGAAGCCTCTGGGCGATAGGCCCAATGTAGTTTTTGTCGTACATTCAATGCTTCACAAATCAATTATATGATCTCATTATGAAAATGTCTTCCTCTGTCTGATTCAATTGTTACTGGGAACCCGAATCTGGGAATAAATTCCCTCAATAGCAATTTTGCCACTGTGATTCCATCATTTCTTCTAGTTGGGAATGCTTCTACCCATCTAGAAAACAAACAGACCATAACTAGAACATACCTCAACCTGTTACAGGAGGCATTTCAATGAAATCTACTTGCATTCTGGTAAAAGGTCCTCCTTCTCGACCTATTGTTCCTAGACTCACCACTGTCTTTCTTCCAGGGTTGTATTGCTGACATATAAGGCATCTCTGACAAAGACTTTCTGCTACAAGTCTAAATTTTGCATTGTACCAGGTCTGCTTAAATGACCTGATCATAGCATCTCTCCCTAAGTGTCCCTGACCATGATACATCTGTGCCATGGCAGACATCATGCTATCAGGCATAACTGGTCTTCCATCCCGATAGACCCACACATGGTCCTTCTCCCTTGGTGCACATCCTGCTTTTACCCACTGCTTCATTTCCTCATCTCCTGCTTCTTCCTGCAATTGTCTCACTTCCTCCCAGGTACCCACAATGTTAATAAACATTAAGGTGCAAGAAGTCACTTCCTTCTCCTTTGCCCGATTAATGGAATTCTGATTTCGTGCACAGGATTTGGCCATATCATTGGCGTATTTGTTACCGATAACGATGTAATTGCCAGATTGACTATGTGCAGCACACTACACAACAGCCAATTGCTTAGGCAGCTGTATCGCCTCAAGCAATTTTCCAACCACTTCAGCATTCTTAATGGGAGTTCCACTCGATGTCAAAAATCCTCTCTGTAGCCATATTTGGCCAAAGTCATGCACCACACCAAATCCATAGTGACTGTCAGTTATCACAGTCACTCTCACACTCTTCCCAATCTTGCATGCTCTAGTCAAAGCAACAAGTTCAGCTACTTGGGCTGATCTTACTCCTTTCAGGTAGGATGCTTCCATTACTGCTGCAACCGTGCATACTGCATATGCTGCACTCAACATTCCATCATCTGTTCTCAGACAAGAACCATCTACAAACATCACAAAATCACTTTCTGGCAATGGTACATCTTTTATGTCCGGGCGTGGTTTGGTACAGAAGTCGAGTACATCCAGACAATCATGATCTGCTTCATCTCTGACTTCCACATTCTCAGCATCAGGCAGCAACGTTGAAGGATTCACATTCAGCATCTCACAAAACTCACATTCGTTGCACCTAATATGACTTTCTCATACTTAGTCAGCCGACTATGTGTCATGTACTGAGTGTGACTCCTTGTTAAAAGGATTGCCACATCATGAGGTACAAACACTTTCACAGGATATCCCATCACAATTCCTTCACTCTGTTCCAAACTCCGACAGGTAGCAGCCACTGCTTTCAAGCACCCAGGTAAGGCTACAGCTACTGGGTCTAGCATTGATGAAAAGTATGCAATTGGTCTCCTCAGTTTTCCATGCTTCTGTATTAATACAGAAAGTTCACATCCATTCCTCTCACTGCAATACAACTCGAACTCCTTCTCATAATCAGGCATTCCTAATGCTGGCGCTTCACACAAACCATTTCTCAATCGTTTAAATGCTGCCAATTCTTCTTTGTTCAAATCAATGGGATCTCTCACATCACTTCTTGTCAAGCGTACCAAGGGCTTTGCAATCAGGGAGAAATTGCTTATCCACTGCCGACAATATCCAACCATTCCAAGAAACATTCTCACCTCTCTTTGTGTCATAGGGGGTCTCATTCCTTTTATGATCCTGATTCTGTCTATCGTTATTTTCCTCAGTCCTTTTTCAATATTATGGCCTAAATAATGTACTTCTTTTTTGCAAAATTGCAAATTTGATGGCGACACTTTAAGTCCTCCATCTGCTAGATGATTCAGCAAGGCTATAGTGTCCATTAAACAGTCTTCACGCGTCTTCGACGCCACAAGGTCATCGATATATTGTACTAACACTGAATTCTCGGGCATCTCTAGACTTTCTAAGGATTTCTTCAATATCTGATTAAAGATTGAGGGGCTTTCTGTTTACCCCTGTGGAATTCGGCACCAAGCTAAAATACACTCGCCAAAACGAAACGCAAAAATTTGCTGGCTGTCATGGTGCAATGGAATGGAAAAGAAAGCATGGCATTAGTCAATTACAGTATACCATTCTGCATCATGGGGAATCTGATACAAAATCACAGATGGATTTGGTACAATGAGACCACACGATACAACGATTTTGTTTATCTTTCTCAAATCTTGCACTATCCTGAACTTTCCATTAGGCTTTTTCAGTGCCATAATCGGGGAATTACATGGACTAATCATTATTTCTCTAAAAATGCCTTGTTTTATCATTTTCTCAATTATTGGAGTAACTTCTTAAACTATTTCCGGTGTCAGTTTATATTGAGGGACATTTGGCTAGCTTACTCCTTCCTTCACCGTTATTTTTACTGGGTCCACATTTCTCATTAGTCCCACATCTTCTCCCGTGAAATCCCAGACTTCTGCCTTTACAGTCTGTTTCAATTCTTTGGGTAATTCATCAGGGTTACATACAGCATAGGCTTCAGTAACCTCAGTTTCCCTTCTTTGCCATAGTCATCTTATACAGCACATCTTCATCAGGGGTCTCAAATGCTATACCATCAGGGATACAGAAAATAGTGCAATTCATTTTGCACAGCAGATCCCTACCTAACAAATTTACAGGACTTGTGTCGCACACGACAAAGTGGTGCATTTCAGAGAATTTCCCTATGCTAACTTTCACTGGTTCTGTAAGATAAGTTTTAATCTGTCTGTTGGATACACCAACTACTTGGATTGTTTCATCCGAGAGAGGAAGATTCTTAACATCAGCGGACCTAACAGTTGATCGAGTAGCACCAGTATCGACTAGGAAAGTAATATTTTCATTATTTATCTTCCCATCCACAAATGGGCCTGTCTGGTCTACTTCTAGAGTTGCGCCAAGTACGCACTCTTCTTTCTTCCTTCGGCACCGTCAATAACCTTCTTCTGAATCGCTCTCATCGCGTTGTAGCCAATACTGTGAAACAGCGCTACCGCGCGGCAGCTTGGTTACCTGTTCTTCGTTGTAGAATCCTGTCTCATTACTGTATTTCTGTGAATTTTTGCTTTGTGGAAAAGGCGGTTTTGGCACCTGATTCTGTTGGGTAACAACCTGCTGCTGTCGCTGTTGTTGACCACTCACCTCACTCTGCACCTGTGGATTCAATGATGCATTTTCATTATTAGTACTTGGGGGAAATTTACACTCAGATTTCCAATGCCCTACTCTACAGCAATTATGACATGGGAATTTCTTTTTGGCTTCTTCTATGTTAAAATTTCCCTTACCTTTCCCAGGAGTGAGTTTTCTGGGGCCTGTATTATTTGCTTGTTCCGCTAACTGAGCTTCCTGTCTTTCTGCCACCTTTACTTGTGCCCACATAGCCTTCTCTTTTAATTTGCGCTGTTTGGCTTCAATCTCATCACTGAAATATTTTGCATGTCTCAATACTTCATCTATTTTCTTATTTTGCCAATCTACAGTATGTTGCTTAATCATTTCACTAATTTCTGCACGTAAACCATATACAAATCTGTATACAAAATGACTCAAATCCTGTTCACTCAAATTTTCATCACCGCTGAACTGTTTAAAGGCCAGGATCAATCTCTCGTAATATGCATGTACTGACTCCTTACTTTCCTGATGAGTCCTGTCAATTTTTACCCAATCAGTTTCTTTGGGAGGTACTTTATTTTTCAAAAAGGCAATAACCTGTTCGTATTTCTTCATTACCTCGGGGTCTGGGGCTCCTGTCTTTGGATCCCTAGGGTATTCCTGTGTAGGCCAATTTATCATCAGCTTGCACTCTGTCCATAAATCTGCTGGTACTATTATGTCAAACAGGCTGTTTAGGTCAATCCATAATAATTTAGATAATTTCACAAATCTGTCCACTTGCCTATACCACTCGACAGGCTTTTCGCGTAGTCGTGGGAAATCATTTGTAAATGACAAAATATCTTGTTTAGTCCATGGAACATGTACATATCCTCCTCCTGGAATTTCTCTCATGGGGCATTCTGTTACTACCTTTTCCTTTTCTCTAACAGGGAAAGCTGCAAAAGTTTTATCTGAGGCATCATCTCGTTTTCGATACCATCTGCTTCTCAATTTATCCACATCTCCCCATTTTCTCAGAAAGATAATTATTTCCTTAATCTGACTTATTCATCCTGTGATATTCAAATTTTCAATATCTTTTTCAGTAAAATCTATTCAATATGGTTTCAGTAGGGCCTTTACCTTTTCATTATCTATACCCATTTCATTTGCTACTTCTTCTAATATTTCATGCACATTTTTTGCTCTCCAAGTTATGCTTTTACACAGAAATAGTAACTCCTCATCCTGGTAGGTTTTTAACTTCTCTGTGGGAATAGTTCCTACTATTAATTCTTCCAGTACCATTCGTAGTTTGGACACATCTATTGATTGGGATTCTTTGTCTTTTCTCTGCAAACTTCTCAACCATTCGCTCAATTCTTCTGAAGATGGGCCTACTGGTTTCTCTACATTACTTCGTTCTAAGTCCCTTTGAGTCTCTAATACTGATTCCATTGTCATTGTATGTCTTTCTGCTATATTTGAACCTAAAAAGGGTTATTCGAAATATTTGACTCGATCGTACTCATTGTCTGTCTCCATGGATTTTTATTTAGGCTCTGCTTTGGCTTCTCAGTCTGTTTATTACTGTTATAAGGAACTGTTAAACAATGTTCACTATCTTTTTGTTTATCAAAAATAGGCATCACAGGACCTATAGTCACTGGAACAGTTACAGCTTCTAAATTTTTGGTAAATTCTCTTATCTTTTCAGTTAATTCTAAACTTGTTTTTGCTAATTCTGCCGAATTTTCACCACTCATTTTATCATCTGATTTTCTCTCTATCTCTCTCATGGAATTATTTTTCCCTAATTCTTGAGGTACTGGTTCCGTCCTAATTATTCGCAAAGTTTCTCTCATTGGGGCACTTGGTGTCAACATTTCAGATTCTGGTTGATATGGGGGTGTATTTTTATAAAACATATTATCAAGAACATCATCCTCCGATTCATTCACTCCATACCCTCTTGGTTCTATATTATGTCTCTTTTCCGTACATTTTTTACCTCCAATTTCTTCAACATTTCTTACAGGAAACAATCCATCAGTCGTACTTGCATTCCGCCACCTTCTCATTCTTTCATCATGAGTGTCATGCCCGTATCTTCCAAACATGTACTTATACCTTCCGCCACTTTTCTGTCTTTCTCTGTCATGCATCTCATCTTCCCATTCTGTC
The DNA here is from genome assembly GCF_964204655.1 of Triturus cristatus. Taxonomy (NCBI): domain Eukaryota; kingdom Metazoa; phylum Chordata; class Amphibia; order Caudata; family Salamandridae; genus Triturus; species Triturus cristatus. Next base: position 1,245,926,725 of record NC_140590.1, on the reverse strand, counting down.
AATGCTTCAAACTGTGTTGGTCTAGGTCTTGGTTCTAGATTCATCATTTTCTCTCTCAAATTTCTCAAAACCCCTAAATTAAACGAACCATGCTCTGGAAAAGCCAAAACCCCATCATTCTTTGTATATTTCACCCAGTTATCCAACCAAATACAAGTATGATATCCGTATTTCGCAACCATAAAGGATGCGGCGGTTTTCGGTGGGAGAAGCAACTGTCCCTCCCTAGTCACAATCGGTTTGTCCTTTTTAAACAATTTCTTGATTTTCCCAAACCAGGACTTTTCTCCTTTTCAGGTGGATCGTAATACATCAATTTGTCTTTCGTGTATCGCTAGTCTTTTCCTTACGACTGTTCTGTTATTTTAACCAATCGTAGCGCGACTCACACTAACGCACGAATCTGGAGCGTCGACGTTACCTCTTCAATTCTCCAATCCCAGTGCGTCTCACACCAATGCACCAATCAGCGGCGTCTACGTCACCCTTCAATTCTCCAATCCTAGCGCGGCATGCACTAATACATCAATCAGGGGCGTCTACGTTTCTTACTGACTAGCCAATCCCAGCGTGGCTTTTCTGACGTCAGCTCTTTCTCACTGTTGCAGCTCCTGCTCCTGCTGACCCCTCCTTTACAAAATTTTATGTGTAATTTTTCTTACGTTCTTTTTATTTACAAATCTGTTAGTAACAACATAAAAACGCCACCATTGTCCGCTTAGCTAACCAAAGAATAGTTAATGACATTTCTCACAAGAATTCCGTCTTTCCCGAGAGCACTGCTTACCTCTGCCCTACTACGGAATCGTTACTTCCGTTGATAAAGTAGCACATTTCTCTACTTCACCTTTCTAACAAGCATCAGCTAACCGTTTCTCCAGAATTAAGACACCTAGTTGGAGATCCAATGCTCCTGAGAAATAAAACCAGAGTTTCGCAATTAACCCGAATGCCTTTTCATCCACGCACTTTCACAGGGAAAAATTGAGTTAATTCACACAGAATTCTGTCTTTCCCGAGAACAGAGAACAGCCTGTCCTACTACAGAATTATGACGCACGTTAATAAAGTAGCACTTCTGTTAGAAAACCCCGGGCAACCGGGTTAGCAGTCACCCGGTTCTTCCCAACACAAGGGGTAGCATGGCTCGAGCGGTCGGGGGTCAGGCACCGTGTTAAGCGTACTTCACACCCTCACAATAACCATGCGTTCATCCGTTCCAAAAATGACTCTACACCGGAAAAATTTATGAAAATATATCTGTGTTTATCTTGTTTTCTCTTAGTTGCAGGTTAAATAAATAATAACACACTTACAGTACACAAAGCTTCTTCTGTAAAAAGGGTAGGTCAAATAAATAAGCTCAGATCATAAATAATCAATGAATAAATAGATGTGCATAAAATACATAGGCAAATAAATACTGTGAGGGAATAAATACTGTGAGACAATAAATACTGTGAGACAATAAATAGGATAAATACAAAGAATACAATACTCTCAATAAATATAAGCCATCAGTACACTTTCAAATCAGGTCACATTTGTGAGGTACTATGGGTTGATTTGGCCCAATCACAGCTTGTGGTTATGTGGATGGCCTGAGGGTGTCTCACCTAGCTTGGATAAGGCTGAGGCTAAAACTGAGGTAGATCAAGGGTAATCTAGGAATCTGGCTCTCCCAAACTACACAACCCCTCACACAGGTCACTGTATCAGTCTCAGTCCACCCCGGGCACTCCCAGGCTGGTCCTAACACCTCTCTAGCCCCTAGGATGGTCTCTTAGGGCTCCACAGGGCCTTAGGCGCCCTCTATTCCACTTACTGCCCTCTTTATGAACTTCCGACTCCGCCGGAGTCGTGTCGACGCCGTGAGGCGGTTCTGGTTCGATGTCGCTAGCCGGCCTCGGCTCGATGTCAGTTCTTGTCGACGCCGTGAGGCGGTTCCGGATCGATGTCGGCGGACGGCCTCGGCTCGATGTCAGTTCCTGTTGACGCCGTGAGGTGGTTCCAGATCGATGTCGGCGGACGGCCTCGGCTCGATGTCAGTTCCTGTTGACGCCGTGAGGTGGTTCCGGCTCGATGTCGGCGGGCGGCCTCGGCTCGATGTCGCTGGGCAGCCTCGATTCGATGTCGGTCTCCGGCGTCACAGGGACACGATCTCCCTACTTCCGGTTGTCTCCGGAGTGCGACCTCCACTCCCGACCTCCGGTGCTCTTCCCTTCAGGTTCCGGCGACTCCGGAGTGCGATCTCCACTCCCGACCTCCGGTGCTCCTTTCCTCAGGTTCCGGCGACTCCGGAGTGCGATCTCCACTCCCGACCTCCGGTGCTCCTTTCCTCAGGTTCCGGCGACTCCGGAGTGCGATCTCCACTCCCGACCTCCGGTGCTCCTTTCCTCAGGTTCCGGCAACTCCGGAGTGCGATCTCCACTCCCGACCTCCGGCACGATTCACCTCGGTCTCCGGCGACTCCGGAGGGCGGACTTCACTCCCCCGTCGACGTCGCACACTCGACCTCAGGTGACTTCCTCCTCGACCTCTGGTGTCTCCACGACCTCCGTCGGCGCCCTCTCTCGACCTCTGGCGGCTCCGGGTACGACGTCTGCTTTCCAGTCAGCGCCGCTTCTTCACCTCCGGCCCCAGGTCTCTAGGCTTCTCGGCGTCGGACTCCAGGAAGATACCAATAGACAGGTCAGGAACTTGCTGTTCTTTACTTCCAAGGCCTGTTCCGGCTGTTCAGGTCCTTGAGTTGGTTCTTCTTGACTTTATCCCACACAGGGCTCCAGGCTGGGCTCAGTCAGTAGGGACTAGTATCAAGGGTGGGTTTCTGGACCCCACTCCAGGCACAAGTTTCCACCCCTGCTGCCTCACTCCTTCCTCCTTCAGTGTTGTGCTGCTCTCCCTTCACCAGTCAGGTGCCAACTGCCTACTCCAACTGCCAACTCTGAGCTGGCTTCCCAACATTCTAAACCTGCCTCACACTGTCACAGGGTTCTAGAATGTTCTGGAAGGTACTAGTAGGTTCCAGCTATGTCTCAGGTGACAATGGGTGGCCACCATTTTGTGTTTCAGGCCCTCAGACTGAAGTTCCAGGGGTAGGGAAAATGGCTCCCTGACCCTGCATCAACACTAAAAAGTCTGGTGGTTCCCAAAAAGGAAAAATACTAACAGGGTTTGAGGCAAAAGTGGGACAAAATAAATAATGATGAGGAGGGACCACCCAAAGGGCTGACAGGTCTAACAACTTCCTTCTACTTTATCCTTCTAACAAGCTTAGGGAACACCTATTACCTTTTCAGTGATAAGCGTAATCAGAGTGCCTTTTGGACTCCTGGTACCTAAGACCAAAATTTCACAGGTGACCTTCGCTACCATACATTTGTTTCATACAGAAAATGTCCCTAATGGCAACACACGGCGATGTTACCAAATCGAACCCAGACAATGCCTCATGAAACTCCAATCGTCACACGTTTTCCCCGTGTACCTACAGGGTAACAACAATTCCGTCTTTCCCGAGAGCAGCGCTTACCTCTGCTCTACTACGGAACCGTTACAAACGTCCGACTTCCTACATCCCAGAAGCCGTCAAACAACATAAAACTTTACGCGACTCAACACAGAGTGTTAATACATAGACCAATACCAATCAATAAGCAATTTACAAGCAATAATCACCAAACCAAAACAATAAAACCATCATACTGCTACCAGAAAAACTGATGCAGCGTGGAAACTTGGGTAATGGGAAAACAGGACAAGACCCGTACCTAATATCATCCCTTCGTCACAGACCAAATATCACATTAACACATTCACTCCTACAATCATTGGTGGGGCCCATAACACCAACATTCACACTTCACTTCTCATTGGCCTGTACTTACAGGAGAGATAAATGTTCCGAGCGCTGACATGAAAGGAATACCTTTTAACCTATAGAGAGAAATTTATTTACACATTTATACACTAATATCCTTTTCCCCTACAGATCTCAATCCTAAGCATTAAGATACTCCTCCCACGTGATCAATGGATCATTTAGTTGGTTTAGTATGGTGATTTAGACCAGCTAAAACCCACCTTTCGGATTTAATCTATCCTCCCATAATAAATGACAAAACACATTTGCTCGTTAATCAATAGTTGTTTATCTAATTATAGCAAGAATTTTAGTTCCATCTATTACATTTTATTAAGTTGCAGAACATCATATTTACCTAATCTGGCTATTAGTCGTCCTCTAAGTCATCAAATTTAGTCGTCAATCAGTCGGAATTCGAAAGTTCTTCATGCGGCACGCTACAGTCCAAAGATGAACAAGGACCAGAGACGTGCAAGCATCTATCAATGCCCATAAATTTTATAAAGTTCACAGTTCATCAAGGAAATGGGCAGCATTCAGTCTGTCAAAGGATCAGGAACGCAGCTGTCACGTAGCGTCACCGTCGTCTCCGTCAGCAAAAGAAAAAGAAAGCATAGCCATAGCATAGCATATTCTCTCTATTCTACCGTCATTTTTATAATAAAGTAACGTCAAAATGTAACATTTTGCAGGATTTGGACTTCTCTCATTGGTCGATTGGGATCGTCAGGTGAGGTTTCACACAGTTCAGGACGTTATTTCATCCAACATGATCTTTCCAGTTCCTTGTGTCTGTCAATTGTTAGTGTACTTGGCGGGCTTCCCACCGTGACCTTGCTTGAGTACAGCAAGAGTAGGGTCATGTCGAGGCCACAGGAACAAGTCGTAGCGCAGGCGCACTTCGCCCAAACCTCGTGGAATGGTGGCCATCGCATCAAGTTACTCGGCGGCCATCTTTGCTCTAGGCCCAAAGGACAACTTAAGCGAAACAAACACAAAAGAGTAATTTATACATAGAAAAAATGAATAAAATGTTAAACCCTCACTAATTCCCCTATGTGCTTGTAATTATCTAGCGTATAGCGACATTTAAAGCGTTCATATTCACCCATTGATGTCATCTGGTGCGACATTACGAAAACATCACAGAAGCAACATATACCATGCGATATTCTATTTTCTACTGTTAGTATGCGTACATATGTTAATAATAACAATTATTCAGCCATGCAAAATGCAAATCCCACGTATATTTTGTATATTAATAAGGTTGATTAATTATCATGCAAACACATTAATAGTATTATAATTAATAGATTATTCTAATTAGTATAGGCTTGCAGATTGGGGGGGGGTATACAAAATGTTGTACTACCCGTTCCATCAATACGTTCGGATCACTCTCACTAGTTTGATCTTCTAGCATTACTATTTCTTTTCTAACATCATTCTGTGTGACTGTCACATTTTGTGACTTTTGTGTACTTCGTTTGTCACCATTGGATGTATGTCATTACATCGCATACTAATACCACGCATGCCATTGCAACGCGGGTATTACTACGCGATGTCAATGACAACGACATGCCATTACAACGCAAATTTTTACCACGACTATGCCTTTACCACGCATCCCATTACAACGTAAAGGCATGCGTGGTAAAGCTATACTCGTGGTGAAAGTTTGCAAGGTAAGTGACTACCCTACCCCTACACAACCCTCCCCCGCCCCCAGTCCTCTCCCTACAATAACACTACACTACCCTGCGCGACCCCACGACACTACACTAAAACACTACACTACACACTACACTACCCTAAACCCTAATGCACTACAATACTCAAACACTACAACACTACCTTAAACCCTAAAACACTACACTGCACAAACTCAACAGCAGTACCCTAAACCTTAAAACACTACAACACTACCCTAAACCCTAAAACACTACACTACACAAACACTACTACACTACCCTAAACCCTAAAGCACTACACTACACAAACACTTCAACACTACCCTAAAACACTACACTACACAAACACTACTACACTACCCTAAACCCTAAAACACTACACTACCCTAAACTCAAAAACACTACACTACACAAACACTACCCTAAACCTTAAAACACTACACTACTCAAACACTACTACACTATCCTAAACACTAAAACACTACACTACCCTAACCCCATAAACACTACACTACACAAACACTACAACACTACCCTAAACCCTAAAACACTATACTACACAAACACTACTACACTACCCTAAACCCTAAAACACTACACTACACAAACTCTACAACACTACCCTAAATCATTACACTACTCAAACACTAATACACTTCCCTAAACCATAAAACACTACACTACCGTAACCCCTAAAATACTACACTACTCAAACACTACAACACTACCCTAAACCCTAAAACACTACACTACACAAACACTACAACACTACCCTAAACCCTAAAACACTGCACTACTCAAACACTACTACACTACCCTAAGCCCTAAAACACTACACTACCCTAACCCCTAAAACACTACACTACTCAAACACTACTACACTACCCTAACCCCTAAAACATTCTATCAATGTGGCGAGTTGGCTGTTGATCTCTGTACCTGTACTTCCAGACAACACAGAACAAAACACTAACTCTTTGTGTTAAACATATAGTTAATAATTAATAACTAATAATCAATAATCACCAAACTAATCAATAATAACCATCGCTCTGCTACCAGAAAAACTGATCCAGCGAAAAGGCAGGGATGAACACTTCACAGTCAAACTAATTTTAAATGGGCCCATATACACAATCGAGTTTCCTGGCTACTTTAGCTGGGGGTCAAGTTTTGTAATTCCACTTCAGCTTCTGATTAGTTAATTTACTGTGACCTCAAAATCATTTAAGGAAATTATTTCACTACCTAACTAATCTTCACAGATCAACACTCTTTCCTCTGGTCGATGGACCATTAGTTGAGTAGTTGATGGTGATATTAACAATTAACTAACTAGTTTACAGGTCTCAGTGAAATAACCACAGACTCTGGTTAAGATTCAATGAATTGTATCTAAAATTTCAGTCATGAACGCTCATTAGTACAAATTCACAGTGTAAACTCCATCACTTTCATGGGAGAGAAAATTCAATAAACAATACACATTCAAAACACTACATAAACACTACTCGCTACCCTAAAACCTAATACACTACACTAAACACTACAAAACTACACTACACTACACTACAAAAAAACACACTAAAACATTATAGAAAGAACCCACACAACACAAACATTACAACACTACTTTCACACTACCCTAAACCATATAAAAGTAACCCCCAGCCCAAGCGTAAACCCCCTTACCTCTCTCCTCTCCAGCGTCGCCGTCTCTGCTCCCGGTTCCTGCTTCCTCCTCCCTGCTTGGTGCACGTCGTTGTGAGGAAACAGCCTCAGTTTCCTCACAAATACTTGGATAGCCGCCGCCATTACACATTACATCGCATGCGTTGTAAAAGCGCATGCGATGTAATGGTATGCGTGGTTTTTACCATGCGTTGTAACATCGCATGCGTTGTAACGCATGCGATGTAATGGCAACGCGTGGTAAAAACCACGTTGTAATGGCTGTTCCAGTCACCATTCAATGGAATAACAGGACCAATGGTTACTGGCACTGCCAATGCTTCAGCATTCAGACCTAGCTAATTTATTTTCTGAAATATCTCTTCTTTTGTTTTATTTAAGGCATCCCTTTCCTTTTCTTGTGATACTCGAATGACTGTTGGATCATACAGAACTTGTGGAACCAATGGTGTTCCCCTCATCGGGGCACTTGGCTAGCACTTTCTTGGTAAGACGGAGGTCTTTTGACTAAAATATCATCTAATAACTCATCATCAGATTCATCACCCCCTATTCCTGTCGTACCTAAGTGTTTTGTTTTTTCTTTACATTTGCTCCCTTCTTGATCTTCAGCCATGAATACTGGATATAAACCCTCCATTACTACAGCCCTTCTCCATATTTTCATATGATCTCCTCGAGTGTCAAATGGGTATCAGGGTAAAAATTCTCTATTTATTTTTCTGCCTCCTCTGTATTTTTCTCATTCAAATGCCTCAACCTCCCATTCCTCCATAGCCTCGTACTGTGTTAACCTAGGATTTGGTTCTAATGAATTCATCTTGTTTCTCAAATTCTGAAGAATCCTCACATTAAATGTACCATGTTATGGGAAAGCTGGAACACCATCACCTTTTGTATATTCCACCCAATTTTCCAACCACACGCACGTATGATATCCACTTTCCTTCATCATAAAGGAAGCTGGCATATTAGGAGGTGGCATAAGAATTCCCTACCTTGTTACTATACGCTTGTCCTTCTTAAAGAAATTCCTAATCTTGTTAATCAACTTCATTCTCCCGGTTAATGTAACTAACTAATTCAGTCTGTAAAATCCCAAAACTATTCCGTATTTTCACAAATCCTGTTTATAAACTGTCGTCCTATACCAGCGCGACTCACACCAACAATCCAATCAGGTTTTACTACGTATCCTCTTCCACACCCAATACCAACACGGTAATTGCCTACTGATCAATCAGAGCTTACAACACTCCCACTTGTCTGACCAATCGCAGGGCGGCTCTTTGTGACATCAGTATTGCTCCTTCTACTGACCCTCCCTTTACTATCTGCACTTTTCACATGCCCGCTGTTTTAACCAATACCAGCACGGCTCTCTGTGACGTCAGTATGAGTCCTGCTACTGACCCTCCCCATACAAGGTAATATGATAATATTTCTCTAACTTTTCTTTATAATTTCTGTAACAACGTAAAAACATTGCTACTCTGTCTGTTCTGCTAAACCAAATATTGTTTCTTCACTCACTTTAAAAAGATAATACTTCCTGTCACTACGAGTAAAAACCACTGTTTACCCTTCATTTAAGCTCAGGGGGACCTATTACTCCTCTAGGGGTATTCCTCTTTTGAGTAAGGCCAAAGTTTTGCAGGTGGGCACTTTGCTATCATTCACACTCTACTCTTATATGATATAGTCCCTAATAAAACACTGCAAGCCCTCCGTAGCTTCTCAGTGTTATGAGAAAAGACGAGTAACCTTCTGCAGTGTGATTTCCTTACAACACTCTCCTAAATTCCGTTCCTGGGATTCCCAAGTATCTCTCAAATCAAATCAGGTGTTTGTTAAGCGCGACTACTCACCCGTAAGGGTCTCAAGGTGCTGGGGGTGTGGTGGGGGGGGGGGGTTTGGCAGGTTCCAGTCCATCAAGGAGGGGGGTCTGTCGAAGAGTCAGGTTTTGAGGTTTCTTGCGAAGATGGGGAGGGATGTTATCTGTCTGACGTGGAGCGGAAGGTTGTTCCAGGCTCTGGCCGCGCAGAAGGAGAAGGAGCGGCCTCCCGATCTGGTCTTTCTGGTGCAGGGGACCACAGCATAGGAGAGCTGGGCTCATTGTAGGGTCCTTTGGGGTGCGTGGAATTTGAGTCGGCTGTTCAGGTATGCTGGTTCGGTGTCGTGGAGGGCCTTGTGAGTGTGGGTTAGCATCTTGAAGGTGACTCTAGCTTCGATGGGGAGCCAGTGGAGTGTGCGCAGGTGCTGGGAGATGTGGAAGTGTCTTGGCAGGTTGAGGACCAGTCTTGCGGCGGCGTTTGGATGTTCTTTAGCTTGTGGGTGAGGTTTTTGTTTATTCGGCATAGAGTGCGTTGCCGTAGTCGAGCCTGCTGGTGACCAGGGCGTGAGTGACGGTCTTTCTGTGTTTGAGGGGGATCCATTTCAAGGTCTTACGTAGGAGGCGGAGGGTGTGGAAGCAGTAGGATGAGACAGAGCTGATCTGGCGGTCCATTTTGAGCTCTGAGCCCAGGATGATTCCCAGGTTGCGTGCGTGGTCCGTGGGGGTGGGCTGGTTTCCGAGGGCAGGGGGCCACCAGGTGTCGTTCCAGGCATCTAGGTTTGGGGCCATGATGAGTACTTCCATTGTGTTGGTGTTTTGTTGTAGGCAGCTGTTTTTCATCCATTTGGCGACAGCTTCCATGCCTTCTCGAAAGTTGTGTCTGGCGGTGTTTGGTTCGTTGGATAGGGAGATGATGAGTTGGGTGTCGTCTGCGTATGACACAATGTTGAGTCCGTAGGTTCTGACGATGGGGGCGTGCGGAGCCATGTAGACGTTGAAGAGCGTAGGGTTGAGGGAGGACCCCTGGGGGACTCCGCAGGTGGTAGGTGTAGGGTCCGAGAGGAAAGCGGGGAGTCTGACCCGCTGCATTCTGCCGGAGAGGAAGGAGCGGATCCAGTCGAGGGCCTTGTCTTGGATCCCTGCGTCACGGAGTCTACGTATTAGGGTGCGGTGAGAGACCGTGTCGAACGTCGCTGAGTGGTCGAGGAGGATGAGGGCTGCTGTTTCTCCTTTGTTCAGTAAGGTACAGATGTCGTCTGTTGCGGCGAGGAGGGCGGTTTCCGTGCTGTGGTTTTTTCTGAAGCCCGATTGGGAGGAGTCGAGGATGTTGTGCTCTTAGATGAATGTGGCGAGTTGGCTGTTGATCTCTGTACCTGTACTTCCAGACAACATAGAACAAAACACTAACTCTTTGTGTTAAATATATAGTTAATAATTAATATCTAATAATCAATAATCACCAAACTAATCAATAATAACCATCGCTCTGCTAGCAGAAAAACTGATCCAGCGAAAAGCCAGGGATGAACACTTCACAGTCAAACAAATTTCAAATGGGCCCATATACACAATCAAGTTTCCTGGCTGCTTTCGCTGGGGGTCAAGTTTTGTAATTCCACTTCAGCTTCTGATTAGTTAATTTACTGTGACCTCAAAATCATTTAAGGTAATTATTTCACTGCCTAACTAATCTTCACAGATCAACACTCTTTCCTCTGGTCGATGGACCATTAGTTGAGTAGTTGATGGTGATATTAACAATTAACTAACTAGTTTACAGGTCTCAGTGGAATAACCACAGACTCTGGTTAAGATTCAATGAATTGTATCTAAAATCTCAGTCATGAACGCTCATTAGTACAAATTCACAGTGTAAACTCCATCACTTTCATGGGAGAGAAAATTCAATAAACAATACACATTCAAATTCACAGACTCATTCAACAAATCAATGCATCAAGAGTGGATAGATGAAGAGACAGAAGGCATAAAAAATCATACATTTGCAAAGGATATGCAAATTTTAAGACAGAATAATAGTTACCCAATATTGATAATGAAAAACCAAACCTCGGCCAAAGGACTGGTGGAGGTCCCCTGATTAAGAATCAAGTGACAAAGACTTTAGGACAGGATTAGGACAGGGCAATACTTACTAAACTTCTCAACAAACCCGACGCACAAGGGCACATTCCTCTCTTACACTCTCTCCCTCTTCGATATTCTTCCGGAGTCTTCAATCTAATCAGGTTATTATTCAGTGGTGAATCTTCCCAGTCTATTCTCTCCTTTCCTCATCAGCAGCAGCTCTCGCCTCTCTCTCTCTCTCTCTCATCGATGTCTATGAACATCTCTCTTTCTCTTAAGTTACCCTAGTTATATTCTTCATTTTTGCATGTCACACCCACAAAAGTTGCAAAAAAATGGAATACGGACTTTGATTGGGCAGGGGAGTTGTCTTCACCTCATGCTGACATATTTCTTTTTAAATATTCTCTTTTGTTTGACAAACCCTTTCCCTTTAGCTCATTCACAACTTAATTTTATTTAATTCCCATATATCTAACGTTGCAAATCAAATAACATTTCTCAATACAGTTCCACAGTCGAGAATAATTTTCACACAACTCTTGTCCTTGAATTTAGGCAGCCGTTCAGCCACACGGTCAACAGGTCACATCATAGCTTGCCTCCATCTCGCTGCCATCTTTCTTTCACTGCGCGTAATTATAGACCCAAACTTACACTGTAAATAAAGGAATCATAAACAGATGTTAATTTCTCAAATACATTATTCTCACTCTTCACCACCCACTTCTACTCTATCCCATGTTATTATCTCTTTCTTTAGACAAAAGCGTTAGCAGCAATAGCTCTTTTTAAATTCAGGCAAGCATGTGCCGGGCATGCGGTGCCTCAAGACTTCATGTTAATAGTACTTGCGCATGTGTGAGAGTTTTCCCTCTCAACACGAGTAAGTCATGTTACTATTTACGCAATCCTAGTTCGCACATGCGCAAAAGCATTTTCCAGTTTAAAGCGTGTTTTAGTCGCGTTGCATTTTATTCTTTGTTATTTAAGCATGCGTAAAGCTTTCTTCCCATATGTAAATGTTGTGCACTTATTAATTTTGTTTTCTTTACTATTTCTAACGATTAGTACTATTAATGAGGGATTTCTCAGAGCAAGTTTCATTTTCTTGAATCCTTGCTCCATCACTGTCACACTCTACATTCCCTGATACAATCCTGTGCACCATATGACCACTGATACAAGATTTCAACAGAGGGCTTTGTCCTTTTATGGCAGATTCATGTATTCAAAATACAGATGTCGGTTCACTTTGTCTACCAGCATACGCTGTAGTCCTTAAAGCAATGATACTCAAATTACGGCCTGGGACCGCATGTGGCTTTCCTGACCTTTAGGTACGCCCCCAAGCCAACAGCAACACTGCGCTGCTATTTAGGAATATGGCACTACCATTAAAATTATGTTAAATGGGGAAGCTATTATTTAAAGGTTAATTGCTGTTAAAGAGAGCAAATAACTAGGGTACCCTGCACACCTAACTTTAGTAACACCTTTATTTATACAGATATCTTACAGCAGGCTCTTCAAATTTCAAAAGTTTAGTTCATTGGCATTCAGAACCGTTTTGCCTTAGTAAATCAGATATCAGTGCATTGAGAAGTATTTTTCTATAAAAGTAATGGTTATCAAACATGGATTTAGAAACATTTGTGCTACCTCTCACCCACCGCAATATTGCCAATAGTTAACTAAGGCAAGTCAGTTGTCATGTGCAGTATTTGCGCGAACGGGCCTGCTAGTATACATTAACATTATAGTTTATTAATTCGAAGACAGGAGAAGGCTTTTCACAGCGCACATCCTAAAGTCATGTATTTCGAGGCACTCGTATGTGATAATGAAGAGAAAGTAAAATAAACCAATTCAGACAGCGGGCGAATAAGTCTCGCGTCACTTACACCAAACTGCGTTTAGACGCACGCGCAGTGTAGACTCTTACGTCTGTCGGTGTTGCTTGTCCTTTGAGTACGCACACGCGCTACGCTCTTTGTCACGCAGGCGCAGTGCGTTCCTTCGCGGTTATACTTGTAGTGGATTCTGTTTGCTGTTCTGCGCACGCGTGGCGAGAACCTTGTAGATTGTTGTCGTCTGTACTTGTTGGGATTGTGGCGTATTGGATGGCGATGGCGACGTTGGGGGAGTTGGAGGGTCTGCAGCAAGCGGCGGCAGCTGCAACCGTACCCCTGCAGGACCTGCCGCCGCGGTCCCTCACGCCGCTAGCAGATTTGGGGAGCACGAATGGACTGATGGTTACAGAAGACGATAGCATGGACGCGGAGCCCATGCGAATTGAAGAGGCACCCATTGAACAGACAACGGGGCTCTCGCCACTCCAAGGCGGCATGCACGAGGAGGAACCTCCCGCCGAACCTGGGGGAAGGGACCCCGAAGTGACTGTGGAGATAGGAGAGACCTATCTGTGTCGGCGGAGCGACGACACTTGGCGTAAGGAAACCAGTTCCTAACTAGCTCGCTACTGTGTGTAACAACTATTGCATGACACTGCCCCATCCTCATAAATCGTTCGCAGTGACCCAACAGTACCCTGCACAGTGCGTGAAACGGATACCTTGGTTCAGAGCACGACCTTGCAACTGCCCGGCACCGACACGCCATATGTTACTCATGAGCACGGGTCAGGCATTCTTTTCTCTTCGGAAGGGCCTGTAGTGCCCTGCGGGATAAGTTCTAGTGTTCAGCAAGATGCTTTAAATACAGCCACTCCCTTGAGGGTTGAACACACTCGCACCCCCACCCATCCATCCTGGGTGTCACGAGTGACGTTGCCCCATCAATAAAAGTGCCCGGGTGCACGTGGCCAGTTACAGTTCCCAAGTAGGCTGCGTCAGTGTTGACATTTATACAGCATGTGGGCCTAAGGCCCAACACACTACAGGGCCCACAACATTTATCGCATAGGGTCTGACACTGCCCCCCTGCCTACATTTTACATGCAACTTGTGGTTATCGGAGATTCATTGACCTAGCCTATGATTGTTCTCCTTTAATGCCTTAGAAGATGGCCTAATGTCTGCTTGGCCGTTTTGTGATTTTTAGGTCTCGCCTGGTCCAGCGCATGCGCTGGTCTGGCCGAGACATTTTGTATGCGGGTTTTCCAGGTGCTGCCTGTGGCCTAAAGCCTGCGTGCACGTGCACCACCGCCATGTGTACCTCCGCCGTGCTTGATCGCTTTCGCGGGCCGCGTCATTTTCACGGCCAATCCTTTTTAGGTCTCGCCTGAGACAGCGCTTTAGCGAGAGCTTTTGTAAATGGGGGATCTGGAAGTGCAAACGAGTGCTTTCAGGCCTCCAAATACAGTGCATGTGCGCCGGCCGGGCGCGCGCACCATTTGGAGGCCTGAAAGCACTCGTTTGCTTTCACTTTCGCGGGCAGCACGGCAGTAAAGATCGGCAGTAAAGATTGCAATCTCTTTGTTCCCAGCATCAGTGAGATGCAAATGAACAAACAGCGTGAGGCCAAAGGTCTTATTTTTTTTAAAACAAACCAGGTCACTGCTACAGTGAAAGGAACAACAAGCATTTACAATGCAATAGGTCTCACATTTACGCGAGTTTGAGCTATTCACATTGCAAATAACAATGCCTTTTATTTGTGTTTTCGTTTTTCAAACATAAATTAAAGGCATCGTCATTTACAATGCCAATAGCTTAAACTCGCGTAAATGCGAGACCTATTGCATTGCAAATGCTTGTTGTTTTTCCTTCCACCCAGCTCCATTTCTTGTTCTCCCCATGTTACTTTCTCCATAGTGACTTTCATCCCTTTGTCCCCTATTTTTTTTTTAGGTCGAGGACCGCCGGTCTGCCGAAGGCAGAACCGGAAGTCGGAGATTTAATGACTTGGAGAAGAGGGGCTTGAACCCGCCCCTCTTCTCCCCTGTTCTCCATTGGCTGGCCTCTTCAATGCTGGCCAGCCATTGGAGAAGAGGTCCCGTCACTCCGATCAGGCCCCGTCCTTTTCGGATCGGGGGGCGTGTTTTTTGCAGAAAGTCTAATTATCTCCTCCAGCCAATGGCAAGAGGAGATAACAGCAAAAAACGCCCCCGAATCCGAAAAGGAAGCTGCGTGTCTCCGAGGCATTTCTGCTCTGCCTCGGAGAAAGGCGGTGGTGTCTTCCGGTGCCCTCGTTTTTTTTAGGACTCTGAAGCTATTCCTGCATTTGTTTTTAAACTGCCCGAATCCATCTCCACTGTGCTCGAGGCGTCATTCCCATCCGGTAGCTTCCTGAGAGCCTCACTTCGTCTGGCTACAGTTTTAGATTTGGAAGCAGGTTCTCCGTCTTAGGCCCCATGATCTGTGGTCGGCGTGTAAAGATCCAGAGACTGCTCCGCCTCTGCCTGCCTTGCTGGAGCACACTGCGTGCTGCTCGCACACACAGCGCTCGAACCGCGCAAATAGTCTCTGTCTTGCTTCCCCCGATGCGATCTCCACTCACGGACACCTGAGCCGTAAAGTAGAAATGCAGCCACAGAAACAGCATTGGGGCGTCTGAAGAGCTGCGTACCGCCGCACCATCAAGGACCACTTGATCTAAACCCGCGTCGGGTGAGGTAAGGGACGACTGCCAGTCCGGCCACTCACGCTGCCACCATCTTGCCAGCAGTTCAATGCCTAATGGGATTAGTGCCCCACCATTTTCCATTCTGAAGAATCCGGTTAGCAAACCTGTCACACAGAGCAACAAGCATTTACAATGCAACAGTCTCCGCATTGTTAAAGTTAGAGCTATTGGCATTGCTCATGACATTATTTTTGTTTATGTTTTTAAAACATTTAAAGAAACGGCATTGTCATGAGCAATGCCAATAGCTCTAACTTTAACAATGCCGAGACCGTTGCATTGTAAATGCTTGTTTCCACTAGCCTTCACGTTTCGCCACCCCACCACTGGACCCACTTGTTTTCTTTCTTCATTCTCAGGCACATTGTCTTTCTCTGACTTCCTCATCCACCCCTTGCTTCCTCTTGTCCGTCTTTTACCCCTTGGCCTGTCTGTCTCCTGTACCCGCAGTCTCCCTGTCTTTCTCTCTTCCCAGTATGTTTTACGATGTCTTTCTCTTCTCCGCCAGGCCCCTGTGTGTGTGTGTGTGTGTGTGTGTGTGTGTGTGTGTGTGTGTGTGTGTGTGTGTGTGTGTGTGTGTGTGTGTGTGTGTGTGTGTGTGTGTGTGTGTGTGTGTGTGTGTGTGTGTGTGTGTGTGTGTGTGTGTGTGTGTGTGTGTGTGTGTGTGTGTGTGTGTGTGTGTGTGTGTGTGTGTGTGTGTGTGTGTGTGTGTGTGTGTGTGTGTGTGTGTGTGTCTCTTTCTCTCTTTCTCTCTCTCTTTCTCTCTTTCTCTCTTTCTCTCTTTCTCTCTCTCTTTCTCTCTTTCTCTCTTTCTTTCTCTCTTTCTCTCTTTCTCTCTCTCTTTCTCTCTTTCTCTCTTTCTCTCTTTCTCTCTTTCTCTCTTTCTCTCTTTCTCTCTTTCTCTCTTTCTCTCTTTCTCTCTTTCTCTCTTTCTCTCTTTCTCTCTTTCTCTCTTTCTCTCTTTCTCTCTTTCTCTCTTTCTCTCTCTTCTCTCCTCATGTCATCCCCACCCCCCCAGAGCCTCTTGTTTCTTATCTCTCTTCCTCCCCCGCCGTTACCCCTGCTCCTCTGACTCTTTCTCACCTTCCAGGTCTTCTTGTCATTTTCTCACCCTAACCCTGCTCTCTTCTCCTTCCAACGGGGCCCTTCTCCCTTCCTACAGGACCCCCCTTGTCTGTCATCCTGGGGTCTCTTCATCGAACCCTCGCCTCTCTCCCTGCCAAACCCCTTTTCCATTTCTACCCACAGCTCTATAGTCTTTCTCCCCCTTACATGCCCTATCCTACAGCATCTTTCACTCGTATCTCTTCCCCCAACCCCTCCTTTCCACCTTAGCTGTTTGTCCCTTGAGGGCCCCCTTGTCGCTTTCTCCCCTCAGAGCCACCTTGTTGCTTTCTCTGCTCCAGGCCCCCTTGTCTCATTCACACCTATTCCCCCCTCTGTTTTTCTCTTGCCCCCATATCCTTCTCTTCCACTCCTTTCTCTCCCCTCAGAGCTCCTTTGCCTCCCCCATCGTGTGCATCTTCTCTATTTTTTAACCCCCTTAGTCTTGGCCTCATTCTCTCCCTCCTTAGCCCCCTTGACTTTCTCTCTTGTCTCTGCCCAGTGGGAATCCATGTTATTTTTAATCCACCACCATGTCTATTTCCTCTTGGCCCCCATTCCTCAGTCTCTTGTTCACCCCCTCCCCCGGGCCCCCTCTTTCTCGGTCTCTTGCCCAGTCCCCACTTTTCTCTCTTCCTTAGTTTTCTTTTGTAAGCTTTCACTATCACAGCTTGCCCCCTCTTGCCATAATCTCACTGTCTTTCTTAGCTATTCATCCCGACTTCCTTATTAGGTTATAGAAGGGGGTGATTGACGTCTATCCGCAATGCAATTCTATTCATAGTTGGCTTTGTCTTCTATTTTACTTTGTCAAGTGTTTTTGCCCAGTCAGCGTTTCTGCACTCACATTATTTAGGCATGCACTTTCCTTGCTTGCTTCAATATTGTTTATTTAAGAGTAGTATTGAATATTTTGTTTATGGTACGTTCTCTAGGTTCCAAGTATGTGTGATTGTTTGCAGTAAATAGTAAGATGTTCTAAATCTCTTCAGGATTCATTACAATGACCAACAAAGTTAATAGTCTACAAGGCCCAGTTTGGGCAGTCTCGTAGGCATGCAAAAGGATATGTAAATGGTCCAGTATTTGAATTGTGGGGTCAATGTGGACATTTTGTTTCTCAATTACATAATTCCCTTTAGGCTCGTTGGCAATAACACCTAACGTTATACTTAACAGATGGGATTACTACTTAATTGATTTGCTGCTCACATAAATATTAAAACTGTTCATTCATGTTTGGAAAAATGTATATGCCTTGTGCCATATCTGCTGGGCCTGTGTTTGCTATTATCGAAGAGCTGATATTATTATACATTATGATAATTTCAGTGCTATCTCCTCTAGATTGCTGTGGAATAAACTCTTAACTGTACCTAGAAACAGTCAAACCTCCCTAAATAATCTACTTGGACACTATATTTTGTCGCATTAGTTATTATCCATCTCCCTACTTTCTGTGCACCTAGGTGCGCATCTCTCTTCCACTCTTTTTCTACCTCACATTTTCTCTTCTTTCTTTTTCCTATCCCTCTGAGAAAATACCTTTTCTGAAACCATTCTCTAGAATTGTATTACCTTTTTAGGTCTCGTCTGACCCAGCGCATGCGCTGGTCTGGCGAGACTTCTTGAGAGGGCTCCAAAAAGTGCTACCAAGCCAGCCTAGAGCCACAGTGCATGTGCGCGGGCGCGCGCCGCGCTTTACCGCCATTACTTTCGGTTTCACGGCCGCTTTGATGTTTGATCGTGATCGCTTTCGCGTCCGCACGGCCGCTTTGCATAGCCAATAGGTCTCGCTTTTGGGACCTTATAAGTATTTAGTTATGTAACTGTTGCATGGCTAAACACTTATAAGGTCCCAAAGGCGAGACCTATTGGCTATGCCAATGCTTGTTTCTTCTTCTGACGCAGAAGCCCTCTGTAAAATTTCTTGAAGCAGCTTTAAATGTGTCCGAATTATTACAAATAGTTTTATGAAAAGGTTTACAAATGGAAAATAATTTCATAGCAAATATTTTAAATTCCAATCAATTTAGTTCAAATATATCTTTAGTCATTTATCCTGTGTGATTTTACTGTGTTTTTACTCGTTTATGCCACAGAAATATAACAATCCATCACAATATAATACAGTTGCATACAGAGTGGAAAAATTTATAATTTTGCACATTTTCTAATGTTTGGTATATGCCAGGTTAGAGAGGCTACCGAGTTGCATATCAGAGGAGTATGTACCTGCTATACAAATAACAGAGCTGATCTGCATTGACGAAATTTAAGATCTTTAAACATTGACAGTATTAACTTATTTGTAGGCAGTGAATAAAAAAAAGAACAGTGTGAAGGGCATGCTTTTTAGCCCATGTGTCCAAATCATCTGCTATTTTCTATTCCCCTCGAAACATCAGAATATGAATCTCATCTGCTAGTTCCCACTCAGTTGTTTCTTAAATCTTGAAACTTGTTGCAGGGCTCCCTGTCCCCAACCAACCTATAGCTATACACCTCTTAGCCAGGACCAAAGCAAAGTGCATACATTTGAATTGCCGTTTGTAGGTCTGGCGTTAACGAAGACCTTTTGATTTTTACTAAAATAATATGTGTACTTAAAGGGACTTTCATCCACTTCTCTTCATCTGCTGGTTTCTTGTCCTTTACCTTTTGCTTCCACCCACTACAGCATATGAAATAGGGCAGTGGGTCGGCCTATTTAAGCTACAGGTTAACTTTATGGGCCCCAGAATCTGCAGAAGAAAAAGCGTTAACAGAAATGAAATTATCAACGATCCACAGTCACTAATACAGTGAACCCGAACAAAAACATTCTGTCCAAAAGTCCTCTGTTGACAGATAACTCAATGATAAGCCATGTTGCAAGCCAGATACAGACAACTCGCAATGTGAACACTTTTACTGCACTTCCTCCCAAAATATGGCTGCCATTACCAACAGTATAGTCCTTCCTCAATGTTACTAGTGTAGCAATGTCTAAACTTGAAGTGAGAATGAGCCCACAGAACAGCTTCCTTACTCCTCATAGCGCCAACAGAGACCTTGAGGCTCAAACAATGAGACCTGCAGCGCTCACTTGCCGCTGTTTTTCTGCACATTTATTTCACGGCTGCTCCGAGCTCCCCTTTTTAGGTCTCGCCTGACCCAGCGTATGCGCTGGTCTGGCGAGACTTTTTGTGAGGGCTCAAAAAATGCTATCATGGCCAGCCTAGAGCTACAGTGCATGTGTGCGGGCGCACGCTTAGGATTAGAGGCTGGCAAACCTCGTTGTGCTCATTAAACGTCCGTGATCACTTTCGCCCGCGATCACTTTCGCGGCGCCCCTTTGATGTTCTTGTTCAAAGAACATCAAACATCAAAGAACATGCCGTTGTGTTAATGCTTTGCTGCGCCCGTTTGACTTACAGTGTGCTTTCTCTTTCCATAAACTCGATGTTTGTGTTCCTTTATGTTGAGATGCTTTTAGTATTACTGTTTTGTGACTTAAAGAACATTAAGGAAATGTTATTGTGAAACTGGACAACGTTCACAGTGTTTATTTCTGATCGCAGCGGCTGCTTCATGTCGGTTGCACCATTCAGGGAGTCCTTTCATTGGCGCTTTCATGAGGACATGATGAGGAAGCTGGAAACTTTTGGCACATTCTCTTTAAAAGCACAGCATGTTGGCGACTGGTTAATTGATTAGCCCTATGTAGCGCTTTAGATCTCAAAGCGCTTTGATGGGTGCAGCAGTTACAACTCATGAAATATGGGGTGCAACTCACAATAAGGGGGCAGGTTTGAGTGCACATTGGCTGAAATCGAAATCTTAAGATGATGGGCTGTGTGTATCCATTATCAGCACTCACTCTTCGCTAACCACACACAACCACACACACCTACACACACACACATGCTTGTTTATGTTCTGTAGGGAAGAGAAGCTTGAACTGTGGATCCCTTCTGTGGTGAAGGAAGCTTGTTTTGGGCCACACACGATACCCTGCTAATAACACATTCAGGTTACCATACGGTGACTCCGTTATTCCTAGGTAACAAGTTCTCAAATATTATTTATAGGGTGTGTTCTGCCTCAGTGTACGAACCAGAAACCGCTCTGTAGTCCAGTTTATAGAGGTAGTGCGTCCAGCATTACCCATGCAGTTGTGTATTATATGCGGCAGGCGCCCTTGCAATACATGGCTACATCCACTCTAATATTCTCCTATCTAAAGAAACAAGCATTTGCAATGCAATAGGTCTCGCAGTTGTTAAGAGTTTGAGCTATTGGCACTGTAAATCGCGATGCCTTTTATTTATGTGTGGGTTTTTAAAACATAAATAAAAGGCATTGTCATTTACAATGCCAATAGCTCAAACTCGTATAAATGCGAGACCTATTGCATTGCAAATGCTTGTTATAAGAAGTCGTAACAAACTGCAAGTATTTGCTTTTATGACAGAACAATATTAAAAGGAAAGCATAGCAAGCAGACTGTAAATGTACGCAGCCAGGCCTGCTTTGTCTATGGGGGGTGGTGCGTGGCTAAACCGGGGTGACAAATACAAGCATTAGCGAATACTGATCTGCGTGCTGGTGGTACGAAAACATGTTTTAAAATGTGTAATTACCTAAGTAATGTAATTACTGAAAAGGCATCAGATGTTTATGATTTGAAGAGCACCTAAACCTGTCAAGCGTTTATAAAATGCATGCTACTGCTACCGAATTTGCTATGACACTAGTTTTGAAAGTATATGGTAAAAACTGAAGTTAATAATTTACTAAGTATTGGAGCTAACATTTAAAAAAAAAAAAAAAAAAAAAAAAATATATATATATATATATATATATACAGGAAACAAACAGTTTTTGCAATGTGTGCAGACGAAGAAATGCGTGCAGACAGGAGCAGATAAACACAACCCCAAAAAGTACATTTGAAATGCATGGAGACGGGAGGAGCCGAAGAACTTGCAGCAAATGGTGCTTAACAAGGAGGCCCGAAATGCAGAGCGATAGCGATCAGGGAAATGAAGCTACAACCAGATCAGGCTTCCCCAGGGACGAGACTCTTAGGGGCCCACAGCCAGGCGTCCTGTCCCCAATCAAAGATTGGGGACAAGATAAGAGAAATGGTGGAGGGACGAATATGGTGGAGAGATCTTCTGCAAAACTCCAGTATCTCCCTGGAGCATTGGTAGGTAGTGGATTGCTCACCTAAAGTGTCTGAACAGCAAGTAGTGGGAGGGATCGGGAATAGTACCAGAGGAAGCGGTATTTGGTAGACGTGAAAGAAGAAAAGGTGTTTTCTATTTGTACTGTAGTTATATGCTGAATGGGACATTCATGAGAGGGGGTGGTGGGGAATAGGGAGAATGTATCGCATATTGGGTTGAAAAGGGTTGTGTGTAACATTTATGGATGAGTGTGTTACGTAGGGCTGTGCGGTACGGGCTGTTATTTGTGGTTGGAGGACGTTGTCTAGGGACGGGTAGTGGAACACCTGTATTAAGTAGTGATAGGTCGGTTTTTAGCAGGGGTAATTATGTTTGGTATTTCCTGGGTTGGGTGTTGGGTGTATACCCTGGGCTGGTGGTAGGTAGGGTAGAGTTATGAGCACAGCCTGCGGTGACGAAAGATAGGGGGTTGGCGGGGTCACCTGAGTGTAATGCAGTCCTTATCTGGGCAGCTGCGCTGACATCTGTGACAGATCAGAGTCCGTCACATTCAGACAACCTTCTGTTGCCCCCTCCGTGGAGCTGCTGAATAATGAATACCTTCTCCTCGGGAGGGGGCGCGGGCGACGCGCTTCTAGGTGAACAGAAAGGAATGGGCCAAACCATCGGGTGACATTCCCGGACATCTGCCCCTCGCTACAGCAGGAACATGGAGCGGGGGAGGCGAGAGCCGAGGCGGGGCGGTGCTGTTGCTGCAGTCACTAGAGGAAATGAGCAGGAAGACTGGGGCAGGACAGTGACAGGAGAAGTGGGTGAGGAGGCGGGGAAGAGAAAGGGACATGAAGGGAGCAGGAAGTAAAATAAACTGAAGAAGAGGGGCGGAAGAGGCAACTGAGTAGAAGAGAGAAGGGGGAATGAAGGGGTAGAGAAAAGGACAGCAGAGGGAATGCAGCGAGGGAGACGGGGCAGAAAAGTGGGCACGAGAAGATGGAGTGCGGGAAGGGGAAGAGACGTCAAAGAGACCAGTGAAGTGGGGCAGAGGCAGGAGAGAGTGGGAAAGGGTGTGAGGAGAAGGGACAGTATTGGAAGCAAGGCTACGGAAAGAGCGGGGCAGCACAGCGAGCGAGCTGCTGGGGTAACAACAGGACTCAGAGGGTGGCGGAAGAGTGTCAGGTGAGGGAACGAGTGGCAAAGTAGAGTGGCAGACGAGGGAGTGTGAAACTGAGCGATCGGATCAGGGGATGGGAAGGTTGGAGAGAGGATAGAGAAAGCGAGACGGTGAAGGAGGGAGAAAAGTTAGGAGAGGCAGTGAGAAAGGGGAGATAAATAATAAGGAGCAGCGAGGTAGTGACTGTAAGGGGGAGGACAGCGCACAGAAAGTGAAGGATGAAGGCGCGGAGAGAAGAGATGGAAAGGAGCTAACTGTAAACTGAAACTAACAAAAGGAAGTCTCTGACTGGATAAACAAGCACAAGCCCGGCGGAGCGTGGCGTGGGTGCTTGGCGGGGGAGCGCATTCCAGGCGGGGGAGTGGACCCTTTGAAGTGCTCCCAAAAGCGGAGTGCATGGCGGCACGATGCGCGTGATTGTGCGCGTGCTAGCCATGCAATCCGCTTTTGGGAGCACTTTGAAAAGCCCTTTTACAATAGTCTCGCTTTGCGATCGCTTACGCGATAGCAAGGCGAGACCTAATAAAAGGGACCAAGTGGGTGACTTAGTTTAGGGAAGTCAAATATTTAAATAGCTCTGATCAAAATTAGTGACTTTGCTAAGCCAGGTTTTGCAGAGACCATGACCAAAGCGATCACAAATCCTGGCCTAAAAACTAACAGCTGCTGTAACCAGTTGTATGCTACACTATAACTCAGGGCCACTAGTGCAATTCCACTGCTGTTTCTTGTTGCGAGTAATTATGGATGTGACATGCTTTCCCCATAATCCGCACATTTTGCAGATAGTGTATTTACCAAAGACTTTGGATATGAAATTGGCAGACTAAGAGACACTTTGCAACGGTTAACTGGTCCTTTTTCCCCTGTCGAGGACAGATATTATCACACTAAAGATGTGAGAATTTGGCCCAGATGTAGTTAATATCCCTGAATGACTGACTGGATAAATGACAGCTAGAAGTAAAAACCCAATAAGAATGTTATTGAAACTGGGCCGATGTTTTTTCTTTGCAATAAAAGCATTTTGTTTATTTACTTGTGCACATTTTATGTCTACATCGCACTGTCCTCAAAGGAAGAGATATTTCTATAGGGCACTCCTAATCCCCAATATTTTGCATGTTGTTACGACTTGTCATCCTGAATTTAAAACACATCTCTTACCAGGTCACATAATATAAATGGAGTGTACAATACAGATCTGCAGAGCTGCTTCTTCGTAGAATGAAATACATAGAAAGGCACTTGCAAAATTATAAGATCTGACCTTAGTAAATGTGAATCTTTTTCTTTTGAAAGTATATGCAATGAAGATTAAAATAAATTAGAGATTGACACAACAGCCCTCGCACTGAAGTGCACAACGTTTTAGGCAGATGTGCACATCTGATAAAAAAACCAGCATTGGTAAAGCCACAAGTGCTCTTCATCTAACCCAAATGACTTTGGCAATGGTTTTTAGCGATGTTTTACAGCCAATGCTGTGTGGTATGTCTAAAGAGTAGGAAAAAAGAAAAGCCTACAACGTGGCTGGCTGTGTCCTTTTGTAGGCACACGGAGTAAGCCAACCAAATGACAAACGTCCTTTTATAATTTCATTTACCTATTGGAGTTGGATCAGTAAATAAGAACATAGAGCACATTTTTTTCTAAAGCAACTTGGAGGGCGCTGATGAGGGAAACATGGGGGGCAGAAACAACACTGAGGGAGGAGGAAAACGAAGAACAGCACATGGGTGGGAGCAACATGGAACATGAGTTGGAAGAAACAAATGGACAAGAAAGCAACACTGGTGTAGAAACGCACAAGGGAGAGCGCAACATGAAAGGGGTGGGTAGAAGCACATGGAAGAGAGAAAGCAACACAAGTGCAGCAGAGGGGGTGGAGAGAAGTGCACGAGGGAGGCATGTGGAAAACAAGGTACCCGCATGGATTGCTTAAACAAAAGAAACAAGAATGTGGTCACCCTCAATGCGTGATCAAGCACACGCAGACTCCACTCAGGTGATTACTCACCGCCTCTCTGACGTTGGATGCAATGACTCGGTCACAAACGCCCCAGTCCTGCGCCCAGGCGTTGTTTTCAAACATGCTAGTATGTGTGCGGTGCCTCTGGAGGGAACAGACGGGCGTGTACATGCCCTGCACTATTTACCTCTCTGTTCTGAAGTACAAGACTCATTAGCCATATCTTTGTCGCCATCTTGACACTGATAACAAATGAACACCCATTATCTAGTCCCAGAGGTCACGGGGAGGTGGCTGCAGAAGAGTTTGTGTAGAACCGGTTCTCTGCTGGTTTCCCAGAAGCACCTGCAGCCAAACAGCACTGTTTGAAGTCTCCATAGAAGAAAACCAACTGACAGCCGTGATGATTTATAGGAAGATGTCGTTAGTGCTGCTCATCAGATCACCCAGGCCAAGGCAGAGAGACACTGCCAGAGCAGTCAGTGTCACCGGAAGTACTAAGGGGTGCAGAGGCAACACCGGCACTTGGGAAGGAAACCACCCCAATATTAACTCAACACATTTGGGAGATGATTTGAGTAATCAACATCCAATGGGTTCCTGAAAAGATACAATTCGATAAAGAAATGATGAAACCAAAATAAATTGGTTCCTGCGAAAATAACTGTACATAAACGGGCACTCTTGCACCGCTGATGCCATTTATCGGGCCAAAACATAGTGTTAGCGAAGAGGAGAATGCGAGGGCTGGACTTTTGCCAGCTGGATAAGATACCCGCCTGACTTTTGAATAAATTACATTTTAATCACGTCCACTGCATACATGTTATGGGAAAGAAAAAAGATCCACTAGCTTTTCCTCAGAGGTGAGTTAATGGAGCTGAACAAAACACAGAATTGTCAAAATAAAATAAATTGTATTTGGACTGAGGCTGCTCTCCAACATTACCTTTCCACTGTATATCCGGACGCCTACTGAAACATGGAATTTTAGCTGCAATTATAAGATCACAATGCAGCACATTAAAAAATATGGACAGGAGTTTTAACGTTTTATGTACATCAAAGAGCACTTCGAGATCTCATCAGGGGTAATAGGCACTATATACATCCTACAATTTAATGTATGCGTGTATTATTCCATGCTGCTCGTGGTTTATTTCAGTAATTTTATTTTAGCATGCCACTTAATAAAAAATAGTACTAAATTATATGTAAATAAGTAACACTAATAATGCAATAAAAACATAATTGTTGACTACAGTAGTGTGTTTAGAAGAAGAACCATGGGCTTAGGTGGAGAAAGATGAGATGAACAGAGCCCGAGAGCGAGTGGAAAGAACAGAGGAAAAAGGATGAAAGGCGTCACAGAGAGAGATGGGAAGTGACATAAAGAGAGTAGAACGGTACTTGAGGGAAAGGAAAACAAGCCGCGTTTATTACTTGCTGGGAAGCTGCATCCCCGAAGACCCGGTGGAGGCGAGCTGCTTTTCGGAAGCATCGCCGGCGTAATGGGCATTTTTAGGTCTCGCTAAGTCAGCGCGCATGCGCTGCTCGGAGAGACTTTAGTAGGTGAGTTTTCAAAGTGCTGCTGAAGACTGGCGGTTCGCGCGTGAACGCAAGCTTGTCGCTAGCCAGCAGCACTTTGAAAACTCACCTACTAAAGTCTCTCCGAGCAGCGCATGCGCGCTGACTCAGCGAGACCTAAAAATGTTGACCAAATGCAAGTTTCTTATGTCACTGTACGTTAAAAAAAAGTTGTTCATGGCACATACAGCCATAGCACATCGAGTGAACCATTTGGATGTCACTGTGTACACATATCAAGTGGTATTGGGTCTTGCTTCCTTAAGGTCAGGCGAGCTCTATAAATGGTGAAGTGAACTTGAAAGCTATATCACATATGTAAAGGGTCAAGGATAGAATGTTGCAGCTGTGGCACAGCCTTACTGCAGCAAAGTTCTCCATGGTGCAGATCTGACTGCATGTAAACATAAAACGCGAGTCCTAGCACTGCCTAAATCCAATTTTAACAGCATACATAGCATATGCACTTTACAGATGTCACTGTGAAAGTGTAGTTCTAGAGGTGGATGGTTTTAGTGCTAGAACATCCTTACCTAGTGCAACAGATTGGCATGTCTTACTTTTAGCTTTGTAGGTTTCCTCGGCATCACTGATGACGACAGATCGTATCCATACCAGTCGAAACACATGTCACTTAAATTTAGAAAGATTTATAAACTGAGGAGACGAAAACAGCTAAAGGAACTAACAGCACAAGTTCATAGCCTAACTCAACGTATTCTATGTAGTTCTTTCTGTTGTAACTCCGTTTTTTTTTTTCATCCTTTAGATTCAGCGGAAGTGATCCAGTCCAGACTGAACGAACAGGAAGGCCGGGAGGAGTTCTATGTACATTATGTTGGATGTAAGCATTGCTCGATTTTTGACATTTTTGCTGTTAAATGTGTGTAAGGTATGGAATTCTTTTCAGTGATCAGCTGTTTGTTTCCCAGTCTTCTGCTCGCTAGTAAGATGCTAATTAACTAGTGACTTCTGGCATTCTGTGTTTTGTGTGTAAGCGTACATGCTTTAGTGCTCGCATGCCTAAACATTGTTTTTCATTTCAAAGAGTGGTGTGTTGTCCTCATAGCTGAAGCAAGTTGGGTCTAAAGATCAGAATGAATAGCTGGGCATTACATAACAGTGCTTTTTGTTTTATTAATGTTTTTAAATACTCTGTTGTATTTCCATTTTGTGCATAAAAAAATATATTGCATTTTAAAATCCAGCAAGAAATCATAACATCATGTGAAATGTATATGCATAACATAATGAACCTATGACAGTCTACACCAATCCAGACCCCCGTGCACTTGTTCTGTATTCTCACTTGTATGCCCTGAGGGCATATCAGGTATATTGAGCAGTTGTACTTCTCACACTACCTCACAATCCAACCAATCGCTCTATTTATTGGTATGCGTTTGGGGACATCTCCTCGAGACATATATTGAAATCTCAAGTTACATGAAATGATTTGTACTCCACCCATTTCCCCAACCTGGGTGGATCTGAATCACACCAGTGTCTGGCTAGGTCTCTTTTGGCCATTACTAGTCCTAAATATAGCAACACTGATGTTTGCCTGTTGGCTTCCAAGTCCAGGGATGTATTTAAAAGAAACAGTTTAGGATCATTATAGAAATGCCACCCAGCCACTTCCTCGATCTTATCTGGCCCTTTAGGGTGTGATATAAGGGGATAGTTCTGCAGCGTGAAGAAAATGCCCTGTGCCTTCTTGTTTTATTGTGTTGAATGTTGCAGATGTGTCGCAGAGGATGAGGGTCTCTTTATTATAGCTGTTTATGAGTTTCAGATTATCTTTAATTCACTTGGGGTGTTTGGCTTCTTAAGGTGTGTTAGAGGTGGCTTCTTAAGGTGTGTTAGAGGTGGATTTAAGTTCAAAGGCTTGTCTGGATTGTTTTATTTTTTGGGTATTTAACTTGAGTGTACTTAATCAGTTTAGCTTTGTATATCTAGGGGTTTAGTGCTGACAGTAGGGTAACGAGGTACAATACTTAGAGAATGCTAGCCCAGGATCTTATGCTTCTGCTCTTGTCAATGTCATGTAGCTGAGAGCTAGATATGCACCCTAATTTACTTGCGTTGAATTTCATGTTTATTCATTTTTGCAAAGCACTGCATTAAACTGTTTAGGGTGCTGACACAGAGAAGTATAAAAAATGGTAAAAGAGAAAGTTGAGACTGCATGGGATGGGCTAGGGTTGTCTAATTTTCTTAAATCTCAACCCATGAGTCTGTGCTGATTTCAGATAAAGACAGGTCTAAAGAGTTCTGCTTTCAGAAGTTTCCTGAACTGCTTGTAGTTAGTCTGATATTGGGTTGAGGGTTTCATTCTTTTCAAGGATCGTTGATCAGGTTTACAGATCTGAACTGATGTTTTTAGAGGGTGCACAGCGAGGTGCCAATTTCTACATGTACTTTGTGTTATTGTCCCAACATTCTTTGTGTGTGGTATGTAAGACCTTAAACATGATCATAGCATTTACTCACACCCCCTGCGTGTGGGAACCCCCTTCCTGCACGTGGGAACCCCCTTCCTGCGCGTGGGAACCCCCTTCCTGCGTGTGGGAACCCCCTTCCTGCGCGTGGGAACCCCCTTCATGCGCGTGGGAACCCCCTTCATGCGCGTGGGAACCCCCTTCCTGCGCGTGGGAACCCCCTTCCTGCGCGTGGGAACCCCCTTCCTGCGCGTGGGAACCCCCTTCCTGCGCGTGGGAAGACCTTCCTGCGCGTGGGAAGACCCCCCTGCGCGTGGGAAGACCCCCCTGCGCGTGGAAAGACCCCCCTGCGCGTGGAAAGACCCCCCTGCGCGTGGAAAGACCCCCCTGCGCGTGGAAAGACCCCCCTGCGCGTGGAAAGACCCCCCTGCGCGTGGAAAGACCCCCCTGCGCGTGGAAAGACCCCCCTGCGCGTGGAAAGACCCCCCTGCGCGTGGAAAGACCCCCCTGCGCGTGGAAAGACCCCCCTGCGCGTGGAAAGACCCCCCTGCGCGTGGAAAGACCCCCCTGCGCGTGGAAAGACCCCCCTGCGCGTGGAAAGACCCCCCTGCGCGTGGAAAGACCCCCCTGCGCGTGGAAAGACCCCCCTGCGCGTGGAAAGACCCCCCTGCGCGTGGAAAGACCCCCCTGCGCGTGGAAAGACCCCCCTGCGCGTGGAAAGACCCCCCTGCGCGTGGAAAGACCCCCCCTGCGCGTGGAAAGACCCCCCCCCTGCGCGTGGAAAGACCCCCCCCTGCGCGTGGAAAGACCCCCCCCCTGCGCGTGGAAAGACCCCCCCCTGCGCGTGGAAAGACCCCCCCTGCGCGTGGAAAGACCCCCCCTGCGCGTGGAAAGACCCCCCCCTGCGCGTGGAAAGACCCCCCCCTGCGCGTGGAAAGACCCCCCCCTGCGCGTGGAAAGACCCCCCCCTGCGCGTGGAAAGACCCCCCCCTGCGCGTGGAAAGACCCCCCCCTGCGCGTGGAAAGACCCCCCCCTGCGCGTGGAAAGACCCCCCCCTGCGCGTGGAAAGACCCCCCCCTGCGCGTGGAAAGACCCCCCCCTGCGCGTGGAAAGACCCCCCCCCTGCGCGTGGAAAGACCCCCCCCCTGCGCGTGGAAAGACCCCCCCCCTGCGCGTGGAAAGACCCCCCCCCTGCGCGTGGAAAGACCCCCCCCCTGCGCGTGGAAAGACCCCCCCCCTGCGCGTGGAAAGACCCCCCCCCTGCGCGTGGAAAGACCCCCCCCTGCGCGTGGAAAGACCCCCCCCCTGCGCGTGGAAAGACCCCCCCCCTGCGCGTGGAAAGACCCCCCCCTGCGCGTGGAAAGACCCCCCCCCTGCGCGTGGAAAGACCCCCCCCCTGCGCGTGGAAAGACCCCCCCCCTGCGCGTGGAAAGACCCCCCCCTGCGCGTGGAAAGACCCCCCCCCTGCGCGTGGAAAGACCCCCCCCCTGCGCGTGGAAAGACCCCCCCCCTGCGCGTGGAAAGACCCCCCCCTGCGCGTGGAAAGACCCCCCCCCTGCGCGTGGAAAGACCCCCCCCCTGCGCGTGGAAAGACCCCCCCCCTGCGCGTGGAAAGACCCCCCCCCTGCGCGTGGAAAGACCCCCCCCTGCGCGTGGAAAGACCCCCCCCCTGCGCGTGGAAAGACCCCCCCCCCTGCGCGTGGAAAGACCCCCCCCCTGCGCGTGGAAAGACCCCCCCCCTGCGCGTGGAAAGACCCCCCCCCTGCGCGTGGAAAGACCCCCCCCCTGCGCGTGGAAAGACCCCCCCTGCGCGTGGAAAGACCCCCCCCCTGCGCGTGGAAAGACCCCCCCCTGCGCGTGGAAAGACCCCCCCCTGCGCGTGGAAAGACCCCCCCCCTGCGCGTGGAAAGACCCCCCCTGCGCGTGGAAAGACCCCCCCCTGCGCGTGGAAAGACCCCCCCCTGCGCGTGGAAAGACCCCCCCCTGCGCGTGGAAGACCCCCCCCTGCGCGTGGAAAGACCCCCCCCTGCGCGTGGAAAGACCCCCCCCCTGCGCGTGGAAAGACCCCCCCCTGCGCGTGGAAAGACCCCCCCCCTGCGCGTGGAAAGACCCCCCCCTGCGCGTGGAAAGACCCCCCCCCTGCGCGTGGAAAGACCCCCCCCCTGCGCGTGGAAAGACCCCCCCCCTGCGCGTGGAAAGACCCCCCCCCTGCGCGTGGAAAGACCCCCCCCTGCGCGTGGAAAGACCCCCCCCCTGCGCGTGGAAAGACCCCCCCCCTGCGCGTGGAAAGACCCCCCCCTGCGCGTGGAAAGACCCCCCCCCTGCGCGTGGAAAGACCCCCCCCTGCGCGTGGAAAGACCCCCCCCCTGCGCGTGGAAAGACCCCCCCCCTGCGCGTGGAAAGACCCCCCCCCCTGCGCGTGGAAAGACCCCCCCCTGCGCGTGGAAAGACCCCCCCCTGCGCGTGGAAAGACCCCCCCCCTGCGCGTGGAAAGACCCCCCCCTGCGCGTGGAAAGACCCCCCCCCTGCGCGTGGAAAGACCCCCCCCCTGCGCGTGGAAAGACCCCCCCCTGCGCGTGGAAAGACCCCCCTGCGCGTGGAAAGACCCCCCCCCTGCGCGTGGAAAGACCCCCCCCTGCGCGTGGAAAGACCCCCCCCCTGCGCGTGGAAAGACCCCCCCCCTGCGCGTGGAAAGACCCCCCCCCTGCGCGTGGAAAAGACCCCCCCCCTGCGCGTGGAAAGACCCCCCCCCTGCGCGTGGAAAGACCCCCCCCCTGCGCGTGGAAAGACCCCCCCCCTGCGCGTGGAAAGACCCCCCCCCTGCGCGTGGAAAGACCCCCCCCTGCGCGTGGAAAGACCCCCCCCCTGCGCGTGGAAAGACCCCCCCCCTGCGCGTGGAAAGACCCCCCCCTGCGCGTGGAAAGACCCCCCCCTGCGCGTGGAAAGACCCCCCCCCTGCGCGTGGAAAGACCCCCCCCTGCGCGTGGAAAGACCCCCCCCCTGCGCGTGGAAAGACCCCCCCCCTGCGCGTGGAAAGACCCCCCCCCCTGCGCGTGGAAAGACCCCCCCCCTGCGCGTGGAAAGACCCCCCCCTGCGCGTGGAAAGACCCCCCCCCTGCGCGTGGAAAGACCCCCCCCTGCGCGTGGAAAGACCCCCCCCCTGCGCGTGGAAAGACCCCCCCCTGCGCGTGGAAAGACCCCCCCCTGCGCGTGGAAAGACCCCCCCCTGCGCGTGGAAAGACCCCCCCCGCGCGTGGAAAGACCCCCCCCCGCGCGTGGAAAGACCCCCCCCGCGCGTGGAAAGACCCCCCCCCGCGCGTGGAAAGACCCCCCCCGCGCGTGGAAAGACCCCCCCCCCGCGCGTGGAAAGACCCCCCCCCCGCGCGTGGAAAGACCCCCCCCGCGCGTGGAAAGACCCCCCCCCGCGCGTGGAAAGACCCCCCCCCGCGCGTGGAAAGACCCCCCCCCGCGCGTGGAAAGACCCCCCCCCGCGCGTGGAAGACCCCCCCCCGCGCGTGGAAAGACCCCCCCCCGCGCGTGGAAAGACCCCCCCCCCGCGCGTGGAAAGACCCCCCCCCGCGCGTGGAAAGACCCCCCCCGCCGCGTGGAAAGACCCCCCCCCGCGCGTGGAAAGACCCCCCCCCCGCGGTGGAAAGACCCCCCCCCCCGCGCGTGGAAAGACCCCCCCCCCGCGCGTGGAAAGACCCCCCCCCGCGCGTGGAAAGACCCCCCCCCCGCGTGGAAAGACCCCCCCCCCCGCGCGTGGAAAGACCCCCCCCGCGCGTGGAAAGACCCCCCCCCGCGCGTGGAAAGACCCCCCCCCGCGCGTGGAAAGACCCCCCCCCCGCGCGTGGAAAGACCCCCCCCCGCGCGTGGAAAGACCCCCCCGCCGTGGAAAGACCCCCCCCCGCGCGTGGAAAGACCCCCCCCCGCGCGTGGAAAGACCCCCCCCCGCGCGTGGAAAGACCCCCCCCCCGCGCGTGGAAAGACCCCCCCCCGCGCGTGGAAAGACCCCCCCCCCGCGCGTGGAAAGACCCCCCCCCGCGCGTGGAAAGACCCCCCCCCCGCGCGTGGAAAGACCCCCCCCGCGCGTGGAAAGACCCCCCCCGCGCGTGGAAAGACCCCCCCCCCGCGCGTGGAAAGACCCCCCCCCGCGCGTGGAAAGACCCCCCCCCGCGCGTGGAAAGACCCCCCCCCGCGCGTGGAAAGACCCCCCCCCGCGCGTGGAAAGACCCCCCCCCGCGCGTGGAAAGACCCCCCCCCGCGCGTGGAAAGACCCCCCCCCGCGCGTGGAAAGACCCCCCCCCGCGCGTGGAAAGACCCCCCCCCGCGCGTGGAAAGACCCCCCCCCGCGCGTGGAAAGACCCCCCCGCGGTGAAAGACCCCCCCCGCGCGTGGAAAGACCCCCCCCCGCGCGTGGAAAGACCCCCCCCCGCGCGTGGAAAGACCCCCCCCGCGCGTGGAAAGACCCCCCCCCCGCGCGTGGAAAGACCCCCCCCGCGCGTGGAAAGACCCCCCCCCGCGCGTGGAAAGACCCCCCCCCCCCGCGCGTGGAAAGACCCCCCCCCGCGCGTGGAAAGACCCCCCCCCGCGCGTGGAAAGACCCCCCCCCGCGCGTGGAAAGACCCCCCCCGCGCGTGGAAAGACCCCCCCCCGCGCGTGGAAAGACCCCCCCCCCGCGCGTGGAAAGACCCCCCCCCGCGCGTGGAAAGACCCCCCCCCGCGCGTGGAAAGACCCCCCCCCGCGCGTGGAAAGACCCCCCCCCCCGCGCGTGGAAAGACCCCCCCCCGCGCGTGGAAAGACCCCCCCCCGCGCGTGGAAAGACCCCCCCCCGCGCGTGGAAAGACCCCCCCCCGCGCGTGGAAAGACCCCCCCCCCCCCGGGAAAGACCCCCCCCCGCGCGTGGAAAGACCCCCCCCCGCGCGGGGAAAGACCCCCCCCCGCGCGTGGAAAGACCCCCCCCCCGCGCGTGGAAAGACCCCCCCCCCGCGCGTGGAAAGACCCCCCCCGCGCGTGGAAAGACCCCCCCCCGCGCGTGGAAAGACCCCCCCCCCGCGCGTGGAAAGACCCCCCCCCCGCGCGTGGAAAGACCCCCCCCCGCGCGTGGAAAGACCCCCCCCGCGCGTGGAAAGACCCCCCCCCGCGCGTGGAAAGACCCCCCCCCGCGCGTGGAAAGACCCCCCCCCCGCGCGTGGAAAGACCCCCCCCCCGCGCGTGGAAAGACCCCCCCCCCCCGCGCGTGGAAAGACCCCCCCCCGCGCGTGGAAAGACCCCCCCCCGCGCGTGGAAAGACCCCCCCCCCGCGCGTGGAAAGACCCCCCCCCCCCGCGCGTGGAAAGACCCCCCCCCCGCGCGTGGAAAGACCCCCCCCCCGCGCGTGGAAAGACCCCCCCCCCGCGCGTGGAAAGACCCCCCCCCGCGCGTGGAAAGACCCCCCCCCGCGCGTGGAAAGACCCCCCCCCGCGCGTGGAAAGACCCCCCCCCGCGCGTGGAAAGACCCCCCCGCTGGAAAGACCCCCCCCGCGCGTGGAAAGACCCCCCCCCCGCGCGTGGAAAGACCCCCCCCCCCCCGCGCGTGGAAAGACCCCCCCCCCGCGCGTGGAAAGACCCCCCCCCGCGCGTGGAAAGACCCCCCCCCCCCGCGCGTGGAAAGACCCCCCCCCCCCGCGCGTGGAAAGACCCCCCCCCCCCGCGCGTGGAAAGACCCCCCCCCCCCCGCGCGTGGAAAGACCCCCCCCCCCCCGCGCGTGGAAAGACCCCCCCCCCCCCGCGCGTGGAAAGACCCCCCCTCCCCCCCCCCCGCGCGTGGAAAGACCCCCCCCCCCCGCGCGTGGAAAGACCCCCCCCCCCCGCGCGTGGAAAGACCGCGCGTGGAAAAGACCCCCCCCCCCCGCGCGTGGAAAGACCCCCCCCCCCCCCCGCGCGTGGAAAGACCCCCCCCCCCCCGCGCGTGGAAAGACCCCCCCCCCCCCCGCGCGTGGAAAGACCCCCCCCCCCCCGCGCGTGGAAAGACCCCCCCCCCCCGCGCGCGGAAAGACCCCCCCCCCCCCGCGCGCGGAAAGACCCCCCCCCCCGCGCGCGGAAAGACCCCCCCCCCCGCGCGCGGAAAGACCCCCCCCCCCCCGCGCGCGGAACCCCCCCCCCGCGCGCGGAACCCCCCCCCCGCGCGCGGAACCCCCCCCCCCCGCGCGCGAACCCCCCCCCCCCCCCCGCGCGGAACCCCCCCCCCCCCGCGCGCGCGGGAACCCCCCCCCCCGCGCGGAACCCCGCGCGCGCGGAACCCCCCCCCCTTCCCGCGCGCGGAACCCCCCTGCGCGCGGGACCCCCCGGGACCCCCCCCCCCCGCGCGGGAACCCCCCCCGCGCGTGGACCCCCCCCCCCGCCGCGTGGAACCCCCCCCCCCGCGCGTGGAACCCCCCCGGGACCCCCCCCCCCCCCCCCCGCGCGTGGAACCCCCCCCCCGGGACCCCCCCCGCGCGGGACCCCCCCCCCGCGCGGGACCCCCCCCCCGGCGCGGGACCCCCCCCCCGCGCGCGGAACAACCCCCCCCCGCGTGGAACCCCCCCCCCCCGCGTGTGGACCCCCCCGCGCGTGAACCCCCCCCCCCCCGGGCGTGGAACCCCCCCCCCCCGGCGTGGAACCCCCCCCCCCCCGCGTGGAACCCCCCCCCCCCCCCCCCCGCGTGGGAGAGACTCCGGCATCATTTTTTGCACGAAACAGTGGTTCTCTTATAGAATTAGGCACATATGAGAGAGAGAACATAGTCTTAACTATTTTTAAAACCAGACAGTTACTAATTCAACAGGACAGACAAAAGCCAGGCAGATAAACGATGCTGCATTGCAATTAATGTATTTATTGCATATCATTAAAGAATGTCAAGCTTTTCTTCTGGTAGTCTAGTAAAGATCTAGTGCTCACAATTTGGTGAATAGACATGCAGTAATAAGTGAGTGATAGAGAAAAGTGCATCATATAGAAACAAAAAGACGTTTCACTCCTTCAGTTCTTTTTATATAGGAGTCCAGTATAGGTCTACAGTCGACGGCATTTTGATCTCTAATGTCCGGTCATCATCAGGACTAGATATGTCAACACCTAGTATCTAAAAATAAAGAAACATCGGAGTCAGATTTTTAAGTAGGAGGGGCCTGAATATATATTATCTTTGAAATTGCACTTGCTTGGTAAGAAAATAAAGGAATAAATCCGGTGAAATTGAAAAGCCTACCAGGCCTGTGCCTTACTCTGATGCATTAATAACTAACTGTCTGTTCTTATAAATAGTTAAGACTACGTTCTCTCTCTCACATGTGAATAATTCCCTAAGTGAACCACTGTTTTGTCCAAAACAAAGGTTTCACTGCAATTATGAATAATATGGCGTCCAGAGGCATCCCTGCCGGTGCCCAGAGATATCTTGAACAGAGGAGTTATCATTCCATTGACCTGTAGTCTGGCAGCGTGCTGGGCTTAGAGAAGGTCTATCAGTCTTGTGAACTTGTCTCCCACCCCAAGTCGCTTCAGTAGCTTGAATAGATAGGGCCATTCGAGCGAATCAAATGCTTTAGTGGTGTCTAAAAAAAACAAGCATTGGCATAGCCAATAGGTCTCGCTTTTGGGACCTTATAAGTGTTTAGTTATGCAACTGTTGCATGGCTAAACACTTATAAGGTCCCAAAGGCGAGTCCTATTGGCTATGCCATTGCTTGTTATAGGTGTGTTTGAAATGCACTACTAACAAGCTGTAGCCCGATGACTGACGAGGAGGGAGGGGGGAGTGAGAGCACAGAGCAGGGGGTGGTGGCAGAGAGCGCCTCGCGGACAGCAAGCCTGTGTTTACAATCCCTAGTGGGGGTGGGGTCATGGCCTTCACAGACGCCTGCCAAAAGCTTTTTAAATGTTAGCTCGTCACTAACTAAAACGCCAGTGCCTCATGAAATCAGTATCCCGTGTCCTTTGTCTAAATAAAACTCACCGTGAAAACGAAGAGGACGTGCCCCGCTACTGCTTAAAACCCAGGTGTACGCGCGGTATATTTAAATTAACAAAGTGCTTCCGACTGCTTGCATCTCTAAATGCAAGTATAAAACAAGCATTGGCAGCGCGGCCGTGAAATTAACGCTGCGCGGCCATGAAAGACAAAGTGAGCCACAGGGAAGGCTGGCATATGGTGAGCACTTTCGCGGCCGCTTTGATGTTCTCAGTGGCCGCGCGGCTCACTGAGAACATCAAAGTGGCCGCGAAAGAGATCAGCAGGCTGACAAATGGTGCGCGCGCCCGGTGCACATGCACTGTAGTTGGCGGCCTGAAAAGCACTAGTTTGCACTTCCAAATCCCGCTTTCTATAGCTCTCGCCAGGGCAGCGCTAAAGCGCTGGCTCAGGCGAGACCTAAACAGCGGATGCACTAAGGCTGGGGTCAATCGTGTGCAGTAGAGCGATGAACGGCCAGGTACAAACCCAGACTGATAAGTACGTACTATGCTTGCAGAAATGGGAGGAGACGTGAAGCTATCAAGTTTGCTAGAGTTGTATTATCTATATTTATCATGAAGAGGGGCCTTTATTATTCACAGCGCTGGGGGTCTTTATCAGGTTTTGAAATGGTGACAATCTGAGCTTCACAAAGGGAGAAAGGGGAGCACTCCATATGATATGGATTCTTCATACGTCTTTAGGGGATGCGGGCCGCAATTGGGCCTGATCCTTCTAGAAGGCGGAAGTGAGGCCATCCAGACCCAGGGTTTTGTCTCTAGGCAGTGCACTAGTAACCTGGACAATCTCTTCTACAGTGAAGGGCTCCTCAAGGAAGTGCCGGTGGCCCTTTTCCAGTCAGAGCAGCCGCACAAAATTCATATCAGGAATGAGGTCATTTGATGTGGGGGAGGGGCAGTCATTGAGAAGATGTATATAAGTCACAAAAGAAGGTGATCATTGCGCTTTGTGTTGAGTCCACCCCGCGTGAACGTTCTACTGATCCCCTATCAGCTTAACTATATCATCACTAACCGAGGGTTTGCGCAGTAAGTTTGCCAAAGTCTTACCTCCATATCACCGTGCACTGGCCTCTTTCCCGAGTAGTGTGTTTCCCTGTGCGCCGTGTCGTCGTATCCTGAGAGTTTGCTGCGGTGGACGCCAAAATAGATCCGCTGCATGTATCCAAGTATTCGGAGTTCTATGGCTCGAGTCCCTGCCTCGAGCCATGCCACCTCTCCCCGCAGTGCCTAGAGCACTCAGGCTTGCTAAGCTTTACAGACCCCGCGGATCACCACCTTGAAAGCCTCCCACAGGGTGGGCGGAGAGGAAAAAAATGCACATTGTGTTCGAAGCATTCATGTATTATGGTATGGTCATCCGCAGCTGTCTGTAGATGCCAGGAGAAAGCACACAATACATACTTTTTTGGGGGGGGGGGGGGGGAGCATTTTTAACAGGACTGGGGCATGATTAGATAATGTCCTTGGGAGGTGTACAACATTAGTGGTCCAGACATTCGCATCTCTAATCACCAGCCAGTAATCGATTCTCAATCACATATTGTGTGTAGGTGTGCTTGTGTCTGTCATTAACATTATAACTCACAGTTGTGTGGCAGTGCTAGGGTTGGGCGACAGGAGTTTCTTGATCTGCCTTTGCGTCAAGGATCACATTAAATCCCCCTCCACACACCCCGGTCGAACTGTCGTAGCTAATCACCAAACCTCTGCAAAAAAAGATGGATCGGCAATAGTACAATCAAAGGTTGTCCCTGTAGTGTGTCTGCCAGTATAGCATATCGACCCTGCCTATCGCTCGGTGTGCAGCGCTCATGCTATGAGATGCCCCTACGACTCAGCACTGCAACCCATCACGCATTGTGTAATATGCCACATGTTGCTCCACAATCCAGCACGCCCTGAGACTCCTCTGAGTGGCCTCCACCAGACGCAGCTCCTATAGCAGGCAGATGTCAACCATATGCCGTACGCTGACATACAGGTGTAAAGAGGGAGAGAAACATCCCAGCGGTTGACCTGTTGCAGACAGTATAAGGAGCAGAGAGTACACAGCTGAATACATTCAAGGGGATTGGTCAAATGGAGACATATCAAACCTAAGCTACTCAACAAGAACCTTTTTCCAACAGAACCTCCCACTTTGACCCCCCCAAACAGCCAAATAGTACCACCCCACCCAACATTCAAATCCTCTTGTGCACCCAGAAATATTAGAGAGGGAATCATCCCAAGGGGGCATCCAAGAGGCCCAACATACTACCATAGTGGCGAGGTGTGGTGCAGCGGCCAGGGCAGCTGACTTCGGAGCACAGGGCTCACGGTTCGATCCCCGGCTCCGGCGGCAGCTCAGCACCATGTGACTCTAGGCAATAGCTCACTTTATTTCCACAACGGCCCCCAGCGCCTTGAGACCCGTAAGGGTTAGTAGTTCGCGCTCTAAAAATACGGATTTTACCAGCTACAGGTGAGCTGGGTGGCCAGAAAGGAAAGTAACTCGATGGACGGGATCAAGTCCGGGAGCAGCGTCCGGTCCCACCCACCTGGAGGCTGCGCCATCAAGACGCGTGCCCCTGGCCACTCACTAGCTCAAAGTACCTTAAAGAGTCATGGGAGTCTGCTACGTCCTGCCCTGAGGCAGTCCAACTGCTATTGATCATCGATTCAGGATATTCTCCATCAGTCATTATCACTAAGGTGATCTTTCCCTGGATGTCTTAGTGATGACGATTATCCAGCGTCTGCAGCAGGAACGCTTCTGACAAATTTGACAGCAGCTTTCGGGTCAGTGAAATAATGAGTTTTCCCCAAATGGTGGATGCGACCCTTGGCCGGATATATTAAAGAGGAATTGGCGTTTGTTTTCTGGAAGGAGATCTCGTCTGGCATCCTGAAAAGCCAAGGTTAAATCCGGAATTAAGGAAATCTTGTTGCCTTGATATTGGAGAGGGTCATGGTCTCTGGCCAGGCGCAGCGTAGTGTACTGGTCTCTGTAATTTAGTAGCCAAGCTATAATCGTCCTGGGGCGGCTTCTGACCCAGTGATCTGTGACCTCTCTCAA
Source organism: Triturus cristatus (assembly GCF_964204655.1). Lineage (NCBI taxonomy): Eukaryota > Metazoa > Chordata > Amphibia > Caudata > Salamandridae > Triturus > Triturus cristatus. The sequence goes on along the minus strand of NC_140590.1, from coordinate 1,245,886,458 downwards.
TGATGAGCATGGGGTACAGGTTCTCCCTGAAGAGACCGTGAAGCATAGTTTTCCACATTGTCCTCGATTCGTACCATTGCCGTTGACTCAGGGACTACTAGGATTCGCAGATTTATCTAGGTCTTCATTCTTACTTTGGATGACCTCAAGCACCCTATCCATCTGGAGTAGGCGCTCTCCAGAAGAGGACTGCGTGTCTTCTATATCAGACACACAGTGTTCAAGTTAGTCTAGCCGTTTCACAAGCCTGCTGATTTTTAGGTCTCGCCTGGCGAAAGCAGCGCATGCGCTTCTCTCGCCTTCTCTCGCCATGGAGAGGACCTTTTGGAATCGATTCAGCCAAAGCTGAATGCATGCGCATCCAGATGGACAAAGATGGCTGCTCTCGCCATCCGCAAAGCTAAACATGCACGCGTAGGGATAAAACAAATGCACGCGCATGTGGACAGCCCGACGCCATCTTTATTTACTTTCGTTAGCGTAGGGATGTGCACACCTGCGTGCATTTTTTTGTCCCTACGTGTGCGTGGCGGTGTGCTTTTGCTTTCCCAGACAGGCTGAAGGGCCCGGTGGCAGTGCTGAGGAATCCGGCGCGCGCAGCCACCTCTCGACCCCAGGAGCTGGCACGAGGCTTCCTGCGAGCATTAAAGTCACTTGCCCAGTAAAAAGGTAGTAATACAAAATATTACTAAACTTGTTTTTTTTCGTTTTAAGTGTGCCACATACCACGGCCAACACGTTTTTTCGCGAGATACATACACTGCAATATTCAAGACTGTAAAAGGACAGTTCCGTACCAGAGCTTCACATAAATGCTGAACCAATTCCATTCTCAGACTAATTACTGATGCTATCTCGAATGACATCGATTTGCATCAGTCCCTTCGCACCAGCACAACCCAGGCGACTTACCACAGAAATGCAGTGGGAACAGGCCTTCACGCCCATGTTTGCCCCATCGGTGCACTATGATATTGAAAACACGTGGCCTCAGATGCTTGTGATGTGAGCCTTCTACTATGGAACGCTGGGGCACGCTCTTGCGTCTGCGTGATTCCAGGGGGTGTGTCCTGCAGTGCCTCGAAACTCTTCCAAAGCTGGTATCCTCAGTTTGGATCTAGACAGCTGCCCTTCCGACTCTTTGCATCTCCTGGTTCGTTCTTTCCTCAATAGGACCTCTAACTGGGGTGCAGTCCTGCTTCCCGTTTTAATGGTCAGCGGTTTGCTCCTCCCCATCCACACAATGGCCATACACCTTCCTCTTCTTCCAGGTGCGGGCACAGTATGAGGGTTCCATTCCACCCCAGAACGACTCTTAACCTGGAGAAATACAGGAACTTTCAGAGTTTTGCTGTTGATAAAACGTTCCTCTTTGCTGGTTCAGTAGACCTTCTCCAGAAATCCTGATGAATGCATGGGAACCGAATGCTGGCGCAAAGCCAGAGACAACCAAGCTAGGGTGCCAGGTTCAAACACCATACCGTACACAAAGAGGCACACATTGTTGAAGGCAGAAGGTTTTCTTCCTCGTCTTTCACAAAACTCTTTAAGAACAGATTTCAAAGAAGGCAGAACCAACCCCTTAAGTGGCACATCTGTAATCTACACAGAGTCCTTGGCAACGTGTGCATAAAAGGGAAGTCCTAAAATGGCCACAACGTGTGTATAGGCCCGCACACAGATCTGGCTGCCTGGGTGGGAGGTCACCCATTTCTAGAAAGATCTGGGAGTATACCTGTTGAGGCAATCATAATAGTTTAATCAGTCTTCTGTGTTCAAGTAAGAGCCTCTGCTGAATGTATATTGCAGCCAGGATCCAGACTGCTATGTTTCTAAGGCACAGTGTTGGGGTTTGATCCTACTACAATGTATTTATTCACATGATTTGTAGAGTGCATGGCTACCTAAACAAGCATTGAAAATGCAATAGGTCTCGCCTTTGATTAAGTTAAAGCCATTTGCTTTGCTAATGGTACTGTCTAGCAAAGCAAATGGCTTTAACTTAACAGTAGCAGCACCCCCCCCCCCCCCCCCTTTCTTCCCGTCCAGCGCCTCGAGACCCCCACGGGTGAGTAGCGCGCTCTATAAATGCTTGATTGATTGTTTGATTGAATAAAAGGCGAGACCTATTGCATTTTCAATGCTTGTTGTCTTTTCGACCATCAAATTGGTCCGCCAGCATGTCTATTTTCGTGTCAATGGCGTTCAGGCTCTGTTTGAGTTCCTGGAACTTGGAGCCAATATCCTGCCCCAGAACGGTGTTTTCACTGTCTCTGGGGCCCCACATCTGGTCAACCAGAGACGATTCAGTGGTGCATGTCTGCCTGCAGATCTCAAAGGTCAGCTTGGACTGCCTGGCATCCATTGTCCCCATTGTGCACTGGGAATACTTAGGCAGACCCCGTTTGGGCAGGCTGAGCACCAGAGGCCTCAGGCTTGCAAGTGAGTTGCTGGCAGTCCCAGAGTCCCGCTACTCCCTAGGGGTCTCTGCAGAGGGGCACGAGCAGCCCCATTCAATACTTATGTGCAGGGTAGCCAAGGGGTCTAAGTGCCACCATATAATGTTTTTAATGCATTACAGCCGTCTGTCGCCCAGTTCCAGAAATGACAGGGTTTGTCTGATAGTAAAGGTCTGCTCTCGCTGGCCCACCTCAACCCGGGGGCCCAATCCTGCCAGACCCACAGTCGTATGGGAGATATGCAGTCCCTGCTCAAAGAGCCCTTGCCTTCACATGGCACGGCCCAAGAAGGGGATAATATATAGGGGCCTCACCAGGGGACAGAAGGGAACCGCGGGTCCTGCACTGTCTATCTCACCGTGTGGGCCTCACCCGGTGCCAACACACTGGCCCAGTAATGTCGCCCTCCCTCCGGAGTCCCCAGTAAGCGACGTGTCAGGCGCTTGCCCCACGGGGGGCACATGCAGACTCAAACCAGTCTGCAGATTGCGGAATTCAAGCGCGCTCTCAGCAGGGGAAGTCGGCTGCTTATTCAGGCAGCCTGCCCGCCACCAACTCACTTCACCATCCAGCTCAAGCCCTGCCAGTCTGACCGTTTCTGCCATCACCCTCTAGGCTTCAAATTCAGTGTGCGTCCACCTCCAGGCAGCGCACCTGCCTCACCAGCCCGATCTTGGCTGCGATGTGAGCAGCAGTGGCGCTGCAGCGGTAGGCCAGAACACATTTTTTTTAAATGTTCCGCATTATGCTGCATAATTTGCCTTTCCTTGCCAAATAATTTAGTAAACCATGCTGCATAATTCCACCGGCCCTGTATATATCGTGCTAAAATTACACTGGTACAACCAAGTGTTTCGTAAGAGATGTTTTTTTTTAGTCCTTTAGAATGTTTGAAGAGCTCATGGTAGGTCTTGATCTCTTTTTAGGTCTCGGCTCGAAGGCTGCGCTTGCGCAGTCTCGCTCCGAGATTTAATGACTTGAAGAAGAGGGGCTTGAACCCGCCGCTCTTCTCCCCTCTTCTCCATTGGCTGGCCTCTTGAATGCTGGCCAGCCATTGGAGAAGAGATTCGTCTCTCCGAACAGGCCCCGTCCTTTTCGGATTCGGGGGCGTGTTTTTTGCTACTTTTCTAATTAGCTCCTCCAGCCAATGGCAAGAGGAGAATACGCCCCCGAATCCGAAAGCGCCGCTGCCTTTCTCCGAGGCATTTCTGCTTCGCCTCGGAGAAAGGCAGTGGTGTGTGTAGTATCGGGTAGTGTGCTTGTTTTTCAATCCAACCAGGTCAGAGCCCCCCGCCCCCCACCTGAGATGTCAAATCTGCCCAGCTGTGTCCCTCGCAGGTTGCACCCCACCCTGTAACCCAGGCACCGTTGGCGGCCCTGTCTTCTTGCCAGCAAGAGCTGTGCCCTGTTGCCTTTGTATATTTTTCTCAGGGTTGATTTGCTTTTCCCTTTTTTGATGTTTACTCGGCTGATTCGTTCTTTGATTGTTAGCTTACATTTCTTACCTGTTCATTTTACGCTCACGGGCTCGCTTTGTAATCTGAGCCGCAGCCAGACACGCATAGAATGGCCCCCGTGGTTATCATTTACAGTTACAGGTACCGCAGCCTACTTGTGGCCTGAGGGGGCGCTCTCGGCCCCGTGGCAGGGCGAGGGGCAAGTGTTCTGCTGTTCAATTGGCGTCGTGACGGCCCCGCTGGCCTCGTAGTGAGCACCTCAAGGGGTCTTCTGCCCATGTGGCAGGGAGAGTGCCCAGCTGTGCCCTCGGGAGGGGTGAGGGCCCAGCTGGCTTCGTGTCAAGGAGATGGGCGGGGGTTGGGGGCCTGCAAGGTCTGTGGGGGGCCTAGCGACCACTAGATATAGCAGTGGGACAAGAGGCCTCCTTGCCCTGTGCCAGGGCCAAAGAGAGGTGTGGGCGTGTCCTGCTATGTCCATGGAGGGATGAGCGAGGGTAGGGGGGTCTGCTGTCCCCCGTGGCAGGGCGAGAGTCAAGTCTGTCATAAATTACACCTTTCGCTTATACGGTTTTAGTTTTATCCAACTACGCAGTGCGTTCTGGGAGTTGTAGTTGGACTTTTCCCAATAAATTGTGGGTTTAAAAGTCCCTACAAATCCGACCGCGGAAAGTGGGCTAAAATGCCCCGACGGGCTGATGGTGCCAAGTAAAAATGGCGCCGAGCTGGAGATAGCGCTAATGTGTCACATTCATGGTGGAAGGTGCTACACGAGTGGTGATATCTTAACTCGGGGCTGCTTGGCAGTGAGAGCTCCGAGCAAGGATATGCGAGGGGAACCGAAGATCAGCGGCCGGATTACGTGGCTTGTCCGACACATAGCGCATGAGATGTGAAACTCGAAGCGCCTCTCGCTAATGGGAAGCGTCTGCAGGGCCAGGGAGGCCGCCAGGAACGCATTCATCGGGTCCCCGGGAACCAAAACCCAGAGCAAAATAATAAACCCGTCCCTTCCCTTCGCTGTTTGCAGTTGGAGGAATTTCACTGTGCGAGGGCGGGCGTCTAAACATTTCCAGATGGTGTCTGTAGGTTTCGGCTTTCCAAGCGGAGGGCGAGGCCTGGTGACCCGGGGTGGAAAGTGGGGACTTCTTGAGCGGAAGGCGGTGGCACTGAGATGGGGCGAGTGGAGGGGGGGTGGGGGGAGGCTCTGCAGGATTGGGGGAGAGTGTATGGGGTGGGGGGAGCTATTGACTGTAGTGTTGAGCGAGGGGGGGGGGCTGGAGGGGAGGCATGGTTTAAATGCAAGGGAGAATGATGTCAAGTGTGACCAGAAACGCCTAAATGGTGCCATTGCAACGTCACAGATTGCATTTGTATGACACTTACAAGCCCGCCCCCAGACGACAATATCGAATCAGATTTATTTTATAAATTCTGAGTGAAAAGGACAGTTCGGCGGTGAACATCTTGTGAAGAATAGGCACAATAAAGCACTTACAAATGAACGTTTTGAAGTGCTGCACGTCTGCTTCTAAGCGCTGTCTCCCTAGTGAAGGATGTCCAACGTGGGTCTCGGAAGGCCGCATCATGTCAGATTTTTACGTTAGATAATTGTGCAAACAATGGCCATACATTTTATATTTTATATAGTGAATGGTTATCACGATGTGTCATGAGCTCGTGGATGACACCATTCCATTATTTTGAGGTCATCAGACTGTGGATTACTTAATTCCCTAAATTCCGTAATGGCCAGAGCTGCTGACTTTGGATCTGGGGCATTGAGCTGCAGTAATCCCCCTCCGGCAGGGGGCGGGGAGATGCAGGCTTCTCTTCAACCGTCGTCTATTTGGGGCGGCTGCGTAAGTCTTCTAAGAAGGGGTCGGATGACGGGGGGTAGGCTCTGGGTAGTAGGGCTAGAATAAGCCACCTGTGGGGCAGGTGGAGAGAGCCCGAGGGTGGGCACATGGAGGAGGCGGGGCTTGCGAGAGAAGGACACTTGGGGCAATGGGAATCTGCAGCAGGAGGGAGGGATTAGTGAGAAAGCTTCCCCCCGTGTAGTGCGTGCCCCATGGGGGCGGTGGCCACCTTTGGTGGGAGTGGTCATATAGAGGGATTGGGCCAGGGGAAGGTGGAGTTAGGGAGTAGGGTATCTAGGAAAGGTGGCACACGGATTCGGAATGGGCTACCTGGAGGACAGAGAAAGATGAGCAGCAGAAACTACTTGGGACAATGCGGATGATGATGGGGGGGGGGTGTGGCTGATTGGGGACCAGGGCATCTGTGTGTGGATGATGGGGGACCAGGGCATCTGTGTGTGGATGATGGGGGACCAGGGCATCTGTGCGTGGCTAGTGCAGCAGACTGTTGAAACCTCCTGCTTTTAAAGCCAGACAAGAGATAAACACTGCTTAGTTTGTGTGGTCTCTCTTCAGTGTTTAGTAGCCTGTGCAGGCCCCCATTGCCTACCTGTTGTGATGCTTGCATTTTAATATCCTTGGCAGAAAGGGCATGATGCTGAGGGTGTGTGGGACCTTTGGAGCTTTCACTGTGTGTATGTGGCTCTGTGTATGTGTGTGTGGCTCTGTGTGTGTGTGTGCATCTATGTGTGTGTGTGGCTGTGTGTGTGGGTGGCTCTGTGTGTGTGTGGGTGGCTCTGTGGGTGGCTCTATTTGTGTGTGGGTTGCTCTATGTGAGTGGCTCTGTATGTGTGGGTGGCTGTGTGTGGGTGGCTCTGTGTGTGGGTGCAAATGCAATAGGTCTCGCATTGGAGAGTGATTAAGCTATTGACATTGTAAATAACAATGCAGTTTCTTCTAATGTTTTAAAAACAAAAACATAAACAAGAATAGTGTCATGAACAATGCCAACAGCTCTAACTTTAACAATGCCGAGACCATTGCATTGTAAATGCTTGTTTGAATAGTAGTAAGCTAAATTGATTGCATAATTTTCTGGAATCTGTTCCAGCTAGCTTGAAGAAATCTGGATGTTGGAGCATAAGTTGATTCAGCACAGGTCTCATTCAGCATTGGTTATGTAATTTGTACCTTACGCAATGAATGGTAAGACATCAGTACAGTTATGGGACTTAATGGTCCCTTGTTCATACTGGGGTTTTGCAGTCTCTTATGGGTCACACAGACTGATTGCTGGTCACAATCTGCTTTCTTTGTCTTGCTTTAATATGGGAGAAATAAATGATGGCTAGCATGCTGAAGTGTTGTTGTCTCTTGGTTTTCCTTCCTATAGTCAACTTCTAGGCTACTATGGGTGCTTAGGCAAAAGGGATTTGGGTGATTGGATCTGATTACTCAGACTTTGTAGCAACCAGAGCTCTGGGAGCAGGTGATGGGCATGTCAAGAAGAGGATTATGAGTGCCTGGGACTATCTACAGTCACCATCTGTCTAATGTCTAAATATCAGTGTTCTGCACTGCTGTCATGATGTGTATATATGTGGTGAAACATTTGAAAAACTGCATTATGGCCAAAGTCACCTGTGGTCTGGCAACAGTGGCAGTCATTGAAAGGAAGGGGTCTTTTATGTTTCATTACAGTCAATAGGCGGCTGGATGAATGGGTGGACAAGAACCGGTTGGCATTGACCAAGACTGTGAAGGATGCGGTGCAGAAGAACACAGACCAGTACATGAATGAGTTGACTGAGCAACCAGAACGCAAGATTACCCGTAACCAGAAGCGCAAACATGATGAGATCAACCATGTACAGAAGGTAATAGTGCAGTTCCCCTCTCCTACATTTTTAGATAACTCGTACAAACACTTAGTTTTTATAAAGTAAACAGAGTTCGGAATTATGTATTTTCATCTCTCCTTCATTCCCCAGCAGCCATCGAAAGCAATGAATAAAAGCAATACCAACATAACTGTTTATTAGAACACACAGAACAAAAATCACTCTCAGGACTACAACTCCAACGAGTCCCTCTCAGTCCAGAGAGAACCATCACATCTAATCATACTTTGCGATCTAGTACAAAAGAGGTCTTCAAACTGAAGGGGCGTAATACTATTTTCAGTGGGGTACAGGTCTCTCAGCAAAGTTGCTGGAGCCACAAGTTAACCAGAGAGACTGATTGGGCAGTCCTCCTTTGTTTGTAAAGATATAACACAGCGGGCCACATTGTCTGCCGGGACTTTCAAACAGTGGATATGAAAGTTCAGCTCTTCTTCTGACCATCTTCGTCTTCAAACAATTTGCCGTCTAAGTGAACCCCCTCTCACTAGCCCCCCGCCCCAGCATCTGAAGTTTGACTGCATATGTAGATCTGGGATCTACCGCCAATGAATCTTTGTCTTGGCTGCCTCCTGACAGTGTAACCAATTCTGAGTCAGTCTTCTGTGAGGGTGAGAAGCTTTCATCCTGTGGAGAGCTCTGCGGTCAGTGGAGTGGCTCCTGGAAAATTGCTTGAATTGGTAAGAACAGCAGCTCCATATACCTGAACTACTGTTTCAAGAACATTCTCTTCCTGTAGATGGAATCTGAATGGTGTACTGCTCAGAATTTACATTTTTGAAAGCCATAAACCTGCAGCCATGATATGGGCATTTCTAAATGTGTTTGCGCTGGTCCATCAGGAGGATGTTAATCCAGATACACAATTAGCCAGAGGAGTTTGAACCAGGCCAGCCTCCCTCCCTGTCATAGATGGCAAACATGGATAATTATTAAGTGTAAATCCACCTTGGATGTTGGCTGTGCTCCTAAAATGTCCTCTGCTCCCACTACCCTGGCCAAAGCCCCTTAAAGCTGCTAAATGTCCGTTCGTATTGCCAGTTGCTTCCTGTACTATTTGTGAGCCTTGATTAGTAATGCGACAGGCCGTGTAGCCTATATGTTGATTGGACCTACAGATACCCTGGGACCAAAAACATTCGTTATGGATATTTGGTCTTGTCCAAACTTGTGAAGGTTGCTATTAATTGCCATAATTCTTTTTGGGAACCGTTCCCCCAAAGTGACATTAGGCCACTGTGTGTGCTTGTAACTGTTCTAAGCACCTCCATTTTGCATCCATATTGATCAAGAGTGATCGTCGTCTTTTGTTGGACATCGCACAATTTAATTTCCAGTGGAGGCCAGTTGCTCATTGTGCCCCGTCGAGTAGGTTGTTTGGGCCGCAGTCAAAACCATCAGTTTCCGTTCCAGAGGAGTTAGGGCCTTATTGACTTGCTGTGAGTATTACTAAATATATAATGCAAACCTAGCTACCAAGCAGTAGGGATGCTGTACATTACGGGGGGCGGAGTCAGGAGACGATCTACAAGATTGTATACATCAAGTGGGGTTTAGATCAATGCATTTCCTTCTTCTTTATTTTTATTTTTTAGTAGTTTGCCTAGATTCACAAGATGTTGCGCTAAGTACAGAGGCAGTCTCCAGGCTCCAAATTCAGCAGCTCTTGGCACATCTCCTATGTACAGAGTCTCCTAGCAATGAAAGTTTCCTCCATCACCTCATAGCTCTTTACCCATGGGAATTTGAGCCAAATATGCTCAGATGAAGAAAAGGCGATATTTAAGGAATCACCAGTAGAAGCAAGGGGACCCCTCAAGTCAAATGTAGGTAGAGGAGCAGGGGAAAATACAATCAAAATAGACCATAGAGAGACTCTACCCGTATCAATTCAAAGGGTGCTTTAAGTCACCTATTTTCATTGACCGCTCTTGCTAAGCCACCGCAATCAATAACAGTATTCAGAGAAGCATAGTAATTTTTTAATTTATTATTTGTTTACTTGTCTGTGCATAGAGATTAATACATTCATGAGAACAAATCGTGACTATACAGTTTCAGTGAAATTCATCGGATCCCATTGGCAAACAGTTCATTCATCAGCATACAATCACTTTCATACCCACAGCATACTCATGCGAAACCACCAATACATACATCACATATATACAAAAACAGCATAATACGCACTGAGTGCCCTCTCACTGCGTGTCCGTGGACAAAGACAATTATTTCAAATAAGGGGATACCAGAATACACAATAAGGGGAAACCAGAATACACAATGTTTTTTCCTGATTTTAGCCAGAAGTTTGGTATCATGACACAAAAATGTTTTATAAGTTGATTATATTCAAACAAAACACAGTTCCCAAATCAATAGAAAACATTTTTTTAACATAATAAATCAATATGCAGAATAAATGGACGGAGGGGATTGATTCAGAGCGCCGACGCGCGTTTTGGTGGAACCCTTTATCCTTTTGCGGTATCACCTTCCTCAGGGCACATGTAGGGAATTTTCAATTAAAAAGGCAATGGAACCTGGCAAGCAACAATAGAAGTTAAATAATATATTCATATTGCATTTTTTTGGTGAAAACTAATTAGTAATCAAAAAATAAGATATAAAATACAAATTTTAATGATACATAAATTGCAGTGGAACACAATAGCACAGAGGGTTCAAAATGTATGTAATAGCATGAATAACGATCTAAAGGAGACAAATGCATATGAAAAATGAAAAAATTTGAAAGAAATACATGCACATGGAAATAAGGGTATTGAAAATCACAAAGAATCTTAGATGCAGACCTGTAGAGCTCAACTGGGAGAAGATTGAAAATCACAAAGAATCTTAGATGCAGACCTGTAGAGCTCAACTGGGAGAATGCTGATATAGTTGGAATTCCCCTGGTCTCTGAGACAATTGATAGTGTTGAAAAAGGCATGCTGTGCCCTAAAAAAAGATTGTATACATCAAGTGGGGTTTAGATCAATGCATTTCCTTCTTCTTTATTTTTATTTTTTAGTAGTTTGCCTAGAATCACAAGATGTTGCGCTAAGGACAGAGGCAGGCTCCAAATTCAGCAGCTCTAGGCACATCTCCTATGTACAGACGAATGTATGAACTACGAACGACTAAGTCTCCTAGCAATGAAAGTTTCCTCCATCACCTCATAGCTCTTTACCCATGGGAATTTGAGCCAAAGATGCTCAGATGATTAAAAGGCGATATTTAAGGAATCACCTATTGCGGGGGAAAATTGGTTTAAACTTAGAACCGTGAACAAAGAGAAAGTGCGAGTCAGCCAGGCCTTGGCATGCCCTTGTGTGTACTGACCAAATTAATACTAATTGAACTAGAGGGGCAGGGGAAATCCTACCCAAAAAGGGCCTTGACCTATTAGCTGGTTACTTCAGACCTTTTAATATGCCAATCGAAATGGCTCACTGTGTGCCACATCGGCGATTACAGGATGCTCTGCAGCATTGAGTGAGCTGTGCTAACGTATTTACTCAGTCTGACCACTGAAGGAGTAGAGGAGAACCGGACACTGCAGGTCAGGCTACACTGTAAGCACCAAGTGGAAAAACACAGCTGATTGCTTTTGGACACACTTGAAAGCACTCAAGTGCATCCACATAGCAGGGTACCTACTGCACTGGAAAAAGGAAGATCCTTGCCATGGATGAGAAATCTGAACTGCACTAAAAAAAAAAAAACGCAGAGTGACAGAAATAGAGTGCTTGTCTACTGAACAAGTCTGTCAAATCTGAAGTCCTTCTCCCTTAATTTTTTTTTCCTGAAGGAAGCGACAAGGATGGGGTAAGGACCACAAATGGATAAGCAGGAATCTGTACAAGGCCATCGGAAGAAAAGCAGCACTTACCTGGCTACTGAGCAGCAAGGAATAGGAGGTGTCTCCTTTGGAATTATGTACAAGATTGTGATATTTTTTTTCTGGATTGGAGAAAGTGTTGTTTTGACCCCTGTTCTGTAAAACAGTTCTATTGATCTTGCTCGCATGGAGGGTGCTGAGTGAAGAAAGAAAATGCATAATTCTCATCTCAGGTCCAGATATATAATTTTACCTTAGTGGTTGTCTTTAGATGGAAACTCTGTAAAACAGTACCCCTAATTATTCAAACATTTAACTCCGTTTTGTAAGCTTGGTCATAGCCTGGGCCAAACACCCCCTTGTCTCTGCCCTTCATCTCTGGTACTGTAAGAATTGGTATAGGAGTGCATTTGTCTTAAGTCAGGGTCTTTATAACTATGTACTGTCTGAAGCTCCTTACCTTATCCAGCTTTCCCTGTTCTGTGGCACCAAATTTGATCTATTTACCCTTATAACATGTTATCCTCCATCCCATGTTATATCTGGAGGATGAGAGGAGTACATGTATTTTCCTTTTACCTTTCACTAATTATGTGTCTGACTTGGAATGCAGTTTATCATTAGCCTTCAAGGGCCGCACTTAGCACCATTGGAGCCTGATGATAACCTGACAAAGGGGAAGAGCAGGCAACATGATGTATATCTATTCCTCTGTAATAACCTATTTATAAACTTAGTTCTGTAAATGTAAATATTGCATGTGTTTGATTATTGCTACAATTCATGTAGGGATGAATTTGGAGGGAGTGTTTGGGTTGGTCAGGATAGTTAAATTCTCCAGCATTTGATCTTTCATAAATGTACATGCTTGAATTATTCCCTGAGATCCAGCTGGGATCCTTCTGTTATAAATGTTTATGTAGCAGTGTAACTTTGCAATCAATCACACTATAATGAAAACAACCATAGATTACATAGAGCTAGTCTCCCTCATTATGTGACCAGAACTTCCAGGTGACAGTACTAAGCTGTTCTCCTGACAGAAGCTTCCAACAGCCATATTTTTACTGCACTATTATTGATATTAGAATTTTCTGATCCTTTTTTCTCTATTTAGTTTTTTCAAGTATTTCAGTTAGATTTCAATGTTTTCTACTTCAGTTCTACTTTTTATGAGTAAGGGAATGTTCTGCACCAGTTCCTCTGTTTTTTTCCACCATAAAGACTTTTATAACGGCAGAAGCTCCCAAAAATACATTTCTGTTTAGAATTTGTGGTAAGTTGAACATTTATGTGGACTATACCCATACTAAATGTATCTCTACTGCCTGCATGCTGGAGATGCCCCGAAGAAATGTGACACCTGCAAAAATATTTCTCTTCAAGGACACTGAAGGATAGGTATAAAAGATTGACACTGGCAACTGTGGAAGATAAGTACAGGGCTTCTCCTTCTGGTATATTGGTACAGACATTAACACCCACTTAATCGAAGTGAAAATCCAGGACTTCCACTTCAGCTACAGTACCCGCTGACCCTGTTAGTTAAACGTATGGTCAGTGGTCGTCATTGTATTACAGTGAGCCACTGAAGAAGCACACGTGCTCAATATATAGATGATGCAGTCAAACCTTGAATAGCCACAAGAAATGTCTTTATAAACTGGTTCATCGTTGTCTTAACTGTGGACTACTGCACTGACGCAGAATTGGACTCTAAAATGGAGTTTCACACACATATGGGGTGACATAGATGCCCACGGCAGAACAGTCTTCCACTGTGCCGATGAAAGACTGCTAACAAAGATAACTGTGTCAAAGAAACCAGTCATGCACATTGCAGCATCGTCATCAACAAATGTGTCCATGACCACTGCATAATACTATTGGGGGATGGTACTATCAATTGTGCCACCCTACTACTCGACGAACGAAGGAAAGCGGTCAACAGGTCATTCGTCAAATACAATATGTAATGTTAGTCCAAGTCTGCAATGCAAGACCACCCTGAGGCCACATTATCACCTATTCTCAACTTCCCATGCTCTCACGGGGCCCCATAGTCCTGTTGTGGCTCAATAACCTCCATTCTGTCCACAACTAGTATACCCACTATTCACTACCTGTTAATAGTCCTCAAGGTCATTAGCATGATACTAAATAACCTATTTTTGCACTGTCCCATATCAATTCATCTCTATTTATGCCCTTTGTCTCTATGAACATTTCCTCAAAACCCCCGTGCACTCACCAATTACGTTCCATGCTTCCTTCTAGCCCGTCTCAAAGACTGTCCTTCCTTCGTAAACCGTCATGTTCGAACTGGTTTTTAACCCGCTCTTTTATACTCCACTTCCAAATAGCAGACTTGGAGCAACTTAGTGTTTTCTCTTATATTCTAGACGTTTGCAATAAACAAAGATTGATACTAGAAGAAGCTTGGGTGCACGACATGGAATTTAAAGTCATATGATTATCATGATATTAAAAGGTAACACAATATTATTCATTCAGATTTGGACTGTGACTAACAGCATGAGTCATTTCATCAGTCTCAAGACGTATAGGTCTGCAAGTTATGATGGCCATGCTATAGGCAACCGTGCAAAAAAAGCTGGTAACAAACACAGTGAGAAATCAGTTTGTTGTGCCGAATAAGTCTGGAGCCTCCTTACCTAGGAGCGTTCTGGCTGACTATAGCTCAAAGTATAGCTCAAAGTCCATGCACCAATTGAGAAAGGGTCACAACAGTTGAGGTTACCTGTTTCTGGTGTGGAGAAGTCTTGCTTTCTGTTTAATTTCAAAAAGTGGTGTAAGTATGTGAGAGCAGTTTCTGTATTTGACCACATATGGGAAGAGGATTTGCTAGTGATGTGGAATCCAGCTGCAACTTCAATGAATTTCTGAAATTGAATAGAAATATAAGCCAACTGGAATTCAGAGCCAAATTAAGGTCGATTCATTTGTGTTAGTTGCTGTGCATCTCAGATTGAGATATCCTTAAATGCCATAGACAGTGACCCCTGATAAGGAGAGTCCAAAATGGAATACCTGTTTAGTTGTATCTAGGTATGACCTTTAGCAATGCTGTAGCATTGCTGCATATATTGATAAGCTCCCGGAGGAAAATAGTATCCATACATGAACACTTATAATGGAAGGTTAGCAAGCCTCTGCCACTTTGATCTCTGCGGCTATTAATTATTCTGTGTGTGGGTTTTGACAAATCCATAACGCCGCTTTTTGGAGATGGCATGGTTAAAGATTATGGCTTTTAGACCAGAAGTGCAGTTCATGATTGTGGACAATCCTTTTGATGGCCAGAAAGTTTTTGACAAGAAACTAGAGGAAAGCCTTTCAAGCAATTCAAACAGCTATATTAAATGCAAGATCCTTTGAGGTCAATGCATAACTGACAACCCTATAAATCAATCGTACAGGCTCCAAAATGAAAGGCATTTTTAGCAGGTGACTAGTTTTCTTCAAAACAGACCAAAAATGTACCGATCTCTCTCATCTTACCCCAACAAAGACAACATCATGGCAAGCCCAGCAGGAAGAGCCTAAGGTGAAGGGGGCAACCAATCTTCAATGTTTGGAGCTAAAGCAAATTAAGCTTTACTTGACCACGATCATTTCTTCCCTCTTGACTCTGCTGGTGGGAAGCATGACATTTTGTTTCTTGAGGAGTGTCAGGATGTAACCGACAGATTGATACTCTGCTTCATTAGACTTAAGCAAGTATTTGAATTCGTGGCAAAACAAACTCCTCAGAGAAAGGAGAAAGAAGACATTTAAAATTCAGACGTGCTGGCATTGGAACATGGTTTGTGAATCTGCTTAAGAGTCATTTTCGTACAAAAGAAATCAGGGGATTGGCAGCCAGTACTGGATCTTCTCAGCAAATTTCTAAAAAACAATAAAATAAAAAATTCAAAGCGGGGATCGTGCCCCGGAAATTATTCCGTTCCTCAAGAAAGTAGATTTCCTTGCTTCTCTAGATGTAGAAGTCCTCAATTTCAAAATTCCAACATGCAAAACACAGGACGGTATTTTGACACTGGTAAGCCTCCATGTCTAGTTCATGGTACTGCTATTTGAACTGAAGTCAGCGTCACAAGTTTTCAAAAAATGCATGGCACAGTAGCAGTTTTTTTTCCGAATGAAGGATTGCATCAATTACTCTTATCTAGATGACTGGTTGATCATGGTCCATACCATTGCTTTTCCCTCATGAGAACATTGGACAATTTTAGACCCCGACTTTGTCGCTTTGTATATTCTGTTTTGTTTGGTTATATCCTTAGTTATGCTTAATCTGCACAGCGCTCTGATACCCTCGGCGGTCATGTTCGCGCTATATAAAACTTTCTAAATAAATAGAATGCTTTGGATATGCTCAAAATGGCTATGCAAATACAAGCTTGGTTTTGGCAGTCCTTATAAAGAAATCAGTTCTGTATTTAAGCAATGGCATTGTAGCTCTGGGAGCAAAAAGTTTCAACAGGAAAGAATCTGTGTTTCCATCTCTGGGAGAGGCAGCAAACTAATATGGCCAGCATCTTATACTATCAAAGCTTCATTGGGAAGCATGTAGTCATTAAGTAACTCCTGTCTCAATGTCTCCCCCACATGAGGACAATTGAAGAACTACATTGGCAGTGGGAGCTAGAAAAAGGAGATTGCGGATGCATAGTTTGATTGCCTGCCAGATTTAAGGCATTATGTTGTTGGAAGGTGAAAAAAAGATGTATAACATTTTCAGAGATCAAACCTCGAACTGGCTAGTTCACAAGTCTTAATTGCAGACACTTCCCTGTTGTGAAAGGGCGTACATGCACACAAACTTTACATCAATAGTCTGTTGACAAAATATAGGTTGTCTTTGTATCAGTCTGCTCAAGATTGAAGTTGTCAGACTGGCTCTGAAAGCTTTAGTTCCAACATTAAGAGATTTGCAAGTCAGGATACGATCAGACACCACCACCATGTATCCTATTCCCAAACCAGCTCAAACTTTGGCTCTGGCCTCTCAAGCACCATCATAAAGTGCCAGGTATACAAATTGATCTAGACAACAGTTATTTGGAGCTGATGTTTCAAAGGTTGAGGTGACACCGATGGCATATGTTTGCAACAAATCAAAACTCTAAATGTTTTCAAAAAGGGGTCACTGCCTAGGATCTCCAGAGGAGGCTTTTGTAATGAAATAGGCCAATTACTCTAATTTCTGCAGTGCTGTACAAGATCAGGAGAGAGCACTTTAAAGTAATCCCGGTGGTTCCTGGTTGGCTGCAACCACATTGGTACACTAAATTAAGCAGCATGTCTATCCAAACTCTGAGTCAGATGCCCGATTGATGTCCTGGAACATGGGACAAATACTTCAACAGATTTCTGCATCCTTTCAGTTGCAGCCTGGCTCATCAAGAATTTGGTCATTTGAAGATACCTGAGGACAACAAGCACATACCCAGAGCAGCTAGAGTGGTGTTCGCTTTTAAGAACTATACTCTGAAATGAAAGTGCTTTGTAATAAGAGCAAGTAAGGAGAAACTGGATCTGCTTATGCCACCCTCCCTGTTAACTCTTTACATTCTGAAATTAGCTAAATCTGGTCTAATATACCTCAAGGGCACCTGGAAGCAATCTAGAGAGACCTTTAAAAAACAAATAAGCACTCTTTATTTTTAGCAGTGCTCATCAAAGAGTTCAAAAGGGGTTTATTCAAATTTTCCCTGCCAAACACAAGTCCATCACTGGCTTATGAGAACAACGCTGTTTTGAGAGCATTAATGAGATCACACATAGAACAAATTCTCAAATCTTCTGTATAGCACCTTTCACATGTGCAGTCACATCATCTACCTGACTGAGTGAGTTACTAGCTCTATCTTGTAAGGCTCCATGTTTCAGTTCTCCAATGACAAGGTAAGGTATATTTCTGGCAAATTGTAGATACATACCTGAAGTTCCAGCAGCATTTCATTTAAATCCCTGTATCTCGCTGCTAGCATTTTTTAAAACCCTGCCATGGCAGCAGAATCATTCTTTTGACGTTAAAGGATGCCTTAAAATCTATCTGCAGAACATCTAACACTTTTATCAACTGGATCACTTATTCATAGTTTACGGCCCTTGAAATGGTAGTACATTTACTACCAAGCAACCTGTATCCACATGAATTGTCTCCCGTATAATGCTTGCTCATCTCTCTTAAGAAGAAACCACTTTATAGAACTGTTGGGTCATTCAAAGAAGTATAGCAACAACGACTGCTGGAATCGCATTCAAATCCGTAAAACCTCGACATTGAGCAAAATGCACATTTCCACAAATCATTACATTCATTGACATACCGACCAGAGAGGAAGCAGCAGTGGGATGAGCAGTTATCTGGAACCTTTTTTTCCCAATAATGCTAGCTTCTTTCCGAGTTTCCACTGTTAAAGTACTGCTGCTAATCTTGAATCAGGCATGTGAATCTATAAAACCCAATGCTGGTAGAATTGTCCCCTGGACTCTTTTTAAATCTGCACGACCCATAATTGAATGTCTCTGCAAAAATTAGGAAAACGCCAGAGCTGGTATTTCCCCCTTATTAGGGTATATTGTAAACAGTGTATGCAGGAAGAAAATACTTTAAAGTGTTCTATTGCTGCATTATTGACCACTGACTGATAAAGTAAACAAAGACAGAAAGGCCATGCGAAAATGAATGTAGACAATTTAATATAAAGTTTTACTTCATGGCTGGACCTTTGCAGAATGTTAAAACGTGAACATATTGCCAGTATTTTTTCTGGAAAAGCTGGCAACCCTAAATGCTGAAGAAGCGAAAGGGTTACAAACCCGTAGTAAGTTCATTTATCTTGCATTGGGGTCTTCCAAAGATTTACATGCCACCTTCCTTCCTCCCATTTCACGAGGTAGAAATTTTGGCAGCTGGGAGGTATGTTACCTCTAAACTGCACGCGAACCCAGCCTCCCTCTTCATGGTGTACAGTCCTTGGCTCCGAGAGTGTCGTAAGTCTGGTTTCAAAGAAATAGTTTGTTTTTAATCTGCATCCGGCCTAGGACCAGCCCATTAAAACAGCATTTTGGTCACTGCGTGTTGCAAAAAGGAATGCCCAATAGGTAGCAGCAGCAGGAGAAGTTCATGGCAATATGTGATCAATTCATCGGGGATTGCTGGTAGAAAAATAAGCCTGGTTCAGTCAAACAGTTTTTTTATCAATTGGGTGGACTTATTCTTTGAAATAACTTTCACGCATCATGTTGCAGAAAGGGACAAATCGTTTTAAAAAAAGCGAATACGCTATGTTTCAGCTTTTCCTTGTCCCGCTGACAAAATCAATCAATCAATCAATCAAGAAATTTGTAAAGCGCGCTACTCACCCGGAGGGTCTCAAGGCGCTAGGGGTAGGGGGGGTCTGCTACTGCTCGAACAGCCAGGTCTTGAGTTGCTTCCTGAAGGAGAGGTGGTCTTTGGTCAGACGGAGGTGGATGGGGAGGGAGTTCCAAGTTGTGGCTGCCAGGTAGGAGAAGGATCTTCCTCCCACGGTGGCTCTTCGAATGCATGGAACGGCGGCGAGGGCGTGGCTGGACGATCGTAGCTGGCGGGTGGGAGTGTAGAAGGTCAGGCGGTTGTTGAGGTACCTGGGGCCCAGGTCGTGGAGGGCCTTGTGTGCGTGGGTGAGGAGTCGGAACATGATTCTCTTGCTGACGGGGAGCCAGTGCAGGTCTCTCAGGTGTCCGGAGATGTGGCTGTGTCGGGGGATGTCCAGGATGAGACGTGCGGAGGCGTTCTGGATGCGTTGGAGTCTTTTCTGTAGTTTGGCTGTGGTTCCGGTGTAGAGGGTGTTACCGTAGTCCAGTCGGTTGGTGACGAGTGCATGGGTGACCGTTTTCCTGGTTTCGGTGGGGATCCATCTGAAGATCTTTCGGAGCATGCGTAGGATGTTGAAACATGATGATGAGACGGCGTTGACTTGTCTGGTCATCGAGAGGGATGAGTCCAGGATGAAGCCTAGGTTGCGTGCGTGGTCCGTTGGTTTGGGTGCGCTGCCCAGGGCAGGGGGCCACCAGGAGTCGTCCCAGGCAGAAGGCGATGATCCAAGGATGAGGACTTCCGTCTTGTCTGATTTCAGTTTCAGGCGGCTGTTCATCATCCACTCGGCTATGTCTTTCATCCCTTCGTGTAGGTTGGTTCTGGCGGTGGCTGGGTCGTTGGTGAGGGAGAGGATCAGCTGGGTGTCGTCGGCGTAGGAGATGATGTTGAGGTTGTGTTGGCGTGCGATGGCTGCGAGGGGGCTCATGAAGACGTTGAAGAGGGTGGGGCTGAGTGAAGATCCTTGTGGTACGCCGCAGATGACTTCGGTGGCCTTGGATCTGAAGGGGGGGAGGCGGACTCTCTGGGTTCTTCCGGCGAGGAACCAGATGATCCACTCTAGAGCTTTCTCTTGGATTCCGATGTTGCTGAGGCGCTGTACTAGGGTGCGGTGGCAGACAGTATCGAACGCTGCGGAGAGGTCCAGGAGGATGAGGGCCGCTGTTTCCCCATTATCGAGTGTCTTTAAATCGTGCATTCAAGGTATTAATTTAAATGGCAATAAAACTCAGCACAACTGAAATTGTAATTTCCATCCCTTGAAAAAAAATACAATTTTTTATTTTGTAAGCCTTATCTAGGTAGTAAACTTTAATTAAGAGAGTTGTATTAAACCAATGTGGCTTTTAAAAGCAAAGCTATGCCATCTGCATGGTGTTTTCAATGGTTTATTCAGTATAAATAGGGGCCATTGCAAAACTCTGGTGTTTATCGATTTTACCCTTGGGCATTCGGTGTAGAGGAGGTAAACTCAAAGAAGCACTCTGAGCACTGGTTCTTGTTAGCTGTCTGCCCCAGAGCTGCTCTCGAGGCTTAAACATATGCGATTGAAACGTGATTCACATCACGTGTAATAATTACTAATTAATAGGTGTTTATTGTGAGAAAGTGCCCTCTTTCTGCATGGTTACTCCCACTTTTTGCTGAATTGCTGATGTACTTTGACTGAGTGTGCCCTGGGCTCCTGCTAATCAGGTACCCAGGGCCTATGTTCTTTCCCTAAAACTGCATTGAAGCCTAAACCCAACTGGCATCTCTGGCCACAGGTCAGCCCCCGGTAAATGTTCCCACAGGTACCCAGGGCACTGTGACCAGAGAAGGCCACTAAGAGCTGCAGCACCTATTGTGCCACCCTTAGAGGGCCTATACCCTTACACACACACACTGCCTTTGCAGGCTGCGTGTTTTGGTGCAGAACAAAGTGAAGAGTCGGCATGGCACACATCTCTGTGTGCCATGCCTACAACCCACTGCTCTGGCATAGATCAGTCACCCCTCTAGCTGGGTGCACTGTACCAGTGGTGAGGTTACAGGTGCATGAGCCCTGTACCCCATTCAGTGTCTAATTCCATTCTTTTACATTGTAAGTGCAGTGCTGCCTGCAACTGGTCCCCTCTGGTTCTGACCCCCACTTTGGGCTGGAGAACCAGCAGGAAATACAAGTCAGGAAGAGAGGTGTGCCCACCTTTACCAACTCCACCCCTCAGGTGGGGGAGGCGAGGTGAAGCACAACTCTTGGTCCACGCCATCTTGAAGATGGGGGGACTCAGCCAACCAGGGACAGGCTCATGCCCCCTCCCACTGGAGGGTGGCATAATAGGGGGTGTACCCACCCAAGGGAAGGGCCCCATTGGTTCCTGCCTTTAACCTACCTGTAACGCCCCTAAATCTAGTATTTAGGGGCACCCCTGAACCTTGCTTCCACAGACAAGAACTGCAAGAAGAAGAAGGACCGAACAGCCGTGCAGCAGCTAACAAGAGGAAGACGCCCATTGACTTAGCCCCACCCCTACCAGCCTGTCTCCCCCTCGAACCTGCTCCTGAGAAATCCCAGTGTGTCCTGCCGCCAGCAACCTCAAAAACCCTGGAGGACCTGCCTGCCTTCAACTACAAAGACTCTGTCTCCTGTGAACACCGGATTTCTTCATCTGCAACCTCTGGCTCCGGCCGGACACCGCGGATCCGCCCCACTCTGCACCCACCGTCCACGGCACGAGCTTGAGGTAGCAAACACCACGCGAAGGTCACCCCGGCGAGCCTGACCTGAGATCCGGCGACCCCTGACCTGCCTCAAGCCTCCAGCCGACGCCTGCAGCCTAAATCCAGAACATCCCCCCCAACCGCGACCAGGAGCTGGTAAGAAGATCCGACCCCAAAAGGCACCCCTGCACCCGATGCCCCATGGCCTTTTGTGCCCAAACCGACGGTACCTGGCCATCCCCTAACTTCCCAACTTATCTCTCGAAGTGGTGGTCGCACCCAGAAAACCTTCGTCCCTGAGCCTGCAGCGCCTCTGCAAACCGGAGGTTCCCCATTGAAACCAACAGGGCGCCCTACGTCGAAACAGCACCCTGCCACCCTAGTGCTGCTCAGGGTGCACCTTTGGTGCTACTTTGTTTCCCCATTTTCCCTGAGCTAAAGTCCAGGAGCTTTGCTCCCACAGCCGAGTGGCCTGCTAGCAAGCAGCTACCAAATAGAGAGTGAGGTGTTATCTAACTTTACCTCTGCCTACCTTTGGGGTTCCACTGGACTCTGTGCTCACTACACCCCACTTTGGTGTAGTATATGCAGAGCCAGCTTCCTACATTTATCTAGTGTGATTAGTGATTTAACAGTGAAAGAGCCCCAAATATCACTTTTTTTTAGAACACAAAAGAGCGTCTTATTTCGTTCAAAGTGCTGCTTACTCTTGCAAACAAATTTCCATCTATTGACAGGAAAGTCTATTCCTCCTTCTAATAAGCGTTTTTGCAATGCAGCCCCTCCGTACATTAAAACACAGCTCTTAAAGCCCACCGATTATGAAATGATCACAGCTAATATCATTGAACTATTCCAAACCATTAAAAAGTAATGCTCTTGTAAAAATGTTTGCATTTGAACATAGTGTTAAGCGTTTTCTGAAAGTTACGAATAGCATAAAAATGCATAAGTGAATCATCTTTGCAGTGCATTGTTTCCTCTGAACTTTAAATATTTTCAGTTTAACACACAATAGAATCACTTTCAGAATTGATAGTATTTTTGTGTAAAGAACGACCTTGTTTTCAGTATTTGGCAAACTGCTCTCCCTTTTAATGCACTGCTTACATTGTTCCTTTCTCGTGCTGGAGTCTGTGCCTAAACACAAGTATCTCTAGTTGTACAAAAGATTGTGGATGTCTTGAGAGGGTGGCTCTTACTCTGCCCTCTTTCACTCTCATTATGTCATTCAGGGACCCTGCTATTGTATTTCCGTCCCTCCCCTCCCTCCCAATCTGAACGAATATTTCAATGCAAAGTCAGTTGAGTAGATGTGCCACACCAGCAAAGGGGTTGATGCTAAGCTCCAGAAGTACACGCCCCCCATAGGCCTCTATAGGCCACAAATAACGTTAAGAATGTGCAAGCCTCACCTATCCGATATTGCGGCTTCATACAGAACACCGAGGATTCTTAAGATGTAATCCTCCGCCTTGTAATGAGAACACAACAAAAGAAGCCATTCTCAAATGTTATCCTTCAAGCAAAGTGTTATTTTTTTGTTTGAATCTGTTTATTGAAACTAAGTGTCATGATTGACATCCCTTTACCATACCCGACCAATTTTTCTTAAGTCTTCAATATAAGAAGCACTTACGTATCCATCATAATTGTACATCGTGGGAGAAACTGTATGGTAAACTAAAACAGTGGCGCATCACGTTAATATCGCTTAATATATTCAGTGCCAAAATAGATGTGAGGCATACAATTTAAACTCTGAGATGTAACACAGCAATAAACATAGTATAGTGCAAGGACACCTAAATATTGTGTACCAAGCATGTTTCCAAAGAGGTATGTTTTACTAGAGAATCCCCAGTGCAGACAAGAAAAAAAGAGACATTACTTTTCTGTCAACAGCAACAATGAAAATGAAAGAGGGGAAAGGGAGAGAAATCCAATTTGAAAAAAGAGGGAAAAAGAAAACTTGGTGCATCTCAACTTACAGTTGCTGCAGAAACCCATACATCTTCCCAAATGTCACATTCAAAATATGTGTAGTGTAGTGCTTGTAAGTGAGGCATGATCAGGGGGGGGAGGAGAAAATTTAGCAAGGGGCCAACAAACGTCGAGGTGATCTCATCAACATGGAACTAAAAGGTGAGGGGGAAGGGACACTCCAATAACTCTGTTGCTTATTACGACAGGTTATTAGTCGTATCGATGGGTTCTAGTACACCGTCCCCCACTCAGTTTGCATGGAAAGGTAGTAGAATGGCGTCCCAGGAAGCAGAAATGGGATATTTCTCAATCCGAATGTACCTTCTCTATGAAGGGCGCACTTTCAGCTTGTGCCATGTTGTCCATTGAACGCTCTCAGGCAATAAAAGTCGGGCGTGTATGAGATTGCCATCCCTATGTAATAAGGCGTTTAGCAACTATAAATCCTAGACCCGGGAAATGAGAGTTCACTTTGTATCTTTTGGACCTGCAGGCGTATCTTCCAATGATGTAGATTGAAGCGCTCTGTACAAGTGGATAATGCTATTGTGGCGGCATGCCAATATGTGTGCAGTAAGGGTCAGGCCCACAGCATATGTAATAGATCTGCATCAGTACATGTGCATCTGTGGCATGCAGTGCTTGTTGCGTGGTAATATCTGTTGATGTTGGCAGAGGTAAGATAGGCCCTGTGTGGTATGTAGAAAAGAAAGAGTTTAAAATGGGCATTTGGTGGGATGTGACAGGGACTCTCTAGTATTGCGCTCCATTCCTGGTCAGTACAGGGACGGGTCAAGTCCGTTTCCAATCGATGACACAGAGTGATAAGTTGCGGGGCAGTGTGGTAGAGTAGAGCTTCGGCAAACCAGCGTGTGAGGTGTCTGCCCCCACCTATCACTTGTAAGTATTGGACTATGAGGTGTGTTGGAGGTTCTGATGTTATGTCACCCCAGTGCTGGTAGTGTGCCCAGTAATGATTTGTGAAGTATAAACTGGCCTGTGGGTAAACTATCTTCCTCCATTGAAGTGTCATAAGGGTGGTAACAATCGCTCTTGGTATAAGTCGCCCAAAGTACTTATTCTCGCTGCATGTCACACCTCCAGTTCCGCCACCGTTTTTGATCCGGACGTCCTGGGAGTACCCAGTAAGGCCAGTCCCGGTTTGTATGGGAGAACCTGTTAAGTGATATGTAGGCATCAGCTATAGCATCTATATGCCACTCCCAGTAGTAGTGAGTCAGGTGTACTTAGCCTCGCACAGGGGTGAAACTGGTGTGCTATATCCGTTGAGGATTGCTCCGGTATGGTTGTAGCTGTGTCCGATAGGTGTAACCCCCCGCTAGCCTTTGCAATCCATTAGGTTTTAGCAGCAAGGTAATAATGTTCAAATGGGGGGGGACTGCTAGGCCGCCCATGTTGGTGGGGGGCAGAGTTTTGCTAAATCAACCCTACATCTCAATTTATTCCAAATGAAGTCACCTGTTTTTTGAATTTCTGAAAAAACGTAGCCGGTATGTATATGGGTAGGTTGGTGAAGAAATATAGTAAACGGGGCAGTGCTGTGATTTTTAAGAGAGACACTCTTCACATGACTGCTAAAGTTAATGTGCACCAATGAGCACGGAGCGCAGTGATTGCCCACAGTACATTTCCCTCAGACAAATCTGTCATACTATGATATATTTGAATGCCCAGACATTTGAATGTGCGCATATAGAGAACACTAGACTTCAGAGTTGACGGAGGGGTCAAGGTATACGCCACTGAATTCTCTAGTTGCGTCCTTGGGTTGCGTAGGGGTTAGTTCGCAGTTTTGACAAAAGGGTCCCTGGCAGGATAATTTGCAAAAAATCCAGGTGATCGTGGAGCTTGCTCAAATCGCATCCACCATGCTAGCCATCTTAGCCACTAGCAAAATGTTATGTGTTAGTGAGGAATGAAAGCGACCTTTCATAACAGGACTGGGTACTCACTTTGGTTAACATTATTAGCAGCCCAGTCAGCCCAGTGAAAAGTAGCATACTGACTCGGTGAGCTGCATTATTTAAGTATTTTCTCCTTCAATAAATTCTAAATGTCAATTACACATCCGATGACCGGTATATTTCTCTGAGAAATTGAAATAGATTCAACATAGCAACTTTAGAGCCAAGTATCTAACAAGCAATCCAAAAGAATATAGCATTATGTGAACACAAACATAATGCTATTGTTTTACACTCTGCTAAAACATTTGGGAATTATATGCAGGTTATACTGATGTTTTCCCCATATGTATGTTTAGTAAACTGTTTGAAGAAGTAGAATTAATTTCATTTGCCTGCGAGATAACTCCGCAAGGTAAGCACTTAATGCAAAGGATATAATCTACAGATTGACGTACTAGGTGAAGGCTCACCCCACCATTCTTCCATGATTGATAAAATTAGTACAATTGAGTAGTAATGTGAACATATTATTTACAGAAGTTTGAAATGAGTAAGAAGTGGATAGCAAGTACAATACAA
Source organism: Triturus cristatus (assembly GCF_964204655.1). Taxonomy (NCBI): domain Eukaryota; kingdom Metazoa; phylum Chordata; class Amphibia; order Caudata; family Salamandridae; genus Triturus; species Triturus cristatus. Next base: position 1,245,860,358 of record NC_140590.1, on the reverse strand, counting down.
AAGACTTAACGATTACTTTTCCAGCACCTTCGGTATTATCAATGTGGACTGGACATGAGTAGTGTGCTGGCAGGTGTGGTACAAAAATAGTGTAACCAAAAATATTGGCTGACTTAAACATTGTGCCCTAAGTGATAAAACACCAACATCCAATGGCCAATATGTTTGTGAATAATATGTAGGATGCAATATTATGGTCGAACAATATTTTTCCTAGTGATATTCTAACATACTGCTGTCTAAACCTCCAATGTCTGGCCATTTAGTCCAAAATGAGTGTTCGTTTGTACATTTGATTACATTTTCGTAGCATTAGAGGATATACTCTCTGCTTGTGTGCACACTTTATAATTAGGGAGCATATTGGTTGGAACCCTCTATAAAGGAAAGAGCTGTAGGGCCTGCCACTTGATTGGCTGTAGTTCGCATTATGGGGACTGGTTGTATGTAGTCTAGTGCCACCGCACGATGGAGAATAATTCAAGCATGTGAATTTGTGAAAGGTACCTATGCTGGAGGACCGAAGTAACAGTTAAGTATTTCCCTTCTACTTTCCTCCCTATGGCCCTTTGAGAGTTAACTCACCCCCACATTCCTGGCCTTCTGCTGGAATTTGGCAGGGAGTGAATTAGACAAGGCTGTCAGTGGGGTGGCGTTAAAGGCAGCAGTACAGCACTACATTGCTCCTCTCCTTTGAACCATTAGCTAAGGGTCTTTTGCATCTTTATTTGGGCCTGAAGGGGTGTGCGATGTTCTTGCCTAGGCTTGGGGGTAAGGAGGTAGGTGTGCTAACCCCCAGTACCCTTTTCACCCTACACAAGGACCCTTTCTTCTTCCTTTTTGACCTTTGACAGCTCTTTTGGGCTGAGAGATGATGATGGGGGGGACACTTAATTTTAGGCTAGCAGATATAGAAGCATGGTGAGTGCATGGTTCCACAAGATCAGAAGAAAAGCATGGAGGGTTCTTTGGACATTTATGAAGGTACTTGCATTGTCCTCTGGAAATTGACCCCCTTGTATTCTCAGTTTAAATTATTTACGTTCTCATATGTTTCATAGCAAAATTATTCTGTTAATCGAAGTCTAGACTGAATAATTATGAATAAACACATGATCGAACATAATTGTTGTATATATTTTTTGTGTCTGACCACCACTACTATTTTCCTTTGTTTTCAGACCTATGCAGAGATGGACCCCACCACAGCAGCCCTGGAAAAAGAGCATGAAGCGGTCAGTAGAGCTCTGCACTGGTCTCAGTTGGAGGTGCTGGGGGGGGGGAAGGGGGGGTTTGGAGGTGGGGGGGGGGTTGTTCCGAATATACATGCTGAGGTTTGGGGGTCTAGGGTGAATTAATGCTCATTCAGATGTGAGATGGTCTTCAAATCATTCCTTGGGGAATGCACATGCTTTATGGAATTTTTATTGCATGTTCCTTTGCAATTTATTTTCCTTTTTTTCGAGACTTTGGGGCAGATATACGACTGTTTTTTGCGGTCGCAAACGGGAATTTAGCCCATTTGCAACTGCAAATAAGGTCAGCCCCATGTAAAAACTATATTTTGCGAGTCGCTATCCTATTAGCGACTCGCACAATATGGTTTGCGAATCGCTATTAGGAAGGGGCATGCCAAGGGCGGCCCTTCCTAATAGCGAGTGCAAATGGCATGTACCATTGTTTTGCGACCGTATTTGAAGTAGCAAAACACTCGCAGTTAACCACCCTTTTCAAAAGGGTGGTAAACCATTCGCAAACGGGAAGGGGTCCCAAGGGGACCCTTTCCCCTTTGTGAATGGGTGCAATTTTTTTTAAGAGTAGGGAATGGTCCCAGGGACCACTGCCTGCCCTTAAAAAATGAAACTGAAAATTTTCATTTTTCGTTTTTTAAATGCATCCCATTTTCCTTTAAGGAAAACAAGGTGTATTTTTTAAAAAACTGCTTTATTGAAAAAGCAGTCACAGACATGGTGGTCTACTGACCCCGACAGGCCAACATCCCGGTGAGTGCTAGCTATTCCCAATGGGGTTGCAAATTGTGCTTGCCTCTTGAATACAGATGAGGCATGCAATTTGCGACCCCATTTGGGAATCGCAAACAGTGTCTGAGATACTGTTGTACATTGCATTCTGCGAGTCGCAAAGCAACGCAGTTTGCCAGTTGCAAAATGCATGCTTTGTACATCTGGCCCCTTATTTCCACTTGAAACGATTTCCTATTCTGATGACATAAAAGCCGCTGGTTGGTCCTGTGTCTTCTCAATTATAGGCAACAGGTTATTGATTCTGCTTACTGGATGGGGGGGGGAGGGTGGGAAGGGCTGTAGCTTTCGCTGATATGCAAACTGGTTGTTTTGGTGACCTGCAGCAGTGAGATGTCGGCTTAATATTACTCAAGAAACATGACTTGAATATTTTGGCTTCTAGACACCTATATTTGAAAAGAAAAGGAAGTTAGCCAATTATTCTGAATGAATGGAACTCTGTCCATTAAAGCTGAGAACCATGGACGACCCAAACATCATACATGTCTCCAGAAACAGAAATATTTTATAAACCTTGTTTTTTCAATATATATTTAGTATTTTACGTCTCCAGATTTTTGGGAAGGGTTTTGTTTCCTCTATATCACTTTTTTGGCTTTTACCTGAAAAACAGGCCATTTTTAGGTCTCGCGCCTGCATTGCAGTGCGTAGCACTGCTCGCGCAGCGCGAGCCCTCTTGTACGGGCTTTAGAAAGCTACCCACACGCTCGTGCGTGTGGGTTTGCTTTCCCCGTCTTCCATTGGCTTTCGCGTGCTTTTTTTTTTTTTAAACGGCACGCGATTGGGAAAAGGCAGGACAATGTCCCGCCTTTGAAACGCCCATTCCCGACAGTGGCTAGCACGTGCAGCAACGCGCGTTCGTCTTGCTGCCACGCTCCCTCCCCCCTCCTCTGTGGTGCGCGCACACCGCTAGTTGTTGACTATCACGATCGCTTAATCGCGGCACCCGCGCTTTACTTTTAACTTTAAAAGTAAAGCGCGGGTGCCGCGATTATACCGAAAGTAAAGAAATAGATTTTTTTTTCTAATTCTTTACTTTTGGTATAATCGCAGCATCCGCGCTTTACTTTTAACATTTAAAGTAAAGCGCGGGTGCCGCGATTATACCAAAAGTAAAGATATAGATTTTTTTTAATATTTCTTTACCTTTGCCATAATCGCGGCACCCGCGCTTTACTTTTAACATTAAAAGTAAAGCGTCGGTGCCACGATGCTTGTTGTTTTTCCCCTCACTCGTTGATCTTTTTCTTTTTAGGCACATGTAAAGTTGATTTCCCAGACGCAAACAAGCTCCACTTCCTTCATCTAATAGTCAGCCCAGGTAATTGTTCTCGTGGCTATGTTTTCTAGTTTACTATTCTGTTCTATATTCCTGCTACAATAAAAATGTATTCATTCCCTTTTAGAGGGAAAGTACTTGAGTTTAGTTTTGGAAGGGCTAAAAGGACTCTAGGCAAACCCTCCCATCCTGGAGTCATATCCCTGTCCTGCACTCTATCCATGGCTGTTTCTGGGGACATGACGGTGTCTGTCAGTGAGCGTCTGCTAGGACTTGTCTCTAGCTGCATGTCAGAGCCTCTCTGTCGGTTTCTATCAGAGCCTTTTAGTGGCTGTCCATGTCTGTTGCTTTTTGCAGTCCTCCTGTGCCTACTTCTGGTGTTTGTAAGTGATTCTGGCGGGATTCGGTGCGCTGCCCCCTGCTTTGAAAGTGAATATGTCAGCTCCTCACTACGGTCGTCAGTCAGCATGAGTTTGACTGTGCCTGTTGCCAATCTTTGTCTGCCCCTCACCTTGGCGCTCAGTGCCTGTCTGTCTCCATCTCCTCCTCTCAGCCTTAACTTTTACCACCTAGTGTTTCTGTTTGCCTGTGATTCAACATGCCCCCCCAGCCATTCCATCAACTAGAGCCCTCACAGGCCTGCCCCTTTCCTCGCTGTCTCAGCTTGTGTGAGCCTCTCCCTTCCGCCCGGCGGCCCTCCTCAGCTCTGTCTTTACCCGCCTCTGTCACACGCTGTTTCATGCCATCGGCCAATCCCTGATTCCACCGTCCTGCCCATACTGCCTCTCTGGGTGTTCTGTCTGTCAGTGTCTCTCTGTCAAACCCTGCCCTTCTCCAGCGACCCTCCAATGGTCTTCCGCCTGTCCATGGTCGCTCTCTTCCCCCATCCGGTCTGTCCACGTCCCATCTGAGTCTGTCTAACCACGTCACTCCCGCCGCAGCAATTTCCACCCTCCAGTTGAAATCGTATGTCAGACCCTTCCCCTCTATAAATATCTGGGGTGCGAACCTAGCACCCTTTCCCAAGATTCTTGTCAGCCCATGCTCGCCCCGCCCTCCTCCACTGTCTCGGTCGGACCCTGGACCCCTCCATCTGAGGTGATCTGTCTACCACACCAGACTATGCTCCTGCCCATGGACTCCCTTCGCCAGGTTTGCCCCGGGCTGCCCACCGCCCCCACCCTCTGTCTCCTGCCCTCCAGCAGTCGCTGTCATTTCAGATATTTTCGGTTGAGGAGCGGCATATTTTATATGAAATTCAGCTCAGACTGATGGCTATCAGTCGGAGTGTGTGTGTGTTGGGGGAGGAGGGGCGTTTCAAAGGAGATGGGGGAGTGAAGGTGCATACCTCAAAACAAAAGGCTAGCATTTTGACAGCAGAGAGGGGCGAACTGACCACGGCTGCTGCCCATTCCTGGTTATCTCTGGAGGTAATCGAACAGGGAACGTGAAAAAACAACGTACAATGGTAACTTCTTTGCAATTTCCACTTGCACCATGCCTACAGGTCTACAAAATATGATCATAATTAGAGATTCTACAGTCCTCTTTAAGCAGACTGCATCGGCCCACCACAATCGCATTAGAAACTTTATTCGCAGCAAAACGATGTTCTAAATAACCAAGAAACGGACTTTAGAAAGCAACAACAATTAATAATAATACGATCAAGCCACGAAATCAAAGCCCCTGTTGTATGCAACAGAAATGCTGTGCTGACTCATCACATTTCGGACGAGCTAATGGATTGTTTGCGCTAGAGGTAGCCTCCACACTCAGTTCTTAATGGAGACAAGCTCCAAACATGCCAGGGCACCTCCCGCCTCTGGAAGATTTCAGGCATTTTAAGTACGTAGTGGTTTCTCATTACCTACCCTATATTGGTACATTATACGGTTCCAGTCGAACCCTCTTTCTCATATTTCCTACCACTCCATCACCAGTGTCTATACCTCTTTAAAATGCAACCAGGGAACGGATCAATGACAGCTTCTGAATTTGCCTCCAGTATATGTACCCAATGTACCGGTCAAGGAACTGACTGCAGGAAATTGTTAAAGGTATGCTTCATCTACATCTGTCCATAAGAGTTCCATTTTTAAATGGCACTGTATTTTTATAAGGGCACGCTTGCACAGTTCATAATTTATGTTTTGCAGCGTGAATCTTTCTGGATTCACTATGCTGTGCATTATTCCGCGATCTTGTGGTTGGGTCCGGATTCGTAGTCTTTCCTTTGTTATTTTTGTTGTTGTTTTTTTGTAGCCCAGGTGGGCGGCGACGACCCACCATTTGGTGCACCTCCCGTGACGTCGTCGTGCTTCCTGCGGAAGTCCCACCTTTGGGGCGCCATCTTCAGATTCTTTTTTCCGCCGTTGGGTCTGGATCGTCATCGGGAAGCTCCAGGATTTCAATCGAAGGAAGAAGAAGAAAAAGCGAGTTTCGTCGATAAAGAACTATGAAGAGATCACAGGAGAGGAATATATTACATCCGGAGCGCGAAGAAGGAAGAGTTCCACCTTTTTCTTCGACGCCCTTGGAGAATGCGCACTCAGAGGCCCTGAGCGCAATGGACAAGATGCCATTCAAATTCTGCCCTAACTGCCACCACAAGTTCGCGCAGAAGGACCAGCATCCGGTCTGCAATCTCTGCCTACCGGTCGACCACCTGAGCAAGGACTGCAACGCCTGCTCTGCCTTCGCGCCGAAGACGCTCCGGGTGAGAGAACGTCAGAGAAGAGCCAACGTCAACATGGAAGGCAAGGGTAAGGCCCCGTCGCTCTACGATCTGGGCCTCTCCACAGACGATGAGGACAACGTCGCCGAGGGACCCGAAATCTTCACGGTCGTAGAGACCGACAAGAAAACTCAAGACGAGGTAAGAGAGTCGTCGAGTTCAAAACACCCGAAAATGCCTCGAAAACCCGAGGGTGACTCGAGGAAATCTGAGTCAAAGTCCACAAAGGGAGCTCCGGCGCCGAAAATTTCGACGACCAAGGGTGGAGCCATGGACAAGAGGCCGAGCGGATCCTTCGAAAAGGACTCCCTGGTGCCGAAAGACGCCGAAAGGCTCAGTTCGTCGAAGACAACCCATGAAACGGGGCGCTCGATGCAGAAAGACAAGCCAGCGTCGACGCAGGCTCCGTCGAAGAGGCCCGCGGTCGACGCCGAAAGCACAATATGGTGGTCAGGAGCGCAGCAACAGCCTTCGGCGTTAAACTGGACGAGGAGAGGCCGAAAGCCGATTTCCTCCTCGAGACCCTGCTCCCCATCCAGACGAGGAGCCAATTCCTTCCCATGCTACAAAGTGTAATGAATCAGGGAAGAGAGGCCTTTAAGGAACCAGCGACTTGACGTTCGATCACGCCCAGGACGGAGAAGAAGTATAAGCACTCTTCTCTGGACCCCCTTACATCAAGGGTACTATCACGGCCGACTCCATCATAGCTTCCACGGCCAGGAGAAGGGCCAACGTGCCAGCGACTTCGGGGCCACCACCCGATAAAGAAAGCAGGAGGATGGACCTCACAGGAAGAAAGGTCGAGAGGAACGCCGCAATGCACTGGCGCATGGCGAATTCCAATGCGCTTCTCAATAGACACCAGTACCAGCACTGGGACGAGATGGGGGAACTAGTAAAAAACCTCCCCGAAGAGTACCGCCAAAGAGCCTCCCACCTGGTGGAAGAAGGTAAAAACATCGCCAACTCTTGCATTAAGACAGCGTTGGACGGGGCCGAGACTTCGGCCAGACTAATGGCCATAGGGGTCACCGAGCGAAGACATGCATGGCTAAGAATCTCTGGATTCAAACAGGAGGTGCAGAACAACATTCTTAGCACCCCCTTCAACGGGGAAACACTGTTCGGAGCAACAGTAGACGAGAAACTCACCCAGCTGAAAAAAGAGAACGAGACGGCGAGGTCCATGGGGGCCCTACAGCTCAGGGGGATGAGGAGAGGCAATCCCTCTAGGAGACCCTACGGTCGGGGAGGAAGTCAGCAGGGAGCGTCGCACCAGACGTTCCAGCAAGGTCAGCAGGGTGATAGTCACGGACAACAAGGTCAACAGAAGCAAAACTGGCAGTACCAACCTCGGGGCCAGTCCTTTCGCGGGAGAGGGAACGGACGTGGCCAGAGGAGAAGAGGCGGTGACCAACCCTCATCCAAGTGACTCGGCACGCAGGAGGACGCCCACCCACGACATACCCCCAGGGGTGAGGCGCAATGCAGTAACATCAGGGGGGAGAGGAGACTCAAAAGCCTACGAGCATCCAACGCCAGTAGGCGGAAGACTGAGTCTCTACCTTCAGGAGTGGCGACGTATAACCACAGACAAGTGGATACTGAACGTCATGCAATACGGATACTGCGTGGATTTGGAGAAAAGACCTCCAAACAGAAAACCAAAAAGAAGGCAGCGCTCGGGTCAAGAGCTTGCCCTACTCAGAGAAGAAACGCTGAAACTTCTAGAAAAAAGAGCCATAGAGGCAGTGCCGTACAGAGAACGGAACAAGGGGGTCTACTCGAACTACTTCGTGGTACCGAAAGTAGACGGAAACCTCAGACCCATCCTGGACCTGCGATACCTAAACAAATTCATCAGAACACAGAAGTTCAAAATGACTTCGCTGCAGGAGGTGCTGCCCCAAATAAGGGACGGGGACTTCATGGCCACCGTGGACCTCAAGGATGCCTACCTGCACATTCCAATAAACAGAAGACACAAGGGTCTCCTAATTACCAGTTCACAACCCTGGCCTTCGGGCTAAAATCAGCGCCAAGGGTTTTTACGAAATGCCTGTCGGCAGTCGCAGCCCACCTACGGAGGGAGGGGATTCATGTCTACCCCTACCTAGACGACTGGCTGGTCAAAGCAGACACACGCGAGAAGTGCGAGAGACACGCAGCACGCGTGACAGACACTCTGACGAACCTGGGGTTCTCGATACACTGGGGGAAGTCATCGCTGGAACCAGAGCAGGTGAAGATTTTCCTGGGAGCAAAAATCAACACCCTAAACAGCACAGTGGTGCCCAGCGACAGGAGAACAGATGCCCTACTGAAGGAGACGCGTCTCTACCAGAAGGGGCGAGCTCTGACAGTGAGGTCAGTGAGCAAGATCATGGGGATGATGGCGTCGTGTATCCAGCTGGTGCCGAATGTACGCCTGCACATGAGACCATTCCAAGAATGGCTACAACAGCAATGGTCACAAGCAAGCGGGAGTTGGGAGGATCTAGTGGTTGTTACGCACGCAGTGCAGGAGGAGATGACTTGGTGGAACAGAGACAACATGACAGCAGGGAAGAGCCTGACACCACCAAACCCAACAATGACCATTACCACGGACGCATCTCAAAAGGGATGGGGAGCGCACATGGACAATCTCAGAGTGAGGGGTCTGTGGGCTCCAGCAGATGCGGTACGCCATATCAATTACCTCGAATTGAAAACCAGCCTGCTAGCCCTGAAGGCGTTCCAGAGACACCTGTACAACCAGAGAGTGTTGGTTCAAACAGACAACACCACGGCAATGTTCTATATCAACAAGCAGGGGGGGACTCAATCGTTCCCCCTCTCCTCTCTGGCACAGGAGATTTGGAGATGGGCCATACCTCTCAGGATAGATCTACTGGCAATTCACCTCCCAGGCAAAGACAATGTGGAGGCAGACTGGCTAAGCAGGCAGACCTCGGCATCGCACGAGTGGGAGCTCAATGGCCACGAAACGCAGAAGCTTTTCCAGAGATGGGGAACTCCCACAATAGACCTGTTTGCAACACGCCAAAATGCCAAAGCTTCGCGTCCAGGCAACCAGAACAGCAGTCCCTGGGGAATGCCCTATGGATAAGCTGGTCAAGGACATTTGCCTACGCCTTTCCGCCGATACTTCTGTTACACAGGGTGCTCGACAAGTGCAGAACCAGCAACATGACACTGATCCTAGTGGCTCCACAGTGGGCAAGGCAGACATGGTTCTCCCAAATTCAGGAAATGGCGCAAGGCAATCCCCACAGGTTCACGAGAAGAAGGGACCTGTTCTCCATGCAAAACGGAGAGGTCCTACATCCAGAGCCAGAGAGCCTCAGCCTGGCGGCATGGCTCCTGAAGACCTAGAGTTCGCTCACCTTAGATTGCCTCCAAGCACTATGCGGGTGCTGCGGGAGGCAAGAAAACCAACTACACGCAAATGCTACAGCGCGAAATGGCAGAGATTTACTATGTGGTGCAGGAAGAATGGGCTGCAAAATACAATGACAAGAGACTCAACAGTACTGAGGTACCTCACACACCTTCTAAAGAGTAACCTCTGCTCGACCTCCCTAAGGGTACACCTAGCGGCGATCGTAGCCTACACCAGAGGAGAGAAGGGTGGAAGTTTCTTCACATCACAGGTTGTAAAGAGATTCATGGAAGGAGCCAAAAGAATCGCTCCTCCTAAAAGGTTGCCGCCGCCAGCATGGAATCTCAACGTGGTACTGACGGAGCTCATGAAGGCACCGTTTGAACCCATTCACAAGGCCTCACTGCAAATGTTGACTATGAAAACGGCCTTTCTGGTAGCCACAACCTCGCTACGCAGGGTGAGCGAGCTTCAAGCGCTAACGCTACAGGAACCCTACATTCAGATTCACAAGGACAGGGTTGTCCTGAGAACGGACCCACACTTCATGCCCAAGGTGGTGTCGGCGTTCCACAAGAACCAGAGTATTCAGATACCGAGTTTCTTCCAAAACCCGACTTCAAACGCAGAAAAGGCTCTACACACTCTTGAGGCTAGAAGAGCGGTGATGCACTACATTGAGAGGACCAAGGAACTCAGAAGATCTAAGCAGTTGTTTGTGTCCTTTGCTACAAGCTTCATGGGTAGACCAGTAACTAAGGGCACCATTGCTAGATGGTTTGCCCTCACTATTCAATTCTGCCACAAACAGGCTGGACAGGAGCTAGCGGAGGGGCCTCAGGCTCACTCCACAAGGAAGAAGGGGGCAACCGTTGCCTTTCTGGCGAACACGCCCATTCAGGACATATGTCTAGCGGCAACTTGGGCATCTGTGCACACGTTCACAAAACACTACTGCGTGGACATTCAGATGAACAAGGAAGCACAAGTTGGACAGAAGGTGCTTCAACACATTTTCAACGACCAACGCTCATCTACCACCCAGCCGCCACAAAATTAGGAAAACCGCTACAAAGTCTATGCACAGCATAGTGAATCCAGAAAGATTCACGCTGCAAAACAAATAGTTTCTTACCTGTCGGTGTAGTTTTGCAGCTTGAAGATCTTTCTGGATTCACTAGCGAACCCACCCACCTCCGCCAGGAAGATGAGGCTTGAGGAAGAGGGGGTAAAATAAAGAAGATCAGAAGGAATGAAATAGTACAGAAAAATGGACATAAAGGATTAATCAATCGCCTAGGGTTAAAAAAAAAAAAAAAACGAAAGGAAAAAAGAACCTGAAGATGGCGCCCCAAAGGTGGGACTTCCGCAGGAAGCACGACGACGTCACGGGAGGTGCACCAAATGGTGGGTCGTCGCCGCCAACCTGGGCTACAAAAAACAAAAAAAAAACAAAGGAAAGACTACGAATCCGGACCCAACCACAAGATCGCGGAATAATGCACAGCATAGGGAATCCAGAAAGATCTTCAAGCTGCTAAACTACACCGACAGGTAAGAAACTATTCGTTTTCGAGCATAGTAAGCTCCCATTCATCTAGCTAAATCTGTTCATATAAACAACAAGAAAATATAACAAGCGGCAGTATTGTACAAAACACGGCTGCGAGTGGTGTGCGCGCGCGCGCCACTGCGACACTCTTGTGCTTTGGATTAACTCACTGAGATTAACCCTTTGATGCAGGCTAATGCACTTAAAAAGTTCGAAATTAAAACAAATGGTTTTGGGTTAGAAACGCTCAGTGGTGGCATAGTCTGTTAAAATGCATGACGTCCACAATAGGTGAGATTTCAAGATCATTGCTTTGGCAAACTTCATGGTGATTAAATATTTTTGCCACTGAAATGGTATTTTTTATTCGTGCATTGGCATATCTAAAAGATGCTTTGTTTACAGTCCAGAGCGTCTAATTGCTGCATTGAACATTGCATAATTGTGTTACTGCATATATTGAAGCACATTGTTAAATTGCACTCTTATTGTCATTCCGTGGCAAAGAGGTCATGATCTTTTAGTACTGGATTGCAATGTTACGTTCATCAACCTCTAAGTTTGAATTCAATGTGGTGATTACGCCTCTTCACTGAATTGGTCATGAGAGGCCAATAATGGAAGCATATAACAACTAACTGTCAGGAGAGTGCATAACCATGCTGCCAGATTGGGGCATGAAAAAACAAGCATTTGCAATGCAATGGGTCTCGCATTATTAAAGTTTGAGCTATTGGTGTTGCATTATTTAGCAATTCCAATAGCTCAAACTTTAATAATGCGAGACCTATTGCATTGCAAATGCTTGTTTAATTTTATTTTTCTAGACCTAGCTATTGGTTTCTGGAAACCGATCATCTTTTCTTCTTGGCATTAAAAGTACCTGGCTGTGGTCATAGAAAAGAACGAAGTGCTTCTATATCTAAACCGATTTCATGGCGCGGAGGAGGTTACTGGTCAGCTCTTCCTTGGCAATTCACTTCACCTCCGGCTGCAGAATGTAGGCATATTCTGTTTCTTTTTATGTGACTTGGAGATTTAACTCTTGGAGGTTTTTGGACTGGCTTTTAGTTATCATGGCTTAGAACCCCATTTCAATCCAGGTCTTAATTCCCGTTATGTTCCATGACACTTGAAATTAAGACCACTCTGAAAGCAATTTGATTTCACCTTCCTGTATCTGTGAAGCAAACAGATTGCTTCCTTTACGATTTTAAAGACCTGAGTAGAAAGTCTGTCCGTTCTATCCCTATAATAGATCATATCTGGGAAGAAGGAATTAAGATAATGAAAAATCAATTTTCAGTGCCTACGATTTTTCCTAGAATTGATCAAAAATACAAAGCACCAGATGATACTCCTGCATGCCTGTCCTGTCATCCTTGACCAGATTCCGTTATTTCACAGGCTACTTAACGTATATCACGGAATCCATCCATTCCTGTTACAGCACCGCCAGATAAGGATGGGAGGCGCCTTGATAACATCGGTAAGCGATTCACCACCATGACGGGTGCTTCAGTACGTGCCACAAACTCCCTGGCAATTCTAGGGAGATATGACCGCCAACTATGGTCAGACATTGCTCCATATCTCGATTTCTTACCTGATGAAAAGAAGCAGGAGGCAAGAAAAATTCTCCTTGTAGGAGAAAGGGCTGCATCCGAAATAATTGATATATCTATGGACCTAGCCTCCTTAGGTTTTCGTCAACTAGCTGGAGCGGCAGTCCTCAGATGTCGGGGATGGTTGAAATCTACCACTTTTCGCCCTGAGGTCCAAACAAAGATTTTAGACATGCCATTCGATTTTGGATGCGCTCTTTGGCAGGCACATAGATGAGGCTCTACAAGACATCAAAAAAGATACTGACACTGCCAAAGCCCTTGGCAACTTACAGTATAGGAAGGCTCCTTTTCGGGGATCCAGGGGCAGAGGATCTTATTCTTTTCATTGTGGCTATCAAAGATACCAGCCCCAAGGCTATCAGGGAAGATATAACTATCAACAGCAGCAACAGCAGCAGTCCTACAGAAACCCGCCGGCTGCCGCTTATAGACAGCAGAATAGAAGACGACAGCCCCAGCAGGGCAGGGATTCTGCTAGAAAGCAGTGGCGACTTCCTAGCACCTGCAGCAGCTCTGCCACACCTTATTTCTAGGATTCCGAACGTATCCCAACGTCTCAACAATTGAAAACGATTGACCACGACAAGTGGGTCTTAGATATTCTCAAATTTGGGCACACCCTGGAATTTGTCAGCATTCCTTCTCCTCACCCATCTTTTTTTTCCAGCATTTTTATGGTTAACTTTATTTTATTGGTTTGCAAGCATATGAATAAGACATTGCGCATTACGGACATTCCCGTTTCTCGTCTGCAGAAATGCCCTTCCCTCCCCCCGCAAGTCGAACCCTTACAAACATGCCAGAGCCCCAGCGAGTCAGTCAATGGCAATCTGTGAGGAAAGGACTGCTTGAGATAAAGCATGGGATTGACCTGGCCAAGCGTTATAAAGGATCCCTAAAAAAGAAACCCCTCTGAACTCTCCCCCCCCCCTTTGAACCGATGTGCTGAGTGAATGTCTCCGAAGTGCCCTATTTTTAGGTCGTCAATTACTGGGCGTGTGGTAAATATTACATTACCGGTACTATTTTGTATGCGGTAAAGTCTAGTAAGAATAACTCAGTAAATATAAGAGGCAGAATCCGTGGTATTAGAGGTTTTAAAAGGCTTTATTCCTATATAAAGGAATACAATTCGAATTGTAGGCTTCTATTCCATCACCACGAAAGTTCAGGAAGGAAGGGCATACATTATTGACAGGTAATCACTTTTATAAGAATTACATTATAGTGTAACAGATGCAGGAGGCGTAACAGTTGATAAGAGAGATAAAATATGCATACGTAACCAAAAAAGGCGTAAACATGGGTGTAACTAAAATACGTCATTAAACATGATGTCACAAATGGGTGGATCCATAAGAGAATCCTGCAATGTCAGCAGAAATATTTGGCAGAGATGCGCGCGCAGCCGCATGACGTGTGATTGACGTGCAACTAGAGGGTGAAGGGGACTTGACATTTAGCTCTACATGTGGAGACAAAAGTCTGGGGGTTATGTCAACCTAATCCCAAATCATATCTAATATCCTATGTTTAAAGAACTGTGTTATCCAAAAGGAAAGGTCTCTAGGATAGAATCTATTCTATACTGACTGTTAGTACGTGTACAAGCGTCTAAGTGTCTACATGAGATGCGAGGGGGTAGGAATATTCCATGGTAACAGGGCCATGAATTACTTGCATGAGGACAGCGAGACCTGGCCCCTTGCACAGTAGCTGGAGGAATGTTTACCTAAACTACTAGACAGGAATGCATCGGATGAGGAGCGGAGTAGATAATCTTGAAGGTGAAATACAGTTTTTGGCAGGGAACAGGCTGGATCAGGCACCGTTAGCCGCGCAGGGAGTAGGACAAAGTTCATAGATACAGATGCAGGCTCAGACTGGAGCTTTCAGAGGCAGAAGACAGGAAAAGGCTTGATGACAGAATTCAGGGCCTACTCGCCTGAATCTGTAAAATGTGGAAAGTGAACCATATAAAGTCGGTGGCCTTTCATACTTAGGAATGGAATATCTGACCCATTCATGGCGGATCTGAAAGAGGACATGTTGATGGTGGACGCACATGTATTTGCGTCTTCAAAACTGGAACTGGAGGGAACATACATGTACTCATAGCATGCACATGGAGCCGTTGGGGTCTACGATAGGGGACATAACTGATCACAAAATTCATATTTCCTCATTCCCTCCTTGTCCCCTACGGACCCTCAGGAGATATCGATCTTCATCAATCCATCGATCTGTTCATATAGCATCATTTGTTCTTCTTTCTTCTTCCGGGATTTTGAATGAAAACGTGGATGTGGGATACACGATGTGGCACACAGACCACAAATCGCTGGCCCACATTGTAGACATAAGCAGCAACTGAATAGTATGAGAAAGCCAATACCTAGGAAGGATAGGATTCTCCATCCCCAGGCTGACAACACGCCCCAGAACCAACCGGACCAAGTCCAGGTGCCTGGACTCTGGTGTATCTGGCTTATAATCTTATGAAGGCGGGTTATGGCTTTATATACTGACGGCGAATTTTCTGGTATGAAAATGCAGCAACTTGATCCGATGACCCTGCAAGCTCCGCCCCTATCGGCCAGGATGACGTCAAGGACAAGACGATTTTGAAGCACAACAATCCGCATAGCAGACTGCTCTTCTGTTAAATTGCCTAAGGCGGAAATAGTTTCGTTCACTACTGCTTCAAGGGTTCTGGTTAATCTACGTATCAGCTTACTATTAGTGACTGTACCTATATAGGGAAAGAAACCTTTATTGAAATCTGTGTATTTTTCCCATGCTGTTTCAGTGTAATCGACAATTGGGAGATCTCTCTGTTGTCTATTGTGTACTAAATGGGTATTTCTGTGATAATCAGGAGGGGCTAGGAAAACAGGTGGCAGAAGGAATGCTATGTAACAGGTACCATCCCAATCTAAAGGTAGACATATATATGCGGTCTGGCCACATATGAAGTAGGAATGACGGGAAGCTCTAAATGTAGACTTGCCTTGATCACTGAATTTTATTACAGTGGTGCATTTACTATGGCCCATGTGTATGGAACCATTCTTTCTTACACATAATTCCCCTTTTACTGGGAATACTGACATGGCGGGCAAGATTGGTGTAGCTTCAGATTCAACGTTCAGGATCATGAGGTTAAGTGTAAAATTACCTAATCCGTATACTTCATTTTCTAGATCAGTTCCTGTTCTTTTGGGAAGTCCCTCCTTGTTAGGGTAGCAGACTTTAAGCAAAACTAGGTTCAGGTTTCCCCATACCCAGTTGTCTTGATAAACTGCGGAATTTGAATCTAGGGAATTAATCAAACTAAACCATGCTCCACAGGAGCCATTGTGTGTGAACGGATATGGAAAGAGGGGCAAAACTCCCTTATAGTTTTGATAGGGAGGGAGTCGGCCACATATCCAACAATTTGTGGCATTGCTGGTCTGATGGGAATGATGTAACATACTAATGAATGTGTTGTTGCGCAGCGCAAATCTATAGGACAACTCATGCGGAGGTAATTTGCTAAAAGAATGTTCTGCAGTTACATTGTAAGCACGCTTAAGAATAGGGTAATACATATGCAATAGTATGCTGAAAATAATGATCAGAAGACTTAGAAAAAACAAAATTAATAGTGTTACTGTGCAGTGACTACGAAGTGATTTACAATACGCATGCTTTTTAAGCTGCATCTGCTGATTTCTTTCTCTATTCCGGTCTAGAGGATACATGTCAGAGACAAATTCAACCGATTCACCTTGGAGAGGACTTAAACAATCAAATTGTCTGACTTGCTAGACCTCAATTTTAGTTTGTAAAGTTCTGGTTTTGACTGCTCAACCAAGGGGAGCTTTGAGTCTGTTTGTGAGGGAATACAAGGTTTAGTATTCACACTGGATGGTAGTCCATAAAATTTCTTGATATGACTCGAGTGCAACCACCCTTTGCGTCCCTCGATCTTCACGGCTGTCCTTGTAGTTAGTAGAACTAGCTTCGGCGACTTCCACCTAGGCTCCAGTTGGGTCTTCCGGTCGAAATTCCGGACCAGAACCAGGTCACCAGGAACCACGTCATGGGGCTTCACCTCAGTATTATCGGGAAAAGCTGCGGCTACCTGTGAACGACAAGATTGTAGTGCAGACATCAAGGAAGCCAGGTAATCTGTCAGCATATTACAGTCAACATCAGTGATTTTGCGAGGTATAGGCGTCCCCCACATATTTGGTGGTCTACCGAAGATCACCTCGTACGGGGATAGCCCTGTTCGAGAATGTGCTACCATTCTCATGTAAAAGAGCGCAACTGGTAAGGCTACTATCCAATCGACACCTTTTTCTCTACATATTTTGGACAATCTAATTTTCAGAGTTTGATTATGGCGTTCCACGAGACCTGCTGCCTCGGGATGTCGGACACAGTGGAATTTCCATTGGTAGCCTAACAAAAGGGAAACGTGTTTCATTAGTTCGGATGAGAACGGCTGGCCGTTATCTGAGTAGACAACACGTGGTAAACCGTACCGTGGGAAGAATTCTCGAACTAACTGTTTGGCAGTAGTCGGGGCAGTGTAATCTGAAACCGGGTAGTCTTCTGTCCAACGGGAAAGAGCACAGACAACTACGAGAACATATTTGAATCCTCGACATCGTTCCATCTGGATATAATCCATCTGGAGAACTTCAAAAGCATGATCGGGAGGTTGAAATCCACCCTGCTCTACGGGGATGCTTTTACCTGGATTAAACTGACAACATATCATACAGGTACGAACTTTTTGTTTAGCTGCTGCTCGCAAGTGTTTGTTGAACCAAATGTGTTGAATGCTGTCTAGCATAGCTTTCTTTCCTAGGTGCGCTGGACTATGTATTGTATTAATGATGACTTGAACCATGGAGTCGGGAAGAAACCATATAGATTTTTCCTTCGTCATCCATCCTTGATCCGTTTGGATCCCTCCTAATTCAGTCCAGTTCTTTATTTCTTCTGGTGTAGCATGTGTCTGTATGTCAATTACATCAAGGGCGGGATCCTTAACTGTCATGCAATGTGTTGGTGTCGGAACTATTGTCTTTGTCATGTCAGTTGTGTGAGTCTGTTTCTGAGCAGTCTGTTTAGCTGTTCTGTCAGCTAGGTCATTACCCTGATTAATGATATCGGTAACTTTTGTATGGGCTTTGCATTTCATTTTTTTTTTTTTTTTTTGAAAACCTTTATTGTGCACATTTATGTCGTCTTACATGGGCTTTGCATTTCATAATCGATATTGCAGTAGGTAGATGAATCGCATCTAATAGGGCTTGAATGAGGGGTCCGTGTTGGATGTGGGCACCGTGAGAAGTTAAATAACCTCTCTCTCGCCATAGTACGCCGAAGTCATGGACGACTCCGAATGCATAACGTGAATCTGTGTATATGTTGACTTTCTTATTCTTGGCTTGAATACAGGCTTGTGTCAGAGCGATGAGCTCTGCTGCTTGAGCTGACAAAGTGTTAATACAATTTGTTTCAATGACTTCAGTGTCTGTTGTGACTGCGTAAGCGGCCACTAACTCTCCTGTACTTGTTCTCATACATGACCCATCTACATACAATGTCAAGTCTGGATCTGACAAAGGGATGTCTGTCAAGTCTTGTCTGGGTTTCGTCGTGATAGTAATGACTTCGACACAATCATGTGCCAATGGATCTGTTCCGCCCACTGGTAACAGTGTGGCAGGATTTAACGTATTACAACGTCTGATTTCTATGTGTGGCTGAAATAATGTCAATTCGTAACCGGTAAGTCTCGCTATAGTCAAGTGTTGTGTTTGTGTGCGGTTCAAGAGAACCTCTACTGCGTGTGGTACTTGTACTGTCAGTTGGTGTCCTAACACTATGGCATCGCTTTGTCTGATTGCTAAAGCTGTTGCTGCCACCGATTTCAGGCACGCAGGAAGAGCCTGAGCTACTGGATCTAATGTACTAGAAAAATAAGCACATGGTTTGTGTGATCCTGCTTGTTCCTGAGTGAGTACTGACAAGGCAGTACCTTCGCGTTCTGTAACAAAGAGTGTAAACCGTTTACTGTAACATGGTGTTGCTAAAACAGGTGCTTGGCATAAAGCTTTCTTTAAGCTTTCAAAGGCGTGTGTATGTTCTTGAGTCCAAGGGAGGACAGTCGATGTGGCTGCCTCCTGTGTTGTTAACTGGATGAGTGGTTTTGCTAGAAATGCATATTGAGGGATCCACTGCCTACAGTATGAAGTGAGGCCTATAAAAGCCCGCACCTCTTTTTGTGTCTTGGGTGGTGGCATGTTAGCGTTTAACTGGATACGGTCGGGTGTAAGCTGCCTTCCCTCCTTGGACAGCGAGTGCCCAAGGTAAACAACTCGCTGGACACAGAATTGCAGCTTAGAAGGGGACACCTTGTGCCCCTTGTCGGCCAGAAATTTTAAAACCGTCAGTGACGCTTTTTCACATTCAGGTTCGCTTCGGGCGGTGATCAGCAGATCATCGACATATTGAAGCAAGGCAGTGTTAACTGGCATGTGGATACTGTCAAGTTCTCGTTTCAATGCCTGGCTATAGATGCTAGGGCTTTCTGTAAAACCTTGAGGTGCGCGTGTGAATTTAAAGCTTCGTCCATTTAAACTGAATCCGAACAGATATTGACTTTCCGGATCTATTGGGACGCTAAAAAAGGCATTCTTGAGATCAATTACAGTGAAGAACGTTGCTTCTGAGTCAATAGCTGTTAGTAATGACGAGATATCTGGGACCACAGGGTATTGTGGTACAATACATTTATTTAATTCGCGCAGATCAATAACTAATCGATATACTGGTGATGCTTTTGGATCCGTTCTTTTAAGAATCGGAATTATCGTGGAATTACATACATTGGAGTCGGTTTCGACAACCACTCTTTGTGCAATGAGCTCGTCAATGATTTGCAGCAAAGCCACAACAGCATCGGGTGGTAACTTGTATTGTCGCATTCGTGGTAGTATTACTCCTGTTTTTAGTGTGACACGATATGGTGTAATATTCATGCAACCAACATCAGTGGGGCCTTGTGCCCATAAATGTGAAGGTAAATTCTGTAATCGGTGATCCATGTCTCTGGACACGTAGTGACCTTTAAAGTCACGTAGAAATAGTCGTACTCCTTCCGGAGAACAACATATTATAGCTCCTAGAGCTTTCAATGTTTTTATACCTAACAAGTTTTCTGGACATGATTTAGTAAGCAATAAATCTGTAGTACGTGTCAATGGACCAATCGTAAGTGGAAGAGGTTGTGTTACGTCATTAATTATGGGTTTTCCTGAGAATCCAAGGGAAATATTCTGTGAGCCTGAGAGGGGTGCCCCTGGAACTTCGCTGTGTCTTATAGTTGTTCTGCTTGCCCCTGTATCAAGTAAAAACTTTCTGTCTTCCCCTAATAGTTCACTATGTACATAAGGTCCCTCTTGGTCTACAGGAACCTCAATAGGGGGTAAGCCAACTTCCCTCTCTAGGCTATTTCATGTATATCGCTGATAATCGGGATAATCTGCTTGTGCATACTGATACATCTGTTGTGTTGTTGCTTGTGTTGCAGCAATAGGCTGCGCTTGTGGTGGTGCTACGGTCTGTTGTGGAGCTCCCTGTTGCGGAGCTAGTTGTTGCGGAGCTAACCTAGGTTGTGCATGCTGAGGGATTTGTTGTTGATTCTGATCCTGTCTAGGTGGACGTGGTCTCTCCTGGGTTATACCTGTAGCAATATTATGTTTCAGGACTGGACAATCGTGTATATAATGACCTGGTTGTTTACAATAGTTGCATGTCCCTTTCGTAGGACCTGCGGAATCACCCTTTTGATGACCATCAGCTGGAACTGACTGAGCCACAAGCATTTTCATTTTTGTATCTTTCATACGTCTTTGTTCGTGTTCTTGTTCTTCTCTAATTCTATTGTGGTGATATTGTAACATCTGTAACATCTGTGATGGGGTATTACCTTGCCATGTACTTTCGAATTTCAATACTCTATTCTTGACTTGTTTTAAATAACAAAGGTCCTTGGCATAGGAGGAAATAGTGTAAATATTTCAACATAGACTACAGTGAGCGCTATGGATGGTTGTCCAATGTCCAGCCGGACAGAGGAATATTTATTTAATCGAGGTAAACAATGATGGACGGAATACAGAGCACAACAGGGGTAGCAAACGGCACAATCCTGTACCGAGCGTAAAGGTAAAAGACTAGAGAGTATAGACACAAGAAAAACAGGCAAGGAGAGTGGTTGGAACAAGAGCAAGAGGAGGCTTACAATTACATGGCAATACTACGTAAGCTCATACCAACAAACAACACACTAGTTTTTACACAGTGGTTAACTTGTGCTGTTTGATACAAAGGTCGACGTTTCGATCCCTAGCTCTCAATATTACGGGATCATCATCAGGACTATAGTATGTACTGTTGCCTGATAGGAGGTGTCAAGGAGCCTGTAAGGTTATAAGACAGGAAACAAAGAAACAACAAGGAAATAATAAATAAACCAAAAAATGATCCACCTTACTTAAAGCATCTCTATTAAAAGCACCGTTTGTATGATGTGGAACAATTCGCCATGTGAATCTAGAACGTAAGGTTGAGCATGCGGCGAGGAGTGCCAATGTTGCTGTGTGCAGTGGCGCACATTTGTGAAAACAATACCGAGCAGGCCATAGACAGTGAGGGGGCAACAAAAGATCGTGGATTGTGCCCATTGTCGTCAGTGAAACAGGTGGTAGGAAGGCGTGAGCGGGTGAAGAACAATAGTGTGCCAGAATAATCATGTGTGGCATAATGAGTTGATCCGAGGGTAGCAACACGCGAGGTGGGATGACAGGGGGTGAGGCGGTAAGACCGAGAAGGAGTACGATTCCAAACAGTGCTTAAGGAAGGAGAACAGTGTGAACGTCAATGAACAAGGCGCAGTGATGAGATTATGACGGGGTGCGCTGACCTGACAAGCAACTCGATGGGTGCCTGGAGCTCGTGGAAGGTACGTGAAGGTCACGCAGGGGGATCTGAATGAAGGGAAAAAGGGGGGGAAAAAGGGGATGAAGTGAGTCTGGTAGATGAAGTGATTCAATTGGGGATCGAACCGGGACAAGTATTTACCTTAGGCGTGGTCCGAAAGGAGTCGGACTAGGAGCTGAGGATGATGAACTCGTTACGGAGATTTCAGCGGGCAATGTGCAGTACTGGTGCTAAGGGAGGCAAGAGAAATATTGACGGGAACCTGAAAGAAGTGACAGAACCAGGTGACGGGGCCGTCATGGGGATCGGGCTTACCTTGAGGGTGCGTAAGAGGCCGGAACAGGATGTTCACGGGTCCTGGGATCGTGAATATGAGCAGCCCAGAGGGCTGTCAAAGGGCGCGGGACCGGAGCTGAAAGGACCGTGAGAATTGATTAGATTATTCAAAATGGGGCCGTGCCCAGAAGGCGCTCTCGTGGAAGACTAGTGGAGCTAGGCTTACCTCTCGAGGAGTCGCTGGGGACCGGAGGGAGCAAGAATCTGCTGTTTCCGTAGGGCGTAATAGCAAAGAGCAACGGGACGGTGGCTGCATTAAGAAGGGCCGAGTAGGTGAGTGAAATGGAAGAAGGAGTGAAGTGGGTGAAATGGAGGAAGGACTAAGGTCGGGAACAAAACAGTACCCGCAGTGGCCATGATGGAATGGGAAAGGACGATGGCAGACATCTTGTAACGGTGAGCACTAAGTGGTGAAGGGCTTTGTGAGCATGCTCTGTGAAATAACGAATTGTCAGCTACATATAACCACATTAGAGAATTGCAAGACAGGCCATGGGAAGAGGAACATAGAGTTGGTGATCACAGTAGATCTAGAAGTGGGTATTACACATGTCATCAATGAGATGCAAGGAAAACGAGGGGAGAAAAGAGGGGAAAAAATGACACCAGAGCCTGGTGTTCACATATTTACATTTTTGGTTAAAGCATGGAGTTCCAACATTGATAGTAAAGCTATCTATGAGTGACTGTTAGTATGGAACACAGGTAATTATAGATTAAACTTAGTTACAGTAACGATGTCCAATCTTCTGTTCTATTGAGTCCGGTGTTGATGGAATCAAAACGAATGATTGTCTTTAGTTCCTCTCTGTTTAAAAGTTGAACCATATTGCCACCGCGTTGGGGCAACTTCAGTGATTTGAGGACAGTCCATCGCAAGTCATCCTCGCTATGATTCGCTTCATTGAAATGTTCAACCAGGGGGGCGTTCTGTGTCTTGCATCGGATACGGCTTCTGTGCTGACATATTCTGGTCTTGACTCTTTGTGTAGTCTGTCCAATGTATATCTTCAAACAGGGACATTGGATAAGGTAGATGACATTGCAGGAATTACAATTTGTGAAAGCTTGACAATGCACTGTAATATTATCAAATGTGAAACTCTTCCCCTCAATGGTGAACACACAAACATTACATGAACCACATTTTGAGTGACCAATAATGGGGGACAGACCCCAGCTCGAAAGTAGAGTGGTGTTGGGAGCGACAGGTAGTGCAGCCCTCACCAGGTGGTCCTTTAAGTTTTTGCTTTTTTTGAAAGCAAATACTGGTTTTTCGATGGTGAGATTCCCTGCATTTAGAATAGGCCAATTATGCAGTATCGCTTTTCTTAATTTGTTAGATACTGGAGAAAAAGTAGTCACACACGCAATTCTCTGCAGGTCTTTTTTGGGTTTAGGGGTCAGCAGCACTTCACGCGGACAGTACCACGCTCTCTTGGAAGCATTTTTTACGATTCTTTTTGGGTAGCCTCTGTCTTTGAGTTTGGAGGCCAGAACAGCTGATTCTCTGAAATAATCAGCCCTACAGGAGCAATTTCTCCTAATTCTCAAAAATTGAGAATACGGCAATGAGTCTCTTAGGGCCCTAGGGTGATTGCTGGTGTAGTTCAGGAGGGTGTTGCGTTCTGTGGGTTTACGAAAGAGGCGTGTAAGTAGTTCACCATTATCATGAAAAATGGTAAGATCTAAAAACGCTATGGAGTCTGTATCAGTGGTGCTGGTAAAGGATAAACCTGAGCAGTTGTTATTCAGCCAGTGTAAAAATTGACGTAGAACATCGACGTTTTGTCTCCAGATGATGAAGATGTCGTCGATGTATCTACGCCAAAACACGATGCAAGGGGAGAACGGATTGGAAGCTGTTAGAATCACATTGGTTTCAAGTTGGTCCATAAATAGCACTGCCAAATTAGGGGCAAAAATTGCGCCCATCGATGTGCCTTTTATTTGCTGATAGAAGGTGTTATTGAAGCTGAAGAAATTGCGGGTTAAGCAGAGTTCCAGAAGCTGTAGTATAAAAATACTGGGGACAGCATGTGGACGTGGGCGGGAATCCAATACTCTTTGGATTACCAAAAGGGCAGCAGTCTGAGGAATGTTAGTGTACAACGACTCAACGTCCATGGTACACAAGGTTTCAGTCAGGGGATCAAATGGATGATGCTCAATCATGTTGATCATTGCCATTGAGTCTCGGACGAAACACTGAGTAGTGGGGATAAAGTCTTTAATGAAAAAATCTACATAAGACCCAAGTGGTTCTAAGATTGAGCCGCAAGCAGAAACAATGGGGCGGCCTGGGGGGTTTGAAATATTTTTGTGGACTTTAGGGAGTGTGTATATCACAGGGGTGCGTGCTGATTTCACGTTTAGAAAATTAAATTCCTTTTTCGAGAGAAAACCAGAGTGGAGACCCTCTGTGGTGGTCTTGAGGATTAGTCCCTGAATCTCTTTAGTGGGATTCGATGCTAGCTTGACTTGTAGCAGAGAATTTTCAACTAATTTTGTCACAAACAGATGTGGATATGACTCACTACTGGCTTTTATGCCACTATTTATACCAAAACATTTTTCAAATCGGGAATAGAAATCACTAGTGTCTTCATCTGGCTTTTGTTTACAGGCTGATATTGCACCCCAGTCTTCCTTTTTCGTAGTTAATAAACGTGGCAGTACCTGCACTAGTAGTCCTGCTAGTGCTGTAGTCTTTTCCCCAAGTCCTGCTCCTGCAGCTCGGGCCCTTTCTTCGTTTTCTAATGCTGTCCAATCTATCTTTTGGTCTCCCACCTCCCATTCCTTTTCTTTAAGTTTCTCATAAACACCGGCGGGTAATAGGACTTTTAATATTTTCATAATGTCGGGGTAGGTATACTCTCCCATGAGTAACATGTCTTTTATTTCACGGTGGAAACCTGCTGGATCCTTGTCATGGCTGGGTACTACTTTCTTCATTTCTAATAATTCCAGTTTAGTTATAGGCGTGTACACAAACACGCGTGTAAAGTTATTACCGTCACCTCTGATTGGGTGCACTTCGCGTAACGGGTTCTGTCTATCTATGTGATACAATTTTCTTCCCATAATGGGGACTGGAACGTGTTCTGGGCATACAAAAGTTAAATATTGGTTTCGAAATTCTAGAATTTCTTTAATCAAATCAGTACCTGACCCTCTCCATATATTCGTGAGTAGTTCTGTCAATATGTCAGGTAAGGGTCCTGGATCGGAGTGTTGGCTTTTATATAATATAAGGAGGTGTTGAATCATGTATATACTAGCTAAACGCTGTTCGTATGGGTCAAGATTCAGAAACGTGTGTGCAAGTACATCATCATTATAGTCGCTGGGACTGTCAGCCCATTGTACTGCTGACCTAGCTAATTCTTGTTCGTCCATGGAATCGAGCATATGGTACCCCTTTCGATCTCGGAGTAATTTATCAGCGGCTTGGAATAGGTGCTCGGGGGATTTTGTATTTAACATAGGATTTGGAAAATGTCTATTATATTCTGGACGTATTGGACGTATCTGATCATTAAAGCCTCTAGTATTATTATGGGGTCTTCCTCTACTTACATAAGCTATCGTCTCTAATTGTTCTGATTCTTGCTCCTCCTCCTCTTCTGATTCTACTCTGTCTGTTTCTCGTCTTTCTTTATGTATTCGTTCTACTTCCTTGCGGATCTTTCGACACATGGCGATTATACACGCCTGTCTATCATGTTTCTCTTCTGATATGTTCTGACCCCATTTGACAAGTTTTTGCATGGTGTCATGATCTGCCCCGGGCCTGTCTTGATTCCTAATTACACAATTTATGAAAAAACGTAGTAGTTGTCTTTGTACATCCACTTTCTGGTATTCCATAGCTTCGTTAACACTTTCTGAACCTCGCCCTGTTTGGACAAAGCGATATATATTGTCTAGGTGTTCAACCATTCCTGGTATCGTCATTAAATACAATGTAGCTCGTCGTATACGTAGTGATGATATGAGCAATTTGTCCTGTCTACCTGGCACTGGATCGTATCTACAATCCACAAGCTGTTCTTTAAACATGTCGGATGTCGCTAATTGGGGTGTACGTTGGA
The DNA here is from genome assembly GCF_964204655.1 of Triturus cristatus. Taxonomy (NCBI): domain Eukaryota; kingdom Metazoa; phylum Chordata; class Amphibia; order Caudata; family Salamandridae; genus Triturus; species Triturus cristatus. The sequence goes on along the minus strand of NC_140590.1, from coordinate 1,245,834,290 downwards.
GTGCTAAATCTCTAAGGGTCTGTTTATTTCTCGGCGGGGTGGCAAACATGTCTGTCGTACCTCCTGTAGCACCATCTGAGGCGCTAGGCACGAAAGGATTCGTTGGACGTAGGATAGAGATTGTAGATGTGGGAAAAACTGTAGACACAGACGGACCTGTGGGAACTTGTGTAGGAGGTTGTAGTCGCGGGGATACAGACGGATGCTCTTGGTGTTGAACACCATCGGCAAGCGGTGTGTGCGGTATGGCATTAGCATACTCGGGAGCTACGTCGTCTAAATAGGAGGAAAGGAAAACGTCCTTTGCTGTTTTGGGATGTGTTTTGGGATGTGCTTTTATCGGGAGCAATGGAGGAGTTAAGTCTTTTGGTATTTCCGGGGTAGCCTTAGGTAACCCTTCGGCCAGAAGAGGATACATACCATTCATAAGAGTGTTTCTTTGTCTATCTACTTGTTCTGAGTTTACTCGGGTACCTTCCTCAATTAATAGCTTTTCTCGGGTTTTATTTAAATTCTCTCTACCTTTCTCTTCCTGTCTGAGTGCTTTTTCTGTACGTCTGTATGATTCTTTACGCCATAATTCAATGGCATCTTTCTGTGACTGTCTGGCTTTCTTTTTCCATAATTCTTCTTCTACTCTCATGATGCAATCTGCATCCCAGGTCCCAGCTGCGGGCCATCTCTGATTTTCTGGCAAATCCTTGGTGTAGTCCACCCATAAATCAAGAAATAATACGGCATCTAGGCCATGCTTATGATACATAAAGTACCCTGGAGTATCCCTAGGTGGAATGGGAACAGCTTCTTCGAGTACCCCTTTTCTAGTTTTGATCTGTCTTAGTTTCGAAAAGAGCGGCATTTTTAGACCTTATTACTAGAACACACTTTATACAAGGAACACAATAATGAACAGTCATTCACACCACAATATATAGAACGTATTAAAACATTTTAACACTTAACAGTTTTAACGAACGATGATAACTAATAGAAAACTAGTTACTGACATAATACTGACACTAGATAATACTTATTTATATGCAAGACATACTTTATATACTGCTAAACAGTACAGATACACTGCTGAAACAGTGCAGACCAGATTTGTGTACCCAAACCCGTCTTGACCGGCACAGACTATGTGCACGTTAAATGCCTCCCCGGTAATGGTACTCACCGGGTAGCTCGGAACGGAAGGCCTCGGAACGGAACTGAAACTGGACCGGACTGAACTCGACTCGACTGGACTCGGAACTTCGGAACCTGGTGGGCCTCTGTATACCTCGGATCTTGCTCTCTCAGCTACGCTCTGGTCGGGGTACTTCGCACTTCTCACCGCCTCGTCTGGGTGTTGATCGCAGCCTCAGTCGCCCCCGCTTGGCCGGAGGGAGATACAGGAAATCCTGCAGGTACGCGTTTTTGTCCGTTCAGCTATGGCAGGAGACCGGGCCTGCAACGCACCTCCGGCGCGTGAGATGAGAAAGTGTCCCTGTTCGGGCGCCAATTTATGTGGTAAATATTACATTACCGGTACTATTTTTTATGCGGTAAAGTCTAGTAAGAATAACTCAGTAAATATAAGAGGCAGAATCCGTGGTATTAGAGGTTTTAAAAGGCTTTATTCCTATATAAAGGAATACAATTTGAATTGTAGGCTTCTATTCCATCACCACGAAAGTTCAGGAAGGAAGGGCATACATTATTGACAGGTAATCACTTTTATAAGAATTACATTATAGTGTAACAGATGCAGGCGGCGTAACAGTTGATAAGAGAGATAAAATATGCATACGTAACCAAAAAAGGCGTAAACATGGGTGTAACTAAAATACGTCATTAAACATGATGTCACAAATGGGTGGATCCATAAGAGAATCCTGCAATGTCAGCAGAAATATTTGGCAGAGATGCGCGCGCAGCCGCATGACGTGTGATTGACGTGCAACTAGAGGGTGAAGGGGACTTGACATTTAGCTCTACATGTGGAGACAAAAGTCTGGGGGTTATGTCAACCTAATCCCAAATCATATCTAATATCCTATGTTTAAAGAACTGTGTTATCCAAAAGGAAAGGTCTCTAGGATAGAATCTATTCTATACTGACTGTTAGTACGTGTACAAGCGTCTAAGTGTCTACATGAGATGCGAGGGGGTAGGAATATTCCATGGTAACAGGGCCATGAATTACTTGCATGAGGACAGCGAGGCCTGGCCCCTTGCACGGTAGCTGGAGGAATGTTTACCTAAACTACTAGACAGGAATGCATCGGATGAGGAGCGGAGTAGATAATCTTGAAGGTGAAATACAGTTTTTGGCAGGGAACAGGCTGGATCAGGCACCGTTAGCCGCGCAGGGAGTAGGACAAAGTTCATAGATACAGATGCAGGCTCAGACTGGAGCTTTCAGAGGCAGAAGACAGGAAAAGGCTTGATGACAGAATTCAGGGCCTACTCGCCTGAATCTGTAAAATGTGGAAAGTGAACCATATAAAGTCGGTGGCCTTTCATACTTAGGAATGGAATATCTGACCCATTCATGGCGGATCTGAAAGAGGACATGTTGATGGTGGACGCACATGTATTTGCGTCTTCAAAACTGGAACTGGAGGGAACATACATGTACTCATAGCATGCACATGGAGCCGTTGGGGTCTACGATAGGGGACATAACTGATCACAAAATTCATATTTCCTCAGGCGGATTGAGTGGTTTCAGTCACAGCTTGCGTGTCTGTGAGTCAAAGGAGGCGACGGTATTATGTGCATGTCACCTCGCTCATTTCTAACGCCAATGGGGACAATAAGGGACGCCAAGTGGTTCTAAATGAATCTGTTGAGTTCGTTAGGGAGGCTTGAATGCGTTCCATGCCTACAGTATACCACAATTTATGGAGCCATCCTGTGTGGGTCAGTCGGGTTTGCGTGCCCCACAAGGAGAGGATGTGTTGGACAGCTGCTCTCAATGCTAGGCCCACCTGTTTCCCCCGTAGCGACTTCAGTGAGTATGTGATTGGGTTGGGAAGCCCTAACAGTGTGTAGGCAGGGAATCAGGGAATTTCGGTCTCGAATTGCCTGTCGATGTCGTCCAGAACAGAGCTCCAGTATCCCGTCAGTTCCATACAGTCCCACAGTAGGTGGGTCAATGTACCCTCCACATCACAACCCCGCCAGCACGTCGGGCTACGGTCCGGGTTTCCTTTATGTAGTCTGGCTGGAGTCAAGTACCAATATGTGGCAACTTTAACCGCAGCTTCCCTGCTAGCCGTGTTACGGGCCGTGTGGTTGGCCCGGAAGGAGATATTGCGCCATTCTTTCTCTGTTAGATCTCTCCCTAGTTCCTGCACCCAATGCCTTTGTCCTGCAGAGGGAGAAGAGGGAGCCGGTGGACGAAACATATTATACAGTTCGGAGATCATATTTTTATCAGAGGATTTTGTTAAGAGCCTTCGCTTGTATGCTGTGAGCTTTCTACCGACCAGTGGCAGCACGTCAGGATGGAGGAGCCAGTGGCGGAGTTGGAAGTGTTGGAATCGGTTTAGTGCTATGATTGCGTAGGATTGTTGTACGTCGGCAAATGAGAGAAACCCCTCCAGATTGAAGAGATGTCCTGCCGATTTGCAATCTGTGACCAGCCATTGCGTGAATGCCCGGTCCTCTACCCCGGTGTAAACTCTGGGTTGTCGAATAGGGGTGACAATGGGGAGGGGAAGGATGTGAGTCCTCGTTTGATGGCTACTGTATCCCAGACACGTAGTATCGTGTTCGTGATTGGGGAGCCCTTAAGATTTGGCGGTCTATCTGGCCTCTTCAGGAACAGCACCTTCCACAGGGAGAGCTTCGCTAGTGCCCGATCCTTAAACAGCCACCGGTTTTCAGATTCAGGTCTGCTCCATTCTACCAGGTATCGAAGTTGAGACGCTCTGAAGTAGTCTAGAAAGTTTGGGATACCTAGCCTACCTTCATCAGGTATGTGGGAAAGATCTCTGCGCATACGAGGGTGTGCCCCTGCCCAGATGAAGTGTTGCGCCGCTTTCTGTAGTTTGTGGAGGGTCCCTGGTGGGGGCCAGGCCGGGATGGTCTGGAAAATATACAGTGCTTTGGGTAAGATGCTCATTTTTACTGCGGCAATCCGGCCGAGGAGCGACAGTGAGTGCTTCTACCATTGCCGGAGGTCTTTCTGGATTTGGGAGAGGAGTTTATTATAGTTCTGTGTTACTGTTCGCATGATATGAGGGGCCAAGTCTATCCCTAGGTAGGTGATTGTGTCACATGACCGAAGCTCCCCATACTGAGGAAGCCCCGTCCCAGGAGAATCCGCACTGCGGCCAAGGTGTAAGACCGTGGATTTCCCCACGTTTATCTTGAAGCCGGAGACTAGGACAAAGGCGGTCAACACCCGTAGAAAAGCTTGCACCGACCGTTCGGGAGGCTCCAAGGTTGCCAAGATGCCGTCGGCGTATAAGCTCATTGTATGTCTTTCCACTCCAAATTGGATCCCTAGAATGTCAGGGTTATCCCTGATTTTTTGTGCTAAGGGCACGACATAAAGCACGAAGAGAAGTGGTGACAACGGGCACCCCTTTCTCATGCCTCTCTGGAGTTCAAAAGGCCAGGAGGTCGTGCCGTTCACCCTGACTGTGGCTTTAGGCCCATCGTAGCAGCTCGATACCCAGGCCCTGAAGCGATCTCCAATGCCAAGGTGAGCCGTCTAGAAAATCCCAATCGACTCTGTCGAAGGCCTTTTCTGCATCGACCGACAACAGCAGAGCATTCATCTTAATGCGATGGGCTTTATCTATTAGATGCAGTATGCGTTTGGTGTTGTCGCTGCTCTGGCGATTGTAGATGAAGCCGGATTGGTCCGGTTCAATGATGCCGGGTAGACGCGAGCCCAATCTAGCCGCCAGGATCCCAGTGAACAGTTTAAAATCGAGATTAAGAAGGGAAATCGGGCGGTATGAGCTACACTGAGTCGCGTCCTTCCTTGGTTTCGGGATGACCACGAAATCAGCAGCCAGCATGTCAGAGGGGATAGTCCCCAGGCCCTGGAAGGAGTTGAAAAGCCGCGTTAAAATTGGAGCAAGGAGTGGGCAGAGGGTTTTATAAAATCCCGCTGAAAAGCCACCGGGACCCGGTGATTTTAGTGGTTTGAGACAGGAAATGGCACTGATCACTTCTTCAATCCTGATGGGTGCATCTAGGGCATCTGCCTCCCCCGGGGTCAGCCCTGTCGTGGGGGCTCCTTGGAGGTAGGCTTCCCTGTTCCCGTTCGTGTGTGAGGTCCTACTTTATAGCATAGAGTAGTATTCTCGGAAGACGTCTGCGATCTCATCATCCCGGTCCACTGTCTCCCCCTTGGTGTTCTGGAGTGCTGGTATTTTTCTGCGTTGGGCGCAGGCCCTAAGTTTGCTGGCGAGGAGACGCCCCGTTTTGTCTCTCCCTATATAATAGGAGTGCCGGAGTCGGAGAGCCGCGTATTGAACCCCATCTAAATCCAGAGTTGCTAACTGCACTCTCGCCGCTTTCAATTGGCGCCACACTCTGGGGGCGCAAGTGGAGCTATGTATTCTTTCTAGCTCTACCACCCAGGCTGTGAGGAGTTCCCTCTTTTCCTTACGTTCCCTGGCCTCGGCGGTGGAAATGGCTATCAGTTCCCCCGCACACCAGCTTTGAGGTCCCCCCAGAGGGCTGTGAGAGATATGTCCGGGGTATCATTCCTGGCTAGGTAGTCAGTGATGCATTTGTGGAGTTACTGCGACACCCCTGCTCTTTGAAGTAGGTTTTAACGGAGTTGCCATCTCCCCGGTTGTCCGAGAGCTGGGGGCATAGAAAGGTTCAGTCACTGCGTTGTGATCTGAGAGTGCCGCTGGTACAATGTCAGTCCTGTGGAGCCTATGAAATGATCCAATCTGGCATATGTTTTGGTGTGCATTAGAATAGATGGATAACTGTGTGGTTTGTGGGTGAGACGCCCTCCACATGTCTACCAGGCCCCTGTCCCTTAGTCATTCCCTCCCTGATTGGGATAGTGCCCCTGTTTGTCCATAGCACTGACCAGATCGGTCTTTCTCTGCGTCCATGACCAAATTCAGATCGCCCCCCACTACTATTCTCCTGTCTTGTGAGCAGAGGACCTCCGACAATGCCGCCTTGAGAAATTGTTCCTGCCCTGAATTAAGGGCGTATAGGGTACCCACTACCAAAGGAGTACCTCCCACTCAGAGCGTGTGTGCCAGTAGACGGCCTTTTACTTCTGCTACCTTATCGCCCACTGTGCCCTGGAACGTCTTGGCAATCAGTATGGCCACCTCTGCCTTCTTATCCAGTGTGGAGAAATAGAATTGTTGGGGAAAGGCTCTGGACCTCATCCGGTGCCAATCTTTGGAAAGGAGATGGGTCTCTTGCAGAAGACACACTGATGCCCCTAAGTTCTCCAAATAGAACAGGGTGGCCCTCCTGTTAATGGGGTTGTTCAACCCCTTCACATTGAGGGTGAGTATCTGCAGTGTGGAATTTGTCATGATATATGGTCGAGTGACGGCTGCAGAATCTGTAGGAGAATGAGCCCTCTGTCCCCACGTTGACGCCCTTGGGCCCTGAATTCGTTCAAGTGTGAGTCAGGTTCGTGAGGGGACCCCACCCGGGACAGCACATCGGTTCCCCCCGCCCTCCCCACCCTAACCCCAACCACACCCTCGAACATGAGACCTCGTCCCCCTGCCCCTATCCCATCCCCCCACCTCCCTTCCAATCCCTCCCTAACCCTAACCAACAGACCCCAAGGTTCTATTAAAGTCCATTGCCCATCATACAAGTATGCGGGCATGTGGAGAACAGAGATCGTGGTATGTGTGGGGTCCACGTGGGCTTTTGAGGTTGGGGACGCTCTACTCCCTTTTTCACTTGATAGGGATCCCTTGGTGAGCATCTCCTTTAGGGACTTCTCCCATTTCTTCACTGAGGACATCGTTGGGTCACTTGTCAGGTGAGGGTCGTCTCTGGAGGTTGCCGCAGTCTTGGGGCGCATGCATAGCGAAACTGTTGGTGGAGTCGGCCTATGGCTTGTGTTCCCCGCTAGGCCCCGCTTCCCTCAGGCCTCTGTACTCCGTTTCGGGGGTACTGGCTCCCCCAACACTCCGGCTGCCTTTCAGCGTTATCAGGTGCGTGGCTTATTACGGAGCAACACTACACGGCTCTTCATATAATACTCACACTCTATTTCAGTGTGAATATATATCTAGGATTGGATGACAACATATATAATATTGATGCACGTATGACTTTGAGCTCATGTGAACTTCTATCTATACACCATGGTGATGTTTATTTGACTTGACATCTTATCATTGATATCGTGCTTGAAGGGTGGATTTATCAAACGTATATTTAGCCTTGAGAAAGTCATTGTACCTATGTAGTACGGACGAAACACGTGTTGGCTGCTTTGGATACTGGACGGCTGTGTTTGAATACTGGATTTTGGGTTCATAAACCAATAAAGAGGACAATTTCTGAAACTCTGATGATTATTGCATCCTGTCCGGTGATTTTCTTGGAATATTTTGAATCCTCCGAGGACTTTTTTCACATTGTTTCTACACTTATTATAAATATGGGTCCTTAGACCAAATGTTGCATTGAAGGACTTTCTGTACTCTGAAACAAGGTTGTGCTCAGAGAGCTGTTTTTTCTTTAAATAAAGGTGGAACATTTGCCAGGAATTCACAACAGTCTAGCGGACACTTTGAGCAGGGCTTCGAAGTCCTGTCACAAATGGGAATTAGATCAATCATTTGTGGAACACGTATTTCAGATGTGGGGCAGACCAAATTTGGATCTTTTTGCCTCCAGAAACAATCGGAAGTTCCCATTCTTTGCAATTTGGGAACCGGAGAAGGGCTCGTGGGGGAACGCCTTCATGATGAGATGGACAGGGATCTTCGCATGCGCATTTCCCCCCCTTTCCGTTACTTCCAAGACTTCTGCGCAAGCTCAAGATGGAACCATGCTGCATGATTCTCATTGCTCCGCGATGGCCGCGTCAGCATTGGTTCACGGAGCTTCTTCTTCTATCCGAACGCAGACCTATACCGCCTTTCTGCTGTTCCGACCCTGTTATCAATGAGCAAGGAAAAGACACACTGGAATGACATGGTGAGCAAAAAAACGATAGATTTAGGCCCAGATCTCTGTACTGGGGTGAATGTATGATATTGTTCTACATTCTGTCCATCAACTGTTGTTTTTGCATTTGTCACCCCGAGTGGGACGGGTATGCCCAGACGTGGGCCCCGTGCTCTCCATGCCACTGGAATCAAGCTATCCTGGCTGAAGAGGGTTGAAACCCCGAAACCGGTCCTAGTTTCCAGTCCAGGGAGGACCTGGCTTGGCAGTTCGGGCTGGACTGTTCCCATGAGGCACAGGGTCAAGACTGATTTACATATGGCTAGGTTCAAACTGGAATGGCATGGTGAGCAAAAAAACGATGGATTTAGGCCCAGATCTCTGTACTGGGGTGAATGTATGACATTGTTCTGCATTATGTCCATCAACTGTTGTTTTTGCATTTATCAATGAGCAAGGGCCAGAACCTTCATCCTCATCCAGCCCTATTGCATCTACATGTATGGTTTCTAAATCGACTGAATTCAAGGAGCTAGATTTGCCTCAGGATTGTAGAGACATACTTGCAAGGGCAAGAGCTCCTTCTACTCTAAAGACTTATGCTCTGAAATGAGAGTGATTTTGTTCTTGGTGCAGTAACAAAGATATACTCCCATTAACATGCTCTCCAGTTAAAGTTCTTCCTTATCTTCTTTCACTATCTAAGTCTGGTCTTATGTTTACATCTGTTAAGCTACATTTAGCGGCCATCTCGACCTACAGATGTTCTGCAGGAACTGCATCCTTTTGCTCTAATCGCTTGATCAAACAATTCCTAAAGGGTCTTTTGAGAGCTTTTCAGAGCTTTTCCACCCATCAGAGCTCCTCCTGCAGAATGGAGGCTTCACCTGGTTTTACAACAGCTCATGAAGCATCCATTTGAGCCTGTTCACAAAGCTGACCTCAAGTACCTCTCCTGGAAAACGGCTCTTTTAGTGGCACTCACTTCTGCTCGGAGAGTCAGTGAAATTAAGGCTTTTAATATCGAGCAACCTTATTTAAAATTCACCAATGATTATGTTCTCCTCAGAACTAATCCAAAGTTTTTTTCCGGAGGTACCCTCTACATTCCATGTTAATGAGCCTGTTATAATGCGTTCTTTCTTTCCCAATCCGTCTTCCTCTGCTGAAAAGACTTTCCATACCTTGGAAATTCTATATCTCACGTACTGTGTCCATCCGAAAGTCGGATCAATTGTTTATTTCTTATGGTGGTCAAAAGCCAGGAACAGCTGTCACTAAATCCACTATTGCAAGATGGATTGCGTCTGCGATCCAATTCTGCCATACTAAAGCTGGGCATCCTTTGTCTGTGAAACCCAAGGTACATTCCACAAGGGCAGTGTCCTCATCTACTGCTCCTTTTGGAGAAGATTTTCCTTGCTGCGACCTGGAAAAATGTGCACACTTTTACACAGCATTACTGTCTTGATCTGGCGACAGAGGCTAAATCCGCTGTTGGTCAAGCAGTGTTGCGGAACCTTTTTAAATAAGGTAAGCCTCTGTAAAGAGATGATTATATCTTTACATGTTAATATATACAAGGTGTATTGTTTCTTGCTATTTTGATACTATGCTTCATATATATATATATATATATATATATTTTCACTTAAAAAACCATAGGTTTCACACATGTTATAGTTAGCTGGACATTTCACGCGTGAAAAACCATTGAAATTCCCCCGTTATAGTTAGTGCAGGCAACTATAACTCACGCGACCGCAATCCTCTGCTGATGACGTCAGATATTACATCACTGTATTTAGACACCTATTTACCCATGTCTTCTTCCATTAATCTTTAGCTATACATATATTACAAATATTTTTTTTTCAGAAAGACACATATGTCATCAGTGATGTAATATCTGACGTCATCAGCAGAGGATTGCGGTCGCGTGAGTTATAGTTGCCTGCACTAACTATAACGGGGGAATTTCAATGGTTTTTCACGAGTGAAATGTCCAGCTAACTATAACATGTGTGAAACCTATGGTTTTTTAAGTGAATTTGCAAGGTTTTTTAAATGCTAATTCCTAACTATAACGTGTGTGAAACCTATGGTTTTTAAAGTGTGTATATGTTAAAAACATTGACATTAGTTCTTGTCAATGTTTTTAACATTTGCAGTGAACCCCTGAGGAAGGGCCAAATCGCGCCCGAAATGCATTGGGTTAATATTTTTAACTGTTACGGATGTTTTATGTATTCATCATACTGTGGAAAAAGGCCTGGATGGGCATATTTGCAGTAGCAGAAACGGTCGATTACATAAGAGTTCCACATGTGACTATACAATAAAGTGAAGCATTGGATAAAACCTTTTGTTGGAGTACATGGATTAATATTGATTGAAATTTGATTAACTTTAAGTAGCTGGGTCATGATACCACGTAAATGCTGTGCGTTCGGCGGAGCGAAAAATCCTGTTACAGTTCATGTTTTGTTTACGAGTCAGTAGTACTTGGGCAGACTACGTAGCCGATCTGCACGGAAATAATTCAAATGATGGTTTAAACTACAGAAAAGAAGGAAGAACAGGAGTGCACTTGTTTCCCCCCTTAAATTCACCAATCTACATACAGCACAATCACTATTCTCTAGAAGATGTTGACTGACCTACAGATAGTCCTAAAACAATTACGGTTAAAACTCCAAATAACTGCTTATGCACCAAAATATAGATGGCATTGCTCGCCTGCTTGGGGAAATACATTTTGCTTTTCCTTATTTCTCCATACTATGCTCCAAACTCCCAAAACAAATGGCCTCATATGTGCACTATACCCAATTATACAACACTCCAAGATGGCTCAGGCCTGAACACCATCTGGAGCGAGACCGATATTCCCGAATACGAAAATGGAGAAAGCACTTTCTTCAGATGCCTCTGGGATAAAAATGGTGATCATTCAGAACGTCGACACAGCAGATCCAATGTGTATTGCAACTGCTCCAGACCCCAGACTTTGCTCCTTGTTTTCTTACAAGGAAAAGGTAGGGCTCATCCTCTAGACTTGTCGCTTGTATGTTTATTGTGTATCCTATACAAACGAGCAACTAATATTCCTCGCAGTTAAAAATTTGGTGTGCAGCGGCAACTGACAGCCTAATCTCAACTAAGGATGGTATTCTTTATCCCTTGCTACATTGTAATTTATAATCTACTAACCCCTGATAGGCCACTAAAATGCACATCAGCAGTGTAGCTAACATGGGCACCTTTGGGCAACCTATACACTTCCCTCCTATACTGTTAGTGACGTGTTTAAAGAAGGTCACCAGGTTAGGGCATAATTCCTACAGTCCTGCAAAAGGCTAAAACTAAGGAACCGAAGCACTGATGTGTAATACAATTTCATTTTTCTGGTTTCCTCTGTTTTATCTGTCCACGAACGTGACGCGCAGTCTCACGCAAGTGCAACTATGCTTACTGCGCCCATATAAACTTTTAAAGTACACCCCCTCTCTCTGATTCCCTTGCAGCGCCAACAATTCAACTAGGATCAATCCAGGACATTATTCTGTACATTAAGCAGGATATACTTAGCTGAATTGCACTAAAAAGAGGTATCAATCCCTCTTGAATGCCAGTGGACGAATGTTACAAAGTGTTATTAGCACATGACTGACTGTATATATGGTCTAAGCATTTTTCGTTCTCCCTACTTTAACTTATTCTTATTTCCATGGTCTGTTTCTGGGGGGGGGATTCTTAGTGGAAACTAATTGGGATATGGGCACCACAGAAATCTACCCCGTCCCCTTGTTCCTCCCCTTTTCACCTTTGAACACTAAGCAAAGCAAATCTTTTCAGAACCTGAGAACGTGCCTTAAAATCACAGCTCACAAAGGTGAAATGTACACATATGTGTAAATATATAAAATTTATGTTCTAAAATAATGTTTAATTATATTGGATTTTCAGCCTTGAGAAAGCTTCAGCCGTAAGTGTTGGCTATTTAAAGTATGAATAAAATGCAGTACAACCTGCAAATACTGTGTATATAATAAAATGACACAATATACAATTAAGTGCACAGAAGTATTCTTGTCTTTAATTTTGGATGCCTAACAACCGTGATTTTTAGGATTCAGGGAACATAAATAACAGGAAGACAACAAACATCACAATTAAGAAAGCCATTTCCTGTAAACTGATACTTGTTTGGTAGGTTTTTCCATCTCTAAACAATCTGCTTCTAGCCTAATTGCACCAATCTCATTCTGCTGTGAAATATGACCTCTAGTTTAGCCTAGGGTCCACTCAATTGGAGGTGAAGGTGATCCTATGGTCAAATGACTCTAGTTTAAGCAGTCTGCTGATGTGGTATGTTGGTCACAAGTTTGGAACCTGGCACATTAAAACTTTAATCCTTCATAGGTTGACTGAGAAACATTAGGCTGGGTAAATAAAATGTTTTATTTGCAGCGCTTAGACGCAGCAAAAGCTGTAGCTTCACGCTCCATATAAAATTAATTGCTATAAACACTACCCTTTACCTCTAAAGCACTAGTGATGAAGGTCATTCTAAACTTTAAGTTTGATGCATAGTATTTACTGTCGTAAATGCCCAGACTGTGACGTTGTAGCTTTTACTAGTAAGGGCGAACCTACGTATTAGTTTTAGTTTACCTAGAAACTCTCACTCTTTGAATTCTATTTGCACTGTTTTACTTTATGTTCTTGCAATCCCATCTCTTTGTGGAAGTACTGTTTGCGATTCTAGTCTGGAGATAAATTATGAACTTCCTTAATGAATTACAGAAAGTTATTTGCAGTCTTCAGATTTGCCATCTCGTCCGTTTTTACTATATTCCTAAGTGAATTGCTGTTGCTCCCGTTGTCTGTTAACTAGTCCCTATGCTCCCAAGTTGTACATAAATGGCTGACATAAAGCAAAGCATGTTGGGCACTACCAATTTGTCAGCTTCGGGTAAGAGCCACATTACCCCTTAGGGTATCTTATTTGATTTTTGCGACTGTTTTATTTTTTGTTTTTAAAAGTTCTCCCAGCCACTTGTCAACCAACGAAATTAACAGATTTTAACCAATGCCTACTTTATCAACCACTCGAAAGCACTATATAGTGAAATAAACACAAAACGTTATGCCCTGTTGTATAGAACCATGGTTAACTGTTCAATTTGTATTATTTTATACTCGAAAGTTGAATAATTCACTTGGAAAAGAACACCACAGGCAGAACTGTAGATAACATGCATTTGAACCTGTTATCTTGTTTTCTTTTCCATTATGATAAAACTTCTGTTTCTGAAGATAACAAAAGTGAAGTATGTGGATAAGATACACATTGGCAACTTTGAGATCGATGCCTGGTACTTTTCTCCCTTCCCTGAGGACTATGGAAAGCAGCCCAAGCTATGGATTTGCGAGTACTGCTTGAAGTACATGAAGTTTGAAAAAAGCTACAGATATCACCTGGTAAGTCTTGCACATGAAGAGGGAACCCATGTGCTGGTACGTGGCCACCCTTTTGGGTAAAATTCTTTGGGTTTGTAGAAAGAGTAAACAAAATGTTATTAATGTGTTGTGTTTCACAATGAAATTATCTGTTGTGATGATGTTTCTAATTACTGGATTTCCTGATGTTAAATTACCAGCCAGGTTACTGTTAGCTGGTGATCAGATTAGTGACCTATCAGATAAACCCCTAGGCCTCCGTTCCTATTGATGAGGATGAGCCAATAGATAAGTGAATCTTCCTATGATTGGCTTTCCACAATTTCGTTCACCACTGTCCTTGTAGACTTGGCCATAATACTTGGCAGAAGAACTTTTGTCACATAGAACGTATGCCCTGAAGAAAAAGACTCTCATTGAACCAAAGGTCAATAATTAACTTGTGCTTAAGCCTGCTGACAAAGGTGGTGGTATTGTTTTTCAGGATGTTTACCAGTATAACGCAGAAATCCATGAACCATATGAAAGTGCCACTCATTACAATGATCTCCGCCATAATCCACTTCCTGAGATAAAAAAAAAGATATGCTTCTACTTCAAATGCCAAACAGGAAGGTTCCTTGAGTAACCCGACATAGCAATTCCTTGACAATACTCCCCCCCAATATTGTATACACTACATAAAATACATAAGAATGCATCTAAACCCCTGGATACACCTATATTATCTGGATCTGTGCCCTTACTTGAGCCAATTTGCATGTACATTAATTGTCATTTAAAAAACAATTTTCAATTTCATTTCATCCATAACTTTGTACCATGACCAGGATTTGTCAGAAAGAATTCTCATGATCAACGTGATCGAAAACTCCGATTTGATCCCTCTATGCAACTATTAATCACCATGAAGACATTCTCTCTATACCAGTATACTACATGAACATTATTACTGTCATTTGACCGGCCTTAAACTTCAGAATCCATCTTAAAACCCCACTTTCTTTATAGTTTATCTTCGTATTGCACTCTCCGTAAACTATTTCCTACAAATGTTTTTTGAATGTGAGGCAATTTGTACTCTTATTCAATCAAATGCATACCTTCATGGAATCGTCCTTTGGAGGAGGTACAGTGACAATGTCTTTTAGCTTTATTTGAACAATTTTAAAGTCTTTTCACGCCTTACTAAAATTTTTGTTGTAACTTAGGACACTCTGGAGACAGCATACTTATTTTTTTTTTTTTTTTGTAACTTAACAAGGGTACCCCTAAAAAACATTTCCTATTCTAGGGTTTTAAAGCAAAAAATTTTTTGAGCAGAACTTAATAGGAAACAATTCACCATCTATATTGCACAGACATCTGAACTTTTTGCTTATGATTATCCATTGATTAAGTATGACAACTCTTGCATATATCATTAATTCATTTTATTTCTTGTTTTTTGCAATTCTGTTTATATATATATATACACATGTACAAAACCTTACTTTGTGTACGTTTTATAGCATAATTATCATGTCATACTTCAATGTAAACATTTGCATTCGCATTGTACATTAGATAATCAATAAGAGACTAGAGTTAATAGGAAAACCAAACGAAAGAAATAACAAAAACAGAAAATAATAATGTGTTATGGCTAATATTTTTTTGTTTCTACGCGCGTTTCGGCGATCAGCCTTCTTCAGGTAGCCATAATCCTGATGCCTCCTATGGTAAAAGAAAATAAACTATAATAGTCTGTGCAAACCATGACATCCTAACAGTGCATAATCATAATTATAAAGAATATATGTACACATTTATTTACAAATTATTACATACAAATATCTATTTACAATTTCATACCTATTCCTATACATATTAGATTATATTCATTTCCAAATCATTATAGCTGCCTATACTTTTCAAAGTAGTTAATTTTGAAGCAGGAGCTCAGTTTTGGGGAAACTCAAAGCATTCAGTTTGAAATAATGTTGTTGGTGGCTCTTCACTTTTTTATATAATACGGTATTTTGAATCTATCGTATTTTGCACTGTGATAAGACTCTTCAACTCCTCCCCTTGTTTTGAGACTGATAGTGTATATCTATATAATCGACACGACCTTATTCTATAATATATGAGGTTATCATTATATTTGAAATATAGACGAGTTTCATTAGGGTTCTATTCCTTTTCTCTTTACGCGCTCTACATATTATATATCGTTTCATTTCATTACCTTAGGGCGTCTGATCACTCGTATCTATTCTATTGAATACAGGTCCGTAGATGTTAACTTATCTTTTCATTTTGTCACCGCCAAAGGGTTGTGGTCAGAGTTCTACAACAGGGAAAAAGTACGATTTTAGGGCTGATGCTATCGCACATTCGGGTCCATTATACTTGCATAATTTCGACTGACTTACTTTATGAGATATTTTCTCTGACACTGAGCAGGGCAAAATGATAGTGACGTGCATCTGAAACGGCTCAAGGCTGGATTGGTATGGTTTCTATGGGAGACATAACATTTTGGTATCCTAGTATTGATATGTTTATTTTTATTTTTATTTTTAAGGGCAAAACATTCATGACTGACCTTTTTAGTTCATATTAATTTTCTTAGATACTTACTCGAGCACAGTGTCAATGTATGGTCACCGGATTGTTCCGTCCTAAATCTGGCGTGTCTATCAACTTGTTGACATATTAACGGTTAGGTGAAGAGTAATGACGTAGTCTGGGGGAGAGAGAAGTCAACTTAAATCTAGACGGATCTTAAGACTTACTACGGTGTTAATAGGTGGAAAGAGCTACTTTTAATCTCTTTATAAGTGTAATCGCAAAATTGCACTCACCAGAACAGTAACGTTATTTGCTTTAGTGAGTCACAGCATATATAATGATTGCTCGTTGTTCGTGTATTATCCCAAAACGGTTCGCGGTGACGTCGTCTGTAAATAAGAGTATTTAAATTGAATTAATGGTTATAGTCTGTCTTATATTATGCGAACTTGTTCGCGTTATCTTCTCTGTTGATGCTAGTTGTTAAGAAGCTTGATTCTCACTCACCAGAGGTTCGTCATATTCTTATTCAGAGTTTTCCGTTCCCCGCTTCATCGCTCTCCTGTGGACGTGTCAGCCTGCATTCGCTATCCGGCAATCTCGTTATATTGTGCAAGCCTTTCTGTCATTGGCTGCTTTGTATTCCGTGTTAGCCTATCACGCGCCATTTTGCAATCCTTTCCACTTGGTAAGGTTATATTGACATAATCGATTGGACACAGATATAATTGGGTTTTTAAAAAGCCGCCAATCATACGTGGCCCGATTACCGCGTGTACAGAAGATCTTAAAGGTGTAGGTTTCTTACGGTGAAAATCCACTTGGGGCAATCATAATGCCTTATATTTAGATACAAAAAAAGTTATGTATTTAGGTTGAGATGCTGCATTATTTATATTTTCGCAACTTGCCTCTGTGCCTTACTCACAAGTTTGTCAAAAAAATGTCAGAATGTCTATTCAGTATATTAAACTCATTCCGAGTTTCTACATGGTTCTTTATGATGTTTCTTATCATTTTGTACATGCATCATATCAGTTGTTGTAACGAATGGCTTGACTCCACGGTATCTCATTATTTAACCCTTGTTTATATGTGTCCAGGGAGAAAATCCAGAAGACTTCCCTTCTTTTCCGTATCTCCATGCCCTTCGCTCCACTGGTATTAATCTTTTCCAGTATTAACCATTTTAATTGTTCTGTGGTGTGATTGAGATCAATGAAATGTTGCACTAGTGGTGCTTGAAGTTTTTTTGTTTTGATTGCAGACCTGTGTTCTGTTAGGCGGGTTGCCATAGACCTTGATGTTTCCCCTATGTATGTTTTCTTACAGGGGCATTGGATTGCATATATTATGTTAGTCGTTTTGCAATTTGTTAGGTTCTGCAAATGTATTTCAACTCCATTAATGGAGTATTGTTTCACCTCTAGTGCAGATTTACAGGCTAGGCAGGACATACATCGATAGTTTCCTTTTACTGTGTGTAAACCTTCAATACTAGATTGTGTGATAGTAGTTATCGGTTTCTGCATACGGGATCTTGTCACCAGATCCTTCAAGTTTTTGTTTTTTCGGTACGCAAACATTGGTTTGGGTAGGCAGTTTGAATCACTCCTTGTGGCATTTAAGATGTGCCAGTTGGAGTTTACAATTTGTCGTACGGATTCATTCATGGTTGAGTATTTCATAACCATCACCAAACGTTTTTGTTCTTTTGGAGGTTTCTTATTCAGTAAGCATTGGCGATCGAAATACCGGGCCCTTTTAAAGGAGTCACGTACTAGTCTCCTTGGATAGCCCCTAGCTATAAATTTCGCCTTCATGATGACCGATTGCTTATCATAGTCCTCTATGTTGGTGCAGTTCCTCCGAAGTCGGAGGAATTGCCCAAAAGGGATAGTTGACTTCTGTACTGATGGGTGATAGCTGGAGAAGTGCAGGAGCGTGTTCCTTGCTGTGGGCTTTGTAAATAAATCAACCACTAGCTGTTGTCCGGTGGATTTGATTATTACATCTAAAAATTCAACTTTATGTCTGTCACTCACTGCCACAAAACGGATATTTGGATCGCAAAGATTTAACCAGGAAATAAATTCCGTTAGATCTTCTTCTGTCCCATTCCAGATGTAGAAGACATCATCTATGAATCTAGACCAGTTAGTGATGGATTCACTAAATGGTGCAACTTCATTGTATACAAACTGATCTTCATAGTACGCCATAAAGATGTTTGCTACCGTGGGTGCACAGGAAGCACCCATGCTTACTCCTTGCGTTTGTTGGTACAGTGCACCATTAAATTCAAAGGTGTTCTCTTGAAGGATGATTTGAAGACATTCCAGTAAAAATTGTGCAGGGCAGTCTATTTCATAGGTTTCAATGAACCATTCTACTGCTGTTAATGCTGCTGCTTGTGGCACATTACTATATAATGCCTCAATATCCATGGTAACCAACAATTGTGAAGATTGGTTGATGCTGATTTGTTCAATCTTGTTGATAATGTCAACTGTGTCCCTTATATATGATTTGGTTTTGGGGATATAGGGACGTAGTATGGCATCGACGTATTTAGATAACGTCTCTGTTGCCGACCCAATAGTGGTCACAATGGGCCTGTACGGTGGATTGGTGACATTCTTATGGATTTTCGGTATATCATATATTGCAGCCGTTTTTGGTTTCGGTACATTTAGGAAAAGCGATTCTTGCTCACAGATGGCCCCTTCTTCTAAGCCTTTTGTTGTTAGGTCTCTTATTAATTTGGACACTCGTTTGGTTGGGTCAACACTGATGGGGGTATAGTGCTTTCTATCAGACAACATCGTGGTCATATTGGTGACATATCGGTCTGTATCTATTACTACTATTCCCCCACCTTTGTCGCAGCTTTTGATAGTAATGCCCGTATTGTTTTTGAGTTTCATAAGGGCTTGGTATTCCTCACGAGGTATGTTGTATCTGGGTGCTGGAATAAATTTTGTGGCTGTTGTTATTTTGTTAAATACCACATGTTCGAAGATAGCCACCTCAGGTCCTACCTGTTCCAGAGTGGGAGTGAACGTGGATGGAGGTGCTAGCCCTGATCTGTTAGGAGTACCTGTTATTTGAGGGGGCCTATCCTCAAAGAAGGCCCGCAATCTGATCTTGCGAAAAAATGAGATAAGGTCTTGGAATAGTTCAAACTTGTTCGCTTTGGTGTGTGGGATGAAAGATAATCCCTTTGTTAAGATTGATTCAGTCTGGCTGTCAATATCGATGGTACTTAAATTGAAAATTGGAATTTGATTTATTCGCGCCAATAGTGGGCATGTCTGGTCGTCAGAACTTGTGGGTCGTCCTGGTAGAAACTCTGTGTTTGGGGGTAGTTGTATCCCTGCTGATAAGCGCCCCGTTGACGTCGTTGGTACCGGGGTCGCCATCTGGTTCTTTGGGTTCCTCGCCGGGCTAAAAAACCTGGTCGATCACCCCTATTATCCCCTTGGCCCTGACGATTTCCTATGTTGGCTTGATATTGATTGAAACCTTCTCCTTCTGAATCCGTGGTGTCCGAGAAGGTTACTATTTTCTTAGTGGGCCTATCATTCCTAGACTGAAACTGATCCTCCTCTACTGGTAGCTGTTGGTAAAAGTTGTCTGCCAGGTATGGATAGATTTTTTCTTGGGTGGTATATCTTACATCTTTTTTTAGTTTATCTGTTTTTCGTTTCATCAGGTATTCCTGGTAAGATACCATCTCAGCTTCTACCTCTTCTAGTTTCTTTTTCGCCTCCTCGATTGCTTGGTCATTTTTGATTTTATTTTCTAATTCCTGGATTTCTTCCATTAGTGTTTGTATCATCTCTTTAGATGTTTCTACTATAAGGATCATTAGATCCCGAGAGCATCTATTTGCTATATGTGACCAGCGTTCTAGGAATTTGCGAATTTTAACAAATAGACTTGGGATGTTTCTTACCCTTAGCCCTTGCGGAATAACTCCTACCTTAAGGTACTCCAACATGAAATGACCATGCATTTCAATGCGTTTGGCTTTCTTCTTTATTGCTGTCAATTTATTGAGGTCTTCATTACCTATAGTGCTGGCTCGGAGCCCCATTTGGCCACTTACGGTGAAATCGCCTAATAAAGACACTAGGTCCTCATCTGAAAAACCGAATGTTTGGAGTTTCTCCATTTTCTTAAGAAATAAATGCAAGGAAGTACTGCTTGTTGTATTATCCTGCTACCGTATTAGAGGATCTCCACCATAAAGATCGGTAACCCCAGTATATCAGAATGCTAATTATTACCGTATGTATTTGGAAATGAATTTACATATGCACTTTTACACTAACTATGTACAAGCTACCCCACATGGACCGGCCATGGAGAAAATATGTTGTAACTTAACAAGGGTACCCCTAAAAAACATTTCCTATTCTAGGGTTTTAAAGCAAAAATTTTTTTTTTGAGCAGAACTTAATAGGAAACAATTCACCATCTATATTGCACAGACATCTGTTATGTCTCCCATAGAAACCATACCAATCCAGCCTTGAGCCGTTTCAGATGCACGTCACTATCATTTTGCCCTGCTCAGTGTCAGAGAAAATATCTCATAAAGTAAGTCAGTCGAAATTATGCAAGTATAATGGACCCGAATGTGCGATAGCATCAGCCCTAAAATCGTACTTTTTCCCTGTTGTAGAACTCTGACCACAACCCTTTGGCGGTGAAAAAATGAAAAGATAAGTTAACATCTACGGACCTGTATTCAATAGAATAGATACGAGTGATCAGACGCCCTAAGGTAATGAAATGAAACGATATATAATATGTAGAGCGCGTAAAGAGAAAAGGAATAGAACCCTAATGAAACTCGTCTATATTTCAAATATAATGATAACCTCATATATTATAGAATAAGGTCGTGTCGATTATATAGATATACACTATCAGTCTCAAAACAAGGGGAGGAGTTGAAGAGTCTTATCACAGTGCAAAATACGATAGATTCAAAATACCGTATTATATAAAAAAGTGAAGAGCCACCAACAACATTATTTCAAACTGAATGCTTTGAGTTTCCCCAAAACTGAGCTCCTGCTTCAAAATTAACTACTTTGAAAAGTATAGGCAGCTATAATGATTTGGAAATGAATATAATCTAATATGTATAGGAATAGGTATGAAATTGTAAATAGATATTTGTATGTAATAATTTGTAAATAAATGTGTACATATATTCTTTATAATTATGATTATGCACTGTTAGGATGTCATGGTTTGCACAGACTATTATAGTTTATTTTCTTTTACCATAGGAGGCATCAGGATTATGGCTACCTGAAGAAGGCTGATCGCCGAAACGCGCGTAGAAACAAAAAAATATTAGCCATAACACATTATTATTTTCTGTTTTTGTTATTTCTTTCGTTTGGTTTTCCTATTAACTCTAGTCTCTTATTGATTATCTAATGTACAATGCGAATGCAAATGTTTACATTGAAGTATGACATGATAATTATGCTATAAAACGTACACAAAGTAAGGTTTTGTACATGTGTATATATATATATAAACAGAATTGCAAAAAACAAGAAATAAAATGAATTAATGATATATGCAAGAGTTGTCATACTTAATCAATGGATAATCATAAGCAAAAAGTTCAGATGTCTGTGCAATATAGATGGT
The DNA here is from genome assembly GCF_964204655.1 of Triturus cristatus. Lineage (NCBI taxonomy): Eukaryota > Metazoa > Chordata > Amphibia > Caudata > Salamandridae > Triturus > Triturus cristatus. The sequence continues at coordinate 1,245,812,465 of NC_140590.1, read as the reverse complement.
GAATTGTTTCCTATTAAGTTCTGCTCAAAAAAAAAAAAAAAAAAAAAAAAAAAAGACAGCATACTTATTTTCCAGCAGCCCAGCTCCTGCATATCAGATTGCATAACAAAGGCTATACACATAGGTTGGCATGGCAGCCAATGAAAAGGGCTTCGTATTGCTTTATGGAGGAACTGCTGACACCAAATGTATTAAGGGCAGGCGACCTTACCCTTGATCTTCCCATGTTCTCAGATTCATTTGCTAATTAGAGACACCTCCCTGCACCACTGGGTCTTTTGGGTATTCACATTGCATAGTGACTCTTGGGTGTGTTAGTTGTATATTTCATTAGTGCTGCTGTAGGAAGCTGGCTCTGTATATGGAATGCCACTAGGTGGATATACCAGCAATTCCCCAAAAGTGTACAGGCCTCAATGTAAACCCAAAGTGCTCTGTTAGTGGTAGTGTTGGCGAGCAGCCTGAGGCCTGTGAGACATTTATTGCACAACATTGACCAATAAGGGACGCACGACTCAAAATGGAGATCACACCAATTTTATAAAAATATTCTTTGTTCAAAATTTATTTTAAGACCAAGATTTTCACAAAAAAAATGTAAAGTACGTTTTGCAATACTTAACACTTTCAAAAGGTGACTACAATTTTCAGAGTTCAATGTTCTCCTATGGAGGAAAACAATAATGCGGTTATATAGATAGGTACACAACTTACAGTTCCAGTCTTCAGGACCAAAGGTAAGCAATGGGCAGGCCAGTTGAGTACCAAAACTGCACCACCATCGGCACAGGGGCGGCCGGGTGCAGATGTCAAAATCTGAGTTCGGCCCAATGCGTTTGAATAAAGACTGAAGGTGCTGAAGCCATACTGCTTGGAGGTAAGTAGATCGGTTGCAGGGGCCAAGCTTTGGGGTTTAGAGCAAGCTCAGGATGGGGCCACAAGGCAGCACTAAACCTATACCTTCTGTGGGACAGGGGCGGCCGGGTGCAGGGTGCATATTCAGCCCAATGCTTTTCAATGGAGAGGTGGATTTTTGAAAACAGGCTGCACGCTTTTCACCAGGGCTGCTTGGAGGAGGCCAGCATTGGGTGCAGGGGTGTCCCTAGAGGTTGGATTCTTACCGGAGGCGTTGCAGCATCTGGATTCAGTCTGCAGGCGTTGTTGTGGAGTCCAGGAGAGGTCAGCCTACGCTGGATTTGATGTCAGGATCGCTGAGGAACCTGTTCTTGGTCGGTGGTCTATCTGTACACGGGCTGGAGGTGTTGGGTGCAGAGTGGGCTGGTACAGCGGTTCCGGAGGGCACCAGAGTCCTTTGTGTAGGTTTCTTGGGGACAGATCCGCTGTCCTCTTGAGTTCTGGTTCTTTTTCAAAGAGCAGACCGTCTTTCTCGGGTTCTGGAAGTCGCTAGTTGCAGGCCAGGCATCTTCTTTTGCAGGGTCTTGGAAGCCCGGGGACAGGCTGGTAGGACAGGGGCCAAGTCAGTTGTCTCCAGGGTTCGCTGCACGATGTTGTCTTCATCCTTCTTCTTAGTCGGCAGAAATTGGTTTCCAGGTCAGGAGGAGCCACCTAAATACTAAATTAAGGGGTGTTTTAGGGGAGTAGCAGGCAGGGTCAATGGGCACATTACCTGGGTTGACTACAACCTCAATTATGCAAACCTCCTGTGGGAGGGGGCATAGTCCTGACCCTAATTGGAGGGGTCTCCCCATCTTTAAGATGGTGGGGACTGAAAGATGTGCTTAACCTCGCCTCCCCAACCTTAGGGGTGGAGTTGGCAGAGGTGAGCACACCTCCTAGTCTCTTAAGTTTACCTGACTGTTTCCCCACCCAAAGTGAGTGTGTAACCCAGGGGTTGCCATCTGCTGCTTGCAGCAGAGGATTGGGGGTCACATTACAAAGGGGACAGGCCTTTGAAGTATCTCTCTTGAGCACTGGACCCATCATGGGGGAAGAGGTGTGACAGGATGTGCATTGTTTCTGGTCCCAGAGAACAGAGGCTCTGGACCCAGCGATCCAGAAACATGTCTGGTGGTGGCAGGCTGCACCCAGCCAGTCTGTGACCACACCAGGATTGGTAGGTTTTCAGGAGGCACTTCTGAGGTCCCCTCTGGGTATATGGTTCAGTAAATCCCACACTGGCATCAGTGTCTGTTTATTGGAAGAAGTAGTTTGGTACTAAACACGCCTGGGTTCAGGAAAGCCATAATGGTGCTAAGGAATTTGAGTTGTCGAGTTTCCTGCCCATGCATTCTCTATGGCTTCCCTGGCACTTACAATACATAAGAATTGCATTAAATATTGTAGGGGCATATCTGCTCATGCTGATATGCCCAAACCTGTGGTATAGTGCACCCTGCTAGAGGGGTGACTTACCTATACTTTAGGCAGTGCTGGTTGGCATTGCACACAGGCAGTGTGCCATATCGACTTTGTCCTTTTTGTCTGCACCAGGCCATGCATGCTGCAGTGGCTGTCTGCATGACCTATTTGAGGGTTCCCTAGGGGAAGCTTTTCAGTCCTAATGCCCTAGGTACCCAGGTACCATTTACTAAGGACCTACAGGGGGCATTAAGGGGGCCTGAAGGGCCAATTGTGGAATCGTTTTTAGGGAAGAAGCACTAGCACAGGGTACCTGGTTGGCAGGGACACTGTGCACTACAATAGAGATCACATCAAATACCAGGCAAAAAGTGGGGGATAGCCATGTCAAAAGAGGCACTTTCTCACATGAGCCCTCCCCCCTAAACGAAGGAGGAAGAAACTTACCTTACCCTGGAGAGCCTTCATCTTCTAAGTGGAAGAAGCTGGAAAGACCACCTGCATTGTCATGGGCAGTCCTTGTCTGTGATCCACTGTAAAACCCATTCCCTGTAGGAAGATGGACAACCTTAGCGGTTTGAGGTTTTCACCTTTCATCTATTGTAACCACCTGAGAGGCCTGTGGTCTGGCTGAACTAGGAAGTGAGTGCCAAAAAGGTATGGCCTCAATGTCTTTCGGGCCCAGATAACAGCAAAGGCTTCCCTCTCTATTGCACTCCAACTCTGCTCTCTGGGGAGTAGTCTCCTCCTTATGAAGGCAACAGGTTGGTCATGTCCCTCATCATTTGTCTGGGCTAGGACTGCACCTATCCCATGTTCAGAGGCATCTGTCTGCACAATTAACTGCTTGGAGTAATCTGGAGCTTTCAGGACTGAGGCAGAGCACATTGCATCCTTCAGAGTGTCAAAAGCCATTTGACAGCTTTCTGTCCAGTTCACTTTCTTGGGCATCTTCTTGGAGGGGAGTTATGTGAGGGGGGTCACTATGGGCCCATACTCCTTCACAAACGTCTTGTAATACCCAGTCAAGGCAAGGAACACCCTGACTTTTTGGAGCTTCCCTTTCCAGAATTGTCTGGAGTTTGGGTTTGAGTGGCTGAACAAGGCGTCCACCTACCAGGCGACCCAAGTATACAACCCTTCTCTGCTCTATCTGACACTTGCTGGCCTTGATTGTGAGTCCTGCACTTCTCAGAGCCTCGAGGACCTTCCCCAGGTGGATTTAATGATCCTTCCAGGTGAAGCTATAGACAGGAATATCATCTAGATAATCTTCACTATAGGACTCCAGTTCAGCAAGTACTGTGTTCACCAACCTCTGGAAGGTGGCAGGAACATTCTTTAGTCCAAAGTGTATCATAGTAAACTGGAAGTGACCACTTGGAGTGGAGAATACCGTCTTTCCTTTTGCTCTAGGGGGTCAGACCTTTTTTTTGGATTGCTAGAGAGGAAATCAGGGAGAGGTTCACTATCATTTTCCTGTCCCTCATCTGTGACCATGAGCATTGTCACATCAGCTCTGTTATAATAGGGCTTCAGGCAGTTGACAGGTATAACCCAGATAGGTGACCTCCCCTTTTCTTTCAATAAGAGGGTAGGGCCCACTCCACTTGTCTTTGAGGGCCCTAGGCGCCACAGGCTCCAATACCCGTACTTTCTGCCATGGTTTCAACTCGACCTTGGCAGCGTTCTGGTCATACCACTGCATTTGACGCTCTTGACTGGCCTGAAGGTTTTTATTTGCTATTTCTAGGTACTTAGCTGTTCCAGAACGAAGGCCAAACACATAATCTACTGTCTTGTTTTGGCTCTTTGTGGGGCTTTTTCCACCTTTCCCTTACAAGATTCAGAGGACCCCTAAAAGGGTACCCAAACAGAAGTTCAAAGGGTGAGAACCCACTCCCTTCTGTGGCACTTCCCTGTAGGTGAAAAGCAGGCAGGGAAGTAAAATATCCCATCTTCTTCTGAGTTTTTCAGGGAGCCCACTAATCATGCCTTTACAGGCCATTGGTTTGTGGGTGGTAGGGGGGAGCAAACTTATAAGTCACCCCACATTCCTCCCACAAGTGTTTTAAGTCTGCAGACATGAAGTTTGTTCCTCTGTCTGATACTTCCTCCTTTGGAAAACCAACCCTGGTAAAGATACCAAAGATGGCTTTGGCCACTGCTGGAGCACAAATGTAAAAAATATTTTAGCTAAAGGCAATTTTTAATATACTCTTCTTAAATCACTTATTGATGAAGTGGTACAAGAAATATCAAAGTATTGTACCCCACCGCTGCACCACCAATGTAAGAAGCTGGCTCTGTGTATGGTTTGCCACTAGGTGGTTATACCGTGCACAGAGTCAAGCCCATGTACACTCTATGCATTCCCTGGCACTTATAAAATTAAGGAATAAATTGTAGGGGCATATCTGCTCATGCAGATATGCCCACACCTGGGATATAGTGCACCCTGCCTTAGGGCTGGTAAGGCCTGCTAGCGAGGTGACTTATCTATATCTTTTTAAACAAAGATAAACCTTGAGGATTTATTTAGCTTCTATTCATTAATCAAGTAGTCACCGTAGTGAACTTCATTTTCAAGAACTTAGATAAAGACAATTCTCACAGTTGATTTTTTTATGCAATCTTTTTTTAGTAGTTTGACATAACCAATCTTTTTATATATACAATAATAAAAAATATATATATTTTCATTTATACATTGGCAACATAGGACTACTGTCGATTTAGCACATATAAACAGTAGTCATTGACATTTTTTATACAGCAATGAACCATCCACAGTTGGTCATACACCAAGAAAATTCTTGTTTAGACAATTGCGATATGTTAACACATCAGATGAACTCGGTTTATGCCAAAGAAGTGTCACAGCGTCGACGTTTCGGTCTCCTATCTGATAATATTAATCACCGAGACCATCTTCAGGACCACAGTTGCACCATGTATCTATTATAAACAAATTTATTTCTTCCATTATTAAACATGCTATTTACACATATCCACATCTAAGTTCTAAATATTTGTATTGCCTCTACATTGAAGGAAAACAGGTGTGTCCATAAGGTAACCACCTGATATAGTAAATAGGTACCCAGACACCGTAAACTATATAACACCCAATGAAAAAAGAGTGAAACAGATTAAACTCCGTGCACAAAAAGTCAGTTTGAGATGTCCCAGACACCACTCTATTATCCACAATTACAACCGCCCGAACAGTAACGCAAACCACCACCACTCAGTGGACGTATCTAATGTGAAGATTTGTTGTGAGAAAGTATGCACTTACTTCTTCGAGACTATAAACACTTCCTAATCTCTTGTTTTGATTCTTAACCGGTTTTCCACCGTAGAAGCACTTAGTTCTAGAAATCATAATTCCAAAGATACAGCATATCGTGAATACAATTTAATTTTTTTAAAAAAATATATACCACAAGTTTGCTCTCTACGTACACAGAGTACCATAGCTCAAACTTCCAACAGTTACTTACAAAGAACGCCAGGTTTCCTTGGTGCTTCGTGAGTCCGTAATCTGTAACTAAGCAAAGGAAACAGACCTAATCACTTAACGATTCCGCCAATTCTATTCTCTATAACAGTTAGACCACCCGTCTGTGACCCACTCCATTCCTTACCAATAACGGGTATCTTTACTGGCTACTCTTCCATTCAACACCTCGCCAATTAGTCCGAGTGTGAGTCGCAAGACGACGCGTGCGTTATTTCAAGAGTGGCGTGATGTATATCGTAATGAACGCACAGCAAAACAAATCGGCCATCTTGGAATGTGGACGTTTAAGCTTCAAATAGTGAGTCTAACACTCAAAATCAAATTAGACTATACCCCGCTGCCTTCTGAATATAGCTGACAATCGCGGGACAAAAGTATAAATTGTCAGAACCTATGGAATATATGGTAGATTAAAAACGTCTAGATCCAAAAGGAAAAAACGCTTCGGTGTATACATGAGAAGGTATAAGTACGCATATTAGTTAAGAAGACTGGTCAAAGATGCATCAATGCAGATACTAGGTATCAGCAAATACGACAAAAACAGAGGGCAGGAAAAAACCCGATAACGCAACCACATGGCTAAGTGACCAATTGTTCATAGCACGATGGCTTATAAAAGGTCTTCTATCATTCAGAATAAAAATCTAACATAACATCGTCCGATGTAATCAGCTATATATTAGTCCCCAGAATTATGTCATTCATATAAGTAGAAGAGCACGAGATTATTCACAGCGTGATTGCAGCACTTCCAGTATGGATCTAGAAGGGCCCAAGCACCCCCTATCCAGACAAAAAATAATAATGAAGGATCCTGTTTAATACAGTGAGACAACAAGGGGCCATATAGATTACAGTGTCGCCAAAGTTTGCCATTCAATAAAGGAATTCAGTCCCTTCTCTACCGTTTTAACTGACCAAATCCACCTGTTTTCCTTCAGAGTCAGTAGGCGCTCAACATTTTGTCTTCTTTTTGTATTTTTTACAGTCTCCAATACAAACCATTTCATATCAGTGGGGGTATGTTCATTCTTCACGTAGTGTTCTACCATGGGTGCAGTGGTAATTTTACATCTAATGCGTGATTGATGTTGGATTATGCGTTTTTTAATTTCTTGTGTTGTTATCTCTATCTTTGGCAGTGTTAGCTGGCATGGCACCCAGGCAGGGTGCCATGTGGACTTTGTTGGTTTTGGTCTTACAGGGGCGTGCAAGCTGGAGGGGCAGTGGCATTGTTCTAGTGAAGGGGCCCCAGGGAACCCTCTTCAGCTTCCAGGCCATAGGTACCCAGGGTATCACTTACTAAGGACTTACAGAGGGTGGAAGTGCTAGTTGTGGTTATGTTTTTAGAGAAAGAACACTGGTACTGGGAACCTGGACAGCAGGAACCCAGTACTCTACAGCCAAAGTTGCATCAAAAGCCAGGCAGAAAGTGCATGTGTGTGGAGCGGGTGTACTGCAACAGAACCCCATTTTCTCACACCGGGTACAACATTACATATGGAATCCAGGTCTGAAAAAGTTTTTTCTGCCTTGGCATGAATTTACACTCTGCCTCCTGAACAGCAACGTAAAATCCGGAAAAAGCAATACATTATTGCCATCAAAGTTGAGAGGCCCATCTCCTGTGCCAAGCAAAGAGCTGTATCCCTGTCTTGAAAATTCAACAAACTTGCTATGATGGGCTGCACCAAAGCCCCGTGTAGCAGTCTGCTAATCAGCAGTTTATGGGCTCTCTCTACCACCAGCATTTGGGAAAAGGCATCCGTTCATTACCGGTGTCATGCAGGATAACCAACGAGTTACATGGCCATCAGCGAAGCTCCAACAAAGGGCAGCATAGTGAAGCAATCGGCCGCCCCAAGGGTAGAGAGCCCGGCTTGCAGCGTTGGCTGGTTCTTATATGCAAAATCATGCCGAAATATGGGTAATCGATGGGCCCAGACATGCAGAGAGCGGTCTTCATAGCCCACAGGTCCTCCTTGGCCGGGAGCGGCATGCTACACCCAATCGCAGCTGCCACAGAGTTCTCCCCCACAAGTCCTCAGCCGCTCTGCGCCTTGACCCTGAGATCTGTTCCCGGCGCCCGCGACACTACAGCAAGGGTGCCGACAGTATTACGGCAGCAGTCGGTTGCCAGAAGACGACGCAGCTCACAGTGTCAGCCCTGCACTATAACAACACTGCTCCCGATCTTTCACTCCCTGATGCAACCATCTTTAGAGCTGTGATCACTGCCGCTTCCGCACGTCGTCCATAGCATCACGTCACGTAAACAGTAAGACCGGTAGAATGAAAGGCGGGGTCTTATAATGTTTCATAAAATCAGACAGTGAGGCATGCATGTAAGGGCGGATAACGGTCCCTGACAGCAAGAGCCTCACGTCAGGGTGGCCATCTTCGGTGCCAGCTCTCTGGCCCCCCCTCATTCTTGACCTTGATGGCCTCCAGCACTTAATCCATACTTAGCAATCGCTGATGGTGCGTTGAAATGTCATCTTCTGTGTCAGATATTCTACGCTTGAGTTGTTCCAAGCAGTCATCATGCTCATAGTTTTTGTCACTACTGCAGTGAAGCATATTAGTGAGGGTTTTGATCTTTGAATCTATGGTCGAAGGCTGTGTCTCATTTCAGTGAGCACGTTTTTGATGTCGGAATCTGAGCTGAGCTTAAAGAGGCTGTTAATGAGTGTTCTTTGTATCCCCTCCACCGATGGCTCATGCAACCGTCTCAAATGTTATCTTGTGCTGGCCTCGATAGTCTATCCCCATTGTGGAGTGAATTGTGGAGCGCTGTGCGTCAAATATCAAGGTAGCGGCAGGTCTCCCGCCCGGTCCGCTGATCTCCTGAATACAAAAGTAGACTAATCAGCCTACTGTCCTAGGACAGTAGGACCTACCTCTCCCAGCAAATATATTGATCTTGGTGGCATGAGCATACCACAAAAATAAATAGATGTTTGTTGATTGACCATAATGTTAAGCCTTGTGTCGTCAGTCTATGTCCGTTGTGGATGACTTGTGTTGAGATCTCCTGAATTTCTCTCAGGTGGTATTGCGATTTCATAAGTTTACCTCGCTTTCGGTTTCTTTTAGTATATGCTTGAGGTGCATAGATGTGTTTAAACTGTGATTTTGTGGGAGCAGAGGCTTGGAACAATTCTGTTCCCAAATTGTTTGATGACAGTCCCATGTCCAGACATCCTTGAACAGAGACCGAAAGACAATTAAAATGTCATAGGTTTGTGGAGTGCCAACACCTGTAATTCAGAGGTTAACAAAGATTTCTGGTGAATTTCCAAAAGCCCTTTCATAACAGTAAGGAAGCTGGCAAGATTGCTTGCTTTGTGGCTTCTCACTTGGTGTTCTTGAGTTATTGCTTGAGGGCTGTTAGCATATTCTGGGAATACTGGTGTTCGTGGCATATGAGCTGTAGTTCGCATACTTGTGCATAGATTGCCATCTAGTGTTGGGCTCGGATGTTTGCACTTTGTTATTGTAGAAGTCTTTGTAGTCACAAGATAGGTGGCTCCTCCATTGGTTAGTAGTACGCATGGGCATCGACTCCATCTCCAGATTGTTTTTTTCCGCCATCGGGTTTGGATGTGATTTGCTGCGCTCCGAGTCGGTGTCGTTTTCGAGTCCCCTTCGACGCGCAAAGCTCTCACTGTTCGACAGTATTGTTTTGATCGCGATACCTCGATGCGTATCCAAAAAACCCCGAAATCTTCGAGTCCTGTGGTCGACGCGGGTCGTTGGGCCGATCGGCGCTATCAACCAGGATATGGAAAGGACTCCATTAAAAAAATGCAAGTGTGGGGCTAAATTCCCACATACAGATCTCCACAAGGTCTGCAACCTTTGTCTCTTTCCAGACCACGAGAGTCGACACTGCCAGGCCTGTGATTCTTTCAGGTCCAAGAAAACTATATGTGATCGCCGGGCTCGACGTCCCGAAATGTCTAGATCAACCGTTTCGGCGCCGGACAACATCTTCGAGGCAGGCCCGACGATCCAGAACCAGAGACAGAAGATGAACAAGCCAGCGTCTCCGAAGCCAATGGATCGGACTCAGAAGACCACACGATTACTACAGGTCAACGGAGCGTGAGTACTGAGATCGACGCCCCTGCCCCCAAAAAACACAAGGCTCCGGTAACACCTTCACCTTCGGGTCTGGGTCGACACCATGACAATACTTCAGAAGCCCCGTCTCCGGGCCCGGCTCTGAAGTCCACAAAGCCTTCAGGCAGCTTGGGATCGAGCCAGCCACACCACGGTACCGAGAAATCATCTTCGGCACCGAAACACAAGCCCAAGTTACCATCGACACGAGACTCTTCGGCATCGAAACTAAAAAACAAGGTACTGTCCACACCAGACTCTTCGGCACCGAAACAGAGTCAACCCAAGACTTCGGACCAGAAAAAAACATTAAAAATCTTCGGAGTCGAAAACTCCACCTAGCAGAAGGAGACAAAAACCCCTCCTAAAGCTAAGGAAGACAAGCCAAAGCACCACTCGGAGCCTAAGTCCTCGGTGCTGAAAAAAGACAGTGCATCAAAGGAACTGTTTCATCCAGATCCCCCGGATCCTAAGCAAAAAACACCCCATATCGACCCTATTACCAGCCAGATCACCTCTATACCACTAAAAAGAGGAAATTGGACACCTCCGAAACACCTGAGATACCCTTAAAGAAAAAAGACTCATCCACCTCACCTATGAGGCCTTTCTCTCCACCTCCACAGCTTCCACACATAATACTCTCTCCAGCACACTCTCCAGTGCCTCCTCTTTCACCTGCACCACAAGATGATGATGAGGATATAGGGGGTAGGGTTGAGGACGTAGACCCACCACATGATAATGGCGATACTGAAGATGACATCCACAGTATCCCACCGCATGACTCTTGGGATGATGTGAGAAAGTGGCTCTATATATACTGTTCCCAAATAGGTACAGTGTGTACAGAGTCCACAGTCCCCAGAGGTTTGGCAGAGGTTAAAGTTAGATATAACCTTACTCTCTAAAGTGGTAGCTTGGTCGAGCAGTAAGGCAGTATCAGAGGACAGTGTAAAGCATTTGTTGTACACACTCAGTCAGCAAATGGTCTCACACACTCAAGAACTGAACTCTAGGCCAATGGTTTATATAAAAAAAATATATGCTTGTTTTATTTTAGAACCAACAATAGGTATTAAAATATACTTTCCCAGAATGAGAGGCTTTAGTTAAATACTTTTGCAATATACAATTGACTTTTGTAGACAATAGTTACAGGTTGTTGCAATAGGCAACACAATGCCAAACACAATAATACATTGAGCTCATTGTGAGTTTTTAAGTTATTTGCAAGAGATTACTTTCAGGATTACTTTTCTAATTCAGGACTGGATCCTAGATTCAGTCCCGGGAGGGGACTTGGAAACAAGTGAGTAAATTCGTTTCAGTTACTGTTACGATTTTTAGGCAATATTTTGCTATTTTAAAAGTTGACAGAAGAAATTTCATAGAAAACAGTCAATGATTCCCTATGGGAGAAAAATTCAAGTTACAGGTAAAGTATGTTCTCGTTACTTTTGTAATCCAGGGCTGGGCTTCTAGGCTCAGTACTGGGACCTCTATCTAAAACAGGTAAGTAATTACGTTTTCACAGTTGGTGCGATTTTTAACGAATATTTGTAATTTTCAAAAATCGACACTTAAAAGAAATTTCACAGAAAAACAGTTAATGGTTTCCTATGGAAGAAAATTGGGTTGCTGGTAAGTACGGTTGTGAGTACTTTTCAGGGTCAGTGCTGAGCACCAAGATCCAGCACTGGGATCTCTCCTAATAGCAGGTGAGTATTTCCGTTTTCGTTACTCAGGTGATTTTAGGTGAATATTTTAAGTTTTAGAAACTCCACACTTAGAAGAAATTTCAGAGAAAAACAGTCAATGTTATCCAATGGAAGAAAAGTGAGGGGACGCTTAGCCTGTGTGTTATACTCCTGCCATGAGGGGAACGGCTGCAAAGTGAATATCACCATACCTGCTCTGTTGCTGCCTCCGCTGCCACGAACATTTCCTCGCCGTGAGGGGAATGGCCCACACCAAGAACTACAACTCCCAGGGGGGAAAGCTGGCCGGTGACAGGCGTCACTAGAGGGCGCCAGGGACACAAAATCGGAAGTCATCCACCGCAGCGCGGGATGCTTAGCCTAAAAGAAATTTCAGAAGAAACCAGTCAATGTTACCCTATGGAAGGAAATTGGGTTATCGGCTTTTGGGTAAGTACTCGACTGGCAGAGTTAAGGTTCTGCGCACAGACTCAGGGGTCTCCCAGGGTCAGGTTGGTACAGTTGTTACACCCTCAGCGGCACTGCGGCGGCCGGGTGCGGAGTGAGTTAGGCCCAATGTTATCCTATGGAAGGCAGGGGGGCCTTGGTTGGTGGCTGCTGACTAGCAGGCCACGTGGCTGTAGGAGCTGGGCTCCTGGTCACTTGCTCAGGGCAAATGGGGAAGTAGGTAGGAGTAGAAGTTACATTGCCATGGCACTCGGGCGGCTGGGTGCAGGGTGCTTTTGAGCCTTCGGGTGCTCAATGGATTTCAATGGGAAAGCTCCAGGTTGAACAAAGGCTGCAAGCTCGGGGACGAAGATGCTTCAGGTGCCACCACCACTTCGAGAGGTAAGTTGGGTAGTTGGAGGATAGGTAGGTACCCAGGAGTCGGGCACAGGGGGCCGCAGGGCGCCGGGTGCAGGGGTGCCTTTTGGTGTCAGGAAATCTTACCCTCTGTTGATCGCGGTTGGGGGGGTCCCGGGTTCTGAGGCTGCATGCGTCGTCAGGAGCGTCGAGGTGAGTCCTTGGGTGCCGGATTCGGGGTCACAGTCCCAGGGGGGACGTCCTCGGGGTCTTTGTCCACTCTGGCACAGGCCAGGCTTGGCGGGTGCAGAGTGTGCAGGGTTCGCGGTTCCGGGCTGATGCCAGGGGTTAGAAACTTGTTTTGAGCAGAGCCACTGCTCATGGGAGTCCCAGATGCGCCGAGTCACAAGGTAGCCAGGTCCTCCGGGGTTTGTGAGGTTGCTGGCCACAAGAAGTGCCGGGATTTAACAGGAGCAGTTTCGAGGGTCGACAGGCCGGTAGGGCTGGCGCCAAAGCAGTTGGTGTCTTCCTCTTCTTAGCAGCTGCATGGCGGGTCTTCTTTCTTTTTGCTCTTCTTTACCTTTACAGAATCTGGAATCTGGAGAAGGAAGGTTCAGGGTGCCTCTAAATACTAGATTTAGGGGCGTTACAGGTAGGTAAAGGGCAGGGACCAATGGGTCCCTGCCCTGGGGTGGGTACACCCCCCTATCCTGCCACTCTCCTGTGGGAGGGGGGCAGTAGCCTAGTCCTGATTGGGCAGGGCCTCCCATCTTCAAGATGGCGAGCGCCCGGAGATGTGCTTCACCTCGCCTCCCCCACCTGAGGGGTGGGGTTGGCAGACTGGCACATCCCCTGTCCTTATTTGGGGTTTCCGGACAGTCTTCCCGCCAGAGTGGGGGTCAGAACCGGTGGGGACCAGTTTGCTGGGTACAGCAAGTGGCCTGGAGAAGCTCACAGAGGCGGCATGCCTTTGAAGCTTCCCCCTGCCCATCCTGGGGGAGGAGACCTAGCACCTCACCCAGGATGTGCATTGTTGCATGCCCAGGAGAGCGGGGGCTCTCCACCCAGGGGTCCAGCAACATGTCTGCTGTGTGGCAGCCTAGGCAGCCTCCCAGACCAGACGTGGATTGTAGGTTAGGTTTCAGGGGCATCTCTAAGATGCCCTCTGTAGTGCTTTGTACATTAAATCCCACACTGGCATCAGTGCGGGTTTAATGTGCTGAGAAGTTTGATACCAAACTTCTCAGTCTTCAGTGTTGCCATTATGGCGCTGTGGAGTTTGTGTTTGACGGGCTCACAGCACCATATACTCTTAAATGGCAGCACTGCACTTACAGTGCCCACGAATGGACCTGGGTACTGTAGGGGCACAGGGCTCATGCTCCTGTGCCCACACCACTGGCATAGGGCACCCAGCTAGAGGGGTGGGTGATGTATGCCAGGGCAGTGTAGGTTGTGGGCATGGCACACAGGGATGTGTGCCATGTCGACTCTTTATTTTGCCTTGTACCCAGACACTCAGCCTGCGAGGGCAGTGTGGTTGTGTTAGGGTACAGGGCCTCTAAGGGAGGCACAATAATTGCTGCAGCCCTTAGAGGCCTTCCCTGGTCACAAGGCCCTGGGTACCTAGGGCACCATTTACCAGGGGCTGACATGTGGCCAGGGTTTGCCAATTTGGGAGTTTAGGTTTTTAGGGGAGGAACATAGGCTCTGGGCACCTGATTGGCAGGAGTCCAGGGCACACTCAGTCAAAGTACATTCAGCAATTCAGCAAAAAGTGGGGGCATACCATGCAAGAAAGATGGCACTTTCTCACAGATGATTATAATGTCCCAGATGCTTCACAATACCATGTGGTTCAACTCCTCTCAGACCATTTGGAGGAAGAGTTTTTATTAGAGACCTTCTCACAGCCTCAAAAATCAACAAATACTCTCCCTATGATGAAAGGGATGATAAAACATGCCCCTGAGGTTTTTAAGGATCCTGTCAGGGCTAGAGTGCTCAATCCTAGAATTGAAAAGAAATACAAACCAGCTCCAAGCGATCCAGCTTACATTAAGGGTCAACTCCCTCTGGATTCATTAGTAGTGGCAAATGCCTGTAAACGGGCAAATTCCCAAACCACAGGTGATACTCCTCCGCCAGACAAAGAGTCTAAACTATTGGACGCATCCGGTAAAAGGGTTGCGTCACAGGCGGCAAATTTTTGGCGTATTGCTAACTCACAAGCTTTACTAGCGCGGTATGACAGGGCTCACTATGATGAGCTTGAAAAGCTCATGCAGCATCTCCAAGACCAATATAAGACCAAGGCAAATGATCTCATACAAGTGGGAAAGTTAATCACAAATACCTCCATTAAATGTGCCCTGGGTGCAGCAGATACAGCATCCCGCACAATTAATACAAGTGTGTTACTTCACAGACATGCGTGGTTACGCATTTCTGGTTTTAAGCAAGAGGTTCAGTCTACCATCCTCAATCAACCTTTGGTTCAGGAACACTTGTTTGGACCTACTGTGGACACATCTTTAGAAAAGATGAAAAAGGACACAGAAACAGCCAAATCTATGGGGGCTCTACAGGCAACAACTAGTAGAGGTTCCTTTTGTCGCTCCTCTTATAGGGGCGCCTCCAAAACCATTGGCACAGAAAACACCCCTTCCACTTATAAAAGCCCTCCTCAAACTTCTCCTAACAAAGGATATTTTAGAGGTACTTACAGAGGCAATAACAACAGCGGGAGAGGACGTGGTTGTAACACCCGCAACTCCCCCACCACAAAACAGTGACTTCCCTCCACTCCCCCCAGACCACTCCTCTCCGGTCGGGGGAAGACTATCACGGTTCTTACCTGTCTGGAATTCCATCACCACAGACAGGTGGGTAAGACAAATTATCCAGTGTGGTTACTGCCTTGAACTCACTTCCTCCCCCTCACATACCTCCCAGACAATGTCCAATGTCCACAGAACATCTCGCGCTTCTCAAGCAGGAGGTTCTCTCTCTTGCAAAACCATGCAATAGAACCGGTTCCCCTACATCAACAAGGTACAGAGATTTACTCCCTTTATTTTCTCGTTCCAAAAAAAGACGGTACGCTCAGGCCAATATTAGACCTCAGACCGTTAAACCTCTACATAAAATCTGACAACTTCCACATGGTCACGCTACAACAGGTCCTCTCGCTGCTCCAACAAGGCGACTTCCTTGCCACTCTAGATCTCAAGGACGCCTACTTCCACATTCCTATTCACCCTGCTCACAGGAAATACCTACGGTTTGTAGTGGACGGGTAACATTACCAGTTCAAAGTCCTTCCATTCGGAGTCACAACAGCACCCAGAGTCTTCACAAAATGTCTCGCGTTGGTAGCAGCCCACTTAAGAAGACAACACATTCATGTGTTTCCTTACCTAGATGACTGGCTCATAAAAGCCAAGTCACGCAGCGATTGTGTACAACAAACACACAACACAATCCAGTTGCTGCACAACATAGGATTCACAATAAACCTTACCAAGTCACATCTCCAACCGTCCCACACCCAACAGTATCTAGGCACAACAATAGATACTTCCAAAGCCCTTGCATACCCCAATCCAGCCAGTATGCAAGCCCTCATAACAAAATTTCAACCGCAACACTCACTACCAGCTCGAGTGTTCATGCAGCTAATAGGGATGATGGCCTCTTGCATCTTAATTGTCCCTTACGCAAGACTCCAGATGCGTCCATTACTGGAATGTCTAGCACAACAGTGAAACAAAGCTCAAGGTCAACTTACGGATCTGGTGTTGGTGGACAGCCGCACATATCGCTCTTTGCAATGGTGGAACACACAAAATTTTCCCAAAGGGCGGCCGTTCTTAGACCCGGTTCCACAAATAGTACTCACAGCAGACGCATCGCTCACCGGCTGGGGAGCTCATCTCTTAAACCATACCATTCAGGGTATGTGGACCCCTCAACAAAACTCCTCCACATCAATCACCTGGAGTTATTGGCCATATTTCTCGCTCGCCCTAACGTCATTTCAGAAACATCTCCTTGGCAAAGCTGTCCTCGTCCGGACGGACAACATGACAGCAATGTACTATATACAAAAACAGGGGGGGGGGCACACACTCTCTGTAGCTTTCACGCCTAGCACAAAGCATATGGAGATGGGCCATTTCTCAAAAGATATACCTCTTATCAGAGCATCTACCTGGGATACACAATCAGATTGCAGATCTGCTCAGTCGTCAACAGCAGCAGATTCACGAATGGGAACTTCATCCGCAAGTTCTTCATCCGTTTTTATTAAATGTGGGCCACCCAGACATAGATCTGTTTACCACTCATTTAAACACAAAATGTCCAAGCTTCACCTCCAGGTATCCACACCCACTGTCCAAAGGCAATGCGATATGGATGAACTGGTCAGGCAGATTTGCGTATGCTTTTCCGCCTCTCCCACTCATTCCGTTACTGGTGGCCAAGCTCAAACAACAGTCTCTCACAATGATCCTGGTTGCTCCAACATGGGCCCGACAACCATGGTTCACAACACTGCTGGAACTCTCAGTAGTTCCACACCAGAAGTTGCACCTCTCCCCAAAGCTTCTCACACAGAACCATGGAGAGATGAAACATCCAGAACCAGCTCAACTGAACCTAGCAATCCGGCTCCTTTGGTTACCTCAATCTCCCACCAGACTGCATGAACGTCATTAAAGAAACTAGACGTCCTACCACTAGAGCTTGCTATGCAGCTAACTGGAAAAGATTTGTTGTATACTGCAATAACAACACAATCAATCCATTGGATGCTTCAATTCAAAACATTGTCTGTTACCTCATGCATCTACAAAGATGTAATCTGGCATACACATCCATATGATTAAATCTTGCTGCTATAGCAGCTTACTTACAAAACAGACACTACTTGTCATTGTTTAGAGTACCTGCCATCAAAGCATTCATGGAAGGCCTTAAAAGGATAATTTCTCTCAGAATTCCACCCTCTCCAGTATGGAATCTAAACATTGTCCTTACTAGGCTCATGGGTCCCCCATTTGAATCTTTTCATAAATGTGAGTTACAGTTCCTCACATGGAAATTAGCTTTTCTTGTGGCGATCACATCTCTCAGAAGAGTGAGTGAACTCCAGGCATTAACCATACAAGAACCATTTTTGCAAATACATCACAACAAAGTGGTTCTTAGTACAAACCCTAAATTCTTACCTAAAGTAGTTTCGGCTTGTCACCTTAACCAGTCTGTTGATCTCCCAGTCTTTTTTCCTCAACCAGACTCAGTCGCAGAACGGGCTCTTCATATGCTTGACGTCAAAAGAGCTATTCTTTACTACATTGAAAGGACGAAAACTTTCAGAAAAACTAAACATCTTTTTGTAGCTTTCTCACCACCACATAAGGGCAATCCTATATCAAAAGCTGGAATTGCCAGGTGGATCGTTAAATGCATCCAAATATACTACCAAAAAGCAAAGCGTACATTATCCATTCCCCCTAGAGCGCATTTCACGCGCAAGCTAGGGGAATCCATGGCATTCTTCGGAAACATCCCCATGGATGACATTTTCAATGCTGCAACATGGTCTACACCGCAAACTTTCACAAAACACTACTGTGTAGACGTCCAGTATGTGGATCTACAGCTAGTGTGAGGCAAGTGTGGGCCCTGCTGTACTAAAAACACTTATGCAAACTACTGCAGCACATACAGATAGCCACCGCTAACGGGGTAACTGCCGTATAGTCTATGCACAAGCATGCGATCTACAGCTCATGTGCCTCGAACGGAAAATGCTAATTACCAGTATGCATCTGTTCTTGGCATGTAGAGCTGTAGATCCGCATACGCCCACCCGCCTCCCCGTACACCTATATGTGTTGCAGTACTATCTTACTTAGATACATTACACATGGACATCTTTTCTTTTTCTAACTAACGCCATCATCACCCTTTATGGCGAAAACAGTCTAGAGATGGAGTCGATGCCCATGCGCACTACTAACCAAAGGAGGAGTCGCCTATGTTGTGACTACAAAGACTTCTACAGCAACAAAGTGCAAACATTCAAGCCCAACACCAGATGGCGATCTATGCACAAGTATGCGCATCTACAGCTCTACATGCCAAGACCAGATGCATACTGGTAAGTAACATTTTCCTTTAGCATTGGATGCTGGGTGTTATGTTTGGAAGAGTCTGGCATCTTTTGGAAAGCCTGTTCGATAGAAATCCCCCTTCCCTCTTCATTTTTAGGTCTTGTGTAGGCTGCGCAATGCGCTGTCTCCTTGAGGCATGTTTGCTGTTAGTGGGCTTGGAGGCCGCCCATACTTACCATTGGTTGGCTTCACAACCACTCTCAATGAGTTGCTTGCTATTGATAAGCTCTGCGCTTGGCACTTCCCTCTTCCTGCATGTGACCATCCCTTGTGAGCATGATCCTAGTACTTGTGTCCTTACACTGCTCGCAGTTTTGCAGTTTTAGGAGCTAATGTGTTGTTGTTGAGCATCTCTACGGAGTGCATCTTTTGTAGCTGGCTCTGTGTGCTCCATTCCATTGTCTGTGTTTGCTTGTTCCTCCTCCCTTCCATTGCTGTGCCACCACCTAGCAGAATAGATGAGTGGGAGGTCAGATGCCTTTGTCTTCTCTTTTGACTTTGTTTGAGTTACTGCTTTTCTGTAGCGCAAACGCTGCCCGAAGGTGTTAGAATGCCTCACACAAGAACTCATTAATTTTGTGTAGGCATGGGAAGATTAAGTGATTTGCCCAGAGTCACAGGATGTTGAGCCGGTGCTGAGACTCGAACCAGGTTCCCCAGCTCCAGAGTCAGGAGCTTTGGCCGTTGAGCCATATTCTCTCCCTTGGCTTGCGTGTAGATATCCTATGGCATATAAGCATGTGTACATTGCTGACCGTATTTATTTTGGCACTGTGAAGCTTGCATTTGAATCCTTTCCCTACTGCCCCTCCCTCTTTCTTCTTCTACCACCCGCTACCCCTTTCCTGTTCACTCCACATAATTCCACTTCATGCTACATAATCCCACTACACATATTTGAACTCCACTCCATGCCACATAACTACTTTCTGCATAATTCAACACACCACAAAATTAAGTACCACACAGTTCCACAACACACTGCACAATTCCACTACACAAGACACATTTCAACATCTCATAACTCCACACCACACAACTTCACTTCACATCTTTCCACTCATGCCACATAATTATATTCACACAAGTTCAACTCCACATATTCCATCTCCGCTCCATGCCACGTAATTCCTCATCACATACCACCACACAACATGATTCCCCTCCAATCCACATAATTACTCAACACAACACAATTCAACTCTTAAATAATTCCACTCCACATAATTCCACTCCACGCTACTTAATTACTCTCCACGCCACATAATTACACTCCGCATATATCCACTCAACGCAAAAACACATAATTACACTTCACAAAATTCAACTCCGTGCAATGCCACACAATTTCACACGCCACACAGTTCCACACTGCTCAATTCAACACCACACAACATAATTACACTCCAGAAAATGCCACTCCACACCACATAATTCAACTCCACATAATTACACTCCAGTCCATACCACATAATTACACTCCATATAAATCCACTTCACGCCACATAGAAACACTCGACACAATGGTACATAATTCCACTCTACGCCGCAATTCTTTCCACCCAATGTAACACTGAACCACATGATTCCATGCCACTCCATGCAATACCACTTCACATAATTACACTCCATAACACACAATCCCCACTCCACGAAACACTACTACACTAAATACCACACAGTTGCTATCCACCACTCAATTCCAGTCCACCGGAACAAAAGTAAAAGCTAGGGGCAATAATCTCAAAGGCGCGACCTATTGACTTTGCCAGTGCTTGTTGAATCTAGGTTCTGTGTAAACATCTGTTAAATTTATGAATCTTGATAACTTCACTTCATTGAGAAGGAAAGCTTACTTCTTTGTAGCAATAGTTCTTAAGACAGAGTATCTTCCTCAGATTGGTACCCCCGGACTCCTGTTGTAATTTGGTGAGTTTGTTTACTGAAAACAAATCGCACATACATGGCTCTCGTTAGGCTTAGCTGTTGGGTGTGAAGTAGACCTCACTAGCTCTAAAAACAGTTTTTAAAGGGTTTTGCTTATTTTTATAGGTAAGTCTCAAACGTTATTCCTTGTTTTGAAAACATTTTAACAAGGAAAAGAAACACATGAACATTTTAGTATTAAAATGTAATTTTGCAATTGTAAGATTTCTGTGCTTCAGATATGAAGCCCAGTGGCCAAGAGATATTAAACCATTTTGGGGAAGATTATTGTATCTTGTAGTACACAATTAGCCTGTCCTCCTTTCTGTGAAAACAAGGTTGAAACTCTGAAATGGTTAATTTAATCCTTTATAAAAAAGAAAAAAATAGAATGAATTTCTTTGCATTACATTCTAGACCAGTTAATTATCTGAATTCCCAAATGAAGTAGTTCATTTTTTCTTGTTTAGAGTATGATGCCTATGTGTACGGTTTCCTTGCGTTTTTGCTGTAAAATAAATTTGGTGTTATAACCGAAGTTGCTTGGTGAAGGCTTGTTTTCATTTCAGATCAATTTTAGAATTGTATTCAAGAAAATGTGTTCTAGTACCTCTAGCACATGTGCAGAGATATTCTAATGTTTATTATTCAGAGAAAAGTCTGTGATGAATCATGCTTAATTGTGTTTGTCCACGATATGTAAACCTTCTCTTTTAAAGTCAGTTACTTTCTTTCACAAGGGACTTTGTCAGTGGAGACAACCACCCGGGAAAGAAATCTATCGTAAAAGTAACATCTCCGTCTATGAAGTGGATGGCAGGGATCATAAAGTAAGTACTCTGTGTGAAATGAAAGAGGAGCTATGTGTCTGAGAGCATGGCCACTGTCTGTGTGTTCGTGTCTGTTTATAACCACTGTTGGAAGGTACTGGAATAGGTCTAGGACAACCAGATTTCCATGTGTTTCTCACAGTTGGTCATATCGGGAAATTGGAACTTCGAATTCTGACCACCTGGAATTTCCACTGGAAACCTGACCACTAGAACACTTCATGGTTCATAAAGATCAGCAGCATATGCTCAGTTAACTCTGGAAACCTGGCTAATAGTGTTTTGGGTAAGGAGGCTTAACAAGAAAGAACATGTCAATCGACAATGCTCAATATTTTAAAATGCAGGACATGGAAGGTACTTGATGGCACAGGTAGCCACACGATTAAGTGCTTCTCCATGCATAGATTCACATGTCTGATCTATTCCTAATGACTGGGAACCCGCAGTTATTTAACAGAGCACTATTCTAATACAGAAACTGACATTGAAGAAAAATTGAAATCAACCCTAGACCACGTAGCCATCCGCATCATTTTATGACCTGAAAGTTAAGCCAGTTAGATGGTGGGTCTCAGATTTTTGATACTCTGTCACAGGCACCAAGTATGAGATTGTTGACCGCCTGTCTCAGACAGTGGGGAATCCTCTGAGCTTTGCTAATTATTTGGGGCGGTTGACCAATTGAACGCCTTCAGAAAGGTCTCTTTATCCAGTATTGGGGTATCTTTCATAGATTCACATGCTTGAATCATTCCCTGTTGTCGAGATAGGAGTCCCACGGTAAAATAGTCAAGCAGTGTTTAACAAATATCATAGGCTATAATGGCCTTAAGCCATCTTATTGCCAGCCTATCTATGTCCTTTTAAAAAAAAGACCTAATGCTGGAACACAGCAAATCAGCTCTCAGCACCCTTTAGAACACTCCGAAATCTTTTGCTCCCAAAGGCCAGTCCATGAATAAATCGAAAGATTTCCCTTTGGATCCAAATTTAGACATTGTTCCACCAAAAATAGATCCCAAACAGAATAGACTTTATATTAACCCAGAACCAGGTCATATTCATACCAAGCTGCCTCGTAAACACAAGCTTCCTGATGAGGACACTCATTACAAGATCCCTTCAAGAGAAGTCTGTCGGTACTAGCCCTTTTCATCCACCACCAACATCCCCTCCTCCACCTTCTTCTCCGACTTTAAATCCTTTGCACATCACACCTCAAGATTCATCACGATCTCAGCATGACAGGGACGATATTGATGAGGGAGACATGCATTTACCAATAGATCCATGGAGGGATTACACAATTGACCCTCCATTAGTCAACAATACAGACCTTTACCCTGCCAAGCCACCTCCACCTGATGACAATGTATCTTATCAAGAACTCATTGCCAGTGCTGCAGAATACCATGGGGTGGTACTACACAAAGAATCCTTAGAAGAGGATTTCTTGTTTGAGACAATAGGATCCATACATAGGTCAACACAGACACTCCCTATGCCTAAAGGTATGATGAGACACGCTGACAAATTTGAAAAAGATCCTGTGTATGCACGCATCGTGACTCCTAGAGTCAAAAAGTAATTTAAAGCCTCCCCAACAGATCCGATATTTATTAAGGGCCAGTTACAACTAGACTCACTGGTAGTGTCCAATGCTCGCCAACGAGCTAATTCTCAAACATCAGGGGATGCTCCTCCATCAGACAAAGAATCCAAGCTAATAGACGATTCTGGCAAATGTATAGCTGCTCAACCTGCCAATCACTGGTGCATAGCAAACAGGCAGGGTCTTTTGGCCAGATATAACAGGGCACACTGTGATGAAATGGAGCAATTGCTCCAATATCTCTCAGATGAGCCTAAAGCAGAAGAGCAAGATTTAGTAAGTGAAGCAAGCTAATTTCCAAATCTTCTATAAGATGTGCTCTAGATGCTGCTGATACCGCAGCTAGGGAGGTCAACACTAGCATCTTACTCAGAAGACATGCTTGGTTAAGGATTTCCAGGTTTAGGCCCACAGTCCAACAATATTATTTTTAAATACATCATTTGACAATAAACATCTCTTCGGTCCTAAGGTCAATCAGGCGCTTGACAGAATGAAAAAAGACACTAAAATGGATAAGTCCATGTGAGTACTCCAGTCTCCTTCAAACAGAGGCTCCATGTGTTGCTCCTTTTACTGAGCAGGGTCCAAACCCTCACCCTCAGACCAGAACACCTCTTCTTACAAAACTAATAACCAGTCCTCTTCCTCAAGAGGTTTTTTTCGAGGAGGATATTGAGGAAACAACTCTAAAGGCAGGGGTAAGGGCACCACACCCCGTGACTCCCATTCCCCTAATAAGCAGTGATTTCCCCACGCTTTCCTCTGACCATACCACACCTGTCGGAGGATCACATCAGCAATTTCTCCCCTTTTGGAAATCTATAACAACCGACAAATTGGTGATCGGAATTATCCAACATGGTTATTGCCTGGAGCTCACCCCCAGTCCTCCAAACATTCCGCCTTGTTCTGACAAATTGTCTACAGACCACAAAAGTACAATCATATTTACGTGTACCAAGTCCTGAATGGTTCTATAAATAAAAATACAGCAAAGAAATATTTTTGATACAAACAATTGGTCTGAGTTCAGTCTTTGAGTGTGTGACATCATTTCTTGCCTGAGTGTGCACAATAAATGCTTACCACTACCCTCTGATAAAGCCTTACTGCTTGCCCACACTACCACAAATAGAGAATAAGGTATTATCTACTTTTACCTCTGTAAGCCTCTGTGGATCCACTGGGCTCTGTGCACACTATACCTTACTTTGGTATGGTATATACAGAGCCAGCGTCCTACAGGCTCTTCTCGCCTGTTGGCTGGTTTGCTGTCTTTCCGGTCTCTAGAGGCAAGGTCGTGGCACTCTCTACTGCAACAGGCCCCGCTGCTAGCATTCGTTCAAGGTTTCACGGAGCCTGAGTCTGTCGGCCCCCACTAACTATCGTGGGGGCTGCCTCTGCTTGCTGTTGATTGTGGGCGTATCCTCATCTCTGCACACACACAACCCTCGCTGAATCTCCAACGCCGCCTATAAGCTGGGCCGTGGTATCCCGCATCACACCAGTCTGCGTCGAATTATGTCGGCTGTCTCCCTCAGCGGGACACCGTTGAGAACATCTCTGGTATCCCCGCAGCCTCCAGGACGTGAATCTGCCTCAATGGGGTTGCGGTAGGCTGATTAAAGACCAGATTTTAGGGGATTAGGCGGGTGGGAGACGCTTTAGCAAGCATTAATCTTGCTCTGCAGTTGACAACGCCCCCCTTCATCCCTAATATTAAACCTGTTCATATGTGTCCATATGAGATACTGCCTCATCATCCATATTTAGCAGAGTCTGACTTGAGATATTTTACTTTTAGAGTATATCCTGTGGCTTTATGCAGAGAACTTCCGGCACACCATCCTTATAATCCGCTAGGGTGGTTAAAGAATTTGAGAGCTCTGTTTCGCACATTTCCTTCCCTGCTAGTGAGTTAGAACTCAATAGGGTGCTAGGATCCCTTATCAAAGAACGTTTGTGCTTATAGATAAGGCTTCTGAGGAGATTCTGTTATGGAACACTGCCTTATCAATTGTCACATCCACAGGAAGCATCAGCCCAATACAAACATTTTCTATAAAGCCACTACTTCTAAAATGTGACAAGGGCAAAGTCACTGTGTTTATGAATCCTAGTTTCATACCCAAGGTATCAACCTAATTCCATCTGATCGAAAAGAAAAAAATAATTTACCAATATTTCTTTCAGCAACCATCTATACTGACAGAAACCTCTTTTATTCTTTGAAAATTAAACAATCTGTAAAGTTCTATATTGTTAGAACAAAGCACTATTGCAAGACTAGTCAGCATGCAATTTGTCCAAACTGGTCATAGTACATTAGATCACTGCATGTATCTCATTCTGTCATGACAAACCGTCACCATCTCAGAGTAAGGACTCATTCGAAAAGAGGCATCACTTCCACAGTCACACTCTTTGCTGCAGCATCTCTACTGGACATATGCAAAGAAGCCACTTTGTCTTCTTCCCACATCTTTGCCCAACATGTCTTTCAGAATGTCCGGTCAAAACCCAAAATGGCAGTGGGAGAAGTAGTGCTGCCCAACTAATTTCATTTTGGTAAGCCTTGTTTTTGCCTAGCTCTAATATACTGCTTTTAAATCATAATTCAATCATATGAATCGATGAAAGATCCAATTCTGGAGAGTAAAAGGTTAGTTACCTGTAACTACTGTTGTCTATCATTGCTGTCTTTCATAGATTAGGCAAGCCATTCTTCCTCCCCTTTTATGGGGCTACAGATAGTGTCATGAAACAAGCTATGTAAGTCTGACAGTTGGAGCCTCTGAGCAGTTAGAGCCTCTGAGCATTTGGAACCTGTGGCGCCTCCACCTCACTGGCTGTACTTGTTGACATAAAGTGAAGTGAATGGCTTCTTGTAGGCTATGGGGGTTTTTACTTTTTCAATTCCAGTTTCTGTATTGGAATACTGCCCTGACATTAAATGGTCAAACGTTCCTAGCCTGATGTTGGGCAATAATTTACGCATGTGACTCTTTGGAAAATATCGCACAGTAGTCACAGGTAAGTAACTTTTTCTTTCCCATTTGTAATGTTTATCTTTTGAATAGGATCTGTTTGCATAACAGCACCATCTCTGTAAAGACCGAGTTTTATTCTACAGCTTAGTAGTTGGAAGGACTCATGACGCAATGACTGCTTCATTTAAAACCTCTCTACTGGGCAGACTACTGTAAAGTGCAGAAATAGTGAATCATAATCTGGACATTTGAATTATTTGGTAGTTTCTATCTGTCCTATTAGCAGTTAGTTGGATAGAAACAGGCATGTTCATTTCCAGTAAGCCACTCCCCCCATGACAGTATGAGTATAGTTTTCCTAGTGTTGCCCGATTAGTTATTCATCTTGGCTGGGTTCCTTGTGAACGAAATGGAACTGAGCATAGCATATTGCTCTACAAAGTATGCAAATAAAAAGCAGTTCAATATGTTATGCATAGAGGTCGTACCTGTTTTAAAGATGAATTGTTTTTTATATCTATGGTGGTGAGTTAGCTCTGTTCACCTTTTTGTTATTCTTTTTTAAATAGAATTTAGAAAAGGCAAAGAAAATGTACATTTTTCGAATAACACTTTTAAAAAAGAAAATGAAGCTTTGTATTCTTAATATTTCAGCCACCTAAGCATTTAACTGGATATTTTAGTGAGCACACTAGTATCAACAGAGCTAATAGACTTTGCCTCTTGGCTGCTATTGCTGAAATATTGGCTTTGCCAATGTTTTTTGCAGATATTCAGCATTAGCAAAAGCTTTTTTAGACGCTAGATTATATGATAATGTTTGCTAAAACTGTGCATTAAGATTTTATGACTGGTTGAAGTAATATTATCCAGCTGGGAAGTATGGGTACAATAACAGCTTTTTATTGAATACCTTCCAAAATGAGATGCTTAACAATTCGACAACATGAACACTGCATGCCACTACCAACGGTTCCTGCCAGATAAACACATTGATGACTTTTTAGCATGGGAGAGGATTAGATTGTGTTAAAAAAAATCATTTGATTATGGAATATTGAAATATCTAACTTAAGACATTTAGAAGCCATTGTGCCCCTCCCGCAATATACCTGTTTGTCTGCCTTAATTGTATTTAGTCTGTGTAATGTTGTTGGTAAGTGCGAAGTTTATGCTGTGGCAGCAGCTGTACCTTGAACTAAAACTGTTGGTGGGTGTCTGCTATAATGAATGAATGAAAAGACTGCTTTAGCTGAGATGCCAGCCTGCTATACCTGACTAGCTGCATGTAATCTTTTTTCTTCAGATCTACTGCCAGAACCTTTGTCTGTTGGCTAAACT
This sequence comes from Triturus cristatus, assembly GCF_964204655.1. Classification (NCBI taxonomy): domain Eukaryota; kingdom Metazoa; phylum Chordata; class Amphibia; order Caudata; family Salamandridae; genus Triturus; species Triturus cristatus. The sequence continues at coordinate 1,245,785,101 of NC_140590.1, read as the reverse complement.
CTTCCTCGACCACAAGACCCTGTACTTTGACGTAGAGCCCTTCGTCTTCTATATATTAACTGAAGTGGACAGGCAGGGAGCCCACATTGTTGGTTACTTCTCCAAGGTACAGTTCTGCATGTTAAGTTTTCTCCTGAAAACTTGTCATTTACCTGAGTAGTTATTGACACTTGTGGTTTTGCCATTTTCTATTGAGTATCCTTTATAGAAGAATATAATGAGATTTTAAAATGGGCAGTGAGTTAAATATGCATGTGGATGTATTGAAGTGCTGTGTGCAACACTTGCAATGTCGGCTTCTCAGCACCCAAAATGCTTTTTTGTAAAGTGCACCTGGTGGGTTCCTGGCACCGAGGCAGATCCAGCCACAGTCTAAGGTCATTTAGATCATAACTGTCGAAGTGAATTGCCATGTTGAGACATTTTCTAAAGGTTACCAAATTCATAAAGCACCTGACAGAAGAGAAAAGGATGTTCCAGGGGTTGGGTATGTAATTGAATGAGCATCACACTTCTAGAAGTAGATAGGATTCTCAGAGAAGCCAGCAAGTCGGCAGATGCTGCTTATTGTGTTCAACTGTACACATTTTTCTGAAATAGATTGATGAACCCTCAGTCTTCACCCCTAAAAAACTAAAATCATTTACATGGGCATTTAAAAATTCTTTTCTGTACTGTGAGCAATTGCAGATTTGCTGAAGAATGAAAATCATGGTTTCTTTGAGCGAGTTCTAGCATCAGTATTTCAGTAAGCTGTATTTTAAAATCCATTCCTTGTATTCATTTCAGGTAAATAACCTGCCTACAATTGTTAGAATGGTAGGATGAACCACAGAAAAATTGAACAGAAACACATAGCCCCTTCCTTTTCCCCCTTCCCTCCCACTCTACCCCTGACCAGGTCCAGTCTGTGAATGTTAATTTCCAGTATACTTATGTTTGTTCGTGTTGCATGGTTCATGAATTGAGCAAGGTGCGGTTTATCCTATTTATTTTTTTGCTTTAAAGAAAACTGTATTCCACTCCCTGGTGTCAGGGACCTTTCCAGTTCCTTTTCCCACCTCCCTTGTCTTGCTGTCTTCATTAGGCTCTGCCCATAAGTGATATAGCCCTGTTGTGAGAAAATGGGGTTCTGTTGCTGTACCCCTGCACTTTTTGCCTGGTTTTTGATGCAACTTTGAATCTGTTCAGGTTCCCAGTACCTGTGTTCTTTCCCTAAAACTGTACCCCCAGGCCCTCTGTAAGACCCTAGTAAATGGTACCTAGGGCATGGGTACTGAAGCTAGGGACCCATCACCTAGGCCATGCAGACTGCCACTGAAGCATGCATGGCCTGGTGTAGACAAAACAACAAAGTCGACACACTGTGCCATGCCAACTAGCACTGCCCAAGATATAGATAAGTACTGCGGCAACAAATGATGGACAGGAGTTTGGGCTGGACTGTTCCCATGAGGAGCAGGGTCAAGACTGATTTGAATATGGCTGGGTCCAAACTGGGGTGGTGTAGTGAGCAAAGGAACAAAGTATTTAACCCAGATCTCTTGACTGGGTGTGAATATTTGATTTATTCTGCATTTCGTCCATCTTTTGTTGCTGCTGCACTTTGTAAGAACCGCTGATGTGCTTTGACTGAGTGTGCCCTGGGCTCTTGCCAAACAGGTACCCAGGCATATGTTCTTTCCCTAAAACTGCATTAAAAATAAAACCCGATTGGCACTCTCTGGCCACAGGTCAGCTCCTTGTAACTGGTACCACAGGTACCCAGGTCACTGTGCCCAGAGAAGGCCTCTAAGGGCTGCAGCACTTATTGTGCCACCCTTAGAGGCCCTGTACCTTTTTATATATATACATATATATATATATACACACACACACACACACACACACACACACACACACACACACACACACACACACACACACACTCACTCACTCACTCACTCACTCACTCACTCACACACTCACTCTCACACACACACTCTCACACACACACACACACACACACACACACACACCCTCCCCCTCCCCCCCACCCACGGAACAGTCCAGACCAAACTGCCACGTCAGGTCCTCCCTGGACCGGAAACAAGCATCCTGGGACTGGTTTCAGGGTATGTCACCCTTCTTCAGCCAGGCCAGCTTGCATCCAGTGGCACAGTGAGCAAGGGACCCACGTCTGGGCATACCCATCCCAACTAGGGCGAAAAGTGTTACAGCAAAAAAAATGGACGGAATGCTGACTGTGCAAACATGCTCCCCCAGTCAAAAGATCTGGCATGGTGAGCAAAAAAACGATGGATTTAGGCCCAGATCTCTGTACTGGGGTGATTGTATGACATTGTTCTGCATTCTGTCCATCAATAGTTCTTTTTCCATTTGTCACCCCGGGTATGCTCAGACGTGAGTCCCGTGCTCTCCATGCCACTGGAATCAAGCTATCCTGGCTGAAGAGGGGTGAATCCCCGAAACCGGTCCTAGGATGCTTGTTTCCAGTCCAGGGAAGACCTGGCTTGGCAGTTCAGGCTGGACTGTTCCCACTGGGCACAGGGTCAAGACTGGGATCTGCTGCTCATCTGTCCTCACGGCAGCTGTTCTTCGAGGAAGACTTGGACATGCCACCTCCTCCTAAGCAGCACAAGAATGTGGACAAGGCTACTTGTCCTTTGCCCGTGAGTCTTCAGCACCACCTCACCCTGCTCCACAGCCTCCACCTTCCCCACCCATTTTTCAAGGCAACCCTCTTCCCTATACTCCTTAGGGTCCACCTCTCTCGGACATGGGGGCCAGGGGCAAGTGGATACCTTTGACACTGCTTTGCAGGGTGATCCCTGGGCCAGCTATGATGCTGACCCACTGGGCGACTGTGAGAAAGTGGCTCTGTATATACTGTTCCTTAATAGGTACAGGGTGTACAGAGTCCACAGACCCCAAGGGTTTAACAGAGGTTAAAGTTAGATATAACCTTACTCTCCAAAGTGGTAGCCTGGTCGAGCAGTAAGGCAGTATCAGAGGACAGTATAAAGCACTTGTTGTACACACTCAGTCAGCAAATAGTTCCACACACTCAATAACTGAACTCTAGGCCAATGGTTTGTATATAAAAAATATATGCTTGTTTTATTTTAGAACCAACACTTGGAATTAAAATATACTTTCTCGACAGGAGATGTTTCATAAAAAATACTTTTGTATATGCAATAGACTTTTTAGTAAACAGTTACAAGTAGTTGCAGTAGGCAACTCTATTTCTAAACACAATACATTGAGCTCAATGATAAATTCAAGTTTTAAGCAACAGGTTACTTTTTAGATTACTTTTGTAATTCCAAGACTGGATCCTAGATTCAGTCCTGGGTCAGTTCTCAGAATCAGTTGATGAAAGTCGACTTTGGTACTGTAATGATTTTTAACTAATATTTAGCTATTTTAAAAGTTAACACTTAGAAAATATTTCAGAGCAAAGCAATCAATGATTCCCTATGGAAGAAAATTCAGGTTATAGGTACAGTAGGTTATCGTTACTTTTGTAATCCAGTACTGGGTGCCTAGACTCAGTACTGGGACCTTTATCCAAAACAGGTAAATAATTACGTTTTCAGATGTTATACGATTTTTGAAGAATATTTAGAAATTGCAGAAATCAACACTTGGTAGAAATTTCACAGAAAAACAGTCAATGGTTTCCTATGGAAGAAAAATGAGTTAAAGGTAAGTATAGTTGTGGGTACTTTTCAGAGTCAGTGCTGGGCACCAAGATCCAGCACTGGGAGCTCACCTAAGAGCAGGTGAGTAAATTCGTTTTTGTCACTTGGCTGATTTTTGGCGAATATTTGAAGATTTGAAAAGTCCACACTTAAAAAAGCCAGTCAATGTTACCCTATGAGGAAAATAGAGTTTGCGGTTTAAGGGTAAGTACTCGACTGGCAGAGTTGAGGTTCTGGGCACAGACTCAGGGGTCCCCCAGGGTCAGGTAGGTACAGTTGGTTCACCCTCAGCGACTGTAGGGCGGCCGGGTGCAGAGTGAGTTAGGCCCAATGTTATCCTATGAGGGATAGGGGGGCCTTGTTTGGTGGCTGCTGTCTGGCAAGCCACGCGGCTGTGGGTGCTGGGCTCCTGGTCACTTACTCAGGGCAAGTGGGGAAGTAGGAAGGAATAGAGTTTTCACTTCCAGGGCCACTCGGGCGGCTGGGTGCAGAGTGATTTTGAGCCTTCGGGCGCTCAATGGAAGTCAATGGGAAATCTCCGGTTAGGAAAAAGACTGCAAGCTCGGGGACGAGGACTCTTCAGGTGCCACCACCACTTCGAGAGGTAAGTTGGGTAGTTGGAGGATAGGTAGGTACCCCGGGATTGGACACAGAGGGCCGTGGGGCGCCGGGTGCAGGGATGCCTTTTGGTGTTGGAAATCTTACCCTCTGTTGATCGCGGTTGGGGTGGCACACTGTTCTGAGGCTGCAGGCTTCTTCAGGATTGTCGAGGGGGGTCCTTGGGTGCCGGACTCGGGGTCACAGTCGCCGTGGGGTCGTCCTCGTGGGTTTAGTTCACTCCGGCACCGGCCAGGCTTGGCTGGTGCAGAGTGCGTTGGGCTCGCAGTTCCGGGCTGCTGCCAGGGGTGAAAGGTAGGTTCTGAGTAGAGCCTCTACTCATGGGAGTCCCAGGGAATCAGAGTTCAAAGGCAGCCAGGTTCTCCGGGGTTTCTGAGGTTGCTGGCCACAAGAGCTGGAGCAGGAGCAGGTTCGAGGGTCGACAGGCCGGTAGGGCTGGGGCCAAAGCAGTTGGTGTCTTCCTCTTTTTAGCAGCTGCAGGGCAGGTCTTTGTTCTTCTTGCTCTTCTTGTAGTTTCGAATCTGGGATCTGGGGAAGGAAGGTTCAGGGTGCCCCTAAATACTAGATTTAGGGGCGTTACAGGTAGGTGAAGGGCAGGGACCAATGGGTCCCTGTCCTGGGGTGGGTACACCCCCTATCCTGCCTCTCTCCTGTGGGGGGGGCAGGAGCCTAGTCCTGATTGGGCAGGGCTTCCCATCTTCAAGATGGCGAGAGCCCGTAGATGTACTTCACCTCGCCTCCCCCACCTGAGGGGTGGGGTTGGCAGGCTGGCACATCCCCTGTCCTTATTTGGGGTTTCCGGCCAAGCTTCCCGCCAGAGTGGGGGGTTGCAGTGGCCTGGGGAAGCTCACAGAGGCGGAATGCCTTTGAAGCTTCCCCCTGCCCATCCTGGGGGAGGAGATTTAGCACTTCGCCCAGGATGTGCATTGTTGCAGGCCCAGGAGAGCAGGGGCTCTCCTACCCAGGGGTCCAGCAACATGTCATGCTGTGTGGCAGCCTAGGCAGCCTCAGAACAGACGTGGATTGTAGGTTTAGGATTCAGGGGGCCTCTCTAAGATGCCCTCTGTGGTGCTTTGTACATTAAATCACACACTGGCATCAGTGTGGATTTAATGTGCTGAGCAGTTTGATACCAAACTTCTCAGTCTTCAGTGCTGCCATTATGGTGCTGTGGAGTTCGTGTTTGACAAGCTCCCAGCCCCATATTCTCTTAGCTGGCAGCACTGCACTTACAGGTCCCAGGAATGGACCTGGGTACTGTAGGGGCACAGGGCTCCTGCCTCTGTGTCCACACCACTGGCATAGGGCACCCAGCTAGAGGGGTGGCTGATAAATGTCAGGGCAGTGTAGGTTGTGGGCATGGCACACAGGGATGTGTGCCATGTCGACTCTCTGTTTTGTCTTGTATCCAGACACTCAGCCTACAAGAGCAGTGTGTGTGTGTTAGGGTACAGGGCCTCTAAGGGTGGCACAATGAGTGCTGCAGCCCTTAGAGGCCTTCCCTGGTCACAAGGCCCTGGGTACCTAGGGTACCATTTACCAGGGGCTGACATGTGGCCAGGGTTTGCCAATTTGGGTTTTGGCTGTTAGGCAGTTTTTAGGGAAGGAACACAGGCCCTGGGCACCTGATTGGCAGGAGCCCAGGGCACAACAAGGAAAAGTGCATCAGCTATTAGGCAAAAAAGGGGGGGGGGGGTTACTGCAACAGAAACCCACTTTCTGTAGTAGGGGATCTCTGTGTATAGTCATAATCTAGTGAATAGTCCCGCCCATGTGCGCGGACCCCGGAGCAATAAAAAATAATCTCTAAAAGGTGACAAATCATGCAGACCTGCATACACCTTTAAGAGAGAATTTAATTTAAAGACAGATAATGCAGCCTATACCCACAGGCTACACTGTCCAGTACTTCAACTAGAATTCCACCAAAATCCACAAACAGCACTGCCTGTCCAGTTTTTCTCCCCATAGGAAAAAACCCTGCCTCTACCAGCAAAAGCCACTGGAATGATAGAGAGGAAGGAGTGGACAGACAAGCCCCATAGGCTGCCATTATGTGGCTTGGAACAGGATACTGTGCCTTTAAGAAAACTTTCCAGTTTTCCAGAACTTTCCCCAGTATCCCAGAATGCCCAGCAGGTCCCATTTACTTTCAGTTCTTTTTTCCGGCTCCTGCTAGCAGGACCCTGGAGCATTGAGCTCTACCTTTTTCAAGGTTTTCATTGAGATTTTGGCAATTTTTGTCACTTTTTCTTGTGTTTAATAGCTGGTACTGTCAACATGCCTGGCTTGTTCGACAAGTGCCCGGAATGTGGTCGAAAGAAGGCTAAAACTGACCCACACGAGGTGTGCATAGCTTGCCTTCCCCAGTCCCACGTGCCTGAAAGCTGTACCATCTGCCACTCGTTTTCAGCAAGAACCCTGAGGGACAGGATGAAGAGCAGGCTTCAAGCTCTGGAGGAGCGAAGACTGAAGGCACCAGGTGGGTCTGGAGGGGCTGATTTGGCCCATGCTGAGGCCTCTGGGGGGCTCCCCAGGGGCAGGAAGACCAGTAAACGCTCCCGCTCCCCGTCGACGTCGAGGGCGTCGACGGCGACGTCGAGGAGGATGACCACCGTCTGTTCGCCGTCTCCCCAGGGCTCTGGGGAGAAACGGCGTCGACGATCGGCGTCGAGGGACCTGGATAGGCCGCCGTCGACTACATCGGCGTCGTCGGCGACGACGCCGTCTTCGACGGCGTCCAGCGGTCGACGTCGAGAGAAGACCCGGCGTCGGCGTTCGGCGTCGAGGGATCGCAGCTCGCCGTCGATGAAGAGAAGGAGATCGACGTCGAGAAAGCGAAGATCGCCGTCGAGGCGAAGGTCGCCGTCGAGGCGAAGGTCGCCGTCGAGGCGAAGGTCGCCGTCGAGGCGGAGGTCGCCGTCGAGGCGGAAGTCGCCGTCGAGGCGGAGGTCGCCGTCGAGGCGGAGGTCGCCGTCGAGGCGGAGATCGCCGTCGAGGCGAAGGTCGCCGTCGAGGCGAAGGTCGCCGTCGAGACATAAGTCGACGCCGAGGAGGAGATCGACGCCGAGAAGATCGCCGTCGAGGCGCAGGTCGACGTCGAGGCACACGTCGACGTCGAGGAAGAGAGAGTCGCCGGGATCGGTGTACTCAGTGGTGTATACCCCGCCTCGGAGGTCTCCGTCGCCTCCTCCTCTCCCACCTCTGCCACCGCCTCCTCCACCGCCACCACCACCACCACCGCCACCTCCTCCACCACCGTCTCCACTTCCTCCACCGCCTCCTCCGCGGCCGCGGACTCTGTCTCCGCCACCCCGGCCTCTGTTGCTGCCAAGCACTCCTGCGGTGCCGCCGCCGGTCCCCCCGAGGTCGGTTTCCCTTCCACGGTACCCGACTCCGCCGCAAGGGACCCCGAAGCCACGACGCCCACGGTCGCCTGGACCAGCGAGACCGGCGGACAGGCCTAAGCCGAAGAGGTCGCGCTCCCGCTCTCACAGGAGGCGACGATCGCGGAGCCGAGGGCGATCCTCGTCAGACTCTAGACGACGCCGCAGAAGGTATAGGTCCAGGTCGCGCTCCTCGGACAGGGACCTTTCCCCGACGCTGTCGGACTCCCCGGGGACTAGGGTGTCGCCGGTGGACGACTTGGTCTCGTTCCAGGAGGTGCTGTTGCGAGGGGCTGCGAAGCTGAATATCACGGTGACGGTTCCAACACCCACGACGTCCGTGATATTTGAGACGCTTCATAAAAGACACTTGTCTCGCCCCCTCCTGCCTCTCGTGCCTGGACTGGTGGAACCAGCTTTGGAACTGTTCCTCACTCCCGCAACAGCGAAGGCCGCTCCGTCCAGGCTCATGAAGAAATATAGGGCCCCGGAGTCGGATCCGTCATTCTTGAGAGGGGACCCGAAACCGGATTCGGTTATCGTGACGGCGGCGAGAAAACAACATGCGACCGCCCCGGCCTCCACGGTGCCACCGGACAAGGAAAGCCGCTGGCTGGACTCTGCGGGCAGGAAGGTGTGTGGTACCGCTGCCACCACGATGAAGGCGGCGAGTGCAGGGGCGTTGTTGGGCCGTTACGACTGGGCCCTGTGGGAATCCCTGCAGCAATATGCGGACCTCCTGCCACGAGACAAGAAGGAGGACTTCTTGGAGACCGTGCGCGAAGGCATGCTGGTTTCTAACCAAACGATCAGCGCAGCAGCGGATATATCGCTATTGGCCGCCCACGCCTACTGTCATGGCGTCCACCAGCGGCGGCATTCCTGGTTGCGCCTGACGTCCCTCAAGCCGGAGGCGCAGCAGAGAGTGGCCAACTTGCCCTTCTCGGGGGAGACCCTGTTCGGGAAGCATGCGGACGATGAAATGGCCCGCATGAAGGCTGAAGCGGAAACCCTGACGGCCGTCGGGTTAGAGAAGGCCGAGAAAAAGAAACGACCGTTCCAGAGGAGGTTCGGGTCGTCGGGCCGAGGGCGTGGGCAGGGCTCGGGACAGCAGCAGCCACAACAGCAGCAGTTCCGCAAGCCCTTCCAGAAGCGCCAGAGGGGCAGAGGTGGCCAGCAGGCTACTACCACAAACAAGGGCCCGGCCGGGTCTCGGCCCTGAGCTGTTACTTCCCCCTCAACCGTTACCCACTCCAGTGGGGGGAAGCATTCGATTTTTTCCGGCAGAGTGGAGAAAAATTACTCAGGACAAGTGGGTGCTGAATATTGTTTGCAATGGATACAGTCTTCGGTTCATCAGCCCGCCTCCAGCGATTCCGCCGGTCAGCTCTCGCTTCCAGCTGAGGGAGCTCCAGGCGGAGGCAGACATCTTGTTGAGAAAAAAGGCGGTAGAAGAAGTACCTTTGTCTCAAAGGGGAAGAGGTCTGTACTCTCGGTTCTTCCTCGTTCGCAAGAAGGACAAGAACGAGTTCAGGCCCATTCTGGATTTGCGACAAGCAAACAAGTGGATTCGCAGAGAAAAGTTTCGCATGCTATCGTTGCACCAGATTTACCCTCAGCTGCAACGGGGAGACTGGCTCTGTGCCATAGATCTACAGGATGCGTACTTCCATGAGCCCATAGCACAGAAGCACAGGAAGTTCCTGCGATTCCAAGTCGGCGCCAATCACTATCAATACACAGTACTGCCATTCGGGCTAAAGTCTGCTCCCAGGACTTTTTCGAAGTGCATGGCGGTGGTGGCGGCACACCTGCGGAGGAACAAGGTGTTTGTCTACCCGTATCTGGACGATTGGCTGATCAAGGCGTCATCCTTCGAGGAAGCGCAAGAACACTTCCGTTGGACGTGCGAGCTCTTGAACAAGCTGGGGTTACACGTCAACATGTCCAAATCGGTCCCATCTCCGGTACGGTGCATACAGTACCTGGGGGCCTCCATAGATACGCGGTCAGCAAGCGTGTCTCCTTCGGAGGAGAGACGGTTATCACTCCTTCGGAAGGCTCAGGACCTCAGGACTGCTCCATCGACGACTGTGAGGAAGGTGTCGTCTCTGCTGGGATCGATGGCCTCCTGTATCTTCCTCACTCCGCACGCACGTCTACAGATGCGACCACTGCAGGAGTGCTTGGAGGATCAGTGGGATCAGAAGACAGGCTCTTGGGACGACAAGATCCGACTGTCTCTGCATGCTCGTCAGTCTCTGAAGTGGTGGTGTTCGGCGGAAAACCTCCTCAAGGGGGTTCCCTTCCACAAGGACATTCCCACGACGAATGTGGTGACGGATGCTTCTCTCCAGGGCTGGGGTGCGCATTCCGGGGACCTGCAGATTCAGGGGAAGTGGTCTCCTTTGGAATCGACGTACCACATCAATTTCCTGGAACTCAGAGCTGTCTTCCTGGCACTGAAGGCTTTCCTTCCGTCCTTCCAGACCAACTCGCTGCTGATACAGACGGACAATACAACCACTATGTATTACCTCAACAAGCAGGGGGGGTCGAGATCGCGCACTCTGTCGCAGGAGGCGCAGGCGATCTGGCGCTGGCTGCTGGCCCGAGGATTGACGATCACGGCCACACATCTGCCAGGGGTGCAGAATGCTCAGGCAGACGCCTTGAGCAGGCTGATTCAGGAAAACCACGAATGGGTCATAAACGACGAAGTACTAGGAGAAGTCTTCGCAAGGTGGGGGACTGCAGACGTAGATCTGTTCGCCACCGCCGAAAACAGCAAATGCCGAGACTTCGCATCCAGGTACTACCAGCGGGGGACGCTGGGGAATGCGCTATGGATCGATTGGTCGAACAGCTTTCTGTACGCTTTTCCACCCATTCCCCTGATCCCGGCGGTGCTCATCAAGCTGTCCCAGTCCAGGGCGCGGATGATCCTGATCGCCCCGGAGTGGCCCAGGCAGTGGTGGTTCACGGACCTTCTTCACCGGTCTCTCCTTCCTCACATGCGGTTGCCGTGCAGGCCGGACCTTCTCACGAAGTTCGGGGGGCGGATGGTGCACCCCAACCTCTCGTCTTTGAGTTTGGCGGCATGGCTCCTGAAATAGTGCAATACGGTCATCTGAATCTACCAGACGATTGTATGGACATTCTGAAGGAGTCTAAGCGACCTTCCACTAGGACATCCTATGCTTACAAGTGGAAGAGGTTCTGTATCTGGTGTAAGTCCAAGAACTTTGATCCGACAACATGTAAGGAAGATATCATCCTTCCATACCTTTTGCATCTGGCGCAGTCTGGCCTTAATTTCCATTCCATTAAGGTTCATCTGGCTGCTTTGACTGCTTACAGGAAGTGCCCTTCACAGACGTCCTTCTTTCAGATTCCTGTGGTCAAGGATTTTTTGGAAGGTTTGAAGAAGGTGTTCCCTCCTGTCAGACTTCCCTCGCCTTCTTGGGACTTGAATGTGGTGCTGTCCAGACTGATGAGAGAGCCTTTTGAACCTATTCACAAGGCTTCATTGCAGCACCTATCCTGGAAGGCGGCGTTCCTAGTGGCCATTACATCGGCCCGCAGGGTGAGTGAACTTCAGGCATTATGTTGTCAAGAACCTTATACTGTGTTTCATGCTGCTAAGGTTGTGATGCGTACTCACCCTAAGTTCCTTCCTAAGGTTATCTCTGACTTTCATGTCAATCAGACCATAACTTTACCTACGTTCTTTCAGAATCCCTCTTCACCAGCGGAAAGGGCTCTCCATTCCCTGGATGTCCGTAGGGTGTTGAAATTTTATCTGGATAAGACCAAGGATATTCGTAGGTCTGACCAATTGTTTGTTAATTATGGCTCAGTCAGGACTGGTCTTGCGACCTCTAAGCAGTCCATCTCTCGGTGGATTGTGTCCTGCATACAGTTGTGTTATCAAAAGGCTAATAAGACCTTAGGGGGTAAACCTAAGGCTCATTCCACCAGGGGCAAAGCTGCCAATACGGCTTTGCTGCGTAATGTTCCGATTGCGGAAATCTGTAAGGCGGCCACTTGGAAGTCGGTCCATACCTTTGCTGCGCATTACTGTCTGGACTCGGATGCCAGGGCAGATGCTCAGGTTGGGCAGGCTTCGCTGCGAAATTTGTTCGCACAGTAGTGGTTGTGTCTTATGTGTTCTCCACCGCTTTTGTTGTGTGGGGATGGGCTTGCCATTCTATTCACTAGATTATGACTATACACAGAGATCCCCTACTACAGAAGGAGTAGTTTCTTTTCTGTAACTCCAGTTCTGTAGTAGGGGTATCTCTGTTATAGTCATAAGCGCCCGCCCTCCTCCCCGGTGGAGAGATACTTATTCATATGGAGAATGCTACAGGTCTGGCGTGCTACGCCTTCAAAAAGAACTGAAAGTAAATGGGACCTGCTGGGCATTCTGGGATACTGGGGAAAGTTCTGGAAAACTGGAAAGTTTTCTTAAAGGCACAGTATCCTGTTCCAAGCCACATAATGGCAGCCTATGGGGCTTGTCTGTCCACTCCTTCCTCTCTATCATTCCAGTGGCTTTTGCTGGTAGAGGCAGGGTTTTTTCCTATGGGGAGAAAAACTGGACAGGCAGTGCTGTTTGTGGATTTTGGTGGAATTCTAGTTGAAGTACTGGACAGTGTAGCCTGTGGGTATAGGCTGCATTATCTGTCTTTAAATTAAATTCTCTCTTAAAGGTGTATGCAGGTCTGCATGATTTGTCACCTTTTAGAGATTATTTTTTATTGCTCCGGGGTCCGCGCACATGGGCGGGACTATTCACTAGATTATGACTATAACAGAGATACCCCTACTACAGAACTGGAGTTACAGAAAAGAAACTACTCCTTCTTACAGCGACACAGATCCCAACCTGTACTCTACCCATCCATCCCCTCCTGACAACTTCACATCCTACCATGAACTAATTGGTAGGGCTGCCTCCTTCCACAAGGTGAATCTGCACACTGAGCCTTTGGAGGACGACTTTCTTTTTGAGGCTCAGTCCTCCACTCACCACTCTGCCCAGTACCTCCCCTTGCTCGGGGCATTCTCTCTCACACCCAGGATATCTTTCAAGACCCTCTCCGTGCCTGGGTCATCACACCTAGGGTGGGCATGAAATACAAAGCTTTCTCTATTGACACTCTGTACATTCATGGCTGGCTCCCGTCTGACTCTCTACTTGTCACTACTGCCCGTAAAAGAGCTAACTCTCAGGATACTGATGCCCCTCCACCGGATAAGGAGTAAACGTATAAATGCTGTGGGCACTTGGCCAACCACTGGCAGATTGCCAATTCCATTGGACTGCTCTCCAAATATGACTGTGCCCATTGGGATGAGATGGAGGAGCCCCTCCAACATCTCCCAGCGAAGCATGGGAAAAGGGGCTACGGATCATCTGTGAGGGAGAACAGATCTCTAACACCATCTTCTGCGCATTGGATGCTGCGGACACTGCTGCTAGAGGGGTCAACTCTAGTGTCCTGTGCAGGCATGCCTGGCTTCATATCTCTGGCTTCAAGCTGGAAGTCCAGCAAAATATTTTAAACCTGCTGATCATTGGCCAACAACTGTCCGGGCCGCAGGTTGACTAGATGTTGGAAAAAATAAAGAAAGATATGGAGACCGCGTAGGCAATGGGCGCCCTGCAGACAACTGCTTCTAGCGGCTCCTATCGCCCTATGCCCTATAGTGGAGGCTCAAAGACCACCTTTCCGAGGCCTCCATGTCTTACCAGCATCCACAGGCCCAGCAGTCCTCTCCCAGATGTTACTTCAGAGGGTCCTACAGAGGCAACAACTCAAAAGGCATGGTTTAAGGTGTCTCCCCCCAAAAGGAGCTACAACCACCACTAAGCGCTGACTTGTCTCTCCTTCCCCCCGATCACACTACACCTGTGGGGGGGTTTACCGCCAAAGGTTCTTTCCTGCTTGGTGGAACGTCACCTCAGATCAGTGGGTGTTGGATATTATCCAACATTTTAATCTGGAGCTCACCTTACCTCCTCCCACCATTCCAATTCACAAACTCTCCCCAGAACACCAAAGGCTACTCGGGCAAGAGGTTCAAGCGCTCCTTCTCAAAGGGGCTGTAGAAACCGTCCCCCACCATCAGTCGGGCACAGGAGTATATTCCCCAAAAAGTATCGTTCTCCGACTCATTCTTGGCCTCAGGCCCGTAAATGAATATATTCTTTCAGAGCACTTCCACATGGTTACTCTTCAGGATGTCATCCTGCTACTAAAACAAGGCGACTTCATGGCCGCTCTCGACTTGGAAGCTAGTGTCCCCATACTAATCCACCCGATTTATTGCCGGTGTACCAGGTTTGTAGTCAGCGGAAGGCATTACCAGTTCAAAGTGTTTCCCTTCGGGGTCACCACTGCACCCAGGGTGTTCACCAAGTGCCTTGTGGTAGTGGCTGGTCAATTGTGCAGACAGGGTGTCCATGTCGTCCCCTATCTGGATGACTGGCTCATCAAGAGTACCACCCGTCATAATTGCCGCAAACACTCAGTTCACAATAAATCTCCTTCACCACCGAGGGTATACCATCAACGCTACAAAATCCCACATCCAACTTCTCCAGATACAACCCTACCTGGGGCAATCCTCAGCTCAGAAGTTGGCATGGATTATTCAAACACTGCCAGGATACAGCCATTCCAGGCACTAATCCCTCTTCTTTAACCAGGCCACCAAGTCAGTCTTTACAGTCATGCGCTTCAGCATGATGGCCTCCTATATTGCCATAGTGCCCCATGCCAGGTTACACATGTGTCCGTTACAGGAGTGCTTGGCTCACCAGTGGTCCCAAGCGGAGTGTCATTGGAACCATCTAGTGTTGATCAGCTGTCGGAATTTTCAATCTCTGCAGTGGTGGAACACCAACACCCTGTTGCAGGGGCAGCCTTGCTCGACCCAGTTCCGCTAGGACCATTACAATTGATGCCTCCCTTACTAGAAGGGGTGTGCATTTACAGGATCTGACTATCCAAGGCCAGTGGGAACCCATTCACCAGTGTCTTCACATCAATTACCTGGAACTGCTAGCTGTTCACCTTCTGTTTAATGCTTTCCTTTCCCACTTGACTAGCAAGGTAGTCCTCATCAAGACAGGCATGACAGCCAAGTATTGTCTTCAGAAGCAAGGTAGCACCCAATCTTCCCAGCCCTGGCCTAGCCAGAGTATTTGGCAGTGGGCTCTCTGACACAAGATTCATCTACTAGTGGAGTACCTTCTGCGAGTGGACAGCAACTTTGCAGTCCTCCTCAGAGATGCAGCTGCAAGTCTCCGCCAGTACTTCTCCAGCTGGGGGCTCCCAGAGAAAGACATTTTCGCTATGGTAAAAATGTCAAATGCCCAAACTTTGCCTCCAGTTTCCCACACCCACAGTCCAGGGGCAATGCACAGTGGATGAGTTGGCTAGGGATATGTGTCTACACTTTCCTTTTTCTCCCACCACTTCTGCTTGTGGTTTGGAGGTTTCGGCAGACGTTTCTCACCCTCATCCTGTTGACCTCTACTTGGACTTGCCAACCCTGGTTCAACACTCTGCTCTAAATTTCTGTGGTTCTCCTAATATTTTCTTTCTTGAATCTCTACTATTGAGAAAAATATAGCATGTGAAGCATGCACTTAGTCCAGATTGGGCCGTTGTCCGACTTTTGTCTGGGGAACTGCTAGTTTTTTGTATGCACCTGATGGTAAAAAATCCAATCTGCAAATTGGAATTCCTCCTTGCACAGAGATGAACAAGTTACCTGTCTGCCATAAGACCTAATATGGTAGAGACAGTCTAACCCCCAGTTTCTAGCCATGTCAATTTCCCCAGGTGCCAGACTCTAAAATTTCATTAGCAAGTCCCTCGTGCTTCAGTAGGTGGTGTTGTAAAGCTCCATGTTAGACCCGTCTCTCCTAGAATGTTACGTTTGGGCCACTACATCTGTGCCGCCTTCAAGTGCTGATTTCAGTTTCTTTCTGACTTCTGTCTGTGCCGTCGGGCACAGAGACCATGGAAATCAGATATGCCAGAGTGCAGTTTTTTAGACTGGGCTCTTTTTGGATTATTAGTGGATGGTATGAATCCATTCCACAGAACACAGAGGTGGGTGGGTCGGTAAGGCTTCTGCGGTTATATTGTCTGAGTAAAGGCGTTATCGAAGGTAAGTAACTTGTTCTTCTGATAGAGAGCTGTAACTGCAAATTCCCCACCTTGTGAATAGATACTAAAGGAGTACCTTCCCAGGTGGTGGGTTGTGGAATGGCTCAGGCAAGGAAACTCTACAGCACGGTTACTCATAGTACGGCCCGCGGGCTGCCAGCGGCCCAGCAAGCCTTCCTTGGCGGCCCTCGGACCTTACAGACATCCTACCCGTGTTTAAAAAAAAAAAAAAAAATTGTGTTAGCAAACACTGCCGGTGCAGCAGCCCGGACTCTGAGACTCTGCTCTGTGGGGGCCGGGGGATTCCAGTGATTGTCAAAGTGGAGATGCAGGGGCCTAAGAGGTGAAATGCAACAAAGCTTATTAGCATGTAAATGGTCTTTTAAAGACCTGTGAAGTACTGGGGTGCGGCTGTGTGTGCACGCTGGGAAGCTGACTCAGCCGGGGCTGAAGACTGACACACACACTGACACACACACAGGGCAGGATGCCAGAGGGTGACGGAGGGAGAGAGACAGAGGGAGAGGGAAGGAGGCAGAGGGAGGGAGAGGAAGGGAGACAGAGAGAGGGAGGGGAAGGCAGAGAGGGGGACAGAGGGAGGGAGGGAGATGGAGGGTGACAGAGGGAGGGAGGGAGAGGGAGACAGAGGGAGACAGAGGGAGGGAGAGAGACAGGGAGAGAGACGGAGGGAGGGAGACAGGGAGGGAGACGGAGAGAGGCAGAGGGAGGGAGGGAGACGGAGGGAGAGGGAGAGAGACAGAGGGAGAGGGAGGGTGACAGAGGGAGGGAGGGAGACAGAGGGAGGGAGAGGGAGACAGGGAGAGAGACAGAGGGAGAAGGAGGGAGACAGAGGGAGGGAGAGAGACAGGGATAGATAGAGGGAAGGAGACAGAGAGACAGAGGGAGGGAGACAGAGAGATGGAGGCAGGGAGACGGAGGGAGGGAGACGGAGGGAGGGCGACGGAGAGAGACAGAGGGAGAGGGAGGGAGACGGACGGTGACAGAGGGAGGGAGACGGAGGGTGACAGAGGGAGGGAGGGAGACGGAGGGAGACAGAGGGAGAGGGAGGGAGAGAGACAGAGGGAGAGGGAGGGAGACAGGGAGGGAGACGGAGGGTGACAGAGGGAGAGAGACGGGGAGAGAGACAGGGGGAGAGAGACAGAGGGAGGGAGAGAGACGGGGGAGACGGAGGGAGGGAGGGAGATGGAGGGAGACAGAGAGAGGGAGGGAGATGGAGGGAGACAGAGGGAAGGTGGGAGATGGAGGGAGACGGAAGGATGGAGAGTGAGGGAGGGAGACAGAGGGAGGGAGATGGAGGGGGACTGAGGGAGGGAGACGGAGGGGGACGGAGGGAGGGAGGCGGAGGAAGAGGGAGGGAGACGGAGGGAGAGAGACTGAGGGAGAGGGAGGGAGGGAGACGGAGGGAGAGAGACAGGGAGGGCGACAGAGGGAGGGCGACAGAGGGAGGGCGACAGAGGGAGGGCGACAGAGGGGGAGACAGAGAGGGAGACAGAGAGGGAGGAGGGCGACAGAGAGGGAGGAGGGAGACAGAGGGAGGAGGCAGACAGAGGGAGGAGGGAGACAGAGGGAGGAGGGAGACAGGGAGGAGGGCGACGGAGGGAGGGAGACAGGGAGAGAGACAGGGAGAGAGAGACAGGGGGAGAGAGAGTGAGGGGGAGGGAGGGGTGAGAGAGGGAGAGGGAGGGGTAGAGAGGGAGGGAGAGGGGGAGGGAGAGGGGAGGAAGGGGGAGATGGAGAGAGAGAGATGTGTGTATGCCGTTTCTGGTTGCTCAGTGGACGAAGCCGTCTGCTGCAGGGACCTGTGTTCAACCTCATGGTCACAATTTTTTTTTGCTTTAGCCCCGCCCCTCCCCCTCTGACCCCGCCCCCACCGGTGCAGCCCTGGGCCACAAACCACACTGTAAATTTGGCCCCCGAGAGAAAGTTTGTGAGTACCCATGCTCTACAGGACAGATCAGGCAAAATGCCTGTTCCACTGGATTTATTGCTGCCTCGCAGATATCTGAGGCTACTACACTGCTTGCCAGCTCAGTGGTCGCAGCCTTTGCTCTGGTGGAATGAGCGCCCAATCCTTCAGAGGAGCTGCTGCTTTGCTAGCCCGTAGCTCTCTTTTGCACCACTTTCCCATTCTTTGCACCACAGTGGCCCACAAAACGTTGATCATCCAAGCGGTGGTCTCTGGTTCCATCACTGTAGAACCTAAGCGCCCTCTTAGGGTCAAGACCATGGAGACGTTCTACCTCATTGTAGTGATGAGGTAGAGCGTAATATGGCAGGGTGTGACTACCTGGGTAGGGAGGCTGATTTTGTCCTGGGGGCTAGTTTGCCCAAGAAGAAAGATCTATCTATCTATCTATCTATCTATCTATCTATCTATCTATCTATCTATCTATCTATCTATCTATCTATCTATCTATCTATCTATCTATCTATCTATCTATCGTCATAGTCTCTCCAGCCAGCACGATCGCTGATGAAATTCTTCATCACAAATCCCTTCCATCACGCATACCTTTTCGCCTCTGGAACAATGGGCACGGAGCAGCCCATCCATTAAACACAACAAACATTAGAGGCTCAATACTGGCAGCAAACCGCATTTATTTCAAGTCTGTGCACTGCAGTTTCCTCCTGATTTCCTAACGTTTCAGCCTCATCCGGCCTTGCTCACAGGCAGAAGGAAAGTGAATAAAGGCTTAATGCGCACCTGCGTGCATTTAAGTTCTTTTCATCTCACGTGACTTCAATGCAAAATACAAGTCCCAGAGTGCACCGTTGATGTATTAATATGCAAATAGGAAGTCTTCGTTAATACTCACAATGATTATAGCTGATCTTTATACAACGGAGCTACTTGTACTGTTCATTCTGTTGGAAGGCAGGTGAGTAAGTTGTAACGAGAAATAAAGCAACCTCCAGCCAGCACGATCGCTGATGAAATTCTTCATCACAAATCCCTTCCATCGCGCATACCTTTTCGCCGCAATGGCATTCCTCAGTAGGTTGGAAGCGTGTGTGGGTATATATATGTTGTACGGATAATGTTTGCAGCTTACTCATGCGCTGAAGTAACGCCAATTCAAAACACTGTAGAACCAAGTTAAGGTCCTACTGCGGCAAAATTAAAGGTACTGGTGGGAACATGTGTACCAGTCCCTTTAAGAAACTCTTTACAACTGGTAATGTGAAAAGGGATGGCTAATTGGATAACCGTAAAAGGCCAAAAGATAACCTTAAATCAGGCCGTGCTGGACTAAAAAAAGACAGACAATGTCTGATAACACTGGATGTGAAAGCTGAATGTGACCGGTGGAGTACCAAACCACAAACCTCATCCTGCAGATACCTCTTTGGTGGAATGACGCAGGGCTGCCAGGACACCGACTACTTCAGGCAGAACATCATAGGCTATCTACTGTTGCTGCTAAATCTCCAAACAATGAAGTTTAAGGGGCAGCCGAATCGGAGGACTTGTACTCAGGACTGGAAGTTTCAGGCACCAGACTTCTTGCCCAGTCTGGAGTCACTAGGATGACCTGGGCCCAGTCTTTCCTTTTGTTTGTCAACACTCTGGACAGGAAAGTTAGGGATAGAAAGGCGTATAGAAGTCCTACCCCGCAGTCCAGTGAGATGTCTCCGATGAAGAACTGCTTTGGGAACTCCAGCGTGCAAAGGTTTTGCCACTGTGCTTTCCCTGCAGTGGTGAATAGATTGGGCCAGGGTTCTCCTCATTGCTGGAAGATGCCCAATGGTTTCTGTGAGAAAGTGGCTCTGTATATACTGTTCCAAAATAGATACAGTGTATACAGAGTCCACAGTCCCCAGAGGTTTGGCAGAGGCTAAAGTTAGATATAACCTTACTCTCTAAAGTGGTAGCTTGGTCGAGCAGAATCAGAGGACACTGTAAAGCATTTGTTGTACACACTCAGTCAGCAAATGGTCTCACACACTCAATAACTGAACTCTAGGCCAATGGTTTATATAAAAATATATGTCTGTTTTATTTTACAACCAACAATAGGTATTAAAATATACTTTCTCAGAATGAGATGCTTTAGTTAAATACTTTTGCAATATGCAATAGACTTTTGTAGGAAGTAGTTACAGGTTGTTGCAATAGGCAACACTATTACAAACACAATAATGCATTGAGCTCAATGGAAGTTTTAAGTTATTTGCAATAGATTACTTTCAGGATTACTTTTCTAACTCCAGCACTGGATCCTAGATTCAGTCCTGGGACAGTTCTTAGAAACAAGTGAATTAAGTCGACTTAGTTACTGTTGTGATTTTTAGGCAATATTTTGCTATTTTAAAAGTTGACACAATAGAAATTTCATAGAAAACAGTCAATGGTTCCCTATGGGAGAAAATTCAAGTTGCAGGTTGTGAGAAGTTGGCCTGGTATATGATGCTCACTAGTTAAAGTGATCACCTTGTACCATGCCAAGCAACCCTTATGGTGTGGTTGTAAGTCAACCTTTTCGGACTAGCTGCCCTAGTGGTAGCGTAGGCTAAGCAGTCTTTGAGGCTAAACTCGTGAAGCGTGTTAAGCCAGCTGTTTTACCAAATGTATCCCCCTTTTATACCAATGAAAGGACACCACACAGATATATATTCAAAATATATATGTATTTATTTCTCAAAGTAACCCCTAGTCTCTTTATGAGCACAGGAGCACAAATCGTCAAACAAGATTATCACAGAATACACAGAAGTTGCACTTTATATGGATAGGCCCTGGTGGCCACTCGAACCATATACTAAAATAGTGGTATAAGTACCACGAACAGAAAAGGGAAAAGGCCTAGGGCCTCTAGAATCGCTGGGCCTACAAGGAGCTAACGTCAGTTAGTGACCAGGAGGTCCACGGGTGGCGTGTGCAGAGCAAATAGTCACACGCGTGCTCCCATAGGTTTCAATGGGTGCGTAAAAAGTACAAAGTTACTGCAAAGAGGATCTTCCGGATGGACTAGGAACTCAAGATTTGGAACACGGGCACTAGAGATGTAATACTACACTTGGGCACAGGTGTGCCAGCTTTACCTCACCCACAGGAAGCGGGTGCATAGGCCTCGAAGTGCGTCGGGTTTCTTCTATCTGTTCCGTGGAGCCTGAAGACAAAGATGCTGCAGGCGGTCGGTCCGGGAGAGATGCAGTGGATCCAAGGGTGGATCGGAGATGTTGAAGACCTGTAAGCAGAGGGGACAGTGTTCACAGTCACTAGCCAGTGACCAGCGTGGCACCAGGTGGGTACCAGGCAATGTCGGGTGCAAACAGGAAGAAAGGTGTAGCTTGTCTCTGCAGCCACGTGGTCCCTGGAGGTCGACGACGTCCAGGGGTCGGTTCACGAGCTGTCCCACGCAGGCTCTCGCTGTCGGCGACTTGATCGAAGCAAACAAGCCTTGGCAAAAGCAATTGTTGTAGGAGATGAAATAAGCTGATGGTTCTGACCAGCAAGGTCAGAAGGACTGCTCCTTTGGAGGGGAGCAAGGGCCAGTCTGGAGCAACCAGACCAGCGGTGTATTTCGTAGAGTTCGTCGCCAAGATGGCTACTAGCCAGCGGGCCAGCAACCGGTTAGGCGCGTCGAGTGGCAAAATGCAGAAGGGCCCCACGCAGATCGTGGAGATGCTGGAGGGCTCACCTTTGGTGCAGATGCTGCTCGGGTGTTGGGCTTCTCAGATCCCAAAGCACAACTTGGAGGGAGCCTCGGTTGTTGCACTTGTCAGCTTGTCGTAGTCGTTCCAAGATGGCTGGCTCCACGTGTCTCGGTGCCTCCACGGGTCTCCTCTTTTCAGGGACTGTGGATCGGGCGGTGAGAGGTCTGGAGGTCCAGGTCTTTGTCAGTCTCTGGGCTCGGGCTCCGGCGGGAGGCGGCGGCAAAGCAGACGTTGATTCGCTGGATGGTGCTTGCGTTAGCAAGGTGGTCACTCCCTGACCACAGGGGAGATTTGCTTTAGTCCTCTGTGCGGCAGAGCGTCGAAGTTCCCGTCTTCTTCTTAGTGTTAAGTTGATTCCAGGATGTCTGAAGTCTTAGGAC
Organism: Triturus cristatus; assembly: GCF_964204655.1. Lineage (NCBI taxonomy): Eukaryota > Metazoa > Chordata > Amphibia > Caudata > Salamandridae > Triturus > Triturus cristatus. The sequence continues at coordinate 1,245,763,139 of NC_140590.1, read as the reverse complement.
ACAGCTCCTACCTTTAAGCGGATTCTAGGGGCCGGACTACCTGCTAGGTCCCTCCCTATGGGTGGGACCAGGAGGGGGGTGGTTACACCCCCAATCCTTTGTCCAGCTCGCCCCAGGCCCGGGACTCGTGTGCCCCAGGACCGGTTTGAACTGGCATATGCACCGAGGCTCCTTGTGAGCCACAGGCATGTCTGGTTTCTTTCAAGCCCTACCTGACCAATACACAAAATCCTGTCTGGGGTGGTGCACGCACCTCCCCTGGCAGGAAACCCTTTGTCCACACCTCCCAAGCTGGAAGGACTCCCAGCAGCAGGAGGGCAGACTTGTGTCTGTGGTGGCAGCATCCATTTTGTGGAGCTGAGGCTATGTCTGATTTTACCCGGGTTTCAGGTACTGTACATGTCGTGTCCCTCTAGAAGGGTGGAATGCTAACCCCGTCGCCAGAATTGGCGAGGGGTTAGTATTCCAATTCGTATGACACCTTACTCGACATGTTTTGATAAAGCCAAACCAAAGATAGCATTTAACCGCGAGGTTCATAATGCACTTAAGAGTATATGGTATGACGATATCTGGAAACAGTAGAAGGAAGTTGTTCCGACCACTGCAGACAGGCTCAGCTCATGCCAGAGCACCATCTCACATGGAACCCAGCACTCTGCCTTCAGGACTGTTAAGGCCTGCCATAGGAGTGACTTATAGGTTACCAGGTGTCCCATTTAAGGTTAGGTATAGGTATACTACACCTAAGTAAGAGGTGATTACACCAACTTACCCCAGCTGAGTGATCAGCCAGTTGTGTCAAATTGTTAGGCCAAGCCTGGGGTGGCATAATACATGCTGCAGCCCTTGGCAGGCCTTGGGTACACCAATGCCCTGGGTACCTAGTGTACACTGGTACAGGGGCTGACAGGGTGATCCACTTCCAATTGGTTATGCACCTAGGGTGCATAGTTTTAATTTAGTAGAGAGAACAGCAGGCTGGGGGTCTGATTGGCAGGCCCACAGCCTCAATATGTCAAAAACCAGTGAAGCAAAAAGCAAAAATTTGGGGTGACCATAGGATAGCAGACCCTACTCTCCTACACAACCCCCCCCCCCCAAACGCTGGGACATTAAACTAGCCTTGACCAGTCTCGTCTTCATGTCCTAAGTGGAAGTACCTGGAGAGACCATCTGCATTCCCATGGTCAGTACCTGGCCGGTGCTCCACTGTAAAGTCCATCCCCTGTAGGGAAATGGACCACCTAAGCAGTTTGGGGTTTTCACCCTTCATCTGATTTAGCCACAAGAGGGGCTTATGGTCGGTCTGAATCTTGAAGTGAGTGCCAAACAAGTATGGCCTCAGCTTCTTCAGGGCCCACACCACAGCAAAGGCCTCCCTCTCAATAGCTGACCAATTCTTCTCTCTGGGGGTCAACCTTCTGCTAATAAAAGCAATGGGTTGGTCTTGACCATCTACATTAAGTTGTGACAGCACAGCTCCCACACCCAACTCAGAAGCATCTGTTTGGACAATAAACTCTTTGGAGTAGTCAGGACTTTTCAGGATAGGTGCAGAGCACATGGCCTCCTTCAGGTCATCAAATGCCTTTTGACAGCTTACTGTCCACTGAACCTTTTTGGGCATCTTCTTGGATGTCAGATCATTAAGAGGAGTCACAATGGACCCATAGTTCTTAACAAACTTCCTGTAGTACCCAGTCAAGCCCAAGAAAGCTCGAACTTGAGTCTGGGTGGTTGGAGGGGACCAGTCCTTGATGGATTGTATCTTACTCTCCAGTGGTTGAACTTGGCCTCCACCTACAAGGTGGCCCAAATATACAACCTTACTCTGCCCTATCTGGCACTTAGTAGCCTTGAAAGTGAGGCCTGCCCTTTGCAGAGCCTCAAGAGCCTTCTTCAGGTGGATCAGGTGATCCTCCCAGGTGGAGCTAAAGACAGCAATGTCATCCAGATATGCTGCGCAAAAGTCATCCAACCCAGTAAGGACTTGGTTCACCAGCCTTTGGAAGGTGGCAGGTGCATTCTTCAGACCAAAGGGCATCACCACAAACTGGTAGTGCCCACCTGGGGTTGAGAATGCTGTTTTGGCCTTAGACTCCTCAGCTAATCTGATTTGCCAATAGCCAGCTGTTAAGTCAAATGTGCTCAAAAACTTTGCAGAAGCTAGTTTGTCTATGAGCTCATCTGCCCTTGGAATAGGGTGTGCATCTGTCCTGGTGACAGCATTGAGTCCTCTGTAATCCACACAGAACCTCATCTCTCTCTTGCCATCTTTGGTGTGAGGTTTGGGGACCAGAACCACTGGGCTAGCCCAGGGGCTCTCTGAGGGTTCAATGACACCTAATTCCAGCATTTTATGTACCTCAGCCTTTATACAGTCCCTGACGTGGTCAGGTTGTCTGTAAAGCTTGTTCTTTACAGGCAGACTGTCACCAGTGTCCACCACATGGGTACACCAGTCAGTTTGACTAGGTATCAAGGAAAACATATGTGAAAATGATTGTAGAACCTGTCTACATTCAGTCTGCTGATGGGCAGTGAGGTTGCCTCCAAGGGTCACTCCTTCAACTGAGCCATCTTCAGGGTTCTGAGACAACAGGTCTGGGAGAGGGTCACTCTCTTCCTCCTGTCCCTCATCTGTAGCCATGAGCAAGCCCATGTCTGCCCTGTCAACATATGCTTTAAGCCTGTTAACATGGAGTACCCTGTGGGGACTCCTGGGAGTTCCTAGGTCGACCAAGTAGGTGACCTCTCCCTTCTTTTCCAGGATTGTATGAGGTCCAGACCATTTGTCTTGGAGTGCTGCTGGGGCCACTGGCTCCAACACCCATACCTTCTGTCCTGGCTGAAACTCAACCAAGACAGCCTTTTGGTCATGCCAAGCTTTCTGTAAGGCCTGGCTTGCCTCAAGGTTTTTGGATGCCTTCTCCATATACTCAGCCATCCTGGAGCGGAGACCAAGTACATAGTCCACTATGTCTAGCTTAGGCTTTTTGAGAGGTAACTCCCATCCTTCCTTCACCAAACACAGTGGGCCTCTCACAGGGTGCCCAAACAACAATTCAAAGGGGCTGTAGCCAACTCCTTTTTGTGGGACCTCTCTGTAAGCAAACAGAAGGCAGGGTAGAAGGATGTCCCATCTTCGCCTGAGCTTTTCAGGTAATCCTTTGATCATACCCTTTAGGGTCTTGTTGAATCTCTCAACAAGCCCATTGCATTGTGGGTGATAAGGGGTGGTGAACTTGTAGTTGACACCACATTCCTTCCACATAGCTGTCAAGTATCCTGACATAAAGTTGGTACCTCTGTCAGATACTACCTCCTTAGGAAACCCCACTCTGGAGAATACTCCCAGCAGGGCCCTGGCCACAACAGGAGCTGTAGTGGTCCTAAGGGGAATTGCCTCTGGATACCTGGTGGCATGATCCACTACCACCAGTATAAATCTGTGCCCAGATGCAGTGGGAGGATCCATGGGACCCACTATGTCTATTCCCACTCTTTCAAAGGGGACCCCCACCACAGGTAGTGGTATTAGGGGGGCCTTTGTTGTGCCACCTGATTTGCCACTGGCTTGGCAGGTCACACAGGAGCGACAAAACTCCTTTGTATCTTCATTCATATGAGGCCAGTGAAAGTGAGGGACAAGCCTGTCCCAAGTCTTGTTCTGGCCTAAGTGTCCTGCTAAAGGAATATCATGGGCCAAGGTAAGAAGGAAGCCCCTAAATTGCAGAGGTATAACCAACCTCCTGGTAGCACCAGGCTTGGGGTCTCTAGCCTCTGAATAAAGGAGCCCTTCATCCCAATACACTTTATGGGTACCTTGAGCATTCCCAGCAGCCTCAGCAGCAGCCAGCTGTCTGAGGGGTTCAAGAGAGGGACAGGATAACTGAGCCTGCCTCAAGTCAGCCCTTGAAGGTCCCCCTGTCCCCAGAAACTCAACCTGATCAGGTTCAAGCTCTTCAGGGACAGTTCCTTCAAGGTCCTCTAGATCAGCTTCCTGGGAAGGCTGATCATCACTCTGAGGCAGGGGGGAAGGCACAGCCTTGACCCTCCTGTTCTTCTTCTTGGTAGGTGCTTGGTCCATTGTTCCAGGATCCAAGACCTGAGGTTCAGTGAGGCACTTTTTGGCCTGTGACCTGGTCACAGCAAGGACATGTGATGATATACCTAACATCTCTGCATGAGTCCTGTACTCCACTTCTGACCATAGAGAACTCTCTAGGTCATTGCCCAACAAACATTCTACTGGGAGGTCTGCACTAACCACAACCCTTTTGGGGCCAGTTACCCCTCCCCATGAGAAGTTAACAACTGCCACACTATGTGAAGTAGTGGCATTGCTGGCATTGGTCACCAGGTAGTTCTCACCTGGTATGTACTGTCCAGGGTCCACAAAGCCTGGTGTCACCATAGTGACACTGGCACATGTGTCCCTGTAGGCTTGAGCCACTTTGTCATTAATTAAAGGAGTCTGTCTGTACTTGCCCAGGTTACTGGGGCTCACAGTCAGGGACAAATCAATGTCCCCATCGCAGATCAAGACTGCCTGTGTCAGGGTTCTGTCTAAGTCAGAATCTCCTTCAGTTCCCATAGTGATTCCCACTACACCCTTTGTCTGGGGACCAACACTGCTAACAGGAGTACTGGGAGCAGGTGCCTTAGGGGCAACAGTGTTGGGGGCTCCACCCTTTTTACAATCACTAGTCCAGTGAGTTGTATTTTTGCAATGATTGCACCAGGGTTTCTTTTGACCTTCTTTCTTCTTTTTGGACTGTTGGGACCCACCCTCCTTAGCAGTAGTTTGGGGCCCTGTTGAAGACTTCTGGTCTTTAGGTTTCTGCCTCCACCCTTTTGGTCTGTTTTCTTCTGATCACCCCCTTGGCCCTGGTTCTGGTTCTTTTGCTTAACCCTGGTTCTGACCCATTTGTCTGCCTTCTTTCCCAATTCTTGGGGAGAGGTCAGATCAGAGTCAACCAAGTGTTGATGCAGTTGCTGGTTTTGACAGTTATTTAAAATCTGTTCTCTCATCATCAAATTATACATTCCTGTAAAATCAGATACCTTACTTCCCAGCAACCAACCCTCCAAAGCCTTAGTGGCACATTCAACATATTCAGACCAGTCCTGAGTCTGTGTCTTTTGGGTGTCTCTGAACATTAACCTGTACTGTTCAGTGGTTAAGCCTAACCCATCTACCAGAACACTCTTCAGGACTCTGTAGTTTCTGACATCCTCTTCTCTAACAGTGAGGAGTCTATCTCTGCCTCTTCCTTCAAAGGAGAGCCAGAGGATTGCTGCCCACTGGTCTTCAGGAACCTGCTGTACTTTTCAGGCTCTCTCAAGAGCAGTTATCCATTTGTGGATGTCATCCCCACTTTTGTAGGGGGGCACAACCTTAGACAGGTTCCTATTGTCAAAGACCCTATCTTTGTCCTTAGGGACAATGCTGCCACCAGTGGGTATAGACCCACTCTCTCTAGGTTGCCTAGCCTTGTTCAGCTTTTCTTCCATCAGGGCTACTTCTAGCTCCTGTTTCCTGATCCTCAGCTGGGCTTCCTGCATTCTGGCCTCATGTTCCCTCCTCTGAGGGGTGGTCATCCTTTTCCTGGAGTGACCTTGAGAGCCTCTAGAGCCATGAGAAGCATTGGAGTCACCTGAGCGATTCCTTTGCCTCCCAAGCCCTGTGTTAAGTCCACTGGGGAGATCCAATGGGGTAAACCCATTGTCAGTCCCCAATAGCCTTAGTTTAGCTGGGCCAAGTATAATACTTGGCACTGGGCTAGTTCTCCCTTCATCATCACTACTTTCTGTATCCTCACCACTTTCCTCCCCTGTAGTATGATTCTCATCTAAGGGATGGCTATTGGAACTGGGTACCTCTGTAGCATCTTCAGAAGGGGGGCCTCCTGTTCCTGACCCTAAGGGGGCTAACTGGGAAGCTTTCCTGAGTTCTCTCTGATTCTCATCATTCTGTAAGAGTTCTCTGAGCTCAGCAGAGGTAGGGTTCTTGGGCTGTTTAAGGCCTCTAAGAGTTGCCAAATGCCTGAGCTCATTCTGATTAAGGGTAGCAAAGCTGGATGGTGCCCTCTGGGGGTCACTCTCAACAGAGGTGGGTACAGTGGACCCCTCTGCCCCGGCCATTGCTCTTAAGTGTGGGTGGATGTGTTGCAATCTACCTACACTTGGGTTTACCTACTAAACCTATCTAGTAGTTGTAGTCAGGGTGTGCTACTCCCTTTGCTCTACAACAACTAAGTTCAGTAGAACTTATGTATATCTAATCTTGTTTTATATGTACCTACAGGTACCTATGTGATCTTTCAATTGGTAACCAAGAGATTACAATGGTAAAACACAGCAAGCTCAAATCCAACCGCTGCTCACCAATGTGAGAAGTTGGCCTGGTATATGATGCTCACTAGTTAAAGTGATCACCTTGTACCATGCCAAGCAGCCCTTATGGTGTGGTTGTAAGTCAACCTTTTCGGACTAGCTGCCCTAGTGGTAGCGTAGGCTAAGCAGTCTTTGAGGCTAAACTCGTGAAGCGTGTTAAGCCAGCTGTTTTACCAAATGTATCCCCCTTTTATACCAATGAAAGGACACCACACAGATATATATTCAAAATATATATGTATTTATTTCTCAAAGTAACCCCTAGTCTCTTTATGAGCACAGGAGCACAAATCGTCAAACAAGATTATCACAGAATACACAGAAGTTGCACTTTATATGGATAGGCCCTGGTGGCCACTCGAACCATATACTAAAATAGTGGTATAAGTACCACGAACAGAAAAGGGAAAAGGCCTAGGGCCTCTAGAATCGCTGGGCCTACAAGGAGCTAACGTCAGTTAGTGACCAGGAGGTCCACGGGTGGCGTGTGCAGAGCAAATAGTCACACGCGTGCTCCCATAGGTTTCAATGGGTGCGTAAAAAGTACGAAGTTACTGCAAAGAGGATCTTCCGGATGGACTAGGAACTCAAGATTTGGAACACAGGCACTAGAGATGTAATACTACACTTGGGCACAGGTGTGCCAGCTTTACCTCACCCACAGGAAGCGGGTGCATAGGCCTCGAAGTGCGTCGGGTTTCTTCTATCTGTTCCGTGGAGCCTGAAGACAAAGATGCTGCAGGCGGTCGGTCCGGGAGAGATGCAGTGGATCCAAGGGTGGATTGGAGATGTTGAAGACCTGTAAGCAGAGGGGACAGTGTTCACAGTCACTAGCCAGTGACCAGCGTGGCACCAGGTGGGTACCAGGCAATGTCGGGTGCAAACAGGAAGAAAGGTGTAGCTTGTCTCTGCAGCCACGTGGTCCCTGGAGGTCGACGACGTCCAGGAGTCGGTTCACGGGCTGTCCCACGCAGGCTCTCGCTGTCGGCGGTGTCGGCGACTTGATCGAAGCAAACAAGCCTTGGCAAAAGCAATTGTTGTAGGAGATGAAATAAGCTGATGGTTCTGACCAGCAAGGTCAGAAGGACTGCTCCTTTGGAGGGGAGCAAGGGCCAGTCTGGAGCAACCAGACCAGCGGTGTATTTCGTAGAGTTCGTCGCCAAGATGGCTACTAGCCAGCGGGCCAGCAACCGGTTAGGCGCGTCGAGTGGCAAAATGCAGAAGGGCCCCACGCAGATCGTGGAGATGCTGGAGGGCTCACCTTTGGTGCAGATGCTGCTCGGGTGTTGGGCTTCTCAGATCCCAAAGCACAACTTGGAGGGAGCCTCGGTTGTTGCACTTGTCAGCTTGTCGTAGTCGTTCCAAGATGGCTGGCTCCACGTGTCTCGGTGCCTCCACGGGTCTCCTCTTTTCAGGGACTGTGGATCGGGCGGTGAGAGGTCTGGAGGTCCAGGTCTTTGTCAGTCTCTGGGCTCCGGCTCCGGCAGGAGGCGGCGGCAAAGCAGACGTTGATTCGCTGGATGGTGCTTGCGTTAGCAAGGTGGTCACTCCCTGACCACAGGGGAGATTTGCTTCAGTCCTCTGTGCGGCAGAGCGTCGAAGTTCCCGTCTTCTTCTTAGTGTTAAGTTGATTCCAGGATGTCTGAAGTCTTAGGACACAGCTCCTACCTTTAAGCGGATTCTAGGGGCCGGACTACCTGCTAGGTCCCTCCCTATGGGTGGGACCAGGAGGGGGGTGGTTACACCCCCAATCCTTTGTCCAGCTCGCCCCAGGCCTGGGACTCGTGTGCCCCAGGACCGGTTTGAACTGGCATATGCACCGAGGCTCCTTGTGAGCCACAGGCATGTCTGGTTTCTTTCAAGCCCTACCTGACCAATACACAAAATCCTGTCTGGGGTGGTGCACGCACCTCCCCTGGCAGGAAATCCTTTGTCCACACCTCCCAAGCTGGAAGGACTCCCAGCAGCAGGAGGGCAGACTTGTGTCTGTGGTGGCAGCATCCATTTTGTGGAGCTGAGGCTATGTCTGATTTTACCCGGGTTTCAGGTACTGTACATGTCGTGTCCCTCTAGAAGGGTGGAATGCTAACCCCGTCGCCAGAATTGGCGAGGGGTTAGTATTCCAATTCGTATGACACCTTACTCGACATGTTTTGATAAAGCCAAACCAAAGATAGCATTTAACCGCGAGGTTCATAATGCACTTAAGAGTATATGGTATGACGATATCTGGAAACAGTAGAAGGAAGTTGTTCCGACCACTGCAGACAGGCTCAGCTCATGCCAGAGCACCATCTCACATGGAACCAAGCACTCTGCCTTCAGGACTGTTAAGGCCTGCCATAGGAGTGACTTATAGGTTACCAGGTGTCCCATTTAAGGTTAGGTATAGGTATACTACACCTAAGTAAAAGGTGATTACACCAACTTACCCCAGCTGAGTGATCAGCCAGTTGTGTCAAATTGTTAGGCCAAGCCTGGGGTGGCATAATACATGCTGCAGCCCTTGGCAGGCCTTGGGTACACCAATGCCCTGGGTACCTAGTGTACACTGGTACAGGGGCTGACAGGGTGATCCACTTACAATTGGTTATGCACCTAGGGTGCATAGTTTTAATTTAGTAGAGAGAACAGCAGGCTGGGGGTCTGATTGGCAGGCCCACAGCCTCAATATTTCAACAACCAGTGAAGCAAAAAGCAAAAATTTGGGGTGACCATAGGATAGCAGACCCTACTCTCCTACACAGGTATAGTATGTTCTCGTTACTTTTGTAATCCAGTACTGGGCACCTAGACTCAGTACTGGGACCTCTATCTAAAACAGGTAAGTATTTACGTTTTCACAGCTGGTACGATTTTTAACGAATATTTGTAGTTTGCCTAAATCGACACTTAGAAGAAATTTCACAGAAAAACAGTCAATGATTTCCTATGGAAGAAAATTGGGTTAATGGTAAGTATGGTTGTGAGTACTTTTCAGGGTCAGTGCTGGGCACCAAGATCCAGCACTGGGATCTCTCCTAATAGCAGGTGAGTATTTTCGTTTTCGTTACTCGGTTGATTTTAGATGAATATTTTAAGTTTTAGAAACTCCACACTTAGAAGAAATTTCAGAGAAAACCAGTCAATGTTATCTAATAGAAGAAAAGTGAGTTATCGGCTTTTGGGTAAGTACTCGACTGGCAGAGTTAAGGTTCTGGGCACAGACTCAGGGGTCTCCCAGGGTCAGGTAAGTACAGTTGTTAAACCCTCAGCGGCACAGGGGCAGCGGGGTGCAGAGTGAGTTAGGCCCAATGTTATCCTATGGGAGGCAGGGGGGCCTTGGTTGGTGGCTGCAGACTAGCAGGCCACGCGGCTGTGGGAGCTGGGCTCCTGGTCACTTGCTCAGGGCAAATGGGGAAGTAAGTAGGAGTAGAAGTTGCACTGCCAGGGCCACTCGGGCGGCTGGGTGCTTTTGATCCTTCGGGCGCTCATTGGATTTCAATGGGAAAGCTTCAAGATGAACAAAGGCTGCAAGCTCGGGGACGGAGATTCTTCAGGTGCCACCACCACTTCGGGAGGTAAGTTGGGTAGTTGGAGGATAGGTAGGTACCCAGGAGTTGGGCACAGGGGGCCGCAGGGCGCTGGATGCAAGGGTGCCTTTTGGTGTTGGGAAATCTTACCCCTTGTTGTACGCGGTTGGGGGGGTACCTGGTTCTGAGGCTGCAGGCGTCGTCAGGAGCGTCGAGGTGAGTCCTTGGGTGCCGGATTCGGGGTCACAGTCGCCGGGGGGAAGTCCTCGGGGTCTTTGTTCACTCCGGCACAGGCCAGGCTTGGCGGGTGCAGAGTGTGCAGGGTTTGCGGTTCCGGGCTGATGCCAGGGGTTAGAAGCTGGTTTTGAGCAGAGCCACTGCTCATGGGATTCCCAGGTGCTCAGAGTCAAAAGGAAGCCAGGTCCTCCGGGGTTTGTGAGATTGCTGGCCACAAGAGGTGCCGGGATGTAGCAGGAGCAGGTTCGAGGGTCGACAGGCCGGTAGGGCTGGGGCCAAAGCAGTTGGTGTCTTCCTCTTCTTAGCAGCTGCACGGCAGGTCTTCTTTCTTCTTGCTCTTCTTTGTTTTTCGGAATCTGGAATCGGAAGGTTAAGGGTGCCCCTAAATACTAGATTTAGGGGTGTTACAGGTAGGTAAAGGGCAGGGACCAATGGGTCCCTGCCCTGGGGTGGGTACACCCCCTATCCTGCCACTCTCCTGTGGGAGGGGGGCAGTTGCCTAGTCCTGATTGGGCAGGGCCCCCTATCTTCAAGATGGGGAGTGCCTGGAGATGTTCTTCACCTCGCCTCCCCCACCTGAGGGGTGGGGTTGGCAGGCTGGCACATCCCCTGTCCTTATTTGGAGTTTCCGGCCGGTCTTTCCCACCAGAGTGGAGGTTAGAACCATTGGGGGCCAGTTTGCTGGGTACAGCAAGTGGCCTGGGGAAGCTCACAGAGGCGGCATGCCTTTTATGCTTCCCCCTGTCCATCCTGGGGGAGCAGACCTAGCACCTCGCCCAGGATGTGCATTGTTGCAGGCCCAGGAGAGTGGGGGCTCTCCTACCCAGGGGTCCAGCAACATGTCTGCTGTGTGGCAGCCTAGGCAGCCTCCCAGACCAGACGTGGATTGTAGGTTAGGTTTCAGGGGGCATCTCTAAGATGCCCTCTGTGGTGCTTTGGACATTAAGTCCCACACTGGCATCAGTGCGGGTTTAATGTGCTGAGAAGTTTGATACCAAACTTCTCAGTCTTCAGTGTTGCCATTATGGTGCTGTGGAGTTTGTGTTTGACGAGCTCCCAGCACCATGTACTCTTAAATGGCAGCACTGCACTTACAGTGCCCAGGAATTGACCTGGGTACTGTAGGGGCACAGGGCTCATGCTCCTGTGCCCACACCACTGGCATAGAGAACCCAGCTAGAGGGGTGGCGGATGTATGCCAGGGCAGTGTAGGTGGTGGGCATGGCACACAGGGATGTGTGCCATGTCGACTCTCTGTTTGGTCTTGTACCCAGACACTCAGCCTGCAAAGGCAGTGTGTGTGTGTGTTAGGGTATAGGGCCTCTAAGGGTGGCACAATGAGTGCTGCAGCCCTTAGAAGCCTTCCCTGGTCACAAGGCCCTGGTTACCTAGGGTACCATTTACCAGGGGCCGACATGTGGCCAGGGTTTGCCAATTTTGGGTTTGAGGTTTTTAGGGAAGGAACATAGGCCCTGGGCACCTGATTGGCAGGGGTCCAGGGCACACTCAGTCAAAGTACATTCACCAATTCAGCAGTAAGTGGGGGCATACCATGCAAGAAAGATGGCACTTTCTCACAGTTCCTCAGAGTATAACTGCCATTTGTGATTCACTATGCATCATCATCTAAGTTTGTCCACCCTGGCGTGTAAAGACACCACGTGTTGGGTATCCATTGAGCTGCCCAGAACCTTCAGCCACTTCTGGAGAAGTAGTGCCTCTTGGCACAGGACCCACAACCCCTCCTCTCCGTTTGTTGCAGTACCATGTGGGGGTTGTGTTGTCCATGAGCACCTGTACCTGTTTTCCCTGATGGTCAGGTGGAATGCCTTAATTGTCGACCAGATCACCCGTACGGCCAACAAGTTGATGTGGGGACGAATCCCCAACACAGCAGTCACGATTGTTAATTCTGGGTGGAGCAAGGAGAGTGGTCTTCCGCCAGTCCAATTGCAGTCGAGCAGCCACCATTGCATAGTTTTTATAGACTCCTGTAACACCTGGATGGAATCTGATAGGTCTTTTTTAGGGCTGAGCCCACTAAAACTGCTTATCCTGTTGCTGAGGACACATGTGCTACCTTGTGTGTTCCACAAGTAGGATACAAGAGGCAAAGAAGCCTCCACAGCGGCTCTCACTGAGACCCATTTCAAAGGTTGAAACGTCTGGATCATAACCCGAATGCCCAGGACTCGTTGAGGTGGAGGGAAGGCTCAGAAGAGCCCCATGTCCAGGATGACTCCAATGTAAGACAGCTGTTGTGAATGTGTTTGGTGTGACTTTGGCACATTGATGGAGAAACCCAACAAAGTGAATAGGTCTGGAGGTGGGGTTATGACTGTTTCAGGTGAGCCTGCCTTCAGTAGCTAGTCTTCAAGTTATGAGAAGACTGGTATTCCCACCTTCTGCAGATGGGCTGCGAACACCACCATCACCTTTGTGAACACCCGAAGTGCTGCATTGTTAGGTCAGATGGAAGTGTGGACAACTGAAGGTGCTGTTGGCCTACCTGAAACCGTGGGTAAAGTCTGTGGGATTGCTGGACAGATATGTGACAATAGGTGCCCTGCAGATCCAACGCCACCATCCATTCGCTGAGATCTAGGGCAGAAAAAGTTGAGCTCTAGTGAGCAATTTGAACTTGTACTTCTGGAGAAAGAAGTTAAGAGGACGCAGATCGAGAATAGGACAGAGTCCTGGATTCTTTTTTGGCAACAGAAAATAATGGAAGTAATAGCCAGTTAAATATCTAATGCTGGCACACTCTCAGTCGCTACTTTGGTTAAGAGAATTCCCCTCAGTGTATGGACAAGAGGTCTTCCGGGAGGCATTGTGGTGTTGGTGGCATGTCCGGGGGATGCGAGACAAAGGGTAAGGAGTAAACTTGCTCCACAATCTGGAGCACCTATTGGTCGGCTGTGATGCTCCTCTATCTTGGGATGTAAAAGGTGATGCAACCTCCCATTGGGCAGTCATGTGATGCCGAGGGTGACTCAAAGCGTTTTTCCGGGAGGTGGGGGGTTAGGGGACTGAATAGATCATGGCCCCTGATGTTCTGGACGCTGTCGACCTGCTCCCCTGCTTCTACCTTAATTGGACTGACAGACCTGTTGCTGTTGAGGTACGTTCTGACATTGCCTCTGGTGGTAGCACCTTCCAAAGCTTTAAAAGGTGGGAAACTGTTAAGGAAAGTGCTGAACAGATGGAGCTAGACCTGCAGAGGAAACAGTTGCTTTACTCTTTAAACCTTGCTAAGGTCTTTGCACCAAACAGCCTAAAGCCGTCAAGTGGCAAGTCTATCAAAGATTTTTGGACATCAGTAGAGAAGCCCGTAGAGCGAATCCAGGTGTGACGCTGAAGCACCAGGCTGGTCTCTACTTCCCTACTCAGACAGTCGTATCCAAGCCAGACTGGATTGAGTACTTCGCTGTGGGCTGACCATCCGTGATGCAACGTTGCAAGGTTGGCTGGATGTCCTCAGTGACAGCTGCAAGATATCCACCACTCCGTTTCACGACGCTTGCGAATACATCCCCAGGAGGCAACTAGTATTGACAGATCTGAGGTTAAGGCTGATGAATGGAAAACATGCACTTGGTGACCATCTCTATGTGCTTTGACCCTGTCAGGAAGATTTGTAGGAATACGTGGACGTTGCTTTGAAATTGGAGTTTGCGGAGCCGGGCTCAAGGATGGGGCCAACTCGAAGCGAGGTCAGGTGGCGCAGTCTGTGACTGAAACGCTAGCAGTAATCTGTCTGGAGGCCACCTTTAATAATTAAGGGCCAAATGTGCTCTAAGGTGACCCGGTGAGGTACCCAGGGCCTGCGTTCCTTCCCTAAAAACTATATTGAAGCCTAAACCCAATTGGCATCTCTGGCCACATGTCAGCTCCTGGTAAATGGTACCCTAGGTACCCAGGGCCCTGTGACCAGAAGAGGCCCCTAAGGGCTGCAGCACTTACTGTGCCACCCTTAGAGGCCCTGTACCCTGACACACAAACACTGCCTTTGCAGGCTGGGTGTCTTGGTGCAGAACAAACAGAGAGTCGACATGGCACACGTGTGCCATGCCCACAAAACACACTGCCTTGGCATACCTTAGTCACCCCTCTAGCTGGGTGCCCTATGCCAGTGGTGTGGGTACAGGTACATGAGCCCTGTACCCCTATAGTACCCAGGTCCATTCCTGGGCACTGTAAGTGCAGTGCTGACATTAAGAGTATATGGTGCTGGGAGGTTGTCATCACGAACTCCACAGCACCATGATGGCTGCACTGAAGACTGAGAAGTTTGATATCAAACTTCTCAGCACATTAAACCCACACTGATGCCAGTGTGGGATTTAATGTAAAATGCACGACAGAGGGTATCTTAGAGATGCCCCCTGAACCTAACCAACAACCAGTGTCGTGACTGAGAGGCTGCCTAGATTGACACCCAGCAGACATGTTGCTGGACCCCTGGGTAGAGAGCCATCTGCTCTCGTGGGTCTGCAACAATGCACGTCCTGGGCGAGGTGCTAGGTCTCCTCCCCCAGGATGGCCAGGGGAAGCTTCAAAGGCATGCCGCCTTTGTGAGCTTCTCCAGGCCACTTGCTGTACTCAGCAACTGGCCCCTGCCGGTTCTGACCCCCACTCTGGCGGGCAGATCGGCGGGAAAACCTAAGTGAGGAAAGGGGGAGTGCCAGCCTCTGCCAACCCCAACCCTCAGGTGGGGGAGACGAGGTGAAGCACAGCTCCGGGCTCTCGCCATCTTGAGGATGGTGTGCCCTATCCAATCAGGACCAGGCTTCTGCCCCCCTCCCACTGGAGAGTGGCAGGATAGGGGGTGTACCCACCCCGCTGAAGGGACCCATTGGTCCCTGACCTTCACCTACCTGTAACGCCCCTATATTTAGTATTTAGGGGCACCCTGAACCTACCTTCCGCAGATCCCGATTCCGAAACTACCAAGAAGAACAAGAAGAAAGAAGACCTGCCGTGCAGCTGCTAACAAGAGGATGACACCAACTGACTTGGCCCCAGCCCTAGAGGCCTGTCGACCCTCGAACCTGCTCCTGCTAAACCCCTGCGTCCCCAGTGGTCAGCAACCTCGAAAACCCCGGAGGCCCTGACTGCCTTGCTCCTCTAAAAAGACTACAACTCCCACGAGCAGTGGTTCTGCTCAAACAAGCAACAACCCCTGGTGCCAAGCCAGGATCTGCGAATCCAGCACACACTGCACCCGCCGAGCCCAGCCTGTGCCTGAGTGAACAAAGACCACGAGGACTCTCTCTGCACCCGGCTGCCCCTGTGTCGCTGAGGGTGTAACAACTGTACCTACCTGACCCTGGGAGACCCTTGAGTCTATGCCCAGAACCTTAACTCTGCCAGTCGAGTACTTACCTGAAAGCCGATAACTCACTTTTTCTCCATAGGGTAACATGGACTGGTTTTCACTTGGAAATTCTTTTAAGTGTTGAGTTTTGAAACTTTGAAATATTCACTAAAAATCACCCGATCAGCGAAAACGAATTTACTCACCTGTTATCAGGAGAGATCCCAGTGCTGGATCAGTGTGCCCAGCACTGACCCTACAAAGCAATTAAAACTGTGATTTTCCAATAACCAAACTTTCCTCCATAGGATAGCATTGCCTGGTTTTTACCAGAAATTCTTCTAAGTGTCGGTTTTTGAAACATACAAATATTCCTTAAAAATCGCATGTGTAACAAAACGATTTCTTTTAACTGTTTACAGGAGATGCACCAGGGCTGAATCCAGGATCCAGCCCTGAGTAAGAAAAACCTATGCAAAGTGATTGATATTGCGTTTACTTTAAACTTCCCATTGAGCTCAATGTTATAATTGTGTTTAACTTGTGTTGCCTATTGCAACAACTGTATCTATTGCATTTAAAAGTCTTTTGCTTATTGAAAGTATTTAACTAAAGCATCTCATTCTGATACCTACTTGTGGTTCTAAAATAAAACAATTATATATTTTTATATACAAAACAATTGGCCTAGAGTTCAGTTCTTGAGTGTGTGAGACCATTTGCTGACTGAGTGTGTTCAACAAATGCTTTACACTGTCCTCTGATACTGCCTTACTGCTCGACCAAGCTACCACTTTGTAGATTAAGGTTATATCTAACTTTAGCCTCTGCCAAACCTCTGGGGACTGTGAACTCTGTGCACACTGATCCTTACTTTGGTGCAGTATATACAGAGCCACTTTCTTACAAACAGCCAAACGTACTTTTCAGTTACTTTGTAGATTATAGTGTACGAATTACTTTTTAAGTTACTTTTGCTCCTCAGTGTGATATACCTAGATATCACACTGGAACATTTTCTAAACAAAAGGTAAGTAGTTCCGTTTTTACACATTTGCAGTTTCCTAGGGTTTTCATTCAAACCAATTTCACACTTGGAAGATTTTTTACAGAAAAGCAGTCAATGCAGTCCTAAGGGAGAAAACAGTGTCATCGGTTTACAGATAAGTACACTGTCTTGGGAGTTGGTTTCCTGGGGTTAGAAGCAGGGTTCCCCCAGGGTCAAGGATGCACTCTCAAAGAACCCTCAGCACCACTACGGTGGCCGGGTGCAGAGTGCTGAGGCCCAATGTTATCCAATGGGAGATAGGTAGCCTCTGGTTGGTGGCTGCTTATGAGCAGGCCACAAGGTTGTGGGAGCAAAGCTTCTGGACTTAAGCTCAGGGCAAAGGGGGATCCAGTTTAGCAAACAATGTGCACCCACTGCGGCACAGGGGCGGCCGAGTACAGGGTGCTGTTTTGGCATTGGGTGCCCTGAAGTTTTCCATGGGAGTTGCCGGTTTGGGTTTGGCTGCAGGCTCGGTCCAGGAAGACTTCCGTGAGCAACCAACAGCTGAGCAGGTAAGTTGGAGGGCTCGGGACGTAGGTGCACCCCGGGTTCTCTTCTCCAGGGCGGCTGGATGCAGGGGTATCTTTTGAGGTCAGATTTCACCTTAACGGGCCACTCGCGGAGGGGGTCTCTGTGCAGAGGCTACAGGCGACATTGGAGAGTCCTGGAGGGGTCTTCCCACGGACTCTGTAGCGCTGGGGAACCTAGTTGGGACCGGTGAGCCACGTGAATTCAGTCCGTAGGCATCAGGTGCTGCGGTGGTTCCAGTCGCCGGGTTTTCTTTGTCATCAGCAGGCTCAAAGTCTGTCTTGAGAGGTTTTTTTTTTTAACAGAGCTGCTGTTCACAGGATATCTGGTCTTTGTTGAAGGCAAACAACACAAAAGAACAACTAGAGAGTAAGCAAAAATGGAAAGGCTACTTGTCCTTTTCCCTGGGTAGTATGCAAACAGACAACGTGGACAAGTCCTTAGTAGGTTTTTGGTCGTAGTTCATGACTTGTACCTTCTTCGGGGAGCTCAAAACAACCGATAGTTGTTTTAGGAAACCCCTCACCCACCTACCTAGTAGGTGGCATGCTTCATCATCGGGGCCCAGCTGGGTTACCGAGTGCAATCCAGCTGTGCTTCAACGCCTGAACTACAGCGGAGCTGGTTGTTGTGTGAAGAGTGAAAAAGTGCTATGTGAAGTGAAATTATGTGATAAAAATGTCTCTAGGAGATGCCCTTGTAAAAGTTTTAATGGAAGGGTCGGCGGGATCCTGTCCACAACATAGGTGAAATGATATGTAGCCCCAGACAAACGGTCAGAATTGGGTATAGCATTGTATGATGGGATCCATGAGGCGTTTTTCAAACAGAGTCAAAGTACTCCCCGTACAGGATCTGTAAGTAACAAGATCCCACCACACTCACAGCGCACTTTAGGGCATGTGCTGATATCTACACTAGAGTGGCCTTATCTCTCCTTTTTTAGCCACACACTTAGATTTGGTCCTGAAGAAAGCCTCTTGAGCACACCTGAAGGCTGAAACTAGTAGACCTACACTTCACAGGGATAGAGAGGTACATTTTAAAACCTCATGTATATCCCGATGATGTTTTTACCTATTTCCTAGGACCCTTCCATTAAAACTTTTTGGGTTGCAGGCATGGCACACAGGAATGTGTACATCAACAAGATTTGTAGAATGTACACCAAGTTAATTTGATTTGCTTTGTACTTGAAGGCTTATTTTGTCCGTTACGGCGTGCTGTCCTGAACGCATTCCGTCCATACGCGCAAAGTAATATTGCAAACGAACTGGAGCCTCGCCAGGTTCCAGCGCAGGATGCACAGCCCAATGCACGAATGAATACATACAAACATTTTTTCTGCTCTGTTATTCCATTTATTTTCATTATGTACAGTCCGTAATCCTTATTTAATCCAAACTTTTATAGCGTTTTGCCAGAAAATTCAACACATGCCCATCCAGGCTTTTTCAGAGTACATGGAGATTCACTGTTCCACAGAGCACGACGTCAGTGTTCTAACCCAATGCATTTTGGGCAATCTTTGCCATTCCTCGATAAAACAAATCACGTGTAAATGCTCATTGTAGAATACGTTATCCTGACATTATTAACGTAAAACCCTCTAATATAATCCTCATGCGTATGGTGCATTTTCTAAAAAATATCAGACATTGCATGAATTGTAAAAAAGTGCCACCAGTGATGAACATTGGCCAATCCACTCACCCAGATACCGCCCCAAGTATTCTAAAACATAATGCTCTGTGACACCCCTATACCAAAAGAATAATGCTAACAAAGCATGTTGAAAACCAAAATCATAAATGCTCTATAAATCTAACACGCCATTTTACCTTCAAATCAAGACGTGCCTTCGCTCCCAAACGCTAAAGTGAGAATGCTGATTAAACCAACAGCAACATTCAACCCTCAACCATATTTAAACCTTCCCACCTGATTCAATCAAAAACATGTGACTGCTACCCTCACAAAACTAGAAGAAATACTATATAACCATCGTGCTCCATAGACCAATGCTTCATAAAATGTTTCTCAACCCCCTACTTGGTCAGTGCAATAAATAAACCATGAGATGTTACTCTTCTCAAATATACATATAAATGCCCCACATAAACGTGATTCAATAAATAAACCCCAAAACATTATGTACTTATATAAAAATAATACTTATATAAAAATGTGAATACGAGAGTTAACCAAATATTTGAATTGTACAACAGATGTACAGATGTAACAGTGCCTTTAAACATTTTCCGATCAGTGAATACTGGTTTCCCCTAATAATGTCAAGTCAGTTGAAGCACCAACACAGAACCTGTTGGTTTCTTTAATGTGTCGACTTCTACCATACGCAGTGGGTTGCAGGCATGGCACACAGGAATGTGTGCCATGTCTCATTCACTTTTCTCTGCACCAAAACATGCTGCATGCAATGGCTGGGTGTGTGTTAAGATACAGGACCTCTAAGGGTGGCACAGTATGTGCTGCAGGACCTTAGAGGCCTTCCCTGGTCACAGTGCATTTGATACCCATGAAACCTTTTACAAGGGACTTACATGTGGCCAGAGAGGTGCCAATTGGGGGTACAAAGGTACAGTTTTGGGACAGAACACAGGCTGTGGGAACATGATCAGCAGTGACCCAGGGCACATTAAGTCAAAGTGCATCAGAAATCTGGCAAAAAGGGGAGGGGTACTGCAACAGAAACCCAGCTGCCTACAAATAGTGCTTTAGATGTCCCAATTGGAGAACTTGTTGCACTTTACAAAACAACCTGATAACTGAGAGCTTCAGTTATTGAGCTTGTAGAGTATAGAGGACACACATGGATTTAAAGGGTTGGGAAGGGTCAAGTGATGATGGTTTAGGGCTAAAAACAGGATGGTTAAAGAGGCGTTCCAGCATCCTGACTGCTGTACAAACAATAGTAATGGATTTGATCTTGCAGGTGTAATCGGGCAATGGCAAAAAAGGTATTACAGGTGGGTAAGTAAACCAGTGTACTCTGTTTGTGAAGCTCTGTTGGTCAGATCTTAACTCCTATTTTGGTCGGGACTCTTTATTGGAGCTGACAGATGTGTGGAATTGTACATTGCTCTCATATTGGGAAGAAAAAAGAGACCAGAAGGTGGTATGCTGTTAAGGAGTGGACATGTCTAATCCCCTATCAAAGCTGCCCACCCCTGCAATATTCCATCCAGATAGTCACACAATTCAAACTCTTACCTCTTCCCCCTCCTAAATCTACATAAGCTTTCTTTCATAAAGATCCAGAGATGAAGTATTGTGTGCTTGTTTCTATTTCATTCTTGCACCCTTTTCATACCTGGTTCCTCCCAGTGCCCTCCTTGTAATTTGGCGACCTTAGCATTTCAAAAGATGGAATCTTAAAATTGTAAGTGATTAAACAACCTTCTCTCTATCCCAACTGTTTGTAGAGGATTAAGCCACCTTGTGTACGGTAAGTCCAGTTCAGTTGGGCCAACTGGTGTCTGGTACTGTGCTCTGAATGCTAGGCCTTTGGTTTCTTCTAGCTTCAGCTTGTTTCATCGATTTTCCATTACTGAAAGTTTTCTTCTTTCCCATTTTAGACCAGGGATCCATTACTGAAATACTTGTTTCTATCCTGTTGCTGTCATTGTATTTTTCTTTCCGAAATAACCGTTTGCCATTTATTCTTATTTTAAACAGGAAAAAGAATCTCCAGATGGTAACAACGTAGCCTGCATCCTTACCCTGCCTCCATACCAGAGACGAGGCTATGGCAAGTTCCTGATAGCTTTCAGTGAGTAGCTCTAATGGACATGGGCTGATGGGAATGGGGCACGTCAAGGTGAAAATTTATCATGTTTAATTAATGAAACATGGGATATGGGAACTGAGATGGTGTGACAATGGCCATCGTTGACTTACAGTGAATGGCATATGCAGCTCCTGTCTATTTTTGGCAGACTTCATCAAGTACAACATTTCAGTCTCCCCTTCCCCCACTTAGAGAGGAAACCTTTAAACCCCCCCTCCCCAAAATAAATAAATTAAAAAGAAACTATTTATTTCTGGCTTCCATAATCACAAAGTGGAGGTGGTTCAAATTGTCAGTTTTACATGGTTTTGTAATGTATGTGTTGGACTGTGCAGATAGGCGTTCACAACCACCATATATGTGGGAATAGTTTAAAGTGCTTCTTCTGAACCACTTGAGTTTGATGTGACATATCTAATGACTTCAAAGAAAGATAAAGTTATACCATACACATTAAATGGCTGTCTCGGCTTTCCAATTTCACACCTCTGTGTGTTCCAGTAATTGTCTTATGATCTATTCCTGCAATAGCCATAAGAGATTCTTCAAGGAATACACTGATCTCCAATATTGCGTCTTCCATAGTTTCACATGCATGAATTATTCCCCTTTTCCAGACTGGGCACCCTCTGTAAAAATACTAGCACAGCATGCACCCTATACACTCAGTAAAACTTTCACAGAGAATTTGCCATATATACACATCATTGTAAGTCACCCAAACTACAATCTATCATCTGATCCACTGTCAGAATTCCCAACTACCATATCTTCTACTGTCGTGTAGTTCCTAGGAATCCCCAGGACCTACGTGTTTTGGATGACCTAAACTGAGGGCTTGGTGTCCAAACCGCTTCTGGACACGCCCACAGGATATGTCAGCCGTTAGTCCAGCCACCTCTACAGTGCCACTACCACCTCCTTGTTTCTTACAGTAGTGTAGGTAGTTTCTGGTAGCCACTTAACATGGCAACCCCGATTCCTCAGGGATCGTGTAAATCAGTACAGTACTTTTCGCTTCAGTCACTCGTGCTTGCTTATTCTCAGAAAACACACAGGATGGCGATTAGGACGTTTCAATAAATATTTATTGGACCAGCGTCAGTCTTGTGTAAAACATGTGTTCGAGGCGTGTGAGCTGTAGATCACATGCTCTGTATACTTCTTTCATCTAGTGTTGGGTCCGGATGTTTGCAAGTTGTTTTTCTTCAAAGAAGTCTTTCCAGTCACAAGGTAGGTGACTCCTCCTTTCAGTGATAATGCGCCTGGGCATCGACTCCATTGCTAGATTGTTTTTTTCCGCGATCTTGTTCGTACTTGAATCGACACCGTTTCTCGGGTTCCCCTCGGTGTGCAATACACTCACCCTATCTCCATTTACCGCGTATCCTATTTACTCAAAAACTTTCTATCGGATAGCTCGTAGAAGGCCGTCGGTCAGCCTCGCAGTAGATGGAACGGGCTCCATTTAAATTCTGCCCTTAGTGCCATGCGAAGTTCCCGTGCACCGACGCACACAAACTTGTGCTTGTCACCGGAGCACAAAGAACAGGACTGCGATGCATGTAAGGCTATACGATCGAAAAAGACGCTTCGCGATCGTCTGGATCGACATCGTGACATGCAGAGCCAACACACAGGTTCCAATCCGGACCTCTTCAGAGAAGATTCGGAACAGGAGACCGGAGAAGCCATATGTGCCGAAGAAGAACAGGATCCGATCTCCATCAGAGAATCTGATGGGGACAACGACATCCCGCAAGGGCAGCGTACCGTGAGTACTGATCCTCCCTTGCCCCAAAGTCCACGTAAGCCTAAGAAGAAGGCTCTGGTCCAACCTCTGCCTGAGGGCCACGGTCGGCACCGAGAACATGTTTCTAACGCCCGCCCTCTGGCTCGGCATCGAAACACACCCCAAAGCCTTTCGGCTCCGAACTCAGTCGCTCGCAATCGGGCACCGAGCCGAAACCTTCAGGATCAAAGTCATAGTCAGGCTCAGCTCAACCTCCTTCGATACCGAAAACGTCTTCAGATCCTAAACCCTCGGCATCCAAAACACCGGCGCCGAAACAGAAGGAGGCGACGATTCCAGCAAAGGATCTCCGTTTCGATGTTCCACCCTCAAAACCAGATCCGAAACAAGGAGAACTCTACATTCATCCAACAACTAGACATATTTCCACCAAAGTGACAGTAAAACGTAAAACAGACACGGAAGACGTTTACCACATCCCTTTAAAAAGGAAGAATGTGAGTACTAACCCTTCTCTTCCTCCTCCTCCTTCTCCTGAGTCTCAACCATTACTAATTTCACCTGCTGACAAGGATGATGGTGATGGGGCTGGGGACAATGATCTAACACCCACAGACCCCAGGAGAGATTGTGACACTAATTCTCCCACAGGAAATGACCCTGATCTGTACCCTACTAAGCCCTCTCCACCAGACGACAGTGTAGGATACATAGCATTATTAAACAGAGCTGCTAATTACCATGGGGTCCAGTTACATAAGGAATCCCTAGAAGAAGATTTCCTTTTCAAAACTCTTAGCAGTTCACAAAAATCCTCGCACACACTTCCAATGCTCAAGGGTATGCTTAGACATGTAGATGACATTTTGAATGATCCTGTGCGGGCACGTATCCTCACCCCCAGGGTAGACAAGAAATATAAATCTGCACCATCAGACCCATCTTACATCAAGGGGCAGTTACCATTAGACTCTCTAGTCGTGTCTAATGCTTGTAAAAGGGCCAATTCTCAAACGTCAGAGGATGCTCCACCCCCAGTCAAAGAGTCTAAATTAATAGACGCCTCGGGGAAAAGAATAGCCTAACAAGCTGCAAACCTTTGGCGCATTTCCAATACCCAAGCACTTTTAGCTAGGTACGATAGGGCGCATTGGGATGAAATGGAGCAGTTGCTCCAATTTCTGCCTGATGAGCACAAGTCCAAAGCTCAAAACCTAGTGCGGGAGGGAGTGCTCATCTCGAATAATTCCATCAGGTGCGCCTTAGATGCTTCTGGCACTGCGGCTAGAGCCATTAACACCAGCGTTTTCTTAAGAAGGCATGCCTGGCTATGCATTTCTGGGTTCAAACCGGAGGTTCAGGCTTCCATTCTGAGCACACCATTTGATAAACAACACCTCTTTGGCCCTGTAATAGACTCATCATTAGAAAAGATGAAGAAGGACACAGAGGTGGGGAAATCTATGGGAGCCCTTCAGTCACCCTCACCCCGTGGTTCCTTTCGGCGCTCCTTAAATCGCGGAGGGTCCAAAAAATACCTCTTCAGACACTGGCTCAACAACCTACAATGGCAACAATCAACCCTCTGCCTCTAAGGGTTTCTACAGAGGGGGCTACAGTGGCAACAATGGCAAGGGTAGAGGTAGAGGCTCTAACACACGCGCCTCCCCCTCCAATACCAAATAGTGACTTCACTACACTCCCCCGACCATTTAACACCTGTCGGGGGCGTCTTTCCCAATTCCTACCTGTCTGGCAGTCAATCTCTACAGACAAATGGGTACTGGAAATTATCTGTTCTGCTTATTGCCTGGAGTTTACCAACTATCCTCCAAACATTCCTCCACGTTCACACAAACTGTCACAAGACCACTTACACCTTCTCAACCAAGAGGTTCAGTCTCTCCTTTTGAAAGGAGCTATAGAGCACATACCACTACAATACCAAGGGTCCAGCGTATACTCCTTCTACTTTCTCATACCCATGAAGGACGGTACTCTCAGACCTATCTTGAGCATCAGAGATTTACATTTTTACATACAGTCAGATCATTTTCATATGGTAACACTTTAACAAGTGCTTCCACTCCTACAACAGGGCGACTTTCTGTCTACTCTAGACTTAAAGGATGCTTACTCCCATATTCCAATACATCCTGCTCATCGCAAATTTCTCAGATTTGTGGTAGCGGGCATCGTTACCAGTTCAAAGTACTCCGGTTCGGAGTCACCACATCTCCCAGAGTCTTTACAAAGTGTTTGGCAGTAGTCGCTGCTCACCTAAGAAGAAAGCACATCCGTGTCTTCCCCCTACTTGGATGACTAGCTCATCAAAGTCAGTTCGTATTCAAAGTGTCTCCGACACACTCACAGGACACTGCAGCTACTGCACCAACTGGGATTCACAGTCATTGTGTTGAAATCACATCTTAAACCGTTCAACACTCAAAATTATCTAGGAGCCACTTTAGATACTAAAAGGGCTCTAGCCTTCCCCAATGCAGCCAGAATTCGAACTATTCAGGCTCTAGTTCTCCAGTTTCATCCCACTCGCTCACTGCCAGCTCAAGTGTATATGCAACTGCTGGGGATGATGGCCTCTTGCATCATCATTGTTCCCCATGCCAGGCTTCACCTGCGTCCCCTACAGGAATGCTTAGCAAGTCAGTGAAACCAATCACAGGGTCTTTTAACCGATCTTGTGTTGGTATGCGGCTGTACTCATCGCTTTCTGCAGAGGTAGAACCCACAAAATTTGTCAAGAGGACTACCCTTCATAGACCCAGTTCCACAGACAATGCTAACAGTGGATGCGTCCCTCACTGGTTGGGGGGCTCATCTTCAACATCACACAATACAAGGCCTGTGGAGTCAACATCAAAAAAACTCTCCACATAAACCATCCAGCGCTGCTAACAGTTTTCCTAGCGCTCAAAGCATTTCAGACTCACCTGGTCGGCAAAGCTGTCCTAGTTCGTACTGACAACATGCCAGCTATGTATTATATACAAAAACAGGGGAGGACACACTCTCCAACTGTCGCGCTTGGCTCAAGACATTTGGAACTGGGCGATTCATCACAAAATCTATCTCCTAGCAGAATACCCCCCAGGAGGGAACAATCCAAATTGCCGATCTCCTCAGCAGACAGAGACAGCAAATCCACAAATGGTAACTTCACCCTCAAGTTCTCCGCCCATACTTTCGAAGTTGGGGAGTCCCTCAAATAGACCTTTTTGCCACAAACCAAAAAGCAAAATGCTCAAACTTCGCCTCCAGGTACCCACACCCGCTCTCCAAAGGCAATGCACTATGGATGAACTGGTCAGGGATATTTGCATACGCTTTGCCGCGTTTCCCACTCATTCCATTAGTGGTTTGGAAACTCAGGCAAACATCCCTCACACTATTCTTGGTAGCTCCCACATGGGCCCGTCAACCATGGTTCACAACCCTGTTGGAGCTGTCGCTAGTTTCACATCAAAAACTACACCTCACATCCAGTCTCCTCACTCAGAGCCAAGGAGAAATCAGACACCCAGATCCCAAACCACTCAACCTCGCGATTTGGCTCCTGAAATCATAGAGTTTGGTTATCTAAATCTACCACCAGACCGTATGAACATCATCAGAGAGGCCAGAAGGCTTACTACAAGAGCCTGTTATGCAGCTAAATGGAAACAGTTTGTTATCTATTGCAATGATAACAATATCAACCCTCTTGATGCTTTAATACAAAATATCATTTGTTATCTGCTACACTTACAGCAGTCGGGGTTAGCTTACACTTCTATCTGACTACATCTTCGCTGCAATAGCTGCGTATCTACAAAATAGGCAACATTTATCTCTTTTTAGAGTGCCAGTTATCAAAGCTTTTATGTAAGGACTTAAATGAGTTATCCCACCAAGACTTCCACCTGCCCCAGTGTGGAATCTTATCATAGTCCTCACAAGGTTAATGGGCCCACCTTTTGAACCCATGCATAAATGTGAACTACAGTTTCTCTCCTGGAAAACTGCTATCCGCATTGCAATCACTTCACTCAGTAGAGTGGGAGAACTACAGTCATTAACCATAGACAAACCTTTTTTCCAACTTCACAGAGACTTAAGTTGTTCTTCGTACAAACCACAAGGTTCTACCTAAGGTAGTGTCTGCCTTTCACATCAATCAGTTGGTTGAGTTACCTGTATTCTTCCCTCAACCAGAGTCTGTGGCAGAACGGGCTCTACACACCTTAGATGTTCGAAGGGCCCTTTTATAATACATTGAAAGAACAAAATCATTTCGTAAAACTAAACAACTTTTCATTGCTTTTGCTCCACTACACAAGGGCAATCCCATATCCAAGTTAGATATTGTTAGATGGATTGCTAAATGCATTCAAACTTGTTATGCAAAAGCAAAGAGAATGTTACCAATACCCCCTAGAGCACATTCCACTCGCAAAATAGGGGCTACTATGGCTTTCTTAGGAAACATCCCCATAGTTGACATTTGTAAAGCTGCAACATGGTCCCCACCGCACACATTCACCAAACATTATTGTGTAGATTTGTTAGCGAGACAACAAGTTAATGTGGGCCAGGCAGTACTTAGAACCCTTTTCCAGACAACTCCAACAGCTACAGGTTAGCCACCGCTTTGGGAGAATACTGCTTTATAATCTATGCAAAGCATGTGATCTGCAGCTCATATGCCTCGAACGGATAATGTTACTTACCCAGTAAGCATCTGTTCTTGGCATGTAGAGCTGTAGATTCACATGCGCCCAGCCGCCTCCCCGGGTACCTGTACCTGTTGCAGTTCTCTATCTCTTACTCTATATACATATGCATGGACATCTCTATTCTTTACATACTAACTCCATTCTCACCCTCTGCGGGGAAAAAATCTAACAATGAAGTCGATGCTCATGCGCACTATCACCGAAAGGAGGAGTCACCTACCTCGTGACTGGAAAGACTTCTTCGAAGAAAAACAACTTGCAAACATCCGGACTCTAAACTAGATGGCAGGAGTATGTAAAGCATGTGAATCTACAGCTCTACGTGCCAAGAACAGGTGCTTACTGGGTAAGTATCATTATCCTTTTCCTATTCTTGTATATCTTTTATAGCAAATAGAAATACATCGGTTTCATCAGGTTCTAATCACATCATTCCTCTGATCCCCAAACCTTAAGTTACTCTGGGAAGCCTTTCGTGAAAGCTGTAGAACATATCAAATACGTAATGCTGTATGCCACATGACCCACATTTAACTTTGCTTGTAAGAGGATCTACATTCTTTTTTATCCCTTGCATCATTGTATTGTTGCAGGTTATGAGCTCTCAAAGTTGGAATGCATGGTGGGCTCTCCAGAGAAACCCCTTTCTGATCTTGGGAAGCTAAGCTATCGCAGCTACTGGTCATGGGTGCTGCTGGAGATCCTGCGTGACTTTCGAGGAACACTATCCATCAAGGACCTCAGGTAGGACACAGTAATCATACTACTTTAAATAATGTAGAGGTTAAGCAGCCCCTCCTTTTGACTTGTTAATTCATTTAAAAGTGGGCAAACATTACCCTTATTCAACACCCATTAAAACTTAAGTGCCTGCATTACCATTCAGCTCTGCCTGCACTTATTCTCATCTCCTCCTTGGGTTCTCTTATCCCATGATTCCTCCCTGTCATAATTAGGCAGCTGCACTACTATATTGTTCAAACTGAGCAAGCATTTTCAGAAAGAAGGAATTATAGGCTACTATTGCTTGCATAATCTCATATAGTCATATGTATAGACACTGGAAAGTGTTGGCGCAAACTTATCACATAGTAGGTAGCTCCCTTTATTTTTAAACTGTTCTGTCTTGGTGATTTTATCTGACTTTTATTCTGTGGTTGCTGCTGGTACTTCTGGGGCTCTCCTTTCAACAGGATAGCAAACCATAAGAGAAGCAATTGGGCCCAATAGAAAGTCAAAAGCACAGCACAGCACTGAGGTCTGCCCCTTATACACCAACTGGCTTTACAAATCTCTCATAGACACCCTATTCTGATGGATACATCTGCCAGTGGATTCCTCACCTTGTGAATATCCCCTGCGCCAGCATTCCACAGAACTTTTTTCCCCAGCTCTCTTTATGCCGACGTGGACGTCATAATACATCGGCTCCGCTCGCGACTCCGTATGACGTCACCGGAGCCATAAGAGAGCCACGTCGGCGTGATGACGTCAGTTCCCTTTTTTCCGCGCCGTCGACGCGTAACGGTTTTCCAGCACTCTCCTGCTACTTTGTTGTCTTGCAGTGGGTTACTGTTTCTGGGTAAGCCATGTCTTCGATGAGAAAGTCAGGTTTTAAACCTTGTAGGGAATGTGGGGGCCACATGTCCATTACTGACCCCCACGAAGATTGTTTGTGGTGTCTTTCTTCAGATCATGATGTGGACGACTGCTCCTGCTGTAGAAAGATGAACCCCAAGGCCCTGAAGGAGAGGGAGGCAAAACTCTTCATGGCCAAGGCGAAGAAGGAAAGAAGAGGTAGGAAAAAGGAGAAGTCGAGGCCGGAGTCATCAACTTCACACTTCGAAGTCGAAGAAACATCATAAGAAGAGGAAGCATAGCTCTCTGCGCAGATCGTCGAGGAGTAAGGCTTCGAGGTCGCCGTCACCTCGGCGTCGAAGCAAGGAAGTTACTTCTCCATCTCCTTCCCCTTCTCGTATGTCTCCAGAGAAGACACCTTCGCCGAAGCAGACTCCGGCGCGGTCCCCGGCGCAATCACCGGCGCAGTCACTGGCGCCAGTGGAGTCTCCAGCTTCCGACGCCGATCCGGATCAGGAGGAAGAGCTTTCTCCAGTGCCAGCTGAGCCTGCGGCACCAATGGAGGACACTTCGGCTCCGGCTCCGGCTCCAGCTACTCCTCGACCGGATCCAGGGTCGAACTCATACCCGCAATTCCCCACTCTGGGTGCGGATCCAACGTATTTCTTCAATGCGATGTATGGGGTTTTTCAAAGGGCTGCCTTCCCATCCGGCCTACCATCTGGTCCCGTGGGTCCATTGGCATACACCTTGGGAGTGCCGCAGCATTATGCTCAAGCTCCTTTTATGCCCTTCTTGCCGATGGCTCCTTCATGGCAGTTCCCGGCGCCGTCTGGAAATCCATCCTGGCTTCGTCTGGATCGTTTGCCTTCGGAGCCTTCCTCAACGCTGTTGCCGACTCCAACTGCTCCACGCCTGGCGCCGCCGACTCTTCCTGCGCCGCCGACTCCACGTTCAGTTCCGCTGACTCTGTGTCCTCGGATCCGTTCTCAAAGACAGGCCCAGAGGATTTTGGAGGAGGAGCGATATAGGGAGGAAGTGGAGGAAGGTGAGGTTGGTGGATCATCTGATGAGTTTGAAGGCATTCAGGATGCTAGTGGTCTTGATACTACTCCGGAATGGGAGCATTCTTCTGCTAGGTCTTCACCACCACCAGAGTTGGCCCCTTATCATTCGGTCATCAAAAAGGCTGCAGAGTTGCTGGACTTACAGTTGCCCTCTGCGGAATATAGACCAAACCTTTTAACTGAAGTCCTACATTCACCATCGTCGATTGTAGAGCCCTTGTTGCCTTTTAATGAGGCTATTTTAGAGCCATTGATGGACGTTTGGCGCAAGCCTCTTTCTTCGCCTGCAGTATCCAGACAAGTGGCAAGGAGATACAGGGTGGCTCCGGGGGATCCAAGCTTCCTTTCTTCTCACCCTTCTCCAGAGAGCCTTGTGGTGCAAGCTTCATGCTCGAAGCAATCGTCAAGCGCCTTCCCTCAAACACCAACGGATAGGGATTCTAAGAAGACCGATCAAACAGCCAAAAAGGTCTTTTCGTCTGGCAGCATGGCTCTTAAATCGACCAATGCCACTTGCTTATTGCGACACTATGTTCATGCACTGATGGACTCGATGAAGCTATTAGCCCCTAAGCCTCATTTATGGCGGTTGTTACAGACACTCAAGCTGCCGCAAGGCAGGTTATTCAGTCGGGTCTAGACACGGCTGATTCTGTGGCTAGAATTATGAGGTCTTCGATAGCCACTAGGAGGCAAGCTTGGCTTCGTTCTTCCGGCTTCTCTACGGATGTTCAGGCCACGTTAGTTGACTTGCCTTTTGATGGAGAAAAACTGTTTGGGGAACAGGCCGATTCCGCCTTGCAAAGGTTTAAAGATAGCAGGGTTACTGCGAAGTCTTTGGGTTTACAGACTCCTGCTAAGGGATTTGGCTTCAGAAAATATAGAGGATTTGGAAGGTCTTCATTTCGTACCTCATGTCAACCTCAACAACAGCAACAGCAGAATCCCCTCTATAGGTCATATAGAGGAAGGCAAAGGGGCCGGAGAGGTTCTGGCCGCAACCCGTCTTCATCTTCTGCCTCCTCTGCTCCCAATGAAGCTTCAGGGAAGCAGCCCTAGATCCCCAATCCTGAATCATGTGAGACCTGTGGGGGGTCGGGTGTCCCACTTTCTGCGAGGTTGGAAATCCGTCACGACGGACCTTTGGGTTTTAAACATCGTGGAGAATGGGTACGCCCTTCCCTTTCGGGAATTTCCTCCCCCTTACCCTCCTTGCCAAGGTTTTTGCTCTGAAGACCATCTACTTCTTCTGCAGAAGGAGGTTCTTGCATTGCTACAAAAAGGTGCGATAGAGGTGGTTCCAGAGCAAGAAAGGGGTCAGGGATGCTACTCCTGGTATTTCCTGATTCCCAAAAAGGACGGCAGATTGCATCCAATCCTGGACCTCAGAGTTTTGAATTTTTACCTGAAGCAGGAGAAATTCAAGATGCTGACCCTTGCACAGGTTCTTCAAGCGTTGCAGCAAGGAGACTGGATGGTGTCGATCGACTTGCAGGATGCGTATTTTCACATCCCAATCCTGAAGTCGCACAGTAAGTATCTCCGTTTTACGGTTGGGTCGCAACACTACCAGTTTGTGGTCCTTCCGTTTGGTCTTACTACCGCACCTCGAGTCTTCACAAAGGTGATGGCAGTGGTGGCTGCTCATCTCAGGAGGTCGGGGATTCCGGTTTTCCCCTACCTAGACGGCTGGCTTCTGAAAGCAGAGTCCCCAGAGATGGTGCAATTTCATCTGCAGGTAACATCTCAGCTGTTATTCGACTTGGGTTTTTCGATCAAGGTGCCTAAATCTCACCTGGTGTCCTCTCAACGCAACCTGTTCATAGGGCCGGTACTGGACACTACTGTGTGTTGAGCATTTCCTCCTCTTCAAAGAATTCTCGACATTCAGGAGATGATCCCTTTATTCCACAATGGAGCGGTTGTTCCAGTTCTGAAGATCCTTCGCCTGCTCGGTCTGTTCGCCTCCTGCATTCTGTTGGTCAACCATGCACGCTGGCACATGAGGGCACTCCAGTGGTGCCTCCGCAGTCAGTGGTATCAGCACAACGGAGATCTCAGGGAGTTGATCAGGATCTCCAGAGAAGCTGCAGCGGATCTGTCTTGGTGGAGCGTGGAGGGCAATCTGTCTCAAGGAAAGCCCTTCCATCTACCTCCATCGGTGGCCACAGTGATAACGGATGCCTCCACCCTGGGGTGGGGTGCTCATCTGGGGGATCTGGAGATCAAGGGTCTTTGGTCTCCAGAGGAAAGATTGTCTCATATCAATCTTCTAGAATTACGGGCGATAGGTTTGGCGCTCAAGGCCTTCCTCCCTTCCCTTTGCGGTCAGTCGGTTCAAGTCCTGACGGACAACACTACCGCAATGTGGTATGTCAACAAGCAGGGAGGAGTAGGGTCGTATCGTCTCTGCAGGGAGACTTTACGGCTCTGGTCCTGGGCTCAGGATCATCGGATTTGCTTGATGTCAAATCATCAGGCCGGGGTGCCGAACGTACGTGCGGACAGTCTCAGTTGGCAGTTCTCCGTCGACCACGAGTGGAGGCTTCATCCGTAGGTGGTTCGTCACGTCTTTCGGACGTGGGGGTCACCTCGGATAGACCTATTTGCCACCCGCGAGAACGCACATTGCTCATCATTCTGCAGTCTTCAGTTTCCGATGCAGGGGGCTGGGGGTTGGAGCTCACAACTCCTTTATGCGTTTCCTCCCATACCCTTGATTCCTCTGGTTCTGAGGAAGATTCGCCAAGACTGGGCCCAAGTTATTTTGGTCGCTCCAAATTGGCCAAGAAGGGTGTGGTACACAGATCTTCTTCACCTCTCATCGCACCCTCCGCTCCGTCTCCCTCTCAGGGCAGACCTCCTCTCGCAGTCGGAGGGGCAGGTTCTTCACCCCCCACCTCCAGAGCCTGCACCTTCATGCCTGGAGATTGAACGGGGCAACCTGAGTCCCTTCTCTCTCTCGCCTGATGTGGTGGATGTTATTTTATCGGCCAGGCGACACTCCACCAAGTCCATTTACTCATATAGGTGGTCTAAGTTTGTTAAATGTTGTGGAGAGAGATCCATTGACCCTTTAAAAGCCCATCTTTCTAATGTGCTTCAGTTTGCTCTTTCCTTGGCTCAGCAGGGCTGTGCTGTGGCCATGGTCAAGGCATTATCGGCTTTTTTCTATGTCTTTCAGATCAGCTGTCTTTATTTAAATCTCCTATTGTACTAAGATTTATCAAAGGCCTTACAAACAGGTTTTCACCTACTCCTTTTGTAATGCCACAGTGGGACCTTAATCTTGTCTTAACTTTTTTGATGGGGTCCCCTTTTGAGCCCCTTCATAGCTGTCCTTTGAGGCTGTTGTCCTTTAAGACGGTCTTTCTTGTAGCCATAACCTCGGCAAGGAGGGTGAGTGAGCTTCAAGCTCTTAGTTCAAACCCCCCGTTTTTAACCTTACATGCTGAAAGGATGGTTCTTAGGACCAGGGCTGCTTTCCTACCTAAGGTAGTTACTCCCTTTCATCTGTGGCAGTCCGTCACTCTCCCTGTGTTTTATCCACCTCCTCATCCTTCCAAGGAGGAGGAAAGACTTCACCGACTAGACCCAAAAAGAGCTGTGTGCTTTTACTTGGATAGAACAAAGGACTTTCGTTTGGACGATCAGCTCTTCGTGGGCTATGTTGGACAATCTAAAGGCAAAGCTGTGCACAAGCGCACTCTGTCCAGATGGATCATCCTGGCCATCAAGATCTGCTACGCCCTGGCTGGTAAGGTTCCACCTAAGGGTATTAGAGGTCATTCTACTAGAGCTAAGTCTTCCACCTCTGCTTTGGCCAGTGGTGTTCCTGTTGCAGACATTTGTAAGGCCGCGACTTGGGCCTCCCTCCATACTTTCGCAAAGCATTATTGCTTAGACTCTGAGATGAGGAGGGAGGGCCACTTCGCGCGCTCTGTCTTGCAAGACTTTTTGATATAGGAAGGTGGACACCCTCCTCCGGGAGTGGGACTGCTGTGGGAATCTATTCACAAGGTGAGGAATCCTCTGGCAGATGTATCCATCAGAAGAACAAGTTACTTACCTTCGGTAACGCTTTTTCTGGTGGATACATTATCTGCCTGTGGATTCCTCACTGGCCCACCCGCCTCCCCGTTGTCCACCTTTGTATACCTTAAAGGATGTCTTGTTTGGCATGTGTTTTATATTTTGTCTTCTTTCTATCTGGCACACTTTTAGGAAATGCTTTTGTTCATAAGCTTTCCTTTTTGTATATGTACTATGTATATTTGTTCGAATGTTGTATACTGTGTATACTTTGAATCTGTTGTCGGTCCACCTGTTCGCCTCGGAAAAAATGGGTGGAACTGATGTCATCACGCCGACGTGGCTCTCTTATGGCTCCGGTGACGTCATACGGAGTCGCGAGCGGAGCCGATGCATTATGGCGTCCACGTCGGCGTAGAGAGCTGGGGAAAAATGTTTCGTGGAATACTGGCGCAGGGGATATTCACAAAGTGAGGAATCTACAGGCAGATACTGTATCCACCAGAAAAAGCGTTACCGAAGGTAAGTAACTTGTTCTTCTTAGCAGGCTGAATTTACACAGTCTATTGCTAGTTTTGCAGCGTGAATCTTTCTGGATTCACTATGCTGTGCATTATTCCGCGATCTTGTGGTTGGGTCTGGATTCGTAGTCTTTTCGTTGTTTTTTTTTTTTTTTTTGTAGCCCAGGTGGGCGTCGACGTACACCATTTGGTGCACCTCCCGTGACGTCGTCGTGCTTCCTGCGGAAGTCCCACCTTTGGGGCGCCATCTTCAGATTCTTTTTTCCGCCGTTGGGTCTGGATCGTCATCGGGAAGCTCCAGAATTACACTCGAAGGAAGAAGGAAGAAAAGCGAGTTTCGTCGATAGAAACACTAGAAGATATCAGGAAAGGAAAAGATTTCATCAGGAGCGCGAAGAAAGGAGGACCAGCGCCCTTTTCTTCGACGGCCTTGGAGAATGCACGCTCAGAGACCCTGAGCGCAATGGACAAGACGCCATTCAAGTTCTGCCCAAACTGCCACCACAAGTTCGCGCAGAGAGACCAGCATCCGGTCTGCAACCTCTGCCTACCGGTCGATCACCAGAGTATCGACTGCAACGCCTGCTCAGCCTTCGCGCCGAAGACACTCAGGGTGAGAGAGCGGCAGAGAAGGGCCAACGCCAGCATGGACGGCAAGGGGAAGCCCCCGACGCTCTACGCTCTGGGCCTCTCCTCAGACGACGAGGACAACGTCGCCGAGACAGCCGAAAACTTCACGGTCGTAGAGACCGACAAGAAAAAAGAAGACGAGGTAAGAGAATCGTCGAGCGCAAAACAAAAAGTACCTCGACAACACGAGGGTGACTCGAGAAAATCTGAGTCAAAGTCCACGAAGGGAGCCCCGGCGCCGAAAACTTCGACGTCCAAAGGGGGAACCACGGACAAGAGGCCGAGCGGATCCTTAGATAAGGACTCCCCGGTGCCGAAAGACGCCGAAAGGCAAGGGTCGTCGAAATCATCCCATGAAACGGGCCGATCGACGCAGAAAGAACGTTCGACGTCGACGCAAGGTTCATCGAAAAGACCCGCGGTCGACGCCGAAAGCATCTCCGAGATGGAGAAGAAGAAGAGGCGGCTCGAGGCCGAAATGGAGAACATCCTTCAAAGAAAGAAGGAGTTCGACGCCAGAATGAAGGAATTCAAGATTCCAACGGTTCCATCAGCGGACGTCGAGGAGGTCGAAGACGAGTTCGACGCCGAAGGGCTGACAAGGGAACTCGAAGAGGAAGAAGAGCCCTATTATGAGGGAGAAGCCGAGGAAGAAGACCAACGGTCGTTCTACGAATCGGCGGCATCTACCAGCAACGACGTCGAATGGCACGATCTCGACACCGAAAACCCGGAGGAGCCCGTGGACACGTACCCTTCGAGGCCTTCGCCACCCGACGACATCGGGGTCTACAATATGGTGGTCAGGAGCGCAGCAATGGCCTTCGGCGTCAAACTCGACGAGGAGAAACCGAAAGCCGATTTTCTCGTCGAGACACTGCTCCCCATCCAGACAAGGAGCCAGTTCCTCCCCATGCTACAAAGCGTGATGAATCAGGGGAGAGAAGCCTTCAAGGAACCTGCAACCTGCCGGTCGATCACGCCCAGGACAGAGAAGAAATATAAGCACTCCTCCCTGGACCCCCCTTACATCAAGGGTAGCGTGACCGCGGACTCCATCATAGCCTCCACGGCCAGGAGAAGGGCCAACGTACCAGCAACTTCGGGCCCACCCCCGGATAAGGAGAGCAGGAGGATTGACCTCACAGGAAGGAAGGTTGAGAGGAACGCCGCAATGCACTGGCGCATGGCGAATTCAAATGCACTCCTCAATAGACACCAGTACCAGCACTGGGATGAGATGGGGGAGTTAGTAAAGCACCTCCCAGAAGAATTCCGGCAGAGAGCCTCTCACCTGATAGATGAAGGCAAAAACATCGCCAACTCCTGTATAAAGACGGCGTTGGATGGGGCAGAGACTTCAGCAAGACTCATGGCCATAGGGGTCACAGAGAGGAGGCATGCATGGCTAAGAATCTCGGGATTCAAACCGGAAGTGCAGAACAACATCCTTGGCACCCCCTTCAATGGAGAGACACTGTTCGGAGCAACAGTGGACGACAAGCTCACCCAGCTGAAAAAAGAAAACGAGACGGCGAGGTCCATGGGGGCCCTACAGCTGAGGGGAATGAGGCGAGGAAATCCCTCGAGAAGACCCTACGGTAGGGGAGGAAGCCAGCAGGGGACGTCGCACCAGGCGTTCCAACAAGGTCAGCAGGGTGAAGGTCACGGACAAGGTCAACAGAAGCAAAACTGGCAATATCAACCTCGGGGCCAGTCCTTTCGCGGGAGAGGGAACGGACGTGGCCAAAGGAGGAGAGGGGGCGAACAGCCCTCGACAAAGTGACTCAGCACGCAAGAGGACGCCTACCCTCGTCAGGACCCCAAGGGTGAGGCGCAAAAAAGTGTCATCAGGGGGAAGAGAAAATTCAAGAGCCTACGAGCATACGACACCAGTAGGCGGAAGACTGAGGTTCTACCTTCAGGAGTGGCGGCGTATAACCACAGACAAGTGGATACGGAACGTTGTGCAGTACGGGTACTGCGTAGATTTGGAGAAAAGACCTCCAAACAGGAAACCAAGGGGAAGACTGAGATCGGCACAAGAACTGGCAATACTCAGAGAAGAAACGCGGAAACTCCTGCAAAAGGGAGCCATAGAGACAGTGCCGAACAGAGAACGCAACAAAGGGGTCTACTCAAACTACTTCGTGGTCCCGAAGGTAGACGGAGACCTCAGACCCATACTAGACCTCCGTTACCTAAACAAGTTCATCAGAACGCAAAGGTTCAAAATGACTTTACTCCAGGAGGTTCTGCCACAGATAAGAGAAGGGGACTTCATGGTCACCGTGGACCTCAAGGATGCCTACCTTCACATCCCAATAAACAGAAGGTACAAGGGCCTTCTGAGATTCAACATCGAACAAGAACACTACCAGTTCACGACCCTGGCCTTCGGATTAAAATCAGCACCAAGGGTCTTTACAAAATGCCTGTCGGCGGTAGCGGCGCACCTACGAAGGCAGGGAATACATGTCTACAACTACTTGGACGACTGGCTGGTCAAGGCAAACTCACGCGGAAAGTGCGAGAGGCACGCAAAACGCGTAACAGACACCCTCACAAAACTGGGATTCTCGATCCACTGGGGAAAATCTTCGATGGAACCAGAGCAGGTGAAGATTTTCCTGGGGGCAAAGATCAACTCCCGCAACAGTACAGTAGTGCCCAGCGAGAGGAGGACAGAGGCTCTACTGAAGGAGGCGAAGCTCTACCAGAAGGGGCGAGCTCTGACAGTGAGGGCTGTGAGCAAAATGATGGGGATGATGGCGTCCTGTATCCAGCTGGTGCCGAATGTACGCCTGCACATGAGACCATTCCAGGAATGGCTACAACAACAATGGTCACAAGCAAACGGAAGCTGTCCGTGGTTCCCCCTTTGGACGTCGAAGTTTTCGGCGCCGGGGCTCCCTTCGTGGACTTTGACTCAGATTTTCTCGAGTCACCCTCGTGTTGTCGAGGTACTTTTTGTTTTGCGCTCGACGATTCTCTTACCTCGTCTTCTTTTTTCTTGTCGGTCTCTACGACCGTGAAGTTTTCGGCTGTCTCGGCGACGTTGTCCTCGTCGTCTGAGGAGAGGCCCAGAGCGTAGAGCGTCGGGGGCTTCCCCTTGCCGTCCATGCTGGCATTGGCCCTTCTCTGCCGCTCTCTCACCCTGAGTGTCTTCGGCGCGAAGGCTGAGCAGGCGTTGCAGTCGATACTCTGGTGATCGACCGGTAGGCAGAGGTTGCAGACCGGATGCTGGTCTCTCTGCGCGAACTTGTGGTGGCAGTTTGGGCAGAACTTGAATGGCGTCTTGTCCATTGGGCTCAGGGTCTCTGAGCGTGCATTCTCCAAGGCCGTCGAAGAAAAGGGCGCTGGTCCTCCTTTCTTCGCGCTCCTGATGAAATCTTTTCCTTTCCTGATATCTTCTAGTGTTTCTATCGACGAAACTCGCTTTTCTTCCTTCTTCCTTCGAGTGTAATTCTGGAGCTTCCCGATGACGATCCAGACCCAACGGCGGAAAAAAGAATCTGAAGATGGCGCCCCAAAGGTGGGACTTCCGCAGGAAGCACGACGACGTCACGGGAGGTGCACCAAATGGTGTACGTCGACGCCCACCTGGGCTACAAAAAAAAAAAAAAAACAAAGAAAAGACTACGTTTATTAATTTAATAAAACCTGCATATCTGTGCCTGTAACCCTGAACAAAAAATAAACCTGTTTTAATGAAAATGTGTTAATATCTATCTATGGTTTAAAAGCATATAGAGTATCAATGCGAGGGGCCCCTTTTTAAAGACCTAATGCTGCATTAAATAGACAGGGAAAGGAGAACAAGGCCACAGATCATATCCCAAGAGGCACAATGTTTGTGTTGTTGAGTGCTATGCCATTGTAAGAAAGTGGCTCTGTATATGCTGTTCCCAAATAGGTGCAGTGTGCACAGAGTCCACAGTCCCCAGAGGTTTGGCAGAGGCTAAAGTTAGATATAACCTTACTCTCTAAAGTGGTAGCTTGGTCGAGCAGTAAGGCAGTATCAGAGGACAGTGTAAAGTATTTGTTGTACACACTCAGTCAGCAAATGGTCTCACGCACTCAAGAGCTGAACTCTAGGCCAATGGTTTGTATATAAAAATATATGGTTGTTTTATTTTAGATGCAAAAATAACAGTTGATGGACAGACTGCAGAACAATGTCATACATTCGCCCCAGTACATAGATCTGGGCCCAAATCCATCGTTTTTTTTTGCTCACCATGCCATTCCAGTTTGAACCCAGCCATATGCAAATCAGTCTTGACCCTGTGCCTCATGGGAACAGTCCAGCCCGAACTGCCAAGCCAGGTCCTCCCTGGACTGGAAACAAGCATCCTAGGACCGGTTTCAGGCTTTCACCCCTCTTCAGCCAGGATTGCTTGATTCCAGTGGCATGAAGATCACGGTACTCACGCCTGAGCATACCCGCCCCTAAATACTAAATTTAGGGGCGTTACAGGTAGGTAAAGGGCAGGGACCAATGGGTCACTTCCCTGGGGTGGGTACAGCCCCTATCCTGACACTCCTGTGGTAGGGGGGCAGTAGCCTAGTCCTGATTGGGCAGGGCTCCCCATCTTCAAGATGGCGAGAGCCCGGAGATGTGCTTCACCTCGCCTCCCCCACCTGAGGGGTGGGGTTGGCAGAGGCTGGCACACCCCCTTTCCTTCCTTGGGGTTTCCCGCCAGAGTGGGGGTCAGAACCGGTGGGGGCCAGTTGCTGAGTACAGCAAGTGGCCTGTAGAAGCTAACAAAGGCGGCATGCCTTTGAAGCTTTCCCTGCCCATCCTGGGGGAGGAGACCGCGGTATGCCAGGGCAGTGTTTGTTGTGGGCATGGCACACAGGGATGTGTGCCATGTCGACTCTTTGTTTTGTTCTGCACCAAGACATTCAGCCTGCAAAGGCAGTGTGTGTGTGTCAGGGTACAGGGCCTCTAAGGGTGGCACAATAAGTGCTGCAGCCCTTAGAGGCCTTCTCTGGTCACGGGGCCCTGGGTACCATTTACCAGGGTCTGACATGTGGCCAGAGATGCCAATTGGGTTTTGGCTGTTAGGCAGTTTTAGGGAAGGAACACAGGCCCTGGGCACCTGATTGGCAGGAGCCCAGGGCACACTAAGTCAAATAAGTCAAAGAGCATCAGTAGTCTGGCAACAAAAAAAGAAAAAGGGGGGTGGGGGATTTACTGCAACAGAAACCCACTTTCTGACAGCCATGGGGTGTTTTTCTTCAGTGAGCGTTTACCATATCTTCAGAGTATAGGTGGACATCCTCAGAATGTTAGATACAGATTGTGAACGGGAAACGGACAGCTTCATCTAGAAGTGGGGGTTTCACCTTGAGACCGCTTCGGGACACCTGTGGACACTGCTTTTCGGAAGAAATCTGTTTTGTCCACAGACCCATGGAAAAGCTAATTTGATGTAATGGTTATGAATCTTTGCCTATACTTTACTGGTATTCCACCTTATCCTCGGGGTAGTTTAGAAAGCAAATGAGCGGTGCTCCTTATCCTTGTTGACCAGGCATGTGGAGGGTTGTTCTGGTTGTAAGACCTTTGGGAAATGTATGCAGGAAGGCTGTTTCAAGTTCAAAAGGATCCTTACCTCCTAATTAACAACCTCAAAACCTGGCCTTCCTGTACTTGACTGCCAGGCTACTTGAGACGTAGGATTTGCATTCTTGAATATATCTTCCTGCTGCCTCAGAAACTTGCGAGCTGCTATCATGGCTTCCTGTAGCACAACTTTTTCCCTTTAGTTTTACATTTTTAATTAATCAGTGGAATTGACAGAATGCTTATACAGGTATACACAGAATTATGCAGATGCACTAGTGACTCATATTACATAGCCAGGGACGACAAGCAAGACTTCTGTTACCCAACAGAGGGTTTACCCTAGTC
Organism: Triturus cristatus; assembly: GCF_964204655.1. Taxonomy (NCBI): domain Eukaryota; kingdom Metazoa; phylum Chordata; class Amphibia; order Caudata; family Salamandridae; genus Triturus; species Triturus cristatus. The sequence continues at coordinate 1,245,722,050 of NC_140590.1, read as the reverse complement.
TCATCTCTCAAATCTGTCTCACTCCATGTTTTTCTCTAGCAACTGTCAACAAAGTGGATATATTTTCTAACTCCTTGTCAGTGTCCACCAATACCTACCCATCATCACCAGGCTGAACCATCTACCTCTTGTGGTGTATTGGGCTTGCTACTACTAAGTAGATATTCTGGTAGGAGATCCAATATGTCGCTTTGGGACCCACCTTTTGTGGCAATAATATCACATAGATACCCATTGTATCAGTGCAATATACTAAATTTGTTAACCACTCTTTTACAGTGGGCATTGAGCCGTGCACCCAGGCGATAGCCACTCTTTTTTATTGGTCATTAGCAGTAGGAGCTGGTAGTTCTTTATCGAAATCCATAAAAGTGCCCTAGGAAGACTGTAAGAGTCCTATTAATCCTGTTTGATTAAATACTAAACAAGCATTGGCAATGAAGGTATTGCATTTGCTAGAGTTAGAGCTATTGGCATTGTAAATGGCTTGTGTTTTGATTTGGAGTGGTGTGGATGTTTGTGGTTTGGAGTGGAATTATGTGGGTTGAATTGGACTGGTTAGTTGTGGAATTGTTTGCATGAAATTGTGTGGTGTATTTTTGTAATGGAATTATGTGACCTGGTAAATAGTTGGGGATGAGAGCCGCACAAAATAGATAGAAAGGAAGACAGAAAGGGCTAGGTAGTTTGTGCACGAAGTGGTGTATGAACTCTAGATAGAGTAGCAGAAAGAGTGTGTGACAGAGAGAGAAAGAAGGGGGAGAGCAGGCCACAGACACATTCAGAGGGAGTGCCTGTGTACGCAGAAGAGACCCTAAGAAGAGAAGGAGATCGAATTAAAAAGTGCTGTAGCCCAAGAATAATTGCACTCCATCCACTTTTCCCTGTAAGGTGCGCGTGCGCATAACCTAACTTTCCTTAATGCGCAACCTAGATTGTGAATCACTTAAGAGACCTTTTAAAGCTGCTTTTACAAATGCGAGCGGCACGAAAAACAAGGGTAGAGTCTTTCACACATGTTTGGTAAGAAAGATTGCAATTGGCAAACCTGCACTGACAAACAAAATCATATATTCCCGGACTGGGAGAATTCCACAAAGCTCTGCACACCAAGATCATATTCACTAACAGTACACAGACTATGAATGCGGACTCTAGTTTGGACTCAATTCTGAGCAACCTTTGTCCGGTCTATACAGAACACCCCAATGAACACCGGTTAGGTCGGTGGTCCTCAAAGTACAGCCCGTGGGCCACTTGCTGCCTGCCAGGCCTTTCCATGCGGCCCCCATGGAAAACAACAGCTGTCACAAATTCTGTGCAATTTCTCCTGTTGTGATTCCGTGGGGGCTGCATTTGCCAGGAAAAGCATCAAAGGGGCATGCGCAGACAATGAGTGTCTTGCATGCTCACCTGCGCCCCTTGTCTGCCACTGTGACCTCATTTGCTTGTGTCACGATAGAAGGAGAGGTTTTTCTCTGTGGTGCAGAATGCAGCTGGATGTCTGTAAAACGAGAGAGGCAGATCTCAGGAGTTTCTATTTTAACAATCTTCAAAACATCACAGAAATGCAGACAATCAACGGAACAAACAAGATGGTTTACAAAGTTAAATGAGTTACACAAAAATGTCCCTGAGGTGCAGTTTCTAATGTCTGTGTTACATGAAAGGCCTGGGAGGGTGAGCAGGGCGTCTAGAGGACAAAGGAAAACAAGCTTTTAAACAAAAGGGAAGTACCCCTGCGTGGCGACTGCACTGTTACCGGGGATTCCAAACTCTGCATTCAGAAGCTAAAAACATTTCTAAGACTTTGAACAAGTGAAGTGGGATAGGGAAGGGATACGGGGAAGTTGTGGCAACTTTAAAATATGAATGCAAAAGTTGAGTCCAACAGATGGATGCCCCATGTGCTCCTTGGCACATTGCTTATACAGGTACATGAACACCAGGAAGGCCCACGACCACAGACATGCAGCAGACGACATGTGGCACCCTGCACTGTCCCACTAGTACAAGGGGGGAAACTACCAACAATCAGCTTCAGGCTAGAAGGTGTAACATATGCCACACTCACTCCTTTAATACCCAAGTGCTTAGCACACTCAAGGCTCCTCCGACCCATAGTGTTTAATGAGCAGCACCCTGACTACCCCTGTCTCCGAGGGTGTACTAATACAACCCTACTTCAAGCTGTAAGGTGGTAGTGACATAAGTCAAACCACTCCTCCAATGCCTGAGGTCTTAGCACACACAAGGAAGGCTCCTCCAATCTAGATTAAGGCACAGGCCCTCTCTGTCCCAACCACTACCAGAGGACAGGACCCGCTCTACCCCAACGACTACCAGAGGGCTGAACTGTCTCTGCATGGTTTCTTTCCATGCGATACAATTTGTGCACCAAAGTCCCCACCATGCCATGTCCTGCCCAACATAGCCCCGCCCCCAAATCACCCTGCCTGAATCACCCCTCCCACACGCCCCTCCTCTCACAGTCATCTGTGCGGCCCCCGGTAATAACCTAGATCGTGCATTTCAACCACTGAGGAAATGTTTGTGAGTACTCCTGGGTTAGGTGATAGGACCCCGGGGGCCAAGCACAAAACTTTGTCACACTATGGATGCACAGGGTTCTTATAGAGGGATGCAAAACCCTCCTCTACCTCAGACCTTCCTTGACAGCACACGCACACTTAGATCACTCCATGTGTCAAGAACGCCCCTTTTCCTTTCCTGAATTTTGATTTTTACATATCTTTATCAGATGTGCTGGTCCAATTGACTCAGTTAAAATGAACCAAGACTGCAACTTCCAAATGACAAGGCCAAGATAAAAAATCAGAATATGAGTAATACCAGTTCTCTTCCAGGGGATCCTCATCAATAGTCATAAGCACTGAATATTCCCGCCCATGTGCGGTGACCCCGAAAATAATAAAATTATATATGAAAAACACATATATATACAGCTCTGTATATGTATAAACATATATTATTTTTTCCAAGCAAATGCAGCCCCCATAGTAGGCTAGACAATGTAGATATAAATATCCAATAACACATCATAGGCATAATAATACACCTAAATCTCATTTTTTTTTTTTTTAATGAGGTAAAAACTCATGAGAAAGAAAAGAAAACACTGTGCAAAACACAGATCCACAAAACATTGCTAGCCTGCAGGCTGCATTGCAATACAATACCATAGAGGCTGAAAAGCCTTGTACAGGTAAAAAACTGGCACCGTGCCTTTAAGGCAGCCCTGATTCCAATATCCCATCATGCCTCGGGGGTGACAGTTGGGTCAGTTGTTCATTCCGGCACCTTCAGTTAGGACCCTGGAATTCAGCTCTCTTCAGTTTTGACGTTCTAGTCAAGATTTGCTACTTTTCTAGTGAAATTTTGGCTTCATCTTAATTATTTCTTTTTGGTGAAGCATTTTTTCCTGTTTTGCTGACAGATTTCAAAACGTTTTTCCGTCAGAAATGTCTTCTTTGTTCTTGCCCTGTCCATCCTGTGGCAAAAAGAAGGCTGCTTCAGATACTCACGATGTGTGTATCATCTGTCTACCGGACACTCATTCTCCTGCTTCCTGTCGACATTGTAAGGCATGGACGATCGTCGACGTCGAGACTTGGTTCGCCGTCGACGGAGAAGCGATCGTCGTCGAAGTTGCCGACGTCGAGACGAAGATCGTCGTCGGAGCATGAATCGACGTCGAGGCGGTCGCCTCCGTCTGGATCGACGTCGAGGCAGGTGCCTCCGTCGGAAGCGACGTCGAGGCAGGCGCCTCCGTCGTTAGAGATGTCCATGACGTCGGCGATGAAACAGACGTCGAGGCGAAGTTCCCCGTTGGGATCTAGGCCTCCGTCCAGGAGAAGCCCTCCGTCGACGACAAGGCTCTCGACGACGAGGCATGACTCGTCGCCGGTTATCCACTCGGCGTCGAAGTCCAGATCTCCGGTGATAGGCCTATCACCGTCAAGACAGTCCTCCGCTGTGGAATATCAGGAGCGCCAACTGACATCCAGGTCAGCGTCGAGACGCAAGTCTCCGCATAGAATGAAGTATACTCCGGATGTGGCATCAGAGCATGATTCAGCTTCTGGCTCTCCGCCGATTTCTATTTCGCCTTCAGCCTCAGCAGGATCAGGATCTCCTCCTTCAAGATCCAGATCACCTGAAGTGATAATTTCATCTCCATCTCCTATTTCACCTATAGAGCATCCTGGGCCGACAAGTCCTCGATTGACAGCGTCACCAACACCAAGAAGGCAGGAAGAGGATCATCCTCCGGGACAAAGCCCCACCAGAGTGCTGCCTCAGTCCATACCACCACGTATGCCTTCCATGGCGCATGCAGTAAGCATCTCCTTAACTAGATTGAGGAATCTTACCCAGCCTAGGTGACCAATAAGTCCTAGCTCTCGGGAAAGAGAGTATGATCGGCGCTCACGTTCGCCCAGGAGAAGAACAAGGTCCAGCTCTCGCAGAAGAGAGTCGGGGCGATCTGAGAGAAGACGGCGTAGGTCTCCTATATCTTCTTCTTCTTCAAGCCATTCTTCCAAGAGAGATTACTCTCCCACACTTTCAGATACTCCTCCATCTCGAGTTTCACCAGTGGATGACATCAGCACTTTCCAGGATGTTTTGTGCAGGGGAGCAGCAAAGTTGAACATTCCAATGCCTGTTCAAGAGACGACTTTTTCAGTCATCTTTGAGACCCTTCATGAAAGAACGGAGTCTCCCCCACTGTTGCCCCTGGTCCCTGGGTTGCTTAAACCAGTGATGGACGTCTTCCTCACGCCGGCTACCATCAAGTCAGCTCCGGCGCGAATACTTAAGAAATATCGTCCTGCTCCGGAGGATCCTCTGTTCCTCAAGGCGGACTCTCCACCTGACTCTGTAATCACTGCGGCCGCCAGGAAAACCCATTCGGTGGCTTTGTCATCCACAGTGCTGCCGGACAAAGAAAGCAAAACGCAAGACTCTTGGGGAAGAAGAGTGTGCGGATCGGCTGCCTCCAGTTTGAAAGTGGCCAGTGCCTCGGCGCTCTTGGGGCGCTACGACAGATCGCTTTGGGATTCTCTCCAAAGATTCGTAGAGAAACTTCCGCAGGAGGATAGGAAGGACTTTGAGGAGATCTTGCAGGAGGGCAGTCTGGTCTCTAATCAAGTCATAAGTGCGTCAGCAGATGGAGCAACGCTGGCAGCTCACTCCTACGCCCATGATATTTCAGCCAGACGATCTTCCTGGCTAAGATTAATGGCTCTGAAACCTGAGGCACAAGCCAGAATTGTCAATCTGCCTTTTTCTGGGAGTTCGCTTTTTGGTTCACATACCGACGACGAGATGGCTCGGATGAAGTCTGAACTCGAGACCATGAAAGCTGTAGGGCTAGAGAAAAGGAAAGAGTTCCGTCGTGGTAGGGGAACTGACAGGCGTGCCTTACAGCAGAGGGTTCAAACCCCTCACTGGCAGAAGAATCAAGACCAACAAGGACAGAAAAAACAACAATTTCAGTCCCACAGACCAACTAGAGGACGAGGAAACAACCGCCAGTCCAACAGTGGAAACAAGGCTCAAGGCAAGCAATGAGCTATCGCTTCCTCCAAAACCGTCCACCGCTCCGGTGGGAGGAAGTATTTCGCGACATCTTCCAGAGTGGCAAAATATCACCAGAGACCAGTGGGTTCTGACTATACTGCAACATGGATACTCTCTTTGTTTCCGGAGTCCTCCTCCATCTGTCCATCCGGTACATTCGTCTCATCAACTCAAGATGTTAAGAGAAGAGGTGGCAACCCTCCTACTCAGATCGGCCATAGAAAGGGTTCCGAGAGCGCAGAGAGGGAGAAGAGTCTACTCCAGATATTTTCTAATTCAGAAGAGAAGTACAAAAACAGACTGTGAGAAAGTGGCTCTGTATATACTGTTCCCTAATAGGTACAGGGTGTACAGAGTCCACAGTCCCCCCAGAGGCTGATAGAGGTCAAAGTCAGGTATGACCTTACTCTCAAAAGTGGTAGCTTGGTCGAGCAGTAAGGCAGTACCAGAGGACAGTGTAAAGCATTTATTGTACACACTCAGTCAGCAAATGGTTTCACACACTCAATAACTGAACTCTAGGCCAATGGTTTATATATATAAAATATATGCTTGTTTTATTTTTAGAACCACAAAGGGGATAAAAATATACTTTCTCAGAATGAGAGGTTGAATATCAATACTTTTGTCTTAAGCAATAAATTTATATAAACAGTCACAGTTGGTTGCAATAAACAATCCTATTTCCTAAACATAACAATGCATTGAGCTCAATGGTAAATTCAGGTTATTTGTAATTAATTACTTTTCAGATTACTTTTGGAATTCCAGGTCTGGCTCCTAGATCCAGCCTTGGGTCAGTATTCAGAATCAAGTGATGAAAGTCGACTTAATAACTGTAATGATTTTTAAATAATATTTAGCTATTTCAAAAGTTAGCACTTAGAAAATATTTCAAAGAAAACATTCAATGGATCTCTATGGCAAGAAATTCAAATTGCAGGTAGAGTACTTTATCGTTACTTTAGTAATCCAGGACTGGGTACCTAGACCCAGGACTGGGGTCCTTATCAAAAACAGGTAAGTAATTTCGTTTGCAGAAATGGTACGATTTTAAAAGAATATTTCAAATTTGCAAAAATAGACACTTAGAAGAAATTTCACAGAAAAGCAGACAATGGTTTCCTATGGGAGAAAAATGAGTTAGAGGTAAGTATAGTTGTGAACACTTTTCAGGGTCAGGGCTGGGCACCAAGATCCAGCACTGGAGGCTCACCTAGGAGCAGGTGAGTAAATTCGTTTTTGTCACTTGGCTGATTTTTGGTGAATTTTTGCAGTTTTGAAAAGTTCACACTTAGAAGATTTTTGAAGAAAAAGCCAGTCAATGTTACCCTATGAGGAAAATGAAGTTAGCGGTTTAAGGGTAAGTACTTGACTGGCAGAGTTGAAATTCCGGGCATGGACTCAGGGGTCCCCCAGTGTCAGGTAGGTACAGTTGGTTCACCCTCAGCGGTTTCAGGACGGCCGGGTGCAGAGAGAGTTAGGCCCAATGTTATCCTATGAGGGATAGGGGGGCCTTGGTTGGTGGCTGCTGTCTGGCAAGCCACGCGGCTGTGGGAGCTGGGCTCCTGGTCACTTACTCAGGGCAAGTGGGGAAGTAGGTTAGTGTAGAGAGGGCACTGCCAGGGCCACTCGGGCGGCTGGGTGCAGGGTGCTTTTGAGCCTTCGGGCGCTCAATGGAAATCAATGGGAATGTTCCGGTTTGGAAAAAGGCTGCAGGCTCGGGGACGAGGATGCTTCAGGTGCCACCACCACTTCGAGAGGTAAGTTGGGTAGTTGTAGGTTAGGTGGGTACCCCGGGATTGGGCACAGGGGGCCGCAGGGCGCCGGGTGCAGGGGTGCCTTTTGATGTCGGAAATCTTACCCTCTGGTTGATCGCGGTTGGGGTGGCACTCTGTTCTGAGGCTGCAGGCTTCTTCCGGAATGTCGAGGGGGGTCCTTGGGTGCCGGACTCGGGGTCACAGTCGCCGTGGGGTCGTCCTCAGGGTCTTTGTCCACTCCGGCACTGGCCAGGCTTGGCTGGTGCAGAGTGTGTTGGGTCCGCGGTTCCGGGCTGCTGCCCAGGGTTAAAAATAGGTTTCTTGAGTAGAGCCTCTACTCATGGGAGACCCAGGGGCTTAGAGCCAACAGGTAGCCAGGTCCTCCGGGGTTGGTGAGGTTGCTGGCCACGAGAGATGCCGCGCTGGTGCAGGTTCGAGAGTCGACAGGCCGGTAGGGCTGGGGCCAAAGCAGTTGGTGTCTTCTTCTCTTTTTAGCAGCTGCAGGGCAGGTCCTTGTTCTTCTTTCTCTTCTTGTAGTTTCAAATCTGGGATCTGTCGAAGGAAGGTTCAGGGTGCCCCTAAATACTAGATTTAGGGGCGTTACAGGTAGGTGAAGGCCAGGGACCAATGGGTCCTTGTCCTGGGGTGGGTACACCCCCTATCCTGCCTCTCTCCTGTGGGAGGGGGGCAGAAGCCTAATCCTGATAGGGTAGGGCCCCCCATCCTCAAGATGGCGATAGCCCGGAGATGTGCTTCACCTCGCCTCCCCCACCTGAGGGGTGGGGTGGGCAGGCTGGCACATTCCCTGTCCTTGTATGGGGTTTCCGGCCAAGCTTCCCTCCAGAGTGGGGGGTTGCAGAGGCCTGGGGAATCTCCAAGAGGCGGCATGCCTTTGAAGCTTCCCTTGGCTCATCCTGGGGGAGGAGATTTATCACCTCACCCAGGACGTGCATTGTTGCAGGCCCGGGAGAGCAGGGGCTCTCCCACCCAGGGGTCCAGCAACGTGTCTGCGGTGTGGCAGCCTGGGCAGCCTCAGAGCAGACGTGGATTGCAGGTTAGCTGTAAGGGGGCATCTCTAAGATGCCCTCTGGGGTGCTTAGTACATTAAATCCCACACTGGCATCAGTGCGGGTTTAATGTGCTGAGAAGTTTGAGACCAAACTTCCCAGTCTTCAGGGTTGCCATTATGGTGCTGTGGAGCTCGTGTTTGACGAGCTCTCAGCACCATGTACTTGTAAATGGCAGCACTGTACTTACAGTGCCCAGGAATGGACCTGGGTACTGTAGGGGCACAGGGCTCCTGCTCCTGTGCCCACACCATAGGCATAAGGCACCCAGCCAGAGGGGTGGCTGACATATGCCTTGGCAGTGTAGGTGATGGGCATGGCACACAGAGATGTGTGCCATGTCGACTCTTTGTTTTGTCCTGTGCCCAGACACTCAGCCTGCAAAGGCAGTGTGTGTGTGTAAGGGTACAGGGCCTCTAAGGGTGGCACAATGAGTGCTGCAGCCCTTAGAGGCCTTCCCTGGTCACAAGGCCCTGGGTACCTAGGGTACCATTTACTAGGGGCTGACATGTGGCCAGGGTTTGTCAATTTGGAGTTTGTATTTTAGGGAAGGAACACAGGCCCTGGGCACCTGATTGGCAGGAGCCCAGGGCACAACAAGGAAAAGTGCATCAGCTATTAGGCAAAAAAGGGGGGGGGTTACTGCAACAGAAACCCACTTTCTCACACAGACCCATCTTGGATTTACGAACACTCAACAAACATATCAAGAGGGAGAAGTTTCGCATGCTTGCACTTCACCAAATATATCCACATCTCCGTCGAGGCGATTGGATGTGCTCGCTGGACCTGCAAGATGCGTATTTTCATAGACCCATCTGCCAGCGTCATCGGAAATTCCTAAGATTCGTGGTAGGAACCTCCCACTACCAGTTCAAGGTTCTACCATTTGGCCTGAAATCAGCACCTCGAGTGTTCACAAAGTGCATGGCGGTGGTAGCTGCTGCCCTGAGACGCGCAGGAGTCTTCGTCTATCCATATCTAGATGACTGGTTACTAAAAGGTCCATCGCCTCAGGCTGTACGTTCACAACTGACACGCTGTGTCACCGATTGGGGCTCCAGGTGAATCACAAGAAATCCACCTTCACACCAACGCAAAGGATACACTACCTGGGAGCGATTGTAGAGTCCGAACTAGGAAAAGTGTTTCCTTCGGAGGAGAGACAGTTATCCCTCGCTCAAAAAGGCAGGCATGCTATAAACAACAGGCTGTCTACAGCGCAACAGATATCATCCCTGCTAGGGGCCATGACATCTTGCATATTCCTAGTGCCCAACGCCAGGTTGCGGATGCGTCCTCTCCAACAAGATCTAGAGGACAAATGGGACCAAAAGTCTTCTCTGTGGGAGGACAAAGTGTGCCTTTCGACAACGGCCAGGCAGTCGATCAAGTGGTGGTTGAACTCGAGCAATCTGCAGGTGGGGATTCCGTTCCATCAGGAACCTCCATCGCAAACACTGATCACCGACGCATCGCTAAAGGGTTGGGGCGCGCATCTGGGGTCTCTTCAGACTCAGGGGCTGTGGTCCAGCAACGAGCAGCTATATCACATCAACATGCTAGAGCTCAGGGCAGTACATCTCGCCCTCAAGGCGTTCCTGCCCTCAATCAGCACGAGTTCCATTTTAGTACAAACGGACAACACCACCACAATGTACTACCTGAACAAGCAGGGGGGTACTCGTTCCAGGACAGACACTATCGCTGGAGGCTCAATCCCTGTGGCACTGGATCCTGGCAAGGAACATTTCCATAACGGCGGTGCACCTGCCAGGCGAGCTCAACGTTCAAGCGGACTCACTCGGTCGACATTTTCAAGACCCAGAGGACTGGGTCCTCAACGTCGAGGTGCTAGAGAACATTTTCGAGGAGTGGGGCCGGCCGCAAGTAGACCTCTTCGCGGACGAAAACAAAACAAAATGCCGAGGCTTCGCCTCAAGGTACTATCGACCAGGGTCTCTGGGCAATGCCCTTTTGATCGACTGGTCAATGACATTTGTGTACGCCTTTCCTCCTCTCCCGCTAATCCCGAAAGTGGTGACCAAGCTGCAACACTCGACCACCAAGATGATCCTAATAGCACCGGACTGGCCGAGGCAGTGGTGGTACCCAGATCTCCTTAACCTATCGATCCGGCCGCACAAGCGTCTGCTGTGCAGGCCGGACTTGCTGACCAAGATGCAGGGGAGGATTTACCATCCCAACCTTCCCTCGCTGAGCTTAACAGCATGGCTCCTGAAGTCCTCCAGTATGGCCATTTAAACCTTCCCCAGGAATGTATGACCATATTGAAGGAAGCTAGGAGGCCTTCTACGAGACACTCATACTTCTGTAAGTGGAAGTGATTTTATTTATGGTGTATTCAAAATCAACATAATCCTACGAAATGTCAAGAGGAAGTGATATTACCCTATCTGCTTCACTTAGCCAGGGTAGGGTTAAAATTCTCCTCCATCAAAGTGCACCTGGCGGCCATTACGGCCTATAGGCGCTCTCCATCTCAGCATTCGTTCTTTAAGATTCAAGTGGTAAAAGAGTTTTTGCAGGGACTCAAAAAGGTTTACCCCCCAGTGAGGCCCCCCTCGCCTCCTAGAGAGCTGAACCTGGTTCTTTCAAAGCTTATGAGCCCACCTTTCGAACCCATACATAAGGCTACATTACAGCACCTTACGTGGAAAGCAGCCTTCTTGGTAGCTATCACCTCAGCACGTCGGGTGAGTGAAATACAGGCCCTCTGCTCAAAAGAACCCTACACGGTTTTTCACCTTAATAGGGTGGTGATGAGAACTCATCCTTCATTTTTACCTAAGGTGGTGTCCGACTTTCATGTGAATCAGTCTATATCTCTACCAACTTTCTTTCCCAACCCGTCCTCGCCAGCTGAGAGGGCGTTGCATTCTTTGGATATTAAACGAGTTCTCAAATTTTACCTAGATAGAACTAAGGTTGTCAGAAAGTCTGACCAATTGTTTGTAAACTATGGTGCTGTCCGTACAGGTTTTGCAGAATCTAAACGTTCTATTGCCAGATGGATTGTGTCAAGCATTAAATTAGCTTACCAACTAGCTCAGAAACCGTTATGGCCTCTACCTAAGGCACATTCCACACGAGGGAAAGCGGCTACTACTGCGTTTCTCAATAATGTCCCACTCGCCGAGATCTGTAAAGCAGCTACTTGGAGATCTGTCCATACTTTCACGAGACATTATAGTCTGGACTCGGACACCAGAGCAGACACTCAAATAGGGCAAGCCTCCTTGAGGAATCTGTTCAACAACTGATTATTTTGGTTGTTATCTCCAATGTATAGTGCAGTTCTCATTTGCCTGCGGTGGAAGATGGGCTTGCTATTCTATTCAGTGCTTATGACTATTGATGAGGATCCCCTGGAAGAGAAGGATAAGTTACTTACCTGTAATCCTAGTTCTCTTCCAGGGGTATCCTCATCAAAGTCATAAGCAACTCACCCGCATCCCCAGGCAAATGAGAGGATTGTATTATTAAATATGGAAGAAGTATATGTTTGTGTTTAGGACTACGGTCCCGCAAAGAACAACTGACTTAACTGTCACCCCTGAGGCATGATGGGATATTGGAATCAGGGCTGCCTTAAAGGCACGGTGCCAGTTTTTTTACCTGTACAAGGCTTTTCAGTCTCTATGGTATTGTATTGCAATGCAGCCTGCAGGCTAGCAATGTTTTGTGGATCTGTGTTTTGCACAGTGTTTTCTTTTCTTTCTCATGAGTTTTTACCTCATTAAAAAAAAAAAAGAGAGAGATTTAGGTGTATTATTATGCCTATGATGTGTTATTGGATATTTATATCTACATTGTCTAGCCTACTATGGGGGCTGCATTTGCTTGGAAAAAATAATATATGTTTATACATATACAGAGCTGTATATATATATGTGTTTTTCATATATAATTTTATTATTTCCGGGGTCCCCGCACATGGGCGGGAATATTCAGTGCTTATGACTTTGATGAGGATACCCCTGGAAGAGAACTAGGATTACAGGTAAGTAACCTATCCATCCTAGTCAGTGGTAAACCACTTGCTGGTCTCAGCTGCAAGCGAGACGCCCAATAGCACCAAAAAGACTATGTTCCCTATGGAAGAAAATTCAAGTTGCAGGTACAGTATGTTCTCGTTACTTTTGTAATCCAGTACTGGGTGCCTAGACTCAGTACTGGGACCTTTATCCAAAACAGGTAAGTAATTACGTTTTCAGATATTATACGATTTTTAAAGAATATTTAAAGATTGCAGAAATTGACACTTAGAAGAAATTTCACAGAAAACCAGTCAATGATTTCCTATGGAAGAAAATTGGGTTACGGGTAAGTACAGCTGTAAGTATTTTTCAGAGGCAGTGCTGGGCACCAAGATCCAGCACTGGGAGCTCACCTAAGAGCAGGTGAGTATTTTCGTTTTCGTTACTCGGCTGATTTTTGGTGAATATTTTAAGATTTGAAAAGCCCACACAGAAGAAATTTCAGGAAAAAGCCAGTCAATGTTACCCTATGAAGAAAATAGAGTTCTCGGTTTAAAGGTAAGTACTCGACTGGCAGAGTTGAAGTTCTGGGCATAGACTCAGGGGTCCCCCAGGGTCAGGTAGGTACAGTTGGTTCACCCTCAGCGACTCTAGGGCGGCCGGGTGCAGAGAGAGTTAGGCCCAATGTTATCCTATGAGGGATAGGGGGGCCTTGGTTGGTGGCTGCTGACTGGCAAGCCACACGACTGTGGGAGCTGGGCTCCTGGTCACTTACTCCGGGCAAGTGGGGAAGTAGGTAGGTGTAGAGGTTGCACTGCCAGGGCCACTTGGGCGGCTGGGTGCAGGGTGCTTTTGAGCCTTCAGGCGCTCAATTGATTTAAATGGGAAATCTCCGGTTCAGAAAAAGACTGCAAGCTCGGGGACGAGGATTCTTCAGGTGCCACCACGACTTCGAGAGGTAGGTTGGGTAGTTGGAGGATAGGTAGGTACCCCGGGATTGGGCACAGGGGGCCGCGGGGCACCGCGTGCAGGGGTGCCTTTTGGTGTCGGGAAATCTTACCCTCTGTTGATCGCGGTAGGGGGGGGGGCACCTTGTTCTGAGGCTGCAGGCTTCTTCAGGAGTGTCGAGGGAGGACCTTGGGTGCCGGACTCGGGGTCACAGTCGCCGTGGGGTCGTCCTCGTGGTCTTTGTTCACTCCGGCACTGGCCAGGCTTGGCTGGTGCAGAGTGTGCTGGGTTCACGGTTCCGGGCTGCTGCCAGGGATTAGAGGTAGGTTTGGAGTAGAGCCTCTACTCATGGGAGTCCCAGGGGCTTAGAGCCAAAAGGTAGCCAGGTCCTCCGGGGTTTGTGAGGTTGCTGGCCACAAGAGATGCCGGGTTGGAGCAGGATCGAGGGTCGACAGGCCGGTAGGGCTGGGGCCAAAGCAGTTGGTGTCTTCCTCTTTTTAGCAGCTGCAGGGCAGGTCTTCTTTCTTCTTGCTCTTCTTTGTATTTTGGAATCTGAGGAAGGAAGGTTCAGGGTGCCCCTAAATACTAGATTTAGGGGCGTTACAGGTAGGTGAAGGGCAGGGACCAATGGGTCCCTGTTCTGGGGTGGGTACACCCCCTATCCTGCCTCTCTCCTGTGGGAGGGGGGCAGTAGCCTAGTCCTGATAGGGTAGGGCTTCCCATCTTTAAGATGGCGAAAGCCCGGAGATGTGCTTCAGCTCGCCTCCCCCACCTGAGGGGTGGGGTTGGCAGGCTGGCACATCCCCTGTCCTTATTTGGGGTTTCCGGCCAAAGCTTCCCGCCAGAGTGGGGGGTTGCAATGGCCTGGGGAAGCTCACAGAGGCGGCATGCTTTTGAAGCTTCCCCCTGCCCATCCAGGGGGAGGAGATTTAGCACCTCGCCCAGGATGTGCATTGTTGCAGGCCCAGGAGAGCAGGGGCTCTCCCACCCAGGGGTCCAGCAACATGTCTGCTGTGTGGCAGCCTAGGCAGCCTCAGAGCAGACGTGGATTGTACGTTAGGTTTGAGGGGGCATCTCTAAGATGCCCTCTGGGATGCTTGGTACAATAAATCCCACACTGGCATCAGTGTGGGTTTAATGTGCTGAGAAGTTTGATACCAAACTTCCCAGTCTTCAGTGTTGCCATTATGGTGCTGTGGAGTTCGTGTTTGACGAGCTCTCAGCACCATGTATGGCAGCACTACACTTACAGTGCTCAGGAATGGACCTGGGTACTGTAGGGGCACACGGCTCCTGCGCCCACACCATTGGCATAAGGCACCCAGCTAGAGGGGTGGCTGATGTATGCCATGGCAGTGTAGGTGATGGGCATGGCACACAGGGATGTGTGTCATGTGGACTTTGTTTTTGTCCTGCACCCAAACACTCAGCCTGCAAAGGCAGTGTGTGTGTGTGTGTAAGGGTACAGGGCCTCTAAGGGTGGCACAATGAGTGCTGCAGCCCTTAGAGGCCTTCCCTGGTCACAAGGCCCTGGGTACCTAAGGTACCATTTACCAGGGGCTGACATGTGGCCAGGGCTTGCCAATTTGGGTGTTGTTTGTTTTAGGGAAGGAACATAGGCCCTGGGCACCTGATTGGCAGGAGTCCAGGGCACACTCAGTCAAAGTACATTCAGCATTTCAGCAAAAAGTGGGGGCATACCATGCAAGAAAGATGGCACTTTCTCACAGTGTGACATACCCGGATCTCAACATGCATTCTTGCCCAGATTGACTTTCAAACCTCAAACGTTGTCCACAAAATTCCTACACCCAAACGTTCCCCCCACATCTGCGGATAAAAACAGTACCCCGCTTGTGTGGCTGGGCTGGGCTGAGCACCCACTATAGGAACTGGTCATACCATGGACCATGCAAAATCAGTATAGTCTTTGCATGGTATCTCTTGTTTTTAGAGTTGTCTGGGTTTAGTTGGTTTCTCTGGATGGTTGGTTTCCCTGGGTGGCTGGTTTTCCTGAGTGGCGGACGAGTCAAGGCCCAGATACTGCTGCTATCCGCATCACCAAAGTGTATCAATTCTGATGGTGAAAGTTTGATGTCTCCATGTTGCATTTTTGTCCTTCTCCAGTATTGAATCTTTCATAGATTCACATGCTTGTATCTTCCCCGTCGTCATGGTGGGAGTCTCACGGTAACAGAATGACCACAGCAGTAGAAGAAAAACTGCATAGCAAAATCCCATAGGGAATCATCTTATTTGGTAACCAAATCTCATCATTATGTGGTCCAAGACTCAGCCAATCGGCTGCTGCCCTCACACTCCCCAGCAGAGCCTTCCTGCCTCAGATTTCCAACCGCCTTCGTGTGAGGAGGAGTCTCCCTGAGCCTTGCTCAGTTTTGTTCCTCTGTGAACTTTTGACCTCTGGTTCAGCTAAAATGTACTTCTCTTTGCTGGTTTAAGGTACTGTGCTTCATTTTTTCTTGTTCAGTATGGCTGAAAGCTCTAAGAAGAGGCTCTTCAGGCCCTGCAGATCCTGTGGAAAGCCTAGATTGTTTTCTGAGGAACCACATAAGGACTGCATTATATTGCTTGCACCCAAAACATGTGCCTAAAGACTTTAAACATTGCAGAACCTTTTCTGCGAAAACCCTACGTGACAGGGAGGAACGTCTTCTGCTGTGGCTTCAGAAAAAGAAGGTCACTTCAGAATCTGACTCTGAGGAGGAATCTAAGTCTTCAAAGAAGAGAAAATCTTCAACTTAAGAAGATATTTCAGAGCTGAAGAAGCAAAAGACAAAAGACAAAGGGGCCCCTGTGTCTTCATTACCTCATACTCCTCTTAAAAAATCTAAAGAGTCAAGAGAAGTTTCCTCAGCCCCGTCGACGAAAGTCGGACCGTCATCGGCTGTTATTGCTTTGAAACCGTCGACGACGACTCCGTCGACGACCACCATATCGACGACGACAGCGGCATCGACGGCGACTAAAACCTCGTCGTCGAAGAAAAGCCCGTTGACGATCCCGTCGATGGCCGCATTACCTTCGTCGACGAAGACTTCGTCGTCGACGACTACGGTGCCGACGATAATACAGCTGTCCCCGTCGACGAGATCTCCGCCGACGGAAGCCCCGTCGACGGGAAACTTTAAATCTCCTAAAGTCAAGAAAATAACATTGAAGTCTATGGCGTCGTCGACGGGCTCGGCGAAGAAGCACACTAAGTGGACAGATTTTACAACATGGACAAAAATGTCTCTGCTTCCGCCTTCAAACCTACTAGACTTGCAGTCAGATGATGAGGAGTCTTCAGGAGTGGCTTATAGTCCCTCCCAACTTCGCATTAAGAGTCAGGAAACGGATGAGGAAGAGTTTCATGAGGTTCAAGAAGTCTTCTCATTTCAAGATCGCCCTCCGAGAGATTCACGGAGATATGAATCTTTTCAGCAGTCTTATGACTACGCGGAAGAAGAAGAGCCTCAACATACCTCTAGAGAGGACTCTATTTCCATGCCGGTCTCCTTGGTGACTGACTTGCGGCTGATGATAAACGACTGTTATCGGCGTGTCCCGGACGCTAACTCTCAAGCGCCACAGCCGGTGGAGAAGCCGACACAGGTACGACCACCTCATTCTTCTCCCAAAACTTCCACTCAGAAGATACGATCTCCACCGATTATGACAATCAGAGATGACTTGGAAGACAGTGACGCCGATCAACTGGAAGAAGGAGAACTCATTCAAGATAAGCAGGTTGTCGATGAATGGGACCAATATATTCTCCCAACTACACCGTCGACATCTCCAACACCCGCGCACTCTCCGCCGCAAGATATAGGAGGGTTCCATGATATCATGGAGAAAGCATCAAAGCGCTTTGACCTTCCGCTTCCAGTTCAGGAAGCCGAATGTTTTCTATATGACTTTAAAGAGGAGTCACGCAAGTCTATGCGATCCATCCCGATAATCGCCCCTATTTGGGAGGAAGGCTTGAAGATAATGAGGAACCCGGCTTCAGTGGCTGCTTCAGTTCCTCGAATAGACAAGAAATATAGAGCTCCAGAATCGTCTCCGGCCTGTTTGATTGGTCATCCTCGACCAGACTCTGTGGTGACGCAGGCCGCCCAAAGAAACTAAAAAAATCCGGTTTCAACAACAATGGTTCCACCGGACAAAGACGGAAGACGAATGGATGGCGCAGGGAAGCGCTTTGCGGTGATGGTAGCGTCTTCCATAAAGGCTTCTAATGCATTAGCCCTTATCAGCAGAGTCAACAGGCAGATGTGGAGCGATATAGCACCCTTGCTCTCCCATCTTCCAGAGGATAAAAAAGAAGAAGCGGCTGCTATTCTTCAGGATGGAGCTAGGGCTGCATCGGAATCCATAGACATCGCTATGGATTTGTCCTCAGTGGCTTTCGACAAATGGCAGGTGCAGTAGCTCTGCGAAGACAAGGATGGTTGAAGGCCACCTCGTTCAGACCAGAGGTACAGGCCAAAATAGTGGACATGCCATTTGATGGAGAGAACCTGTTCGGAAAGCATGTCGATGAGGCCCTCCAAAGCATCAAAACAGACACAGATACAGCGCGGGCGCTGGGATCTCTTCAACAGGGCAGGTTTCAGTCCTTTCGGAGGAGAGGATCCCGAGGACAATTTACACAAAGATCCTCGTTCCAATCGAACAGATATCAGCCATACCAGCAGCAGGGATATCGTCAATACTCGAACAATCAACAGTTTCGATCCTCAAATAACTATCAGCAACAGTCCAGGGGAAGATCATCTGCGAGAGGAAAGTCGCAGCAATCCAATCGACGACAATGACTTCTTCAACACATCTGCCACTTGTCCGAGAAGCAGCACGCATTACCTGACTTCATTTTACCCAGCTTGGCTGTCAATAACAACGGACAGATGGGTTTTAGATGTAATACAACATGGCCATACACTGGAGTTCGTAGAAAAGCCTCCATTTCAGCCTCCTATACACAGGAGACAAGAACATCTATCAGCCCTCAAAGCAGAAGTGATAGCGTTATTACAAAAGGAGGCAATAGAAGAAGTTCCACGGCTTCAACGCGGGAAAGGCTATTACTCGCATTTCTTTCTCATAAAAAAGAAAGACACATCAAAATGGAGGCAGGTAATGGACCTGAGAGGTCTAAACAAATTCATTCAAAAGAAATCATTTCGAATGTTATCCCTGCAGGAAATTCTTCTCCTGATTGGCAGAGGAGATTATTTGGCATCCCTGGACCTCTTAGATGCTTATTTTCACGTCCCAATCCACGTAAAACACAGAAAATTTCTACGCTTCATGGTGGCGGGGCGTCATTACCAATTCAAAGTCTTACCTTTCGGACTAAAGTCCGCGCCGAGAATCTTTACAAAGTGTATGGCGCCAATTGCGGCCCACCTAAGACTACAAGGTCACCAGATTTTTCCTTATCTGGACGATTGGCTTATCAAAGGAAGTTCGTTCAGACACACCCATCGCTCCCTTCACGTTTGCATGGAGCTTTTCGATCAGCTAGGTCTCAGAGTCAACCTAGAGAAGTCCCATCTCAGACCAGCACAGTCCATTCAATTTCTGGGTGCTCTAATCTGCACGGAGGAGGCCAAGGCTTACCCGTCAGAGGAGCGTATTCGAAAGATCATACGGTTGTCAACACAATTGCAAATAAAAAGGTCGGTTTCAGTAAGGATCTACAAGTCATTGTTGGGAATGATGTCCTCTTGTATCCCCCTACTCCCAAATTGCAGGTTCCGCATGAGGCCTATACAAGAACTGCTAGACGAGCAATGGCTTCAGTCGCAGGGATCCTTCGAGGATCGAATAGTAATCACTCCTCAGATCAGAGACGCCCTGTCATGGTGGAAGATCAGGGATCATTTAGCGGAAGGACTGACTTTCGAATCACAGGTCTACAATTTCGTGATGATGACGGATGCTTCTCTTCAAGGTTGGGGAGCGCATCTCCAGGAGCTCGAAATTCAGGGCCACTGGTCAAAGTCCGAAATGCAGCTCCACATCAACTTGCTAGAGCTGAGGGCCGTGTTCTTGGGACTCAAGGCTTTTCTATGCAGAATTCGCGGATCTACAGTTCTGGTGAAGACAGACAGCTCCACGTCTATGTTTTACCTGCTAAAACAAGGGGGCACAAGATTGAAACTTCTGTCAAGGGAAGCACAAGACATTTGGAAATGGCTTTTAGCTCACAACATCTCGCTTCAGGTGCAACATGTTGCAGGAGTGGACAACACAAGAGCGGATATTCTGAGCAGATCTCCCAAAATCTCTTACGAGTGGGAACTACATCGGAAGCACCTTTCCAGAGTTTTCAAGCTATGGGGCACGCCAAGGCTAGACTTATCCACGGACCGCCACAATTCGAAATGCAAAAACTTTGCAAGCAGGTTTCCGCAGAAGGGATCGTGGGGCAATGCGCTACAGATGTGCTGGACAGGAATGTTTGCGTATGCCTTTCACCCCTTTCCTCTAATACTGAAAGTCTTAAGGAAAATGAAATCAGAGCCGTGCCATCTGATTCTGATTGCACCAGCGTGGCCGAGACAAGCGTGGTTCTCCGAACTGATCAGACTCTCAATGACACCCAGGATACAGTTCCCATTAGTGCAGGATCTGATAACGATGAACAACGGACAGATACTGCATCCAAATTTGAAACCGCTCAGCTTGTCAGCATGGAACCTCACGAGCATGAATTCCACCTGTTAAAGATCCCTCAGGACTGCAGAGACATTCTATCACGATCCCGGGCAGTCTCCACAAACAAAACATATGCGGCGAAATGGAAAAGGTTCTGTCAGTGGTGTGCATCTAACGACTTGCATCCATTTCGGGTCGCTTCTGATCAGATTCTCCCATATCTACTGACATTGGCAAAATCTGGGCTCTCTCATATGTCCATAAAAGTACACCTAGCCGCGATTTCAAGGTACACAAGAGTGCCTGATCAGCCCTCTCTTTGGTCCCAAAGAGTTATTAAGGAATTCCTCAGAGGGCTCTTCAGAATGTTCCCTCCTGTTCAAAGACCAGTTGTTCCTTGGCAGCTGAATACAGTTCTTACACAGTTAATGAAACCGCCCTTTGAGCCAATCCATAAGGCGGAATTACAATTTGTCTCATGGAAGACAGCGTTATTGTTAGCGCTCACATCGGCAAGAAGGGTCAGCGAGATTCAAGCGTTCTCGATTACAGAACCATTCCTACAATTCAGGCAGGACAGGGTGATTCTCAGGACGAATCCCAAATTTATTCCTAAAGTCCCTTCCAGCTTTCATCTGAATGAACCAGTAGTTTTGCCTACATTTTTTAAAGACCCGTCAACAGCGGCAGAAAGAGCATTGCACTCTTTAGACATTAAACGATGTCTCAAATTCTATATTGACAAGACCCAATCATTCAGAAAGACAAATCAGCTTTTCGTAGCCTTTGCCGGTCCCAGGAAAGGGGTGGCACCTTTACCATCTAAAGTACGTGCACACTCCACAAGGAAGATGGCAACTTCTACTGCTCTATTTGCAGGGGTGCCACTGCCAGACATTTGTAGAGCTGCGACATGGAAGAATGCGCACACCTTTACTAGACATTATTGTCTGGACGCAGCGTGGAGAAAGGATGCAGCAGTGGGACAAGCAGTTCTACGGCACCTATTTCATTAAGGTATTTATCATGTATAATGATGATGATTGAATGAACAAATATATGTCTATTGACACGAATGTTTCAAATACTGCAATGTATGTTAACAATCTATACAAATGAGCAGAGCCCGCGGTTATTAGGGTTCTAGCCTGGAAATGCAGTTTGGGATAAGTACTGCTTACTATTCTGATACAAGCATGTGAATCTATGAAATATTCAATACTGGAGAAAAAACTAGTTACTTACCAGTACACTATGGTTCTCCAGTATTATCTTTCATAGATTCACATGCGGCCCGCCCACCTCCCCATTTCTCAGGCAGAAACTCATTGTCTCTAGATGTATTTTAGTCTCGCACTCGGGGCTGGAAATCTGAGGCAGGAAGGCTCTGCTGGGGAGTGTGAGGGCAGGGCTAGCAGCCGATTGGCTGAGTCTTGGACCACATAATGATGAGATTTGGTTACCAAATAAGATGATTCCCTATGGGATTTTGCTATGCAGTTTTTCTTCTACTGCTGTGGTCATTCTGTTACCGTGAGACTCCCACCATGACGACGGGGAAGATACAAGCATGTGAATCTATGAAAGATAATACTGGAGAACCATAGTGTACAGGTAAGTAACTAGTTTTTTTCCTGTCCTGGACGCTAGGCCCAGCCGCACAGTTGTGTACCATTTTTATCAGGGTAGGAATTTTCTGTTAACGCAGCAGATTTCACAACATTCCCTTACAGAAATATTAGGAAAGTGCATGATTTTAGCTGAGGTTAGTAGGACATTTTAGGTAAGAAAATGTAATCTGACCCACACAAGTGTCACCACCCTGGTTCTCCCCTGGTTGTCTAGTTTTCAGAAATGTCCGGGTTGAGAAGGATTTTCTGGGTAGCTGCCAAGCCGTGGCTGAACTAACGCAGCTACCCATAATGCCAAATGGGTTAAATTTTGATGACAAATATGTCTCTGTATTGTATTTGGGGGCCTTTCCTATTGCTGACCCCCTCTGGGCTGAAAATCAGGAACACACAATATTTGTTATTATCCCTTATTAGTTTTCAAATGAAAGTCAGTATGCCAAAAAACACATTTTGCAGAATGTCCTTTGAATCACATGGTAGAGTGGGTAGCTCAAAATCCAGAGTTGTTCAATTAACCATTATTGTTAAACTCAGCATCTAGGGCTCATTTAAAAATGGCATCAGTTTCCTCATGCCCATTTTTTTATTCATTAGATTTTACCATTTGAATTGCTGCGTGGTTGGTACACAATGAAAGCTCATTAAACAGTAGTTCAGTTATTGTCTCTGGGTAATACACGTTTTTGGACAACCAACAAACACTATAAACCCTGTGACGAGAAGGGCCTGATGGGCGTAATGGTATAGCGTTGTAAAATGTCCAACATGGCAAGCATTTTTATTTCTCCTAATTGTTACGTTCTTTCTTTCAGCGATTAGTTGTTTGGGAAAATCATGAGTGATCTTCAAAAATTGCCATTTGCTTAATTCTGATATATAATTTTTTAGAACTGTGTAGTTTTTAGGGTTCACCCATGGTATTTATTCCTGTTTCCGCCACAGACAGTAGTGTTAAACCACAAATTATAGGAAAATGAACTACTACTTTAAAAAATGCCTTGTGGTTATGTTTTTTTGCATCTCTGCTTATTTCTGAAAGCTGTGAAGATGGTAATATCAGCACAGCAAAACTTTTTTTGATGCCATTTTAAAAAACACTTTGTGCACAACTTGAATTTTGCTATATTTGGGCTATTTTCTCCATTTCCTCCAGATAATCAACAAACTCAGGGTACCTTTGCAATCTCTTAGATGTGAGTGAAAACTATGTACATTAGGCCTGAATTTTGTTTGCGTAAAAAGTTATGAAGGCTTAAGCAAGAAGATCCCTAAACATCCCAAAACAAGAGCTCTGCATCAGGGTGGAAAGGCTTAACCGCCAGGTGTTTAAAGACAATAGGACTTTATGGGTGAATGGTTACGTTGTGTTAAATCTTGCAGACCGGAATGTTGTTAAATGGAATCTAGTAGATTAACTGTAGTAGACAATGGTTCAGGTATTTCTGCTACCCTTCCCCTCCTTGCAGGCTAGGGGGTAAAATATTCGAGGCCTCTAAGGAAGAGTTGTACATTGTTTTGCCAACTGTAATTGTATACATGTTTATAATTTTAGCATTTAGAGGCATGTGTGTACTAAAACACCTGTTTTGATCTGACCTGGCAACTTTAGTTGTCTGGCTCCTATAATTATATCAAATTTATAAATGTACTTGCATACATAAACATTCAGTTGTTCTGAGTGTTGTTCACATTATGTTTCAGCCCATTACAGCATATAACATGGGGCAAAGGGGCTGCCCATTTCAACCATTTTCTCTACTGCACTCCGAGTGCATGCATTGTGTCTAGTCACTTTAGTTTTGCATTTTCTCTTTTTTTATAGTTACCCTTTTTCTTAACTTTACGAACGATGCGATCTGTCAGCTCATTTATTGCTCATTTCCTCTGCAGTTCACTGCATCGTGCTTGACTACTGCTTTTAAATCAGGAGGCTCTCTTGAAGGGTTTTGTGCATAGCGTGTCTGTGTTTGCCGTTTCAAGGTGCCCTCAGCATTTAGAATCAACATCTCAGCCATAATGGAATTGGTACAGTAGTTACTCACACAGTCTTATTCCAAGATGGCCACTCACTGCTGTATTCAATATTTTATATGTATTCTATTCTTAATTACAAGCACATGCCCAATACATTTATGCAGAATCATCCTTTTATTCTTTAAAATTAATCTTGTATATACTTGCTGATTGTGTTTTAGGTCTCGCCTGACCCAGCGCATGCGCTGGTCTGGCGAGACTTTTTTGTGAGGGCTCAAAAAAGTGCTACCACTGTAGCCTAGAGCTACAGTGCATGTGTGCGGGCACACGCGCGCCTCACTTTCGCGGCCGCATGGCCGCTTTGATGTTTGATCGCGATCACTTTCACGGCCGCATGGCCGCTTTGATGTTCTCGGTGAGCCCGTTTTTTTTTTCCTGTTTATTACTTCTATGTAGTAATGGTGGCACCCGTGCGCCACCATTACTACAGAGCAATAATAAACATAAACAAGCATTGGCATAGCCAATAGGTCTCGCTTTTGGGACCTTATAAGTATTTAGTTATGCAACTGTTGCATGGCTAAACACTTATAAGGTCCCAAAAGCGAGACCTATTGGCTATGCCAATGCTTGTTATTTTTTTGGGGAGGGTGAGTGAATGAATCTAGGAATGAGCTGCCGGGTGGCCAAATAGATGCGTGAATGCAAACGTGAGTGACAATGCATGGATGACAATGTATTGGGGACCTAATCTCACTGGTTGCTAGACATGCACTTCCCATTATAAGCCAGGCAGTCCTATTGGCATCTGAAGTGCTTGTTTTTACTTGGGCCTGGTATTGGTGTATTTTTGATGTATAAGGGAAACTGGCACAGTCCGGTACTTTATGTCAAAGATTCTGTTAGGTTGTCTGGTTCTACAGTATCATTTTAAAGCCTTTCTAATGTATGCTGTTGCTGTGGAAAGTATAACACTGCCAAAATTGAAGCTTTGTAAAGCCACACATTCAGATGAATTATCTCCTCTGGTCAAAGTTTGTGAGTTTATGAATGCTGACTCTGTATAATCACTTAATCTAATCCATTCTATCTTTTAACCCCTTTTCAGCCAAATGACCAGCATCACACAGAACGATATAATTGGCACGCTACAATCCCTCAACATGGTGAAGTACTGGAAGGGACAGCATGTCATCTGCGTCACACCCAAACTTGTGGAGGAGCATTTGAAGAGTGCCCAGTACAAGAAGCCTCCAATCACAGGTATCAACACTAACCTGGGTCAGTATGAGAAGCTATTGATCTTGTGTACCCTTCCTTATCAATGGTGGAGGGGGCTTGGTATAAGGAGTAAGCTTGCCAGCTACCTTTGCCTAAAGAATGAGGAAGAGGCTCATCATTGATGCTTGTCTCAACTTCGTAAGTAGGACAAACTGTTTATCATGGATAGCCATGCTGCCTGGAGATGGGAAGAGCCCAATCCATATTGCTGTTGATTGCAATATCTTGAGCAATTGAGGGTGGGAGAGGTCCCCTGTCAACCCTTCACATCCTTCTATGCTGGTGAACCCGGAGATCTTCTCTTAACTTGCCGATACACGGGATTCCAGAAAAACTTCCACATAGCTCTTTAGCTCTGTTTATTAGTATGTTTTCAGTGAAACCTTAAAATGGAGTACAGTCTAACTTTTTTATTTTGTGACTAGATTTCCAGTCAAATTGACATATTGTTTAACTTCATACAACAACTTTAGTGGTAATCTCCCACTTGCTGTGATTTTTCTGGTGCTAAATTATACCAGGATGGCAACGTGAGATGCTACATCAAACCTCCAAGATCTTATTCTGAAGGCAGAAATCCCAGGGTATTATTGTTAACCTTCCCGGAAAGCCACGACCCGCCTCTGTTGAAACCAACCAGATGACCTCCACAAAATACTTAATTACAGCGGTTGTCCTTACAACTTAGAAACTGCGTTCAATTACAATTCTACTGCTACAACAAACGTCCTCCGTAGTCTTGCTATCATGCAAAGATTTCAGACAAAAGAATTTGCTCCCTTGGTACTTTAAGGACAAATACCAAAAATAAAGGAAACTTAGAAAAGTCCTTGAGGAACATACTGTAATTTGTAAACCAATGAAAACCCCAAAGAACTACAGAAAAATACTTGGATACCCTACTTTCCCCACTATATCCCCTACCCCCCAGCCCCAGCACTAGAACACTCACACAGCTGAGCATAAATCCCATGCTGAGAACATATTGGGTTTAACATTGCCAACATCTTCTCAAAGAAATCCTGAAAATCAATAGGTCTGCCCAAGCCAACACATAGAAAAATCTCAAATGGTAACCTGTTCAAGCACTGGACACCCAGTCCTTAATACATAGGATGGCATCCAGATATCCTTCATCTTATACTTTCTATCACAGTTAATAAAATACTGTGGTGCTGAAATATTTTTTACTTCTCGGTCTCCGTATAGACACTTCTAACCGCAGATTACCTCACCTTTTATATATTCCACAGAGGTCAGACTAGATCTGGAAAATGTATAAGTAGTAACCAGAAACCCTGCACACCGGTATGCGGCAATATAAGGCTCCGCTTTGATGTTTTTTGCCCAAGAAGTGTCACGTGGAACCACATATAGGTACCGCTTGCACACAATGACGTCAGTTCCTTTCTTTCTGTGCCTCCTGGAGCTTCCTCTCGTCTCTTCACAAGACCTTTATCTCAAAATTGTTCAAACTCCAGTGTGCAAGTACAACTGTCACCTCCCAATACAGGGTTTTAAACCATGTTGAGATTTTTACAAGCAAATGTCTGTGATAGATGCCCATCAGGTTTGCCTTTGAGTGGAACACGACTACAGGTGTGCATTGACTGCACCTTGACGAATCCCAAGGCCATCCTGGACTGTGAGGTGAAGCGCCCTGTCATCATGCTCTGGATTGTGAGCAGTTAAAAGGAAGGTCCTGTTCCTGAAGTCGTTCAGTGCAGAGGCCAAAATCTTCGAGTAAGTCTAGAAAACGCATTAAAAAGTCCAAGCTTCAGAGAAAGTGCAAGTGCATCAATGTGCTTGCCAATCTCAAGCTGTATCCTTTTGTAGCCAATCCTGACCTATATCCAGAGGCAACCTGACTTTCCAGGGCAGACTACACCACCACAGGTAGTCGAAGATTTCCATGAAGCCATGCTGCAGCTCTTTGGCATTCTATTGGCTCCCTCTGGGCCCCAAGGAAATACGAGGGTCTCCATCTGAGACTCCACCAGTGGGTCTGCACTTAGTGGCAGCTGGTACACGCAATAGGCTCTGCACCAGCTTGGCTGAACTAGACACCTTGACACACGCCAACCACTAGAGCATCAACACTGATGCTGTCGCTGGATGAAGTAGCCCAACCTATTGTGCTTTCCGAGTTGGCACTGCTTCAACTGAGACCGCGCCCTGATCTTCAATACTTTGCCTCTGCCTCAAGGAAGGGCTCAAAGCCTCTACAATTTATTTGGAATTCTGACAGTGATTCATATGACGCTTGGGATGGATTTGCCTAACCATATACTATGACTATTGGTATGAGTACCTTCAGTACGCCAGTGGCCTGGACACCTCGCCAGACAGTGAGCTAGTTTCACCTCCTGGCACCGCCATGGAAGAAAGTCCACCTTCGCCATGGTCGTGCAAAGGGCGGGCGAGGTTCTCTGCTTCCAGTTACCCACTGTTGTACTGAGGACCAGTGCTTAATTTGAGCTGGTGGTTTCCTGTGCTTGACACCGGCACGTAAATGGTAACACTGGTACTTACGACATTCTGCCACATGATGGCGCTGTTTGCCTAAGTTAAAGATGAGCACACAATAGTTGAATATTAATTAAACATTTAAAAGGACTAATACCTTCTGTCCAAGCCATTCTCATAGCTTTGGGGGCATGAAATAGTCTGAATTGTCACACTTGCATGAGTGTGATGTTTAGTATTTGTGTTGGTACTGCCACTGGCAATCGGTGGTGCAAGCTTCAGTAGCCTCCTGAGGAGAGGGTCCAGGTACTTCTTTTTATACAAATTAAGCCTGCTGAGGACTAAACTCACTGTGGTGTGTCAGTCGTGGCAAACAAAAGCAGCCCCTGCTTTCGTTCAATGAAGCCCTTGCAGACCCCCTTCTCAGGACGTGGGCAAAATCCTGTACCCAAATATCAGGTAAACAGGCAGCTAGTGCAATACCATCATTGGGTAACCAGGACTTTGGCTCGGTATCCACGCATGAGAGCATAGTCATGCAGGTCTTAACAAGCAAGTTCAACACTAATACATTCACTACCACAACATTATGGCCTTATTTTCTGTTAGTGACTCCTGCCTCTAAGGGGATTATACCCCTGCCCTTTAGGACTTCATTGTACAAATCTTTCTGACTGTCCCTTATGTCCCATCCTTAAGCTAACTATTCAGAGTGGTTACGACACACAAACATATTGACATATCCTGCAAGTACTGATCAAACCTACCTAGACCGCTAAAAAGGAACAGATATTGAGACCTCTTTGTTAATAACATATCATAATAATAGAAGCTTAGAAAGTAGCCTCTGTATAATACCTTTAACCATTGTTCCCTTTAACCATTTTTTTCTTTGTCTGGAAGCAGAATATTTGCGAGTGCACTTTATTCAGCTGTGTGCGAAATCAAGATTGTAATATAAATATCTGCTTTGAGGTGTACGGCCCCAGCAGTTACAACAGAGAGGGGCTGGGTTTCCCATCATCTCTGCAATATAAAGTGGCACAGCATTGTAGCACTTCAAAGCAGACATATTTCTGGTGCTGCTTTTTATTAGTAAGTATCCTTTCTTTTAAAGTACAATGGGCAGGAATAATGGTTGAAACCTAGATAGAATTTTATTGAGTTTCTTCCCCTTGGAATTAGGACATCTGTATACCTTGAAAACAAGGAGAGGGGCTCATGGAGTCCAACGGAACAGAGCACCAAAATCAACTGTAAAGTTGTAAAGATTCCCTTTGAACTTTATTTATACACATTTCTCAAGTAACCAATGTCACAACACCATCAGATCTGTCACACGCTCGGATCAACTCCACTCAATATATGAGAGACCTTATATTCAATAAGATTTATTAATGAATCAATAGTAAGATTCACAACAATAAATCATCACATAAAAAATACATCATGAAAACACATAAATGGATAACATGGTACCATACACGAGCTTAATAACATATTACAAAATACATGATTAATACAGTTAATATCTCATAAAAAAACAACAAAAGGACACCATGCGGAAGGAAAATATACAGAGGCACTCAAGTTGTGCCTTGACAGTGTTAATTTGCACCTTATGTGGACCAGATATAGCAGAGAACTGTAGTCCCTGATTTCTATAATTCTTGTCCCATATCAAATTAAACCAAACTCTCTGCGTCGACGCGTTTCGGTGGAATAAAAGGATAAAACCAGTATGTAGCTGGCCTTGATTGCACATACAGGTCGGCATATTCTATCTCTCTAGAAATGCTAAATATTTACGCTGGGACTTAACTATAGTAAAATAGAGGTCACTAGGAGCATGGATAAGGCTCGGCAATGTAAGGCAGTTGCCTGTTTAAAATAAACTCCTATTGGAACCAGCACTGCTGAAGAGCCCTTGTATACATTTCTTAGAAGTAACTTCTCAGCAGTCCACTCTTTTGATGGGACAGAGTCAACACATCCTTGCAGGGGCATTTTTTTGAGGTTCTATTTTTTCAGACATTTGCAAAGAAACAATGTGGGGCTATTAATATTGGCCAACATTTTAAAGGATTTTAAAATGCACGCTGTAGAGATATTTGAGGATTATCTATCAAGTAAATGATCATGAATTCTCTTTAGTTTATTCCAGAGCCGGTGGGGCCAAGTCGAGTGGTCCAGATTCCATATATATGCATGAATCACTTCTTTCTCTGTCTTAATTTATCAGATTGTCTGCATTCCCTCACTCCATTTACTTTTTGTGTCTTCCCATCCTTTTTCTCCCTCTCTCTCTCACTCCTTGTGCTTTGTATCCCTCACCTTGGATTCCTCTTCCCTTTCCTACTGTTACATTTGGCTTCCTCCTTCAATTCTCTCTTCCATTCAAATCACTTTACAAAATTTTCCTTTATTTCCCTTTCACACATCAACATTGTTGAAGTACATGTGGACAGTGTAAACAGAATGTATCGGCTCTGTTTGAGATGTGCATTCATTTTTTTTCTGCTCCCTCTGTCCCAACGGCAGTTGCGATATCGTGCTTGTAGACATATTTCCACATTTAGGCACATGTAATTTAGACAAAACTGCAGGTAGCATCCCTAAAGACGCATATAGATGCACATATGACAAACACTAATACGCATACATTATTTTTATTGCTATAGTTTATAAAGCACCTCCTAGCTTAAAGATAGCTGGTGTGTAAGAAAGTGCCCTCTTTTTGCATGGTTGCCCCCACTTTTTGCTAAACTGCTGATGTACTTTGACTGAGTGTGCCCATGTGCGTGGTTAAGGCTGAGTCGATCTAGTGTTCGGGAGGGCGGAGTTCGAAGGAGCGCCGCAGAGGAACAGGTAAGAGGGGTTAAGTTTCAGGGGGTGGGGGAGTTTAAGGTTAGATTTCAGGGGTTGGGGTTTAGTTTTTAGGGGGTATGGGTGTTCGGATTTATTTAAAAGGAGGATGACTTAATTTATAAGGTGTGGAGATCGTTTTAAGGAGGTGGAGGTGATCGTGACTATTTTTAGGGAGGGGGAAATTAGTTTTATGGAGGTTGAGTTTGTTTATTAAGGGGTGTGGGTGAACGTGTATGTTTTAAGGGTGTGTGGGTGATCATGTTTATTAATAGGGTGGGGGGGAATTCATTATTAGGAATGTGCCTCTTTTTCCCGCTTTCCCTCACTCCGCATGTTGTTACAACGCGGTCGTTACAATGACCGCGTTGTAACAATGCATACCATCACCCAGTAAGTCGTAACAATGACTTGCGAAGTGGGGCGCTGGGTGTTGGAATAGTATAATTTACTATTCCAACTCCAGTCTGTGCGGACAGTAGGGAAGGTGTTTGATTTTAAATCCAACACCTTCTCCCCCCCTCTCCGCAAGTTGTTGTAAGGACTTGCGGGGTAATGGTATGTGTTGTTACAACGCGGTTGATGTAATAACCGCGTTGTAACAACATGCGGGGTGACGGATGTTTACCAGTTATTAGGGTTTGTGGGTGATCGTGTTTAATTTTAGAGTGGGGGAATTAGTTTTTAGAGGGCGGGGGGTTTGGGGTTGGTATACAGGGGTTGGGGGGTTTTGGGTTAGTTTTTAGGGGTTGGGGGTTTGTGGTTAGTTTTTAGGGGTGAAGAGTATCAAGATTGTTTATACGGTGTGTTGGTAATCTTGTTTATTTTTAGGGTGGGGTAAATCGTTTTTAAGGGGTGGAGGGATTGTGGTTCTAGATGGAAAGCATTTTTTTTATCACGCATTCCTTTACCACAACAAATCGTGGTAAAGGAATGTGTGGTTAAAAGAAATCGTGGTTTAGACGAGGTCTTGGTTGCGACCTCGTTGTTAAGAAAGTCTTCGTTGGCAAACTCATAGTTCGAACATAAAACCTGTTCCTGTAAGTCGCTGTACTATACATGTTTGCAGAACTTGTTCTTCCTTCCATAGGATAACATTGCAGAACTCAAAAATTGCACTGTGTCCACTTTTTTAACTGAAAAGCATTCATATGTAAAAACTTACTTACCTGAACTATTTTTCTCTGATACCTAAACGTATATCAAGATATTTGCTTTTTTTATTAATTGGTGTGGATCACCTTCTTGAGTTGTGTGTCATTTATTGATCATTGTGTGAATTTGCACTACTCATAATAGAGCACCTTGGGACTGCTAGAGCAATCCCCTGTCACTTATAAGGGAACCCCTTGACTCTTATATCAAATTATTTATATATTACATAAAGAGCCTGCTTCCTACAAGTATGTTTAAGAATGGGGCAGGCCCACAGTTAATCTGATTGACACCAAGCAAAATTCCCAAACTTCCAATCCAGGTGCAGCTGCAGTCCATGGGCAAAGCACTGTGAAAAGATCGATCAGGGAAATTTGCCTATGCTTTTTCTCCACTGTCTCTGACCCAATACATTGTGGGGAAAATGAGACAAACATCTGTGATCCTTGTTTTGATGTCTCCAACTTGGAAGAGACAACCATGCATTTTATGATTCTGTAAGTGTTTGTACATCAACACAAATAACTACCAATCAGACCAAATCTCCTGAATCTGCATTGGGGTCAGCTTACATAGCTGAATCTTGCACCTGAGTTCATGGAGTTTGGTTACATTAAACTCCTTCGAGAGGCACACAGCTTACATGCAAAACAGAGAACCGGTATCTCTTTGTAAGATACCTGTAGTCAAGGCTTACCTGGAAAGCCTTAAGAGTGATGCTGCCAAAGATTTCGCTAGCGCCATCCTAGTACTTAAATATAGTTTTGCCAAGACTTATGGGACCTCCAACTGAGCCTCTGCACTCTTGTTGAATGCAATTCTTTTCTTGGAAGGTAGCTTCCTCATTGCCATTACATTTCTGAGAGGAGTTGGGGAACTGCACATACACACTGTGGATGAACGATGTATTCAGTTACACAGAGATAGTGTTTAAAAGAACAACCCCAGAGTTTTTTCTCAAAAGTAGATTTCCTCATGTAAACCAAAGAATTGAATTGCTCATTTTCTTCCCACACATACAGACTGGCAAAAAGAGCATCACTCGCTTCATATTAAGAGAGAACTTGTGGAGTATGTTGACAGAATTAAATGTATGTGAAATAACAAAAACAGTCTTTATTGCTTTCACAACCCCTCAAATGGGAAACCCCATGTTCTAGGCATATGAGCTGCAGATTACACACTTTTGCATAGATCGCCATCTGGTGTTGGGCCCGGATGTTTGCAGTTTGTTTTTCCTCTTGGAAAGTCTTTGGAAGTCACGAGGTCGGTGACTCCTCCCTTGGTTCGTATTGCGCATGGGCTTCGGCTCCATCCTCAGATTGTTTTTTTCCGCCATCGGGCTCGGATGTAATACTTCGCGCTCCGGTTCCGAACATTCCAGTTCGACGATCGAAGTGGAATCCTCGCTCTCCGCGGTATTGTTTAGATACTGATCTCCTACAATCACCTTCTTCTTCGACACACCTTAGATTCCAGTCATCGACGGCGGCCTTCGGGCCTATCCAGGCTCCGGTCCCGGCTGATGGAAAGAACTCCATTCAAGAAGTGCCCTCGATGTGGGTCCAAATTCCCCCACACCGATCTTCATGAGGTGTGCAACCTCTGCCTCTCCCCTGAACACGAGGCTCGAGACTGTCCCGCCTGCAAGTCTTTTAGATCCAAAAAGACTATTCGAGATCGAAGGGCCAGACGAAAAATGGCGCACTCTTCGACTTCCGTTCCAGTCGACATCTTCGGGGAAGACGTCGAAGCTCCGGGACATCAGCACACCGAAGAGGACCTCGTCAGTGCTTCCGAAGCCGACGACTCGGATGTGGAGGACATCACCCCGGCGCAGAGGGCTGTGAGTAAAATACCCCCTCCCACACCGACACCCAAAAAGGCTTCGGTCACGCCTTCGCCTCCGGGCCTAGGCAAGACCAAAGACACTGCTTCGAACACCCCACCTTCGGGCCCGGTGAAGAAGCCAAGTAAGCCTTCCGGCGGCTCGGGCTCGAGCCAGCCTGCCAGCGGTGCCGAAAAACACCCTTCGGCACCGAAGAAGAAACCGGCCTCTACCTCGACACCGAGCTCCGCACCAAAGCCCTCGGTGTCCAAACCCAGCCTCTCGGTGCCGACCAAACATCATAAGGCCCTCGGCACCGACACTCCCGCGCCGAAGCCTGTCTCGGCACCGAACAATAAATCGGAGGTTCCAAAAAAGCACGGCACAGACAAGCCTAAAAAGCCATCGGCCCCGAAAACGTCGGCGCCGACCGAGCAACCAGTGTCGCAAGAACTTATTACACCGGATCCTTTGCAAAAGACACTTACCAAGGATCCAAAAACTGGACATTTGACACTGTCTTCTAAAAAGAGACATTTGGACAAACCAGCTCCACCTCCAAAGAGGAAGGACTGTGCTACCTCCCCTTTCAGAGTGCCTTCCCCACCTCCTCCACCCTCTCCACCTCCGCCCCCTCCACCTTCTCCACCCCTGCCTCATCGCTCTCCGACCCCGTCTCCATACCATGATGATCAGGGGGACCCATACTACGACCCAGCAGATGTGCCACAAGACCCCACCCCTACAGGATCCCCAGACCCCTGGGATGATTATAATAATCCAGACATTCCAGATGTCCCACAAGATGACCTTTATCCATCCAGGCCATCTCCACCAAAAGACTCACTAGGTTTTCACCACCTACTTCAGAGGGCGGCACATTATCACGGGGTAGAGCTACACACTGACCCAGTAGAGAAGGTTTCCTCTTAGACACCTTTGATACTGCACCTAGGTCTACTGCTATACTACCTATGCTCAAAGGGGTAATAAAACATGCGCCAGAGGTTTTTAAAGACCCAGTCAGGGCTAGGGTCCTAAACCCACACATAGAGAAAAAGTATAAAGCTGCCCCCACAGATCCTGCCTACATCAAAGGGCCGGCGCCACTGGATTCCCTAGTGGTATCCACTGCAAGAAAGAGATCAAATTCCCAGGCGTCAGGCGAAGCACCACCGCCTGACAAATAGTCAAAGCTCCTGGACGCGTCAGGAAAACGCACTGCGTCACTGGCAGCCAATATATGGCGTATCGCCAACACTCAAGCGCTATTGGCCAGATACGACAGAGCGCATTATGATGAACTAGAAACCATCATGCACCATCTCCCATAAAAATATAAGAATAGGGCCAATGAATTAATTCAAGAGGGTAAGACCATAACTAATACCTCTATACGCTGTGCCTTAGACGCAGCAAACACAGCCTCCAGGGCCATTAACACCAGTGTCCTCCTCCGTCGACACGCTTGGCTGAGAGTTTCAGGCTTTAAACCTGAGGTACAAGCCTCCATATTAAACCATCCATTTGATCAAGAACATTTATTCGGTCCAAAGATAGATGAGGCCCTCGAGAAGATGAAGAAAGACACAGATACGGCGAAATCTATGGGAGCCCTACAGTCACACCCTCCTAGGCGCTCCTTTTTCCGCTCTTCCTTTCGGGGCACGGGCAGAGGCTACTCCTCAGATAGCGCGTCCACGTCCTACAAATCCCCTCCTCAGCCCACCTTCACAAAAGGTTATCAAAGAGGCGGATATAGAGGCAATAACAATAAAGGCAGAGGCAAAACAAATACCGCCCGCTCTGCCACACCGCCTACCCAATGACTTTCCCCTGCTCCCTCCAGACCATCCCACTCCGGTCGGGGGCAGACTACAAAATTTCCTTTACGTCTGGGAGTCCATCACATCAGACAAATGGGTGACCCAAATTATTCATTCAGGGTACTGCCTAGAACTCACATCTACCCCCCCCCCGCCCAACATTCCACCCAGGCAACGCCCAATGTCACAAGAACATTCCACGTTACTAAAACAGGAGGTAATCTCCCTCCTACAAAAACACGCAATAGAACAGGTCCCCCACGATCAGCAAAATGTAGGGGTCTACTCCCTATATTTTCTGATACCAAAAAGAGACGAGACTCTACGACCTATCTTAGATCTCGGGCCTCTAAACAAATACATACATTCGGACCATTTTCACATGGTAACACTTCAGCAGGTACTTCCTCTCCTCTCCCAGAACGACTTTCTCACCACACTGGACTTGAAAGACGCATACTTTCACATTCCGGTACACCATGTCCACAGAAAGTACCTCAGATTCCTAGTGGACGGGCAACACTACCAGTTCAAGGTGCTCCCATTCGGGGTCACAACAGCACCACGGGTATTCACCAAGTGCCTAGCGGTAGTGGCGGCACATCTCAGAAGACAGCACATTCACGTCTTCTCGTATCTGGACGACTGGCAGATAAAAGCTGCGTCCTACAGCCAATGTGTACACCACACCGCCACTACAATCCAACTACTTCACCAACTAGGCTTCACGGTGAACCACCAAAAGTCCCAGCTAACACCATCCCACATAAAGCAATACCTCGGTGCCACCATAGACACCTCAAAAGCCATAGCCTACCCCAATCCGGCCAGGATTGCAGGTATTCAGGCTTTGCGTCAAAAATTCATACTTCAACACTCCCTCCCAGCAAGAGTAATTATGCAACGGATAGGGATGATGGCCTCTTGCATTTTCATAGTGCCTCATGCAAGACTCCAGATGCGTCCACTCCAAGAGTGCTTAGCGCGCCAATGGAACCAGGCCCAGGGGCAGCTGACAGATCTGGTGTTGGTAGACGGTCGCACCCATCGCTCTCTGCAGTGGTGGAACACCACAAATCTTTCCAGAGGTCGACCGTTCCTGGACCCGGTTCCACAAATAATCCTGACAACAGATGCATCTCTCTCCGGCTGGGGAGCTCATCTACTACACCTCACAGTGCAGGGCACATGGACGCCGCAACAAAAGTTACTCCACATCAATCATCTGGAGTTACTGGCAATCTTTCTAGCCCTAAAATCCTTTCACACACAGATTTTAGGCAAGGCAGTCCTTATCCGCACAGACAACATGACCACCATGTACTACATCCAAAAACAAGGCAGCACACACTCTCCACAGCTCTCTCAACTAGCACAGAGCATATGGAGATGGGCAATTCCACACAAAATCTTTCTCCTAGCCCAGCATGTCCCAGGAGTCCAAAACACCATGGCAGATCTGCTCAGCAGACAGACGCAGCAGATCCACGAGTGGGAACTTCACCGGCAGGTTATTCACCCGTTCTTTCAGATGTGGGGGCATCCACAGATAGACCTATTCGCCACCCACGAAAACAAAAAATGGCCAAGCTTCGCCGCCAGATACCCACACCCATTGTCCAAAGGCAATGCGATATGGATGAACTGGTCAGGCAAATTTGCATACGCCTTTCCACCTCTTCCACTAATTCCATTAGTGGTGCAAAAGCTACAACAGCACTCCCTCACACTCATTCTAGTAGCTCCAACATGGGCCAGACAGCCGTGGTACACCACGCTGCTGGAACTCTCACTAGTGCCACACCAAACATTTCACCTCTCACCATGCCTCCTAACCCAGAACCATGGAGAGATCAGACACCCAGACCCAGCTCTGCTCAACCTTGCGATCTGGCTCCTGAGATCCTAGAATTCGGATACCTTAACCTTCCCCCCGATTCTATGAACGTTATCAGAGAGGCTAGACACCCTACCACTAGAGCCTGCTACGCTGAAAAGTGGAAAAAAAATTGTTGTTTATTGCCATAACAACACAATCAACCCTCTAGACGCATCCATAAAGCACATCATATGCTACTTACTACATCTACAAAGATGTAACCTAGCATATACATCCATTCGGCTACACCTCGCAGCAATTGCCGATTACCTACAAAACAGACAGCACCTATCACTTTTCAGAGTGCCTGCCATTAAAGCCTTCATGGAAGGCCTAAAACGAATAATTCCCCCCAGAGTGCCACAATCACCTGTGTGGAACTTAAATATAGTGCTCACAAGGCTAATGGGACCGCCTTTCGAACCTTTGCATAAATGCGAACTGCAATTCCTCACCTGGAAAACAGCTTTCCTTGTAGCCATCACCTCCCTTAGAAGGGTCAGTGAAATACAAGCACTTACTATACAAGAACCTTTTCTCCAAATGCACCCCAACAAGGTTCTCCTCCGTACCAACCCAAAATTCCTACCCAAAGTCATCTCACCCTTTCATCTAAACCAATCAGTAGAATTACCGGGTTTTTTCTCGCAACCTCAAACTGTTGCAGAAAGGGCTCTACACACACTGGATGTTAAAAGGGCCTTACTTTACTATATCCAGAGAACACAACCTTTCAGAAAGACAAAGCAACTGTTAGTCTCTTTCACTCCACCTCATAAAGGCAACCCCATCTCTAAATCAGGGATAGCTAGGTGGATTGTAAAATGCATACAGATTTGCTACCACAAAGCAAAACGCACTCTATCTGTTCCCCCTAAAGCCCACTCTACAAGAAAGATAGGGGCTTCTAAGGCTTTTCTAGGGAACATCCCATTAGATGATATCTGCAAGGCAGCTACATGGTCAACACCGCACACTTTCACTAAACATTACTGTGTAGATGTGCAAACCAAGCAACAAGCTAGTGTGGGCCAGGCTGTACTAAAAACACTATTTCAAACCACTGCAACAGATACCGGTGGATGCCGCTAAGGTTGGGAACTGCTATATAGTCTATGCAAAAGTGTGTAATCTGCAGCTCATATGCCTCGAACGGAATATGCTACTTACCAGTATGCATCTGTTCTTGGCATGTAGAGCTGCAGACCTACACACGCCCACCGGCCTCCCCGGCTACCTGTATCTGTTCCAGTCTATCTTATTTAGATACAACACACATGGGTTTTTTCACTGTTATTACTACGCTCCATCTTTCCCTGCTGGCGAAAAACAATCTGAGGATGGAGCCGAAGCCCATGCGCAATACGAACCAAGGGAGGAGTCACCGACCTCGTGACTTCCAAAGACTTTCCAAGAGGAAAAACAAACTGCAAACATCCGGGCCCAACACCAGATGGCGATCTATGCAAAAGTGTGTAGATCTGCAGTTCTACATGCCAAGAACAGATGCATACTGGTAAGTAGCATATTCCTTATCTACCTAAAAAGGGCTATAAATGGCCGTGTTTCAGTTTAAAAAATATTTCCAACTGTAGTAACGTAGTCACTAATTTAAAGTGACTAGAAATCAGTCACAAACGTGTTTTTAGAAGGAAAAATTAAGGGAATCCGTGCCAATAATAGCATATAGGCTGCACAGCTGTAGCATTAAAACTGGCACTGTGCCTTTAAAGGCTTCACCTATTATTCAGTGTCCCATCATGCACTGAGGTGACGGGTCAGGTCATTTTTTACGGAGATCAAGATCATGGGCATGGAATAGAAACGTCTGATTTAAACTCATGCCTGGAGAGGTGGGACGGTTTCCTGTGACTATGAGGAATCCCTTGAAGGGAACTAGGACTACAGGTATATAACTTCTTTTCCAGTGGCTCCTCATCAATAGTCATAGGCACTAAATAGAATAGCAAGCTTATCCCAAGTCAAGAATTGCTGGCAAGTAGAAAAAAAGCAGAATTATTTCCGCATTTGCCCAGAAAGATTTCTCGGAGGCGTGACCCTCTTAGGCATCTACTCTTGCATCTGAATCCAAACACTGTCTGATAAAGGTTATGTATCGATCTCCATGTAACAGCGTTACATAGCTCTAAAAGGGGTACTTTTCTTATCAGAGTCATTGCGCTGCTTTTTCCTTAGGTGAATGAGGTTTAGGTTTACTAGTGAGGGATGGCTTCACTGACTGAGAACAGAACAATTGCAACAAACAATGCACCTAGAAATAGCCAATCTCAAAACCTGACAGTGATGCCGCATATCACCAACATTCCAACTTCTGCATCTTACCAGCTGTTTTAGGATGCCTAAAACCATGATTCATTCCACAGACAGTGAAGCTCTAGTACTCACATTTTGGCAGTAGCATTACTAGTTGATTTACGTACATCTTTTCTGGCGCCACTAAAACTTTCAATTTGCATCTACATTTGGTACCCCAGATAACTGAAGAGCAAAATGTACACCACATGAGGATCAAAAGACAATAAAGCAATCCTGTTTTCTCGAATTCTGCAGGTTTTAAAAACAACACAGAATCAGGTCTTCCCCTGCCTAGTACCAAGAATCTAGAACCAGCTAACTGAAGAGCTGCTTGAGATATATGGCAAATCTTGTATTTTTGAAGTCCTAAAAACTCACCTCGGCGCAATGACAGTTCTTGACGACGCCGGTAGGCGGTTCCGGTTCGATGTCGGCGGCCTCGGCTCGATGTCGACCTCCGGTTCGATGACGTTGGGCAGTCTTGGCTTGATGTCGACTTCGGGCGGCTCCGGTTCGATGACGTCGGGCGGCCTTGGCTCTATGTCGACTCCCGGCGGCTCCGGAGTGCGATCTCCACTCTCGACCTCCGGTGCTCCTTTCCTCAGGTTCCGGCGACTCCGGAGTGCGACCTCCACTCCCGACCTCCGGCACGATTCTCTTCAGGTTCCGGCGACTCCGGAGTGCGATCTCCACTCCCGACCTCCGGCACACTTCACCTCGGTCTCCGGCGACTCAGGAGGGCGGACTTCACTCCCCCGTCGACGCCGCACACTCGACCTCGGGTGACTTCCTCCTCGACCTCTGGTACTCTCCACGACCTCCGTCGGCACCCTCTCTCGACCTCTGGCGGCTCCGGGTACGACGTCTGCTTTCCAGTCAGCGCCGCTTCTTCTCCTCCGGCCCCAGGTCTCTAGGCTTCTCGGCGTCGGACTCCAGGAAGATACCAATAGACAGGTCAGGAACTTGCTGTTCTTTACTTCCAAGGCCTGTTCCGGCTGTTCAGGTCCTTGAGTTGGTTCTTCTTGACTTTATCCCACACAGGGCTCCAGGCTGGGCTCAGTCAGTAGGGACTAGTATCAAGGGTGGGTTTCTGGACCCCACTCCAGGCACAAGTTTCCACCCCTGCTGCCTCACTCCTTCCTCCTTCAGTGTTGTGCTGCTCTCTCTTCACCAGTCAGGTGCCAACTGCCAACTCCAACTGCCAACCTGGAGATGC
Source organism: Triturus cristatus (assembly GCF_964204655.1). Classification (NCBI taxonomy): domain Eukaryota; kingdom Metazoa; phylum Chordata; class Amphibia; order Caudata; family Salamandridae; genus Triturus; species Triturus cristatus. Next base: position 1,245,681,561 of record NC_140590.1, on the reverse strand, counting down.
CTTCCCAACATTCTAAACCTGCCTCACACTGTCACAGGGTTCTGGAATGTTCTGGAAGGTGCTGGTAGGTTCCAGTGATGTCACAGGTGACAATGGGTGGCCACCATTTTGTGCTCCAGGCCCTCAGACAGAAGTTCCAGGGGTAGATAAAATGGCTCCCTGAATCTGCATCAACACTAAAAAATCTGGTGGTTCCCAAAAAGGAAAAATTCTAACAGGGTTTGAGGCAAAAGTGGGACAAAATAAATAATGATGAGGAGGGACCACCCAAAGGGCTGACAGGTCTAACAGCCCTAAAATCCTTTCAGACACAAATTTTGGGCAAAGCAGTCCTGATCCGCACAGACAACATGACAGCCATGTATTATATTAAAAAACAAGGCGGCACACACTCTCCACAGCCCTCTCAATTAGCACAGAGCTTATGGAGATGGGCCATACCCCGGAAAATCTTTCTCCTAGCCCAACATGTCCCAGGAGTACAAAACACTATAGCAGATCTACTCAGCAGACAAACACAACAACTCCACGATTGGGAACTTCACCCGCAAGTTCTTCACCCATACTTTCAAATGTGGGGGCATCCACAGATAGACCTCTTCGCCACCCACGAAAACAAAAAATGGCCAAGCTTCGCCGCCAGATACCCACACCCATTTGTCCAAAGGCAATGCGATATGGATGAACTGGTCAGGCAGATTTGCGTACGCTTTTCCGCCTCTCCCACTCATTCCACTAGTAGTGCGCAAACTCCAACAGCACTCCCTCATACTAATATTAGTAGCGCCAACTTGGGCCAGACAACTGTGGTACACCACACTGCTGAAACTATCGGTAGTACCGCATCAAAAATTACACCTCTCTCCACACCTCTTAACCCAGAACCATGGAGAGATCAGACACCCGGACCCAGCTCCGCTCAACCTTGCGATCTAGCTCCTGAAATCCTAGAATTCGGGTACCTAAATCTTCCCCCTGACTGTATGAACGTCATCAAAGAAGCTAGGCTCCCTACCACTAGAGCGTGCTATGCCGCCAAGTGGAAACGTTTTGTTATCTATTGTCATAACAACACCATCAATCCACTAGATGTGTCCATTCAACACATCATAGGCTACTTACTCCACCTACAAAGATGCAGCCTAGCCTATATGTCCATTCGACTACACCTAGCAGCCATAGCAGCTTACCTACAAAACAGGCATCATCTCTCATTCTTCAGAGTACCTGCCATTAAAGCCTTCATGGAAGGCCTTAAAAGGATAATTCCCCCCAGAGTGCCACCCTCACCTGTGTGGAACCTAAATATCGTTCTCACCAGACTAATGGGACCTCCTTTTGAACCCCTACACAAATGTGAACTTCAATTCTTAACATGGAAAACCGCTTTTCTTGTAGCCATCACTTCCCTCAGAAGGGTCAGTGAGATACAAGCATTTACTATTCAAGAACCTTTTCTACAAATGCACCATAATAAGGTGGTCCTCCGAACCAACCCAAAATTCCTCCCCAAAGTAATTTCTCCTTTTCACCTAAACCAATCTGTAGAACTACCAGTATTCTTCTTGCAACCACAGACCGTTGCAGAAAGAGCTCTTCACACACTAGATGTCAAACGAGCCTTACTCTATTACATCGAGAGAACACAACCTTTCCGTAAGACCAAACAACTGTTCGTCTCTTTCTCTCCACCACACAAAGGCAACCCCATCTCCAAGTCGGGGATAGCTAGGTGGATTGTTAAATGTATTCAAATTTGCTACCATAAAGCAAAACAAACGCTATCCGTTCCCCCTAAAGCCCATTCTACACGTAAAATAGGGGCTTCAATGGCTTTTCTAGGGAACATCCCATTTGATGATATCTGCAAAGCAGCTACATGGTCAACACCGCACACTTTCACTAAACACTATTGTGTAGATGTGGAAACTAAGCAAGAAGCTAGTGTGGGCCAGGCTGTACTCAAAACATTATTTCAAACCACTGCAACAGATACGGGTGGTCGCCGCTAACGGTGGGTACTGCTATATAATCTATGCACAAGTGTGTAATCTGCAGCTCATATGCCTCAAACGGAATATGCTACTTACCAGTATGCATCTGTTCTTGGCATGTAGAGCTGCAGATCTACACACGCCCACCCGCCTCCCCGGCTACCTGTATCTGTTCCAGCTTATCTTATTTAGATAACACACACATAGGCATCTTCGCTGTTACTACGCTCCATCTTTCCCTGCTGGTGAAAAACAATCTGAGGATGGAGCCGAAGTCCATGCGCAATACGATCCAAGGGAGGAGTCACCGAACTCGTGACTTCCAAAGACTTTCCAAGAGGAAAAACAGACTGCAAACATCCGGGCCCAACACCAGATGGCGATCTATGCACAAGTGTGTAGATCTGCAGCTCTACATGCCAAGAACAGATGCATACTGGTAAGTAGCATATTCCTTCCCGGATCTGCCTCCAGCTTCTGAAGCTCCCTACCCCCTTTCATCACAGATTTACCTCACTTACTTTCAGGAAACTACTGAAAACCCTTCTGTTCCACCTTCCCCTCAATTAACCTTATTCCTACTGGTTGATAGCCTCTTCCTCCTCCTCCTTTCTCTTAGTTTTCTAACCCCCACTCCCTAAAAATGTCTTCCTCATTGGATTACCTGGTAGTATGTAAAGCACTCTTGCTGTACAGTTGTGCCATAAAATACTACAAATAGTTGGCAGTTGCATTAGAAACATTGTTCTACAGGCAAATGATTTATTGCTGTTTAGAAACTTGGGCTGATCTTTCTACAAGTCCAATTACTGAAATTGCAGGAGATGTTGCAGGTTCTGAATAAATTATTTCAAATCCTCTCCGAGCACACACAAATTAATAGATGGTCAATAACAGTTTCAGAGTCTCAACTATTCTAGTCCACTTTTAATCTTTAGACATCCGTTCAGGGACATAATTCAATCCATATTCAATTTTCATCAATACAGCTTCATCAGCAGTATGGCTTTAGTTCATCAACAGTGCAGCTTGATATTGTCGATTTATAAGCAATGCAGTTTCCTACAGCCAACACGTGTTTCGTCGTATGTTATCTCACACCGCAACTTCTTCAGGGCTGTAATTCCAAATACACAGTGTCACAAGAGTTGTCTCAAATCTCGAGACAAAACCGACACCCACCAGTGTATCATGCAAAGCAGAGTTTCCTACAATAAAGAGAAAACTCCAGATAGTGCAATTGTGATTGAAAGAGAGAGAACCGTCACCCAACATAGTGGCAGTCTATGTATAAATTGTTAGAGGAGTTGCCCAAAAACCTTTTCATAGCGGCCCATCCAGGCTCTAAGCATTTGCATTTACTTGCTCAAAGGTACGGGATGAACTTTGATGACCCTCAGCAGCATAATATCAGCTAGAACTGCTGAATTGTTTAACAGTGTGATTAAGGAATCGGAATAAATAGGATTGGTGTGGTCTACTTTGATTCTAGCCACACCTTCGATTCTTCTAGTTATATAATCATGGACAGATTTTGAAACCTTTAATCTAAGTCTCCACAGGGTTCACACTTCCAAGAGAGGGTTGATGACCGTGTCTTCTCCCAAGGATTAGCATTAGGGGGTCATCCAATCATATAAATTGTTTTGTCATGGATTTTTTACATTTTCTGAGCTTTTTCATTGTTACACCACTCTGTTTGTCGTATAATGTTCTACTCTCTGAACAACAAACTTCAAAACTGTATTCTTTTTCTACCCCACTCATCTCCTCAGTGGACTCCGTCAGCTTGAAATGGGCCCCACCTAAACACAAGCTTCCTAAGCTGTCCAAGAAGTGAGGACAGCACTGAACCGAGTGCTAAGTGAGTTAGCTGCATAGTGGTTCACACCAGAGATCTTCAGACCCATTGCATCTGAATGGGAATTGACGCATTTTGTGGGCTGCAAGACCGGATGGCTGCGTTGGCTGAAGCAAGGCTTTGTTCATCGTCATCATCCCAGCCAAACGAACCTGCTAACACGGAAGCTGACCCTACCAGAGCTACGCTTGACTGAGTTTGAACTCTTCCTTTTTGTCTCAAGTTTTTTACTAATAAAAAAAACTATAGGAAGGGAATCAGACAATGTCAACAACACTCTTCCCTTTTCTTGATAGTGTTGGTTACAAGAAAGAGAAGTTTACCATGGATTTTCACAGAAATATGTTTGTTGAAACATGACTGTAGGAAGACCATATGCAAGGTATGAATGTGTAAAAAGACAAGAATCTTCCTAGCATGTTAATGAGGATACCATTCAACTTAACTTGAGCTGCATTAAATTGCTACCGAAAATAAACTGTACTCTGTCCCCCAAGCTACCAACCCCCCAGCAACCATGCAAGACTGTTTGAAAAGAATTTGGTGCCTCAATTCTTGTCAGAGGTTCATTATGAAATGTTTACCGTGCTGGGCCTTGAACTGTATATTTCATACCTTATTTCAAAACCATTGGCACATCTATTTTGTGATGGGAGTTTGTGTCTGATGGTAACCTTTTAAGTATGTTTCACGTTCATCTGTGTCCACCTCCCCTTTTCCATACAGTGTGATATCAGAAATTACTTAAAACATCTTACACCCCACCTACTGTTTCGACCACAACCTTGTCATCTAATACGAACAAGCAGGCATTTGTTTGAACCTATATAAATATTTATTGGTGTGGTTGCCATATATTGTTTGTTACTTTAAAAAAATGTATTTTTCATTAAAAAAAAGGTTCTTAAAACTTTGATTGTATTGGTCATTGCCCATTTTTTTTTTTTTATCTGTTACTTGGGAAGTATATACAGACACTGGTTGACAATTTGTTTGAATTACTACGTTACAGCTATTTGCTAAGTGCTACATCCACCCCAGGGTTTCTGTGCATCGAAAGCCTTACTCATTAATAAATAAAGAGATGTTATAAGTCTTTTCTTTATTCAGAGGTGAAAGGATATCTATCTCAATTCAAAGGGGCGGGGCGTGTTCCCACTTTGTGATTCCAACAAAGTAAAGGATTTACTGTCAGCTAACGTTTTTCTACATCTGGGTACTTACAGAAGTTGTGCTTGTGAAGAAACTGAGATAGCAAGAAGGATATTACTGGTTAAATCTGTAAGAAAGTGAGGCACAATAAAATAACCACTTATGAACAAGAGACTTGAAAAGAATGCTCTTGTGTTCAAGGGAGCCAGTGAAGGTTTTCAAGGATATGCTTGATGACATATATTGTCAGGTTTGACCAGTGGCTCTGGTGGCCTGATTTTAAATAGATTGAAATCACATTAATTGTTATTTGAAGTGGCATATTAAAGTGAGCTACAGTAGTCCAGTCGTGAGCTTGTTGTACCAACCACCATAATTTCTGGCATTAAGTGATATTAAAGGGGTCAGAGCTTACGTAAAAACAAAGAGCAAATTGACACTACAGAGGAGATCTGGACATTCATGCACGCTACAACTTTTTACATAGGAGTTGGCCTCAGGACAAGGGCCCAAAGAAGTGTGAGTTAACAGCACACCAGCATGCAATGTCTTAGCCTGTAATGAGAAACTCCATAATCTGATAGACACTTCTAGCCACAGATTCCTTAACTTTGAATTCTCCCCAGGCGCCAGTCTGGATCCTGAAAAAATTTCAGCAGTATCTTTGCATGCCAGGGGGGCAGCATCATAAGGCACCGCAGTGACGTCGTCTCCGGACATGACGTCAGTGGAGCCATATAAGTCTCTTCCGCTGCGCGGACGGCAGTTTCTTCTGTGAAACTTTCTGCGCCAGAATGCGGAGCCACCATAGAAACTGGTCGTGGAAACAGTGTGGCAACAGAATATCAAGATTCTCTTAAAAACATCATTAGAAAAATAAAACATGGAATGGTATGAAAGTACCAGACACGGATTTTAGGGAAAATCCCAATAAAAACAACTCCACACAGGGCTACATGTACTTCTGTGCCCTAGTGAACAACACCCCTATGAGGGAAGAGACCATACCCCCTATGCACCATACATCAATGGTCATGAATGACATGGCAATAGTCCAACAGGACCTACAATGACAGCAATAAGCTGTCCGTTAACTTACTCCATCACTTGATATATTGATAATACCAGCGTCAAGGTATGGCGTTACCAAGAAACCTTTCATAGAAAGAGCAATAAGTTAATACTACTCACTGGTGTGACCACCAGTGAGCAAGAGAGAACACACCCATACTGCCAACACAACATATTAAAAAATGGACGGTATTGAACCTCCAAACAGACGTCAAGTGGCCAGGTCAAGCATCTTGTTTAACCCTAACATAGATTGAGACAGTGATCACTGGTATATAATAAGCCCAGTACTGAAAAGGGTATAACCCTTACCTCAAGAACCATTTGCAGAGCGGGGAAGATGGGCACAGCGTTAAGGAATCTGTGGCTAGACTGTCTCTCTACTAGATATAGTGTTTCCGAAGGTAATAACATTTACATCTGATAGAGACATCCAGCCACAGATTCCTTAACTTTGAATTAAATACCATAGCTATACCCCAATGGAGGAGGGTCTGCGATCTAGTCCTATAAAAGTTCTCTAAGAGAACTAAATGGTCAAAATAACGACCGACCAAGTGTACATAGGAAAAGCAGAACCAGGACTTAGTTCCTAACAGAATCCATGTTTACTGTCATCGAACAGATAAATTAAAAGAACCTTAGCTGTACCGAGAGAATCGGCCCATGAAGTAATAAAGGGAGGGGGAAGAAACCCCCTGAAAATTCTGTCTTAGAACAGACATGAACTCCTGTCCCTCAAAGGGGAAAAGAAAGCACACTGACCAAAAAGGGTCAGCAGCATAACAAAGTTCTATAATCTGCATTGTTTGTGAGAACATTAACTATAAAAAGATCTGTCCTGATGAAATCCTAAAACAGGACTTTCAGAAGTCATTTCCCCAGAGAAAAGATGAACGACAATACCTCCTTGGTATAAAATAATTCATGCACAGAATGTATAACATCTTGCCACAAGATGCACATAGAGACACAAAAAATATGTACAAACCCAGAGGGCATAAGGCACACTGTTAAGCAGTACTCCTGCGCACTGATAGGTGATGCCACGCAGCTCTGCATCAACGTTCCTCCTCTCCGGACGGGACATATGGTGCCCTATATAGGCGCTACACATGCTTGATGGCATCAGTTCCTTTCTTTCCGTGCCAACAGATGGAGATCCAGAACTACTCCTTGTCTCTCAAAAGTATTCTTTCGATTTTTCTAAAAGTTTTTGTGTGCAAGGCAAATTGTCAGAACTCCAATCTATAGGTTTTAAACCTTGTGGGGAATGTTGCAAACAGATGTCTGTGACAGACCTCCACATGGTTTATCTATTGTGCCTTGGGTCGGACTACAACTCTCAAGGCTTGCAGTAACTACTCCTTGATGTACCCCAAGACCATCGGGGATTGTGAAGTGAAGCAGTTTGTGGCAAAGCACTGCAAGACTCAATATCTTGACAAGTCAGTTTCCAAAGGACGACCATGCTCCCAAGGTCATTACCGCAACAGATTGTTTTTGTGGTCCAACTCCTCAGGTAAGTCAAAGAAAAAACACAAGTCTGAGCAGGAATGTGCCCCATCTCGACAGTCTTGATACCTGAGACTGCATGAGGGCATCACATGGTCTTGCTCCCAAAGCCATTCCTCTTTGGAGTAAAGCCTGACCCTTGTCCCACAGCAACCTGAATTTCCAAGGCTGTCTGTGTAGGCCATGCTGTGGCTTCTTAGCATGTTACTAGCTCCCGCTGGTTCACCCGTGGACCCCAAGAAGCCAAAAGGTCTCCCAACTGGTTTTCCTCCAGCAGATCCACCCGTTGGGCCCTCTGGGTTTGTTCTGGGTTCCGTACCGATCTTCATATCGGTTCCCTTTCCAGCGCCACAACCCACGCCACAGCATGATCTTCTGATGCCAGTACCATCAACTCCGGATGATGAAGGCCAACCCATTTGCTGCCTGACCCAACCTCGACAGAGGCATAACACTACTTTGACTGAATTGCAGACATTTAACCATCCTTCTAATTCCGGTACAGTACCCTTGCCCTCTGTAACAGCTCATGTCCTAAATTTATCGGCCCAGATTCCGATAATGGCGGCAATGATGCTAGGTACAAGTTTGCCTAGCCCTATCACAAATCTAATTGGTATGATGATCTCTAGGACACCAGTAGTCTGGATACTTCCCCAGACACTGGATTGGTTTCACCTCGCCCACGTTTTCATTTGTTTTCTTTCAGCTCTGCAGGTCAGCAAAGGACACACCTGCAGACAGTCTCTAACTCGTTTTGTCCTGTCCAGCAGGGTGCCACTGGAGGTCAACTAGATAAAGAAAAGGGGCTCTCACATGTCACTTCATCCATTTCTAAGAGCCAAAGCAAGATCAAAAATGGATTTCACTAAAGCTCCCAGTATAAACCAGAGAGTGTGCTTTGTGTGGCTAGCAGGTATGCCCGTCACCACATGTAACTACACGTACAGCCATTTAAGGACGACGCAGTACAGTTAATGCTGCCGACGTGTTATTAAGTATTTATTGCACCCAAGCACACCCTTTTTTTTTAAACTTAAATAGCAAACGATGGAGGTCAAACATGTGAGGAGTCTAATTTATGCATTGAAAGTTACATTACGTTGACTGTAAATTGTGACCTGAAGGCTAAATACGGATGGATCTCCGCGACAAAAGCATAGAAATTTCATGTAATTTGCCGCAACCGACATATCTGCCCTCCGAGCTATTTATTGACTCGAACTTCCAACCAGAGATTATGCACAAATCTCTCCAGCAAACTTAATTACCCTGAGCTATCTTGCAATGTTACAACATAGAACTCTGCATCACGTGAGTTAATGCCTTAAAATATCTTAAAACAGAACCTAACTGTGATCAAGTGAGTCAAAACCGTTTTTATCACTTTTCCATTTTGCCAATTTGTTTGGTGTTGAAGTTTGTCAACAAAAAAAATGCAAAGGAGGCACGCCCAGAACAGCTCCCATTACTTCACCCCCCTGACTCCGCTGTATACCCAGTGTATGGATTTCCAGAGTAAAATTTTAGGTCGAGCTTCGATTGACCTGTTATGTCTCTTCTGTGGGGTTTGGCAAACCCACCGATTGCCATTAGTTACTATCTGTGGCATTCAGAAATACTGGCTTCTTTTTGGTGCATTTCTGTAAAAGTCTCTCCTGTTGTTAAGTTCTCTTTCCAGCTATTTCACTCTGAGAACATTTTAGTTGGACATCAAACAGTTCAGCTTGTGATGGTCCCTCTTCCTTCCTCCCATCTGGCTATTGCAGCGCAGGCATTGTATTTCTTTTTTTGAAGTTTTATATATCGCAAACTCCTCCTGAAGGTATTGGAGCGCTTTACATGAGCACCAGTTATGTTACATAAGGACAAATTCATTTTTGAGTAGGCACAGGTAGATTAAGTCATTTTCCCAGAATAACCGATGTTGAGTTGATGCCGAGGCTCGAACCTGGTTCCCGAGCTCCAAAGTTGGCAGCTCTGGTTGTAAGGCCACATCCTCTTGTCTATGGTACTTGAAAGCTCTGTATATTAGTTCTCACAGCTTGAACTTAACCTGGAGAATGCGCATCAAGGTCGTCTTACGTCATGCCAGCACCAAGAAGAAAATAGAAAATGCATTATTGTTAAAAACTAAGAACCAACAGCTCATATGTTTTAAAATGCTGAGGTTTGCAATTAGGTTTAAATGTTCTTTTTTTATGAAACTACTTTAGCGCTTAGAGTACAATTATGACGACTTTTTGGTAGGATCCTAAACGTGCTTAAAATAAATGTATGGGGTGAGACCATCCGATTTTCATGGTGCTGGGGTATTTCTTGCCTGTAGTGAATTTGGAACCATTTGGCAAATACTAGCTGCATTTTGCTTTCTTTATGTAGGAGTTAGGTGTTTTGGATTTGTTCATGTAGGCAATTGTGCTTATTCATCACATTGGGCCCAGACCCGGCAACAGTGGCAGTAAGATGGAGGAGAGCAGCACCCCAGAGGTACAGCACGTTCCTTTCTGGGGACTTCTCCATTAAGTATCAGTCTTGGTGATCTGGCAGAACTGTGGGCTGATGAGGGTAGGGCGGGTTTACCCAATAGGTAGCAACAGGCAATGCAGCAAGCACTCCTCGGACAGAGGGCCCATACAGCTACCTGCAGCACCTAGATGCCGCGAAAGTTGCTCAGTTTGCTCTTGAAAAAAGAGCTTGCCTCATAAAACATTAATTTATGTGCTGTGAAAGTTGAACCTGTCGGAGTGCCTCGCGAAAATCACCCACGTGAAGACCATTGGCGGACTTGTGTGTGATGAGGCTTGGTTCTGGTGCTGTGCCTGAACAATGATGCAGCGTCTTGTTTACATGCATGTACAAGTGTGTAAGAAGAGTGCTGATCGTACCTTCTCCATTGCAGTCTGTAGTGCAGAATGAACATGTCTGCTTGCAACTTGCGGCCAGCTCCACTCCTGTTGATGTGGTGACATTTCCCTACAACTGTTGCATGTTCAGTACATTAAAGCTTGTTTCGTATCCATTATAGTGATTTAAAATCATGTAATGCTCTTGGTCCAAGCCCTCTCCTTTCAGGACCATTACATACCTGTGGACATTTGCATCTAATGTAATGTGGCCGTTTAAGTAGTCGATGTTTATTTTAAAAACTTGGCGGTCACTTCACCAAAGTACCAAGCCAAGTACAAGCGTGCAGCTTTGAGGGGTAAAAACGCCAAACCAAGCCCTGTCTTGTGATGTCATTAATTGCCTGGCATTTAAATAAATCACAGGATTAAGTTTCAAGCCCAGCCTTATGATGTTATTAATTGCCTGGCATTTAAATACGTCACAGGATTAGGTTTTCCATCCCGCATTTAGCCCCTAAAAACAATCACATCCTTCAGAGGTGTTAATAGAAATACAAAGAACATTAACTATGTGGTGATAATTGATCCTTCTGATAGGAAGCTATGTGATAACAACATATCATATAAGTGTTATTGGTAACGAGTGCTTTATAGTGTGTTTCCCGCACCGTCTGCATACAGAACCTATAAATGACACATTGTGAAAGAAGATCCCATTCTCCTCATTGATACATAGCAGACATAATATTTCTTCCTCAGGGAGAAAGTTTATAAATTAGGTGCATGTCCTGGTTAACTGAAGCTGTAACTTTTACAAGCCATGTACTAGCATTTCATGTGTTTGATTGATAGGATTGATGCTTAACTGCGTCCCTTAGTGTTTTCAGCCATCTAATTGTCTTTGTAGTAATCAGTAACAGCATCCACGCCATTGTACCATGAATTAATACCATCATGTCATCTGTTATGCTGATCGGTGGGTAATAACTGCCTTTGCACTACCCTAATTAAATGATGCTCGTTTTTCAGTAATTTCACAATTACATGGCCATTGGAAATCTGTGCATTTTTTTGTGCCACGCTTTGTACAGCAGCTCTCTTTCTTGTATTTAACCCATGATTTAGGAATTTGTAAGCCACTGGTTTAAACACTTTCCAGTCAGTCAGTTTTTGCCCAATGTGCTGCTAAAGGCTAGGCCTCCCCACATGCAAATGAGCCTCACTGCAGGGCCGCCAATATAATCTGCACCACTTAACTCTAACCCATACTACTACACTCTTCTCTACTGGACTACACAACACTCCACAATACTAAACTCTATAATACTATACTCCATTAAAATATGCTCCTCTTTTTTTGTGGCTAATAAAAACAATTTTGACAAAAAAAAAATATGCTCCACTGACACTCTAATCCATTATACACCACTACACTGTACAGCACTATACTCCACAGTCTGCCATTCTACGACACTAGTTCACTCTACTCTACTGTACAACCCTCTACGTAACTTCCTCTTTACACTACATAACACTTTACTCCACTAAATTCTATAACACTATACATCTGAAAGAGACCGTTCCGTTTGTTATAGATTCCTTACCTTAGAATTACCCCAAGGCATCAGGCTGGATCCAGAGAAGTTCTTCTTAGATCAACCCCTGCGTGTCGGTAGGTGGCATCGGTCGACTCCGGTGTCGTGGTCGCGGGGATGACATTGCGGTGTTTACTTAGATGCCGCCCCTGCGCGCTGATGTCTTTTCTTTCTTTTTCCACGCCAGCAAAGTGCAGATCCGGAGAGAGCCACCCCTTCAGTCACTTTTTGATTAAACTTTTTCAAAGCTTTGTCGACTTCTTTTTTGTGTCTTTGACTCCTGGTGTGCGAGGGATGTCCCATCGTCAAACCGGCTTTAAGCCCTATGGTGCCTGTCACAGATTGGTGACGGACTCGCACCTCGTGTGCCTTCGGTGTCTGGAGCGCGACCACGACCCGAAGTCATGCTCCGACTGCCGGGCCATGAATCCTAAGTCTTTGCGGGAGCGGTCCAGAAAGCCCTTGGAGGCCCGGCGGTCGGCTCTGCGTCGCTCCCAGTCTTGTTCAATGGGAAGGTCTCGAGACCAGTTGTCAAGCCCTCACACTCCTTCGCACTCTTCAGGCAAGTCGAAGCACAAGAAGAAGGCAAAGAAGCCCCGATGCTCTTCGCCTTCTCCCCATTGGTCGCCTGACGCGAGGACCCGGAGCGTCGTCACTCTTAACATCTCCGGTGCCTGACTCAGGGACTACTCCGCGCCTCCCCATGTTTCCGGGAGCCGGGCTCCCCAGCCCAACGTCGTACGTTCTACGAAGCCCTCCACCGTATATTTGGGCAGCCCGACTATGCCGGTGTACCTTCGATGCCGGCGGCTTGGGCCCTGGTGCCGGAAGGCCCCCGTGGATCCAGGCCTGGATCTGAATCGATGCCGGTTGATCTTACTCGACCTTCCCCGGCGCCGATCCCGGAGACAATGCCCCCGGTGTTGGCCGTGCACCCGGCCCACACCGTCTCCATCCTCATCACTGACGCGGACCCGGAGCCGGGCCGACGTAGAATCCGACGCCAGAGTTTACTTTTGTTCCCCTGGTGTACCCTATCGCCCAGAGGGTTGTGATAAGTACTGGGAGGGGTCATCTGACCCTTTAGACTAGCTTGAAGAACCGGACTGGAGAGAGAACCTGGGTGTCGCCAGTGGTCTGAACACTTCTCCAGACCTTGGCATGCTTTCTCCCCCTACCGTGGCTATGGAGGAGGGGAGCGTCCTATGCTGTGGTGGTGCGAGGGTTGGCTGAAACCTTGGGCCTTGAGCTCCCTTCAGTGGCGTTCAGGACTACCCTCCTGACAGAGGTGCTTCAGCCTGTGGCATCCTCATCTGAACCCCTTTTGCCCTTCAACGAGGCCTTCACTGACGTCCTTCTGGGCACCTGGTCCAAGCCCAGCACAGAGGCTTCTGTGGAATGGATGATTGCCCACCACCCCGCCTAGGGTGACCCAGTTTTCCTCACCCAGCATCCTTCCCCCGAGAGCTTGGTGGTCCAAGCCTCTTCCTCCAAGGGCGCATTCCCGTCTGCTCCCCAGATAGGGAATCCAAGAAGCTGCATAATCTTGGGAAGCGCATGTTCTCTTCCTCCAGCTTTGCACTGCGGTCCGTGAATACCACGTGCCTCTTGGTCCGATACTCCCATACAATATGGGATACGGTTGCGCAAGTGCTGCCTCAGTGCCCGGAGGAGGCCCAGGCCATTCTCTCCTAAGCGGTGGCAGATGGGAGAGACGCAACAAAATGCATGATTCGATGTGGACTGGATACCACAGACTCACTTGGCAGAACGATTGACACGTGGGTAGTCCTTCGGCGCTACACCTAGTTGAGAACGTCTGGCTATTCGGGGGATGTCCAGGCAACTCTGCTGGACATGCCCTTCAATTGCCGTCTCCTTTTTGGTGACAAGGCAGACACAGAGCTGGAGCGTTTCAAGGGTTCCCAGGCTACGGCCAGATCCTTGGGCCTCGCTGCGTCTTCTTGTCCACCACAGTCTGCCTTTCGCCCCTTTTGTGCCACGGAAGGGGCACCCCACCACATCCGCCCCATTCTAACCACTGGCTCATGCAAGCTGCCCAGCCTCTGCCCGGACGTGGGACCCAGTGATCTTGCGGGTCTGGGAGCCAGCAGGCAGGTCAGTCCTCCCATTCCCCTCCTGCAGCAGCCTCCAAACCCTCCGAGACTGACATTTCAGGCCCATCAACGGCCAGTGGGCAGCAGGATTCACCATCACCTCCAGTACTGGCACTCCATCTTGTCAGACAGGTGGATTTAGCAAATAGTCCGAAGGGGCTACTACCTCCCCTTTGAGACTGCCCCTCCCATCATGCCATTGTCTTTTGACCGCACGTCAGAGGATCATTTGGCGCTTCTCTGCCAGGAAGTCTCTGCTCTTCTGGCCAAAGAGCAATAGAGAGGGTACCTATGCCAGAAGTATGTCGTGGTTGCTACTCCTGCTACTTTCTAGTGCCCAAGAAGGACAAAGGCCTGCGTTCTGTCTTAGACCTCCGGGCCCTCAACAACTTCCTCCAGAAGGAGAAGTTCAAAATGCTCACTTTGGCTCTGTTTCTGTATGCCCTCGACCCTGGAGACTGGATTGTGGCGCTGGACTAGCAGGGCGCCTATTTTCAAGTCCCCCTTCTGCCAGTCCACAGGCGCTAACTCCGGTTCACGGTAGGCCCCAAGCATTTTTAGTTAACTGTGCTCTCATTTGGCCTTACCAGTGCCCCTCTGGTGTTCACAAAAGTGATGGCGGTGGTCGCAGCTCATCTGCGCAAATCAGGGGTTTCAGTCTTCCCCTACCTCAACGACTGGCTATGAGACCTCGGACCGTGGCTAGGTTACATTTGCGCAAAATCAATATGTTCGAGGCATATGAGCTGCAGATTACACACTTTTACATAGATCGCCATCTGGTGTTGGGCTCGGATGTTTGCAGTTTGTTTTTCCTCTTGGAAAGTCTTTGGAAGTCACGAGGTCGGTGACTCCTCCCTTGGTTCGTATTGCGCTTGGGCTTTGGCTCCATCCTCAGATTGTTTTTTTCTGCCATCAGGCTCGGATGCAATACTTCGCGCTCCGGTTCCGAACATTCCAGTTCGACGATCGAAGCGGAATCCTCGCTCTCCGCGGTATTGTTTAGATACTGATCTCCTACAATCACCTTCTTCTTCGACACACCTTCGATTCCAGTCATCGACGGCGGCCTTCGGGCCTATCCGGGCTCCGGTCCCGGCTGATGGAAAGAACTCCATTCAAGAAGTGCCCTCGATGTGGGTCCAAATTCCCCCACACCGATCTTCATGAGGTGTGCAACCTCTGCCTCTCCCCTGAACACGAGGCTCGAGATTGTCCCGCCTGCAAGTCTTTTAGATCCAAAAAGACTATTCGAGATCGAAGGGCCAGACGAAAAATGGCGCACTCCTCGACTTCCGTTCCAGTCGACATCTTCGGGGAAGACGTCGAAGCTCCGGGACATCAGCACACCGAAGAGGTCCTCGTCAGTGCTTCCGAAGCCGACGACTCGGATGTGGAGGACATCTCCCCGGCGCAGAGGGCCGTGAGTAAAATACCCCCTCCCACACCCGCGCCGACACCCAAAAAGGCTTCGGTCACGCCTTCGCCTCCGGGCCTAGGCAAGACCAAAGACACTGCTTCGAACACCCCACCTTCAGGCCCGGTGAAGAAGCCAAGTAAGCCTTCTGGCGGCTCGGGCTCGAGCCAGCCTGCCAGAGGTGCCGAAAAACACCCTTCGGCACCAAAGAAGAGATCGGCCTCTACCTCGACACCGAGCTCCTCACCAAAGCCCTCGGTGTCTAAACCCAGCCTCTCGGTGCCGACCAAACATCATAAGGCCCTCGGCACCGACACTCCCGCGCCGAAGCCTGTCTCGGCACCGAACAAAAAATCGGAGGTTCTAAAAAAGCACGGCACAGACAAGCCTAAAAAGCCATCGGCCCCGAAAACGTCGGCGCCGACCGAGCAACCAGTGTCGCAAGAACTTTTTACACCGTATCCTTTGCAAAAGACACTTACCAAGGATCCAAAAACTGGACATTTGACACTGTCTTCTAAAAAGAGACATTTGGACAAACCAGCTCCACCTCCACCTCCAAAGAGGAAGGACTGTGCTACCTCCCCTTTCAGAGTGCCTTCCCCACCTCCTCCACCCCTGCCTCATCGCTCTCCGACCACGTCTCCAGACCATGATGATCAGGGGGACCCATACTACGACCCAGCAGATGTGCCACAAGACCCCACCCCTACAGGATCCCCAGACCCCTGGGATGATTATAATAATCCAGACATTCCAGATGTCCCACAAGATGACCTTTATCCATCCAGGCCATCTCCACCAGAAGACTCACTAGGTTTTCACCACCTACTTCAGAGGGCGGCACATTATCACGGGGTAGAGCTACACACTGACCCAGTAGAGGAAGATTTCCTCTTAGACACCTTTGATACTGCACATAGGTCTACTGCTATACTACCTATGCTCAAAGGGGTAATAAAACATGCGCCAGAGGTTTTTAAAGACCCAGTCAGGGCTAGGGTCCTAAACCCACGCATAGAGCAAAAGTATAAAGCTGCCCCCACAGATCCTGCCTACATCAAAGGACCAGCGCCACTGGATTCCCTAGTGGCATCCACTGCAAGAAAGAGATCAAATTCGCAGGCGTTCGGCGAAGCACCACCGCCGGACAAAGAGTCAAAGCTCCTGGACGCGTCAGGGAAACGCACTGCGTCACAGGCAGACAATATATGGCGTATCGCCAACACTCAAGCGCTATTGGCCAGATACGACAGAGCGCATTATGATGAACTAGAAACCATCATGCACCATCTCCCAAAAAAATATAAAATAGGGCCAATGAATGAATTCAAGAGGGTAAGACCATAACTAATACCTCTATACGCTGTGCCTTAGACGCAGCAGACACAGCCTCCAGGGCCATTAACACCAGTGTCCTCCGTCGACACGCTTGGCTGAGAGTTTCAGGCTTTAAACCTGAGGTACAAGCCTCCATATTAAACCATCCATTTGATCAAGAACATTTATTCGGTCCAAAGATAGATGAGGCCCTCGAGAAGATGAAGAAAGACACAGATACGGCGAAATCTATGGGATCCCTACAGTCACACCCTCCTCGGCGCTCCTTTCGCCGCTCTTCCTTTCGGGGCACGGGCAGAGGCTACTCCTCAGATAGCGCGTCCACGTCCTACAAATCCCCTCCTCAGTCCACCTTCACAAAAGGTTATCAAAGAGGCGGATATAGAGGCAATAACAATAAAGGCAGAGGCAAAACAAATACCGCCCACTCTGCCACACCGCCTACCCAATGACTTTCCCCTGCTCCCTCCAGACCATCCCACTCCGGTCGGGGGCAGACTACAAAATTTCCTTCACATCTGGGAGTCCATCACATCAGACAAATGGGTGACCCAAATTATTTATTCAGGGTACTGCCTAGAACTCACATCTACCCCCCCCCCCAACATTCCACCCAGGCAACGCCCAATGTCACAAGAACATTCTACGTTACTAAACAGGAGGTAATCTCCCTCCTACAAAAACACGCAATAGAACAGGTCCCCCACGATCAGCAAAATGTAGGGGTCTACTCCCTATATTTTCTGATACCAAAAAGAGACGAGACTCTACGACCTATCTTAGATCTCCGGCCTCTAAACAAATACATACATTCAGACCATTTTCACATGGTAACACTTCAGCAGGTACTTCCGCTCCTCTCCCAGAACGACTTTCTCACCACACTGGACTTGAAAGACGCATACTTTCACATTCCGGTACACCATGCCCACAGAAAGTACCTCAGATTCGTAGTGGACGGGCAACACTACCTGTTCAAGGTGCTCCCATTCGGGGTCACAACAGCACCACGGGTATTCACCAAGTGCCTAGCGGTAGTGGCGGCACATCTCAGAAGACAGCACATTCACGTTTTCCCGTATCTGGACGACTGGCTGATAAAAGCTGCGTCCTACAACCAATGTGTACACCACACCGCCACTACAATCCAACTACTTCACCAACTAGGCTTCACGGTGAACCACCAAAAGTCCCAGCTAACACCATCCCACATAAAGCAATACCTCGGTGCCACCATAGACACCACAAAAGCCATAGCCTACCCCAATCCGGCCAGGATTGCAGGTATTCAGGCTTTGCGTCAAAAATTCATACTTCAACACTCCCTCCCAGCAAGAGTGTTTATGCAACTGATAGGGATGATGGCCTCTTGCATTTTCATAGTACCTCATGCAAGACTCCAGATGCGTCCACTCCAAGAGTGCTTAGCGCGCCAATGGAACCAGGCCCAGGGGCAACTGACAGATCTGGTGTTGGTAGACGGTCGCACCCATCGCTCTCTGCAGTGGTGGAACACCACAAATCTTTCCAGAGGTCGACCGTTCCTGGACCCGGTTCCACAAATAATCCTGACAACAGACGCATCGCTCTCCTGCTGGGGAGCTCATCTACTACACCTCACAGTGCACGGCACATGGACGCCGCAACAAAAGTTACTCCACATCAATCATCTGGAGTTACTGGCAATCTTTCTAGCCCTAAAATCCTTTCACACACAGATTTTAGGCAAGGCAGTCCTTATCCGCAAAGACAACATGACCGCCATGTACTACATCCAAAAACAAGGCGGCACACACTCTCCACAGCTCTCTCAACTAGCACAGAGCATATGGAGATGGGCAATTCCACACAAAATCTTTCTTCTAGCCCAGCATGTCCCAGGAGTCCAAAACACCATGGCAGATCTGCTCAGCAGACAGACGCAGCAGATCCACGAGTGGGAACTTCACCCGCAGGTTCTTCACCCGTTCTTTCAGATGTGGGGGCATCCACAGATAGACCTATTCGCCACCCACGAAAACAAAAAATGCCCAAGCATCGCCGCCAGATACCCACACCCATTGTCCAAAAGCAATGCGATATGGATGAACCGGTCAGGCAAATTTGCATACACCTTTCCACCTCTCCCACTAATTCCATTAGTGGTGCGAAAGCTACAACAGCACTCCCTCACACTCATTCTAGTAGCTCCAACATGGGCGGCCAGACAGCAGTGGTACACCACGCTGCTGGAACTCTCAGTAGTGCCACACCAAAAATTACACCTCTCACCATGCCTCCTAACCCAGAACCATGGAGAGATCAGACACCCGGACCCAGCTCAGCTCAACCTTGCGATCTGGCTCCTGAGATCCTAGAATTCGGATACCTTAACCTTCCCCCCAACTGTATGAACGTTATCAGAGAGGCTAGACGCCCTACCACTAGAGCCTGCTACGCTGCCAAGTGGAAAAGATTTGTTATTTATTCCCATAACAACACAATCAACTCTCTAGACGCATCCATACAGCACATCATATGCTACTTACTACATCTACAAAGATGTAACCTAGCATATACATCCATTCGGCTACACCTCGCAGCAATTGCCGCTTACCTACAAAACAGACAGCACCTATCACTTTTCAGAGTGCCTGCCATTAAAGCCTTCATGGAAGGCCTAAAACGAATAATTCCCCCCAGAGTGCCACCATCACCTGTGTGGAACTTAAATATAGTGCTTACAAGGCTAATGGGACCGCCTTTCGAACCTTTGCATAAATGCAAACTGCAATTCCTCACCTGGAAAACAGCTTTCCTTGTAGCCATCACCTCCCTTAGAAGGGTCAGTGAAATACAAGCACTTACTATACAAGAACCTTTTCTCCAAATGCACCCCAACAAGGTTCTCCTCCGTACCAACCCAAAATTCCTACCCAAAGTCATCTCACCCTTTCATCTAAACCAATCGGTAGAATTACCAGTTTTTTTTCTCGCAACCTCAAACTGTTGCAGAAAGGGCTCTACACACACTGGATGTTAAAAGGGCCTTACTTTACTATATCCAGAGAACACAACCTTTCAGAAAGACAAAGCAACTGTTTGTCTCTTTCTCTCCACCTCATAAAGGCAACCCCATCTCTAAATCAGGGATAGCTAGGTGGATTGTAAAATGCATACAGATTTGCTACCACAAGGCAAAACGCACGCTATCTGTTTCCCCTAAAGCCCACTCTACAAGAAAGATAGGGGCTTCTAAGGCTTTTCTAGGGAACATCCCATTAGATGATATCTGCAAGGCAGCTACATGGTCAACACCGCACACTTTCACTAAACATTACTGTGTAGATGTGCAAACCAAGCAACAAGCTAGTGTGGGCCAGGCTGTACTAAAAACACTATTTCAAACCACTGCAACAGATACCGGTGGTCGCCGCTAAGGTTGGGAACTGCTATATAGTCTATCCAAAAGTGTGTAATCTGCAGCTCATATGCGTCTAACGGAATATGCTACTTACCAGTATGCATCTGTTCTTGGCATGTAGAGCTGCAGATCTACACACGCCCACCCGCCTCCCCGGCTACCTGTATCTGTTCCAGTCTATCTTATTTAGATACAACACACATGGGTTTCTTCACTGTTATTACTACGCTCCATCTTTCCCTGTTGGCGAAAAACAATCTGAGGATGGAGCCGAAGCCCATGCGCAATACGAACCAAGGGAGGAGTCACCGACCTCGTGACCTCCAAAGACTTTCCAAGAGGAAAAACAAACTGCAAACATCTGGGCCCAACACCAGATGGTGATCTATGCAGAAGTGTGTAGATCTGCAGCTCTACATGCCAATAACAGATGCATACTGGTAAGTAGCATATTCCTTGTGTATATAGAAGGTAAACAAAAATTGCTCCAGGGAACAAAGGGAAACAGCCACTGATGTCCCAATGATCCTCCGTTATATCAGATAACAGAAGATAAATACAAAAGCAATAAGTAGTTCCCGAGCAAAATAACACACCCAAATCAGCAACCAAAATCAATTATCAAAATTTTCAAGGACAGAGTCCAATCCACATGTAAAAGGGTATTCTTCTTTATTATTTTCAGTTTTCAGGATCTCCTCTCATGAGTTTAACATGATGAATCATGTTTGAAAGCATACCAGAGATGTTTGCAGCCAACACGTGTTTCGTCTTAGGGTCAATGGCCCAAACGACTTCCTCAGGGCAAAAAGAATCCGTACTCCGCTAATTATCAAAAGTTACCAATAATAACCATCCCAAAACGGGTAAATATTTCGATCAGTATTCCTCACAGATAATGTAATAGCAAAATATCTTAGAGGTGACTCAGAAGAGTATATTCCGGTCAACGAGTAAAATCTGCAGCAGCAATGAGCAATCGAATAGGGGGAGAGTACTCCCGTCGTATTCTGAAGTCAAGTAGCAGTACTACCCTTTTACATGTGGATTGGACTCTGTCCTTGAAAATTTTGATAATTGATTTTGGTTGCTGATTTGGGTGTGTTATTTTGCTCAATGACTGGCTGTTGAAGGCTGGCTCGCCCCAGGCTATCGTCTCTCACCTCCAGACTACGGCGGATCTCCTGCACTCGCTGGGGTTCACTATAAACGTGCCAAAGTCACACCTGACTCCCTCTCAGTCGCTCCCTTTCATCGGAGCTGTTCTGGACACAGTGTATTTTCTGGCTTATCCTCCCGAGCAGCGAGTCTGGGTTATTTGGGATATGATACAGATATTTCAGCCTCTATCCCGTATTTCTTGAGAATGACCCTGAGGCTGCTGGGTCTCATGGCCTCCTGCTGGTGGATAATGCCAGGTGACATTAACAGGCTCTGTAGTGGGACCTGAAGTTCCAGTGGGCGTTGCATCAGGGTAATCTTTCCGACTACGTTCAGATCTCAGAGAGAACTGCACAACAGCTGCTGTGGTGGTTAAAGGAC
Organism: Triturus cristatus; assembly: GCF_964204655.1. NCBI lineage: Eukaryota > Metazoa > Chordata > Amphibia > Caudata > Salamandridae > Triturus > Triturus cristatus. The sequence continues at coordinate 1,245,659,704 of NC_140590.1, read as the reverse complement.
CAGGATTGGGTCAGAGGCAGACCCCTCTCCCTTTCCCAACCAGAACTAACAGTGGTGACCAATGCGTCACTCCTGGGATGGGGCGGCCATCTGGGGGAGGTGGAGATCAGAGGAGGCCGGTCTCTGGCGGAGTCCAGGCTCCATATCAACCTGTTGGAGCTCTGGGCGATTTGCCTTGCACTGAAGGTGTTCCTTCCCTCCCTCAAGGGGAAAGTAGTGCAGGTGTTCACAGACAACTCCACCGCCATGTGGTACTGCAAAAAAACAATGCGGGTGGGGTCGTGGACCCTATGTCAAGAGGCTCTACACCTTTGGACATCGCTGGAACATCAGGGCATGACCCTGGTGGTTCAACACCTGGCAGGTTCTCTGAATGCCAGGGCGGACAAACTCAGCCGTCGGTCCCTGCTGGATCACGAATGGCGTCTTCACTCAGAGGTGGTGCAAGGTCTCTTTCAGCGGTGGGGTGAGCCTCATTTAGATCTGTTCGCCACCTAAGAGAACGCACAATGTCAGCAGTTTTATGCGTTGGAGTTTCTAAGCCAGCACTCGCTCGGCAACGCTTTTCGTTGCGAGAGGAACTGCGATATCCTGTACGCCTTTCAACCTGTACCACTTCTGCCCAGAGTGCTGAAAAAGATCAAGCGAGACCGGGCCCAAGTCATTCTTGTGGCTCTGCACTGGGCACGTAGAGTCTGGTACCCAGAGCTCCTGAGCATGGCCGTCGAACCTCCAATCAGACTGCCCCTTCGGAAGGGTCTTCTGTCGCAGCTACAGGGGACGGTCCTCCGCCCAAACCTGTCCAGCCTCCACCTCCTTGCGTGGAGATTGAGCTGCGACAGTTGCCAGCTGTTGACCTTCCGCCCGAAGTCTGTAACGTCATATTGGCAGCCAGGCGTCCCTCCAATAAGGTTATACGCCTGTCGATGGAACAAGTCTGTGGCATGGTGCACAGCAAAGGCTGTGGATCCCCTCTCTGCCCTTCGTTCTGGGGTTCTCTTGTTCATTCTTTCTTTGGCCCAGCAGGGTTCTGCTCTGGGCACTCTTAAAGGCTATCTGGCAGCCATTTCTGGTTTCCTTTGACTACCAAATCAGCCCTCTTTATTCAAGTCCCCTATTGTAAATAGATACTTTAACGGCATTATTCATCTCTTTCCTCCATCTCCTTTCATAATGCCCCAGTGGGACTGTAACCTTGTCTTGACTTACCTTATGCGCGCTCCCTTCAAGGCTCTTCACAACTATCCTTTCAGGCTCCTCACTCTAACAAGCATTGGCATAGCCAATAGGTCTCGCTTTTGGCACTGTATAAGTATTTATAAGACTTTTTAGGCTACGTGGTTGGTGTATCAGGGGTATAATTTCTCAGCAAGCTCTTCTGGTGACTTCTCATAGACCCCCTTGGGTTTTCTGTGAATACGCAAGTCAAAGTGGATGTTTCATCACTCTTGCGAGACCTAACAAATTAGACGGAAAGACCAGAAGTGAAGGTTGGTGGAAGAAAGCGGGATAAGGTGGAATCCAGACTAGGCATCTGTGTATGCCAGTCCATGTGGGGCTGTCGCAGGCACAAAGGTCACAGGTAGGTCAACCCACAGCAAAGTAGGCACAACTATACCCAGCCCTCCTTGTTAATCAGCGTATGCCTGTTATTCGCCAGGCACAGAGGGAAAGGGATGAAAGGAGTACCATTAGAACGATCGGCTGGCATCAGATCTCTCCAAGGGGAGACGAGTTGGGTCGGAGACAGAGGCCGTATTACGGAAAGCAGTCAGCCGCAGGCAGGAGGAGGTATAGCAACAGGGGCAGCAGGGAGAGTGAGAGAAGGAACAGAGGGACTGAGAGGGAAAGAGCAGGAGCGCTGCACATGGGAGGACAGGCAGAGCAGGGATGAGCAAGCAGGGACAGGGGAGAGCTAGAAAAGGGGATTAGAACGGGATAGGGGGCGTCCAGGGCCGAGAGAGCAAGTAAGGACAAGAAAGAGCAAGCAAAGACGGGAGGACGTGCGGAGGCGGGAGAGTAAGTCGAAGAAGACAAACCAGGGAACTGTAAGGGCAGGTTTTTCAAGTAAGGAGAGGGAGAGCAAAAAAGGACAGCAGCTGGGTAGAAAGCAGGGACATGCACGCGGCGACAGTGAAGCAAGCAGGGCAGAGGGGGCAGAGAAATCAAGAAGGGACAGAGAAGGGTCGTCGAAAGCAGGCACAGACATAGTAAGGAATTGGGAACAGGTCAAGGAATCGGGGGGGACAGAGGATCATCAGAGAAAGCAAGCAGGCAGGGAAAGAAAGCATCAACAGGAGAAGCAAGCAAAAAGGAATCTCAGAGAAAGCAGGCAGAGAAAGGGTAAGAAATCTGGGACAGAGCGTGTAAGCAGGGACAGCAGACAAGGGAAAAAACAGGCAGAGGAGGGTCCCGTAAAAGCGAAAGTCATCGCGATCACTCTGAAAGCGAAAGTGATCGCGATGACGCGCTAAAGCAGCGGGGGGAGGGGCATGGTGCTGAAGGCTGGCGCAGGAAAGGCAGATGGCTGGGCGAGAAGGGAGGGGGGAATGCGGGGAGCAGCGGTGCGCGTGCATGCCATCGTGCACTGTAGCTTGTAGCCAGCACAAAAATGTGGGTAGCACTTTCAAAACCCACCTACTAAATGTCTCGCCTGACCCAGCCCATGCGCTGGTTCAGGCGAGACCTAAAAAACTGCTTTTCTTGTTGCCATCACCTCTGCTCACAGAGTGAGTGAGCTTTAGGCTCTTTCTTCTAAGCCCCCTTTCTTCTCTGTGCAGCCGGATAACGTGGTGCTTAGTACGAGACCCTCATTCCTTCCTGAAGTAGTTACACCTTTTCACTTAGGACAGACTATCACTCTGCCCACCTTTTTCCCACCTCCTCACCCTTCCAAGGAGGAGGAGAGACTCCACTGTCTGGACCCAAAACATGTGTTGTCCTTCTACCTTGACCGCACAAAAGATTTCCGCGTGGACGATCAACTCTTCGTTGGCTATGTGGGTGCCAAGATAGGTTGAGCTGTCCAAAAGCGTACCATCTCCAGATGGGTTGTCCTTTGTATAAAGATTTGTTATGCTTTTGCTAAAAAGGAACCTCCAGTTGGGCTGCGTGCTCATTCCACTAGGGCCACAGCAGCAACTACTGCATTGTCACGCAGAGTCCCGCTCATTGACATCAGCCAGGTGACAACATGGGCATCTATGCACACATTCACCAGGTATTACTGTCTGGATAGTCAAGTCCGGAGGTACGGCTATTTTGTCAGTTCTGTCATCCAGAATTTTCTGGTGTGAACTTGGTCCGCAGACCCTCCTCCGGGGTTGGTGTTGCTGGAGTATCCGTTCAAAGGTAAGAAATCTATACCTAACTGATACTTTCAGATGTGAAAGTTACTTACCTTCTGTAACAATGTATCTGTAAGCGACAGAAGTTAGTTATAGATTTCTTACCGTACCACCCATCCTCACCGCTCTGCGAACTGATTTCTAGGGATAGGGACTCCCTTTCAGGGCCCTAGTTGTGGGGCAGCAGTGGTGTGTCTTTCATGGCTCAGAACTGACGTTAGCACACGGGGCCGGCGCCACCTACCGACAATCAGGGGTACTGCTGAGAAAAAATTCTCTGGATCCATTCTGACGCCTGGGGGTAATTCTAAGGTAAGGAATCTATAACTAACCTATGTTTCGTACAGATACATAATTACTGAAGGTAAGTAACTTTTACGCTTAGTCCATTTGCGTCTTTGTGGCCTGCTGCTACAGCACGTGCGTGTTTCCATGAGTCAACCTTCTTGGAAAATGATGGATTCTGTGCCGTCCTCAACAGCAGTGTCACAGTACACAAACACATCACTATGTGGTGAGACCAAGGCTTTAGAGAAACTACAGTTTAAGCAGACTTCTGGCCCGCTCAGCACACTAGAAAGCAAAAAAGAAACAAATATGTAACAGGCTTAAAGAAATCAAAACGAAAGGTGCATTCAGCTGATCCATCCATCCATGCACTGAGCTCTTGAGTGACCTGGAGCAAAACCTTTGGCAGGCCACACTGGTATGGAATCCAAGAAGCACCTAATTATTAGAAAAAAGCAGCCATGTTAGTTGCATCATGAATGAACAAGTCAGTTCTATCTTTTAAAACCTATTTTGTAACAGGAGTTTGGGCCTCAAAAAGCATGGGGACCTGATCAGAGTTTCCCCTGCCCTCCTCTTGTGGCGACCTTGAATCCAACAAACTAGAAGCCTGAAATCTCCAAACATCTACAGAAACTGGACAACAAAGTCTAATAAAACAGATGGGTGGATCATCAGCACATGAGAAAAGCTGCAACCCCGATCTTTTCCAAGGTGAGCCAAATGAACTTAGATAAATCATTGAGAGAAAGCTGTTAAAGGCACAGAAGCAAGAAAATAGGCAGCACATTTTACAACTTGGGTAACCTTCTGAAGTCACTTGTGTAGGAGAGTAGGGTCTGCTATCCTATGGTCACCCCAAATTTTTGCTTTTTGCTTCACTGGTTTTTGACATATTGAGGCTGTGGGCCTGCCAATCAGACCCCCAGCCTGCTGTTCTCTCTACTAAATTAAAACTATGCACCCTAGGTGCATAACCAATTGGAAGTGGATCACCCTGTCAGCCCCTGTACCAGTGTACACTAGGTACCCAGGGCATTGGTGTACCCAAGCCCTGCCAAGGGCTGAAGCATGTATTATGCCACCCCAGGCTTGGCCTAACAATTTGACACAACTGGCTGATCACTCAGCTGGGGTAAGTTGGTGTAATCACCTCTTACTTAGGTGTAGTATACCTATACCTAACCTTAAATGGGACACCTGGTAACCTATAAGTCACTCCTATGGCAGGCCTTAACAATCCTGAAGGCAGAGTGCTTGGTTCCATGTGAGATGGTGCTCTGGCATGAGCTGGGCCTGTCTGCAGTGATCGGAACAACTTCCTTCTACTGTTTCCAGATATCGTCATACCATATACTCTTAAGTGCATTATGAACCTCGCGGTTAAATGCTATCTTTGGTTTGGCTTTATCAAAACATGTCGAGTAAGGTGTCATACGAATTGGAATACTAACCCCTCGCCAATTCTGGCGACGGGGTTAGCATTCCACCCTTCTAGAGGGACACGACGTGTACAGTACCTGAAACCCGGGTAAAATCAGACATAGCCTCAGCTCCACAAAATGGATGCTGCCACCACAGACACAAGTCTGCCCTCCTGCTGCTGGGAGTCCTTCCAGCTTGGGAGGTGTGGACAAAGGGTTTCCTGCCAGGGGAGGTGCATGCACCACCCCAGACAGGATTTTGTGTATTGGTCAGGTAGGGCTTGAAAGAAACCAGACATGCCTGTGGCTCACAAGGAGCCTCGGTGCATATGCCAGTTCAAACCGGTCCTGGGGCACACCAGTCCCGGACCTGGGGCGAGCTGGACAAAGGATTGGGGGTGTAACCACCCCCCTTCCTGGTCCCACCCATAGGGAGGGACCTAGCAGGTAGTCCGGCCCCTAGAATCCGCTTAAAGGTAGGAGCTGTGTCCTAAGACTTCAGACATCCTGGAATCAACTTAACACTAAGAAGAAGACGGGAACTTCGACGCTCTGCTGCACAGAGGACTGAAGCCAATCTCCCCTGTGGTCAGGGAGTGACCACCTTGCTAACGCAAGCACCATCCAGCGAATCAACGTCTGCTTTGCCGCCGCCTCCCGCCGGAGCCCGAGCCCAGAGACTGACAAGACCTGGACCTCCAGACCTCTCACCGCCGATCCACAGTCCCTGAAAAGAGGAGACCCGTGGAGGCACCGAGACACGTGGAGCCGGCCATCTTGAAACGACCACGACAAGCTGACAAGTACAACAACCGAGGCTCCCTCCAAGTTGTGCTTTGGGATCTGAGAAGCCCAACACCCGAGCAGCATCTGCACCAAAGGTGAGCCCTCCAGCATCTCCACGATCTGCGTGGGGCCCTTCTGCATTTTGCCACTCGACGCGCCTAACCGGTTGCTGGCCCGCTGGCTAGTAGCCATCTTGGCGACGAACTTCAAGAAATACACCGCTGGTCTGGCTGCTCCAGACTGGCCCTTGCTCCCCTCCAAAGGAGCAGTCCTTCTGACCTTGCTGGTCAGAACCATCAGCTTATTTCACCTCCTACAACAATTGCTTTTGCCAAGGCTTGTTTGCTTCGATCAAGTCGCCGACACCGCCGACAGCGAGAGCCTGCGTGGGACAGCCCGTGAACCGACTCCTGGACGTCGTCGACCTCCAGGGACCACGTGGCTGCAGAGACAAGCTACACCTTTCTTCCTGTTTGCACCCGACATTGCCTGGTACCCACCTGGTGCCACGCTGGTCACTGGCTAGTGACTGTGAACACTGTCCCCTCTGCTTACAGGTCTTCAACATCTCCGATCCACTCTTGGATCCACTGCATCTCTCCCGGACCGACCGCCTGCAGCATCTTTGTCTTCAGGCTCCACGGAACAGATAGAAGAAACCCGACGCACTTCGAGGCCTATGCACCCGCTTCCTGTGGGTGAGGTAAAGCTGGCACACCTGTGCCCAAGTGTAGTATTACATCTCTAGTGCCTGTGTTCCAAATCTTGAGTTCCTAGTCCATCCGGAAGATCCTCTTTGCAGTAACTTTGTACTTTTTACGCACCCATTGAAACCTATGGGAGCACGCGTGTGACTATTTGCTCTGCACACGCCACCCGTGGACCTCCTGGTCACTAACTGACGTTAGCTCCTTGTAGGCCCAGCGATTCTAGAGGCCCTAGGCCTTTTCCCTTTTCTGTTCGTGGTACTTATACCACTATTTTAGTATATGGTTTGAGCGGCCACCAGGGCCTATCCATATAAAGTGCAACTTCTGTGTATTCTACTGTAATCTTGTTTGACGATTTGTGCTCCTGTGCTCATAAAGAGACTAGGGGTTACTTTGAGAAATAAATACATATATATTTTGAATATATATCTGTGTGGTGTCCTTTCATTGGTATAAAAGGGGGTTGCATTTGGTAAAACAGATGGCTTAACACGCTTCACGAGTTTAGCCTCAAAGACTGCTTAGCCTACGCTACCACTAGGGCAGCTAGTCCGAAAAGGTTGACTTACAACCACACCATAAGGGTTGCTTGGCATGGTACAAGGTGATCACTTTAACTAGTGAGCATCATATACCAGGCCAACTTCTCACATTGGTGAGCAGCGGTTGGATTTGAGCTTGCTATGTTTTACCATTGTAATCTCTTGGTTACCAATTGAAAGATCACATAGGTACCTGTAGGTACATATAAAACAAGATTAGATATACTTAAGTTCTACTGAACTTAGTTGTTGTAGAGCAAAGGGAGTAGCACACCCTGACTACAACTACTAGATAGGTTTAGTAGGTAAACCCAAGTGTAGGTAGATTGCAACACATCCACCCACACTTAAGAGCAATGGCCGGGGCAGAGGGGTCCACTGTACCCATCTCTGTTGAGAGTGACCCCCAGAGGGCACCATCCAGCTTTGCTACCCTTAACCAGAATGAGCTCAGGCATTTGGCAACTCTTAGAGGCCTTAAACAGCCCAAGAACCCTACCTCTGCTGAGCTCAGAGAACTCTTACAAAATGATGAGAATCAGAGAGAACTCAGGAAAGCTTCCCAGTTAGCCCCCTTAGGGTCAGGAACAGGAGGCCCCCCTTCTGAAGATGCTACAGAGGTACCCAGTTCCAATAGCCATCCCTTAGATGAGAATCATACTACAGGGGAGGAAAGTGGTGAGGATACAGAAAGTAGTGATGATGAAGGGAGAACTAGCCCAGTGCCAAGTGTTATACTTGGCCCAGCTAAACTAAGGCTATTGGGGATTGACAGTGGGTTTACCCCATTGGATCTCCCCAGTGGACTTAACACAGGGCTTGGGAGGCAAAGGAATCGCTCAGGTGACTCCAATGCTTCCCATGGCTCTAGAGGCTCTCAAGGTCACTCCAGGAAAAGGATGACCACCCCTCAGAGGAGGGAACATGAGGCCAGAATGCAGGAAGCCCAGCTGAGGATCAGGAAGCAGGAGCTAGAAGTAGCCCTGATGGAGGAAAAACTGAACAAGGCTAGGCAACCTAGAGAGAGTGGGTCTATACCCACTGGTGGCAGCATTGTCCCTAAGGACAAAGATAGGGTCTTTGATAATAGGAACCTGTCTAAGGTTGTGCCCCCCTACAAAAGTGGGGATGACATCCACAAATGGATAACTGCTCTTGAGAGAGCCTGCAAAGTACAGCAGGTTCCTGAAGACCAGTGGGCAGCAATCCTCTGGCTCTCCTTTGAAGGAAGAGGCAGAGACAGACTCCTCACTGTTAGAGAAGAGGATGTCAGAAACTACAGAGTCCTGAAGAGTGTTCTGGTTGATGGGTTAGGCTTAACCACTGAACAGTACAGGTTAATGTTCAGAGATACCCAAAAGACACAGACTCAGGACTGGTCTGAATATGTTGAATGTGCCACTAAGGCTTTGGAGGGTTGGTTGCTGGGAAGTAAGGTATCTGATTTTACAGGATTGTATAATTTGATGATGAGAGAACAGATTTTAAATAACTGTCAAAACCAGCAACTGCATCAACACTTGGTTGACTCTGATCTGACCTCTCCCCAAGAATTGGGAAAGAAGGCAGACAAATGGGTCAGAACCAGGGTTAAGCAAAAGAACCAGGGCCAAGGGGGTGATCAGAAGAAAACAGACCAAAAGGGTGGAGATCAGAAATCTAAAGACCAGAAGTCTTCAACAGGGCCCCAAACTACTGCTAAGGAGGGTGGGTCCCAACAACAGTCCAAAAAGAAGAAAGAAGGTCAAAAGAAACCCTGGTGCAATCATTGCAAAAATACAACTCACTGGACTAGTGATTGCAAAAAGGGTGGAGCCCCCAACACTGTTGCCCCTAAGGCACCTGCTCCCAGTACTACTGTTAGCAGTGTTGGTCCCCAGACAAAGGGTGTAGTGGGAATCACTATGGGAACTGAAGGAGATTCTGACTTAGACAGAACCCTGACACAGGCAGTCTTGATCTGTGATGGGGACATTGATTTGTCCCTGACTGTGAGCCCCAGTAACCTGGGCAAGTACAGACAGACTCCTTTAATTAATGACAAAGTGGCTCAAGCCTACAGGGACACATGTGCCAGTGTCACTATGGTGACACCAGGCTTTGTGGACCCTGGACAGTACATACCAGGTGAGAACTACCTGGTGACCAATGCCAGCAATGCCACTACTTCACATAGTGTGGCAGTTGTTAACTTCTCATGGGGAGGGGTAACTGGCCTCAAAAGGGTTGTGGTTAGTGCAGACCTCCCAGTAGAATGTTTGTTGGGCAATGACCTAGAGAGTTCTCTATGGTCAGAAGTGGAGTACAGGACTCATGCAGAGATGTTAGGTATATCATCACATGTCCTTGCTGTGACCAGGTCACAGGCCAAAAAGTGCCTCACTGAACCTCAGGTCTTGGATCCTGGAACAATGGACCAAGCACCTACCAAGAAGAAGAACAGGAGGGTCAAGGCTGTGCCTTCCCCCCTGCCTCAGAGTGATGATCAGCCTTCCCAGGAAGCTGATCTAGAGGACCCTGAAGGAACTGTCCCTGAAGAGCTTGAACCTGATCAGGTTGAGTTTCTGGGGACAGGGTGACCCTCAAGGGCTGACTTGAGGCAGGCTCAGTTATCCTGTCCCTCTCTTGAACCCCTCAGACAGCTGGCTGCTGCTGAGGCTGCTGGGAATGCTCAAGGTACCCATAAAGTGTATTGGGATGAAGGGCTCCTTTATTCAGAGGCTAGAGACCCCAAGCCTGGTGCTACCAGGAGGTTGGTTATACCTCTGCAATTTAGGGGCTTCCTTCTTACCTTGGCCCATGACATTCCTTTAGCAGGACACTTAGGCCAGAATAAGACTTGAGACAGGCTTGTCCCTCACTTTCACTGGCCTCACATGAATGAAGATACAAAGGAGTTTTGTCGCTCCTGTGTTACCTGCCAAGCCAGTGGCAAATCAGGTGGCACAACAAAGGCCCCCCTAATACCACTACCTGTGGTGGGGGTCCCCTTTGAAAGAGTGGGAATAGACATAGTGGGTCCCATGGATCCTCCCACTGCATCTGGGCACAGATTTATACTGGTGGTAGTGGATCATGCCACCAGGTATCCAGAGGCAATTCCCCTTAGGACCACTACAGCTCCTGTTGTGGCCAGGGCCCTGCTGGGAGTATTCTCCAGAGTGGGGTTTCCTAAGGAGGTAGTATCTGACAGAGGTACCAACTTTATGTCAGGATACTTGACAGCTATGTGGAAGGAATGTGGTGTCAACTACAAGTTCACCACCCCTTATCACCCACAATGCAATGGGCTTGTTGAGAGATTCAACAAGACCCTAAAGGGTATGATCAAAGGATTACCTGAAAAGCTCAGGCGAAGATGGGACATCCTTCTACCCTGCCTTCTGTTTGCTTACAGAGAGGTCCCACAAAAAGGAGTTGGCTACAGCCCCTTTGAATTGTTGTTTGGGCACCCTGTGAGAGGCCCACTGTGTTTGGTGAAGGAAGGATGGGAGTTACCTCTCAAAAAGCCTAAGCTAGACATAGTGGACTATGTACTTGGTCTCCGCTCCAGGATGGCTGAGTATATAGAGAAGGCATCCAAAAACCTTGAGGCAAGCCAGGCCTTACAGAAAGCTTGGCATGACCAAAAGGCTGTCTTGGTTGAGTTTCAGCCAGGACAGAAGGTATGGGTGTTGGAGCCAGTGGCCCCAGCAGCACTCCAAGACAAATGGTCTGGACCCCATACAATCCTGGAAAAGAAGGGAGAGGTCACCTATTTGGTCGACCTAGGAACTCCCAGGAGTCCCCACAGGGTACTCCATGTTAACAGGCTTAAAGCATATGTTGACAGGGCAGACATGGGCTTGCTCATGGCTACAGATGAGGGACAGGAGGAAGAGAGTGACCCTCTCCCAGACCTGTTGTCTCAGAACCCTGAAGATGGCTCAGTTGAAGGAGTGACCCTTGGAGGCAACCTCACTGCCCATCAGCAGACTGAATGTAGACAGGTTCTACAATCATTTTCACATATGTTTTCCTTGATACCTAGTCAAACTGACTGGTGTACCCATGTGGTGGACACTGGTGACAGTCTGCCTGTAAAGAACAAGCTTTACAGACAACCTGACCACGTCAGGGACTGTATAAAGGCTAAGGTACATAAAATGCTGGAATTAGGTGTCATTGAACCCTCAGAGAGCCCCTGGGCTAGCCCAGTGGTTCTGGTCCCCAAACCTCACACCAAAGATGGCAAGAGAGAGATGAGGTTCTGTGTGGACTACAGGGGTCTCAATGCTGTCACCAGGACAGATGCACACCCTATTCCAAGGGCAGATGAGCTCATAGACAAACTAGCTTCTGCAAAGTTTTTGAGCACATTTGACTTAACAGCTGGCTATTGGCAAATCAGATTAGCTGAGGAGTCTAAGGCCAAAACAGCATTCTCAACCCCAGGTGGGCACTACCAGTTTGTGGTGATGCCCTTTGGTCTGAAGAATGCACCTGCCACCTTCCAAAGGCTGGTGAACCAAGTCCTTACTGGGTTGGATGACTTTTGCGCAGCATATCTGGATGACATTGCTGTCTTTAGCTCCACCTGGGAGGATCACCTGATCCACCTGAAGAAGGCTCTTGAGGCTCTGCAAAGGGCAGGCCTCACTATCAAGGCTACTAAGTGCCAGATAGGGCAGAGTAAGGTTGTATATTTGGGCCACCTTGTAGGTGGAGGCCAAGTTCAACCACTGGAGAGTAAGATACAATCCATCAAGGACTGGTCCCCTCCAACCACCCAGACTCAAGTTCGAGCTTTCTTGGGCTTGACTGGGTACTACAGGAAGTTTGTTAAGAACTATGGGTCCATTGTGACTCCTCTTAATGATCTGACATCCAAGAAGATGCCCAAAAAGGTTCAGTGGACAGTAAGCTGTCAAAAGGCATTTGATGACCTGAAGGAGGCCATGTGCTCTGCACCTATCCTGAAAAGTCCTGACTACTCCAAAGAGTTTATTGTCCAAACAGATGCTTCTGAGTTGGGTATGGGAGCTGTGCTGTCACAACTTAATGTAGATGGTCAAGACCAACCCATTGCTTTTATTAGCAGAAGGTTGACCCCCAGAGAGAAGAATTGGTCAGCTATTGAGAGGGAGGCCTTTGCTGTGGTGTGGGCCCTGAAGAAGCTGAGGCCATACTTGTTTGGCACTCACTTCAAGATTCAGACCGACCATAAGCCCCTCTTGTGGCTAAATCAGATGAAGGGTGAAAACCCCAAACTGCTTAGGTGGTCCATTTCCCTACAGGGGATGGACTTTACAGTGGAGCACCGGCCAGGTACTGACCATGGGAATGCAGATGGTCTCTCCAGGTACTTCCACTTAGGACATGAAGACGAGACTGGTCAAGGCTAGTTTAATGTCCCAGCGTTTGGGGGGGGGGTTGTGTAGGAGAGTAGGGTCTGCTATCCTATGGTCACCCCAAATTTTTGCTTTTTGCTTCACTGGTTTTTGACATATTGAGGCTGTGGGCCTGCCAATCAGACCCCCAGCCTGCTGTTCTCTTTACTAAATTAAAACTATGCACCCTAGGTGCATAACCAATTGGAAGTGGATCACCCTGTCAGCCCCTGTACCAGTGTACACTAGGTACCCAGGGCATTGGTGTACCCAAGCCCTGCCAAGGGCTGAAGCATGTATTATGCCACCCCAGGCTTGGCCTAACAATTTGACACAACTGGCTGATCACTCAGCTGGGGTAAGTTGGTGTAATCACCTCTTACTTAGGTGTAGTATACCTATACCTAACCTTAAATGGGACACCTGGTAACCTATAAGTCACTCCTATGGCAGGCCTTAACAATCCTGAAGGCAGAGTGCTTGGTTCCATGTGAGATGGTGCTCTGGCATGAGCTGGGCCTGTCTGCAGTGGTCGGAACAACTTCCTTCTACTGTTTCCAGATATCGTCATACCATATACTCTTAAGTGCATTATGAACCTCGCGGTTAAATGCTATCTTTGGTTTGGCTTTATCAAAACATGTCGAGTAAGGTGTCATACGAATTGGAATACTAACCCCTCGCCAATTCTGGCGACGGGGTTAGCATTCCACCCTTCTAGAGGGACACGACGTGTACAGTACCTGAAACCCGGGTAAAATCAGACATAGCCTCAGCTCCACAAAATGGATGCTGCCACCACAGACACAAGTCTGCCCTCCTGCTGCTGGGAGTCCTTCCAGCTTGGGAGGTGTGGACAAAGGGTTTCCTGCCAGGGGAGGTGCATGCACCACCCCAGACAGGATTTTGTGTATTGGTCAGGTAGGGCTTGAAAGAAACCAGACATGCCTGTGGCTCACAAGGAGCCTCGGTGCATATGCCAGTTCAAACCGGTCCTGGGGCACACCAGTCCCGGACCTGGGGCGAGCTGGACAAAGGATTGGGGGTGTAACCACCCCCCTTCCTGGTCCCACCCATAGGGAGGGACCTAGCAGGTAGTCCGGCCCCTAGAATCCGCTTAAAGGTAGGAGCTGTGTCCTAAGACTTCAGACATCCTGGAATCAACTTAACACTAAGAAGAAGATGGGAACTTCGACGCTCTGCTGCACAGAGGACTGAAGCCAATCTCCCCTGTGGTCAGGGAGTGACCACCTTGCTAACGCAAGCACCATCCAGCGAATCAACGTCTGCTTTGCCGCCGCCTCCCGCCGGAGCCCGAGCCCAGAGACTGACAAGACCTGGACCTCCAGACCTCTCACCGCCCGATCCACAGTCCCTGAAAAGAGGAGACCCGTGGAGGCACCGAGACACGTGGAGCCGGCCATCTTGAAACGACCACGACAAGCTGACAAGTACAACAACCGAGGCTCCCTCCAAGTTGTGCTTTGGGATCTGAGAAGCCCAACACCCGAGCAGCATCTGCACCAAAGGTGAGCCCTCCAGCATCTCCACGATCTGCGTGGGGCTCTTCTGCATTTTGCCACTCGACGCGCCTAACCGGTTGCTGGCCCGCTGGCTAGTAGCCATCTTGGCGACGAACTTCAAGAAATACACCGCTGGTCTGGTTGCTCCAGACTGGCCCTTGCTCCCCTCCAAAGGAGCAGTCCTTCTGACCTTGCTGGTCAGAACCATCAGCTTATTTCACCTCCTACAACAATTGCTTTTGCCAAGGCTTGTTTGCTTCGATCAAGTCGCCGACACCGCCGACAGCGACAGCCTGCGTGGGACAGCTCGTGAACCGACTCCTGGACGTCGTCGACCTCCAGGGACCACGTGGCTGCAGAGACAAGCTACACCTTTCTTCCTGTTTGCACCCGACATTGCCTGGTACCCACCTGGTGCCACGCTGGTCACTGGCTAGTGACTGTGAACACTGTCCCCTCTGCTTACAGGTCTTCAACATCTCCGATCCACTCTTGGATCCACTGCATCTCTCCCGGACCGACCGCCTGCAGCATCTTTGTCTTCAGGCTCCACGGAACAGATAGAAGAAACCCGACGCACTTCGAGGCCTATGCACCCGCTTCCTGTGGGTGAGGTAAAGCTGGCACACCTGTGCCCAAGTGTAGTATTACATCTCTAGTGCCTGTGTTCCAAATCTTGAGTTCCTAGTCCATCCGGAAGATCCTCTTTGCAGTAACTTTGTACTTTTTACGCACCCATTGAAACCTATGGGAGCACGCGTGTGACTATTTGCTCTGCACACGCCACCCGTGGACCTCCTGGTCACTAACTGACGTTAGCTCCTTGTAGGCCCAGCGATTCTAGAGGCCCTAGGCCTTTTCCCTTTTCTGTTCGTGGTACTTATACCACTATTTTAGTATATGGTTTGAGCGGCCACCAGGGCCTATCCATATAAAGTGCAACTTCTGTGTATTCTACTGTAATCTTGTTTGACGATTTGTGCTCCTGTGCTCATAAAGAGACTAGGGGTTACTTTGAGAAATAAATACATATATATTTTGAATATATATCTGTGTGGTGTCCTTTCATTGGTATAAAAGGGGGTTGCATTTGGTAAAACAGATGGCTTAACACGCTTCACGAGTTTAGCCTCAAAGACTGCTTAGCCTACGCTACCACTAGGGCAGCTAGTCCGAAAAGGTTGACTTACAACCACACCATAAGGGTTGCTTGGCATGGTACAAGGTGATCACTTTAACTAGTGAGCATCATATACCAGGCCAACTTCTCACATTGGTGAGCAGCGGTTGGATTTGAGCTTGCTGTGTTTTACCATTGTAATCTCTTGGTTACCAATTGAAAGATCACATAGGTACCTGTAGGTACATATAAAACAAGATTAGATATACTTAAGTTCTACTGAACTTAGTTGTTGTAGAGCAAAGGGAGTAGCACACCCTGACTACAACTACTAGATAGGTTTAGTAGGTAAACCCAAGTGTAGGTAGATTGCAACACATCCACCCACACTTAAGAGCAATGGCCGGGGCAGAGGGGTCCACTGTACCCATCTCTGTTGAGAGTGACCCCCAGAGGGCACCATCCAGCTTTGCTACCCTTAACCAGAATGAGCTCAGGCATTTGGCAACTCTTAGAGGCCTTAAACAGCCCAAGAACCCTACCTCTGCTGAGCTCAGAGAACTCTTACAAAATGATGAGAATCAGAGAGAACTCAGGAAAGCTTCCCAGTTAGCCCCCTTAGGGTCAGGAACAGGAGGCCCCCCTTCTGAAGATGCTACAGAGGTACCCAGTTCCAATAGCCATCCCTTAGATGAGAATCATACTACAGGGGAGGAAAGTGGTGAGGATACAGAAAGTAGTGATGATGAAGGGAGAACTAGCCCAGTGCCAAGTGTTATACTTGGCCCAGCTAAACTAAGGCTATTGGGGATTGACAGTGGGTTTACCCCATTGGATCTCCCCAGTGGACTTAACACAGGGCTTGGGAGGCAAAGGAATCGCTCAGGTGACTCCAATGCTTCCCATGGCTCTAGAGGCTCTCAAGGTCACTCCAGGAAAAGGATGACCACCCCTCAGAGGAGGGAACATGAGGCCAGAATGCAGGAAGCCCAGCTGAGGATCAGGAAGCAGGAGCTAGAAGTAGCCCTGATGGAAGAAAAACTGAACAAGGCTAGGCAACCTAGAGAGAGTGGGTCTATACCCACTGGTGGCAGCATTGTCCCTAAGGACAAAGATAGGGTCTTTGATAATAGGAACCTGTCTAAGGTTGTGCCCCCCTACAAAAGTGGGGATGACATCCACAAATGGATAACTGCTCTTGAGAGAGCCTGCAAAGTACAGCAGGTTCCTGAAGACCAGTGGGCAGCAATCCTCTGGCTCTCCTTTGAAGGAAGAGGCAGAGACAGACTCCTCACTGTTAGAGAAGAGGATGTCAGAAACTACAGAGTCCTGAAGAGTGTTCTGGTTGATGGGTTAGGCTTAACCACTGAACAGTACAGGTTAATGTTCAGAGATACCCAAAAGACACAGACTCAGGACTGGTCTGAATATGTTGAATGTGCCACTAAGGCTTTGGAGGGTTGGTTGCTGGGAAGTAAGGTATCTGATTTTACAGGATTGTATAATTTGATGATGAGAGAACAGATTTTAAATAACTGTCAAAACCAGCAACTGCATCAACACTTGGTTGACTCTGATCTGACCTCTCCCCAAGAATTGGGAAAGAAGGCAGACAAATGGGTCAGAACCAGGGTTAAGCAAAAGAACCAGGGCCAAGGGGGTGATCAGAAGAAAACAGACCAAAAGGGTGGAGATCAGAAATCTAAAGACCAGAAGTCTTCAACAGGGCCCCAAACTACTGCTAAGGAGGGTGGGTCCCAACAACAGTCCAAAAAGAAGAAAGAAGGTCAAAAGAAACCCTGGTGCAATCATTGCAAAAATACAACTCACTGGACTAGTGATTGCAAAAAGGGTGGAGCCCCCAACACTGTTGCCCCAAAGGCACCTGCTCCCAGTACTACTGTTAGCAGTGTTGGTCCCCAGACAAAGGGTGTAGTGGGAATCACTATGGGAACTGAAGGAGATTCTGACTTAGACAGAACCCTGACACAGGCAGTCTTGATCTGTGATGGGGACATTGATTTGTCCCTGACTGTGAGCCCCAGTAACCTGGGCAAGTACAGACAGACTCCTTTAATTAATGACAAAGTGGCTCAAGCCTACAGGGACACATGTGCCAGTGTCACTATGGTGACACCAGGCTTTGTGGACCCTGGACAGTACATACCAGGTGAGAACTACCTGGTGACCAATGCCAGCAATGCCACTACTTCACATAGTGTGGCAGTTGTTAACTTCTCATGGGGAGGGGTAACTGGCCTCAAAAGGGTTGTGGTTAGTGCAGACCTCCCAGTAGAATGTTTGTTGGGCAATGACCTAGAGAGTTCTCTATGGTCAGAAGTGGAGTACAGGACTCATGCAGAGATGTTAGGTATATCATCACATGTCCTTGCTGTGACCAGGTCACAGGCCAAAAAGTGCCTCACTGAACCTCAGGTCTTGGATCCTGGAACAATGGACCAAGCACCTACCAAGAAGAAGAACAGGAGGGTCAAGGCTGTGCCTTCCCCCCTGCCTCAGAGTGATGATCAGCCTTCCCAGGAAGCTGATCTAGAGGACCCTGAAGGAACTGTCCCTGAAGAGCTTGAACCTGATCAGGTTGAGTTTCTGGGGACAGGGTGACCCTCAAGGGCTGACTTGAGGCAGGCTCAGTTATCCTGTCCCTCTCTTGAACCCCTCAGACAGCTGGCTGCTGCTGAGGCTGCTGGGAATGCTCAAGGTACCCATAAAGTGTATTGGGATGAAGGGCTCCTTTATTCAGAGGCTAGAGACCCCAAGCCTGGTGCTACCAGGAGGTTGGTTATACCTCTGCAATTTAGGGGCTTCCTTCTTACCTTGGCCCATGACATTCCTTTAGCAGGACACTTAGGCCAGAATAAGACTTGGGACAGGCTTGTCCCTCACTTTCACTGGCCTCACATGAATGAAGATACAAAGGAGTTTTGTCGCTCCTGTGTTACCTGCCAAGCCAGTGGCAAATCAGGTGGCACAACAAAGGCCCCCCTAATACCACTACCTGTGGTGGGGGTCCCCTTTGAAAGAGTGGGAATAGACATAGTGGGTCCCATGGATCCTCCCACTGCATCTGGGCACAGATTTATACTGGTGGTAGTGGATCATGCCACCAGGTATCCAGAGGCAATTCCCCTTAGGACCACTACAGCTCCTGTTGTGGCCAGGGCCCTGCTGGGAGTATTCTCCAGAGTGGGGTTTCCTAAGGAGGTAGTATCTGACAGAGGTACCAACTTTATGTCAGGATACTTGACAGCTATGTGGAAGGAATGTGGTGTCAACTACAAGTTCACCACCCCTTATCACCCACAATGCAATGGGCTTGTTGAGAGATTCAACAAGACCCTAAAGGGTATGATCAAAGGATTACCTGAAAAGCTCAGGCGAAGATGGGACATCCTTCTACCCTGCCTTCTGTTTGCTTACAGAGAGGTCCCACAAAAAGGAGTTGGCTACAGCCCCTTTGAATTGTTGTTTGGGCACCCTGTGAGAGGCCCACTGTGTTTGGTGAAGGAAGGATGGGAGTTACCTCTCAAAAAGCCTAAGCTAGACATAGTGGACTATGTACTTGGTCTCCGCTCCAGGATGGCTGAGTATATGGAGAAGGCATCCAAAAACCTTGAGGCAAGCCAGGCCTTACAGAAAGCTTGGCATGACCAAAAGGCTGTCTTGGTTGAGTTTCAGCCAGGACAGAAGGTATGGGTGTTGGAGCCAGTGGCCCCAGCAGCACTCCAAGACAAATGGTCTGGACCCCATACAATCCTGGAAAAGAAGGGAGAGGTCACCTATTTGGTCGACCTAGGAACTCCCAGGAGTCCCCACAGGGTACTCCATGTTAACAGGCTTAAAGCATATGTTGACAGGGCAGACATGGGCTTGCTCATGGCTACAGATGAGGGACAGGAGGAAGAGAGTGACCCTCTCCCAGACCTGTTGTCTCAGAACCCTGAAGATGGCTCAGTTGAAGGAGTGACCCTTGGAGGCAACCTCACTGCCCATCAGCAGACTGAATGTAGACAGGTTCTACAATCATTTTCACATATGTTTTCCTTGATACCTAGTCAAACTGACTGGTGTACCCATGTGGTGGACACTGGTGACAGTCTGCCTGTAAAGAACAAGCTTTACAGACAACCTGACCACGTCAGGGACTGTATAAAGGCTGAGGTACATAAAATGCTGGAATTAGGTGTCATTGAACCCTCAGAGAGCCCCTGGGCTAGCCCAGTGGTTCTGGTCCCCAAACCTCACACCAAAGATGGCAAGAGAGAGATGAGGTTCTGTGTGGACTACAGGGGTCTCAATGCTGTCACCAGGACAGATGCACACCCTATTCCAAGGGCAGATGAGCTCATAGACAAACTAGCTTCTGCAAAGTTTTTGAGCACATTTGACTTAACAGCTGGCTATTGGCAAATCAGATTAGCTGAGGAGTCTAAGGCCAAAACAGCATTCTCAACCCCAGGTGGGCACTACCAGTTTGTGGTGATGCCCTTTGGTCTGAAGAATGCACCTGCCACCTTCCAAAGGCTGGTGAACCAAGTCCTTACTGGGTTGGATGACTTTTGCGCAGCATATCTGGATGACATTGCTGTCTTTAGCTCCACCTGGGAGGATCACCTGATCCACCTGAAGAAGGCTCTTGAGGCTCTGCAAAGGGCAGGCCTCACTATCAAGGCTACTAAGTGCCAGATAGGGCAGAGTAAGGTTGTATATTTGGGCCACCTTGTAGGTGGAGGCCAAGTTCAACCACTGGAGAGTAAGATACAATCCATCAAGGACTGGTCCCCTCCAACCACCCAGACTCAAGTTCGAGCTTTCTTGGGCTTGACTGGGTACTACAGGAAGTTTGTTAAGAACTATGGGTCCATTGTGACTCCTCTTAATGATCTGACATCCAAGAAGATGCCCAAAAAGGTTCAGTGGACAGTAAGCTGTCAAAAGGCATTTGATGACCTGAAGGAGGCCATGTGCTCTGCACCTATCCTGAAAAGTCCTGACTACTCCAAAGAGTTTATTGTCCAAACAGATGCTTCTGAGTTGGGTATGGGAGCTGTGCTGTCACAACTTAATGTAGATGGTCAAGACCAACCCATTGCTTTTATTAGCAGAAGGTTGACCCCCAGAGAGAAGAATTGGTCAGCTATTGAGAGGGAGGCCTTTGCTGTGGTGTGGGCCCTGAAGAGGCTGAGGCCATACTTGTTTGGCACTCACTTCAAGATTCAGACCGACCATAAGCCCCTCTTGTGGCTAAATCAGATGAAGGGTGAAAACCCCAAACTGCTTAGGTGGTCCATTTCCCTACAGGGGATGGACTTTACAGTGGAGCACCGGCCAGGTACTGACCATGGGAATGCAGATGGTCTCTCCAGGTACTTCCACTTAGGACATGAAGACGAGACTGGTCAAGGCTAGTTTAATGTCCCAGCGTTTGGGGGGGGGGGTTGTGTAGGAGAGTAGGGTCTGCTATCCTATGGTCACCCCAAATTTTTGCTTTTTGCTTCACTGGTTTTTGACATATTGAGGCTGTGGGCCTGCCAATCAGACCCCCAGCCTGCTGTTCTCTCTACTAAATTAAAACTATGCACCCTAGGTGCATAACCAATTGGAAGTGGATCACCCTGTCAGCCCCTGTACCAGTGTACACTAGGTACCCAGGGCATTGGTGTACCCAAGGCCTGCCAAGGGCTGAAGCATGTATTATGCCACCCCAGGCTTGGCCTAACAATTTGACACAACTGGCTGATCACTCAGCTGGGGTAAGTTGGTGTAATCACCTCTTACTTAGGTGTAGTATACCTATACCTAACCTTAAATGGGACACCTGGTAACCTATAAGTCACTCCTATGGCAGGCCTTAACAATCCTGAAGGCAGAGTGCTTGGTTCCATGTGAGATGGTGCTCTGGCATGAGCTGAGCCTGTCTGCAGTGGTCGGAACAACTTCCTTCTACTGTTTCCAGATATCGTCATACCATATACTCTTAAGTGCATTATGAACCTCGCGGTTAAATGCTATCTTTGGTTTGGCTTTATCAAAACATGTCGAGTAAGGTGTCATACGAATTGGAATACTAACCCCTCGCCAATTCTGGCGACGGGGTTAGCATTCCACCCTTCTAGAGGGACACGACGTGTACAGTACCTGAAACCCGGGTAAAATCAGACATAGCCTCAGCTCCACAAAATGGATGCTGCCACCACAGACACAAGTCTGCCCTCCTGCTGCTGGGAGTCCTTCCAGCTTGGGAGGTGTGGACAAAGGGTTTCCTGCCAGGGGAGGTGCATGCACCACCCCAGACAGGATTTTGTGTATTGGTCAGGTAGGGCTTGAAAGAAACCAGACATGCCTGTGGCTCACAAGGAGCCTCGGTGCATATGCCAGTTCAAACCGGTCCTGGGGCACACCAGTCCCGGGCCTGGGGCGAGCTGGACAAAGGATTGGGGGTGTAACCACCCCCCTTCCTGGTCCCACCCATAGGGAGGGACCTAGCAGGTAGTCCGGCCCCTAGAATCCGCTTAAAGGTAGGAGCTGTGTCCTAAGACTTCAGACATCCTGGAATCAACTTAACACTAAGAAGAAGACGGGAACTTCGACGCTCTGCTGCACAGAGGACTGAAGCCAATCTCCCCTGTGGTCAGGGAGTGACCACCTTGCTAACGCAAGCACCATCCAGCGAATCAACGTCTGCTTTGCCGCCGCCTCCCGCCGGAGCCCGAGCCCAGAGACTGACAAGACCTGGACCTCCAGACCTCTCACCGCCCGATCCACAGTCCCTGAAAAGAGGAGACCCGTGGAGGCACCGAGACACGTGGAGCCGGCCATCTTGAAACGACCACGACAAGCTGACAAGTACAACAACCGAGGCTCCCTCCAAGTTGTGCTTTGGGATCTGAGAAGCCCAACACCCGAGCAGCATCTGCACCAAAGGTGAGCCCTCCAGCATCTCCACGATCTGCGTGGGGCCCTTCTGCATTTTGCCACTCGACGCGCCTAACCGGTTGCTGGCCCGCTGGCTAGTAGCCATCTTGGCGACGAACTTCAAGAAATACACCGCTGGTCTGGTTGCTCCAGACTGGCCCTTGCTCCCCTCCAAAGGAGCAGTCCTTCTGACCTTGCTGGTCAGAACCATCAGCTTATTTCACCTCCTACAACAATTGCTTTTGCCAAAGCTTGTTTGCTTCGATCAAGTCGCCGACAGCGAGAGCCTGCGTGGGACAGCTTGTGAACCGACTCCTGGACGTCGTCGACCTCCAGGGACCACGTGGCTGCAGAGACAAGCTACACCTTTCTTCCTGTTTGCACCCGACATTGCCTGGTACCCACCTGGTGCCACGCTGGTCACTGGCTAGTGACTGTGAACACTGTCCCCTCTGCTTACAGGTCTTCAACATCTCCGATCCACTCTTGGATCCACTGCATCTCTCCCGGACCGACCGCCTGCAGCATCTTTGTCTTCAGGCTCCACGGAACAGATAGAAGAAACCCGACGCACTTCGAGGCCTATGCACCCGCTTCCTGTGGGTGAGGTAAAGCTGGCACACCTGTGCCCAAGTGTAGTATTACATCTCTAGTGCCTGTGTTCCAAATCTTGAGTTCCTAGTCCATCCGGAAGATCCTCTTTGCAGTAACTTTGTACTTTTTACGCACCCATTGAAACCTATGGGAGCACGCGTGTGACTATTTGCTCTGCACACGCCACCCGTGGACCTCCTGGTCACTAACTGACGTTAGCTCCTTGTAGGCCCAGCGATTCTAGAGGCCCTAGGCCTTTTCCCTTTTCTGTTCGTGGTACTTATACCACTATTTTAGTATATGGTTTGAGCGGCCACCAGGGCCTATCCATATAAAGTGCAACTTCTGTGTATTCTACTGTAATCTTGTTTGACGATTTGTGCTCCTGTGCTCATAAAGAGACTAGGGGTTACTTTGAGAAATAAATACATATATATTTTGAATATATATCTGTGTGGTGTCCTTTCATTGGTATAAAAGGGGATTGCATTTGGTAAAACAGCTGGCTTAACACGCTTCACGAGTTTAGCCTCAAAGACTGCTTAGCCTACGCTACCACTAGGGCAGCTAGTCCGAAAAGGTTGACTTACAACCACACCATAAGGGTTGCTTGGCATGGTACAAGGTGATCACTTTAACTAGTGAGCATCATATACCAGGCCAACTTCTCACAACTTGCTATGGAGTGTTTACTGAAAATCAAAGAACACAGGAGAGGGGGCATGGCCGAGCACACAAAATAGCGGGCACAGTCTAAGTAAGTTCCATCAAGCTGTTAATTAATCCACCATTTTTCTGACCCATCCCGCATATATCCACCATCACACTGCTGGTATTGTACTCCGGCGATGGAGACGGAGTAGGGGCCTCTGAGTTGGCAGATGGGCTCAGTTGGATGTTGTGGTAGCAACGGATCCTTCAACACTGCTGAGCCAGCTCTGGACAACGGTGGAGCCGACTCCTTCTGCACGTTTGGACTCCAGCAGAGCTGCAGATGCCACAGCACCCCCTGGGCTATGTGGCATGACAGGAGACATGTGGCGGTCAGCATCCAGCAGAGGCTCCTCTGCACTAGAGGTCATGGTGAGTAGTGATTGGGGCAAACACCTGGGGGCGCTTAAACTGATAGTGACGCAGACTGCTGTGACACGAGTGTGGTTTTGTTGCGTGGTGGACCTAGGAGGGCGCAGCGAGCCCCATGGCATTGGATACCCACTGTTAAAAGGCACTTGGTTTGTGCATCCGATTCTCTCTTGAGACACATGCCAATACATTTCAACTGAAATGCTGAGTGGCACCATCGACATGGAATATGCATGGTGTCAGGGAGAGGGCTTGTTGGAGATAGTTGGTGGAAAAGACCCTTAGCTTGAGGAGCTGCACCAGGCATGTGCCCTTTCTGGACTTACCCTGGAGTCTTCCCACAGGTCACCTCTGTGATATGAACCAGTCCTCTGACCTGAAGCAGAGATTGCCTTGAGCATTGTGGAAAGTTATATATGAACAATATCAGCTCCTTCCTGTAAACAGCGTGGGCTGGCAGAGATCTATAGCAGCCCCATTTAAATATTCTTTCAGGGGTGTAACAAAGGCAGAAAATAGCTTATAATGCTGTATCTTGAGGTCTTTTGACAATACTACTGTCTTCAAAATTGATCAACTGTAAAAAACAAAATCTGGCAGGATCTTCGTCAGACTACAGCACACCTTCCAATAGTTGATTTGCAATTCTAAATAATCTGGGGCCAGATGTACGACCCTAAATTGCAATCGGCCCGTTTGTGACCGCAATTTACAGCATGACCATGTACAAACCTCATTTTGCAAATCGGTTAATTTTACCAATTCGCAAAATGAGGTTTGCTATTTGCTATTAGGAAGGGGTGTGCCAAGGGCTTCCTTTCCAAATAGCGACTCGCATTTGTATATATGAATGTTTTGTGACTACAATTACGGTCGCAAAACACTCGCAATTTTCCACCTACTTCAAGTAGGTGGTAAACCATTTGCAAATGGGAAGTGGTCCCAGGGACTCCACTGCCTGCCCTTAAAAAATTAAACTGAAAACTTTCATTTTTCTTTTTTTTTTTTAAATGCATCCCGTTTTCCTTTAAGGAAATTTGGCTGCATTAAAAAAAACTGCTTTATTTAAAAGCAGTCACAGACATGGTGGTCTGCTAACCCTAGCAGGCCACCATCCCTGTGAGTGCTAGCCATTCCTAATGGGGTCGCAAATTGCGCCTGCCTCATTAACATTAATGAGGCATGCAATTTGCGACCCCATTAGGAATCGCAAACAGTTTCTGCAACACTACAAATTGGTGTGTCATATATCTGGTCCCTGGACACCTCCCAGAAAAGGTTAAATAATAAGTGTGAAGTGTCTGAAGTACATTTTTAAAAGGGATGTTTACTAGTTAATTTTGATCTACGTTAAATATGACCTTGTCTTTCCTAAGTAAAAAACAAAAATCTCATCTGACGCTATTTGAAGAAAGCATGTTTAGGTATACTGAATTTTATTTAAACCTGAGCAAAAATAAGAACTGGCCAATCAAAATAATTTGACCAAGCTTCCTGATACCTGAACCTCCCACTGTCTTAAAATGTTGCCTGTAGAAAACATCTAGAAAGAAAGCTGTGTGCCATAAGGAAGTGGAATTGTTCAGTTGTGTGATAATAAATTGTTAAATCGAAATTTGCCAAACGCAGATCGCACTGCCTTAAACTGACCTTTTTAGAATAAGTTTGCTCTGCAAACCTTATTAAATATCCTTGTGCTTCAACACCTAAGTGTAATTAATAGATGGCAGTAGCACAGTTGTACCAAATCTCGTACTAAAAGATCCATTTATTAGAAAGTCTGTATGCTTCTTCTAGCAGAATAATAAAAAAAGATTTAAGTGAGGGAGATCCCAGTCACTTTTCTAAAGCGGTTAATTTAGGGAACCTCTGTGCTCTTCTAGAGAACAACCAAATAATGTTGATTTTGAATCTATTTTAGTGACAATTCATTTGCCAAGAATAGTATTTTCCTATATACTATATTCCTAATGGGGCAAACCTGACATCTTTATTAAGTGAGAATGTCTGATAAGGAAATTCTTTAAGGCTCTTTTAAACTTGTGTAGTGAAGGGTTGTAATTCAGTGACACTAAATTGCTAGTAGTAGCCATCAGGACAACCCCTACATAAGTAGCAGGTTCTACTTTATGCTGATCTTCTCACGCACCAACCAGCAGGGGGACCAAATTGGGTGGCACCTGGGTGCTGATGATTACTGGTGGGAACAGGTCAGCCAGTTAGCAACATGTCCTGCTGGTTGCAAGACGCAGCCTCTGGTGCCACTACCTCATCAGACAACGTTCTGTCCTACTCCACCTCATCGTCACTCTGCTCCACTGGATATCTACGATCTTCCAGATTTCTCACTCAAAAGGAATATGGAACTTCCAACCAGGGTGGCGTTCACGCATAATGCCCAGTGGTGCCATATACCTAACATAATTGGGTGAGTTCCCCTTGCCTAGGCATTAACAAGTGTGTCCTACGGATTGCTGATTTGTGTGATATTGGTTGTCCACAAGTGCGTCACCAGTTTGTGAGTTTGTTTTACTTGTTTAAATTCCTTGTGAATTTTGCACCTTCACCATGAAGGGCTAATTTGCTGTGGCATGCATTGATGAGCTATGTTTAATATTATATTGACATTATGTTTTCAGGTATCGCTGAATACCTATACTTTTGATCTTTCTCCCTTTCTCAGTTCAGGTCAGTTTTTATTAAGACCAAGGTATAATATACAATCAGGTTTATCTTGATTAGATTGTGATTGTGATTGGGTATTTTTACAGACACACCAACACTTACTCAATCACTTAATAGATTAGGTCTCCAGTCCTGATGAATTGCCCTTGATTGATAATTGTTGTACACACTCAATCAGCAAATGATGTCACACACTCAAAGACTGAACTCAACAATATTTTTATTCAAACAAAATTGGTCTAAGTTATTTAACTTCTAGAACCAAGCCAAGCCTGGCACAGGTAAGTGAAATAAATGCTTTGCAAAATATTATGCAGTGTTTACAAGTGAATGCAAGTTCAAATGCAGTGGTTTTAAATACAGTTAAGTTAAGGTATTGAAATACTGTACAGATTACTCTTTAGTTACTTTTTAGATTACACATAAGTTACTTTTTCTGCTCAGTGTGATATGCCTAGATATCACACTGGGACACTTCCTAGAGAATAGGTAAGTCAAATCAGTTTTGCACTGTTGTACTTTTTCAGGTATCCATACAAATCAACACCACAATTACAACATTTTTCAGAAAAAAGTCAATGGATTCCTATGGAGAGAAATGAAGTTATCGGATCCAGGTAACTACTCGGTCTAAGGGGATGAGTTTCTGGGGGTTGAACAGGGGTTCCCCCAGGATCAAGGATGCACTCACAGAACATCCTCAGCGGCACTATGGCGGCTGGGTGCAGAGTGCTAAGGCTCAATGTTATCCAATGGGGGATAGGAGGCCTCCGGTTGGTGGCTGCTGATGAGCAGGCCACTGGGTTGTGGGAGCAAAGCTGCTGGTGTTAGGCACAGGGCAAAGAGGGATCCGCGTTAGCACCCAAAGTACACCCGCAGCAGCGCAGGGGCGGCTGGTTGCAGGTTGCTGGTTTGGTGTTGGGTGCCCTGTTGGTTTCAATTGGGATTCCCTGGTTTCAACAAAGACTGCAGGCTCGGGGAAGAAGATCTTCTGGAGGTGACTACCAATTGGAGAGGTAAGTTGGGATGCTGGGACACCCAAGGCTGCAGGACTTTGGGTGTAGGGGTGTCTTTAGGCGTCTGGTTTCTCTTACCAGCTCCGGTCCGGGTGATCCTCCAGAAAGGGGCTGCAGGCTTCGCTGGAAGTTTTGAGGCAGGTCAAAGATCACCAGATCTCAGGTTGAGATCGCTGGGGAGATCTAGTGGTGTTGGGCCACTCGAACGTGGTCCATGGGCGACGGGTGCAGAGTGGTGCAGACTGGCAGATTTGGCCGTACCTAGAGTCTATGGGTGAACAAATCCGTTGTTTACGGGAAACACAGTCTTTTCTTTGGAAGGCAGGGCAGGTCCTCGGGGTTCTTGAGGTTGCTGGCTGCAGGACACACCGGAGTTTCGCTTCTGCAGGTTCGAGGTGGAGACAGGCTGGGAGAGCTGGGGCCTAGTCAGTGGGCGTCGTCCTCTTCTTAGCTTCAGCACGGCTGTTTGGTCCTCCTTCTTTTCTTCTTGGTCGTTGCTTGTCTGAGGAGGCAAGGTTCGGGGTGCCCCTAAATACTTACCTGTAATGCCCCTAAATCTAGTAACGGTTGGGACCAATGGGTCTCTTACTTGGGGTGGTTAAACCCCCTATTATGCCACCCTCCAGTGGGAGGGGGTGCATATGCCTCCATCTGGTTGGCTGGGTCCCCCCATCTGCAAGATGGCAGGGACTGAGAGTCGTGCTTCACCTCGCCTCCCCACCTTAGGGGTGGGGTTGGCAAAGGTAGGCACACCTCCCTTGATCACTTGGTTATTCCGCCGGTTCTTCCGTCTAAAGTGGGCGGTCAGAACCGTTAGGGACCAATTGCTGCAAGCAGCAAAAGGTCTGGGGAAGCTCACAAAGGCGGCAAGCATTTGAAGCTTCCCCTTCGTGGACCCTGCCCACGGGGGAAGGAGGCTTGGCACCTCGTCCCAGGATGTGCATCGTTTCAGACCCCTGAGAGCAGCAGGTTTTCAACCCAGGGGTCCAGAAACATGTCTGGTGGTGGCAGCTGGTGAGCAGCCACTCAACCTGGACACTAGTGTTAGGTTGTTTTTCAGGAGGCATCTGTAAGATGACCTCTGTATGCGTGTTTCATTAAATCCCACACTGACATCAGTGTGGGTTTAATGTGCTCGGAAGTTTGATACCAAACTTCCCAGTTTTCAGTAAAGCCATTATAGTACTGTGGAGTTCGTAATGACAAACACCCAGCACCATATACTCTTAATGGCATTACTGCATGTACAAGGTCTAAGAAATTTGCTAAGACACTGTAGGGGTACAGGGCTCATGCACCTGTACTCTCACCACTGGTATAGTGCACATGCTAGAGGGGTGGCTGATCTATGCCAGGACAGTGGGTTGTAGGTATCGCACACAGGGATGTGTGCCATGTCGACTTTTCCCTTTGTTCTGCACCAAAACACGCAGCCTGCAAATGCAGTGTGTGTGTGTAAAGGTACAGGGCCAATAAGGGTAGCACAATAAGTGCTGCAGCCCTTAGAGGACTTCCCTGGTCACAGTGCCCTGGGTACCTGTGGTACCATATACCAGGGGCTAACCTGTGGCCAGAGAGTGCCAATTGGGTTTTGTTTTCAATGTAGTTTTAGGGAAAGAACACAGGCCCTGGGGACCTGTTAGGTAGGAGCCCAGGGCACACTCAGAGTACATCATCAGTTCAGCAAAAGGTAGGGTAAACCATGCAAAAAGAGGGCACTTTCTGTCCTGCCACACCTTGATGTTCTTGAGCCGTCGCAGCCCTTCAAACAGCTGGGTGAATTCTTGTAAGATCGCCTCAGCATGCGACTCATGGATTTGCCTTGTGAAGAACACGAGCCCCAGGACTTCAGTTGTTTGGCTGCCCAGGAGGGTGCTGGTGTCGCCTTCCGTGATGTGGAAGCGGGCCCTTGCCCATCTCCCTTCACTTACCACCACCACTTCCACTACTCCTACAAGTCGTAGTGGCTCCAAACCTCCATAGGTATATATCTTTGCACTGTTGTAAGATCACCTCAGCATGCGACTCATGGATTTGCCTTGTGAAGAACACGAGCCCCAGAACTTCAGCTATTTGGCAGCCCAGGATGGTGCTGGTGTCGCCTTCCATGATGTGGAAGTGGGCCCTTGCCGATCTCCCTTCACTTACCACCACCACTTCCACTACTACTACAAGTCGTAGAGGCTCCAAACCTCCATAGGTATACATCTTTGCACTGTTGGGGGACAGCTTTGGGCTATCCTGTCGAGCTGGTTGGTGTTTGTGTTGGCCGCGGCACTGGTGTTAACTAGGGCCCCCACAAACGTGCCTCTGATCTCCACGGTGCACATGGGTGGTGGACGTTTCCAGTTGCCTTCTTTGCCCGTAAAGGAGATGGTAAAGGAGATGGTAAACACCTTGCTGTCATTGTCTTCATCGAGCACACGATGGGCTCTCGGATTGCTCTGTGATATCTGATAGAGACCCCTAGCCGCAGATTCCTTATCTTTGAACTTCCATGCGACAGGCTGGATCCGGAAGATTTTTCTGTGCACCGGTAGGTGGCGTCAGTTGACTCCGCTTGACGTTGTCGTGTTCGTCGTCGTGACATCCATGTCGTCAATATAACCGCCACTCTGGCGCGCTGACGTCAGTTCTTTTCTGTCCGCGCCATCAGTGCCAATCCTTTGCAGTGAGATACCCTTTGTAATTTTTTGACAGATTTTTAAAAACTTTTTGTCGACTTTGTCGGTGTGTTAAGAAGTCATGTCGAGTAAGAAGGCTTCAGGGTTCAAGCTGTGCTGTGCCAGTCACCGCACCATGTTGGTCACGGACCCCCATTTAGTTTGTGTTTGGTGCCTGGAGCGCGACTACGACTCCAAGTCGTGCTCCAACTGCCGGGCCATGTCGCCAAAGGCTTTGAGGGAGCGGTCCCTAACGCTTCTCACGGCCCGGCATTAAGCACCGCTAAGGTTGTCTCGTCAGTCTCGATCCCAGTCCAGTTCTTGGTCGAGAGGAAGGTCCGAGCACCGCTCCGGTGAACCAAAATCCTCTTTGTTGAAACTGTCGAAGTCAGGTAAGAGGCACCACAAGAAGTCAAAGCATGCTTCGACTTTGCCCTGCCTGTCTCACGACACGGTGGAGGAATCTTAGCGTTTAAGGCCCGCTCCATGGAGTGGGTGCCTGGGTCGGCTCCGCGTTTCCCTCCCTTTCCAGGGCTGGGAGCGACCCCCTCCCAGCCGAAGGAGTTTTATAACGCCATTTGCGTCATATTTGGGCGGCTGACCAAGCCGGCACGCCTTCTGGCCCTGCATGCTCAGAGGACAGCAGGGCCCCGTGGTTCCCATTCCGGCGGCTACGGTGCCATGGCCTCCGAGTGGACCTGTTCCCAGGTCTGGACCGACACCGGTCGCACCTCCACAGCGACCTGCCCCAGCGTCGCATCCGGCGCCGAGGTCCTCTGAGTTGCTGGCATCACCTCCCGATCCTCCTTTCCGACGACAGTTAGCCGGTCGGGCATCCTCCGACCCCAAGACCAACGGAGCTATACGGCTCCATGCCGTTCACCCTGCCCTATTCTGAAGGGTTAGGGATGGAGGAAGATAATTGGGAGGGGGAGCAGTATTCCTTAGAAATCCCGCAGCAACAAGATCTGGACTGGTACGAGGAGTTGGGTGATGCCAGTGGCCTGGACACCTCCCCAGACTCCTGCATGCTTTCCCCTCCTAACCTGGATATGGAGGAGGGAGTATCTTTTGCCATGGTGTTGCGTAGGGCTGCAGAAATCCTCAACCTGCAGCTCCCTACAGTGGTGGTCAAGACTGATGTCTTGACAGAGGTCCTGCAGCTTGGAATCTCGAGTTTGGAACCCCTACTGCCCTTCATTGAGGCCTTAACAGCTGTCCTTGTGGGGACTTGGTCCAAACCCAGCACAGGGGCTCCTGTGATTAGGACGATCGCCCAGTGCCATCGCCCTGCACCGGGCGACCTACTTTTCCTCACCACCCACACCACTCCTCAAAGCTTGGTAGTCCAAGCTTCCAATTCTCGTGGCAATTCCCTTCTGCAACCCCGGACAGGGAATCCAAGAGGCTGGAGAACTTCAGCAAGAAAGTTTTTGCTTCTGCCAGTCTGGCATTGCAGTCGGTGAACACTGCATGCCTGTTGGGCCGTTATTCCCATTCCATATGGGAGACAGTAGCGCAGGTGCTGCCCAGAGTCTCGGAGGACGACTGGGCTTTACTCTCCAAAGCTATTTTGAACAGGAGGGGCGCAGCTAAGTTCGCCATCAGATGTGGCTTCAACACGACAGACTCAGTGGGGAGAGTGATTTCCACGACAGTGGCCGTTCTTCGCCAGGCCTGGATGAGAACGACTGGTTTTTCAGGGGATGTCCAGGCTAACCTCATGGACGTCCCCTTTGATGGCTCCTGTCTCTTCGGAGACCAGGCGAATACTGCCCTTGAGCGCTTTAAAGACTCGCGGGCCATGGCCAAGTCTTTGGGCCTCACCACCGCCCCCAGGGCTTCATCCACTTTTTGCTCCTTTTGTGGCTACAGAAGGGGCTACCAGCCGCGCCAACCCTACTCTGGCCAGAGAGCCCCGCAAGTTTAACAACCTCTGCGGGCCGGGGACGCGGTTCACCCTGGCCTCGTGGGTCAGGAAACCAGAAGTCGAGCCAAGCCACCATCCCCTCCTCCACCGCAAAACCTTCCTAGTCCAATACCCCAGGATCACTCTCAGCCAGTCAGTGGCAGAATACGCGATCGTCTCCACCACTGGCAAAACATTCCATTGGACAGGTCGATGTTGCACATAGTCCGAAGAGGCTACTCCCTCCCCTTCGAGACTGCTCCTCCATCTATGCCTCCAGTGTGTGATTGGCTTATGGGGGATCACCTGCTTTGCTCCTTGAGGAAGTCAAAACTCTCTTGGCCAAGGGAGCTATGGAGAGGGTTCCCGGGCCCGAAGTAGGCAGTGGTTGCTATTCCCGCTATGTTCTGGTCCCCAAGAAGGACAGAGGCCTTCGTCCTATCCTAGACCTCAATGCCC
The DNA here is from genome assembly GCF_964204655.1 of Triturus cristatus. NCBI lineage: Eukaryota > Metazoa > Chordata > Amphibia > Caudata > Salamandridae > Triturus > Triturus cristatus. Next base: position 1,245,627,253 of record NC_140590.1, on the reverse strand, counting down.
TCAATTACTTCCTCAAAAAGGAGAAATTCAAGATGCTCACCCTTGCTCAGGTCCTGTCTGCCTTGGACCCAGGAAACTGGATTGTAGTGCTGGACTTCCAGGATGCCTATTTTCATATTCTCATCCTGCCTGCCCTTGGTCGCTACCTGTGGTTTATGGTGGGTCAAGAGTATGTTCAATTGGCGGCCACCTGCGATTTATGGTGGGTTACAAGAACTTTCAATTGGCAGTGCCCCCTTTTGGCCTCACTAGTGCCCCTCGGGTGTTCACTAAGGTGATGGCGGTGGTCGAAGCCCATCTGTGGGGATCAGTGGTTCCAGTCTTCTCCTATCTTGATGACTGGATGTTGAAGGCGGGCTTACCCCAAGGAGTTGTCTCCCACCTCCTGGCTTCGGCGAACCACGCTGGGGTTCAAAATCAACGGGCCAAAGTAAGACCTGACTCACTCTCGGACGCTCCTTTTCATTGGAGCGGTTCTGGGCTTGGTGCATTTTCGGGCCTATCCTCTCGAACAGCGAGTCCAGGATATTCAGGCTTTGATACGGATGTTTCAGCCTCTATCCTGGATTTCGGTGAGTGACTCTGAGGCTGTTGGGCCTCATGACCTCCTGAATCCTGCTAGTGACCCATGCACAGTGGCATACTCAGGCACTGGAGTGTGACCTAAAGTTCCAGTGAGCACAGCATCGGGGAAATCTCACCAACCTTATTCCGATTTCAGAAGGCACTGCAAGAGACCTGCAGTGGTGGCTAACAGACCACAAATGGTTCAAGGGCGGACCCCTCTCCCTTCCCCACCCAGATCTCTCGGTACTGACGGATGCTTCCCTTCTGGGATGGGGTGGTCATCTTGGGGAGGTGGAGATCAGAGGACTCTGGTCTCCAGTGGAAGCCAAGCTCCATATCAATCTGTTGGAGCTTCGGGCGAGCCGATTGGCACTGCCTCCACTTCTTCAGGAAAGATGGGTCGTAGTCGTAGTCTTATGCAACCCTTTTACCATTGGTAGTCTGTCCCCTCGATCGCTGCGGTTAAAGAGAGGCGGGAAGTAGTCTTATCGCCTCCACACTGCACGGCGTCTGCGCCAGTCTTCACAGTTCTAGAGAGGCAGCAGGAGTTCTCAATTTCAATGTACACTGCTCTTTCTGTATTTTTTTCTTATTTTCCCCCCTACTTTCCTTGGTTTTTTCCTTACCCCCTTCTATTTTGTGTGCATGTGCTGTACCCCGGTGTCCTGTAACCAGTAGAGAGCATGCCCCAGCCTCTCAAGGCAGCCAGCGTGTGAAGCACCTCCAGGGTGTCCGTCCCAGGCGGGCACCGCCCCCAGCCGGAAAGTCCAATTAACGCGGACACCACAACCAGATCACGGCCCTCACCCCACGCGTCAAGGCGCACAGGTCTCTGTCTGATGCAGGTGAGTGCGAAGTCCTGCTCCTTAATTGCTGATCTCAAGGAGGAGGGAAGGCAGATCTTCCTGCAGCCATGGCACGGAGGCTGCCGCGACGTGCAAGCTACTGTCTGCAGCGGCCAGGCGGGGGCGAGGTCCTCAATCACTGATCACAAAGTGGGAGGGGGGAAGAGGCCAATTCCCCAACTATTGAAACACGAGGGGCCCGGTAAGGTGAAATCCGACATCAAAAGACACCCCTGCATCCAGGCTCTGCGCCCTAGAGAATAGGACCTGAGGTGCACCTACGTCTTTGAGCCCTCCAACTTACCTGCCCAGCTGTTGGTTCATCCTGGAAGACTTCCTGGACCGAGCCTGCAGCCAAAATCCAAAACCAGCAACTCCCATTGAAAACAACAGGGCACCTGGCGTCAAAACAGCACCCTGCACATAGCTGACCATGTGCCGCTGTGGGTGCACCTTGTGTGCTAAATCGGATCCTCCTTTTTCCTGAGCCTAACACCTGGAGCTTTGCTCCCACAACCTTGTGGCCTGCTCGTGAGCAGCCACCAACCGAAGGCCCCCTATCTCCCATTGGATAACATTGGGCCTCAGCACTCTGCACCCAGCCGCCCTAGTTCAGCTGAGGGTGCTTTGAGAGTGCATCCTCGACCCTAGTTCTAACCCCAGAAAGCCAACTCTCAAACCGAAGTACTTACCGTTAAGTCGAAATCATTGTTTTCTCCCACAGGACTGCATTGACTGCCTTCTTGTGAAAATTGTTCTAAATGCGGAGTTGGTTTGTATGCAACCTTAAACTGAATAAGTACAAAAACTGATTTACTTACCTTTTCTCTAGGAAATATCCCAGTGTGATATCTAGGCATATCACACTGAGTAGAAAAAGTAAGTTAAAAAGTAATCTGTAAAGTAACTGAAAAGAAATTTAAACTGCTTTACAAACAGATGACTTACCTGTAACCAATCCATAGGCTTTCCTGTTTTCAGTTTCTATTTTTGGTAAATTCTGGTGGTGTTTTTTCAGTGTTTTCCAGTGATTTCAATACCTCAAAAAAACAGTGCTTTTCAGTGGTTACTCATTTTCGCGCCATAAAAAACAACTGAAACAGTGTTTTACCGGTGTTTATGGAACGCTTTGCTTTTATTATTGCTTGATTTCTTCATTGATGCATGGTATATAGACAGTGTATGTACAGTGTACATGAGGTCAAAATACATTTTTACAAGTCAAACTTATTATAGCACACCATACAATATTTCTTCAGTGAGTCTTTGGTCATTCGTGCTTTCTCTTTCCTTCCCAATATCGCGAAGTGGTGTTTTCGCGTGTTTTTGGATGGGTACGCCTACTCTGCATTTCATTAGCGTTAGTTGTCACTCTCATCTGAAAGAAACACGTAAGTTAGATTCCTTACCTTAGAATATCCCCAGGCGTCAGGCTGGATCCAGAAAGATTTTCGTCAGCAATACCCTTGCGCGTCGCTAGGCGTCATCTGTGGCTCCGCGACCGTCGTCGGCGCCATGATCGCCGGGATGACGTCGTCGGAGTACTTAGACGCCGCCCTCGCGCGCTGACGTCAGTTCTTTTTTTCCGCACCAGTAAGCGCAGATCCGGGAAGAGCATACCCTTTTAATCACTTTTTGACTAAACATTTTTAACTTTTTTGGTTCCTATTTCGAGTCGACCTCGACTCCTGGTGCCAGGAGGGATGCCCGGGTTCAAGCCGTGCGACGCCTGTCACCGCCTGATATCGGTCGCGAATCACCACCGCCGGTGTCTCTACTGCCTTTGTGCCGACCATGATGCCGAGTCGTGCCTTGACCTCGAAGGCTAGGCGGGAGCGGTCCCGCAAGCTGCTCGAGATCCGGCAGTCGGGGTTGAAGTCCTCGCATTCCGGTAAGTCGAGGCGCAGTAAGAAGTCGAAGCGGTGACATCGCTCTTCTGACTCCCCTAGCCCGACTCGGCCGCGGGTTCGAGTGGCACCACCCGCGCGGCTTTGTTGGAGCCGCAGGGGTCGCATCAGGCCCCATACCCTTCGGTCCCTGGGCATGATGCGACTCCGACAGAGATCCGAGACTTCCTTGTGGCCATGAGGAGTCTCACTCCGGCGCCGTCGTCGACTTCGGTCCTGACGCCGCAGGCCCCCGTGGGATCCAGACCTGGATCCCGGTTGATGCCGGTCGACCTTACGACCCCTCCGCCGGCGCCGACCCCTTCGGTACCGCCACCGTCCCCATGTTTAGTCCCGGTCCGGGCCCGGCGTCGGAGCGGCGCCATCCCCGGTTTGACAGATTCATCTACCGCCCGGCTCCGACTTTTCCGTCTGTCTACCAGGAGTCGGAAGACGGGGACGACTGGGAGGAGTCTGAGGACCCTCTGGCACAGCAGTGCCAGTTAAGCCAGGACTGGGCAGAAGAGCTGGGGGATGCCAGTGGTCTTGACATCTCCCCTGACACTGGCTTCATCTCTCCTCCCTCCATGGCTACGGAGGAGGGTGCTATCTATTCTGTGGTGCTGCGCAGGGCTGCCGAAGCCCTTCATCTGGAGCTCCCTGCATTGGCCGTGAGGACTAACCTCCTCACTGAAGTGCTTCAACCACCAGTAAGCTCCTCAGAGCCTCTACTGCTGTTCAATGAGGCACTGACAGACGTTCTGATGGGCATCTGTTCCAAGCTCTCCACAGTCCCTCCTGTGGACCGAAACGTAGCCCGGCGCCACCGCCCCGCACCGGGTGACCCCAGCTTTCTGTCGGTGCACCCCACCCCTGAGAGCCTGGTTATCCAGGCCTCTAACTCCCAGACCGCCTTCCCGTCCGCTCCTCCGGATCGGGAATCCAAAAGGTTGGAGCAGTTTGGGAAGAAACTGTTTTCCTCCCTTAGTTTGGCGTTGCGGTCTATCAACACCGCGTGCCTTTTGGACCGTTACACCCACTCCTTGTGGGATACGGTGGCGGACGTGCTGCCCCAGTGTCAGGAGGAGGCCCAGATAAGGCTCGCCCAGGCTCTTGCTGAGGGGCGGGATGCAGCACGGTACTCGATACGATGTGGGCTTGACACAACGGACTCGTTAGGAAGGGCAATTGCGACCACGGTGGTGATTCGTCGCCACGCCTGGCTGAGGTCCACGAATTTCTCCGGGGATGTCCAGAGCACCCTCATGGACATGCCCTTCGATGGCCGAAGGGCATGTCCATGAGGGTGCTCGGCGATAAAGCGGACAGTGCGCTGGAGCGCTTTAAGGACTCCAGGGCTACGGCCAAGTCCTTGGACCTCTCGGCCCGCGCCCGCAATCTTCCGCTTTTCGCCCCTTTCGTGGCCCCAGGAAGGGGCGCCCCCACACGTCCGTCTAGCCGCAGAACCAACCTCAACGCGGTCGCGGATGTGGATTCCGCCGAGGCGGAGCAGGGGAACAGAGAGCCGGTCAGCCCACATCTGCCCCAGCAGCATCTGCCTCAAAGACTTCCTAGTCCGAGCTTTCAGGCCCATTCGATGCCAGTGGGAGGCAGAGTTCGCCATCACCTGCTCCACTGGCGTACCATCACATCGGACAGGTGGGTGCTGCAAATCGTCCAAAGGGGCTACTCCCTCCCCTTCGAGGCGACCCCTCTAGCCATGCCACCGCAGTACCACTGCATGTCAGGGGATCACTTGCAACTTCTGCAGGAGGAAGTTACGGCCCTCTTGGCCAAGGGGGCCATCGAAGGCATTCCTGGCCCAGAAGTAGGTCAGGGCTGTTATTCCCACTACTTTCTGGTTCCCAAGAAGGACAAAGGGGGCTTACGCCCTATCTTGGACCTCAGGAGCATCAACGCCTTCCTCCGAAGGAGAAGTTCAAGATGCTCACCTTAGCTCAGGTTCTGGCTGCCCTAGACCCTGGAGACTGGATGGTAGCGTTGGACCTGCAGGACACATATTTCCACATCCCCGTCCTGCCGGCCCACCGGCGTTACCTGCGGTTCACGGTAGGCCACGAGCACTTTCAGTTTACCGTGCTCCCCTTCGGCCTCACCAGTGCCCCTCGGGTGTTCACGAAAGTGATGGCTGTGGTCGCAGCTCATCTGCGCAGATTAGGGGTTCCAGTCTTCCCCTATCTCGACAACTGGCTGTTGAAGGCGGGCTCGCCCCAGACAGTCGTTTCCCACCTCCAAACTACGGCCGACCTCCTGCATTTGCTGGGGTTCTCCATCAATGTGCCGAAGTCACATCTGAGTCCCTCCCAGAAGCTCCTTTTCATTGGAGCGGTTCTGGACTCGGCGCAGTTCCTCCGGAACAGTGGGTTCGGGATATTCAGGCTCTGATTCCGATCTTTCAGCCTTTATCCCGGATTTCGGTCAGGTTGGTACTGCGGCTGCTGGGTCTGATGGCCTCCTGCATCCTGCTGGTACATCACGACAGATGGCGGATGTGGGCTCTGCAGTGGGACCTGAAGTTCCAGTGGGCCCAGCATCGGGGCAAACTGTCCGACCGCGACCTGATCTCAGAGGGCACTGCAAGACAGTTGCAGTGGTGGCTCACGGACCACGATTGGGTCAGTGGCAGATCCATCTCTCTACCCCAACCGGAGCACGTAGTGGTGATGGATGCGTCCCTACTGGGATGGGGGGGGCCACATGGGAGAGGCGGAGATCAGAGGCCTCTGGTCTCCGGCGAAGTCCCGGCTCCATATCAACCTATTGGAGCTGCGGGCTATCCAGCTTCCATTGAAGGCATTCCTTCCCATGTGGTATTGCAACAAACAGGGCGGGGTGGGGTCGTGGACCCTTTGTCAGGAGGCTCTGCACCTCTGGACATGGCTGGAACATCAGGGCATCACCCTGGTGGTTCAACACCTGGCGGGTTCTCTGAACGCCAGGGCGGAGAACTCAGCTGCCGGTTCATGAGGGATCACGAATGGCGTCTGAACTCGGACGTGGCGCAAGGCATCTTTCGGCAATGGGGAGTGCCTTGGTTAGATCTATTCGCCACCGAAGAGAATGCGCAATGTCATCAGTTCTGCGCATTGGATTTTCCAAGGCGGCACTCGCTCGGAGACGCTTTTCGTCGCGAGTGGAGTTGCGGTCTGTTGTACGCCTTTCCGCCTATACCACTTCTGCCCAGAGTGCTGAAGAAGATCAGGCGCGACCGGGCCCAAGTCATCCTTGTGGCTCCGGATTGGGCACGAAGATACTGGTATCCCGAGCTACTCAGTCTGTCAATCGATCCCCCATTCGACTGCCTCTTCAGGAGGATCTTCTGTCCCAGCAGCAGGGGACGGTCCTCCACCCGAACCTGTCCAGCCTCCAACTCCATGCGTGGAGATTGAGCGGCAGCAGTTGATGCCATTTGACTTGCCTCCTGAAGTCTGTGATGTCATTCTGGCAGCCTGGCGTCCCTCCACTAAAACGGTATACACCTGCAGGTGGAACAAATTTGTGGCATGGTGCACAGCAAAGGCTGTGGATCCCCTTTCTGCCCCGCTTTCTGAGGTTCTCCTGTTTCTTCTTTCCCTGGCCCAGTAGGGCTCTGCTTTGGGCACCCTCAAGGGATACCTTTCAGCTGTTTCTGCTTTCTTACAGCTTCCTGATCAGCCTTTTCTTTTTAAATCCTCTGTTGTTGTTCGATTCTTTAAAGGCATTACTCATATGTTTCCTCTTGTCCCTTTCGTAATGCCTCAGTGGGATTTGAACCTGGTGTTGACCTATCTGATGTGCGCTCCTTTTGAGCCACTTCATAATTGTCCTCTTTGTCTTCTAACTCTTAAGACTGCTTTCCTGGTTGCTATCACCTCTGCTAGACGGGTGAGTGAGCTCCATGCTCTCTCTTCTAAGCCTCCTTTCCTTTCTGTCCATCCAGACAAGGTTGTTCTCAGGACTCGTCCTTCCTTTCTCCCTAAAGTGGTAACAGCCTTTCACATCGGCCAGTCTGTTACGTTGCACACCTTCTTTTTGCCTCCGCATCCCTCGAAAGAGGAAGAGAGGCTCCACCGTCTGGACCCAAAACGAGCACTGTCCTTCTATCTGGACCGTACGAAACAGTTCCGGGTGGACGACCAACTCTTTGTTGGCAACGTGGGCGCTAAGAAGGGGCGGGCAGTGCACAAGCGAACCATCTCTCGGTGGGTCGTTCTGTGCATTAAGACCTGTTATTCCTTGGCTAAGAAGGAGCCTCCTGTGGGGCTGAGGGCCCATTCCACTCGGGCCACAGCGGCTACTACTGCCCTGGGTCGGGGAGTCCCTCTGCAGGACATTTTTCAGGTGGCTAGGTGGGCCTCGCTGCACACGTTTGCTAAGCATTACTGCCTGGACAGCCAAGTCCGGAGGGATGGCTTCTTTGGCCGTTCTGTCATCCAGGACTTCCTGGTGTGATCTTGGTTCGCAGACCCACCACCGGGGTTGGTATTGTTGGGGTATCTATTCTAAGGTAAGGAATCTAACTAACGTGTTTCTTTCAGATGAACAAGTTACTTACATTCGGTAACGATATATTTGTAAGAAACAGTAGTTAGTTAGATTCCTTACCGTCCCACCCATCCTCCCCGTTCTGCGAAATGATATCTAGGGTTAAGGACATCCCTTTCAGGGCCCTAGATTTATGGCACCAGTGTCGGTCTCTTGCATGGCTCTGCGTTCATGGCGCGGAAAGCTATGTACAAGAACTGACGTCAGCGCGCAAGGGCGGCGTCTAAGTACTCCAACGTCATCCCGGCGCCGACGACGGTCGCGGAGCCGCAGACGACGCCTAGCGACGCGCAAGGGTATTGCTGACGAGAATCTTTCCGGATCCCGCCTGACTCCTGGAGATATTCTAAGGTAAGGAATCTAACTAACTACTGTTTCTTACAGATATATCGTTACCAAAGGTAAGTAACTTGTTCATCCGTGGCGATATTTTTTGCGGCAGCTATCGCTGGAAAACTGGCGATGTTGGCAGTTTGCACCAGCTTCGGAATGGGGCGATGAATCCATTGCCATTTTTGCCGCGCTAAAGTGCAGATAAATCGGCAATAAGTCCTTGAGAATATGCCCCTGCGCTGCTTCCAGGAGCTGAGCAGAAGTACAAGGAGGTAGAGGGTACAGAGTCTAAACGTACAACAGAGGGTCATGAGTGAGTAAATATACTTTACACAGTTTACATATTTACATAGCCCCCAGAGGCACAACTAGAGTCAAAATCGGCAGAGTGTAGCTGCAGGGGCTTTAAGAAGGGGTGAAAGAACAACAAAGTCTTGTTAAGTAAATGGTCTTTTTAAAGACCTGTGAAGTACTCGGGTGCGGCAGACCACAACAGCTCCTCTCCCCCACGTGAGCCAAGCAGGGGGCCTGGTGTTGCTCTGGCCCTTGGGACATTCACACCTCGGCTCCCCATGTGCCGGACCGGCCCAGAAGCAGTGTTTACCCCTGACACCTCCGCGCCAGGCCACCACAGGCAGGCCATTGGGGGTGTGGAAACAAGGGATGTCGGGCCTTCATTCCACCTCATACCTCTAATTGAGAGTGCTAATACCAGGTATTGAGTTAGGGGAGCATGTGTAGTGAGAGATCCATTGGCTTCCCATGAGAGCTGTTCTTATCACACTCAAAAATAATTGCCAAAGAGTGTATCACTGCGTACCTCTTTGCCTAGTGAACATGTTAATACTAATATTTGTGGGATCAATTTTGTTTTACTTTTAAACGTCTTTTAATTTACTACCTTTGCACCTACGGTCGTCTTTTTGCAGTTACTGTACACACTTTGCTTTTATATTTACGCTTGTGCTTCTTTGTTTTGCTTTTTTATTTTCTTTATTGCTTTTTAAATTGCACATTTGCTTTATTTGTTCTTTCTTATTTTTAATTTAACTTGTACCTTTCAATATACTCTTTCTTTTCTGGCTCCCGTTTTCTTTTTCCCATTTTGAACTGCTTTTAACTACACACTGTGTCTTTCTCCATGCCTCTTTCCAAGCCATGGTGAGGCATTGTTCTGTAAACGTGCCCGCTCCTGTCCCAGTAGATAGTGCCTGCCTAAATGCTAGTGAAGAAATTATCTGTGGAATAACACCATCCTATGGGATTTACCTGGTCACAATGCACGCATAATGTCAGGGCTACCGATTTCTGCTCCTGTTTCTTTTTTTTGCCTCTCATAAAGAAAAAAAAAACCACAAAGTCGTGGCATTACGGTGACATACAGCCTCGCCTGCAGTAGGGCTCGCTCCAGCGATCGTGCAACCTCTCCTTTCCAATCAAAAACACAGCAGGGCAGACCATCTGCTCTGCATGGCCTCCCCCGACACCCCTCTCGGCTGATGGTTTGTACAGCTACAGGCTGCACGCAGAATCCTTGCACTCACCGCCCTTTGCTAAAGATTCCACAGAGACGAGATTTGTCTGATGAGTGATAACAAGTGTAAAGTGAAGTGTGAAAAGGTCACAGTTTTCCCAAACTGAAATGTTTCAAAACTTTTATTAGCATATATTTGCAATGCAAGTGACGCTATATATGATGCCGATGGGGTTGAAACAATTGACCACAACAGCCTCTCAAAGTTATTGATTTTGTTGGAACGTACAAACCACGTGTTTATTAAAACATACTCTGCCGGATTCCACGTCCGCTTCAGCCACGTCCAAAAGGCAAATTATGCTGCAGAGAAACGGATATGCATATGTTCGAGGCATATGGGCTGCAGATTACACACTTTTGCATAGATCGCCATCTGGTGTTTGGCCCGGATGTTTGCAGTTTGTTTTTCCTCTTGGAAAGTCTGTGGAAGTCACGAGGTCGGTGACTCCTCCTTTGGATCGTATTGCGCATGGGCTTCGGCTCCATCCTCCGATTGTTTTTTTCCGCCATCGGGCTCGGATGTAATCTTCGCGCTCCGGTTCCGAACACCTTCCAGTTCGACGATCAACGCGCAATCCTCACCCCAATTCGCGGTATTGTTTCGATCGCGATTTCCCCACTCAACGTGCCTTTCATCGGCAAGACCTTCGGTTCCAGTCGTCGACGGCGGCCTTCGGGCCTACCGAAGCTTCGGTCCTGGCTAATGGAAAGGACTCCATTTAAAAAGTGCCCTCGATGTGGGTCCATATTCCCCCACACCGATCTCCACGAGGTGTTCAACCTCTGCCTCTCCCCTGAACACGAGGCTCAAGACTGTCTGGCGTGTAAATCCTTCCGGTCCAAGAAAACGATTCGGGACCGAAGACCCAGAAGAACCATGGCACACTCTTCGACGGTGATCCCGGACGACATCTTCGGGGAAGCCGTTGACGCTCCAGAACAACACACAGACGAGGGACTCGTCAGTGCATCCGAAGCCGAAGATTCAGATGTGGAGGACATCACTCCAGCACAGAGGGTCGTGAGTACTACTCTACCCCCCCCCCCCACACCCTCACCGGCACCGAAAAAGGCTTCGGTCATGCCTTCGCGCCTAAGCAAGACCAAAGACACTGCTTCCCACCCCGCACCTTCGGGCCGGTAAAGAAGCCAATTAAGCCTTCAGGCGGCTCAGGCTCGAGCCAGCCCACCGTTGGAGCCGATAAACACTCTTCGGCACCGAAAAAGAAACCGACCTCCATCTCGACACCGAGCCCCACACCGAAACACTCGGGGTTGAGACCCAGCTCCTCGGCACCGACCCCATCTTCGGTACCGACAAAAGCCCACAAGACCACCGGCACCGACATTTCGAAGCCAAAATCCATCTTGGCGCCTACTAAACAATCAGAGCTTTCCAAGTATGGTTCCAAACAACGAACCAGCACCGACAAGCCTAAGAAACCAACGGCCCCGACGCCTTCAGCGCCGATGGACCAACCAACCTCTCCAGAACTATTCTCACCGGATCCCTTACAAAAAACATTAACTAAGGATCCCAAAACTGGATATTTGATGCTCTCTATCAAAAAGAGACAATTAGAGAAACCTGCTCCGTCTCCACCTCCAAAAAGGAAGGACTCTGCCACCTCCCCTTTCAGACTTCCTTCCCCACCTCCACCACCTCCTCCACCTTCCCCTCCTCCACCTTCTCCACCACCGCCTCATCATTCCCCGACCCCATCCCCGGATGATGATGATCAAGGGGATCCATACGATGACATAGGGGATGTGCCCCAAGATATACCTACAGGGGACCCCACTCCCACAGGATCCCCAGACCCATGGGACGATTATAATATCCCTGATGTCCCTAACGTCCCACAAGACGATCTTTACCCTTCCAGACCTTCTCCACCAGAAGACTCCTTGGGGTTCAACCATTTACTGCAAAGGACGGCACACTACCACGGGGTAGATTTACATACCGACCCAGTGGAGGATTTCCTCCTAGATACATTTGACACCACACATAGGACCACCTCCATATTGCCTATGCTTAAGGGTGTTATAAAACATGCACCGGAGGTCTTTAAAGACCCAGTCAGGGCCAGGGTCATTAACCCGCGCATTGAGAAGAAATATAAAGCCGCCCCAACAGATCCCTCCTACATCAGAGGACCAGCGCCACTAGATTTCTTGGTAGTATCCACAGCACGGAAAAGGGCCAACTCCCAGGCGTCAGGTGACGCACCACCACCTGACAAAGAGTCTAAGCTCTTGGACGCATCAGGCAAGCGTACTGCATCTCAAGCGGCCAATATATGGCGTATCGCCAATACACAAGCACTACTAGCGAGGTATGACAGGGCCCATTATGACAAGCTAGAAGCCATAATGCACCATCTCCCTGATAAATACAAAGCTAGGGCCAATGAGCTAATTCAGGAGGGCAAAACAATTGCCAATACCTCCATACGTTGTGCTTTAGATGCAGCAGACACAGCCTCTAGGGCTATCAATACTAGTGTCCCCTTCCGTCGCCGTGCCAGACTAAGGATATCAGGTTTTAAATCGGAGGTACAAGCCTCCATCCTCAACCATCCCTTTGACCAGGAACATCTGTTTGGCCCCAAAGTGGATGACACCCTAGAGAAAATGAAAAAGGACACTGACACGGCAAAATCCATGGGAGCCTTACAATCTCACCCTCCCAGACGCTCCTTTAGTCGCTCTTCCTTTCGGAGCACACCCAGAGGCTACTCCTCAGATACCGCTTCCACTTCATACAAATCCCCTACTCAGTCCACCTTTACAAGGGGTTACCAAAGAGGCGGCTACAGGGGCAATAATAACAAAGGCAGAGGCAAAACAAACACCGCCCGCTCTGCCACAGCGCCTACCCAATGACTTCCCTCTACTTCCCCCAGACCATCACACTCCGGTCGGGGGCAGACTCCAACATTTCCTTCCGGTCTGGACTACCATCACCTCAGACAAATGGGTAACACAAATAATTTGGTCAGGCTACTGCCTAGAACTAATATCTACCCCCCCCAAACATTCCATCCAGACAACGCCCAATGTCACCAGAACATCTTCTGCTACTCAAGCAGGAGGTAATCTCCCTCCTAGACAAAAAGGCAATAGAACACGTTCCTACCAACCAACAAAATATGGGGGTCTACTCCCTATATTTTCTCATACCAAAACGGGACGAGACTCTACGGCCCATCCTAGACCTTTGGCCCCTAAACAAATACATACACTCAGACCACTTTCATATGGTGACGCTTCAGCAGGTACTCCCGCTACTTTCCAAAAATGACTTCCTCACCACTTTGGACCTAAAAGACGCTTATTTCCACATTCCAGTGTACAACGCTCACAGGAAGTACCTCAGATTTGTAGTGGACGGCCAACACTACCAATTAAAAGTGCTCCCATTCGGAGTCACAACCGCACCACAAGTATTCACCAAGTGCCTAGCAGTGGTGGCAGCACATCTGCGGAGACAACACATTCATGTCTTCCCATACCTAGACGACTGGTTGATAAAAGCCAGTTCGTACAATCAGTGTGTACAACACACACACTCCACGATCCAGCTACTTCACCAGCTGGGCTTCACGGTAAACCACGAAAAGTCCCATCTACAACCATCCCGCATAAAACAATATCTAGGTGCCACTATAGACACCTCAAAAGTGCTCGCCTACCCCAATCCTGCCTGGATTGCAAGCATTCAGGCTCTACGCGCAAATTTCATAGCACAACACTCCCTTCCAGCTCAGGTGTTCATGCAACTAATAGGGATGATGGCCTCTTGCATCTTCATTGTACCTCGCGCAAGACTCCAGATGAGTCCTCTCCAAGAGTGCTTAGCGCACCAATGGAACCAGGCCCAGGCTCAATTAACAGATCTGGTGTTGGTAGACGGTCGTACCCATCGCTCTCTGCAGTGGTGGACCACGACAAACCTTTCCAAAGGTCGACCGTTCCTGGACCCGGTTCCCCAGATAGTACTAACAACAGACGCATCGCTCTCCGGCTGGGGAGCTCATCTATTACATCTCACCATGCAAGGCAAATGGACACCTCAACAGAAGCTACTCCATATCAACCATCTGGAGTTACTAGCAATCTTCCTAGCCCTAAAATCCTTTCAAACACAGATTTCAGGCAAGGCAGTCCTAATCTGCACAGACAACATGACAGTCATGTATTATATTCAAAAACAAGGCGGCACACACTCTCCACAGCTCTCTCAGCTAGCACAGAGCATATGGAGATGGGCCATACCCCAGAAAATCTTTCTCCTAGCCCAACATGTCCCAGGAGTACAAAACACTATGGCAGATCTACTCAGCAGACAAACACAACAACTCCACGAGTGTGAACTTCACCCGCAAGTTCTTCACCCATACTTTCAAATGTGGAGGCATCCACAGATAGACCTCTTCGCCACCCACGAAAACACAAAATGCCCAAGCTTCGCCGCCAGATACCCACACCCATTGTCCAAAGGCAATGCGATATGGATGAACTGATCAGGCAGATTTGCCTACGCTTTTCCGCCTCTCCCACTCATTCCACTAGTGGTGTGCAAACTACAACAGCACTCCCTCATACTAATATTAGTAGCGCCAACTTGGGCCAGACAACCGTGGTACACCACACTGCTGGAACTATCGGTAGTACCGCATCAAAAATTACACCTCTCTCCACACCTCTTAACCCAGAACCATGGAGAGATCAGACATCCGGACCCAGCTCAGCTCAACCTTGCGATCTGGCTCCTGAAATCCTAGAATTCGGGTACCTAAATCTTCCCCCTGACTGTATGAATGTCATCAAAGAAGCTAGGCGCCCTACCACTAGAGCGTGCTACGCCGCCAAGTGGAAACGTTTTGTTGTCTATTGTCATAACAACACCATCAATCCACTAGATGTGTCCATTCAACACATCATAGGCTACTTACTCCACCTACAAAGGTGCAATCTAGCCTATACGTCCATTCGACTACACCTAGCAGCCATAGCAGCTTACCTACAAAACAGGCAACATCTCTCACTCTTTAGAGTACCTGCCATTAAAGCCTTCATGGAAGGCCTTAAAAGAATAATTCCCCCCAGAGTGCCACCCTCACCTGTGTGGAACCTAAATATCGTTCTCACCAGACTAATGGGACCTCCTTTTGAACCACTACACAAATGTGAACTTCAATTCTTAACATGGAAAACCGCTTTTTTTGTAGCCATCACTTCCCTCAGAAGGGTCAGTGAGATACAAGCACTTACTATTCAAGAACCTTTTCTACAAATGCACCATAATAAGGTGGTTCTCCGTACCAACCCAAAATTCCTCCCCAAAGTCATTTCTCCTTTTCACCTAAACCAATCTGTAGAACTACCAGTATTCTTCTTGCAACCACAAACTGTTGCAGAAAGAGCTCTTCACACACTAGATGTCAAACGAGCCTTACTCTACTACATCGAGAGAACACAACCTTTCCGTAAGACCAAACAACTGTTTGTCTCTTTCTCTCCACCACACAAGGGCAACCCCATGTCCAAGTCGGGGATAGCTAGGTGGATTGTCAAATGCATTCAGATTCGCTACCATAAAGCAAAACGAATGCTATCCGTTCCCCCTAAAGCCCATTCTACATGTAAAATAGGGGCTTCAATGGCTTTTCTAGGAAACATCCCATTAGATGATATCTGCAAAGCAGCTACATGGTCAACACCGCACACTTTCACCAAACACTACTGTGTAGATGTGCAAACTAAGCAACAAGCTAGTGTGGGCCAGGCTGTACTCAAAACATTATTTCAAACCACTTCAACAGCTACAGGTGGTCGCCGCTGACGGTGGGTACTGCTATATAATCTATGCACAAGTGTGTAATCTGCAGCTCATATGCCTCGAACGGAATATGCTACTTACCAGTATGCATCTGTTCTTGGCATGTAGAGCTGCAGATCTACACACGCCCACCCGCCTCCCCGGCTACCTTTATCTGTTCCAGTTTATCTTATTTAGATAACACACACATGGGCATCTTCACTGTTATTACTACGCTCCATCTTTCCCTGCTGGCGAAAAACAATCTGAGGATGGAGCCGAAGCCCATGCGCAATACGATCCAAAGGAGGAGTCACCAACCTCGTGACTTCCAAAGACTTTCCAAGAGGAAAAACAAACTGCAAACATCCGGGCCCAACACCAGATCTATGCACAAGTGTGTAGATCTGCATCTCAACATGCCAAGAACAGATGCATACTGGTAAGTAGCATATTCCTTTTCCAGTTGCTTGCATTAGAAAGAGATATTTCATCAGTCTGGTATACCAAAACGTTGAGACACGTTAACACGGTTTCATACAACAGATGGGATTTCAGTGCTAGCACCACCTGAAAGACGCCTATGAATACATATACTTACATGCCACACTTGGCGATGTGAATGGCCTCAAGGCACCATTTTTGTCAGCTAAGCCCATATTGCCCACTGTAATGGTACTCAACTTGATGACCTCAGAAGGATCAAAAGGCCGTCGGAATTCCACCCTATGATCTGCACGTCACACACAGGTGTTAGCAGCGAGCGTTTAAGTAACTGGGCCATTTGTCGTAAATAGGCCAGCACTTGAATTGACATGTAGATTCCTCACCACAGTTTTTACTAATTGCGGCCACTTAGGGAACATGGTGTTGAACAATGGGATTTTAAACACTGCCAGCCTGGGCAGACCACTACTGATAAAATCTGAAGGCTGCAGAGAACAAACTGTTAATGACCGCCTTCCAGGAATAATATGTTCCATGTTGAACAAATGCGCTTACCTCAGAGAGTTTGATGGCCAGAGGTATGAGACCGAGGAGGAAGTACCCCAAGAACACAGCCAGGGAAATCAAGCAGACCACCAGCAACCCGTCCATGCTTACTGGATTCTAGCGCCTGGAGTGTGCAGTGCTCTGCCACCACAGGCTGCGATCAGTGAATAGGTGTTAAGACAAGTGGCGAGCAGTGGAGTAGTTGCGGGGTCAGGTGCAGTTTATGGACTCGGGCGAGTGCTTAGACGCCACCGGCATAGTTAGCGCCTCCTTCTCTTCAGGTTCCTTGGCCATCAGTGAGCTCAACGCAGCAGCAGATCTTCCTCATCCTCTACCCTTGAGTGTGCTCCAATCTGCCTCCCTTTCTACCCTTGCTGTCAGTGACTCTCCCTAAGAAGCAGACCCACCCCTTTCTTTGCTTTTACCACCAGGATGTTCACCAGTGAAACTACCTCCTGTTCCTCGATTTCAGTGTGTTCTTGCCGTTAGCTAAATTCTCTCCTACCCTGATTTTTTCTGTATTTACCTAGGACAGCAGTCACTTTCCCTTTTGTCCGTCCCACGCTCTTACCGCATTTGTCTGTGTGACTAGGACTGCAGCATCCCCCCTGCTCTGTCCTGTCAGCCCTGTCACTGTTCTCGAGGATGCCGGGCCCCTCCCCGGGCTATCAGGGAGCTCGTGGCTGCAGCGTCCCCCCTCGCCTGCCTTTCTCTGGCTGTCAGTGAGCTTGGGATAGCTGAAATACCGCTCTTTTCACCTTTTTCCTAGTTACCCTGTATGTGAGCTCAAATATGCTGTGCCCACCTTCTCTTGCCCTCTCTGGTGCCGGCCTATTTTGCTACCCTGGTACTTTGGAGACTCCGACCCGCTTGCTCTCGGATCACGAGTCTGCCTCTGTACTCAAGCGCTGCTGCTGTAACTCGCCAAGATTTCCTTCTCCTTCCACGTCGCACTTCGTGCCCCTAGCGGCAGATCCAGCCAGACGACGATGTGAGTTTTGTGTTGTAATGCTTTGGCTCCATCAAGTGGCCAAGTCGTGCAACAACTATGAAAATCAGTGACACTCGGTTTAAACCGGGTCAGCTGATTTTCATCCGGTAGGGTAGAGTCGGTTTTAACCGATTTCCGGACAGCCTACCAATCCATTTGCATTATTCAAGGTGTATTTAACGGCATTAGTCTTGCAGAGTGTTGTTATACTTACCTGTACCAGGCCTAGGTTGGTTCTAGAAAATAAAAAATACAAACTAAATGATATTTTTATACAATCAGATTGGTCTGAGTTCAGTCTTTGAGTGGGTGACATCATTTCTTGCCTTGGTGTGTAAAATAAATGCTTAACACTACCCTCTGATAAAGCCTTACTGCTCGCCCACACTATCACAAATAGAGAGAAAGGTATCATCTATTTTACCTCTGCCTACCTTTGGGGTTCTACTGGACTATGTGCACACTATACCTTACTTTGGTAGAGTATATACAGAGCCAGCTGCCTACAGCTAGGAAAAGAAAGTGTTTTGCTAAACTACTGTAAAAATGTAGGTATCATTTCTTTAAAGCATCATTTAGTAAAATGTGTTAATGCATGCTAGTATTTCCCCAAAATATTCATAATGGAAAATCAGTTCACCTGGTTTTACCATGATTATGGTATACAAGAAAATTAACAAGCACTGGCAAAGCCAATAGGTCGGACATTGGTGACTGGCCTGTAGGTTTTGTTGATGCGTGTCTTGTTTTGATATGTTTTTTGTAAAACTTTATTGTTGTGGGAGCTGTCTGCCCTCACCATTATAACAAATATTGGCTAAAATATTTGGTCTCAAAAAGGTCACATTGCCACAGTAATCCCTGGCACTGAACAAAATTACTTTGTGGCCCAATATGCTCCTTCTAAAAGAGCAGAATGTGATCACTCACAGTGAAGCCAGCTGATAGATGGATAGCACGAGAGATAGAATTTTAATAAAAATAAATAGGTTTTGGTTCACACCAGACCTAATTATGGGCCCAATTCAAAAAGAACGTCACAAAAGGGCACTCAAGAGGCAAGATGGCCGCTGACTGACCTCAGTGAGAGTCGCTGCAGTCTCTTTCCCCCTGAGGCGTCTAAGGATGTGCAGATAATGGGATACCATGCTACCTCGCACCTACCTGTTTGATTCGCTGGTCGGGCTGCTGGGTTTCGGATGTCACGGATGCCTGCGGAGATCTAGGAGATTTTCTTTGACCCTCCAGTTGATATCTCTGTATCTCCAGAAGTGCTGTCGGCAGGTTATGGCCCCCAAAGTGAACAAAATTGTTAAGGAGTCTGCTAAAGACCCCCCAACGGAGGCTGTGCGAGGTCCGAATCTAGCTCGGTGTGGGGCCCCTTCGAAAGAGGGTGACGAGAGAAGGAGTAAGCAAAAAGATGCTGGCGTAGCAGGAGGGACTCCTCTCCATGCAGCGGCGGCTGCGGAGGGCTCTCTGCGGCAGCCGACCGTCGTAGAAGCCTTCATGTCGGCTTCAGTCTTTACCACCTCTCTCAGAAAGCAGAACGCCCCCAGCTTGACGGGGGCCGCAGCAGGAGGTACAATGAAGGCTGCCGTAGCGGAGACTAGTTCGGCTCTACTCTCCGTCGCGTCTGAGCTTGCAGCTGAGCTGAGTGCACAACCTGGGACCGGAGCAGGACCTGCATGCAAACCTGGATGCCGAAGAGGAAACCCTGCCATCGCTGCCATCTTCCCTAGAGCTGCTTGGAGAACAGGGTGAGACTGCGAGTGGAGATGAAAATCCTGTGGAACCTGATGATTCTGTGGATCCTGTGGAACCTGATGATCAGCCCCTCCAGGCTAGTGTCAATTCTTGCTCTGGCAGGACAGGCGATAATGGCTCCGTTCCTATCGTGGAAGGTGGTAATACTGGCAAAAACCGTCCAATCACTATGACAGATGCGCCATATATGGCCATATCTCTGGACGATGCTGCTGGCCAAATCTTGATCCCATTGGGGTCAAAAACGCCCTTGGGATCCCCGGAGGGGGACAAGTTTTACTCGCTTAATGATGACTCTGAATCGCCAACGCCCAGTGATCCCAATATTTACGATGAGACAGATTCTGGGGAATCATCTACTACACAAAAAATGCATCGTAGTAGGTCTTCTGCTTCGAAACGATGGGCAAGGTCCAGAGCTAGACTTGCTAAATCTGATTCAGTTACGGCTCGTAAGCTTGAATGGGACTATTCTGCCACAAGTATGACCTATGGAAACTATTCGCAGGTCGCTGTGCAAGGAGGCTCCATTGGCTCTGAATCCGCTGCTTCACCATCACTAGAGTTACTGTATTCTACTCTCAAACAGATGCAGGGGAAGGCTAGACTGAAGAGTCGAAAATCACTCCAAGCCACCAAAAAACTGCAGGGCTCCATGCGCAAGGTAAACAAACTGTGCACTGATATGTCTGAAAGGGTCACTCACATGGAAGATAGAACTTTTGCCTTGGAGGAGGAGGTTGTTAAGCTCAGTGGCGTAACGAAAGTTGAAGGGGCCCCCCTGCAAGGTACACAGAGGGGCCCCTGCTCCGGATTTAATCCGGGGCTCTCCAACGTGAGTACAGTGCTGAGGGGGCCCCCTGCAGCTCGGGGCCCCCCCCGCACTACGGGGGCCTATGTTGCGCCCCTGGGTAAGCTACAGGTATTCAAGGAATCTCAGGAAAAACAATCTTTGGATATGTGCTGGAAGCTTGAAGACTTTGAAAACAGGCAACACAGAAACAATGTGCGGCTATTAGGCCTGGCAGAAAATGTTGAAGGGGAAAATATAATGTCCTTTGTCGTATTTCTCCTAAAGGGAGCTTTTCCCGATCTTGCCCATTGGAACTGGGATGCGGAGGTACAGCGGGCACACCGCTTCCCAATGACGCAGAGGAAAGCCAACACAGCTAGTCAAGGGGAGCGACCAAGAGCAATTTTAATTTACATTGGGAACTTTCTCCTAAGACAGGCCATAATTGACCGAGTGAGGCCAGATTCCAAACGGATTTTTGAGGGGCACGCCTTTTTTGCTCACCCTGATTTCTGCCACGCCACGGTTGAGCGGAGATGGAGACTCCGGCAGCTGATAACTCCTTTCCAGGGGATGGGATGTGAGGCATATTTGTTATTTCCCCCTCGGCTTAAGTTCATCCTAAATGGGAGGGTGCAAATGTTTTTTTCGGAAGTCAAGGCACAGGAGTATATCACTGAATTGAAGGATGCAAAGGGGAGGGGTGGAGTTGGTCGCATGTTGCATGAGGCATGTGGGCCCGACTGCCGATTGATTGATGATTCTGAATCTTCTCATTTGGTCGGTGTTCTGGGCTGCGGCAACCTGAAGCTTAAACTAAGCTGGTGTAACCCCCCCCCCCCTTCTTTTCATATTTGCTTAGGTTGAGATAGTAACCGGGTGTGGGTTTATATGGTGTTCTTGTGCTTGGGGGGGAACCGCGGCGACTCGAGACGTGAGATCGGCTTCCATACATAGGTCGTGTCTGACCTATCTGCCTGTAAGAGTGGTTGGGGGGTCTTTTGGTAGGGTGGTATCGGGGGGGTGGGGCAGGTAAGGGCACAGCACTGCACAGTACAATACGCGAGGAAAACATTGTTAAACAGCTATGGAAATGGGAAGAAAATGAGCTTTGGTAGACTAGTTTTGGTTGAATTAAAGAGACAATCATGTTTGTCTTTAGAAGGAAACTTCCTTAATATGTTATAATGAGTCTTCTAATTGCTTCAAACAATGTCTGTGGGCTGAATGACCAAGGTAAAAGGTAAAAGGCTGCAATCTTACTTAAAACATTACGAATTGATATACTATGTATTCAGGAGACCCACATAGAGGGTACCAGAGGTAACATCCTGGAACAACTTGGATATAAGCTTATGGCTAATACCAAGCAAGGTACTTGAACAAGAGAGGTCGCTATCCTTACTCGGAGGAGGGATATAATAGCTAAAAGAAAATTATCTGATAGGTGGGGCTGTTGGGCTGTGGTCGAATATTCATGGGGAGGTGACATTTTTACAATCTGCTCAGTCTATGGATCGACTGGTGATGACCCTGAGGTCTTTGCATTTTTTGATACTGAGCTTGCAACATGGCCCACTCCTGTAATAATGTGTGGGGATTTTAATATTAATGGGCTGGGTGGGCTTTGGGGTAATGCGGGAGGTGGATACTCCGGTCGGAAAAGGAGGGTTTTTGAAGCCCTTACGAATTTAGCAAGGAATATTGGACTTACTGATACGTGGGCTTATTTAAATCCCGAAGACCCTGGTAGCATGTTTTTTTCTGCTCCCCATAAGGCTGTTTGCCGACTTGATTATTTCTTTGTATCACATTTTTTTTTATTTCATGGTTTAGGATAGAGAAATACCCTTGGATACTCTCAGACCATAACCCCTTAGTTCTAACGGTTGCCCTCACTGGGGGAAGGGGGGGTTTGGTTGAGGCCCGAGCAGGTCTGGACCTTTAAAAGGGGGCTTCTAAAAGATCCAGAATAAGTGCTCCATATGAAAGATTGGATTAAGGAATTCTGGGATATTAACAGAGAGAGCGCTCGCACAGGGATAGTCTGGCACACGTTCAAAGCGGGGTCAGAGGTGAGACATTGAGCTACAGTTTGCACCGGCAGAAAAAGGCGGCACAGCGAGAGGAAGCACTTTGTAATACTCTGATTGAGATGGAGGAGGAGCTTGCTGTTGCTATTAATGTGGGTAAATATATATTGCTCCGGCTGGCCCTAGCGAAGGCCAAAGTAGGAGATTTGACAGCTGTTAAGGCCGTGGAATGCTTTCTGGCTAAAAGAGAGCATTGCTATGAGTTCAGTGAGCGGGTGGGGGATACCCTTGCAGTTAGATTGAGACAAAAGAGTATAGTAGTGGAGATACACAAAATTGTGAATGATAGTGGGAACATAACGGTTGACTCATCCGGGATCCGGGAAGTGTTCCGACAATTTTATCAACGTTTATATAGTGAGGAATCTTCGATGGAGCAAAGCTCAATCCAGGAGTATCTAAGTAAAATCCCCTTGCAGAGCATTGACCCTGAAGACAACGAGATTCATGAGACCGCTCTGACCCAGGATGAGCTCTTCAGTGCACTGCGCAGTCTACCCTCTGGTAAGGCTGCCGGTCCCGATCAGATCCCACTAGAGTTTTACAAAACTTTTGTGGATGTAATCGGACCTGATCTGGTTGATATTATTTGCCAGCTCAAAACTGTGGTTCTGCTCCCGAGTCTTGGGAGGGACCAGATATTATAATTTTTTTTGAAAAAGGGTAAGGCACCCAGGGAACCCGGGTCATATAGGCCAATAACCCTGATGAATAGTGACGTTAAAATCTTTTCCAAAGCTATGGCGGCACAATTATATTATTGGGAAAACAATTCACCCCTGTCAGCACGGGTTTATACCGGGTAGGTGAACAACGCAGCATATTCGTCGGGTTATAACACTTTTCGATGCAACTGAGATGTCAGGGGACCCTATGGCTGTCATGCTTCTGGATGCTGAGAAAGCATTTGATAGGGTTTCCTGGGACTACCTCTGGGAGGCTCTGAGATGGTTTGGCATCGGGAGAGGATTCATTGAAGCTATTCAGGTTTTGTATAGAGCACCTACGGCTCGGTTTAAATTGAATGGGGGCTATACCGCACCTTTCTTTATTAAGCGTGGGACAAGGCAGGGCTGCCCGTGTTCCCCTCTCCTTTTTGCCATCTATATTGATCCTTTAACACGGCTGCTGGAGGCTAACAATGGAATCAAGCCTATTATTTGTAAGGGGTTGGAACAGGCCCGGCCCCAGGACTTTTCATTTGGGTGGGCCAAGGGTGTATTCGGGTGGGCCACTGCGGGCCCGATTTGTCACATATATGTCTAGCCAGGTCTGCTCAGGGCCCTCCTTTATCTCTCCTTAGTCTTACAAGGGCCAGAAAAACGCATTATTTTCTTTCCAAATCTCTTTTTATATGTTATCACTTTATAAAAGTGTTTTTTTCTATGTAATGCCCCTTTGATGGGAAGAGGAGGTTTCTGAGGTGGGAGTATCAGGCAAGTGACACTTCTCGGGCTCTCCCTCATGACCTCTTCCTCGGATTCCCTCACTGCCGCCCTCCTCCAGTGTCCTTCATCTCTTCATAGCCCCTTCCCCTCATTGCCTCATCCTTGAATTCCCTCACTGCCACCCTCCTCCAGTGCCCCTCATCTCTTCACAGCCCCTCCCCCTCATGGCCCCTTCCTCGAATTCCCTCACTGCCACCTTCCTCCAGTGCCCCTCAGCACTCCGTAGCCCCTCCCCCTCATGGCCTCATCCTTGAATTCTCTCACTGCCACCCTCCTCCAGTGCCCCTCATCTCTCCGTGGCCCCTTCCCCAATGACCTCCTTCTCGGATTCCCTTACTGCTACCCTCCACCAGTGCCCCTCATCTCTCCATAGCCCCTTCCACTGATGACCTCTTCCTCGCATTCCCATACTACGACCCTCCACCAGTGCCCCTCATCTCTCCGTGGCCCCTTCCTCAATGACCTCCTTCTTGGATTCCCTCATTGCTACCCTCCACCAGTGCCCCTCATCTCTCCATAGCCCCTTCCACTCATGACCTCTTCCTCGCATTCCCTTACAACCACCCTCCACCAGTGCCCCTCATCTCTCCGTGGTCCCTTCCCCAAACACCTCCTCCTCGGATACCCTCTCTGCCACCCTCCACCAGCACCCCTCATCTCTCTGTAGCCCCTCCCCCAATTACCTCCTCCTCGAATACCCTCTCTGCCACTCTCCACCAGTGCCCTTCATCTCTCCGTATACCCTCCCCCAATGACCTCCTCGGATTCCTTCACTGCCACCCTCCACCAGTGCCCCTCATCTCTCCGTAGCCCCTCTCTCATATGCATTTCATTTGTTGTATAGTACTACTTGCAGTGTAGGGTGTCACAGTACTTTACATCATGCACACATTATACAGATACAATTAATTATACAAGTACGTAAATCAGTCTACAGGGAATGTCAAATAAACCAATGAGCATTGCAAGGTATAAGAATCACATGTCACCCATACTGGTGGGCAGTATATTTTAAGAGGGTTTGGTCTGGAGAAACACAAACTCAGGATTTAAAGAGGTTTCTAGTGCTTGGGGGTTGGCTTTACTAACATAAATGTATATCTGCCCATACAAACTATTTTTTAGCAACATTAGAATAATAAAATACCTGGAAAGTTCTAACTATATCACAAAACAAAAAAAAGCTAAGTTCTAACTATACTATTCAGGTTTGCATGCAGCTCTTTGATGACAGTTCATAGGTCACTGTCCTATGATAGGTTTGTAACTTCTGAACTGCAAGGAACACACAAATCTCTGTGACAAAGGCAGTAACCCAATGAGCCATCCACATAAAATACAGTTTATCTGCATTTCAAAACTACCATAAGACAAAGGGTTGCTCTCCAGCAGGATCATTAATCACAAGATTTATCTAGACATGTTTTATTATAAATGAAGCATACATTAAGTATGTGTCTTGCTGGGCCTGCCTTGATTTGTAAAAAGAACAAATAGCCACACATTCTCTTACCTGCTGGTTCCTCCTCACAGCCATCTAATAAGCACCTGTCGGGCCAGGAAAGGTGAATCAGGATGAACAAACTTTTTTCTCCAGCGTGGAATCGAAAAGGAAATACCCAGGCCGCAGAACTGGTAAAGTTACAGTTAAGGTTGCCCGGTGCCAAAGAAAGGATTTGTCCCCTTCCAGTGACCCAATTGTACGTGCACGAGTGGCGGGGACGCAGCCCACCTTTCTAAAAGGCGATGCGTGATTGGGGGTGCCTGTGAGAGAGCCCAGGCCCAATCACGCAACTCCTAGGAATAAAATCAATCAACTTAAATTGAAGTGGCCTTTTACTACTGGCCTTCAAGACTTCACTGCCAGGGCCAGTCTCATGTTTGAGTGGGCCAGGCTCATGTTTGGGTGGGCCTGGCCCACCCACTAGAACCAGGCCTGGGTTGGAAACAAAAGTTTTGGCTTACGCGGACGATGTCGCCATCGTTACCTCCAATCCCTCAACTGCGTTAGCTGCAGTTGAGATGGTAGCACATGACTTTGGTAGGCTCTCTGGGTATGCCTTAAATAAGCAAAAAACCCAGATAATTAAGAACAGGAATGTGGATTTAGATGATCTGCGAGTGACCGAATCACCTGTCTATTTGGGCATAGATATTAGTCTGGAACTGGGGAAGTTAGTGGCAAGAAACATCAAGCCCGTAATTGGGAAGGCAAAATCAGACTTTGACAGATTTAACAACTTACATATGTCATTAGTGGGCCGCTGCAATGTGGTAAAGATGGTGTTTTTACCCAAAATACTTTATCTGTTCAGGACAATTCCCTTCGAATTTGAAAAACATTGGTTTCTGGCACTGGAGAACATAGTAAATCAGTGTTCGAGGCATATGAGCTGCAGATTACACACTGTGCATAGATCGCCATCTGGTGTTGGGCCCGGATGTTTGCAGTTGTTTTTCCTCTTGGAAAGTCTTTGGAATTCACGAGGTATGTGACTCCTCCTTTGGATCGTATTGCGCATGGGCTTCGGCTCCATCCTCAGATAGTTTTTTTCCGCCTTCGGGCTCGGATGTGTTCTTCACGCTCCGGTTCCGAACAGTTTCCAGTTCTTCTGATCGGCGCGCAATCCTCCCCTTTTCGCGGTATTGTTTTCGATCGCGATCCCTACACTCGACGCGACTCTCATCGTTCGAAGTCTTCGATTCCGGTCGTCGACGAAGGCCTTCGGGCCTACCTAAGCTCCGGTCCTGGCTGATGGAGCGGACTCCTTTCAAGAAGTGTCCTCGATGTGGGTCCAAATTCTTCCACACCGATCTCCATGAGGTGTGTAACCTCTGCCTCTCCCCTGAACACGAGGCTCGAGACTGTCCGGCGTGCAAATCCTTCCGGTCCAAAAAGACCATTCGAGACCGAAGGGCTAGAAGAACCATGGCACACTCGTCGAGAGCGATCCCCGACGACATCTTCCGAGAAGGCGTCGATGTTCTAGAAGAACAGCACACCGAAGAGGGCCTCGTCAGCGCCTCCAAAGCCGACGACTCAGATGTCGAGGACATCACTCAAGCACAGAGAGGCGTGAGTACTAACATCCAACCCCACCCTCGATGGCATCGAAAAAGGCTTTGGTCACGCCTTCGCCCTCGGGCCTAGGCACCACCAAAGACACTGCTTCCCACACCTCGCCTTCCGGCCCGGTTAAGAAGCCTATCAAGCCTTCTAGCGGCTCGGGCTCGCGCCAGCCTGCCGTCGGTGCCGAGAAACACTCCTCTGCACGGCGCCGAAAAAGAAAATGGCTTCCTCCTCCTCCGCGCCGAGCTCCACACCAAAGCACTCGGCGCAAAAGACAAGCTCCTCGGTGCCAACACCGTCCCCGGAGCCGAGCAAAAAACCTAAAGCCATTGACACCCACACCTCGAAGCCAAAAGTCATCTCGGAGCCGAGAAAACAACCAGCCATCTCGAAGCCGCACAGTTCAAAGCAACAAACTGATGCCGACTCCAACACCAAAAAACCTACGGCTCCGACGCCTTCGGCGCCGTCAGTTCGGCCACTCACTGAAGAACTATTTCGCCCGGATCCACTGCAAAAAACACTGGTCAAAGACCCAAAAACTGGACATTTGATGCTCAGCATCAAAAAGAGACCGCTTGACAAGCCTGCCCCAGCTCCACCTCCAAAGAGGAAAGACTTTGCTACCTCCCCTTTGAGAATACCTTCACCCCCCCCCTCCGCCTCCTCCCTCTCCCCCCACCTCATCATTCCCCCACACCCTCTCCGGATGAGGATGATGACGATGTCTACGATGACAGAGGGGAAGAGCCCCATGACCAACCCACAGGGGACCCCACTCCTACAGGCTCCCCAGATCCATGGGACGACTATAACATTCCAGACATCTCTAACGTCCCGCAGGACGACCTTTACCCTTCAAGACTTTCCCCACCAGAAGACACAATGGGGTTTAGCCAACTACTCCATAGGCCTGCACACTACCACGGAGTCGATCTCCATACAGACCCCGTGGAGGAGGACTTCCTCCTAGATACCTTCGATACAACACACAGGGCCACCTCCACCCAGGGCCACCTCCACCCTGCCCATGCTTAAGGGGGTTATCAAACACGGGCCGGAGGTCTTTAACCCCTTCCATGCGGGGCGGATTCCCCCGCGGTGCTGACTGCTGCTTGCGCGGGCGGGCTCATGACGGAACGGTTCCGTCATGAGCACAGCTCAACCGACGCTCATGACGGAACCGTTCCGTCATGAGCGTCGAAGGGGTTAAAGACCCGGTCAGGGCCAGGGTCATCAACCCTCGCATCGAGAAGAAGTATAAGGCCGCCCCTACAGACCCCACCTACATCAGAGGGCCAGCACCACTAGTCTTCCTAGTAGTGTCCACTGCAAGAAAGCGTGCACACTCCCAAGCATCAGGTGAGGCACCACCACCTGATAAGGAGTCAAAACTCCTAGACGCCTCGGGCAAGCGCACTGCATCCCAGGCTGCCAATATATGGCGCATCGCAAACACACAAGCGCTTTTGGCAAGGTATGACAGGGCACATTATGACAAACTGAAAGCCATAATGCAACACCTCCCTGACAAATACAAAAATAGAGCAAACGAACTAATCCAGGAGGGTAAAACCATTACCAACACCTCCATTCGCTGCGCCCTAGATGTAGCTGACACCGCCTCTAGGGCAATTAACACCAGCGTCTTCCTCCGTAGGCATGCCTGGCTACGAATTTCAGGTTTCAAACCCGAGGTGCAGGCTTCCATCCTGAACCACCCCTTTGACCAGGAACATCTGTTCGGCCCAAACGTTGACGATGCCCTGGAAAAAATGAAAAAAGATACAGATACGGCAAAGTCTATGGGAGCCTTACAGTCGCACCCTCCCAGGCGCTCCTTTCACCGCTCTTCCTTTCGAAGCACCTCCAGAGGCTACTCCTCCGATAACGCTTCTACTTCCTATAAAGCCCCTACCTAATCCACCTTCACAAGGGGTTACCAAAGAGGCGGTTACAGGGGAAACAATAATAAAGGCAGGGGCAAGACTAACGCCTCCCGCTCTGCCTCTACCCCTGCCCAATGACTTCCCTCCACTCCCCCCAGACCATCCCACTCCGGTCGGGGACAGACTCCACAATTTCCTTCCTGTTTGGACTACTATCACCTCAGACAAATGGGTAACACAAATCATTTGGTCAGGCTACTGCCTCGAACTAGCATCTACCCCCCCCCCCCCAAACATTCCACCCAAACAACGACCAATGTCACAGGAACATTTGTCACTTCTAAAGCAGGAGGTAATCTCACTCCTATAAAAGAATGCAATAGAACTAGTTCCTACCCACCAACAAAATATGGGGGTTTACTCCCTATATTTTCTCATACCAAAAAGGGACGACACTCTAAGGCCCATCCTGTACCTCAGACCCCTAAATCACTTATACACTCAGACCATTTCCACATGGTCACACTCCAGCAGGTCCTTCCCCTGCTCTCTCAAAACGACTTCCTTGCCACCCTAGACCTCAAGGACGCCTATTTCCACATTCCTGTTCACAAGGCTCACAGGAAATTTCTCAGATTTGTAGTGGACGGTCAACACTATCAGTTCAAAGTGCTCCCATTCAGAGTCACCACAGCACCACGGGTGTTTACCAAGTGCCTAGCGGTAGTGGCAGCACACCTGCGAAGACAACACATCCACGTCTTCCCATACCTAGACGACTGGCTGATAAAAGCCAGCTCATACAACCAGTGCGTACATCACACTTACGCCACTATCCAACTACTTCACCAACTGGGCTTCACAGTAAACCATACAACGTCCCATCTGCAACCGTCCCACCTAAAACAATACCTCAGTGCCACCATAGACACCTCAAAAGCGCTAGCCTATCCCAGTCCTGCCAGGATAGCAAGCATTCAGGCTCTACGTGCCAAATTTCAACCAGAACACTCTCTTCCAGCTCGAGTGTTCATGCAACTTATAGGAATGATGGCCTCTTGCATACTCATAGTACCTCACGCAAGACTCCAGATGCGTCCTCTCCAAGAGTGCTTAGTACGCTAATGGAACCAGGCCCAGGGTCAATTGACAGATCTGGTGTTGGTAGACAGTCGCGCCCATCGCTCTCTGCAGTGGTGGACCACCAAAAACCTTTCCAAAGGGCGACCGTTCCTGGACCCGATTCCTCAGATAGTACTGACAGCGGACACATCGCTCTCCTGCTGGGGTGCTCACCTACTACATTACACCATGCAGGGCAAGTGGACACCTCAACAAAAGTTACGCCACATCAACCACCTGGAGTTGCTAGCCATATTCTTAGCCCTAAAAGCCTTTCAAACACATGTCTCAGGCAAGGCTGTCCTAGTCTGCACAGACAACATGACAGCCATGTACTATATACAAAAAACAAGGCGGCACACACTCTCCCCAGCTCTCTCACCTAGCACAGAGCATATGGAGATGGGCCATACCCCAAAACATCTTTCTCCTAGCCCAACATGTCCCAGGAGTCCAAAACACTATGGCCGACCTGCTGAGCAGGAAAACACAACAGATCCACGAGTGGGAACTTCATCCACAAGTGCTTCACCCATACTTTCAAATGTGGGGGCATCCACAGATAGACCTCTTCGCCACCCACGAAAACGCCAAATGCCCAAGCTTCGCCGCCAGGTATCCACACCCATCGTCCAAAGGCAATGCGATATGGATGAACTGGTCAGGCAGATTTGCGTACGCCTTTCCGCCTCTCCCACTCATTCCACCAGTGGTGCGCAAACTACAGCAACACTCCCTCACTCTCATCCTAGTAGTTCCAACTTGGGCCAGACAACCGTGGTACACCACACTGCTGGAACTATCTGTAGTACCCCACCAAAAGTTACCCCTCTCTCCACGCCTCTTAACCCAGAACCATAGAGAGATCAGGCACCCAGACCCTGCTCAGCTCAACCTTGCGATCTGGCTCCTGAAATCCTAGAATTTGGTTATCTTAATCTTCCCCCTGACTGTATGAACGTCATTAGAGAAGCTAGACGACCTACCACTAGAGCTTGCTACACAGCCAAGTGGAAACGTTTTGTGATCTATTGTCACAACAATAACTTGAATCCCCTAGATGTGTCCAATCAACACATTATAGGCTATTTACTACACCTACAAAGATGCAACCTAGCCTACACGTCTGTTAGACTGCACCTTGCAGCCATAGCAGCTTATTTGCAAAACAGGCAACACCTATCACTCTTTAGAGTACCTGCCATAAAAGCCTTCATGGAAGGCCTCAAAATAATAATTCCCCCCAGAGTGCCACCCTGACCTGTGTGGAACCTAAACATCGTTCTCACAAGACTAATGGGGCCTCCCTTCGAACCTCTACACAAATGTGAACTTCAATTCCTAACATGGAAAACTGCCTTTCTTGTAGCCATTACTTCCCTCAGAAGGGTCAGTGAGATACAAGCACTCACCATTCAAGAACCCTTTCTGCAAATGCACCATAACAAGGTTGTTCTCCGCACTAATCCAAAATTCTTCCCTAAAGTCATTTCTCCCTTTCGCCTAAACCAATCTGTAGAACTGCCCGTATTCTTCTCGCAGCCACAGACCATTGCAGAAAGAGCTCTACACACACTAGATGTAAAACGAGCCTTACTCTACTACATCGAGAGAACATAACCCTTTCGTAAAACCAAACATCTGTTCGTGTCTTTCTCACCACCACACAAAGGCAACCCCATCTCTAAATCTGGGATAGCTAGGTGGATTGTTAAATGCATACAGATTTGCTACCACAAAGCAAAACGAACACTATCTGTTCCCCCTAAAGCCCACTCTACACGTAAGATAGGGGCTTCCATGGCATTTTTAGGGAACATCCCCTTAGATGATATCTTCAAAGCAGCTACATGGTCTACACCGCACACCTTCACTAAACACTATTGTGTAGATGTGCAAACTAAGAAACAAGCTAGTGTGGGCCAGGCTGTACTCAAAACATTGTTTCAAACCACTGCAACAGATACTAGTGGTTGCCGCTAGGAGCGAGTACTTCTATATAATCTATGCACAGTGTGTAATCTGCAGCTCATATGCCTCGAACGGCAAATGCTACTTACCAGTATGCATCTGTTCATGGCATGTAGAGCTGCAGATCTACACATGCCCACCCGCCTCCCCGGCTACCTTTATCTGTTACAGTTTATCTTATTTAGATACAACACACATGGGCATCTTCACTGCTTATTACTACGCTCCATCATTTCCAGGCTGGCGAAAAACAATCTGAGGATGGAGCCGAAGCCCATGCGCAATACGATCCAAAGGAGGAGTCACATACCTCGTGACTTCCAAAGACTTTCCAAGAGGAAAAACAACTGCAAACATCCGGGCCCAACACCAGATGGCGATCTATGCACAGTGTGTAGATCTGCAGCTCTACATGCCAAGAACAGATGCATACTGGTAAGTAGCATTTGCCTTATCTGGGCGCACGGGAAAACCAGGAGGGCTCTTAGGTATATGTCACTGCCTAGGGAAAGAGGTGGCTTTGCAGTCCCTGATTTTAAAACCTATTATTGGGCTGCGGCCCTCCAATATATGAGTAGTTTGTTTGGTGGGTGCCTTTACGGATCCCTGGGCCAAAGCAGGGCTCCCAGATGTGTATGAGTTATTGCTTGGCGATGAAGGGGTGAACTGCTTTATGAAATTTAGTGAACCTCGCTATTATAAGAAAACAAAATTTAAGACCCTGCTGGCAGCTTTCAAAATCTGGGCCGCACTTAAAAAAAAAGACGGGCCTCGGGAGAATACATTTCTACACTCAATTGTACAAAAACCCTATGTTTCCTGGAATTTTCTCTGATGTAACTGTGGCAGAATGGGCGAAACATGGGGTTCGGAATGCTGGGGATTTAATACGGACGGATGGAATTCGCCAGTTTAGCAACATCCAGTCTGAGTTTGGCCTTGAAAGGACTAACTTTTTTAAATATCTGCAGCTATAAAGCTTCTTTAGCAGGAAGGTGGGAGGGCTCAATGGCTTTGCCAGAGTTAAAGTCATTGATGCTATTAGGGATGGTAGGAACTGCACTACAAAGACAATATATGCTTAATCAGGATGATCTGGAAAAACATGGGAATAAATGGGCTGAACAGTTGGGTGTAGAACCGGAGAAGTTTCTTGAATCCTTAGAACTTGGGCAGACGGTTGTGTGCTCTGCAGGGCTTCAAGCTAAGCATTATAAGACAATTTTTGCACTTTATTACACACGGCGAAGATTGCACAATGGGGTGGGGGGGGCAGGTAGGAGTTAGATGCCCTCGGTGTGACTCGTTGGATGTTGATTTAGCTCATATGTTTGCGTCCTGCCCACATCTTGAAACCTTAATGAATTCCATCAAGAAATTTCTTGACCTGACTTTGGGCGTGAAAGTTAAGTTAACCCCGGCTTTAATACTTCTCGGGGTTAGTAGCAACGGAGTGCAAGATCCATCTTATCGCTTCCTTTTCCTGGCTATGGCCATAGTGTGGATCTGTATCGCTTCGACCTGGTTTGACCCAGTAGCCCCAACATTCCAGCACTGGCTTGCGCGGTTACTTGCCATGTTTAATTTGTAAAGAGGTATTTACGAGAGAAAGGGCAAAAGAGGGAGATTATTGGGTAGGTGCATCTGGACTCCTATTCTGAGTTGGAAGGAGTCTCAGGCTTCTAATGGTCCCTGATCCACTTGAATGCACGGAGGTGGAATTTATTGTTACTGTCAGTCATATCAAATTTTGTCGTTTATAAATTTTGTAGGATAATTGTGATTTTTTTGCCTCTCTTGATTGTCTTGTGAAACAGGATGACATTTTTTCTTTCTTTCGATAGTTAAGATCCGAATAAACCTCACGTCTTAACTTGTTGTATAACTCTGTGCTGTTTATATATAAAACTGCAATAAAAATATATTTTTTAAAACAAAAGGACACCCAAGGTATTTGTCCTTGTATTAGTGCAGAGCTACGTCTTTCATGAATTCACAGGAATTTGCAGAAGTTGGCCAGAAAATCGTACTCCTAGAAAATATTTGTGAACTG
This sequence comes from Triturus cristatus, assembly GCF_964204655.1. Taxonomy (NCBI): domain Eukaryota; kingdom Metazoa; phylum Chordata; class Amphibia; order Caudata; family Salamandridae; genus Triturus; species Triturus cristatus. Next base: position 1,245,593,526 of record NC_140590.1, on the reverse strand, counting down.
CATTTTAGCACGAGCAAATATGTATGTGTAGATTTGCTGATAAAAATCTGTTGAGTGTTTAAAACGTCACTTTCCCGCCAACCACTTTTTTTCCCCAACCCTGGAAGAAGTTTTACTTCTGCCCTCGTCAGGAGTACATTTCCAACCTTTCTCAAAATGGGAAAAGAGTAGGGAAGAGCTAGTGAAAACCCTTAACCCCTTCAGTGCCCATGACGAGCTGGACTCGTCATGGGCTGCGGTGGCGCTGTGCCCATGACGAGTCCAGCTCGTCATGAACTCCGCTCGCTAATAAAAAGCGCGGCACTGGGCGGGGAAAGGGGCGGGCATGCAAGGGGTTAAAGCAATGACATTAGTAGAGTTGCACAGAATTAAAAGGGCATTCCAACCTTGGAAGAACTATCGTTTACCGGTACTTCCAGCCCCAGTGTGTAGATCTACAGAAAGGTGGCAAAATAAGGGAATGGCTAGTATTCAACCGTAGTATAATATAAACCCTGGCATAATTAGAGAGAGGAATATCAGATCTCCTTTATAATGAGATTACTGCCATAATTTGTCGCCGTATTATGTGGCAGCAAAGGGACAAGTGATGTTTTTTACAGGATAAGTAGATTTATGAAACAATCTGTCCCATCGGTAAGTAGATATTTTATTAAATTCTGCATCCCTGAGTGCTTCAGTCTCCTGATTCATGACCACTATCAGGGCGCTGCCGTTGCTGGTCCCATTAGTTCATTGAAAGGTGGGGCAACGCCTTGATAGACGAGTGGCCATATGAAGCAGGCTGCGGCCGAGGTGGACCTTGTTGCTGCTGTGACATTGTGCGAGCAAAACCCTCTAACTGCCTTCTGAACCTGAGCGAATGTACAATCAGCCATTATGTGAGACAATACCAGTGTCTTCCGTGACGGTCCTCACCTTCTGAGTACCTCCATGCTGGTTGCTGTCTGACCTATTCATGGAATGTATGGGCTGCTGTTTCTCGCCTGTTGTCAAAAGTGCTAAAGCCAGAAAACCTTTGTATGCGGGTGAAGGATACTGTGGAAATCCCACTGCACATTACATGTCCTCTTCCCGTCTGTTTGCTCTGTATTTCATTTAGTTTTCTTTTCCTTTAGTTTTTATTTTCCTCCATGACGGTGCAGCCCTCATTGCACCTTCAGGCCTTGATCTGACCAGTAAACCATCCAGGCGGTACAGTGCACTTCTTCGCGCCAGCAGGTGGCTCTGCACACACACTCCTTCCAAGTGGGGGCCTCCAGACGCTTGACCCTTGCAGATCCTGGGGGCGCCGAATACACAGTGGGTGCAGCAAGTAGCAGTTAAGTGGCCACGTTGTCACCTGGCAGGAGCTACAGGATGAGGCGGGGCCTCACCGCAGGCCTGAGAAGACTGCCCTGTGTGCCGCACTATGAGCAGCGTTGCAAGAACTTCCACAACTGCGGCCATGTCGAAGGCACCAGTGTCAGCCCTACCAAGTGCCACGCATCAGGCGTTAGACTAACTCATTTCAGTGTGGTGATGCACATCACTCCACTGAAATGGAAAGTCACACATTTATATAGCACCTGCTGGGATCTCAAACCAAGCCGTAGCGCTACTAAATGAACCAGAAAACTGGTAGTGTGCCCTGAGTGCAGCTTGCAGGCAGGCTCAGCTCTCTAAGGCCTCTTCACGCAGGTGAGGTTACAATGTAACTAATTCACCCGCACCGGCGTTGTTGAGCAGACAGTTTCAGCTGAGTGCTCACACCTCGCATAAATGTTTGCTTGAGCTGAAATACCATAAAGTGAGGACGCCGTCACCCAGGACCCGTATGCCACCAAAGTGTTAGTGCCTGAGCAGGCACTGCAGTTAGTCCAGCAGCACTGAGGCCATTATCAAAATGCTATGCAGGCACTGTCCTCGACTCGTGGCCTGGACCGCGCTGGCGCTGCTGCAGGGGAAAATCATTGCAGCAGGCTGGTACATCAGTCCGAGTGTTGCGCCGCACAGGCGCAGGCTCGGTGGCAGCAGCTGCTGCAAAAGTGTCCGGTTACCAAACATAGTTGCTTATACTACTGCTCAACTGTTTCAGTGCGGTTAGTAACTGAAATGCAGAAATACCTTATTTTTGGGCGGCTCAGCATTAAACTCATTTTGCTCGAATGAGGCTGAGCTGCGAGCTGCAGTAAAGACAGCCCAATGACTGGCACTCCCAGGATTGTTTCCTCTTCGCCGCAGTCTCATAGCTGCCAAAGTTTCAGATTGCTGTGTGACATTTTCATAATTACAGTGTAATTAGAGTGATGTTTCAACGAGTATGAGTGACACTTTCTTGCGAGCAAAAATCAAGCAATGAAGAGTGCTCACACCGAGCATAACTGTTTGCTTGAGCTGAAATAGTAAAATACCATAATGTGAGGACACCGTCACCCGCGACCCGTATGCCACCAAAGTGATGGTGCCTGAGCAGGCACTGCAGTGAGTCCAGCAGCACTGAGTAGTCAAGCGATACCGTGATCAAGCCGAAAGGTGAAACGCGTTGGTAGAGGAAATTTTCTGCTAATAAATTAATTGAGCATCCCGGAGTCCTGGCTTATTGTTTTTTGGAATATTGTGGAGCACCAAAGTCCATCCAGGACTGCCGCAAGTACAAGCCCCAGAGTTGTGTAATAAAAAAATATATATATACGCACAAGTTACTTACCTTCGGTAATAATATATCTGTAAGAAACATTAGTAGTGATAGATTCCTTACCTTAGAATTACCCCCAGGCGTCAGACTGGATCCGGAAAGTTTTCGTCAGCAGTACCCCTGCGCGTCGGTAGGTGTCGTAGTGCGGCTCCGCATGTGCCGTTGGCATCGTCGGCGCCGAGATGACATCGCTGGACCTACTTAGACACGCCCACGCTCTCTGACGTCAGTTCTGGACACGACTTTCCGCACCAGGAACGCAGAGCCATGCAAGAAATTGACCACTGGTGCCATGAAACTAGGGCCCTGAAAGGGATTACCTTAACCCTAGAAATCAGTTCGCAGAACGGGGAGGATGGGTGGCGCGGTAAGGAATCTATCACTACTAATGTTTCTTACAGATATATCGTTGCCGAAGGTAAGTAACTTGTGCATCTGAAAGAAACACATAGTGATAGATTCCTTACCTTAGAATAGATACCCCAGCAATACCAACCCCGGGTGGTAGGTCTGCGAACCAAGACCACACCAGAAAGTCCTGGAGAACAGAACGGCCAAAGAAGCTGTCTCTCCGGACTTGGTTGTCCAGGCAGCTATGCTTGGTAAACGTGTGCAGCGAGGCCCACATAGCTGCAAGGGAGCTCCCCGTCCCAAAGCAGTAGTGGCTGCTGTCGCCCTGGTAGAATGGGCGTGCAGCCCCACCAGAGACTCTTTTTTAGCCAAAGAATAACAAGCCTTTATGCACAGAACGACCCACCGAGAGATGGTCCGCATGTGCACGGCCCAACCTTTCCTGGCGCCCACGTAGCCAACAAAGAACTGGTCATCCACCTGGAACTGTTGTGTGCAGTTCAGGTAGAATGAGAGTGCACTTTTTGGGTCCAGACGGTGGAGCCTCTCTTCCTCTTTTGAGAGATGTGGAGGCGGAAGAAGGTGGGCAAAGTGATGGTCTGCCCGATATGAAAGGCAGTGACAATCTTCGGCAGAAAAGATGGACGAGTTCTTGGAACTACTTTGTCCGGATGGACAGAGAGGAAAGGAGGTTTAGAAGAAAGAGCCTGGAGCTCACTCTTCTGGCTGAGGTTATGGCCACCAGGAAAGCTGTCTTTAAAGTGAGAAGATGAAGAGGACAGTTGTGAAGTGGCTCAAAGGGAGCACACATCAGACATGTCAGAACCAGATTCAAGTCCCACTGAGGCATTATGAATGGAACAGGAGGGAAAAGATGAGTAATTCCTTTCAAGAATCTATTTACGGGGGGGAGGAGCCTAGCGCTTGACCAAGATGGCCGCGTGAGCTTTGAGCTCCCGAGACCCTCGTGCCCTCCGTCGTCTATCCTGTATATAATCCTGTTTGTATGCATGGCATCGTGTAGATGACTTGTCATGGAGGCGATCGATGCCACCCGAGGTCGAATCGCCCACCGGGAACCGGAGTTATGCATGGCGGAAGATTGAGGCCCATCTCCGAGGGATGCCAGGGGCTCGAGTTGGCAGGATGCCCGACCTCTAATTGAACAACAGCGGCCAGGCGAGGTGTGAACTGCCGGACGGAGGTCCCTATCCTTTCACTTTCACTTTCTCGCCCTTTGTCTGCCCAGCCCAGGGAGTGCTCGCGTCTGCTTTATTATCATTTGGACGCTCTGCATGCCGCACTGGCGACCCATCGTAAGACGGAGCACTCCTGATCTCTCTCGCTGAGAGAGGGCAGTCCTGTTTGACCCGACTTGCTTGAGCCCACCATGTCGGGTAAAGCAGAGGTGGACCGGCCGAAGCCCAAGGCCACCAGGCGGGGAGCCTACACTCAAGCCAATAACATGGACCGCTATGCCCAGCAGAAGGGGTCACCGGGTGCACCGAGCCAGTCCCCGGACACACAGAAGACTGCCTCACCCTTGGCCCCGGAGCTCTCACTGCAGGATGTCATGGGTGCACTCGACGGGCTGCAGACTTCGATTGGGAGACAGTTTGATGCCCTGGCGCACAAAGTGGATACCATCTTGGTGGATGTTAATCTGATCCGCGCGGATTCGGGCAAAACAAATGAACGGGTCAAATCCCTGGACATCAAGACCACGGGCCTCGCCGATGATGTCTCGGACCTGCAGACCGAGGTCCGTAAGTTGCGGACCGAGAATGATCTCGCCGCCCGTCGGCTGGAGGACTTCGAGAGCCGGGCCAGGCGCAACAACGTGCGCGTTATCGGGGTCCCGGAGTCCTCGGACGAGACTTCAGTGGACCTGCTCGTGGAGGACTTGGTGCTCAATCATCTGCAGCCTAAGGGTCTAGGGAAGTTCTTCGCAGTTGAGCGGGCCCATAGAGTGCCGGGTGGGCGGCCCAAGGTGGGAGCCACACCGAGGCCGATCGTCGCCCGGCTCTTTCATTTTCGAGACCGGGACGCTATCCTGCAGGCCTCGAGGGTAACGGGCCCGGTCCCCTTCCAGAACGCGTCGGTGAATTTCTATCCTGACTCCACCCAGCAGGTGCAGAGGCAGCGGCAGGGCTTCCTGGGGGTGAAGAGGAGGCTTCGGGAGAGGGAACTGAAATACGCCATGCTCTTCCCTGCCAGACTACGTGTGGTGTTTGAAGACCGAACATTCTTCTTTGAGTCGCCTGCCATGGCGGATGAATGGCTGGACGCTCTGCCTCGACGACGCACGGAAGAGGACACTGCCGTAGACGGGGACAGTGGCCGGGATGAACAAGGTTGATGTCTTCGGAACCGGACTGACTCGGACTGACTTTAGATAATGACTTGCAGTAAATACGGAGGTTGTGGGAGGACGAGGGGAGCTCTTTCCTCCCTTAGGGTACTTTTTGTAGATTTTGGGTTTGGTAGGGCGACAGGCACACTGCAAGTTGGGGGGGCTTTGTAAGCTGCAGCAGGGGTGCAGGGTGGGGGGGGTTTCCGGGATTTTGGGTTTGTTGTTGGGGGGTTTGTTTCCGCAAGGCATAGTGATTATTTCCAGGACTGTTCCATGGTGGCTCTTTGGGTGTGGGGTGGGCCTCTTTACGTTTGGGGATGGGGGGTAGGGGTTTAAGTGTTATAAGCTGGAATGTTAATGGTTTGGGGGATCGCATTAAGCGTGGGATTGTTTTGCAATTCTTGAAACGGTCATTGCCGGATGTTGCCCTGCTGCAGGAGACGCATCTTATAGGTAATACGTGCTATGCCCTGAATAGGAAGGGTTATAAATTCATAGCTCATTCGGGATTCTCCTCTGGGTCCAGGGGTGTGGGCATCCTAGTCAGAGCCTTGCTACCATTTGAGGTGGACTCCACCATTGTTGATGATAGGGGGAGGTTTGTGGCGGTGGCGGGGCGGTGGGAAGGAAGAACTTTGGTTTTAGTTTCGGTTTATGTCCCGCCGGCCCTGCAGGCCTCCACGTTCACAGATCTGGGTAGGGCCCTGCTGGATCTCCCGGGGGGTATGCTTGTAGTGGGAGGTGATTTCAACGCTGTTGGCTCCGGCCTGCTGGATAGATACCCGCCCAGAGACACTGGGGGGGCTCAGAAGTGGCTTCCAGACTTTCTAGATACGCTTGGCCTGATAGACTGCTGGAGGCTCCGGCACCCCACACAGAGCCAATACACTTTCCACTCCGGGGCGCATGGTAGCCTTTCTAGGATTGACTACCTACTCACTCTGGCTGCGCATGCCTCATTGGTGTCTGAGGCCAGGCACATGGCGCGTGGTATATCTGACCATTCGCCGGTGTGGGTCAGGCTGGATCTGGGTCGAGAGGGAGGGGGAAGGGTGGCCCCTATCAACCCTTGGTATTTCCGAGACCCCAAGATGCGCAGCGCGCTGGTAAAGACAGTAGATAATTTTTTCAAGGACAATCAGGGATCCGTGGACTCGGCAGTGTCGCTGTGGGAAGCATTTAAGACCGTGTTGCGAGGGGAAGCCCTCTCCCTTGTAGTGGCTGCCAAGCGGCGGAGAGATGGCGAGGTTTTGCAGGTTGAGGAGGAGATCGCGGCTTTGGAGGGAGCGCTGGAGGAGGAGGTTACAGAGGCCTCACTGCATGAGCTGTGCTTGAAGCAATCCGAGTATAAGGACCTGGTGACGAATGCCGCTAAGACCCTCGGTAGGGAACAGCAGGGCCGTCTGTATGATGTTGGTGACAAGGCCGGGAAACTCCTGGCTTGGCTGGACAAAAAAGAACGGGTCAATAGAGTAGTGCCGGAGTTGACGGGAGAGGGGGGAGAGGTGATTGTGGAACCTGAGAGGATTGTGCAGTGTTTCTCGGACTATTTCCGTATGGTTTATGCCTCAGTGTCGGACAGGCCGCCCGAGGACTCGCGTGACCTCCTGCGTGATATTGCATTGCCCTGTCTCTCTGATATAGATAGGGACGATCTAGATGGTGACATAACGGTCGATGAGGTGGCGGGGGCTATCCGCGCGTTGAACTCGGGCAAGGCCTCGGGTCCGAACGGCTTGCCGGTCGACCTGTACAAGCTGTTTCCGGATAGGGTTGCCCCTCACCTGCGCGCCATGTTCGTGGAGGCGCGGGGGAGTGGGGCCCTCCCGTTGGATCAGCGACTGGCGACGATTGTGGTTATACACAAAGAGGGCAAACCCTGAGATAAGTGCGCCTCATATAGGCCTATCTCACTCCTTAACGCAGAGCCGAAAATTCTGGCTAAAATCCTGGCGGCCCGGTTGATTAGGGTACTCGGTGACTTGGTCCACCCGGATCAATCCGGATTCATCCCGCACCGTAACACAGCGTTAAATCTTCGGCGCCTTCATGGTGTAATCGCCAGGGCGGGCACGCTGCGTGAACCAGCTATTGTGGCGTCTCTCGATGCCACGATGGCCTTTGACACGGTGGAATGGGCATATTTGTGGGCCGTGTTGACCAAGTTCGGCTTTGGCCACGGTTTTGTGAGCTGGGTGAGGTTGCTGTATGAGGGCCCTCTCGCGAGTGTGGTGGTAAATGGCCGGGCGTCGACTCCGTTTCAGCTTGGGAGGGGTACTCGGCAAGGTTGTCCCCTGTCGCCATTGTTGTTTGCCCTCGCCCTTGAGCCGCTGGCTGCGTGGATACGCTGGCACCCGGATATACGGGGACTTAGATGGTCGCCTGAAAATGAGGACCGTATATCGCTCTATGCTGATGACATCCTGTTGTATCTTGCCTCACCCAAGAAATCACTTATAGTGGTCTGTGACGTACTCACATCTTTCGGTAGGAACTTGGGTCTCGTTATCAACTGGAGTAAATCGTATTTATATGTTCTTAGTGGCGAGGTTCCACCGATCCCTCGAACTTGTTCGATCCAGGTTGCTCAGCAGGGCTTCGTGTATCTGGGGATCTTTATCTCCATGGACTCTGCCGTGCGATATGAGAGGAACCTGCTCCCCCCCCCTAGCGCGCCTGAGGCGGGATGTGGAGGGCTGGCGGAGGCTGCCGCTCTCCCTCGTTGGGCGCACGGCCCTGTTCAAAATGATGTCTCTTCCCCGGTTCCTCTACGCACTGCAGAATACTTTGGATTGGGTACCGGCCAACTACTTTCGGGAGGTCGAAGGCCTCCAACGAACGTTGCTGTGGGACGGGCGGCCGCGAATAGCTATTGCAAAGTTGACGCTCCCATGGTACGACGGGGGTATTGCGCTTCCAGACATCCGACGGTACTATTGGGCCACCCAGCTGAGTGCGCTTAATCATGGGTTTTATGGCCCTGCCCTCAGCCCTGGGTATGCCATGGACAGGTGGTTGCTGCGTGGTGGTAACTATTACAGGGCGTTGTATTCGCGGTCCCTGGACTCGTCCCTCACGGGGCCCACTGGTGTGGCGGTGCGTGTGTAGAAGATGGCAACTGACTCGCTGGGCTGGAAGGATAGGCTCACCCTCGCTACCCCGCTGGTTGAATCTGAGAGACTGGGTAGGCTTTGGCACACAAAAGGCTTTGACAAATGGGACTTGATCGGCATCTCCAGGGTCGGAGATGTCCTGATTAAGGGGAGGGTGAAGTCCTTTGAAGAGTTGCAGAAGGAGTATGAGCTGGGGCCATCTGAGTTTTTCCGCTATATTCAGGTGCGTCACGCCCTCCGATCAGTCCTCATAGAGGGTGAGAAGGTGCCTGAGTCCTCTCCTTCGGAGGACCGGGTCCTTGATGGCCATATGCCCGAGAGCACGATCTCGCTCATCTATAGGAAACTGATCAACGTCCGGGCGGATATGCTTCTGGGGTTGAGGGACCAGTGGTCTAGGGATGGCCTCGAGTTGGATGACGAGGATTGGCAGTCTGCTGTTTCCTCTCCTAAGGAGGTTGCGATCCCGTCGCGTCTGAGGCTGGTGCAGCTTAAAATACTGCATCGAGTGTATGTGACGGGGCCAAGGCTGGTTCACATGGGATTCTCGGAGGACGGCCTATGCAGGAGGGGATGTGGTATGGTGGGTACTTTCCTGCATATCATTTGGGAATGTGGTGTCATCACGGAATTCTGGAGGAGAGTCCATGCAGTGATGGGGGAGGTGACGGGCATTGCTATGCAGCCGGAAGCGCGGTGTTGTCTCCTGAATGTCTGGGGGCCCACTGATCATAATGCGGCGCAGACCCAATGGGTGACTCTGGGTAACATGGTCGCTAAGAGAGATATAGCGCGATTGTGGGGATCCGTGGGGCCTCCCACATTGACCGCGTGGAAAGAAAATATGGACTGGAGTATGCTAAGGGAGAAGACGGTATATTGCGCTAGAGGCCGCCCTCGGAAGTGGCACGCCATCTGGGGGCGGTGGAATCAATACAGGGGGGGGAATTTGTCTTGCCCCTGATTTGGATCCCCCCGAGGAACAGCTTTCCTCCTAACCTTCTTTCCAGCTCAGTATGGTTAATGGACTTCTTTGGCCTCTGCTGTCCCCCTTCTTCCTCTTTTCACAGTACTGTAAATGGTAGATGATTGGGGTCCTGCCTCCCCTGGGGGGCTATCACCATGGGCATTTAGTGTTCTTGCCTTGCTGGGGGTTGTTGTGTGTTTTGTGTTTATTTAAAAAATGGAATCTTTGCACTCCTCCTTCACTGTACTGTGGACGCGTCTCTGTTCCTCTTTATCGAAGCTGCCGAACCTCCGGGTTGTCGGCTGAATAGCTGTGTCCAGACTTTTGAAAATAAAGGTTTTTATAAAAAAAAAAATAATAATAAAAAAAAAGAATCTATTTACAACCGGGGACTTGTATAGGGAAGGTTGATCTGGAAGCCGTAAAAAGGCTAACATGGCCGAAAGATAGCCCTTAATAGTGCCCAGAGTAGAGCCCTGCTAGGTCAAAGAAAGGAGGAATAGAAGGACCTCTGAAAGAGGAGCAGAAAGGGCATCCACAGCCTTTACTGTGCACCATGCCACAAACGTATTCAATCAATCAATCAGAATATTTATAGAGCGCGCTACTCACCCGTGAAGGTCTCAAGGCGCTGGAGGGGAGGGGGGGGGGGGGGTCTGCTGCTACTGCTCGAAAAGCCAAGTCTTGGGGTGTTTCCTGAAGGTGAGGTGGTCCTGGGTCAGTCGAAGGTGGGCTGGGAGGGAGTTCCACGTCTTGGCAGCCAGGTAGGAGAAAGACCTTCCTCCGGTGGTGGTTCTGTGAATCCGTGGTATGGTGGCAAGGGCGAGGCTGGCGGAGCGGAGCGGGTGGGTAGGTGTGTAGAAAGTGAGGTGGTTGTTGAGGTATTCGGGGCCCATTTGTGGAGGGCTTTGTGTGCGTGGGTGAAGAGCCAGAACGTGATCCTCTTGTTGACGGGGATCCAGTGCAGGTCTCTCAGGTGGGCGGAGATGTGGCTGTGGCGGGGGATGTCGAGGATGAGTCGTGCGGATGCATTCTGTATGTGCTGGAGTCTTTTCTTAAGTTTGGCTGATGTCGTCGGTGGCGGTCTCGGTGCTGTGGTTGGCTCGGAATCCGGACTGGGATGGGTCGAGGGAGCCGTTAGCCTCAAGGAAAGCAGTCAGCTGTTTATTGACGGTCTTCTCGATGACTTTTGCCGGGAAGGGGAGAAGAGAGATGGGGCGGACGTTCTAGAGGTCTTTCAGGTCCGCTGTGGGTTTCTTCAGTAGGGCTTTGATTTCTGCGTGCTTCCAGCTCTCTGGGAAGGTGGCGAATGTGAAGGAGTTGTTTATGACGTTCCGGAGTTGGGGTGCGACGATGGCGTCGGCTTTGTTGAAGATGTGGTGAGGGCATGGGTCGGAGGGAGAGCCGGAGTGGATGGTGTTCATCACGTGGGTGGTGTCTTCAGTGCTGGTGGGCGTCCAAGTGTTGAGGGTGGTGGTAGGGGGGGTAGGTTTAGTGGCTGGAGGCGCGGTCTGGGCGTTGTAGCTGTCGTGTATGTTGGCGATCTTGCGGTGGAAGAACGTGGCGAGGGAGTTGCAGAGGCCTTGTGATGGTGTGATGTCGTTGCTGCTGGCGTTGGGTTTGGAGAGCTCTTTTACGATGCTGAAGAGTTCCTTGCTGTTGTGAGTGTTGTTGTCCAGCCATTCTTTGAACGAAGTTTTTTGGGTGGTGCGGATCAGCTGGTGGTGTATGCGCGTGGCGTTCTTGAGGGCTGTCAGGTTTTCTGTCGTCTGTTCGACGCGCCAGGCTTTCTCCAGGGTACGACAGGATCTCTTTGACTCCTTAAGGTCTTCGGTGAACCATGTGGCTCTCCTGTTGCTGGGCCTGACTGGAGGGGTTCTCAGAGGTGCAAGGGCGTTGGCGCAGTTGGTGATCCACTGTGTGAAGTTGTGGGTTGCGGCGTTGGTGTCAGTCGTGTCGGAGGGAGGGTTCTGGTTCAGTGCTGTTGATAGCTGGTCGGTGGTTACTTTGCTCCAGCATCTGCGGGGGATATGTTGCGGGCGGTGGTGGGATGTTGTTTTCTTGAAGGTGAAATGGATACAGCTGTGGTCGGTCCAGTGTAGTCCGGAGGAGTGGCTGAAGGTGACGTGGCTGCTGGTGGAGAAGATGGGGTCGAGCGTGTGGCCGGCGGAGTGGGTGGGGGTGTTCACAAGCTGCTTGAGTCCGAGGTTGTCGAGCAGGCTGGTGGTGTTGCTGTCATTGTTATTCCACCTGCAGGCGTATACCGTCTTAGTGGAGGGATGCCTGGCTGCCAAGATTACATCACAAACTTCGGGAGGCAGGTCAAAAGACGTCAACTGCCGCCGCTCAATCTCCACACAAGGAGGTGGAGGCTGGACAGGTTGAGGTGGAGGACCGTCCCCTGGTGCTGCGACCAAAGATCCTCCCGAAGAGGCAGTCGGATCGGGGGATCGATAGCCATGCTGAGTAGCTCAGGATACCATACTCTTCGAGCCCAGTCCGGAGCCACAAGAATGACTTGGGCCCGGTCGCGCTTGATCTTCTTCAGCACTCTGGGTAGAAGTGGTATAGGCGGAAAGGCGTATAGTAGACCGCAACTCCACTCGCGACGAAAAGCGTTGCCCAGCGAGTGCCGCCTTGGAAATTCCAACGCGCAGAACTGATGACATTGCGCGTTCTCTTTGGTTGCAAATAGATCTAACCAAGGCTCTCCCCACTGCTGAAAGAGACCTTGTGCCACGTCCGAGTTCAAACGCCATTCGTGATCTATCATGCACCGGTGGCTGAGTTTGTCCGCCCTGGAGTTCAGAGAACCTTCTAAGTGTTGAACCACCAGGGAAATGCCCTGATGTTCCAGCCATGTCCAGAGGCGCAGAGCCTCCTGACATATTCTGCATTTGTAAAGTGCACAGATACCTCTAGAGAGGTGTCCAGGGGCCGTCGGGAAAATTAAGCAAGCTATTGCCCAGAGTCACATGGTGGTGGGCTAACCTGCCGCCGGGGATCGAACCGTGAACCCTGTGGTCCGGAGTCAGGCACCCTGGCCGCTGCGCCACACCTCTTCCACATAGGGTCCACAACCCCACCCCGCCCTGTTTGTTGCAGTACCACATGGCGGTGGTGTTGTCTGTGAACACCTGCACTACTTTCCCCTTGACAGAAGGAAGGAATGCCTTCAGTGCAAGTCGGATCGCCCGAAGCTCCAGAAGGTTGATATGGAGCCGGGACTCCGCCGGAGACCAGTCTCCTCTGAGCTCCGCCTCTCCCATGTGGCTGCCCCAGCCCAGAAGGGACGCGTCCGTCACAACTGTGTGTTCCGGTTGGGTAAGGGAAAGGTATCAAACATTGATCCAATTGCGATTAGTGAGCCACCACTGCAATTGTCGTGCAGCGCCCTCCGAGATCTGGACGTGATTGGACAGGTTGCCCTGATGCTGTGCCCAATGGAACTTCAGGTCCCACTGCAGAGCCTGCATATGCCATCTGGCATGATCCACTAACAGGATGCAGGAGGCCATCAGGCCCAGTTGCCGGAGGGTCATCCTGACCGAAACCCGGGATAGAGGCTGAAAGATCGGAATCATCGCCTGAATATCCTGGACTCGCTGCTCGGGAGGATAAACCCGAAACTGCACCGAGTCCAGAACCGCTCCGATGAAGAGGATCTTCTGAGAGGGAATCAGGTGGGACTTCAGCACGTTGATGGAGAACCCCAGCAAATGCAGGAGGCCGGCCGTAGTCTGGAGGTGGGAGATGACTGCCTGGGGCGAGCCCGCCTTCAACAACCAGTCATCGAGATAGGGGAAGACTGGAACCCCTGATCGGCGCAGATGAGCTGCGACCACTGCCATCACTTTTGTGAACACCCGAGGGGTGCTGGTAAGGCCAAAGGGGAGCACTGTGAAGTGAAAGTGCTCATGGCCTACCGTGAACCGCAGGTAACGCTGGTGGGCCGGCAGGACGGGGATATGAAAGTAAGCGTCCTGCAAGTCAAACGCTACCATCCAGTCTTGCGGGTCTAGGGCAAACAAGACCTGAGCAAGTGTGAGCATCTTGAAATTGACGTTACGAAGGTCTAAGATAGGACGCAGGCCATTGTCCTTCTTGGGGACCAGAAAGTAGTGGGAATAACAACCACAACCTACTTCTGGCCCAGGAACGTGCTCGATGGCCCCCTTGGCCAAGAGGGCCGTGACTTCCTGTTGAAGAAGCGCAAGATGGTCCCCCGACATGCGGTGGTACTGAGGTGGCATGGCTGGAGAGGAAGTCTCGAAGGGGAGGGAATAGCCCCTTCAGACAATTTGCAGCACCCACTTGTCCGAGGTGATGTTGCACCAGTGTGGGAGATGATGTCAAATCCTGCCGCCCACTGGCGTTTGATGGGCCTGAAAGGTTGGACTAGGAAGACTTTGTAGTGGATACTGCGGGAGTGGAGGTGGACTGACCCACCCGCTGGCCCCAGAACCGCCTCAATGGCTCCCACGTCTGCGACCGCGCTGAGTATGTTGCTGCACAGGCCTGTGGCTCTGGAACGAACGTGTTGGGGCACCACTTCCGTGGCCACGAAAGGAGTGGAAGGTGGAGTAGGGCGAGTGGCCGACAGGCCCAAGGACTTGGCTGTAGCCCGCAAGTCCATAAAACGCTCCAACGCACTATCCGCCTTATTGCCAAAAGGGCGAATGCCATCAAAGGGCATGTCAAAGTGATCTGGACATCCCATGAGAAGCCAGTTGTCCTCAGCCAGGCATGGTGCTGAAGCGCCACCATCATGGAAATCTCCCTGCCCAGCGAGTTGGCGGTATCAAGCCCACAACAAATAGTGAACTTTGCTGCGTCTCTCCCAGCTGCAATAGCTTGGGAGAGTACTGTCCATGCCTCCTCCAGACAGTTGGGCAGCACCTGCGCAACCATATCTCACAGAGAGTGGGAATAACAGCCCAAGAGGCATGCGGTGTTCACCGACCGCAGCCCTAAGCTGGCAGAAAAAAACAACTTCTTGCCAAGCTGCTCCAGCTTCTTGGATTCCCGTTCCGGGGGTGCGGAAGGGAACGCGCTCTGGGAAGCAGAGGCTTGGACAACCAAGCTCTCGGGAGTGGGGTGTTGGGAGAGAAAGAGGGGGTCGCCCAGAGCCAGGCGATGGTGGCGGGCCACGTTCCTGTCCACAGGAGCCCCTGTGTTGGGCCTGGACCAAGTGCCCAAAAGGACGTCAGAAAGTGCGTCATTAAAAGGCAGCAAGGGCTCCGAAGAGCTTGCCGCCGGCTGAAGCACTTCTGTCAGGAGGTTAGTCCTGATGGCCACCGTAGGGATTTCGAGGTGGAGGGCCTCGGCTGCCCTACGTACAACCACTGCGTAACTGGCTACCTCCTCCGTAGCCACGGTAGGAGGAGACAGCATGCCAAGGTCAGGTGAGGTGTCAAGACCACTGGCATCCCCCAAATCCTCTGCCCAGTCCGGATCATAATCACACTGTTGTGTGAGAGGGTCTTCAGACTCCTCCCAGTCCTCCCCTTCCTCCGACGTCTGCGAAACAGGCAGAAAATAAGGAGGACGGACATAGGGGAAAAAGGGCCCCACTGGCGTCGGGATCGGCGACGATCTGGCACCGTGTCCGGTTCAGGGCTGAAACTGGGGACGATGTTGTCCCGAGGACCGGGCAACGTCGGAGGTGGTGCCGGTGGGGTCGACGTCAGTGGAGGTGTTATAAGGTCAACCGGGGTCGACCAGGGTCCGATCATGGATCCCGGGGGGTCCTGCGGCACCGGGGCTGGAGCCGCCGGCGATGGAAGGACAGGACCCCCGGTCAGGCCCGCGGGGCCCTTAGTCGCACCGGCGGGGCCAGACGGCCCAAAGAGTCGGGCCATGGCATCAAGAAACTCTTGCACCTGAGCAGGCGTCGCCGATGGACCCGGAAAGGGTGGGTAGGCCGGCGGCGACGTCACAGGCTCTGCCAGAGCTGCGGGGGTGGTACCACCCTCACCCTCAGCCACACGACGGGCGAGGGGAAGTCGAGGAGCGACGACGCTTCTTCGACTTCTGTTTGGAATGCTTCGACTTACCTGACCCTAAGTGCGAAGACTTAGATCCAGAGGAACGATGGTGACAGCTTTGCGACCAGTCCCTCGACCTCCCTCGACCTCCCACGGGACCGGGACCTTGAGCGGCACGAAGCCAACTGCCGGACTTCCAGCAACTTTGAGACCACTCCCCCAAAGTCTTCGGCGCCATGGCCCGGCAGTCAGGGCACAACTTGGAGTTGTGGTCGCGCCCCAGGCAGTAGAGACACATGCGATGTGGGTCCATCACCGACATCATGCGGTGAAAGTCCCCACAGTTCTTAAAGCCGGGCATCCCTACGACACCAGGAGTCGATCGACTCAAACAACTTGAGACAAAAGGCCTCGAAAAAACTCAGTCAAAAAGTGACTGGGGGTAGTTGCTCTGCCCAGATCTGCCTTGCTAGCGCGGAAAAAGAAAGAACTGACGCCAGCGTGCGTGGGCGCGTCTACGTAGCTCCAGCGACGTCATCTCGGCGCCAATGACGCACGCGGAGCCGCACGACGACACCCACCGACGCGCAGGGGTACTGCTGATGAAAACTTTCCGGATCCAGTCTGACGCCTGGGGGTAATTCTAAGGTAAGGAATCTATGACTACGTGTTTCTTTCAGAAATTTTATACATACATATATATATATATATATATATATATATATATATATATATATATATATATATATATATATATATATATATATATATATATATATATATATATATATATATATATATATATATATATATATATATATATATATATATATATATCCCTAGGTTCTCTAAAAGTATGGGTTCACCCTTGTTCATAACCCTTGCAGTTCAGCAACTGCACATGAACAGTGTTATTGTTATAATATCCTTACCTGTATTCCATACACGTTCCATGTGTTTGTGTATCTATCTTTGTAAAAAAATATTCATGTTAGACTTTGACATGATATAAACAGCGAGATTCCAACCTAGAAAGAGGAATAAATAGCTAAGGTAATTAACGGACCGTCCCCGTTCCATACTAATACACCAGCTTACACATCCACTGCATATGCATCAGACAAGCTTTAGGAGTTGGAAAAAATGTAAAAAGAAACATATCCGCACTGAACTACATGCTCGTATTCTTACAGAGTACTTGAAATCAGACAGAATCCTACTAGGCCTACAAGTCCGTAACGTTCTGCCATTTTTATTCTTGACAAAAAATTCAGGTATGGATTTAGCCACACTTCGGCAATGTGCTTGAGACACTGGATGGTCCTACGGATTGACACTGCCCTAGAACATACTGTGAAAGAACTAGAGGAGATACTTCAACTGGAAAAAACTATTCTAGAAATTGAACACCCAAAGAAATACACAAAGGTTTCCTGTGACATCAAAAACTTAAGCAAAGAAAAAACGTACCCTTTATTAGACAAGCATTTCACTACCCTTTCCCTGTTGCCACATACAAATTACACAGTCTCATGGGGCAGATTCCAGCATCAACAGATGCCTACATTCTCATAATATTCAGCAGACTCAGACACTGCTGATCCTGGTGAAGGGCTGAGTACATCAGTACAGGTTCAACAGCCATCCCATATTTTAGCCAGAGACGAACAAGGTTACAGTAGGGGGCAGAGGCAGGGGGAGAGGAAGTAGCAAGGACAATTTCCCCCGGGGTAACGCCACACGCGATGTAAGTTTCACCAATAGGATCCCGAATACTAGCAATCAACCCTCTGAGATACCCATTTTCAACCTATCACAATACTGTCTCTCCTCCACAGAAATCTCCCTACTCAGCTGAGGCCTCTCTTTTGTGGTTACTGAGAAACCTAACTGGTTTATGAGTTACGCTGAAATACTGTAATTTTTCAGAAAAAACTGATTCAGATTTTTTATGACCAAAGACAGTACTGTGAGATATCACAGGATTATGTCCCAAATATAGTTTGCAAGCACCCTCTAACCTGATTCCTCCAGAGATTACCACCTTAGTGGTCCTCAGTTGAGAGCTTTGTCAAGCATCACGTTTATGGTGTTAGACTAACGCAAATTAGTCATTGTCTCTGTATTACCACGTTGACACCTTGCTGCCACGTTATGTCATGGTCCTTAGGGGATCAGCATCACATTCACTCAAAGTGTGGAGGGCCTATACATGTGAACTCATTGTAAAATGAAACAAGCAGAAGCAGCTAACATTGAGTGCTGACAGCATGCTCTCTATCCTGGGCCGAGGAGTGTCTATGCCGAGCCACACTCTCGATGAGATGGGGAGGCTCCCATCACAATGAAGGTTTTAAATGGGGTCGGATAGATGAGAGCATCAGTACAGAGAGGAGGATGAACTTGCATACACACTTATAGAGCATTGCAGCTGTTTTCTGGTTGTCTCTGGGGAATTCTATTGTGTAAAGCAGGATCATTTGTGAAATCTATCTCAGTACATGGATATAACTGCTTTGATCTATTCACAGTAAGGTGTTACTCAAAGTGACACACGTGAAATTTAAAATGTCACACGTAAACATACTGAAAACATGGAAATGTCACACATAAGCAAAATGAAAATTGAGAGTCCGTGCATCGAAGGGCTGTAATCCTAGAGGCCAGAGGTTGGATGCTAAGTGCTGGTGGTTTCAGTATTTTGTCTGGCTCCTGTTAATTTTCTTTATGTTTTTCTTTTAATGCCTTAATTCTCTATCATTGATAAAATCTGTGCGCTGATTTGGGCGACTGTGTACCTGGATGGTGATCATGGACCTCATTTGGGGGTCGGGTCTTGGTGACCCCGGCACTGCTTTTGCGAACCCTAATCTCAGAGGTGGCTAAGTCAGTGCCAAGAACACACGCGCAGCTCATTCTTATGGGAGTCAGTTGTGGCTCCACCCGTCTTTTCTTCCAATTTCTTATACTAATAGTTAATAATGGTCTATTATTCACTTGGCAACATTGGTGTATACCTCCTCAACCTCTAGCAGATCTGAAAACACATTCTCTCTCTTCCAAACCTTATAATTGTTTTTATCCTAAACCAATCACCCTTCTTCAGAATGTATTCCTTCACTCCATTCTTTTTATTTTTTTAAATATCTTTATTGGCATTTTTAACATAAGGAATATCTTTTAATCAGATATTGAGACACTTGCATAGAAGGAAAAGAAACGAAAAACACAGTCCCACTCTCCATTTCAGAATTATCCAATACCAAATTATCAGTTAGCCTGTTCCCCCAACATATACAGTGTACCTTCTTAGAGAATGCCTCTTAAACAGCAAAAAACTTTTATAACCCCCCCATGTCCTCTCCCCCCACTTAACCCTCTCCGTGCATCTGCCCTACTCTCGATCTGATATTCCGTGTGTGCCATATCTGGTGTCTTAGTCCTTGTGCATCCTAGTGTTGTTAATGATTACCTTGTTTCCTATGGGGTATTCCCAGCGGTTGTATTCTGGGGTGAGGAAGCCCCAGGCAATTGTGCCTCTTTTCTATCTCTTAACATTGCCTGCCATGCACCTACATCATCTTCTACTTTTTCATCATGTCTCGTCTGTTTCAATCGGATCTCTTCTGCCGTTGCCCGTTGATAAACATCTCGGACCCACATCATTACCTTAGGTGATTAGTGACTCATTCATGATACGGCCTCCCGTCTCTTTGCAAGTACTAGTCCTAGCATCACGAACTTCCTACTGAGGTTTTTATTCTTGGGTCTGGAAAGTAAGCCCAGCAGGACCGTGCGGATGTCTCTAGGGACCACCCACCCCGTGGCCTCTTTTAGCTTGTCTAAAATTGCGGTCCAGTAAGGGTCCATGCTTGAGCAAGACCAGGACAAATGTACGAAATCTGCATCCGCTTCACCACACTGGGGGAATTGCCCCGATTGATTTGGATACATTCTATTTAATATTTTGGAAGTAAGGTAGGCTTGATGGACATAATTGTACTGTATCAGTTTGAATCGTGTATTCGAGCTCACTTGTTTAACCATTTCGTGGATCTTAATCCAATCCTTTGCCGTTAATGGAGCGTCCACTACCGTTGCCCATCTTGTCTGTACAGGGAGTATCTGGGTTCTCTTATCATCCCAGATTGCCCGATATATATGTGAGATAAGTCCCCTCCCCCGGGCCATGCATAGCATTACTTGCAGTACATTTGTGACAGGAGGTTCTTCTGGGAAAGAGGGCCACAACTCCCGAGCAACCTGGGAGATCTTTTCATATTTCAGAAACTGCCCATTTCCTAGGTCAAAGGTCGTCACTGCTTGTTCTCGCGTAATATATTGTGCATTTTCAAAGAGATCTCCCATCGTCAGGCTCCCACCTTCCTTCCATCTACGGACAGACATAGAAGTCGCGATTTTAGAAAAGGGTTGGATCACCCATAGTGGCATATGAGGCGCATAAGGTGCGCGACCCACCACCTTCTTAATCGTGTGTTCCCACATCTCAGCAACGTGGCGGATTATGTAGGGGCATGTATGTCAGGGGCACCCTTCTCCCCAGCATCAGGAGACCAGGAAGTGAGCCCTCCGCAACAGTTCCTGCCAGGAGATTCTTCTCCCAGTTTTTGGCCTCATCCAGCCAGTGGACTGCATGTTGTAACTGGGAGGCCATGTAGTAATACTCGAGACATGGCACCTCAAAGCCCCTGTTTTGCCATGTCCTCTGTAATGTGGCCAAGCTCACCCTTTTATGCTTGATTCCCCACAACAGGTGTCAGCAGGCTATCCAATGTTAGAAACAAATGCTGGGCTATTCTATATAAGGAGTGCTGCATCGCGTAAAGGCATCGGGGTAGGATGAGCCTTTTTGTTATGGCTATCCTTCCCATAAGTAATAGAGGAAGCTCCCGCCAGAAGCGTACCAAGCTCCCAATTCCCTCAATCACCTTTTCTATATTAAGCGCCAGATATCTTTCAGGTGTAACCGCTAACTTAATCCCCAAGTATCTGAGTTCCGTCTCCACACATGGGAGTCCCACCTCCAGCAGCGCCCCATGTGGCCGTAGGGCCAACCATCCAACTGGGAGTAGTTTTGACTTTCCAGGATTGATTTGTAATCCTGATACCTTACCAAACCCTTGTGGTATGTTTAATAACATAGGAATCGCATGAGCAGATTGTCGGATATACACTAGGGTATCATCCACATACATTGAAACCACGTGATTGGTAGCTCCCAGCAGAATTCCCCACACATTCAATCCCTTTCTTAAAACCGCCACTAGTGGCTCCTTTGCCGCCGCAAAACAGGAGCGGCGACAACCGGCATCTCTGCCTATTGCCACTGCAGTGCAAAAGTTCTCGACACCAGCCTTCCAATCCGTACTCTAGCGCAGGCGGCGTAATAGAGCAGCTGTGTCCAACTAAGAATTCCTCAAACCTCTTATAATTAATTTGTGCCTTCAAGATGTTATCCTTCACAATTTCAGAAGAACACTCTACCGTTTACTTCTGACAATTCCTAAATTACCTTTGTGACATAATTCCACAATTTTACTCCTCAACTGGGTCGGAGGAATCATCTAAGACCCTCTAACAGGATTACCATACTCTTTTTTTTATTTCAAATCTTTTTTTATTGATAAAGAAATAGAAAAATGACAAAGACATACAATAAATGACAATAAATGACAATAAATGACATGTGCATTCCCCGAACAAACAGACCCATAGTACCTGAGAACTGGCAAGTCTATAGATGAGTCACCCCCATCACGGACATATATGGAGTCATATTCCTCAAACACATAGTAATAAAATCCGTAAGTCAGGACAATAATTCTTACCCTCATGTCCAAGTAACATGGACGTACTTATAACAAATGAAATGAAATTAAATTAAATTAAGATATGTCATGAAACCATGTTCAGCCCCCAAATTCCGATTGCGCTATGTTGAGTGAGCACCATGACTGCCAATGCCTCATTTCATGTGTGTTACCTTTCCGAGTCCGCCACGCCCCTTACTCTATAGCTTTATCAGCCATAATTCCGCCTCTTCCATTCAGGGTGGGTCAAATGAGAACGAAGATCTGTCTAGGGATTTCCATAGCCTCCTATGGGGAGCGCGCCACGGGCAGGAGTGTAGAGCTGGATTGTCAGCTCCTCTTAGAAACGAGAGCCATTCCTGCCAAACCCTGAATGAGACCTCAGAGGCGCTTTTCCATTTACATAGTACCACCTTACAGGTAAGCAAAATATCTAACAACTGACGATCATTGTCATTATGAAGCTCCTGATCCAACACCCCAAATAGAACATAGACAAACTCTCTTTTAGAATTGACCTCGAAAATATGATCTATGCAATCAAACACTTTTCCCCAGAATGGTCCCAGCGTAGAGCAACCAAAGAGCATATGAGCTAAGTCTCCCACCGCTGAATCACAGTTCCAACATAGGGGGCTATCCCTCAGATGGAGTCTATGGAGTTTTTCTGGCGTCCAGTATGTCCTATTAATGAGCATGTATTTGGTTTGGGCTAGAATCGGGGAGATCTTATCCGTTAGGGCAGCAGCATGTATCAAATCCCAGTCAAATACTAAAACGGTAGAGTTAGGTTCAGATTCCCACTTGGATTCATTTTTCTTGTGCGCCTTCCTTGGGGCAGGGAGAAGCAGCTTATAAATTTTGGAGACAAAGTGACCCGACTTCATAAATCGTGGAACATGGGTCTTAAGCCAAGGGTCACTCGAGTTGAGGGAGCGAGTAGACAGAATGACCTTGAGTTTCAAAAAGTCATAGAAATCCATTGGTGACAGATTGTGGCTGGCCTGGAGTGAGGAGAACGGCAAAGGATGCCCTCCCTCAAATAAGTCGTTCACCAGGTTAATGCCTTTCATAGACCAACCCCTCCACTGCAGAGGTTTCCCTTCCATCTTAAGTCATGGATTATACCATAAAGATACCATAGTAGACTTTCTCCACAGCAATCCGACTTTATGAGTTTGATCTAGTCTCAGAAGTGCTCTTCTAGTGTTTAGTAGGATGTATTTGGAGTGGGGGAGATGGGATAGATCCATTGAGAGTAATGCTATATGTGGGCATTACCAATCAGAGATTTTTCATTCCTAATCCACAGCGGAGTGTAATCTGCATCCTCAGTCAACCACTGTGCCCCTTGTTTACATAGAAAGGCCGTCTGATAGTTCCTGAAGCTAGGGAGACCCAAGCCGCCTTTTCCTTTTGATAGCTGTAGCTTCTTCATAGATATCCTGGGTTTCTTCCCCTGCCACAAGAACCCACCAAATAGCCCATCCACCTTTGTCAAGAAGGCCTCCGAGAATGTCATTGGTAACATACTCGCCAGATAGTTTACCAATGGGGTCACCATCATCTTTAAAGTTTCCGCCCTGCCCCACCATGAAAGGAATTTTGGGGACCATCCCTCTAGTAATTTAGATATTTTCTTCAGAGTCCAGCTTTCGTTAACCCTCAAAGTTGTGATTAGATCTTTATCAAATTCCAGCCCCAAATATTTAAAGCAGCCTGGCTGCCACGTCAAGCCAGAGTCCCCCATAACCTCTCTATTACCCAAATTATTCAACAATTTAACCTCTGTTTTATCTTTATTCAACTTGTATCCCGACACCCTGGAGAAATCGTCAATGGCAGAAATGAGGGCCGGTATAGCTTCTTCCGCCCTTTCTGATACTATTAAGACATCATCCGCATATGCGGTCAACTTTATTATACAATCTTCAAATGGGATTCCAGCAATACCATCGTTAGTTCTCAAGTGATAGAGAAATGGCTCAATGGCCAGTAAAAACATTGAGGGTGAGAGAGGACATCCCTGTCTGGTGCCTTGGTGCAATTGAAACGCGGAGGAAAATGAGCCGCCAGCTCTAACTCTCGCAGAGGGACAAGAATATAGAGACATCACCATCTTTGTAAAAAATTGACCCAGGTTGAACTTATTTGGACTGCATTCAAATAGTTCCAGTCGACTCTGGCGAATGCCTTTTCGGCGTCAAGTGTGATTGCAACAGTAGGGGTAGATAACAGTTTTGCTCTTTCGAGTACATGCGCCAGTATTCTGGTATTATCACTGGACAGTCTAGGTTTTAAAAAACCCGCCTGTGAAGCATGTATCAGTTTGGGCAGGACCTTTTGAAGTCGGTTAGCCAGAATCATGGCTAGAAGCTTACAATCAAGATTAATGAGTGAGATAGGCCTATAATTCTTTGGTAACGTTGGATCTTTCCCTTCTTTTGGCAGCACCGCAATAATGGCTTCCGATAGCGTACCTTTCACCTCCCCTATAGTACTGATTTCTTGGAATAGGTGCAAGAGTGGTTGTGATATAAGTGAGGAAAAGCCCTTATAGAATCTAGCAGTGAACCCGTCCGGTCCGGGTGCCTTACCACATTTTAACGACTTAATGACCATCTCGACTTCCTGAAGCGTGATGGGACCGTTAAGGTCATCACGATCCGTAGTGGAGAGGGAGGGAAGATTACACTCATCCAAATAACCCTCAATTTTGGAGTCGACTACCTCTGTATTCTTGGCATAAAGTTGCTCATAAAATTGATTGAATACCTCCTCTATCTTGACCGGGTCCGAGTGTGTTGTTCCCCCCTGATCTTTGATGGAATTTATCGTATTTTTCAGTATTTTGAATTTGAGGTATGCAGCGAGGCTCTTCCCTGCCTTGTTGGATTCACAGAGTTTGAATTGTTTCCTCCTAGTTAACCAAATCCCCGCTCTTTCACTTACTATTTTGTTATATTCATACTTCTTATTTGCTAGTTTATTCAGTGTTTCTTCCGTCCTATTAGACAAGTGGTTCTTCTCTAGAGCGGCAATTCCTCCTTCTAAAGTCTCCAGAGCTTTATTGTGGTTCTTGTTTATGGCAGATTTTATTTTAATAACGACCCCTCTTATCGTACTCTTTAGCGCCTCCCAACAAATCAAATCAGTAGTGTCTCCCCTACTGTTATGCTCTAAGTACTCTCTAATCGCGGTCTCGATCGCTACCCTATGCTGTTCTTTTTCGAGGACCTCCTCATTAAACCTCCAGATTGATTGTTGAGTAGAAGATTTGACGTTGGAGATGGATAGGGAAATACATGAGTGATCGGATAAAACCCTTGGTTCTATGGATGTTCCTTCAATTCTGGGAATGCCATTCTTTGTAATAAATAAATAATCAAGCCTGGAGAACGAATCATGTGGAGGAGAGTAAAAGGTATAATCCCTCCCATCAGGGTTCTGCAACCTCCATGTGTCTACTAAATGGAATCGAGTACATAGATTAGTGAAGGCCCTATGAGATCTATTGCTTCAAAAGGAGCATCTGGAATCCCTATCCAATACTGGATCAAATAGTAGGTTAAAGTCCCCTGCCAGAATGTGTATGGCTGAATCAGGGATAGTCTCGAGTTGCTTGGCCAGATCGGACCAAAAAGTTAGGTCACATGTATTAGGAGCATAGACATTCGTAACATAGAATTCAGTATCATCTTTAGTCAGCTTGGTCGTAACCCACCGCCCTTTGGAGTCAGAAGCGGAGGAGAGCAAATCTATGTTAGATTTTTTTGCAATCAATGTCAGGACGCCATTTTTCTTCCTATCGCCTCTGACCCTGCGACCTCAACAAAGAATTTATTCCTGAGAGTATGAAATTGTGAAGCCTCAAGTTTAGATTCCTGCAACAATACAATATCGCCTTTTTGCCTACGTAAATAATCCAGGACCTTCTGACGCTTAACTGGCTGATTGAGACCCTTGACGTTGAGAGAGTATTTTCAAGTTATTCACTCTTGTTACGCCTATAAGAGTGTCAATTGTGGATAATGACATAGCCATTCAATAGCTAACATGGTGAATTGTTAATAGACTACACTTAAATGTATTTATATGGACCTCCCTCATTCTCTCCAAGAACACCCGAACTCTCACAGCACTGGCATGAAGGTAAAAGTACAATCGACATAGGCATTGACAGGAGAATGATGTTGGACCTGGTGTGCATTGGAACATGACATAAACACTATCAGGATCGTGACAGTACATCGGCGTAGGCATTGGCAGTGGAATGATTTTGGGCCTGGTATGCATTGGAACATGACATAAACACTAGCAGGGTCGTGGCAGTGCAATCGGCATAGGCATTGGCAGTAAAATGATGTTGGACCTGGTATGCATTGGAACATGACATAAACAACGACATAAAAGAAAATTAACACAGAGAGCAAACATGTATCCCACCCTATCTCCCTCTCCCATCCTCCCTCCTCCCCCTCTCCCTCCCAATCACCCTCCCCCACCTCCCCACCCCGAGATAAGCTAGTAGACATGGTGACACAGAACAAATAGTGTCCCTCCCATGGCCTCAATTCGTATCCGTGTTGGCAATTCGGGAATTAACCCAACATATAAAACAGCACATAACTTGTGCGCCCATTAAGCAACAGTACCTGTTTAGGTAACAACTAACTTATACAGACATAGCTGCCGTTGGACCACCCCCCAGTGGGGTTCTCAACATTAACTACCCATCCTCACTGAACTTAACCTGACTTAACAAAAAGCACAGCCGAGCAGGCCTCCCCTCTATCCATCTATCCCAAAAGATTCAATACCATACGATGCACGATCCCCTTATATGCATGCATTAGATGCATGCATTAGATGCACCTCCCTACTTCTTGACTGGTTGGGGACTACTAGTGCATACCAATTAACGATTAGTAGTTAGTAACGATTCGTGACTAGTAATCAACACTCGAACAAGGCACAAACCACCCAAGAGCACATAAGATAAGACTTGCGTCTCCCCCTACTCCATGAACAGAGCCCAACATTGCAACAGTACAGCAGTACATCAGGACCCAACATTGTACGACCACAAATGACACAACGGCATAATAATCTGCTACGGAAACAAAGAATCCTGTTTAGAGGAGGAAGTAGAGGCCACCGATGATGTATCCATGTGTAGCTCCTCGCATCCTTCCAGACATTGCCTGAGTTTTAGCGGATCTGTGAAGACCTGCGGAGAACCCTTGATAAAGACACGGAACTTTGCCAGACCCACAAAACCAAACTGGTGGCCCAGCGACTTCAACTGTGGTCGCAAAGCAAGAAAGGCTTTTCTTGTATCGACAGTTTCTTTACTGCAGTCCTGTGATATGTACACCTTACTAGATTTCCATAGTACGTGGTTATTTTTGCGCACAAATGATAGTATTTGGCTGGTAACGCAATGGTTTACAAACAATAGGTCGCGGTCCTTTTTGGCCCGGCATGATCCTGCCCGGAACCCTATGAGCTCTATCAAATTCCAGTGGGTGATGAAAGTTAAGGTTGGTTGCCTGCGAGAACCATGCCTCCAGAAATGGGACACAGGACCCGTATGTCTCTTCTGACCCCTCCAGTATCCCAAAGATACGTAGGTTTCCTCTCCGATTTCTGTCCTCCAATTCCGACAGCTTCCTTGACATCTGTTCTGTGGAGATATGTAGGTGTTTCAGGGAGCTACAGGTTTTGGTCTCTGAATCCTCTAGGCGACTGATTCTTGATTCTGACTCCGTCAGTCTGGCATTAGTGTCTCGGATGTCCTTACGGATAGCTACAATTTCTTCTTTTGTGGACTTCGCAATCTCCCTCACCTCTTCTAGTTTATTTAGTATTATGTCCATCGTGTCGGTCACATCCTTTTTACCTTTGACAGGTGAGATCGGATTAGGTGGTTCAGCTTTAAGTCTTTTTAGGTTCTTTGTTTCTTTGTCTCCCATCTTGTGATCACTCGTGGAAGCTGCTTATTTCAATTACCAAGCCCGAAGATATTCACCTTGGCAAGGATCCTTCTATTTGGTCTCTCCCCGATAGCGGTGTGGATAGGGACTCAAAACCGTAGAGCATACGTCAGCGCCCTACGTGTGGCCAGCATGTCGTGCAGGGGGAGCGGTGTCGTCGATCTCCCATCACCACGCATTCATCACGCTCCAACCTTCTTGCACCACCATTCACCTTGCTTTATCCCTCCGCTCCGCAAATCCGAGCCACTCACGCCTTCTCCTCAGTTTTCTGCGATCCATGTACTGCTCGGATCCTCTGCGCTGCAAACGCGGACACTAGCTGCACAGCCGGTACACATGCAATTAGGGAGCCTCCTGCAGTATCAGCATTACATTGTGCAGTACTTCTTGCCTTCAATAGTGCTCATTATGCCCTCCATGCATACTCCATGTGTTGAGTAAGTGAATGCCCAATATCCAACCGCTGAGTTCAGTGTCTCCAGAGGAGCCTGCTAACCGCCGCCACTGCCGCCATTTCGTGAAGGAGCAATCCCACGTACCAATCTAACTCTTATTTGTGTTCTTATACACCATTTGCAGCATTACTCAGAAAGTACTTCACCCGTCGTGCGCTTCATTGGCAGTCCCGCGCTGACCTCCCTCCTTAATAAAGCCTTCCTCGCATTCCCACGAGCACACGGGAGCCTCGAAGACCCTTTGCAGCCGCCATTTTGTGTCTTCCATACATCGATGATTACCGGCCAAGCCCAGTACATTGGGGGTGAAAATTATATGCCACAGAGTGTTTGCCCTTTATATGCTCCAGCGGTGATCCCGCGCTGACCTCTTTCCTCATTTAAGCCTCATTTAAGTCCGGCTCGCGCTCCGATGAACATGCCGGGACCTCATAGATTCCCATCGCCGCCATTTTGCATATCGGCGTTACCCAGCATGTCGGGGATGCACCACCTTATTTAGTCCCTCAAGCAGTCCCACTCTTTGGTGTGGCGTCGGTGTAGTCCCTCCGACCCTCCAAGAAGGCAGCGGCAGCATCCGCCCGGTGACCAGCAGGGTCCTACGGTTGCATGTCTCGCTCGGGATCGGTCTCCAGGGCACTCGGCAAAAACTCGCTGTCAGGGCTGCCTAGGCGTCTCAAAATCGTCCCAGAGGCAGGCATTGACCTCCGATCACCAAATCAGTCATTATCGTCAGTCACGGCTTGACTTTGACCTCCCAAATTGCTCCGTACTTCAAAACCACGGCAGGAGCAGTGCGCTAAGCTGCCATCTTCTCCGGCGTCCAAACCACGCCCCCAGGATTACCATACTCTATTGATAATTCATTGTGAATTTGCCAATAAGGCTTAATATTAAAGCCCAACTTGCACTTGGAAGGCCAACCATTCATCACATAACCATGCAATTCCTTCAAAAGCTCATCTACAGCTAAAACTTCAATCCTTTCCTCTTTTGACCCTTCCATGCGTCATCATGCAACCATGTCCCACTAAAATCTTCTGTATTTTCCTGAGACACTCTTAGTAAACGCTAACATTTCATTTATTGTGGGCAATGGAAATCTCACTACTCCAATGTTCGGATTCATATCCCTTAGATCAACATGAGCAAATGTTCCCAATAGACCGTCTAGCTCTACTAAAGGTGTAATCCAGTCAGAGGCTTCAATTGGTTCTATACCACCATCCCTTAGAAGTTTTTCTATTGCATTATTCACCTCACCTCTCTCAATCATAGGTAAGGCTCTAGCTCTATGCACCATTAGGTGTCGCATTGGCAGTGGCGTAATGAAACTTGAGGCGCCCCCCTGCAAAGTACATGTAGGACCCCCCTTCCAGTTCACTCAGGAGCTCTCAGGCCAGCATACTTTGCTGAGTGGGCCCCCTGGAGCTCAGGGCCCCGCACTGTGGGGGCCTTTGTTACGCCCCTGCGCATTGGCCATTTGAATTATTCAGTGAGTGAAACCCTTCAAAATACTAATTTCGAAGGAAAAAGACACTGGGAAGCAATTGTTGGTGATGCACCTCGTCCTCTCCCACTACCATAACCTGTTCATGACTATTAGGAAAAGCTAATTTGTCAATCTAACGAAGGACTGATGAACTCTCCTCAGCTACGTACAATTTTCCAATAGCCGTCCTGTTTTTAAATTCAAAAGAAACTGCGGTATCCAATCACTGGTATAAGGTCGCCATTAAAGCTTTCCAGTCTCACATAAGATGGTAACAACTCTTCTCCCAGCACTTTGACAAATCTTTCTTTCCGCATATTTTTGACAATAACGTTGTATGGAGAGCCAGAATCTGCCACTATAAGCATCTCCACCCTACCCACCTTAATGCTACATATAGGTTGATTACAAAACGTTGTACTAAACATACGCACTGTGTTCCCTGTACCATTACCTGTTTATAATCAATATACAGTCATTGCTCCAATCAGATTCAGTATAGTCCTTTTCAGAACTGGACTTCTTTACAACCTTCACCTTGACCTGATTCTTCTGGCAAACTTGAAAAGTGACCTTTAACACCACAAAAAGAACATTTCTGGTTCACAGCTGGATATCTTTTACAATAGGCCAAATGCTCTCTACTCACACATCTACAACACCGCTGTCAATCCTTCCCTTTACTTACATCCTTTTTAGGCCTAGTGTTGCAGTGCGCAGAACGGCTCGCGCCGCAAGAGACCTCTTGTAGGGGGTTTGGAAACTGACCTAGGAATCGCACACGCTCGTGTGTGTGCTTTTCATTTGGGGCCACGCTATTGGTCTTTGCGTGCCTCTTTCTTTTACAAAGACAGCACGCAATTGGCCAAAGGCAGGCGCATTGCTCCGCCCATGACCTATTGGTGTCTGTTACGCGCAGCAGCAGCAGCATATGTTTCCAATTATCGTGCCCAGACACGGGCGCAATAATTGGAATCATGCTGCTACTTGCAACCGCGCACGCACACCAGCAGCTCCCACATCTTGTGCGCACCATTCGCTGGCTTGTTTGAGCTCTCAGTGCGTGACGATAACACACTGGACTAGCGATGTAAACAAGTAGGCAAATACAAACTGGCAAACAACGCAGGTGACTGGAAATGTGCGCCGCGGGTTTTACATCCACCCATTTCTACTGTCGTGCATCTCCTAGGGACAAATTACAGAGTGCAGGAATTACCACCCGCTGTTTTAACAAGCAGTCTGCGGTCCGGGACTCTGCGTTTTCGCCTGTACCTGCTGAGTGAGAGCTAAACAAAAGGATTTTCACTATCTCGCCCATTGACAAGTGTAACGGAGGTAAAACTCACCAAATGTTTATGCCTAGACTTAGATTTATTTGACAGCTGCACACCTCCAGGCCTGACATATTTAAATGTTTTGACAGCTAAACAAAAACCTGGGAAGTGTTAAATGGTGCACAGTCGATCTGAAAAAGAAACAAAAAAAGTGTAACATAGCAGCTCGGCTGTGTTGCTGCACGCCTAGAGAACATATATATTAAAGCACCGCCTCGTGGCTTTTAACAGCCATGTCTTCCTTTACTCTGGAGCGACCGAGGTTGCCTTGCACAATTGTCCCGGCTGGAGAAAGGAAGCACGTCAGTTTTTGTTTAGTTATCTTCCTGCGCCCCAGGCAACGTAAAGCAGGATCCGCGCGGAAATCGAGTAATGCACAGATAAAGTTTCCGGCGCCCAGACGCCCCAGTGTATGAGTGCGCTTTATAAACTATTTTCATTTGACAGCTGAGAATGTAGATTTCAGTATGTTTTTTTTTCGTAGTAGTTGTATTTGAAGTGTTACGTTTTCAATAGAAAAAAACAAGTGTGTCATAGAATCTCAAAATAGCGCAATCATGCATGTTTCTAGAATAATCCCTCTGTGTTTTTCACAGTGCACAATCCTGCAAGGAGTATATTTTACATCTGGCTAGGAAAGCGTTTTGTTCCTTCTTTTATGTGCGGAGGCCTGATGCATTAAGTTAGTGCGGCGTGGTATCGTGTAACACTGTTGGGAGGAGCAATGGTGTCAGCTATGTATATTCTGCAGTATGGCAAAGCAGAGAAACAACCACGAGGCTGTGTGTAGAAACCATATGAGGAGAACTACGTAGTTCAATGGCCATGCCTCTCAACCTTTGACTCTCCTAGTAGAGTGAGCGTAAATGGCTTTGGAGGGATGTTTGTTCTTGTAAAATCGATGGCGATGCAAACATGTTTTTTTGCGGGTGAAGAGTGCTTTCCGGTCTGGTGATCCCAGTGAACTCTTTGGGAAGTTATTTCACTGGTTTGACGATGGTCCAAGGAGGGGGAGACCCTCCAAACTAAAGTGAGTTAAGAAAATATTGCCAATGACACCTCTGCCTCTTTCACTTTTGTCACCATAACAAGGAAAGGAAATTCTGAAACTTCAGGTTCTGATCAGTTCCCGCCGAAGGGGATTACTGGCCAATTCTAGACTTGTTTCTGTAGAAATGTGTTCATCAATTGTTTCAGGGTAATTAATAAAGAACTACTTCCACCCGGGCCATTTTAGAGGCCGCTCACCCTTCACTGCCATAAAAGGAAGAGGAGGAGTTAAAGAAAAGTCTGTGCAGCACTCATAACTTGAAATAGTTAAGTGCAGGGTTTGTAATAAAAGGCACACTAGAACCAAACAGAACAGGTAACAAAAAATGATTCCTACTTTACACAGTAACAATTGAATGACTGCATGATGGTCTCCATAACGAACTTCTTCTGGCGATCCAGCTCAACAATTTAAGATAAATAGCGAATCATTCCAGATCAGTACAGTACAAAGTAGTTGATTATAATATCCAAAGCCCAATAGAAAATGGCTGCTGATGTGACAATTACACTTTCTTTTTCTAAAAAATGCCACCATCCGATCTAAGATGTCCAGCAGTGTGTCGAGTTTGACCTCATTGTACTGATGCTCCACCACCCGATCCAAGATGGCCACTCCGATTTCCAAGATAACACGAGTATGCCTTGCTCACGACAGGACACACAGGTCCTCTTCCACACACTACCACAACAAAGACGGCACAAGCACACTGCCAGCAGGAGATTTCTTCCTTAAAACAGAGGTGTTGCCACTTAAAAAAAAAATAGATGTACACAAGCAGAGACTAGTGTCATGAGCTAACTTCCGAACTGCAAAAAGAATGTTGATCATAAGGAACAGGTAAGAGTTGAATCCCATGATCTGCACGAATGGGTTCCAGAGTGTGCAGAGGCTGCTTCAACGCGTTGTCATCTTTGTTAAGTAAGAACTCTTGCGAAGTTGAAAGTGCAGGTACACTTATTGTAGTCTTGGTGCGGGACTGCCACCATTAAGTCAAGTGGAGCAACTGCTTCCCAGGTACAAATCACAACATTCTAATAGTACCCTTATGTGTGAACAATACAGAGAGGACAGTGCAAGCCTATTCACACTCTCAACCTATCGCATTAAATACCCAGCATAACAGGGTTGCATACTCATGGTGTATATTATTCCATGTATACCACATGCCTGTCCTATTTTAGTGGAGAGCTGATAGGAGTGATGACTTTCAAGTGAAATTGGGCCATCCTATGGTGTAGACTCTTGGTTCATAATCTCTCCTTCGGAACCAGGGCCAAAGCCAAATTCAAAGACAAAAAGCCAGAAAAGACATAGAAAAAAGACTGATAAATGACATTAGAAAGGTAGGAGAAAGCAAATGTGGTTCTCCTCATGTTGGGCACAGTAGCAATACTGGTACAACTTGGAGAGAAGATTGATTTGTTTTCCTCATTTGATGTGCTGTCAGTTTTTGCACGTCTTTTCTGTTTTTGGCCGCATCAAAATAAAATCTGAAAACCAAACTTTCCAGTTATAGATACCGTTCAGAGCTATTAGTGTTGCACATGCTCTTTTACTTATCAATAAGGCTTTGTTTTCTGAAATTCCAATCCACCACAATACATTTTTGGGTAAAATTGTTTATTTGGATACAAACTGGAAACAAAATCGAACATGGAAAAATATAAGGCATTGAGGACTCTAAATTATAATAGACATTTTTGCTCAGTCTAGATTTGTTTATGTTGGAGAACATTCCTTTTTGGGATCTGTCCCTAATTTGCACAGTGTCGAAGGTAAGGAACTGGTCACAATAAGGAAGGAAAGCGATACGTTTATCCATTTCTAAAACACTTTCCTATTTAGACATATGCTGTACTTAAGTGGTGGCTCTGTGTGAGACAGGTGTCCACGAGACTATAGGTCCAAATGTGCTTAAAAATAATTGCAAAAAGCTACTCTTACCAATACATAGCGACCCCAAACAAACTGTGGTAACCAGTGAAGAAATGTCGATTAAACTAATTGTAGGAATTACTACTATAATTAATTGATATTTGAATTTTGTGACTTTACGTCAGAGTCAGGAAACCTTTTGCGGTCCCAAGTGTAGCTTGCAATCTGAAATAGAGTAATTGTTTGTTATTAATTCCAGCTTCTGATTCACAGAATCAGTACTTGTAGAATTTCCCTTTTACAAATTTTGCTTACTACTGCGAGAAATCCACCAAGACGATTTAATTATTCACAGTGGTGAGTAAGGTAAAGGGGTGAGAAAATGGGCATATCCAGGATTTTTTTTTTTTTAAAGTTCTTTTTATTGGCATTTAGGAATATAAGCATACATACATCACATTCCGTGGAAATGAGTATGTTACATGAGTAGCGAAATAGACCATTATCAATATAGAAAGTACGTATGTGTCTTATTCCGTGTAGATGTGGTCTGCACTGTAGCAGATCTTTGCCCGTAAAGAAAACTGGGGAGGAGAACCAAACTGGGAAGTGCCATGAAGTTCTGAAGGACGGGGCAAAGGCTATGTCCCAAGTCTGCCATTGTCCATTCGACAGTAGAGCTGCCTCCCACCTAGGGGGGGATGGGCGTGTGCACAATCCGGGATGAGGAACCGTTGGGTGAATCAGGTGAGCAGGGGGGAACCCAACTGGCCCGAAGGTGGTGTGCGGGACATTGGGTGGGATCCCCCGTCGTGGGGACCCGGACCGTGTGAGGCGGTGCGGTGTCGGGGGTATGCATGTCGGCTACCGGGGCACCCGGGGTCTGAGATTGATGGGCTTATCCAGGATAATAGATATTATGCATTGTTTTATCGGAAACCTATAAAATCTCAACTTCGTGTATGTTAGCAACTTCCCCAAGGTTTTTTCCCGCCATATTTGTGCACCTAATTGTATTAATGTGAATAATTGGAGTATTTGCAAAAGTATGGCTGTTCAATGCTCCCAGCAATCACATATTTTTATTTGGTGCAGGAGCACTTTTCTCCAAGCGAAAAAATGTTTAGCACAAGGAGAAAAATAGAAAAAACTACAATGTGTAAATACATATTCCCAACGCAGCCGACAATCTGCTGGAGTTGAATGCAGGAGAACGACTGGAAATGTATTACTAGTGCAGATTTCTGAGGCAAAGTCTTCGGATTTCTGTAGATCCCAAAAAAGAGGAACTGTTTGCAAATTATATTCAGATATCTACGATGCATAGATATTCTAATTCTTTGTGAATTAGGCCCCTAGTGATTATCATGATGTAACATATGTTAAATGTGTGTTTTTAAGGAAAACCAAAGAACTACCTTTCTGTTGCCTAGGCAACAGATGAAACTATGATAGCAAACGTGCATCACCTCTTGCCAGACAGCTCACTCAGCAGTAAGAATAAAGCAGATTGAACACTGAGAACGAATGCATACATATGTTGCCAGCCTGTAAAACTTATGGTACCGAGTGCATACATGTGCGAACATCCTCTACTGTATGCACTTGAGCCCTGCTCTAAAAAGCCAAATGGTCTGGGCTTGTTTGCCAGGTGAGGGTTGGAGAGGAATTGAAGTCCAGGGTTCTCAAAGACACCAAACAACCCTCCAGGCACCATACAGTGCTAGAGAATGGATGTCATGGGCATCCGTGGTAGAAGGTGCTCACCCAAGCTTGCCCTTGGGGTCCCCATGGAATTGACACTTCTACCCCTGCTCTCAAAGTTCATGAAGAAAGTGTCAGGAACTGAAAGTAAATGGGACACCAAGGGCCCCATTTACTTTATGTACCCTTCGCCCCTCAACAGCAAATGTGTGGCGGTTGAGAAGCTAATTATGGGACCTGTGATGTCATCAGGAAAACGGTATGTGATGTCACTGTTATCACCCTATGACATATTGGTAAATCGGCGTCCAAGAGTCCATACTGATACAACTCCACCACTAGTGGAACATTCCATTGAAATCTAAATGTCCATATTTGGGAGCCTATCTCATTACTCATGATTTTTGCCTTGCTCTTCCTAGCTAGCCACCACCATGCAAAATTACTCCGCCCCTTATCAGGCACCATGTTGTAACTTAAACAGAAGCTGGGGACTAACTCGTGAAGCTCCCGCCCTCACTTGGAGTTTTGCTGGTTTTCGCCCCTCCAGCCATTTAGATCTTACAGAGGTGTTGTTGCTTCAAAAAGTACCCACACATTACCCTGAACGTATTTAATGAACTGAGTAAAGAAGTCCAGTTCGACTAAATTAAGGGGGTTAAAGGCACAGTAATCTTATATGAAGTGGCGCAGTTCTTGTCTGTTTACAAGTGCATTTGTACAGTAATGCCCCATTAGATGGTCCAGTTACGTAGGGGTCCACCATCGTTGTTATTCTTAGAAGCCGCTGCTGGGGTGAACAGTGCACATCTTACAAATGCAAGAACCTAGAAACATGGAAATAGAATCTACCACTGGCTATATGCTTAGTCGTGAAATACAGTTTGAGAGCATAGAAATAGGACTAAAGACACAGAAATGTGTTATAAATGAATAACAGGAGACATGGGTCGATAACGTCCCCTCCTACGTCATCATGCTGCATCTTGCACTGATGTCGTGACTCGATTACAGCTCCCCTCATCCCCCATGAAATGAATGCATACAGTTGTCTCGTGATGCTATGTAACATTAACAGCAGGTTCAGCTTTTCTCCAGAGTTTTGGGTAGTGGCTTTGTGCTCCTTTACGTCCTTTTCCACTTCCTGCTCTCTCCTGCATTTCCTCTCACACAGCAAACAGTGATTGGCCCGTTCCCAGCAGTGCACGTGATCCTGGAGGACGCCTTAGTGAGTCAATTTTTCCAGCGCACTCTTTCTCTGCTGTAGAGTCAACAAGTCTTGGCATGAATCTGTAGTCTCTCTGCACGTGCGCCCAACCCGTCGGGTTGCTCACAGCAGCGCCCTCTACAGAATGCCCATTTACAGGGCACTGAGCAGGTACACAGTCAGGAAATACAGTGGTAACGAGGCAGCCACCAGGGCTAAGGAAGAGGCCCCATTGGCATGAAAGACGCCATCTGCATCTATGCACCCGCCCTCTGGTTCTTCAACTGGTGTGATACCAATGGTGGGACAGGATATTTTTGCCCCTGGGGCATTTTTCGCAATCCATGATGCATATACGCTGGTCAGAGTGTAGACACCAACCCGATTCGGGGATCCGCACTCATCCCCCCAGCTGACGATTCCCGCTTGGTAGTAGGTGTCACCCACTTTGCATGAGAGTGGGCCACCAGAATCTCCCTGCAGATAGGGGACAAAGAAACAAAGTCATTAGTCCAACCGCAAACATATTCAAATATATTTAGCAGTAACATGTCTTCATAAGATTATCTAGGAGCTCCTCTTGTTGTTCAGTTATGTTTCAGTGGTTAGTAAGAGGCGCTAGATATTGCTGTCAGCAAATATTGTTCCAGGGTCAGCAAGCACCACTTCTTCAGCCCTAAATGAGCACCTGTCACTGTGATTGACGGGCACCTCTCTTGCTGTACCAGTACATTTTGATGGCTTCTAACAGATCTCCCATATTGAGAGGACAGATGTACAGTACAAGCTAGGCTTATACTCAAGGGCAAATGGCCCTGACTCCGGTGAGTTTGCATAAAAAAGGTACTAGTGGAACTGGTTGCCCCAGTTCTTTTAGGGGTATTTAAAAAACGACACCCCTTGTCAAAACATCTTTTGAGGTGCTGGTCTGTACCTTCAAGGCTGGTGTTGGAGCTACATAAATTACACTCAGTTCCCCTGAGGGAAGTGAAAGGAGGCTGGGCTGGGTAGGTCAACACCACGTAAGAACTGGGCATTAATATGGAGAAACAGAGGAAAACATGGTATTCCAACACACCTGCTGGCTGAGATTTAGTGTAGAGCAATGTGGCTCGGAAACCAAAAATGCTGCGCTGCAAAACCGCGTAAAAGGGAGAAAACATCACAGAGCCATATTTATTAACAAGCATTGGCAAAGACAGTAGGTTTGCCTTTGGGATTTATTGACTTGCCAATGAGTTTTAGCCATGCTTCCGCTCTGATTCCTTTAGCATAGCTAAAGAATTACAGAAAAAATTGGTATGGACTGACATGTAATTTCGTAGGTACACACCTATCAAATGATGTGGATGCTTTTCTAAAATAATTTTTAATTTCCAATCTGAAGATCAGTAGTACAGAAGCACACGGCGAGGAAAAGCAACATGAAAACTGAGTTTATGGGGCAGAGAAATACATGACAGGACACTGCTACACAGTGACAGGAGAGGGTTGGGAGCACAGAAGCACATGGTGAGACAGAGCAACATGGAGAAGAGGGGGCACAGAAGCACACGGTGAGAGAGCAACATGTAGACAAGGGTGCAGAGAAGCACACAGTTTACAGGAACAACATGGAGACAGGGCAGAGAAGCACACGAGGGAGATAGCTGGAAAAAACACACACTTCAAGAGTGCTTAACTAAAAAGAAAAAAGTTACAAAAAAAGAGCAGTGTAAAGACACAGTAATGTGTCTGTGCTCCAGGAAAAAGACAAACCCATGATAGAGGAAGTAAAGCCCACACAAACCATCAAATAGGAAACAAGCAACTGAGCGTGACAATAAAGCCAACCAATGGTAAACAATGGGCAGGCTCTAAGCCCAACTGTATGCTGATAAAAAGTCTTGAAACATACAGCATTTGCTGTCTTAGGCAAGACCTAAAGCACAATAAAAAGCCTGTCTTAGGCCACATTTAGCCTCATATCAATGTGCTGGGGTGAGTGCTCACTGTCAAGCATAGGATTTGTACTTGAGTCATACCTTTCTAGTACACATTCCTATACTTAGACAAGATGTGAAGCATTCCACACATTGGTTGTTTGCTGAGCACTACAGCACAATGCAATTGTATGTGTTGTTTGGAGAATTGGAGGTATTTCCCCTTTTTAATGCCTGCTTCAAGAAAGGTTTTAACATCTTTTTTTTTTTTTACACACATCCCAATGTACCCATCTTAAAAGTATTGGTGTTTGTGCTGATCTGCCCAAGTTACCCCTTTTTGATGCAAGGTAACTAAGTACTATTTGCCTTGAGAAAAGGATACATTTCAGGCACAAAACACCTTTGTAAGACTTTAGTGGGTTTTACCCTGGTCAAATGTTTAATAAATCTAGGCCAATGAGTAATTTTTCAAAATCATGATGGGCTGGTACTTGACTCTGTACAAGCTGAAAGGGATTGTCCAGAACATTTCAAATCTAATCTGAAGACAAAGTGGTGAAGTCGGTCCACCCTAGTGAATATTATGGTTGTACAATAAATTGAAGATATGATGGAAGAGTGTTAGTGGCCATTAACTAAATGGTGAGATTCCTCTTTCCCATGGATGCCCACCCTGTCATTCTTGGATTTCTGTCCTAGGTGTGGGAGAAAGTAGGTGTCAAGCATTGGCAACTGATATAACAGCTTTAGGAGACTGCCCCTATGGTGATTGCAAATCAGTGAAATGGGGCGTGAGCAAGTCTGGGAGGTTATGGCCATGGTGAGACTGCTAATAAAACTGGTGAAAGATAGGGACAATCTTTTGCTGGTGCTGCTTCCTATCCTGCCTTATATAGATGCAGAATTCGGAGACGATTATAGTATGAATGTAAAGTAATGCCTACTCTGTAAAAATGATTTGCAATGGGCGAAAGGAGGGGTGGTACTGAAAGGTGTACCCTGGCAGAAGAATCCGCGCACAAAGGCAGAAGCTCCCTAACATTGCACCAACGGATCCAACCGGATGCAAAATAGCAATGATCATTAACCTAGGACTGGTTGACTCCTTTACCCAGTGCTCACCACCGCAGACCCTGGGCGACTTGGGAGGATTCTTCATCTTCTAGCTACAGTGGTTTCAATGTATGTTTTTCTCTTGTATATGCTATGAACAATGTCATATACTCTTTTATGTTGCCTTGTACACATGATTGCTATAGTGGAAATGCAAATATTTTTATATTAAAAAATAATTTGCATGATCTACATCTTGATTCGACTTTTCACTATTGGCTTGGGTGAGGGGCAGAGGGATTCGCAAAAGAACGTCATTGTCCTTTTTATTCAGATGACTTTGGTCACACATTTGCTGGGTGATGAATACATAGGTACACCCATTCTGCAATCATAAATTGTGAATGTTACTGTGACCTTTGTGGGAGAATAAGAAGAGGCTAAAAACAGAAATATAAGTTTAGATTTTGCTGGGAGTTTGGAATTGGTATTGGGTTCCCTAGTTCTTAATAATAATGAAAAGAAGTTTTACGAAATGTGAGTGCATGGAAAGGGGTGAAAAAAAACATTGTAATGCTTGCCAATCGATAAGTCTTCCATACATTTGATGTGAAATAGTGAATTTTTTTAATGAAAAGCCATTCAACCAGCCTGAATAGTCTGATCATGCTTTGAAGCTTTGGCCGAATTTGTACAGCTGAGGACTAGTAGATATCGACTCCGTCTGGGGTGTGCCCGCTGTTCATGTCTTTCCAGATCCTTTGACTGCACCCAGAGCTGCATATGTGGAAAAAATCTTCACCAGTTCTAGTGTCATCAATTAAACAGAATTAGAACGCTGAGCGAGCTCTCATTTACATCAGTGAAAAGTCATTGTTCTTGTAGGTCTGCGACTGCTATAACACATTTTGTTATTTAGTAAACCTAATTAAAGATTTGGAAAAGGTTTTACAAATTGTTAAATGGGTTAAGTAAATATTAACCCTTTCCGTGCTCATGACGGAACCACTCCGTCATGAGCCACGGGTGCGCTGTGCTCATGACGGAGTGGTTCCGTCATGCTGCGGCCGTTGGCGGCCGCTCCGCCCACGCGGCGCTAATTCCCCGCCTGTGCGGGCGATTAGCGCAGTGGGTGGAGACGTGACGGAACCACTCCGTCATGAGCACAGCTCACCCGTGACTCGTGACGGAGTGGTTCCGTCACGAGCACAGCGCCACCGCAACTGCCCCCAAACCCCCCCAGCGCCGCGGCGGAATTTCTGCCGCGGCGAAGGGGTTAAGGAATCACTATTTGAAGGGGCGTATTAAGGCTATCCCTTTTAATAATGATTCCTTAAGAGATGTATTATTGGTCTGCGACCGAAATCTGGTGGCAAACCATTTATTTTTTATCACCAAATCTAAATTGGTGGTAAGCTATTCGCAACCGGAAGGATTCCCCTTTGAGGATGTTGACAAAAACTTTTTCGGACCGCTGCCTTCTCCTAAAAAAGGTTTGTTTAACTTAATTTTTTGGGGAAAACAGACTGCATTTAAATTTTTAAAAAATTGCTTTATTGAAAAGTAATCAGAGATATGGAGGTGTGCTGACCCCAGCAGGCCACCATGCCTGTGACTCTAGCCAATCGTAGTGGGTTGCAATTTTTGATGTGGCTAATGCATATTGATGAGGGAGGTCAAATAGAGACACACTACAATTTGAAATGTTGTGAACCGAACTATTAGTACATAGGTTGGTTCACAAAATTTCTTTCAATTCGCAAAAAGTTGGTGCACAATTTGCGACCACATTTTGAGAATGGACAATTCAAAACCAGAGCCTAATTCTCTAGTTAGTGAACCACGCTCCATTCTTATTTTTTTACAAAGCATTAAAAGACTGAGTCAACATTTTTAAAACTGTAAATGTATTCAACGACAGACCCTATAAATAAAGGATGTCCTTTGAAACTAATCGGAAATGCCCAGAATATAGTTGACACTAATGTCTATGTGCCTCAGATATTTCAATGTTTGTTTAATGTCGCCCCTACTTTTAACACTACAGCTTTACGTCCCTGCATCTTTACCCTACCATGCTACACAATAAAGCAATCTCAGTGTATGGTTGGTTGTTCACCATGTGCACTACCTAGAAAAACTAGAAATGTTTGCGAATATACTTGTTTCTGTCAGCGGTCGACCGCAGATGCACATGTAGCAAGTGAAAGTTTTTTTTTAATGCAGTAGGCCTTCACAACTTAAGAATCCCTAAACTACAACTTACTCCTGAATAGCTGGCCAACGATAACCATCTCCTGATGCCTAAATACAGCAGGATAGGATGTGTGGGGGTGGGCAGGGCGATAGGGTTGCCTATTTCCCTCGGGGACCACACCACATGCATGTGCGTGGAAGGGTATTTTTTTGGCAAGCTTCATGGGCTATTATACAAGGAGGAAATGGCTATGCATTCCTTAGAGGCCAGATGAATAGGAGTAAGGCTGTTAATGTGGGCTAGGCAATGGGGTGCCTCCTCAGAGGATGCGGATAGACAAGGGTCCTTACACTAATCATGGCTAGCAAGTTGTTGCACTTTTCACCGGTGAGTTGATGTAGCAATGAATCTCTTATGGATATTTATATCTGAATAAAGATTCATTTGATTGCTTGATTTAGCAATAAAAACACAAGACTGATGCGTCTGCGGCCCCTCTGTTGAGATTGAAGACCCTATATGTGGTTTCCCTTTTGTGGCTCCTGCAATATGTGACTTATGTATAAATGTGGTCTCTCTGTATAGTACACATCACAAACCACGGTGCCTTCTGGTATGAGAACCACAGGTGTTTTTTATAGCTCCATTCAGTGGGCTTTATTTCCTCAACCACAAACCAATTAAATCTAAGTCAAGCTGTCAGATTGAAACCTGTAATCTGCAGGCTGTTTTTGCTGCTGAATGTATTAGCCAAAGGCCAGATATTTTAAAAAGGCACGTGACACAGCGCAGCCCCCAAAGAGGCTGCACTGTGTGACAGGGAGGGAGCAGTCGAACGCCGTATCTACAGAGATATAGCACTCTCCCGCCCTTCTCCTAGTGCAGATTTCAGCTTCCGAGCGCCACGCACACACCTTAGTGCGGAAGGGTATCCTTCCCGTACAAAATACCATGCCTAGACAAGTTTAAAAGTTTTCTCTCTTTGTATGTGTGCTACACAGTGCAGCATGCGTGCAAAGTCAGAAAAGGAAGGAGAAATAAAAACATTTCTCCTGTTAGAGCCTCCTTTGAAGTGGAATTAACTTTTAGCACTAAACCCTGTCTACAATTCTTGGTAGATAGGGTTTTGCGTCAAAAGGCATGGGTGGTTGCATGGGAACGCCCATGTAACACCTCCTTGGCGCTAAGTAATCCAAAGCAGTGGTTTGCGCTACTTTTGGGGTGCTTTCCAGCGCAATACAAGTTTTGCACTGGAAAGTAAAATCCCCCAAAAACATTTTGTACTGGTTAGTGTCACTTTTGTGACGCTAACCCAGCACAACATGTTCGAAAATCTACCCCTAACTGTGCTCTTTTCGACTCTGACTCATACTGGCCGTCGCAAGAGGGAGCAGAGCTTCGGTCCCATTACCCCTAGGTCCCTCCGTCCTCGACACCGTCATGGACAAGTGAGATGTAACTATCTCACTGACAGAAAAAGAACGAAGGAATGCTGGACCTACCCTTCCCCCTCCCACTGGGAGTACTTAAGGAGTACCGTCCCAGCATTCCTCCTGTTCTTTTTCTGTCTTCCTAACGGTGTAAGGACGCGGCAGGAGCGGGGGCGCTCCTGCCTTCTTTCTGGATTTCACGTTGCGGCTGCTGGTTCTTACCTGGTGCCGGCGGCCCTTCGTTGTTGGCCTCTCCCTCCCTCCCTGCTGGGCTTGGGGGGAGTGGCCCGGGCCTCTCCATTTTTGTGAACCTCGCGGCGGTGTAATACCGCGTTGGTTTCTTCTTGGCCCGATGGCCGCCTCCCCTGGCCTGCCGGGCTTGCTGGGGGGCGCGGCCGAGCTGCTCCTCTGGATTGGTTGGAGCTCCTTCCCCGGCCGGAAGTCGTCATGCCTGACTTCCGGTTTTTGATCGTGTGGACGGAAGTCAGGCGCCTCGAGGTTGC
This sequence comes from Triturus cristatus, assembly GCF_964204655.1. Taxonomy (NCBI): domain Eukaryota; kingdom Metazoa; phylum Chordata; class Amphibia; order Caudata; family Salamandridae; genus Triturus; species Triturus cristatus. The sequence goes on along the minus strand of NC_140590.1, from coordinate 1,245,550,016 downwards.
CGGCTTTGGGAAACTCGTTATAACGAGCGTTTGGGGTGAGTACCGCATAGCGGTTGTTATCTCTGGCGATTTTGCTGTTGTTGGTGTGTTCTTTGCGATGGGGAAGCATTCCAGGAAAAGACATCACCGGGAGAGGTCTTCCTCTATTTCTAGTGCTTCCAGGTCTCCCTCACCTGCCAGGTCCAGGCGCCGTGATGCTGGTGCTGATGCGCATATTAAGCGCTTGATCAGGGAAACCTTGACTGAGATGGGTGATGTTGGTTCCCGTCGCAGGTGTCCTGCTCCTGTTTTTTCGGCCTCTAGTGGCGATGAGTCTGCTGGTTTGGGGGATGAAGAGTTGAAGGGCAAATATGTGGACAAGGATGCTATGACCATTATTGTGCAGCATGTTAAAGAGAACATGGGGTTCCCTGACGAGGACGCACCTAGTACCTCTAGGGGCCCTTTGTTGCGACAATTTCAGAGTGCTGCCACTGTCGATGTACCTGTCCATCCCTTCATCAAGGATGTTTTGAAGCGCGAGTGGGCTGATCCTGATCGCATCCTGATTCCGCGATTCATGGCTAAACTCTATCCTCTGCAGGATATGGCTACTGAACTGCCTGATACAATTCCTATTGACTCATTTGTGGCTAGTTTGGTGGGGCGTACTTCCCTTGCTGAAGATGCTGTGCTGAAGGATCCGGTTGACAAGAAGGCGGATGTGGCGCTCCGTAAGGTGTATTCTGGTTCCCACCTGGCCTTGAGGGCGGGCATCTACGGGACTTATGTGTCGCAGTCCCTGTTGTCTGACCTGAAGTCTCTCTATCAGTCTATGGATAATGCCACGGACTGTTCTAGTTTGCTTGAGCAGATTGAGCGTCAGGTGGAGCTGCTGTCTGATGTCTCCTTTGACGTTGTGCGTGCTTCTGCTCTGTCCGGGGGGGCTTGTGTGGCAGCCCGTCGCAGTCTTGTCCTTAAGGACTGGAAGACGGACTCTGCGCAGAAAGCATGCGCTTTGAGGTTGCCCTTTCAGGGTACAATGTTGTTTGGGGGGGAGTTGGAGGCGAAATTGCACAAATTGTTTAAGGAAAAGAAGCATTCTTCTTCTTTTAAAGTCTCTGCTACTGCTCCTGTCCCTTCTAAACCCAAATCTTTCTTTCGCCCTGCTTCTCGTAGGCAGTTTGTGAGAGGCCAGGGTAGGTTTGCTTCTGGCCGTGGTCGGGACCGTAAGGCTAAGTCCCCTCCTCCTGCCAAGCCACGTTCCTGACTCTTTGGCGGTGGTTCCCGGGTTGTTGGTTGGAGGGCGGCTGCGCTTCTTCCTGGATGCCTGGGTTCAGTCTTGTTCCGACGTCTGGGTGTTGGACATAATTCGCCAGGGTTATGTTCTGGAGTTTACGGCTCCTCCTCCAGACTCGGGTGTTCGGCCGACTCCTTGGCCTTCGAGTCGTGTGAAGCGGTCTCATCTTTCTCTCGGGGTTCTGGACCTTCTTCGGAAGGGTGCCATTCAGGAGGTTCCTCCGTTGGAGACGGGGTTGGGTTTCTATTCCCTGGTCTTTCTGGTTCCAAAGAACACGGGGGTTTCCGCTTGATTTTGGATCTGCGGGTGATGAACAAATGGGTGGCCAAGATTCCTTTCCGCATGGAGACCTTGCAGAGGGTGATTCCATTGGTGCTGCCAGGTCACTTCATGTGTACCCTCGATCTTCAGGATGCGTATTATCATGTCTCGGTCCATCCTCGGTCCCGCAGGTTTCTGCGGTTTTGTGTTCAGGGGCGTCATTACCAGTTCATGGTATTGCCCTTCGGTCTCCGGTCGGCGCCAAGGGTGTTTACGAAGGTGGTGGCGCCTTTGGTTGCGTGGCTTCATCTCCAAGGGGTGATGGTGTACCCCTATTTAGACGACTGGTTGATCCATGCTCCATCTCGGGTCCTGTTGCTGGAGGCCAGGGAGGTGGTGTGCTCGGCGTTGCGGGCCCATGGTTTCCTGATCAACTTGCCCAAATGTCAACTGACGCCGTCCCAGGACATGGTTTTCATTGGGGCCCGCTTCCGTTCGGATCTGAACCGTGTGTTCCTCCCCGAGCCTCGGGTTGTGCCGTTGGTGTCCCTTGCTCGTCGTTTCCGGGTGGGGGGTGCCTTTCCGGTGCGCTTTTGGTTGCGTCCTATGGGTCTGATGGCGGCAACTGTTTTTACGGTGGCCTGGGCGCGTTTTCATCTGCGCCCCCTTTGGGTGTACCTCCTGTCTCTCTGGGATCCCCTGTCCCGCGACTTGAAAGGTTCTTATTCCTGTGTCTCCGGTGGTCCTCCCGGTTCTTCTTTGGTGGTCTGTGAGGGATCATCTGTCTTTGGGTCTGCCCCTGCAGTCTTCTCCTTCTCTGGTCTTGACGTCGGATGCCAGCGCTTTGGGTTGGGGGCGACCTTGGGGTCTCGCTCCCTTCAGGGTCGTTGGTCCATCCTGGAGAGCCGCCGGTCGTCCAACTGGAGAGAACTCACGGCGGTGTCCCGCGCTGTGATGGGTTTTCGGGATCTGTTGCTCGGTCGGAGCGTGTTGGTGCGGTCCGACAATATGGTGACGGTGGCTTATCTGAATCATCAAGGGGGGATTCGTTCGGCTTCTTTGAACGCGATAGTGGTGCCCCTGTTTTGTTGGGCAGAGGGCCATCTGCTGTCTCTGACGGCGGTTCATCTTCGGGGAGTGGACAACTTTGTGGCGGATGCCCTGAGTCGGTGCTTTCCGGATTCTCTGGAGTTGTCTCTCACCCCGGTTGCGTTTCGGCTTGTGTGCGGGAGGTTTGGGCGTCCCTTTCTGGACCTCTTTGCCTCCCGGCACAATGCTCAGCTCCCTCGGTTTTGCTCCCGGTTTCTGCGGGAGGGTTGCTGGGGGGTGGACGCTCTGTCTCTCCCGTGGCCGTCGCGTCTCCTCTATGCCTTCCCCCCCCTGGCTCTGGTTCCCAGGTTTCTGGCCTGTTTGTGTCAGGAGGATCGGGAAGTGGTGGCGGTCCTGCCGTTTTGGCCTCGGAGGTTCTGGTTTCCGACGGTGCATCTTTTGGCGGTGCAGGGTCCCTGGTTTCTTCCCCTGTCTCCGTCTCCACTTCGGTCTTCCCCGTGCCTGTCACTTCTCCGGTTGCGGTTGTCGGTGTGGAAGTTGAGAGGCAGGGTTGGAGACGGCGCGGTTTCCCGGAGCATTTAGCGGTGGCTCTTCAGCGTTCCCGGAGGCCTTCTACCCTTAAGGCTTATGATAGGCATTGGGGTAATTTTGATCGTTGGTGTTCGGCGTTGGGGGTCTCCCCTTTGTTCTGTTCCTTGCAGGTTGTCCTTCAATTTTTGTGGGAAGGTTTCGAGAAGGGTTTGGCTGTGTCCACTCTGCGGGCCCAGTGGGCCGCTGTTCGGGCTTTTTGTTCCCCGTGGGGGAATCTTTCGGATATTGAGGACTTGGTTTCTTGTCTTCTACGCAGTTTTACTGTTTCTCGGCCTGTTCCTCGTCCTTCCTTTCCCCTGTGGGATTTGCCTTTGGTCCTGCGGGTTTTGATCGGTCCTCCTTTTGAGCCTTTGGATGTGGTGGATTTAAAATTTCTCACTCTCAAGGTGGTTTTTCTGGTGGCTGTCACCTCTGCACGTCGTCTTGGGGAGTTGGGAGCCTTGATGGCGCGGCCTCCTTTTCTTTCCTTCACGGAGGAGGGTGTGGTGCTCCGCCTGGATTCTTCTTTTGTGCCGAAGGTTTCTTCGCAATTTCACAGGTGTCAGGAGTTGGTTTTACCTGCCCTGGGCTCTGTTTTGGATTCTCCTGGTGGTCCCCAGTGGTCTTTGTTGGATGTGTGCAGGGCTTTGCGCATTTATCTGAACCGTACGGCGTTTTTTCGCAAGTCGGACTCCCTTTTTGTCTCCTTTGGTGCGGCTTCGCTTGGGAGTAAGGCTTCTTCTGTGTCCATCGGCCGTTGGCTAAAGCAAGTCATTTCTTTGGCCTACTCTCTGTCTGGTTCTCCTCCTCCTTTGGGGGTTCAGGGTCGTTCTACGAGATGGGTGGCTGCTTCTTGGGCGGAGGTTCAGGGTGTTCCTCTCTCTGAGATTTGTAGGGCTGCCACGTGGGCCTCTTCCAATACTTTCATCAGGCATTATCGCCTCCTCAATCTGTTGGGGGATGATGGAGGTTTCGCATTGGGGGTGTTGAGCTCTGTTCGCTCCTAAATGTTTTTTGCTACTTTTTTCCAATAAATCTCTGGGTTTGTTTGCTATCCTGGTGGTTTGTTGTGTTTTCTGGTATGAATGCCGGTGTTTGCTTTGGTATTTCTCACTTGTCCATGACGGTGTCGAGGACGGAGGGACCTGGGGGTAATGCCCTATTACTTACCGGTAATCTTCATTACTCCGGGTCCCGTAGTCCTCGACACCGTCATGACTTCCCTCCCTCCCTCCCTGTCTGCCGGCCTTCATTGGGGCTTGGTATTTCAGGAGGAATGCTGGGACGGTACTCCTTAAGTACTCCCAGTGGGAGGGGGAAGGGTAGGTCCAGCATTCCTTCGTTCTTTTTCTGTCAGTGAGATAGTTACATCTCACTTGTCCATGACGGTGTCGAGGACTACGGGACCCGGAGTAATGAAGATTACCGGTAAGTAATAGGACATTAGGCAGCATGGAAGTGGACCACGTTGTTTTCATGATGTGAGGCTCATGCCAGTGAAAGATGGCCTGATGCAGACCAGGGGACAAATGTATTAAAAAGTGAGGGAATACACTACTCATCCGTTGCGTCAAAGGGAGAGCTGAACAGCATCGCATCTGCTAAAATATGGGTCTGTTTATCTCTCCCACTGAACTTGTGTAATTTTGGCTGCCTTGTGCCACACACATACAGGGTGTGTGAAATCTATCAAAGATTTTATACTTGTAGTACAAAATGCTGTGCTTAGACAAAGACGTTTAAAGCGTATCCAAGTTTGTCTAGATGCTGTACAGTACGGCAAAGTTGGAAAATCTGGAGAAAACTAAAACTTTTCTCGAAAGTTATGCCTGCCTTGCGAATGTGCTATTTTTTAATGCAAATCCCAGTTTACAAATGTTAATAGATAGAGGCCTGCAGCAAATACCATGGGTGTTTGCAGGGGAAAGCTATGTACCAGTCATGGTATGCCCTTTAGATGCAATTACGTGCAAATCACTACTTTGTATTACTTTGTGGCAACTTTCAAGTACAAAACCGTGTTTTGCACTGGAAAGTAAATCTGAAAATCAACAATTTGCGCCAGGTTTGCATCACTTAAATATGACCCCAGGTGCAGTATATATTGTGGCTCGGTCACCCTGTTCCTTTTCTCTGCAACCTTAATTTCCCCACTGGAAGCAGAACAGTTTCGGAGACATAAAGACACAGGAAGCCAAGAGGGCGGAGTATTTTCTGTGTGCGTCATGACAGAGTTGTACAGCTCTATTCTAGAAGGAAGACTGACATAAGATTAGTTATTATGGGAACAACAGCAGATAACTTATGCTTCTGACGTAAGCAGAGTTATTGAAGGTGTAACTATGCTTCATAATTTCATAACATATCACACTCCAAGTTGATGTAACTCAACTTTTAATTGGAGGCCTTCCAGGTGGCAAGAAGCCAAAGGCATTAAATCCGGATTAATTGACAAAGGACTTGTTTTGAGGCACCACTTCCTTTCTACTCCAACCCACGACAAGTTAGTAGATTTATATAGCATGGTTTATCACCCGTGAGATTATCCAGGCGCTGTCCATGTGCACAGGGAGATTAAGTGATTTGCCCAGAATCACAGGATGCTGTGCCAATGGCAAGACTCAAACACGGATCCCCAGCTCCCGATTCGGCAGCTCTGGCCGCTGTGCCACATCCTATCCCCTGCCATGACAAGTGATGCAGAATTTAATTTTTGTTTCCATTGGCTTTTTGTATACCCTTTCGCTTCCGACTATGTAAAGAGCCATTCAGCTGTATTCTGCTTCTTCCTGATAGTGTGGGACTCCCAAATCTTGTTTAATGTGTTTTTTCTAAAATGAACAGTAAATCCCCTGTTGTTATTTCACATTGTGCAAGGCTTTTTCGTCACCTTTGCGATTTCTTTGGAAGCAACAGGTGCAGACCATATTTGCACTTTTTTTTAGCACCCGTCTTGCAGGTTTATTATTTTTTAGCACCAGTCAGTGCAGCAACCACAGCTGACGTGCTGCGTTGCACAAGAGGGACAAAGCAGTGCAAAGCCACGTTTATTCACAAGCACTGACATGGCCAATAGGTGTTACCTTTGAGATGTATTGGCTAAATAAATACCTTTTGCTCATATTGCACAGAATCGGCTGTGAAACATGAAGAAAAGAAAAAAACAAACGTGCACGGACACTGCCACTATGTCATTATGTAGGCACGCATGCATGCCATATTTTTTTATTTACCAATCCAAGATGGATCCATAATTAAAGCAGAAAAAAAATAAAGTAGAAATAAAACACTTATTTAGAAAGCAAACAGGCCGACTTCAACTTGCTGCCTGGCCCTCACAAAAAAATGTAAACATAAATGTTCAAGTTAAAAAACATAGAACTGCAGGGGTGTGAGGCAACGGAGGAGGTGTAGCAACATGGAGTGGATGGGGAGGAGAAAGCAACAACAAAGGGAGAGCAATACAGGGGACAGTAAGAAGGACACAAGCGAGAGACCGCAATATGGAGTGGAAGGGAGGGAGAAATACACAGGCAAAAGAGAGCAATACATGGCTATGGGAAGCCCACTGATGACAGACAACAACACGGAGCATGGAAGGAGAGAAGCACACAATGGAGAAACTGGAAATCACTTGCATTCCCACTTGCACTCTCCGTGCTTAAGCAAAAAGAAAAAATAGTTCCCTAAAAGTGAGTAGTTGAAGGTCTCAAGTAAAAAGGGTATGCTGCAGAGGAGGGATAAACAGAGGAGGGACAAACACAAGTTGGACACGGCAAGCCATAGAATACCAAGCAAGCAAATGAGAAGGACAATTAAGCCAGCCAATGGTAAGGAATGGGAGGGCTTTGAGCTCATTGTAAGTTCTTGGCAGGCTTACAATATGTTGTTTTCAAACAGACACAGGGCCGGACTGGCCGTAGCGGGCACCGGGCATTTCCCCGGTGGGCCACCAGGGTGGGGTCCAGTTTTGTTTTTGTTTTGTTTTTGTTACAGAGCTGTTTTTGCAGCATAGCTGCAATATCAGCCCCTGTAACAAAATCCTCTCAAACCGGCCCTGGCAAACAGTTCGGCCGCAGCCCCAACCCCCCGGGGGGCCGGCCGAGCACTTTGCCGGGCCGGATTTGGTTCCCAGTCCGGCCCTGACCAGACAGCTGTGATATTGGTTAGGCTTGATCTAAAAATGGCCTGCTGCTTCTGTCATCCTCTGTGTTGACGCAGTGTTAAGGTTGCCTTTCAGAACACACAACCATTGAAACATGGTACTTTGGTGTGTGTATGCTGTCTAACACAGGATTTGTACTGGAAACATACCATTCTAGCACAAAATCCTATGTCTAGACAACTGAAAAATTCTACACATTGTATGTATGCTGTGCAGCGCCGCACACAAGCAATGTGTAAGATGTTTTAATCAATGAAGGCATTTCTCCTTGTTAGTGCCGATTTCAAGGAGATATTTCTTTTTGATGCAAAGTCTAGTCTTTGTAGATTGGGGGCATATTTACAATAAACTGGCGGAGCACAGTGTTTCTCCAGAGTTGGTAACTCCGCGCTCCGACAGTTTTAAAATGCAGCGATGCACCCTTTTGCTAGGGTGCCTGTGCTGCATGGATGATTGTTTATGTGCAGGAAGGGACTATGTGGATTATGGACAAGTTAAGGGTGCATTCCTAAATTATACATATTATCAGTTACAATGGGCCTATCGAAGATGAGGTCTCCTCTCTTCGAGAAATGTATGATTTATTTCAACTGATAGATGGGCCGGTTATAATTGGAGGTGACTTCAATATAATTCAAGACATCAAACGTGATTGTTCACATGCTAATAAGCAGCAAAATAAATCTCAATCACTATACTGGGTTAGAAAATTGTGCAGTGATCATGCCATGTTGAATCCTTGGTGATCTGATCATCGGCAAGATAGCATTTATACATGCTTTTCAAAACAATATAATTTGGCATCTAGAATTTACTTTTTTCTAATTTCCCACCTATGGAATAGAATAGAGTTAGGCATTTTGTCAAATCCCTTTTCAGACCACTTAGTCCCCTATATTCAGGTACTGTTTAAAGAATCGGGGTCCCAACAACCACGATGGAGCCATGATCTTTCATTATTGACTGACGAGTCTTGGGTTTCGGTAATGCGCACCACCATACACTAATCGTGAAAGGTAGGTACTGCCTCGTCTTTCATGGTAGGGGGCATTCAAAGCATTTCTTCGAGGCAAATCAATTTTGTGTAGAGCCCAGATAATAATAAGAGACCAGGTGAGGGCCTTGAAACTTGAGCTAGATCAGGCACCGTATGTGAACTCCACTGACCAGGTATCTGGAATGGAGATCAGGCTCCAACAAGCCCGTCAAAATTTGAATAATTTTTTTTTATATTTAAGGAAATTGTAAATCAGCAGAACTGCATTCAAAATCTTTATGAAGAAAGTGAGCATATAGGGCTCTTCTTGGCATGGTCTGTTAGAAAATAAATAAATAAGGAGATCATTAAAGCTATCTATGATTAAGCAGAAGGATGTGGTTGTTGAGCCTGATCAGGTTGGCAAAGTGTTTATCGATCATTATATAAGATTGTATACTCCCCCAAGAGACACTTCTCGTCTTCTATTGAGAAGTATTTGCACTCCATCCGATTGCCGACTCTCTCAAATGAGGCGTAAGCCAGTATCATGTCTCCTTTTAAGTACATTGAAGTGCTGAACGCAATTATAACCTCCCCTAATGCAAAAGTCTGCGGATGACTGCTTTGCGCCCTGCACTTTAGTACATCTGACCCAAGGTTCTAACTGAGTAACCGTAAAAGTTCTGTGGTCAGATTTGCCTCCCTACAGCAGTCACTTTGGAGTTTTGAGTGAACCAGAAGGGAAATGCAGGCAATCTTTTCCTTTCTCATGCTGTTCCTGCCGAATGGCAAAGGAAGTACTCGGTGGTAGTAATGTCTTTCCTTACACAACCCTTACAGGGTAATATACAGCACCAAGCTCTTTCCTGGCGCACCTCTCACTGAGTGGACCCAAAATGTTGTGCTGGCACCATATTTCAGAATGATGAGTGATTCTGGGTGATGTCATGTTCTTTCACATTGTAGACAACCCCCTTCCTCAAAGTGATGAAGCAAGCACGGAGGGATGCCGCCTCCCTTCCTATCGCCATCCCTGTCAAATAATTAAGTGCATGTTGTGAAATGCAGTTCCTATTGAGTGATGCATGGAGTACCTCATCAGATTGGTCCTTCCTATTTGCAGAGTGAAACAAGGGGCAGATTTATCAAGACTTTGCTCCGCCGCAAAGTCATGCAAAGTGAAGCAAAGCAGCGTAAAGTCTTGATAAAGTATTTACTTTCCTGCAATTTGTTTTGTGCTCGAAAGTTGTCACTAAAGTAGCACAAATAGCTCTTCTACTACTTTACATTAAGGGGGCGTTTTTTTGGCATTCTAACGCTACCACCATGGATTTTGACACAAAGCCAAATCGCCAAAGATTGGCAGACTTAGCTTTGCATAAAATGGACACCTTAAGACTGGTGTTAACTAAGAGAGATGCATTTATATCTCCTAACATTTTATACATTGCATGTTTACCCTTCCAGTACAAAAACTATGCTAGACATCATGCACACACCTTTGCACTATGGTGCAAAGAGGGGGGGGGGCATGGCATCAGGCAGCCTTTTTGTGCGTCAGAACCAATGAAGAAAGCAGCAGCATCCATCAATGGTAAATATGAGCATTGGCCCCCTAGAGTAACGCAGCACAGCAATTGTGGTTGTTCAGCTGCACTGCACTTTTGTTTTAATAAGTCTACCACAGGATGTTTTGTTGCATGCTGTTTTTCATATTAGTGCAGTTACTACCAAAAGACAAAGCCACTAGAGAGATCCCTTAAGACAAGAGACAGAGGGGAAGGGGAGGAGAAGAGGTTAGAATGGCCCAAAGTGGGTTAAAATGGTTACCTGACAGGCATCCTGGGATCCACTCACGTATCCGGCACAGATCATATCATACATGACTTCGTTTTGATGACCACTGGACGAGGGATTGATCCGGTACAAGCATTTACATGTTCGCTGACTAATGAGAGGTACCATTGCCGCCTGGAGAGTCTGAGGACTAGGAAGGGACACTGCAAGTGCAAAGAAACACTGTCACTCGAACGCTCATTTCTGTGTGATAGACGTCTTGCATCTTGAGCTTCAACCATAAACCCACTTTACTCATTTTGTCTATTTTCCTCATTACAGTGCTTACATTGTGCTCTTTTCAGATCTGATTCACGCTCATAATCACTCTAGCACTATGACTTAAGCATGTATCTTGAGTCTCCCCCCTAGTCAAGAAGCCCCAAATGTGATAAGTCGTTTATCTGCTTCCCAGAGACAGACTTCGCATGGATCAGGATATATAGTCATGAGCCTGTGCTTTTCAGGTTATTTATTTCTTTTTATACCAATTATTTAAAAAGTTATAGATTCCTGTTTAAGGAAACTAGTTCTTAGGATAGAAATGCATAGGACTTTGGTGGACTGTCATGGCAGCTAGAGTGGCACCAGTGTATAACTTTATGGGGTAACCCAACAATACTAACCGGCCTTGGGTCAATAATACAGTACATATAAATGAATGGTCGCGGTAGCAATTGCTTCTATACAGATAATAAATAGTAGCATAAACCAGTGTCCTTGTTATGGCATACGTCCAATGTATTCACTATAGAACAGAAGCATGTAATGCAATTATATTCAAAGCATTAGCAGAGGAAGGCAACGCAGTTGCTCATTCATATCACAGTGCAATATACTACAGTGCTCTTGGTGTGAGTAGAAAAATAAGGGGAAGGAATGGGAGTTGGGTGGTGACGTATGAGTGAAGGACAGGGAAAAGGTGTGAGTGACATATATACATCAATTATACATGGTCTGAACTTTTCCGGTCCGTGATAGATCAAATGTTCCTGTGGGTACACATCACTCTAATGGACAAACACCAATTCATACAATTGTCGCCAGAGTTTGTGTTGTATATGCGTTGTCGATGTTTCAACTCCTAAAGTGCAGGATTATTTGCTATCCTCGCGGTGGAGTCTTCCTCAGGTCTGAACTGAGAAGAGCACTAGGGTGAAACAGCGGGGCATCTCCGCAGTGTGTTTCAAAATGGTGGGCTTGAGAAAGCTCTCAAATATAAATGTAAAAAGACCCTGTAACGGTGTCTCAATGGTTCGAATATCGATTGGAGCCAATCCAAGTTAATCTGTCAGTCGACCGGTTTCCTCATGAGAAACCGGTCGACTGACAGATTAACTTGGATTGGCTCCAATCGATATTCGAACCATTGAGACACTGTTACGTTACGTGAGTTTTCAGTCCTCTATGAAGAAGTGTCTGTCGGACTTCACCTGAGATTTTTACATGCCCACACTGACAAAAAAAACACCCATGCTCTTCTCTCGGCCTTAAAAAATGTTGACTAGTTTGAAAAATGTGTTTTAAGTGCCTCTACCACTCCTCCATCTTCTCTCTTTCCACTGCCCCTCTCATGTTCTACTTCTCATATAATGTGTTCTAACAAGATATCCCAGTGTGACTGTTGGAAAATTTGAAGCTCTCACCCCCCCTCCCCTCTCCCCCAATCAACACCCCTGTGTGCACGGTGGATTTAATCACTCCCTTTGCATAAACTGGCATTAATGGCACTTTTTCCTTACAGCACTTTTAGGCTGAAAGTGCTAGTGGCGAGTGCTTCACAAAATACTCTACAAGTAGAAGCCATGAGGGTGGCTCAGTGCACAAACGCCAGCTCTAGCATATGATATCATCTACATCACATGTTCAAATCCCAGCACTGATCCTCTACTTTAAAAAACATCTAATGCTAGTCAACTGGGTACAATTAAATGTAATTAATACTAGTAACACCTGTTATTTACAACACCTACAAAAAGAAGTGTTGGTTAAAAAAAGTTATTATTAATGTTCTTGTTCAAATGCCTCCTTGTCTTCCTTACCTTTTATTAGGATTGTATTTCATTGTAATTTATTCGATGCAATGTATTTTAATTATTTTATAAATGTTTGGCTTTTGGTCTGAGCAGACCCGGTTTCCTCTACAAGATGATTGTAGCACCCTTTTATACTTTATGGGAAAAAACGCTACCATAAGGAACTGTGGAATAACTTTCCAAAATGTTATTTATTTCTATGTCACACTTGTCAGTGTATTTTAGCATGTTCACCCTGTGATCTGGATTATTAATATTGCTTGGCCCCTACTCATTGATGTTGTCTTCACAGTCGTCGTGTTTTTCATATATATTCAGCTATTTCAGATTAATGTAATCAATCAATAAGGGGGTTTATAAAGCGCGCTACTCACCTGTGAGGGTCTCAAGGCACTGGGGGGAGGGTGCAGCCCCGAAACAGTCGAAAAGCCAGGTCTTGAGGTTCTGAAGGTGTTCAGAGTGGGGGAGCGTCTGATGTTGATTGGGAGCTCATTCCAGGTCTTTGCTGCGATGTAGGAGAAGGCTCTTCCACCTGCTCTGGTTCTGCGGATGCGTGGGGTTTCTGCCAGGGCGAGGTCGGCGGAGCGGAGGTTCCTTTGGGTACGTGGAAGGAGACTCTTTTGTTGAGGTATTTGGGTCCGATGTTGTGGAGGGATTTGTAGGCGTGAGTGAGTTGCTTGAAGGTTACTCTCTTCTCGATGGGGAGCCAGTGGAGGTCTCATAGGTAAGGGGTCATGTGCTTGTGTCGTGGGGTTCCAAGGATGATTTTGGTTGTGGTGTTCTGGATGGTTTGGAGCTTGCGTATCAGGGTTTTGTTGATTCCGGCGTAGAGGGCGTCCAGTCTGCTAGTTACGAGACCGTGGGTGACGGTCTTTTTGCATTCGTGGGGGATCCACTTGAAGGTCTTGTGGAGGGAGTTGAAGCAGGTTGATGCAGAGGTTCTGGGCATGGTACATCAGGGTGGGTGGGTTTTTGAAGGCAGGGGGCCACGAGGAGCTGTCCCACGCCGTGGGGGAGGGACCAATGACGCAGCTGTCGCTCATCCAGGCTGCGACGTCTTTCATTCCTTCTTGAAAGCCGAGTCTTGTGTCTTCGGGGTTCTTTGTGAGAGAGAGGATGAGCTGGGTGTCGTCGGCGTAAGATGCTATGCTGAGCCCGTGCTGTCTGATGATGGCTACGAGGGGGGCCATGTAGATGTTGAAATGCTTGGGGCTGAGCGACGGTCCTTGGGGTACTCCGCAGTTGATCTCTGGGTTCGGAAAGGAAGGGTGGGAGTCTGATCCTTTGGGTTCTGCCGGTGAGGAAGGAGCAGATCCAGTCGAGGGCGGTTCCCCGTATGCCTGCATCATGAAGTCTGCCAGAGAGAGTGCGGTGGAAGACGGTGTCAAAGGCTGCAGAGAGGTCTAGTAGGATGAGGGCCGCAGTGTGGCCCTGGTCGAGTAGCATGCGGATGTCATCGGTGGCGGCGAAGGAGGGCGGTCACCGTGCTGTGGTTGCTGCGGAATCCAGACTGGGAGGAGTCAAGGATGGCGTTCTCTTCAATAAAGGTGGTCAGCAGGGCATTGACGAATCTCTCGGTGACTTTGGCTGCGAAGGGAAGGAGGGAGAAGGGCCAATAGTTTTTCAGGTCCGTCGGGTCGGCTGAGGGTTTCTTGAGGAGGGGCTTGACTTCTGCCCGCTTCCAGTCCTCGGGAAAGATGCTGGATTCGAGGGAGGCGTTGATGATCCAGCCTAGTTCGGGAGCTATGGCATCTGTGGTAGATGTGGGGTGTGCAGGGGTCCTATTATAATAGGGGTACTATTATATGGATTGATATAAATATGTTGTTTTCATACAGTGAAAACTTAGCCGATAGGCAGCGGAGAGGTAAACAGAGTCAATGGCAACGAGTCAGTCAACAAGTGATTGGCGATCTAAAGGGGCCCTGAGAGTGAAGTGGACAGTGACTTTGTCATGATGGAGTCGGTTTCATGATTTCAAAAGCGGTTCTGGGCCATAAAGTGCCTGGGCAGGCATTATATTCCTTAATTGGACTTCCAGTTACCTGTGATAAGCTCTTAGATCTCGTGAAGTTTTGGTTTACGGTGTTGGTGATGCTTTTCAGTCTCCTCCATCTTGGGTGAAGGAAGCTCCTTGGAGAATGCCAAAGCAGTCGTTATCTTTGAAGGACTATGCACAAAAATCTATGTGCCCGAAGGAGGGTATTTAACTTCATATTTTAAATATAAGATTCCTGACCACACTTACAACGTCCATACATTACTGGCTTGTGTAGCAGTTTATGAAAGAAGGTTTGATGGAGAGTGGACAATCACATCCCTCATGCCCCTCCTATTGAGGCTGCTAGTCTGTTCACAAACACGGACAGATGGCTTCTACTACTACTACTGAGGGGAGTAATTATCAAAATGGACTGATTATGACACTCCTTCATGACACACGTGCTTACATTCTATTGATTTAGGATAGTGGAATGACATTGTAAAAAGAGGTATTTTTGTTGCGACCAGCGATTCTATTTTAGGATCAAAATTGTTTGGATGTACCTTCCCCTGGTTGTACCCACATGAGGGCAGCTTAGCTTTCGGCTTTCAGTAGATAGCCTTGCTTTCCAAGACATGTGGGGAAGAATATCTATTGTTTTGGTGACCAGGCCAATCCTCACTTGGAAGTTTGGGGGCAGCAGGCACATGAATTTCACTTCTCCTGTATTTAGGCGATAAATGAACATCTCTTGCCTTCATTATATTGTTTCTTTGCTTTCTGTGATCAGGTTTCAGATCAGGAGCAGGTGGGACAGTTGCTACACTCTCATCAAGGAGAGACTAAATTGTATCCGATCATGCTTTATTGATTTTAGCCTGTCGTGGCAGATGGCACAGAAGCTGCCTCAGTCACACACGGTTATCCCTCTTCAATTCTATGTCTATTCTACTGCTGCTATTTAAGAGTTTATTTGACTGTTGTGCTCTGTATAATGTCAGGCTTCTGTTGAAAGTGTTGGCCATGATGTTACGTACATAGAATTTGTTTCTTGGTAGAGAAGCCTGGGCTTTATACATATGAATTTGCTTTCACCTAGCCCTCTTTCAGAGGGGCATCTTATTTCTAGTTCTTTCTATCATCCCTTGTTTCTGGGTCAGGGTCCTGAGCCCTTCCTTAGGCATACTGGTGTTAGCCTTTCCTTCTTTGTGGGGTAGGAACTCTGATCATTGGTCATTCTGACACGTTGGCTACTACTTACCTAAAAAGACACTCCAGACCCAAGGCCCTCATTAGAGATAGTCAACGGCATTCTAATCCTTTGACTTTATATCAACATCCCAGTGATTCAGTGACAATGGTGGATGAAAGAGGTATCATCCATATAGAGCTAGAAGCTAATGCTCAGAATTGAAGGGTGTTCCTATTGGAGCAGAACCAAGGTTGATTTGCATATTGCCGATCTCTGTCTAGAGTAGTCAATTCACTTCTAGCTCATAAAGAGTGGATACGCCAACTATTTGCAGGACATTTGCAACTGTTCTGCTTTTTGTGGTTGATGCTATAATAATACCCAGAGACCCATGTTCTTACAGAATCTCTTAAACTGTTTCTCTATGCATTTTTATGACAGGGATCCCTACACTTTCTAATACTAAAAGAGTGTTTGAAGCAACATTTTCCATTTTGGCAGTCTGCGCAAAAGGGTTTTATGTCTTCACTACCTTGACATGCAATATCAAGTAGGCTACGGGTGACTGAAAAAGAGTGATTTGTTATTAAATAGAGCAGGAGTCACTGCACAATTGCACTTATTAAAATGGCTGAGCAGTAAAACACAACTTTAAAGTAAACAGGACACTGTAGACTCTAGCAGCCCCGAATGGCAGAGGAATATGGGGATAGGCAAATTTTAGAAAGGTGATTACTATTAAAAATGCATTCTCAAAATGTAGATCTGTGGAGTCTACCCAGGGATAAAGTGAGCGAGAGAGAGACAGAAAGTGTTTGTGTGCAC
Source organism: Triturus cristatus (assembly GCF_964204655.1). NCBI lineage: Eukaryota > Metazoa > Chordata > Amphibia > Caudata > Salamandridae > Triturus > Triturus cristatus. Next base: position 1,245,533,839 of record NC_140590.1, on the reverse strand, counting down.
GCGTGTGGGTTGTTTCTGGTGGAGAGTGCGGTTAAATTCAGTGACAGTCGGCAGAATGTAAATTCTGAGCCAAGTTGGAAAGAAACTGACAACAATACTCTGATATTTTACCAGTAATCTTCATTACACTTGGGCATGCTTTTTGTGACTACAAACACAACATGGCTCAGAATGTCCATTTTGCGGACGATCGCTCTAACCAACCGCACTCTACACCAAGAAACACACACTCGCATACAAACATTCTCTAGCTCTCTTTATCCCTCATTGAACGTAACGCAAACGTATACGCAGTGAGTCGTAGAAGCTACATCTTAGAGCTCACTCACTCCAAGACAGCTCTAGTAAACCATAATAGAGGTAGGTTTTGGAAAGCAAAGTAGCAGCATTACCACCACTCTCATACTAAACCACTGTCCTTACCAGAACTTTAAGAAACGTGACCCCCTGCCACTTGAAAATAGCAGAATCCTAATCAATTCATCTGTCCATAGATCTGTGTCACAAACTGCTCACAGAGGCCTTCCTCATTGCTTGACCTTATGCTTGCCTTTTTTCAACTCCTGCTTCGGCCTCCTGCTCAGAAAGACATTGTAGATGGACACCAACTGCATTTGTAGGTATTATTGTTTATCCTGTTTCAACACTCTTTCCTTCACAGATAACACCCAACTAGGTCCTAGATTATGTGATCCCCTACAGAACTATCCTCCTGCAGGTTCGACTGTACTCAACCAGAACGCAAGCCTGAATTCAGTACAGCTAAGGCACTCATCAACTCACTAGTGCTGAGCAGACTTGATTACTTCAATAGTCTATGAGTGAGATTCCCTTAATATGTATGCTAAACTCAACAAGGTCCTATATTCTGCATATAGAACCTTGTGCAATCTTCCTAGACAGACACAGACCTCATCAAATGTGCATCGAGCTGGCTAGCTTGCAGCCACAACAAGGCCATTTACAAGCTACTGATGCTTCAGTGGCATCATCGTGGAGGAGTGTGGCTCAATGGTTAGAGCGGCAGACCCTGAATCAGAGTTCTGGCCAGGGACCAGGGTTCGATTCCTGCCTTGGCGGGGCTCGGGCTCAATTTCCTTGGACCTGTCTATTCTCGCCTCGGTGCCTATTCTAATCACGGGCCCCACGCTGCAACTCTGGGCAATAGCTTGCTTAGCCTCCACACCGGCCCCAACAGCGCTAAGGATGCCTGGCTTCACCCTGGGGGTGCCCAGGAGTGGACACTTCACAGGGAAAGCCAGGAGGGGTTCCACAGCGGTATGAGTATCAGCGCCAGGAAACCGCAAAAGGCGACACCGCAAGGTGGCCGTCTGGTGACAGTGCACTCTATAAGTACCTTGACATTTACATTTACATCGTGAACTAGCGCTCCTACATCATTTGGTGATAGGCTCCACCCTAGAACTCATACAGGCAGGGGCCGCTCCTCTATCAGGGCGGAGGAGCGTCGCCCCACTGCTTTCTCGCAGTGCGAGAAGCAGAAATAAAAATGGTATTTTAAATGCCATTTTATGTTTCTGCTTCTTGCACTGCGAGAAAGCAGAAGGCAGGGGTATGCCTGGTTGGGGGAGGGTATACTTGGTTGGAGGCGGGCGGTTGGGCGAGTCAGGGAGGAGTGGCTTGCGCACTGTTGTGGGACCAGACTGTTTGGTCGGCCCTCTGGGGCCGACCAAACCAGTCATGCACACTGTACATTTTCTCTATGTAGGCTGCATGCAGACTACATAGAGAAAATGGCCTCCCTACAGGCGCACCAATCACAACGCTGCCAAAGGGGAGGGAGCATGCCTGTTCTTGTTCAGGAGCAGGAAAACGCCAAACGTGGATCCGGGCCCAGGAGCAGAGGTATACGGGACCCGGTCAGGTGAGTTTTTATTTTATTTTTATATTACCCCCCTGTACCCCCCATGCCCCCCTCCCCCGCCCCACCCACGAGTATTGCGAGCCGCAACTGCATACAGGCTAGCCAGAATCTCATATGTGCATGCAGTAGGCAGCCCTGTACCACATCCAGGTTCCAGCCCTCCTACCTTATAGATCCTATACACTCAAACAGAACAGAGTGGGAGGGGGGGATTTCCTGCCAGGCAGGCCTAGCTGCATGATTTCATGGACCCCCTAATGGATAAAGAATGGATCGAGGCGTGTGTGCTTACTAGAAGGGTGTCCTGCAATGCCAGGTTTCAACTGATCCACTTAAAATTACGTTCACTGAACTTACTTGACACCAGTTAAGTTGAGTAGGATGTATGTGGGCAGGTGGGCAGGCTGCCTGAGGCATGGGCACCTCCTTTTTTGCGGTGTGCAAGTTTTGGGTGCTGATGACAGCGAGGCTGGGGAGGGTGATTGGCATAGTGGTGAAGGAGGCCCCCAGACGGTGTCTATTGGGCCTAATTAAAAAGCCCCGGAGAGGGCCGATGCGCTGGAAGTTCTTGCAGTTGGCGCTGGTGATTGTAAAGCTGCACATAGCAGTGGGATGGTTGGGTCAGAGGCCCCCCTTTGTGTTACAGCGGATTAGGGATACAGGTGAGTGGGCCCTAGCTGGGAAATGCATGGGCTGGCTAGGAAACATGACAGAGTGAGGGGAGATTCGGACACCTGCGTGGCGCTACTGGAGGCCGAGGAGGGCACCCTGGATCTGGCTACGCAAGTCCAGACAGCATATGTGAGGACCAAATACATACCCATTGCGGGGGGATGACAATGCGGCAATGGCAAGGCCTGTGGCTACCAGCGGTGGGATGAAGGGGACCTCGGGAGTCCTCTGGTAAATCCACCAACTGAGGAAAAAGATTGATTATGTATGGTCTTCGATATGGGGGTATGTGACCTACCTGGGCGCTGGAGAAACTGATAACTGGGGACACTGTAACACTGTGGTCTTTGATGCCGCCTTATTGTTGTGTATCAGTGAAAACAAAAATATACTTTTTTTAGACCCTGAGGCTACGTGGAAAGTCTCTGCACTGCTGAAAGCATTACAAGGCTTTACCAGAAGTAGAATTTGCTCTACACAAATGGCGGTTACGTAAAAGAGTATTTGTTAAGGACAGTGAGCCACTGCTCTTGCTCCCAGTGCATATGTAGGTGAGAACCTTTCTTGCTGTCACAGAATTTATGTTGGTGGTCAAGAGAAGCATGAATTTACTTTCAATGCAACTGGAGAGAGAAAGCGAAAGAAAGAGAGAGAAAGTGGGCGTCAAAATAATTGCATGCTGAATCTTTTCTTACCTGTTTGATGAATGTGCCCCCAACCGGTAACCGTGCACCTCATTCCAACTGGGAACTGGGTTTCACTGCATGGAAGGGCGATGGGCTGAATTTTATCAGACAGAGTAACTTCTCTCTCCAGTGTTGCCACAGCAATGTCACCGCTTCCTCCTTCTACGTAGTCTGGATAGACTTCAACATGTATCACCCTCACTGCAACCAAGCTGGCATCTGGGACTGCCAGCGAGGTGATCCCAAGCCTGATCAGGTATTGTTTTAGATCGTGATCTCTAGAAGATAACAGAATGTTCTGTAAAATGAGCTGATCACCGTAGACAAAAGCCTGTTTTTATCTAATATTTTTAGCAGGAACGACAGCAATAAACATAAAAAAATGCCACAATTTCAAGCAGGCAAATGAAACAAATGGGAATTTAATCTTTCAATAATTCAGCAAACTATGCCTATTTAGCAATGAAAGCTTTTGATGGCTGTCTACGTGGACCTAACATCAATTCTGACGCATAACTGTCCAAACTCTCATAGTATACCTGACTGGTAAGTAGGGGAGGTAGCACCAACCATTTAGTGGCAGTTACCAAGTCGGCCACATAAGTTATTTAATAAAAACGTGTATATACAGAAGTACTCTCGGTGTACCTAAAGATACTTAGCAACAGAACAAATCAAACAAAGGCGTGATAGGATCTTGTTCCAAGGTTCTTGTAGCTTAGGCCCTAAAGGCATGCACGAGACCGGCTTCTGTTTCTTGTCGACCCAGCCATGTTAGAAGATGGAAGGCAACGTCATTTATAAAGTTTCAAGGGGGTATAGTAACCACGGTTTCAAGCTTAGATACTGTTCTAATTTATAATTGGCTATTTCCCCTAAATCCACAGACCACCTCTCACTGCGGCTGGCTAAATTTGATTAATTTAATTTTCTATAGCTTTATCCAAAGTGCTGTATAATTACTTAAATAGTATATCAATCATTGGAATGATGACAAAATACAGACCATAAAGAAAACAAGAAAATTGACACAGAATACCAAGGTGGCAAGAACGAAAAGAACAGTAATAATAAAAGTCATAATAATGAGCTTACATGGTAAAGTCACAGATTCATGACACCCCCCTCAAAATGAGAAGGGAATGAAGAAGCGCGAATTCTATTGCCCTAGCATTAGGTTGCAACCACAGCCCCTGTTCCTCAACGATAGGAGGCATCACAGACATCCAACGGCAACTGGGAACCCATGGTAGATGAAAATCTCCAGCAAAGGGAGCAAGGTGTTGCAACTTATTCAGACAGTGGTACGTCGAAATGAGGCAAGTTGACAAGTCACCCGCAGCTGGCCCCGGATGGGAGGCGTTATTAACCAAGGAACACCCTTCCCTAACCCCACATACCTAAGTTGGAGATCCTTTAACACCACAGACGTGTCCTTCGGAAACGCAGCAAAACAGTTTGGCTCTAGTTTAACCCCTTCGCCGCGGCAGGAATTCTGCCGCGGCGCTGGGGGGGGTTTGGGGGCAGCGCGGTGGCGCTGTGCTCGTGACGGAACCGCTCCGTCACGAGCCACGGTTGAGCTGTGCTCATGACGGAGTGGTTCCGTCACGTCTCCGCCCACTGCGCTAATCGCCCGCACAGGCGGGGAATTAGCACCGCGTGGGCGGAGCGGCGGCCAACGGCCGCAGCATGACGGAACCACTCCGTCATGAGCACAGCGCAACCGTGGCTCATGACGGAGGGGTTCCGTCATGAGCGGGGAAGGGGTTAAAGAAGCCATTTAGAGGAAGCAGATACTTGGAAATTCACAGTTCACCAAGGCATCTCACTGCTAAACCAAGCCATAGCCATGCCATAGCTGGAAGACGAAAACCTGGAAAGGAGATGAAAACCCCAGAACTGCAGCGCTTCCTTGACTACTGCAGCTGTGTGAACACGACTGCAACTCTACACAACATGCGCCTTCAGAAAAGACAGGAACAGGAATCCTGGGGGAGGAGTTGATGAAACAGACCCCACTCCAGAGGTAGGTGCATTGGTATTTAGCACTAAATATTATCTACCAAGTGTGCCAGAGACAAAAAAACGTGATCACGGGGAGACTTAAGGGCTTAGAATTTTTGTGCATGACAAGTTGCACAATTCTTCAAAGACTAACTAACTGTTTATATGATTTGCCCCTAAATGGGAACACAAGCAGTCCCATGTAAGTTTCAGCCGTTTTGGGTCTCGTCAGTAGGGTGCAGCTTGGGTCCAGTGGCACACAGAGCATGAAACCATGTCTGGGCATACCCTTCGCACTCAGAGAACTGCACTGAGGAATATAAAAAAGCGATGAATGGAATGATTGAATAAATCTCAGCCACTGATAATTACACAGGTTGAATACAGTCCATTTTTCCCCATGATGCTGCCTCAGACAGCAGCCATCCAGATTCAAATCAATCTTGGTCCTGCTTTAATAGGAACAATCAAGCCCAAACAAACATGCCAGCTCCCCTCTGAATGGGAACACAAGCATCCCAGACTGGTTTTTAGCCCTTTTGTGCCTCGTCAGTAGGTGTCCGCTTGAGTACTGTGGCACAGTGAGCACAAGACCCATGTCTGAGCATACCCATCGCACTTAGGCTGAATCTGAGGGGAAGACAAAAAAAGCGATTGGTGGATTGATTTAATTAATCTCAACCACTGGTTATTACTCTAGGCCACAGTCTAGTACAGTGGCTGTTTGGAATGGACTATTCCCATGAAGAACAGGGTCAGTGGGCTCCTGTCTAGAGTGGCACAGTGGGCGTAAAATGATGGGTGGGAATGCTACACGGGGCAATTGCTGGTGGTTTAAACCATTTGCAAGCCTTCCTCCCATCACGTTGTGAATATCTGATGTAACACCCTCACGTTTCTAGGCTTCACTTGCATACCTCACTGGCTGTTCATTCTCAGCTGCCAGGCATTCCAAGCTGTCCTGCCATAGTAGCTTGTTTTCTTGCTCTCTGCACTACCTCCTTGGGGGACAATATCTCCTTATTTAGGTTGCTGTAACGTCCTTTTGCAAGTGACATAGATGAACGCCACCATCGCCGTTTTCATACCCTGAAGATGCTGAGAAAGATTTCAAATGGCTTTCAAGCAGCACCTGGGAAACTGTCACGCATGCCCTTGTCACAAGCAAGCTGGAGTAAAGGAACACCCTAAATGCCTCGACCAACAAAAAACTCACCAGAAGGCTGCAGACCATTTAGAACTTGACGGCCAGAATTGCTCTCAACCTCCCATACCGCACTCACATTACATGACACTGGATGGAGCTCCAACTGGCTCCCCTTACAAAAACAAGCAGTTTAAACTCCTCACCCACACTTTCAAGGCACTATATAACACTGGCCCAACATATCTCAACAATCGCATCTGGTTTCACAAACCTTCCAGACACCTCTGCTCATTCGAACTCTTACTTGCAGAAATCTCACTCATATGGAAAACCAGATCCGGCAGTCGAGTTTTCTCCTACATTGCTCCTAAAGCGTGGAACGACCTGCAGCTACACATAAGAGCCTCCTCCTCCCCTATTGAAATCCACAAGAAGCTGAAGACCTGCCTTTTCGAGTAGTCCCACTAGGTCCTAGGTTTGACTAGATTCACGCCTGCTGAGTAGTAGAATACCTTCCCATGTGATAGTGTGCTCTACAAATGTGTATAACATTACATAACTCCCAAATCTTTTTCTCATCTCCTACTTTCTCACACCTCATTCAGTCACAGGTATCTGTCTCTAGGCCATCTGCCATTAGACAAACTTATAGTCCCTCATATAAAATACTCTGGGTTTTATTTTGGTCCCTTCTGGAGTTTGGGATGGATTGTTCCCATAAGAAGCAGGGTCAGCACTGATTTACATAAGGCGGGCCTCAGTCTAGAGTGGCACAATGAGCGAAAAACAATAGGTTGAAGGCAACCTAGAGCAACGGCCAGTGGTTTACACTGTTTGCAAACATTCCTCTTTTCATATCATCACCTTTTGTCTGTTTGATGTACCGCCTTACGTGAATAAAGGTATGCCTAGACATGGATATCATGCTCCCTGTGCCACAGGATCCGAGCTATTTATCACGGATGAGGCCGAACAAGATCGAAACTTGTCTGAGGTTGCTTCTGGTCCTTCCTGGAAGGGACATTGGCAGTTTGGGATGGACTGTTATTACGAGGAGCACGGTCAGTACTGATTTGCTTAAGGTGGGCATCTGCCTAGAGTGGGACAGTAGGTAACAAGTTATGGATTGGAATGCTATCCAGAAAAATTTCCAGTGGTTTGGACTATTTGCAAGCATTTCTCCTATCACTGTTCGTGTATCTGATGAAACAACCTCAACTTTCTAGGCATCACTGCAAATGCACAAAATTGACTCTCATCCTACTTCTCTTGTAGTTCTTTCTCGGCTGCCAGGGACTCCAGCCTGTCCTTGCCATAGCACCTCTCCTTTTCTTACTTTCTGTACTACTTCCTTGGGAGACCTTATCTCCTTAGCCATGTTCTTGTGCCATCTTTATGCAGATATTTTGTGCTACAATGGTCCCTAGGAAGGTAGGGATAGGAAGTAACAAATGAATACAGACCCAATCAGTGCTGTATTGGTTAACTTATCCAGCCGGACAGAGGTTCAATATTTAATTTATCAGCAAGTTTTTTGGATATAAACAAACACAAATATTGAAAAGTGGGACACAAGCTTGCATCCTACTACACAGACATAAAATAGGGAGAACATTTAAGCAAGGCTCAGGCAACGCTTACGGTTTGTTTTGACAAGTAGTATGAATTTTAAGAAACAAATTGCAAGTAACGCCTCTACACAGTTAAAAATAACATCACATTTAGTGCATGAGGCCTTTTAAAGGTGTCGACGACGTTTCGACCCAAGTGAACAATGCGTGGATCATCTTCAGGACATTATATTAGCATGCCTGTATATAAGTGCCTAAGATAACTGTAAATTAGACATAGGTCAAGAGAAGGGAGGAAGAAGACATAAGGAGAAAATTAGGGGGGGTGTATATCATCGGTATACAGCCTCGAGAGAACACAAGCTAGTCTGAACAAAAATGTTTAGCTTCAAAGAATTATCAAGACGCATTGGTAAAAAACAGTGGTAATAATGAATCACGTGGTGCAGTGAGAAGGAGTAAGTGACTGAGTGAGATAATAAATCTTGGAGTTAGCATGACTGCATACATTTAACGCTTGGTCAAAACAATCATGTCATGTCGATAAGGTATCAATACATTCAGCAGTATGAGCTTTTATGGTAGTAAACTAGCATTTTAATAAAAAAGAAAATTGCGGCGCAGTTTATACGTGGAGGAGAAAAAGAGAGAAATTGATCAAGAACGTCGCAGTGAGTGAGGAGAAAGGTTCTGTTGCGGGTATTAGACCATATTTAATCATAGCAACACGGCGCAGTGACTGCGTGATTTAAAAAGGACAAGAGGATGTCGTAGTGAAAAGGTAGGAACTCTAGGATGACCGCCGTGCTTGGCAGACAAGGGAATGTAGCAGCAAGAGAATAGGGGCTCAGAGATAACCGCCGTGCGCAGGGGACGGGGTTGCCGTGGTAGAGGATGAAAGAAGATAGGCACAGAAAGATCCTTACTTGGGGGAGTCCGAAGGGCCTGCTACTAGACTGTGGGTGTGACAACACCGGATGCGGGAACGTCTGGGCTCGGTAGGGACTCCTACGGGAGTGGGGGGAGTACCCAGAATTAGCGGCCGTGAGGAAGCGGGAGTGCGAGGAAGAAAGTGTATGCGATGATGCTTACCGGCCGTCGCAGGTATGCGGTACTGGCAGGTCGAGGATCATGGGGCACTTCAGGGAGCAATTCAGGAGGGGCTGCGTGTAATACGACTTCGCGATGGCAGCACGATGGCCTGAAAGCAATGGGGGTGTTAGTTTGTACCAGAGAGAGGCCATGTAGTGTGGTGGATGCACAGGACAGGGACTCACCGCAAGTAAAGTAATTGGAGGGATTCACGAGAGTGGAGCCACAGGTGTGTTCTCGGACGGCGTAATGACCTGGAAGGAATTGACAGGGGGTCAATTCGGCTGACAGCAACTGGGAATTGAGGAGCTAAAAGAGCGCTGTGGAGGCGCGCTTACCAATAGTCAATGAATGTGCCGTGCTGCTCAGGGGGTCAGCATCCGGGATAGCGGAGGGAAAGGTGACTAAGGCTCTGCTTCAAGTAGTGAGAGAAGTGCCCTGATAGGTCGGTAGAGTCATGTGATGGAAGTTCATCAGAAAGTGAAGAAGGGCCTGGAAGATGGAAACGGTGGCCATATTGGAGTGGGGTGAGTTCCATAGAGTGAGTGTAGGAAGACTTGAATTGAGTGCGATGAAGAAAGGGTGAAGGCGGGTGGGAGGACAGAAAAGAAGAATGGGCTACATAATTCCGTGACAAAGTAATAATGGCTAAAAACCTTTTCAACAAAATTGTAGGCTAAAAAACTTATGAAACAGAATTACATGAAAAAATCTGCGAGGGGGCAGACCAAGTTCAGTCCTTGAATTTAGATAAGACTGGTCCAGTCCTCAAGGCGACTCAACCCTGTATGTAAACTGTTGGTTTTTAAGATCCATTTGAGTTCTTCTTTGTTTAGAAGTTTGCCACTGTATATCATCCTTGGAATGGCCATTTTCCATGTAATGTTCCACCAGAGGTGCATTGGGTGTCTTGCATCGTATTCTGCTCCAGTGTTGGCAGATGCCAATACGTGTTTTATGGGTAGTCTGTCCGATATAGATTCTGTTGCAAGGACAAAGGATCGCATATTTTAGAGTACAATTTTGTTGAAAAGGTTTTTAGCCATTATTACTTTGTCAGAGAATTATGTCACCCATTCTTCTTTTCTGTCCTCCCACCCGCTATCCCGGATGCTGACCCCCTGAGCAGCACGGCGCATTCATCGACTATTGGTAAGCACACCTCCACAGCGCTCTTTTAGCTCCTCAATTCCCAGTTGCTGTCAGCCGAATTGACCCCCTGTCAATTCCTTCCAGGTCATTACGCCGTCCGAGCACATGCCTGTGGCTCCACTCCCGTGAATCCCTCCAATTTCTTTACTTGAGGTGAGTCCCGGTCCTGTGCATCCACCACACTACATGACCTCTCTCCGGTACAAACGAACACCCCCATTGCTTTCAGGCCATCGCGCTGCCATCGCGAAGTCGTATTACACGCAGCCCCCCCTGAAGTGCTCCCTGAAGTGCCCCTTGATCCTCGACCTGCCAGTACCGCATATATGCGACGGCCGGTAAGCATCATCGCACACTTTCTTCCTTGCACTCCCGCTTCCTCACTGCCGCTAATTCTGGGTACTCCCCCACTCCTGTAGGAGCCCCTACCGAGCCTGGACGTTCCCGCATCCGGTGTTGTCACACCCACAATCTCGTGGCAGGCCCTTCGGACTCCCCCAAGTAAGGATCTTTCTGTGCCTATCTTCTTTCATCCTCTACCACGGCAACCCCGTCTGCTGCGCACGGCGGTTATCTCTGAGCCCCTATCCTCTTGCTGCTACATTCTCTTGTCTGCCAAGCATGGCGGTCATCCTAGAGTTCCTATCTTTTCACTACGGCATCCTCTTGTCCTTTATAAATCACGCAGTCACTGCGCCATGTTTTTATGCTTAAATATGGTCTAATACCTGTAAGAGAACCTTTCTCCTCACTCACTGCGACGTTCTTGATCAATTTCTCTCTTTTTCTCCTCCACGTATCTACTGCGCCACAATTTTCTTGTTCATTAAAATGCTAGTGTACTACCATAAAAGCTCATACTGCTGAATGTATTGATACCTTATCGACATGACACGATTGTTTTGACCAAGCGTTAAATGTATGCAGTCACGCTAACTCCAAGACTTATTATCTCACTCAGTCACTTACTCTTTCTCACTGCACCACGTGATTCATTATTACCACTGTTTTTACCAATGCGTTTTGATAATTCTTTGAAGCTAAAATTATTTGTTCAGACTAGCTTGTGTTCTCTCGAGGCTGTATACCGATGATATACACCCTCCTAATTTTCTCCTTATGTCTTCTTCCTCCCTTCTCTTGACCTATGTCTAATTTACAGTTATCTTAGGCACTTATATACAGGCATGCTAATATAATGTCCTGAAGATGATCCACGCATTGTTCACTTGAATCGAAACGTCGTCGACACCTTTAAAATGCCTCATGCACTAAATGTGATGTTATTATTAACTGTGTAGAGGCGTTACTTGCAATTTGTTTCTTAAAATTCATACTACTTGTCAAAACAAACCGTAAGCGTTGCCTGAGCCTCGCTTAAATGTTCTCCCTATTTTATGTTTGTGTAGTAGGATGCAGGCTTGTGTCCCACTTTTCAATATTTGTGTTTGTTTATATCCAAAAAACTTGCTGATAAATTAAATATTGAACCTCTGTCCGGCTGGATAAGTTAACCAATACAGCACTGATTGGGTCTGTATTCATTTGTTACTTCCTATCCCTACCTCCCTAGGGACCATTGTAGCACAAAATAATTGATTCCCGAGGTCCCTGGCTGACTTTACTTGGGTCCCCTTATTGTTTGAAAAGATCTTTATGCAGATGGCACCCAAATCTTTTTCTCATTTCCTACTTTCACTCACCTCTTTCAGACACATACCTGTCTCATGGCTATCTCACATTGGACGGCTCATGTTAAACGCTTCTAAAACTGAGGCTCAGTTCTTTCCCTGCTTATTTGTACCTTTCTCTCACCTGACTTAATCCACTTCCACCATGACATTTTCCACCCCTGCCAGACTCCTTAAGGTTTTTTTCATCATAATGAAAAAACATGGATTCCATTATTACTGCCACAGCCACAGCAGCATGATACCAAGCACTCAACATTTGCAAAAGTCATCCACATATTGTATTGAGTACAGCTAAGGCACTCACCAACTCACTAGTGCTGAGCAGACTTGATTACTGCAATAGTCTATGAGTGAGCTTCCCTTACTATGTATTTGCTAAGCTGGACAAGGTCCTGTATTCTGCATTCATGCATCTTATGCAGTTTTCCTGATCAAATGTGCATCAAGCTGGCTAGCTTGCAGCCAAACAGGGCCATTTGCAAGCTATTGATGCTTCAGTGGCATCATCCAGAACTAGCAGTCCAACACCATTCACTGACACACTATCTGAGAACTGATACAGGGTAGTCATAATCTCATAGTTGCAGGCAGTAGGCTGCCCTGTACCACATCCGGGTTCCGGCCATCCTACTACATCCTGTACACTTGAACACACTAATGTCAGGCACGTGTTCACCTCTCTCCCTGCAAAAGTTCATAAACTTATTAAAATGGAATTTCTTGCGACTGGAATGTCAACAGTGAGCAGGGCACCACGTATCACAAACTGCTGTCAACATCAGCATTATATTCTTCTAGATATAGTTGTGTGCTTAAATCAGCCTGCCCTCGCCATTGATATACAGACAGTGTGCATGAATAATTCCACATTACTGCTGAGCATTTAGGTTGAATATTACCACCTGTCCTTGGTTACATGTACTACAGATTCTTCTCTAAATGTGTATATCCAAACTGTTTTACAATCAACACCCCTTCAGCCAGATGAACCGAACAACCCAGCACTGGCCATCCCTAACACCAACCCCCTCGCAGGCCCTAGAAACTGTCCTGTACCAGACCCAAAATCCAGAGACCAAACCTCCGAAAAAGGGCGCCATGGCAGCTTGATATAGAATGAAGATACAGGAGTGACAGTCGGGGCTTGCAGCTTCACACAGAGCAAGAACCCCTGCAGCCAACATGAAGAAGTGAGAGACTTAGAGAACTGTCAAGCAGCCCTCACCCACTGCCAGTGCCCTGCGTTGCCCAGGCAACCACCAAATGGCGCGCTCTCAGAAAACGCAAGAGCTTCCATCATGAAGTCAGGCAAGGAAGTTTGGCCCTCTGGAGTGAGACAATGCACACATCTGTCCAGCCCCCTGAAAATGACAGTTTGATAATAGCCGACACCGGAACCCTGGAATGAAAACATGTACAATTCGTTCTGGGAATTAGGCTATTTTAGAGAGACAATAACATGTTTGCATATAATTGCATTCTAAGGAAGAAAATGTCAATATCAACTAAATTACTTTAGGTTTCAAAACAATTGTTATACTGGGGAAACGGAGATGATATAGAAGAGAGCAGCAAATTGTAGTCATATGGCTCAGGCACACATTTACGAACCCGGGCTCAGGGAGCACATACGTGATTTACTGAGAGATAGTGCAGAAAAAATAAATTGGCACTACGAAAGGCATAAAGAAGACATTGGGCAGACCAATCAAACACGCACAAGAATGAACACAGAGATCTGACCACAGGCTGAGATACTAACCCAACAAAGAGAGTATCCGACCCCCTTGTGCTGCAGTGGTGGCAACGTAGTGACCGGATCTAGTCGTTGTAGGGATGTACGCATGCACACAAGATGATGATTATTGAGGAATACTTGGAGACAGGAGCTTTAATCTTGTATGTGCTGAAGGTATGTACTATTGAAACATTTTTGTTAAATAAATATAGATAAATGAGGTTTTGACCCACGTGCAGTGGGTTTCAGAGGCAAAAGGCCTAGCCAGAGGACCTGGTCAAAGGCCAGTCTCTGCCTTTAACTCCTGCTGTGCTCAGCCTAAGGTCATTCGTAGTGGGATATATCCACACAGGGTCTGGCCAAATGTGAGGTAATAAGTGATGTCATTGATGATACCATCCCTAATGCCATTTGCAGAACCATATGTGAGGTCATGAATAGCGCATTGGCGGAGAGTTATGGTTGTGATGCTATCTGTAACTGGTGATGGTGTTAAGAAGTTTTGGGTGGTGTCCTCTTCCGCTTCCTGCCTTTTCTTGCTAGTCTGGGGGTTGGATTGTGCTTTGTAGGTGCTTTTATGCAAGTTTAGAGGATGGGAGGCCTTTCAGGATTTGGGACAATGAAGAATGTAGTCGGTTATTTTTTGAAGCCTATTTGGCTCCAGAGTTATCAGTTCAGTGAATTGTTTGTTAATGGGGGTGAGATGGTAACAGCGCTAAAGAAGACGCTCAGGGGTGCTTAGGGAGGAAGGCAGTGTTGCACCAGGCAAAAAGCCGCAAAGCAATCAGAACTGGATAGGAGGTGGCAGAAGGGTGCCATACTTTCCACCTTAACCAGGTCTCGGGTGGTGCAAAGGAATACCAGAAGAGGGACAGAGCAGGAAAAGCATAGGCAGTGATGGGTGACGCGTACCAGTGGGAACATCTAATCTCTACTACAAAAGCTGTAGATGGCATGCAGAATCCAGTTGCTCAGGGTAAAGGTGCGTGGCTGATTGGGCAGAGTAGTGACTAAGGTAGCAGTTGGCTGGCAGAGATAGGTGGTAATTTTCCATTGCTTAGAAGGTGTACTGGTACAGCGAGAGCAGTGGAGGGCTGTGGGCTGGCATAAGAATGCAGTCTTTGCCAATGACAGAAAGGGTGCATCAAAAGGATGAGAGACTGAAGAATGGAGTTATGAAGTGTTGCATTCACCATCCAAGGGCATGAGCACAGACAGCTTGATGCTGGGACATGTGACAGCACAAGGACTTCTGAGTGAGGGCACGCTGAGACAGCGCAGGCCACTGGGGTGACCTGAGAGGCAGAGGCAGAAGAAAGGGGTTATACGAGAGCTTGTGCAGCTACATGGCAGGATGAGGAGGGTGCTGGTAGGAGAGAGGGTAAGAGTACAGAGAGGGACATCTTGGGAAAGGGCAAATGCAAAAAAGGTAGATGGAAAACATAGAAATAGAAAGTGGTGGAGGAGGCAGCCCCAAGCACTAAGGACCGTAGGGGCTGCAGTGGCCCGTATGGCCCATGGCCCTTATTCTAGATGAGCACCCTATCCCTATTTATACTGTGGTACACCTTGAACCAGGTGTGCCAAGCGCAAACAGTGGCAGTGCGCCTTACTGCACATAATGCGCTACCCCCAGGGCAGCCGCAAACTCCCACTGCCCTGGGGGTAAGACTTTAATGAAAGGCAGACTGGCTGGTAAACGTAGCCAGGCCTTCTGTCTCTGTGCATGCTGCAATGCCACCCGCTTAAAAAAGGCTTCCTGCGATCCGGTGCTGGTCGATGCAGTGAGTGACTGCTCCCGCTAGCAGGAGGATGTCCGGGAGGTCCTTTGAACCCCCTTTCTGCCCTCCACATGGCTGCCTTTGGAGGCAAACTGACTGCTCATCACCTTCCTTTGGGGCACACTCAGTGTGCTTCATGACAGCCTTGTGACGTATTCGCCGGCATCCATGATAGGGCGCAGGGCAGGCGCTGGGAGAGGGTTTGCCTCATTTGCATGGGTGTTTAGTGTGGACAGAGTTGGGCTCCTGCTTAGTTTGGAGGAGAGCAGCGAGGCCCAAGGACTCAGATGCCAGAGGGAAATTAAGCGGCGGAACAAGAATGTTTTGGAGGATAGAATGGATTGAGAGAAAAAGACATCCGGAGAACAAGTCTGAAGGTTATGAACTGTTCAGGGGTGAGGCTGCGCCTTTGACGTTTTTACCAAACACGATTTACTCGTTGGAACTGCAAGAAATCTTGAGGGGAAACTTGGCCTTGAAGGAACGTGAGTTTTTTGGGAACTGGGAGTTCTGAATGGGGTTCATTAGGTGGTTGATAAAGCTGGGTAGGGGAGGAAGGTGTGGAGTTGTTTTGTTATCGGTATTAATTACATTGTTGCTGGTTAGTTCCAGGATGGACTGGGGAAGGAACACGATGAAGAACAGGCCCAGAGAGATAGAACGGGAGATAGAATTGAAATGACTGGACAGGACAGGTAGGTGCTTTGACTAGTAGGCTCAAAGGGGGTGCTTAAGGCCCTTTGGGGGGGGACAGGTGGGGACGTCTGTGCTTTGTACTAAAGTGACAATTGATTTTCAACTGTAGGCCGAACTACCAGATTGTAGTTAATGTACATTAACATAACCTGCCATTAGAAGAAGCTTTTACACCAGAGAAGGTGCATGAGGATAACTCGGTGCTCCAACGGGAAAAAGGATCCCCGAGATTACACAGGGACGTGATCCTGCAGGATTTCTCGACACTTATCGGGGACCACACCCGACCACCCTACCTTGCAACTCAGGCACTCACTTCCTCAAACGGCTGCCTCGACCTCTAGAGGTGCCCCTTCCCCACTGCCCTTCCTCGAAATAGTAATCCTCTGTAAGCCAGATTTTCAGATATCATCACACAACACGAGCCACATACCCACGGCACGAGCCACATATCCACGACACGAGCCACATATCCACAACCCTTTCCGCTGGTGAATATCTGGGAGCAGGGTGTGAGATTACTCTCTTAAGTGCACTCCAGCTCCTGCAGCTCGCTTGTCGGACCCTGAGATGTATGAGAGGTTCCTTAAGGCTGGGCACCTTACTGCTTCACTACATGCCCTCGGTGGCGGACTCCGGGGGGTCACGGCAGGGGAAGAAATCGGAATAATAAAGAAAATGTAAAACCTACCTCGAGGCTGGATTCTGCGTCTTCTCTGCTCCTGCTCTCCTGCCTCCGACCCTGACAGGAACAGGAGGCAGGCAGCCAGGCTTCCACCCCTAAACCAATCACAACGCTGCAATGCAGCGTTGTGATTGGTCTGACCGCCATCACATGGCGCTCAGCCAGGGGTTGGAGGGGTGGGCATGTTCTCCACGCATGCTGTAATGCAGCCTGCATGGAGAATGGGAAAGTGTGCATGACTTGTTTGGACAGCCCGAGAGGGCCAACCAAACAGTCATTGCGCACTTACGAGTGGGCAAACCCCTCCTCCCTTGCCCTGCTCTGAGGGCAGAGCAGCCAGCCTGCCACAAAGCAGCAGGACATGAATCATAAAATGATGATAACGCAAAGTTATTATCATTTTATGTTTCTCACTGCTTAAAAGCAGTGCCCTACTGTTGACTCACTCTCAGACCCACACAAATGTTTCATAAATGCTCTATGTTAATGGAGTTTTAGACTGTCAATTGCAAGGTGTAATCTGGACACCTCTGATACATGGAGTTATCGTCTAGATACTTACCCTGGGAAGCAATGCGCTGCTGACAGTATGTGAGTGGTATCTATTAGAGAGCCTCCGCACACATGATCCACACCATAGGTCACGCTAACCTGCCATGGATATTGTCCAGAGTTGGCATCTATACCGCCCACGATCCGACTGTGACCTGGAGCAAGAGAGACAAGAGTTTATTAGCTAAAAATGTCCTTTCAAAACCTAGAGCAATATAAACAAGCATGAATGCGCGAGCCATGCCGCTGAAAGCGAGACGGGTGCAGCTGGGACACTGGGTCCAACTTTTGGTTACAGCAACATGAGCCCCCTTCTCTTCTGCTCCTCCCCACCCCACTCATCCAATTTCCCACCCCTCACCCACACATGCAATCACACCCACAAATTGATACCATCCTCAACCTTGCAAGACACCGACAGTCTCAGATACACGCACCACGCACCACGCACCAACATTTTATGGTATGCAAATCACCAACCTCTGACTGCCACCCCCTACTGCTTGACTGCAGAGATCCGTCTCTAGATTGTCAATAACAATTTAAAACTCAACTCAGACAAAATGCACAGCCTCATGTGGTGCCTAAACATAACCCCTTCACCACTGCTTGGCCAAAAAGCATACTCCCAGGACCAAAAATGTTAAAAATCTTTGGTAACGGCGGACTCAGATCGACCACTGCACAACTATCAGGAAACACTTACCCCCTCGGCATCACCCCTGCTAACCCGAGGAAAATCTCAACAGACATAACTAATAACCTCACAAATGACAAATCAGCAAGCACAACAATGCTCACCATCATGCGGTCTCAAGACCTCCCACTTCAGTGCCATACCAGCATTACCAGCAATGTCACTTCACACCTGATATCCAAACTCCACCAAGAACTCCATCAGTAGCCTCATTAAAACCCTTGCAACTCTCCCAGCTAAATAGATCAAAGGCATAAAACCAAATCTATCTGACCATCTTCTCACCATGAACACCCCCTTCTCCATGATGAAAATATTCAACCCAGGGCACACCACAGGAACCACATAGATCAAGACACTAGTCAGGCTCTAGACACAAGTTTCGATAGCAGACTCTACCCAACTACGCTCATGCATGGATAACAATGCAAAGCTTGCTAGCCCTGTATATGGCCTAAAAGTTACACATGGTTTAATAAACCCAATGACCCGATCCCACAGAAACGTCTTCTTGAAGGCACAGAACATGAAGACCCACAAGAGCAAACAACAGAGCCACACACAGAACACAAATAACCGCCAAACCGAACAAGCTCAGAAACCATGCAACTCATCCATTTCAACACATAACTGTCCATCTCTGACTGCACCTCAGCTACAATAACAAAGACCAGACTAAACTAACCGCCACTCACACACTTAACTGACTCGCAGCAGGACTTCCCAGCCCAATAACACCAAAACCCCTCCTTAAAACCCTGTTAACAAGCACCAGCTAAGCAGCTCCCTCCCAAAACGAAGTCCCCATTAATATCACTACTAGGTGGTGCAAGAAAGGATTCCATGGAA
This sequence comes from Triturus cristatus, assembly GCF_964204655.1. Classification (NCBI taxonomy): domain Eukaryota; kingdom Metazoa; phylum Chordata; class Amphibia; order Caudata; family Salamandridae; genus Triturus; species Triturus cristatus. The sequence continues at coordinate 1,245,514,938 of NC_140590.1, read as the reverse complement.
CATGGAACCCACCACCCAATTTGGAAGTAAAACAACAGCTACAATAGGCATGCTAAGGGCCTATACACCCTTGGACACTGGTGCCACTGTACATGCTGCAGCAATTATAGCTATGCCGACATCCTTCAGATCATATAGCCATCTCACCCACAGTGATATGCCCACACACCAGATCACAGCAGCATTCAAAGGCCTCACATTGCACCAATGAACCCTATGTAGACCTTCATAACCACCCTCACATCTGCAAAAGAGCAACAGACCAGAAACATGCGCCTAAACGTACATTGGTTGTCCAAACATTGTTCTATCTTCTCTCCTCACTGGATAAGAATCTTCTTTTCCCAGCATAGAAACTGGTGGCCCGACGCACGTACTCCCACCATCTAGTTTCAAAACCCTTACAGACTAGTCTGCCAAAATCACCTGAGCCAAGGAAAAGGAGGTAAACAGACAATCCCACAACCAAACTAAACTAAACCCACTAAACTAAAGCACGCAGATTTCACTCCAGGCTACGAATTCCACTTCTTTATTGCTCTATGCCACATTATAACTCCCTCTCTTTCTTTTGAAATATACAGGTCACCTTCTTCCAACCCCAAATTCTCTGATACACTTAGAGACTCCATAACATACTTCATTCACAAATCCCCAAGTAACACCATAGTGAAGACTTCCACATCCGGTTGGAACAACTTGACAAACCATCTACATTCTTGTTAACCATCAGCATAGAATTTCTACTCCTGACGCAATCAGTCATAGGTCCCATTGGGCAGGGTACATGCTCATTACGATTTTCAGGTCTGACATCCTTCTAGTAGTATCTACACCTCACCCACTGCCATACAGTGAGCAGTTACTCATCTCATTTGCCATCCAACAGCCATAACCATCAACCCTCCACCATCGTAGGAATTATGCAAGAATCTAGCTAAACACGTCTGCTAAATTCAAGACATCTACTAACTGGTCCAGTTACATTTGTCAGACCAACTTTGTCTTTATCCCAAAACGTTGTAAACCCTCATTTACATCCTGACCTTCCCATACCCAAGGAACTAGCCCTCGAACAGTTTAGAGCCCATGGCAAACTCTACTCTGCACATCTAATACAAACAAACAAACTAGGGTGGTTTCAGAGACCCCTGCCCACAAGCAATATTTAAACATATCATGACAATAGAGCAACTCCCTAAACAAATGAATAGTCCCAGACCAGTTCATGGAAGCACAGATAAAAACCAGCCTTAAAGAAGCCAGCTCACGCACCACATAAAGCAACTGTTTCTGACCTTACAACACAACACATCACATCATACACAACTCATAACCAACACACACTGCTAGCCCACAGGTCTGTTTGTCCCCTACAAACCAGCCCCTCAAAGCACGTGGTTAACCTCAAGGACCCATACACATAGCCTCAATAAGTAAATATGCACTACTCAGCCACACAATGACACCCCCCCCCCCCAAGCCAGGATAGGTGGGCCGAGCCTCCTGGAAAAAACACACTAACATATAACTCACATTGCTATTCAAAAACGCCCTCAACGCCCCAAAAAAACATCTTTACACCCACAATGTAACTCAGATTAGGCAGAGGATCATAGGACCTGCACCCCTACTGTGATAAACCCAACAGCGACAACACAAGCTAGCATCGCTCCAACACGCCTTTGGCTTGCTGACTGCCAGCTCTGTCCCTATCCATCCCTCCCTACTTCCCTTACCCCATCAAAACATAACCCTTGGTAAGATCCTGTACTCGTACCACTTTATGCGTTGCTCAAGCACTCTAGTCAAGCCTGGTCTGAGGGCACACCCGTGGAAGACCACTCATGGGCACAAAACTGCAGACACATGCGCTTCAAGAAGAAGCAAGAATAACTGTGAACAAGCAGCATGTAAAAACTGCATGGCATGTCGCAAGAATCCCAGAGAGTGAGCAGTCGGCTGTGCTGTTCCATTTCTTTTTATCTGGCAGCACTGAGATTTCATTTCAGCTACAACTAGCGCTTGCAAATCAAGGAAAAAAACGGGCATCGCCGTTCAAAGCGGCCAGCAATTCCAATAGGATAAGGAGCATCAGAAACCCGACGTGCCAGGGTGGTAAAGTGTGCTTTGAGATAATCATAGAGGACTGACCACATAATTTGTGAATTTTGAGCTTGGAGATAAGTCAGTAACGTGACAGCTCTAAGGGAGGCAAACTAGCCCTGAAGAGGTGTGACCACAGCTGATTTTAACTCTGGGGTCACAATGCCTCCTGCAAACCTGCAGTTGGCCAACTGGGTCGCGTTGACATTGCTTGCTTCAGACATTGTTTTCATGACAGGTGCCACATAGACCTCTGAAGCTTCATTCCAACCCAGAAGAAGTAGAGGAGTCCCCTACTGAATCACAGCAGGTGTAGTGCTTTCCGGTGTGAAATGTAAGCTTTGGGCTAGTACAGCTTCTCTAATACTGCCTATGTCACCACGGAAGAAACACTGAGTGACTTCCCGCCATACTGGGAGCTGCTTCGACTTGCAAGCTGGAATGTCTAACTTAAACAAAGCTGGGGTGCTGATTTCAGCGTATCCAAAGGACTTTGGACAGCGAATTTTCTTGCCTAGAAAATCATCTTCCACAACAATCAGTTCTACAGACAATTTTGTTTAGATTTCCTTTATATGCGTTTTGAACATCCCAGCGATCCTCTAACTTTTTCTGAGAACAAAGACATTTTCACCTGCGTTCGATCCTTGACTTGACCGACCGGAATGGAAACTAGTACTTGAAAAACCTTCTCAAGCAAGTTCAGATTTGTCACCAATGACTTCACTGCTAGGTCTCTCCTACAGTTTCTTAACCACCATCTTGTCATTTTTGGTGACAAGCACTGGGCTGACCACTGAAGTCCAAGAGGCGAGCTCCATAGTTGTAGGTGTAATAAAATATTGCTGAAAGTGGGAACCCAGTCCAATAGCCACCCTCCGGCATGCATGGGACCCTTAAAATGCTGAAATCCCCCATGTCCTAGGGCATCATTAGCGCCACAATATTCTAACTGGTACTCCGTAATCGGGATTTAGTTCACCTTATTGCATACTTTCTAGTAGTTTATGAAGTTTCAGGGGAAACCTAAACAAGTATCTGGTGTCCTGTAAATCAGCTCTACCCCCAATAAGTGTTAGGATTTACTGAACAGATGAGATCAAGCATTGGGCGGCGGTTAGTTCATTTCATGCTGGGTAAATCTTACTGAAAAGGGTACACCGAAGAAAAACCTTTTGAGGAAGGATGTTTTCTTGGCAGAAAAATGCTTCTGTTAGAGACCCCTGATGGGACAAAGAATGTGATGCAATATTATGAGCACTGGTTATATGTCCTGTGTACCGTTTATGCTGAAGTATGCGACAAACCTGATCTGTCCTGTGCAAAACCTGCGGCTTGTCACAGAATGTGGCGCCTCCATTTAAAGGATGCCTCTCTCATGTAGAATATGTGCAAGAACCAGCTTCTGAGGCCACCGGGCTGTTAAATGCACAGAAAAAGAGTTGCGTGTCCAGGCCGCCCACCTGCCTCCACACTGGGCAGCAGTGTCTTCATCAGGTACCATTCCCTTCCATTGAACTATTTGTGGAATGGTGAACTCTTAATCACGGATCTTGGATCAAGGAGAAGTGTGGCTCAATGGTTAGAGCGGCAGACCCTGATGCAGAGGTCTGGCCCGGACCAGGGTTCAAATCCCGTCTCGGCGGGTATTGGGCTCAATTTCCCCGGACCCGATAATTGTCGCCTCGGTGCCTATTCTAATCATGGGTCACACTCTGCAACTCTGGGCAATAGCTTGCTTAATCTCCACAACGGCCCCAACAGCGCTAGGATGCCTGGCTTCACCTTGGGGGTGCCCAGGAGTGGGCACTTCACAGGGAAAGGCCAGGAAGGGTTCCACAGTGGTATGTGCACAGCGCCTGAGAGACCCTTTCGGGGGTGTGTGGAGCGCTATATAAATGCACTACATTTACATTTACATTTGATAACCACTGGAGGTCAACATCCAAGTGTAGATCAGCATGAAACTCTTTGTTGCCAAACACCTTTATCCTAAAATAATACTTGTGTGTCTCCAATTACAGTGTTAACTGCATGTTGTGAGGCCACTTCAACAAACCTTTAATAAAATATTGTTCTTCGGCTGCAGAAAACATCATCTGTACTATTCCAACATTTTAGCAGTTTCTACCATTGTTAACCGCTCATTATATCTTTTGAATAGGAACAGATTTACCTAAACCAGTACATTTTTACTATCCAAGTTTGTACCTGTAAATTAAAACTGATTTTCAAACCTGAGTCTGATGAAATCCAATAGAGCATATTTTCCCATGCACATTAACGATTAGTCCCATGTTATCAATGCCCTCTATCGCTTCCGGTTGGGTATACTCTTCTGAAGACGTTAGGCATAGGTGGTCCTCCACAACCAATGTATCAAATGTAATAGTCTTAATCATCAAGTATGGTATACGTCACAGAAGCGGCTGATGAAGCTAATTAGCATATTGAACTTATGTTTAAAAAACAGACCCTAGTCCTGCCATAATGGGCATCAGCACTGGAGTTAATGTAAATTATTATGATCTATTGAGATCCAGCCAATATCCTGTGGCTTCCTCTGCCTTCCTTTTCTCTAAAAGTTAAACTAAAGAATTTCTATGATATAAAAAACTCAAAAACGGATCAAGGAAAAATCTTAACAGCTCTTTGGACAGTACTTACGTGCTTCTTCAGGTCGTACATCACAGAAACCTACAAAAACAAGAGAAAAAGCAGGCCAGTTACTTTTTGAGAACAATAAATACTTGTCACAAATGTGGTCAAGTAATTATATATATATATATATATATATATATATATATATATATATATATATATATATATATATATATATATATATATATATATATATATATATATATATATATATATATATATATATATATATATATATCCATATTACTACTGATTAATGTCAACCCCTGGATTACTAGACTTATCACTGTTTTCAGAAGGTTGATGGACTATAGAGACAGTCCTTGAACCCATGTTTTGGGGAAAAAAGGGAGCATGGCTGTGAAGATAATAGACATGAGACCAGGACCAGTCAAACAGCGAAAGACCTGTCCCAACTAGTGTTGCCACTTGGACAATTTCCTACCTGCACCACTGGTATTTGGATGTCCCGGCCCATACAAAAAAAAAAAGCAAAATCACCCAATTCTGGTATTTTTAGCCCTCATCTGTACATACTTCAAACTGTAAATAGAAAACACTTTAAGATGTGCTCATGAGCTACGTGAATGATCTACGGCTAATCACTAAAGTAAACAAAGGCAGAAAAGTCAAGTTACAAATTAACACATTTGATTGTGTTAAAAGCCCTATTCAGTATCACACCCCGGCCTTTGCAGCCTCTTAAAATAACAACACATATCTGGTGTTTTTCTCTTGTAAAGGTGGCAAACCTAATCCCAGCTACAGTGCGACAGGTAGATGAACCCAGGGAACCCACATCATGAAAAACATACCCCAGATAAGAAACAAAAGAGTTGTAAGCACTGCCAAGGCTCCATTGGCAAGTACCTGAACCATGCCATGGTTGAATGCCCAGTTCCCAGGGCTTAATTTGAGCCTATGGTATCCAGTGCACAGCACTGGCATTTAATTGTCTACACTCGCACTTATGACAGCTGCCACTTGGTGGCGCAGTTTGTATATAAATTAGAGATGAGCAGAACAGCCATTGTTTATTAATTCAGTACGGATTGAAAACAACTAATACCTGCTGATCCCCCCCCTCCCCCCCCAAGCTATTTACCTGCTGATCCCCCCCCCCCAAGCCATTTTTAAAGATTTGGGGGCCTGGGATAGGCTGAACTGTCACACTTGTAGAGTTCTGGTTAGTAGTTGTTGTGTAGGTACTATCATTGGCAATGACGGCAGTGGCAATGGGTGGTGCAAGCTGCAGAGTCCTCCTGACTAAAGCCCTGGCACTTATTTATTTATTTTTTTACAAATTAAGCACTGCCAGTTCCCCTCCACTTGAGTGAGTCCCTCTGTCACGTGAGCCATCACTAGTACACCTAAATGCTGGTATTAGTTCTCAGGGCACAGTGCAGAGCTGCTCTGCAGCGTATCTTTAATTGGGGTGCCCGGTGCAGACTGCACTCTGCGCACATTGAGGGGGAAAATGCATTGTCCACAGAGCAGGCGCAAACAGACAGTTTACGCCTGCTCTGGAGACAGTGTCTGAGTGAAAGAGAGAGCTGCAGTTTGAAATGTATCCTGTTTTTCACTTCCGGCTGACGCAGCCTTATTTTCAATAAGGAACAAGGATCCGCCCACAGTCGGTGCAGTGTGTGAATACATTTACCTGTGGGAGGGATCTGTGTGGGTTTCTAGGACCTTATGCCCTCGGCCGAAGTAGTGCCCTCGAGAGGCTCAAAAACTCTGTGCCACTTCATTTGTGGCTATCAGTCAGCTTGCCCCGGCACATAGGTATGTAACAGGGAGAAGGGGCAAAGAAGTTTCATCATTTGCATAGATTCTCGCCCCTCCCCCCACCCCCAAAGTATCGTGCAGGGCAAAAAGTGCAACTATGCCAACCATATTAGTTAAGATACTGCACAAACGTCGGAGGCCCGCTCTGTAATGCATACACGCCAACATCTTAGAAGGGAAAAGTGGGAGATTTAGAAAAAATAAACGGGAGACTGTATTTCTCTCATTGACTTCTATTGAGGCCTGGATCTGGTCTATTGGCTGATGTGTGGGACTTGCAAGCGTGCTGCTGCAGGGTCGGATATCAGAAACGCAAATATACTTCTTTTCTTTACCTGTCAGGAGCACAGAGAAAACGCTATGGCAGGCAGAGAGAGACTGACAAAAATGCTGTTCACTGCCTACAGGAGCGGCTTACTGGCAGTGTATACTCCGAGTCACATAAGACCAGGCCCTATTGTATACATGCATACAGAAAACTTGGAGGGAGTCGAGACTGAGACTTTTCCTCGCTCTCCCAACCGAACTATAGATCTCACTGCACGAGAAGGACATACAACCAGCTACTCTATAGAGGACTGGGAATATTGAGAATAAAGACAGTAAAGGAGAAGAAAAACCTTCTGGAAAACTAATAGGGTTGTTAATATTGCCCTCACCCACTTAGTAGTGGCATGCTTCAACATAGGGCCACTAACACACCCTAGCACAGATCTAAACTCTGGGTGGAACGCATATTTTTTTTATAGAAAATAATATTTTCATGAGAGGAATCCTTATTGCAGAGAAAAAGATCATTCAAACTAAGTGGGTGCCCCAATTTTGATTTATTATGGCCCCCCTTGACAGGGTTAAAAATATGATCAACGGGAATATAGGAGGAGCTACATCTCCATTACCCTGTCTGCATGTACTGTCATATTTCAGCCAATTCCAAATGTCCTTCTGGGTCACTGGCCTTCTTCAGGAGACAAGAACTCTTATTACAGTCCTAATCTCTCCTAGTTTAGTTAACCAAAAGGTAGGGATAAGTTTATGGAAATACTTGCCTACAGTAGACACACTGAGGATGCATACCTATTGGATACATGCCAACCCTCCCGATTATGGTGGGAGACTCCCGATTTCAGGGCTAGTCTCCCACCTTCTGATTCTGCATGCAGAAACCCTGATTCTTCTGTGGGCTTCAGATGGCAGGGGCTGGTCTTGTGTGACTCGGTTTGTACACTGAACAGTAACCTGCTCCTGCAAGAGAGTGCACAACATTTTTGTCAGTCTCTCTCTGCCTGCCATAGCGATTACTCTGCACTCCTGACAGGTAAAGAAAAAACTTATATTTTCATTTTTGATGTCTGAACCTGCAGCAGCACACTTTTAAGTTCCATACGCGTCACTAGACCTGATGTAGGCCGCAATAGAAGTCAATGGGAGAAATACATTCTCCTGATTATTTAAAAAAATCTCCCAGATTCCTCTTCCAAATTGTTGGCATGTATGCTATTGGCTGAAGCCCGCCAAGGAATCGGGGTTTTTGCATGCCCGAATCAGGAGGTGGGAGGCTAGCCTTGAAATCGGTAGTCTCCCGTGTGAATCGGGAGGGTTGGCATGTACGATAATGCCAAGGTGCTTTGAGGGTGCTAAAAGTAGGCACTGATGGATGTTGCATCCCTGGGGCACTCATGTAAGTACTATATAACATTATATAATATAAACAATGTTTCTATTGGCTACCATTACTTATCTTCCTTCAGTTAGTAAAGATATCCGTTTGGATGAACACTGTGTTATCAGTCTCTCATCTTGTTGCTGTCGCCATTTGAGATGCATAGGACGTCACTGTGGACGTCTACGTTTGTAGGTGAAAACTGATCCACGGGGTACTCGCTGGTAGACAATGATGTCTAGGATTGGGTGTCTATTTGCGAATTATAGAAATTGTACCTTTTGAACTATTTGCTAATTTTACAATCAATTTATTTCTCTAGAGTTTGCTTTCAACTTGATTCAAATGCTCAACCAATTTAAAATTTAAAAACAACACTACTAAAATCGGGCATTTGAGCCAGAGTAAAAGCACGAAGCACTCTGTTCACAAAATGTGATAGTATTACCACCTAGTGGACGGTACTGAGAACTGCATTCATTTAAAACGCGGTAGAGTCAAGACACATACCTCGTGAGTGTTCCAACGTGCACACGCCTCCATGGCAAATGTTAGTTCACAACGCTGGCAAGAAAATATTGGAAGAACACGTCGTTTTTAAATGACCTCTAGAAGGCTAGAATTTTACTTGGTAAGAATATTGTAAGAGTAAACAAAGGGTTTAATTTACAAAGCCCTCAGACAGAACATTAGACAGAATGTTTGTATAGCACTTCACACCACATATGCCGTTTCTAAGCTATGTAAAAACCAGGCATCACTACTATGCAATTTGGTGTACTCAATATGCGACCTCTCGAACGATACAAGGGTGATTGGGTCTTGTCGGGATGAAAATTCGTCATCTGCAGACCACCTTGCGTTTAAGTGACTCAAGAGCTATCCGACCGACGTCACTGAGGAGGCAGAGTGGAGCACTCCTGACAGGTGAGTTATAAACAGAATTTTGGAATTGTAAACTGTAGCAACTAATCATTCGAAAGACCAAACCAGACATTCCTGAACTTCTACTCCTGAATGTTTCCAAAAGGCTGAAATTGGAAATTTCACTTTCAAGAATTCTACAATTTCAAGAAGGTAGGTATCCTGTGATAATCAGGTTATCTGGGCTGACGTCAGTGTTTGAAAAATGGCAGGTAAAATCGTGGTCTACCTCGTTTTGTTCAGTTGAGACGTTCAGTACTGGGGCTGCTGCAGCACCCCCAGAAATAACCATGCTGGAGTTCAGAAGGTGAATGAGCAATTTGAAATGTATTTATTTATGTTCGATTAATTAAAACCATTACATATATTTATCTCAAAAGTAAGAAAGAGAAAAAAAAGAAGTGTATGCAGCGCAAAAGAGTAGGGGTGGGCGGAATTTGCGAAAGTGACTTTCGCAAATTATCGCGAAAATGTTAAAAATCTCCGCAAACACGCGGAAATATCGCGAAGATGCGGAAGTTTTTTTCCCGCCCGTTCGCGATATTTTCTGCGTGGTCGCGGCTCGCCAACTTACCCATGCGGTTGCTCGCGTGCGCGGTCATCTTGTTTTCACTCTTCTCGCGGTGCATGATCGCGAGAAGAAAGACGTGATCGCGCGACCAATGACATTACTGCGGGCGCGAACTGTCGCGAGACAGCGCAAATGGCTACCAACAATCCAACATCTCGTGGAGAACGCGACCGGATCGGGAAAACTTGTCGGCGAACGCGGGGATTCAGGTAAGGCGATCGCGTGCGCGCGAGAATGTATTATTTTACAGCGCGAGCAAGAAACAAATTATCGCTAAGCTGCGGAATGCGGAAATTTTGACATTTTCGCGCTCTCCGCGGAACGCGAAAATTTCAAATTATCGCAATTTCCACGAGCGGAACGGGAATTTAGCCCAGGCCTACAAAAGAATGATATAAAACGTGTACATAAAAAAAAAATTCAAAAGAGAATTTTTCCTTTTTTAGGATCAGTTAATCAGGGTTTAGGATTGCTTCACCAGGAGCCTCGCTGGTCTTGGTCGTGTTCCGTCCGGGGGACTGAGCTTTATGCAGTGAATGGTGAAAGGTGAATGAGCACTAAAGATGCCTTTAAATGGGGTTTTTATCTTGCCACGTGTCTACGCTCTCAAAAACAATGGTCAAGCTGCTGCTTATTCATGTAACATGGACATAGGCATTTACTTTTAATTCTCAGAGAACATAGTGAGACGATTTTGTAAAGTGAAATATGTGTCTATCTTGCTGCAGTACAGGGAGTGTGGAAGGAAAGGTTGTGGATGTTTTATGTGCAAATGATAATTGCTGAAAAACGATTTTCATACATAGTCTTGTTGCTGTCGCCATTTGAGATGCATAGGACGTCACTGTGGACGTCTACGTTTGTAGGTGAAAACTGATCCACGGGGTACTCGCTGGTAGACAATGATGTCTAGGATTGGGTGTCTATTTGCGAATTATAGAAATTGTACCTTTTGAACTATTTGCTAATTTTACAATCAATTTATTTCTCTAGAGTTTGCTTTCAACTTGATTCAAATGCTCAACCAATTTAAAATTTAAAAACAACACTACTAAAATCGGGCATTTGAGCCAGAGTAAAAGCACGAAGCACTCTGTTCACAAAATGTGATAGTATTACCACCTAGTGGACGGTACTGAGAACTGCATTCATTTAAAACGCGGTAGAGTCAAGACACATACCTCGTGAGTGTTCCAACGTGCACACGCCTCCATGGCAAATGTTAGTTCACAACGCTGGCAAGAAAATATTGGAAGAACACGTCGTTTTTAAATGACCTCTAGAAGGCTAGAATTTTACTTGGTAAGAATATTGTAAGAGTAAACAAAGGGTTTAATTTACAAAGCCCTCAGACAGAACATTAGACAGAACATTGTATGCGTGCGTGCATATCCCGCCCATGGGAGTGAATTTGCGACATTCGTGGAACTCACAAGGAATTTCAGGAGTGTTTCCTTGAATCTTTTATAGATTTCCAAGAGCACTCCCATGGGCAGCCATTTGTGAACACCCTGATGTGTACATGTGTACGCTACCGCATTCAGAAGTGGAAAGCTTGCCAATTTGTTTTGAACCTTTTTTGTAGGTTTTCCACGCGGAAAACTGACTGAAAAATGTTGTGACTGCAGACCAACATTTGTAAATTTTACCCAATTCTGAAAGCCCACGAACCTACTCCATTCAAGATATTTGCTCGTAAGGGGATTTTGGCAAGATTTGTGAAATTTACATGTGAGGAAACTAAAATTGCAACAATCCTAGTACTGTAAGTTAATAATGAGATGTTGCCCTCGTAAACGATATTCGTCCAAACTGATTTAACATCAGTGCGCTAATAGCCTTGTGAATGTGGTCTGAAGTGGTTAAGCGTTTGCAGATTTCATAGCATGAGTGAGGAGTCCTGAAAATGTTTACTAGCTAAATGTTTGTATAGCACTTCACACCACATATGCCGTTTCTAAGCTATGTAAAAACCAGGCATCACTACTATGCAATTTGGTGTACTCAATATGCGACCTCTCGAACGATACAAGGGTGATTGGGTCTTGTCGGGATGAAAATTCGTCATCTGCAGACCACCTTGCGTTTAAGTGACTCAAGAGCTATCCGACCGACGTCACTGAGGAGGCAGAGTGGAGCACTCCTGACAGGTGAGTTATAAACAGAATTTTGGAATTGTAAACTGTAGCAACTAATCATTCGAAAGACCAAACCAGACATTCCTGAACTTCTACTCCTGAATGTTTCCAAAAGGCTGAAATTGGAAATTTCACTTTCAAGAATTCTACAATTTCAAGAAGGTAGGTATCCTGTGATAATCAGGTTATCTGGGCTGACGTCAGTGTTTGAAAAATGGCAGGTAAAATCGTGGTCTACCTCGTTTTGTTCAGTTGAGACGTTCAGTACTGGGGCTGCTGCAGCACCCCCAGAAATAACCATGCTGGAGTTCAGAAGGTGAATGAGCAATTTGAAATGTATTTATTTATGTTCGATTAATTAAAACCATTACATATATTTATCTCAAAAGTAAGAAAGAGAAAAAAAAGAAGTGTATGCAGCGCAAAAGAGTAGGGGTGGGCGGAATTTGCGAAAGTGACTTTCGCAAATTATCGCGAAAATGTTAAAAATCTCCGCAAACACGCGGAAATATCGCGAAGATGCGGAAGTTTTTTTCCCGCCCGTTCGCGATATTTTCTGCGTGGTCGCGGCTCGCCAACTTACCCATGCGGTTGCTCGCGTGCGCGGTCATCTTGTTTTCACTCTTCTCGCGGTGCATGATCGCGAGAAGAAAGACGTGATCGCGCGACCAATGACATTACTGCGGGCGCGAACTGTCGCGAGACAGCGCAAATGGCTACCAACAATCCAACATCTCGTGGAGAACGCGACCGGATCGGGAAAACTTGTCGGCGAACGCGGGGATTCAGGTAAGGCGATCGCGTGCGCGCGAGAATGTATTATTTTACAGCGCGAGCAAGAAACAAATTATCGCTAAGCTGCGGAATGCGGAAATTTTGACATTTTCGCGCTCTCCGCGGAACGCGAAAATTTCAAATTATCGCAATTTCCACGAGCGGAACGGGAATTTAGCCCAGGCCTACAAAAGAATGATATAAAACGTGTACATAAAAAAAAAATTCAAAAGAGAATTTTTCCTTTTTTAGGATCAGTTAATCAGGGTTTAGGATTGCTTCACCAGGAGCCTCGCTGGTCTTGGTCGTGTTCCGTCCGGGGGACTGAGCTTTATGCAGTGAATGGTGAAAGGTGAATGAGCACTAAAGATGCCTTTAAATGGGGTTTTTATCTTGCCACGTGTCTACGCTCTCAAAAACAATGGTCAAGCTGCTGCTTATTCATGTAACATGGACATAGGCATTTACTTTTAATTCTCAGAGAACATAGTGAGACGATTTTGTAAAGTGAAATATGTGTCTATCTTGCTGCAGTACAGGGAGTGTGGAAGGAAAGGTTGTGGATGTTTTATGTGCAAATGATAATTGCTGAAAAACGATTTTCATACATAGTAGATTTATCAGTAAAATCGCGCGCCTGTGCAAATGTAGTGGCCATTTCAATGACAAATATTCTATTTGTAAATGACAGTGCACCAGCACCCCGTGCTTTGTGAGAGTGTGCTCCAAAATTCACCACTGGCTACATATCACACCCATACCTTTATGCGGAATGGGCGTGGCACATTTGCCACCTTGTTCTTTGCGTGACGCTTGGATGTTTCACAGTCACTGTGACTGGGGTGCTGCAACATTGATGGAAGTGTCACCATATTGAAAATTGTTCCAACTCCACTGAACGTGTTACCAAACTACGAAGCTTGACGTTCCTTCCGCATTGATGGCGAGTCCCGATCTGGAAACAAGTGTGGGAGACAGACCTGGAGTTTCTTCGCCCCCTCAAAAATCAGCGCTCATCTGCCGAGTGACCTCACTGAGCAGGGAAACAGCATTTACCACGAAGTCTAAACCATGTACTGCCTTTACGACGTGGTCTTACCACAGAGTCTTTACAACGCTTTCCCTACTGTTGCGCAGACCGGAGTTGGAATAGTAACTGGTACCTCTCCAAAGTCTAGCACTTTCCCCTAAGGCAAGTCGTTTCTCATTGTAAAGACTTGCATGGTCAATGAATGCAGTGGTAAAAATGGGTTATTGTAGAGACCGCGTTGTAAAGTCATGCGTTGGAATGGCTTGCGTGGTTCTGACATACAACCCACCGAGCAGCGTGGGGCCAGCGACCTGTGCTCTGCCGAGTGCCACCCTGTGCTGGCGACACCCTGCGGCCCTCATTGCCCTTCAAATGACCTCCTGCCCCCCACTGAGAGTTTGGCCCACCGTAAAAACACTCCAGCACCCTCCTTAAGAATGTGAGATTGGAAACCGGAAAATTCCAAATGGTGCAGGTCTGACCAGTACAGCTGCTTGTGAAAGGGTATGAAGGCTCTCTTTGCTTCACGCGCGGATGGCCACGAGGAGTTTATTGCGAGCAGAGGGCACGTGCAGCGGAAACGCCACCTGCCAAACCCCCCCTGGTGGTGTACGCTGGCCTCCAAGGTAATGACGCAAAACTGAGCGGTGAGGAGGAACGGGCGGCGGCCGCAGGGAGGGTGTGAAATGCAGGGTTAGGCACAGGAAGGAGGGAGGGTTGATTTAACTTCTGAGAAGGGCATGGCCAAGTCTGTCGCCTAACCCCTTTCAAATGCTCTCCCACAGCACGGGAAACATCGGCACTAAAGACGCGCCCGCTTTTGGTGGCACGCCAGCAGCAAAGTACATATTGATAATGTGGAGGCACCGTCAACAAAGAAGCAAAGAAAGCGCAGAAACAATGACGAAGCGGAAGGCTTTCCATAAAAAATGAAATTGAAGAAAAATCAAGACTCTAAACCCAGCGTTTGAATTAAATTCTAACTGTAATTAATATATATGTGCGTGTGTTTAAACTAGATAACACACTATACTAGTATTACAAGCAACAAATGCCAACCAAAAATGAAGTTAAAAAAAGTGTAGGAAATACACCAGTGGCAATCTCAAGGAAACCTCTTTGTAGGGCCGGTAGAAGTTATGGATCAGGGAGGTGGGAATCGAAGTCAGGTGCTCGAGAAGAGACCAGGGTATCTACATGTCTCCGAATGTCCAGAGCGCGCTCTCCACAAGAGCCTAGACTCTGGCAGAGCCCGAGGGAAGAGGGACCTAGTTCGCCATCTCCTAAGGGCCCAGGTTCGATGGGCTTTGTTGCCTGGTTTTCTGGCCGGTCCTGTTGGATTTATGGCTGTTTCACTCTTTACCTGTGAGTGGAACCTCATCGCGGGAAGTGCCATTCCATCAAGGTTGCCAAATGACTCAGATCATCAGGGACACCATACCACAGTGTAGTGTGGACTTTAACACACAGCTGTAATCAAGAACGTTAGCCCAATTGGTTCAGTTGAGGTTTACCAGGACTACAAATCCCAGATTGCACCGGGTAGTTAAATGAATTCAAAGGATTGGAACACTCGGTCCTTGAGGGCCTGGTGTCAACTGGGAACCTCATATTCCACTGTGTTTTGCACATATTCTCCTTGTAACCAGTTTGTTCAAAGTTCAAAATCTTTCTCAAATCCTAAGTTCTCCATGAATGCTGCTGGGGGTTGTGAGAGAAGGAAAAGAATGGGACAGAGCCCAGGATCTTCATAGGACGATCGTACTTCAGAACCAAACTGCCAGCGTGAAAAATGATAGGGGCAGCAGTGACCTACCTGCAGGCACCATAGCCAAAAAACTGCAACTAAGGGGTCACCTTCAGCAATCCCACAACGTATCAGACCACAGAGGCCCTGTCCCAGCCCACTTACCTATACTCAAGGCCGGGCAGGGCAGAGGCAGGAGCACAGGGTACGCAACCTGCCCCAGCGAGCAGGGAGCGCAGGCGGCCAGGCTCTTGCAGCACATGTGCCATGTGATCTTCTCAGACCAATGCACATTTTCCAGAAGGCAATTACAGAGGTGCCTCTGTGGGCTGTCAGCTTAAAGACCATCTGGGTAAATTCTGACAGTCTCACTGGCAAGGTGAACAGCCTCTATCAAACAATACCTCCTAAAATGACCCTCCACCAGTCCAGAGTAACAGCTGCCCTCGCGGTAAAGTCCAGCATTAAATAATTAGACTGAGGAAAATGACTTCTTAGTCGTTCAACTGACCAATAAA
The DNA here is from genome assembly GCF_964204655.1 of Triturus cristatus. NCBI lineage: Eukaryota > Metazoa > Chordata > Amphibia > Caudata > Salamandridae > Triturus > Triturus cristatus. Next base: position 1,245,499,018 of record NC_140590.1, on the reverse strand, counting down.
GCAAGTACTCTCGGGTGACACAAAGACTGTACAAAAAATGTCTGGAGTCAACATGAAAGAAGTAGACAAATGCCCAGCACTACCATCTATAACTGTGGGCACAATCACCTCAGTGCAAGGAGAAACTCTTATACCACTTCCCTCCCCATTTTCACTTCTTAGCCTTTGAGTAAAGTCAACTGAGAGAGGTGGGGCTCTCACAGACTCACCCCAGTTTTCTCCTTTAGCTGATATACAGTTCATCTAGCCAGTAGTTACGAAGAAATTATGCATTAAGTGCTATGAAGAACTGCACATCGTGTTAGATACAAAGTGCATACAACTGATCCCGTCGGAACTCAGTGGCTCAGTTGGTGGAGTCCTTTAATTGTTGTATTGGCACCACATTTAGCATCTAGGGTGCCTGCAGGGCTAGTGCTTCTTTAATACGAGGGGTGGTACCACTGTATAGCCTTAAATCACATAAAAATCCCAAATGACCTGTTATTAGTGCACAGTGAGCACTCCAGAGGCAAAATGCTATTTTGCTTTGTACACTGAAAATCCTAGCATTGTTCCTGGACGCCTCTAGTGTGAAGACTGATAGGCACAAGATTGTGTTCTATACAATTGCAACAATAATAATATACAAGAATAACAACTTAGTTTGACTGAAAAATGTGGCTGCAACATTGACAAAAGAGGTTTTTAAAGCAGAAAAAAATAGAGGCACTTGTTGTGCAATCTACTATAGTAACAGTGTTAAACATGGCTTCAGGCCTATCATTTTGGCCTGATTGTTGAGGTTTAAACACTGCAATTCAACCTGTCAAAATATACCCTTTAGCAGGTCAAACCCTACCTTTTAAATATTAATAAGTCACCCCTATGTAGGCCTTGTAGTCTACAAGTCAGGGTGAATAGTATTTACAAGTAGAACATGTAGAAATGTAATGTGTCCTCATAGTTACTAGCACCCAACATCTATTTTCCACTGTGGAAGGTCTAGCTGTCCTATGTAGAAAACCAGAGTGCAGATTACAATTTTAATACTGTAACTCAGGAGTGGGACTAGCTAGAAAAATAATGACACAACAATTTTAAGTTATTAAAAACCCAATTCATTGGTGGAGTCAGATTTTTTGTAAATATTAAGGAAAAGTAGTGCTTAGAAAGTTACCTTTTCCCTGCCTAAGTTAGATGTGGGAAATACACTACGATTACCATAGTCCACTCCCCACAAAACCCCCGACCATCAAAGCTAAGGTTAGTGTGCCCGAAGGTTGTCGTCATCTTAAAAATGTTCTAAGTGTGTAGGGTTGGCCCTGGTTATTTTTACCCCATTGTTTAGGGCATGCCCAGGAGTCATTCTCACCCTCTCGCTTTTGCCAGGAATAAATGTGGCATCACCAGGCATTGACTTCAGAACACTTCTAGACCTGAGGAAGAATAGAAGGTTACTGGACCTTCTATCTGTGACCTGACAAGAGCCCTGAAGGATTGGACCTGCTCTCCCATGTAACCAGAACAAAGACATGGACTCAAAGGGTCATAAGGTCGCCCTCCTGTTAAAGCTATAGGGAGCTACAAGATGTCTTTCATGCAACTGGATCCAAACTGGACCCTGCTGTTTGGCCTCTGCCTGGCACCCTTTATGTCTCCAAATACCTTCCCTGAGGATCTGGGGGGCTTTAGAAGTATACTCCCGCGGTGGATAGGGACTTAAAATTACTACAGTTAGAAGGTAAAATCTTTGACTAGGACAAACCTGGTTGGTTTATCTGACCGGTGCTACATGAGGGTCAGCGTCAAATTGCATCTAGGTCCTGGTTCACCATGGTCATCGACTACCATTGGAACTCTATGCTTCTTTGTACTTTTCGTACTTAATTTAAAAAAATAAAAAATGCATATCTTGGTTCTTTTTATTGGGTTGTCTGCTGTCTTTTTGTTTATTAAATTGAAATCTATTTTTTTTTAATTGGTTTATGATTTTTATTGTTTTGCAATTTGACTTTATTACTGTTTGGTACTGCATAAATACTTTACATAGTGCCCTAAGTTAAGCCTGTCTGCTCTGTGCCATAGCTATCTTGGGTTAGAGCTTCGGTTAATTTAGTGACTTTTGGGTGGTGGTTATTCCATGAAGTGGGTAGTTACCCACCCCAAATAGTGAATAAGCTTCTTACAAACATCTTTTTTCAAGATTAGTCTTTGGGTAAGTCCCGTTTAAATTTGCACCACCTTTTCCTCAAAGCCTTTTTATGAGCTTCTGCTTCGTACTATTTATAATAAAAAAGTGGGTATTCCCAAGTGAAAATTTGCATACTCTTTCAGTTTTTGCCCCGATTCTAGAGTGAAAACATTTGGCACCGATTGGCAAGGGACTCTGTTGTTGTAGAGCATCATAGGTTCCCCTGCACAACACCGTGCCTTTCCCCATCTCTCACCATGAATGGTAAGCGTTAACAGGGTCGGTCTTAGACAAAACATAGGCCGGGCACCAATAAAAGTGGCCCCATTAGCAAAGCAGATAGCCCAAAAAAAAGTGGTTCACATTTGTAAATCAGGCCAGTTTTTAACTTGTAAAAAAAGGATAATAACAGGTTTATTAAGACATATGTCCATAAAACATAAATAATAGAACCATTAAAACATGACATCACATAAAGTATCAATATCATCTTTACATAACATTGTAAAAATCAACCCTTGATATTTAATAAACATTAAAAACTGTGCAATACCAACAGAAACATAACAAATACATATTCACCAATAAAGTGATTGCTGATTGCCTCAGATATTTAACAAATCTGATATTATAAAAAGACAGGTTTTAATTTTGTTTTTTTTTACCGGTCAATAGATAATAAGGAGAGTCAATAAGAACGTGGCAAATAGAACATTTAATTTTAAAAATGTATTTCCTTACTATCCCATATTTCACTGTATTATGTAGAGAAAGGCTGTACGGGTTTTTTCCCATAAACTGCTTGTGGAATTATATATGGGAAATCAACCATAAAAACAGGCCCACTGGCCATAAAACAAGCAAAAAAAAAAAATAATAATAATTGTCCCACACACCGGCCTGTCAGTCCAGCTCATTACGTACTGCCTGATTGCCCTATAGGCCAGTCCGACCCGGAGTGTTAACTGTCTTTGGAGCCTCCTCAACCTTAAAAGTAGGCCAGGTGAGTCACACTGACAACTTCCAAACAACAAAATGCATCACTCAGGCACACTACAGACCATACCTTGTGGCCCCGGGGGAAGTGTTTGTGAGTACCCATGGCCTAGAGGAATAGATGCCATTTAACTCCTGTTTTATTTTGTTCAAGCATACATCGACTACTGACGCTTCAAACTGGGAAAGGGTATTTCTGGATTTTTAATAAGTTCCCAGGCGCCAGGTAATATTCTTATAAATTGGACTGTGTCTCATTATAGCAGCCTTCTGTTAAATCCCAAATATATGGCAAGTTAGATCTTGTTTCTGCTAGAGCACACGCTAAAGGAAGGGTGGTGAATGGGGCAGTTCATAATTAAGGCTTCCGGTTTTTCATTTTTACTGATTTTTAGGTCTCGCTTGAGCCAGCGCTTTAGCGCTGCTCTCGCGAGAGCTTTTGTAAACGGGGGATTTGAAAGTGCAAACTAGTGCTTTCAGGCCGCCAACTACAGTGCATGTGCGCCGGGCGCGTGCACCATTTGGCAGCCTGCGTGATCATTTTGCGGCCGCTTTGATGTTCTCAGTGAGCCGCGCGGCCACTGAGAACATCAAAGCGGCCGCGAAAGTGCACACCATTTGCCACCCCCTCCCTTATCCCACTTCCTGCTTGTTTCACAATGGCGACAGCTTGTTCTTTCCAGGTACCACCTTCTTGCCGGTCTCTCCTGTTTTATTAGCTCCCTCTTATGTGTTGTATGCCTCTGGCACTCTCCTCTACTTCTCATAAATGTGCCCCGAGGACTCTGGTACTATCATTACATCAGAGACAATTTCTTCCTTACACTTCACCCTCATTCAAGAACAAGCATTTGCAATGCATTAGGTCTCGCATTTATGCGAGTTTGAGCTATTGACATTGCAAATAACAATGCCTATTGGCATTGGCATTTACAATGCCAATAGCTTTAACTCGTGTAACTGCGAGACCTATTGCATTGCAAATGCTTGTTACAGATATATACAGACAGAAACCAATGTGTTTCTTGTCTGTATTTATTTTTTTAAAGCAGACAAAAACCGAAAAGTATGCTTCTGGTGAGAGCCTCTCCATTATGTATTTTGTGAATTCCAGGCAAACGCCGAGACGATAGACAGCATGGAGAGTTAAAAAAAACGGATGAGATTTCCTAAAATGCAGACATATGTTAACAAATCTTTGTAATATAACGCTAATATGTACCTGTGAGTGTAGTCTTCTGATATACGTGCTGCTTAACTTGCTAAAATGTGAAGCCATCCATGTATGAGTGCACGTCCAAGAGTTTAATAAACGTGGAATTATACCATTTTACAGCCCCATTTATTCTCAAACCACAATTAAATATGGATAAATACCAATAAAATGGCCCAAAAATACATATGGATAAATAAAGACAGAAATGTTAAAAAAAAATAACATAAAACCGGGAGCCCTATTCATAATTATAGCTCGTGAACTAGAGAATATGAGCTATTAACAATCTTGCATTGAATTCAGAAGGTTTCGAGTGACAACAGGAAAAATCTGATCTAACTAACCTAGACTTCAATATCCGAGTTTACTCCTCTCTCTCGACATTCAAGGATAGTTGGTGACCGGACTGTGTTAACCACATTATCTTCCATGCTGTATTTTATTTATCCCTGGTTTTGCTTCCTTACTGCCTGACTATGTAATGCAATTTCCGTCTGTTTTTCTTTACAGTATATATGTAAAGCGCTCTGATACCCACGGGTCAAGCTAGCGCTATATAAAACTTTTAACATAAAATAAAATAAAATAAATTTAAGATGTTAGCATATAATCCCATTTAGGAAACACGGTCGATCTACCACCAATATGGAAGAGTATAACTTCCATTGTAGCTCAACTTTGTTGTTTCGTGGAACATTCTAGAACTACTGCGGAAGGGAGGTTAAGACAGACCCAGAGGAAGAATGTTTCCTCACATTTTGCTGACCAACCGTTAAAGATGTGTCCATGGGAGAGCAGTAGGAAGGTGTGAGAAGTTGGCCTGGTATATGCTGTTCACTAGTTCTAGTGACCACCTTGTACCATGCCAAGCAACCCTTATGGTGTGGTTGTAAGTCAACCTTTTTGGACTAGCTGCCCTAGTGGTAGCGTAGGCTAAGCAGTCTTTGAGGCTAAACTCGTGATGCGTGTTAAGCCAGCTGTTTTACCAAATGTAACCCCCTTTTATACCAATGAAAGGACACCACACAGATATATATTCAAAATATATATGTATTTATTTCTCAAAGTAACCCCTAGTCTCTTTATGAGCACAGGAGCACAAATCGTCAAACAAGATTATCACAGAATACACAGAAGTTGCACTTTATATGGATAGGCCCTGGTGGCCACTCGAACCATATACTAAAATAGTGGTATAAGTACCACGAACAGAAAAGGGAAAAGGCCTAGGGCCTCTAGAATCGCTGGGCCTACAAGGAGCTAACGTCAGTTAGTGACCAGGAGGTCCACGGGTGGCGTGTGCAGAGCAAATAGTCACACGCGTGCTCCCATAGGTTTCAATGGGTGCGTAAAAAGTACAAAGTTACTGCAAAGAGGATCTTCCGGATGGACTAGGAACTCAAGATTTGGAACACAGGCACTAGAGATGTAATACTACACTTGGGCACAGGTGTGCCAGCTTTACCTCACCCACAGGAAGCGGGTGCATAGGCCTCGAAGTGCGTCGGGTTTCTTCTATCTGTTCCGTGGAGCTTGAAGACAAAGATGCTGCAGGCGGTCGGTCCGGGAGAGATGCAGTGGATCCAAGAGTGGATCGGAGATGTTGAAGACCTGTAAGCAGAGGGGACAGTGTTCACAGTCACTAGCCAGTGACCAGCGTGGCACCAGGTGGGTACCAGGCGATGTCGGGTGCAAACAGGTGATGAGGGGTAGCTTGTCTCCGCAGCCACGTGGTCCCTGAAGGTCGACGACGTCCAGGAGTCGGCTCACGAGCTGTCCCACGCAGGCTCTCGCTGTCGGCGGTGTCGGCGACTTGATCGAAGCAAACAAGCCTTGGCAAAAGCAATTGCAGGAGGATTCGGAAATCAGCTGTTGGTTCTGACCAGCAAGGTCAGAGGGATTGCTCCTTTGGAGGGGAGCAAGGGCCAGTCTGGAGCAACCAGACCAGCGGTGTTTGTCGTAGATTTCGTTGCCAAGATGGCCACTAGCCAGCGGGCCAGCAACCGGTTAGGCGCGTCGAGTGGCAAAATGCAGAAGGGCCCCACGCAGATCGTGGAGATGCTGGAGGGCTCACCTTTGGTGCAGATGCTGCTCGGGGGTTGGGCTTCTCAGGACCCAAAGCACAACTTGGAGGGAGCCTCGGTTGTTGCACTGGTCAGCTTGTCGTAGTCGTTTCAAGATGGCTGGCTCCACGTGTCTCGGTGCCTCCACGGGTCTCCTCTTTTCAGGGACTGTGGATCGGGCGGTGAGAGGTCTGGAGGTCCAGGTCTTGTCAGTCTCTGGGCTCGGGCTCCGGCGGGAGGCGGCGGCAAAGCAGACGGTGATTCGCTGGATGGTGCTTGCGTTAGCAAGGTGGTCACTCCCTGACCACAGGGGAGATTTTCTTCAGTCTTCTGTGCAGCAGAATGTCGAAGTTCCCGTCTTCTTCTTAGTTTCAAGTTGATTCCAGGATGTCTGAAGTCTTAGGACACAGCTCCTACCTTTAAGCGGATTCTAGGGGCCGGACTACCTGCTAGGTCCCTCCCTATGGGTGGGACCAGGAAGGGGGGTGGTTACACCCCCAATCCTTTGTCCAGCTCGCCCCAGGCCCGGGACTGGTGTGCCCCAGGACCGGTTTGAACTGGCATATGCACCGAGGCTCCTTGTGAGCCATAGGCATGTCTGGTTTCTTTCAAGCCCTACCTGACCAATACACAAAATCCTGTCTGGGGTGGTGCACGCACCTCCCCTGGCAGGAAACCCTTTGTCCACACCTCCCAAGCTGGAAGGACTCCCAGCAGCAGGAGGGCAGACTTGTGTCTGTGGTGGCAGCATCCATTTTGTGGAGCTGAGGCTATGTCTGATTTTACCCGGGTTTCAGGCACTGTACATGTCGTGTCCCTCTAGAAGGGTGGAATGCTAACCCCGTCGCCAGAATTGGCGAGGGGTTAGTATTCCAATTCGTATGACACCTTACTCGACATGTTTTGATAAAGCCAAACCAAAGTTAGCATTTAACCGCGAGGTTCATAATGCACTTAAGAGTATATGGTATGACGAGATCTGGAAACAGTAGAAGGAAGTTGTTCCGACCACTGCAGACAGGCTCAGCTCATGCCAGAGCACCATCTCACATGGAACCAAGCACTCTGCCTTCAGGATTGTTAAGGCCTGCCATAGGAGTGACTTATAGGTTACCAGGTGTCCCATTTAAGGTTAGGTATAGGTATACTACACCTAAGTAAGAGGTGATTACACCAACTTACCCCAGCTGAGTGATCAGCCAGTTGTGTCAAATTGTTAGGCCAAGCCTGGGGTGGCATAATACATGCTGCAGCCCTTGGCAGGCCTTGGGTACACCAATGCCCTGGGTACCTAGTGTACACTGGTACAGGGGCTGACAGGGTGATCCACTTCCAATTGGTTATGCACCTAGGGTGCATAGTTTTAATTTAGTAGAGAGAACAGCAGGCTGGGGGTCTGATTGGCAGGCCCACAGCCTCAATATGTCAAAAACCAGTGAAGCAAAAAGCAAAAATTTGGGGTGACCATAGGATAGCAGACCCTACTCTCCTACACAACCCCCCCCCCAAACGCTGGGACATTAAACTAGCCTTGACCAGTCTCGTCTTCATGTCCTAAGTGGAAGTACCTGGAGAGACCATCTGCATTCCCATGGTCAGTACCTGGCCGGTGCTCCACTGTAAAGTCCATCCCCTGTAGGGAAATGGACCACCTAAGCAGTTTGGGGTTTTCACCCTTCATCTGATTTAGCCACAAGAGGGGCTTATGGTCGGTCTGAATCTTGAAGTGAGTGCCAAACAAGTATGGCCTCAGCTTCTTCAGGGCCCACACCACAGCAAAGGCCTCCCTCTCAATAGCTGACCAATTCTTCTCTCTGGGGGTCAACCTTCTGCTAATAAAAGCAATGGGTTGGTCTTGACCATCTACATTAAGTTGTGACAGCACAGCTCCCACACCCAACTCAGAAGCATCTGTTTGGACAATAAACTCTTTGGAGTAGTCAGGACTTTTCAGGATAGGTGCAGAGCACATGGCCTCCTTCGGGTCATCAAATGCCTTTTGACAGCTTACTGTCCACTGAACCTTTTTGGGCATCTTCTTGGATGTCAGATCATTAAGAGGGGTCACAATGGACCCATAGTTCTTAACAAACTTCCTGTAGTACCCAGTCAAGCCCAAGAAAGCTCGAACTTGAGTCTGGGTGGTTGGAGGGGACCAATCCTTGATGGACTGTATCTTACTCTCCAGTGGTTGAACTTGGCCCCCACCTACAAGGTGGCCCAAATACACAACCTTACTCTGCCCTATCTGGCACTTAGTAGCCTTGATAGTGAGGCCTGCCCTCTGCAGGGCCTCCAGAGCCTTCTTCAGGTGGATCAGGTGATCCTCCCAGGTGGAGCTAAAGACAGCAATGTCATCAAGATATGCTGCACAAAAGTCATCCAACCCAGTAAGGACTTGGTTCACCAGCCTTTGGAAGGTGGCAGGTGCATTCTTCAGACCAAAGGGCATCACCACAAACTGATAATGCCCACCTGGGGTTGAGAATGCTGTTTTGGCCTTAGACTCCTCAGCTAATCTGATTTGCCAATAGCCAGCTGTTAAGTCAAATGTGCTCAAAAACTTTGCAGAAGCTAGTTTGTCTATGAGTTCATCTGCCCTTGGAATAGGGTGTGCATCTGTCCTGGTGACAGCATTGAGTCCTCTGTAATCCACACAGAACCTCATCTCTCTCTTGCCATCTTTGGTGTGAGGTTTGGGGACCAGAACCACTGGGCTAGCCCAGGGGCTCTCTGAGGGTTCAATGACACCTAATTCCAGCATTTTATGTACCTCAGCCTTTATACAGTCCCTGACGTGGTCAGGTTGTCTGTAAAGCTTGTTCTTTACAGGCAGACTGTCACCAGTGTCCACCACATGGGTACACCAGTCAGTTTGACTAGGTATCAAGGAAAACATATGTGAAAATGATTGTAGAACCTGTCTACATTCAGTCTGCTGATGGGCAGTGAGGTTGCCTCCAAGGGTCACTCCTTCAACTGAGCCATCTTCAGGGTTCTGAGACAACAGGTCTGGGAGAGGGTCACTCTCTTCCTCCTGTCCCTCATCTGTAGCCATGAGCAAGCCCATGTCTGCCCTGTCAACATATGCTTTAAGCCTGTTAACATGGAGTACCCGGTGGGGACTCCTGGGAGTTCCTAGGTCCACCAAGTAGGTGACCTCTCCCTTCTTTTCCAGGATTGTATGGGGTCCAGACCATTTGTCTTGGAGTGCTGCTGGGGCCACTGGCTCCAACACCCATACCTTCTGTCCTGGCTGAAACTCAACCAAGACAGCCTTTTGGTCATGCCAAGCTTTCTGTAAGGCCTGGCTTGCCTCAAGGTTTTTGGATGCCTTCTCCATATACTCAGCCATCCTGGAGCGGAGACCAAGTACATAGTCCACTATGTCTAGCTTAGGCTTTTTGAGAGGTAACTCCCATCCTTCCTTCACCAAACACAGTGGGCCTCTCACAGGGTGCCCAAACAACAATTCAAAGGGGCTGTAGCCAACTCCTTTTTGTGGGACCTCTCTGTAAGCAAACAGAAGGCAGGGTAGAAGGATGTCCCATCTTCGCCTGAGCTTTTCAGGTAATCCTTTGATCATACCCTTTAGGGTCTTGTTGAATCTCTCAACAAGCCCATTGCATTGTGGGTGATAAGGGGTGGTGAACTTGTAGTTGACACCACATTCCTTCCACATAGCTGTTAAGTATCCTGACATAAAGTTGGTACCTCTGTCAGATACTACCTCCTTAGGAAACCCCACTCTGGAGAATACTCCCAGCAGGGCCCTGGCCACAACAGGAGCTGTAGTGGTCCTAAGGGGAATTGCCTCTGGATACCTGGTGGCATGATCCACTACCACCAGTATAAATCTGTGCCCAGATGCAGTGGGAGGATCCATGGGACCCACTATGTCTATTCCCACTCTTTCAAAGGGGACCCCCACCACAGGTAGTGGTATTAGGGGGGCCTTTGTTGTGCCACCTGATTTGCCACTGGCTTGGCAGGTAACACAGGAGCGACAAAACTCCTTTGTATCTTCATTCATATGAGGCCAGTGAAAGTGAGGGACAAGTCTGTCCCAGGTCTTGTTCTGGCCTAGGTGTCCTGCTAAAGGAATATCATGGGCCAAGGTAAGAAGGAAGCCCCTAAATTGCAGAGGTATAACCAACCTCCTGGTTGCACCAGGCTTGGGGTCTCTAGCCTCTGAATAAAGGAGCCCTTCATCCCAATACACTTTATGGGTACCTTGAGCATTCCCAGCAGCCTCAGCAGCAGCCTGCTGTCTGAGGGGTTCAAGAGAGGGACAGGATAACTGAGCCTGCCTCAAGTCAGCCCTTGAAGGTCCCCCTGTCCCCAGAAACTCAACCTGGTCAGGTTCAAGCTCTTCAGGGACAGTTCCTTCAGGGTCCTCTAGATCAGCTTCCTGGGAAGGCTGATCATCACTCTGAGGCAGGGGGGAAGGCACAGCCTTGACCCTCCTGTTCTTCTTCTTGGTAGGTGCTTGGTCCATTGTTCCAGGATCCAAGACCTGTGGTTCAGTGAGGCACTTTTTGGCCTGTGACCTGGTCACAGCAAGGACATGTGATGATATACCTAACATCTCTGCATGAGTCCTGTACTCCACTTCTGACCATAGAGAACTCTCTAGGTCATTGCCCAACAAACATTCTACTGGGAGGTCTGCACTAACCACAACCCTTTTGAGGCCAGTTACCCCTCCCCATGAGAAGTTAACAACTGCCACACTATGTGAAGTAGTGGCATTGCTGGCATTGGTCACCAGGTAGTTCTCACCTGGTATGTACTGTCCAGGGTCCACAAAGCCTGGTGTCACCATAGTGACATTGGCACATGTGTCCCTGTAGGCTTGAGCCACTTTGTCATTAATTAAAGGAGTCTGTCTGTACTTGCCCAGGTTACTGGGGCTCACAGTCAGGGACAAATCAATGTCCCCATCACAGATCAAGACTGCCTGTGTCAGGGTTCTGTCTAAGTCAGAATCTCCTTCAGTTCCCATAGTGATTCCCACTACACCCTTTGTCTGGGGACCAACACTGCTAACAGTAGTACTGGGAGCAGGTGCCTTAGGGGCAACAGTGTTGGGGGCTCCACCCTTTTTGCAATCACTAGTCCAGTGAGTTGTATTTTTACAATGATTGCACCAGGGTTTCTTCTGACCTTCTTTCTTCTTCTTGGACTGTTGGGACCCACCCTCCTTAGCAGTAGTTTGGGGCCCTGTTGAAGACTTCTGGTCTTTAGGTTTCTGATCTCCACCCTTTTGGTCTGTTTTCTTCTGATCACCCCCTTGGCCCTGGTTCTGGTTCTTTTGCTTAACCCTGGTTCTGACCCATTTGTCTGCCTTCTTTCCCAATTCTTGGGGAGAGGTCAGATCAGAGTCAACCAAGTGTTGATGCAGTTGCTGGTTTTGACAGTTATTTAAAATCTGTTCTCTCATCATCAAATTATACAATCCTGTAAAATCAGATACCTTACTTCCCAGCAACCAACCCTCCAAAGCCTTAGTGGCACATTCAATGTATTCAGACCAGTCCTGAGTCTGTGTCTTTTGGGTGTCTCTGAACATTAACCTGTACTGCTCAGTGGTTAAGCCTAACCCATCTACCAGAACACTCTTCAGGACTCTGTAGTTTCTGACATCCTCTTCTCTAACAGTGAGGAGTCTGTCTCTGCCTCTTCCTTCAAAGGAGAGCCAGAGGATTGCTGCCCACTGGTCTTCAGGAACCTGCTGTACTTTGCAGGCTCTCTCAAGAGCAGTTATCCACTTGTGGATGTCATCCCCACTTTTGTAGGGGGGCACAACCTTAGACAGGTTTCTATTATCGAAAACCCTATCTTTGTCCTTAGGGACAATGCTGCCACCAGTGGGTATAGACCCACTCTCTTTATGCTGTCTAGCCTTGCTCAGTTTCTCTTCCATCAGGGCTACTTCTAGCTCCTGCTTCCTGATCCTCAGCTGGGCTTCTTGCATCTTGGCCTCATGTTCCCTCCTCTGAGGGGTGGTCATCCTTCTCCTGGAGTGACCTTGAGAGCCTCTAGAGCCATGGGAAGCATTGGAGTCACCTGAGCGATTCCTTTGCCTTCCAAGCCCTGTGTTAAGTCCACTGGGGAGATCCAGTGGGGTGAACCCACTGTCAGTCCCCAATAGCCTTGGTTTAGCTGGGCCAAGTATAACACTTGGCACTGGGCTAGTTCTCCCTTCATCCTCACCACTGTCTGTATCCCCCTCACTTTCCTCCTCTGTAGTATGGTTTTCATCTAAGGGATGGCTATTGGAAAGGGGTACCTCAGTGGCATCTTCAGAAGGGGGGCCTCCTGTTCCTGTCCCTAAGGGGGCTAACTGGGAAGCTCTCTTGAGCTTTCTTTGATTCTCATCCTCTTGCAAGAGTGCTCTGAGCACAGCAGAGGTAGGGTTCTTGGGCTGTTTAAGGCCTCTAAGAGTTGCCAACTGCCTGAGCTCATTCTGATTAAGGGTAGCAAAGATGGATGGTGCCCTCGGGGGGTCACTCTCAACAGAGATGGGTACAGTGGACCCCTCTGCCCCAGCCATTGCTCTTAAGTGTGGGTGGATGTGTTGCAATCTACCTACACTTGGGTTTACCTACTAAACCTATCTAGTAGTTGTAGTCAGGGTGTGCTACTCCCTTTGCTCTACAACAACTAAGTTCAGTAGAACTTAAGTATATCTAATCTTGTTTTATATGTACCTACAGGTACCTATGTGATCTTTCAATTGGTAACCAAGAGATTACAATGGTAAAACACAGAAAGCTCAAATCCAACCGCTGCTCACCAATGTGAGAAGTTGGCCTGGTATATGCTGTTCACTAGTTCTAGTGACCACCTTGTACCATGCCAAGCAACCCTTATGGTGTGGTTGTAAGTCAACCTTTTTGGACTAGCTGCCCTAGTGGTAGCGTAGGCTAAGCAGTCTTTGAGGCTAAACTCGTGATGCGTGTTAAGCCAGCTGTTTTACCAAATGTAACCCCCTTTTATACCAATGAAAGGACACCACACAGATATATATTCAAAATATATATGTATTTATTTCTCAAAGTAACCCCTAGTCTCTTTATGAGCACAGGAGCACAAATCGTCAAACAAGATTATCACAGAATACACAGAAGTTGCACTTTATATGGATAGGCCCTGGTGGCCACTCGAACCATATACTAAAATAGTGGTATAAGTACCACGAACAGAAAAGGGAAAAGGCCTAGGGCCTCTAGAATCGCTGGGCCTACAAGGAGCTAACGTCAGTTAGTGACCAGGAGGTCCACGGGTGGCGTGTGCAGAGCAAATAGTCACACGCGTGCTCCCATAGGTTTCAATGGGTGCGTAAAAAGTACAAAGTTACTGCAAAGAGGATCTTCCGGATGGACTAGGAACTCAAGATTTGGAACACAGGCACTAGAGATGTAATACTACACTTGGGCACAGGTGTGCCAGCTTTACCTCACCCACAGGAAGCGGGTGCATAGGCCTCGAAGTGCGTCGGGTTTCTTCTATCTGTTCCGTGGAGCTTGAAGACAAAGATGCTGCAGGCGGTCGGTCCGGGAGAGATGCAGTGGATCCAAGAGTGGATCGGAGATGTTGAAGACCTGTAAGCAGAGGGGACAGTGTTCACAGTCACTAGCCAGTGACCAGCGTGGCACCAGGTGGGTACCAGGCGATGTCGGGTGCAAACAGGTGATGAGGGGTAGCTTGTCTCCGCAGCCACGTGGTCCCTGAAGGTCGACGACGTCCAGGAGTCGGCTCACGAGCTGTCCCACGCAGGCTCTCGCTGTCGGCGGTGTCGGCGACTTGATCGAAGCAAACAAGCCTTGGCAAAAGCAATTGCAGGAGGATTCGGAAATCAGCTGTTGGTTCTGACCAGCAAGGTCAGAGGGATTGCTCCTTTGGAGGGGAGCAAGGGCCAGTCTGGAGCAACCAGACCAGCGGTGTTTGTCGTAGATTTCGTTGCCAAGATGGCCACTAGCCAGCGGGCCAGCAACCGGTTAGGCGCGTCGAGTGGCAAAATGCAGAAGGGCCCCACGCAGATCGTGGAGATGCTGGAGGGCTCACCTTTGGTGCAGATGCTGCTCGGGGGTTGGGCTTCTCAGGACCCAAAGCACAACTTGGAGGGAGCCTCGGTTGTTGCACTGGTCAGCTTGTCGTAGTCGTTTCAAGATGGCTGGCTCCACGTGTCTCGGTGCCTCCACGGGTCTCCTCTTTTCAGGGACTGTGGATCGGGCGGTGAGAGGTCTGGAGGTCCAGGTCTTGTCAGTCTCTGGGCTCGGGCTCCGGCGGGAGGCGGCGGCAAAGCAGACGGTGATTCGCTGGATGGTGCTTGCGTTAGCAAGGTGGTCACTCCCTGACCACAGGGGAGATTTTCTTCAGTCTTCTGTGCAGCAGAATGTCGAAGTTCCCGTCTTTTTCTTAGTTTCAAGTTGATTCCAGGATGTCTGAAGTCTTAGGACACAGCTCCTACCTTTAAGCGGATTCTAGGGGCCGGACTACCTGCTAGGTCCCTCCCTATGGGTGGGACCAGGAAGGGGGGTGGTTACACCCCCAATCCTTTGTCCAGCTCGCCCCAGGCCCGGGACTGGTGTGCCCCAGGACCGGTTTGAACTGGCATATGCACCGAGGCTCCTTGTGAGCCACAGGCATGTCTGGTTTCTTTCAAGCCCTACCTGACCAATACACAAAATCCTGTCTGGGGTGGTGCACGCACCTCCCCTGGCAGGAAACCCTTTGTCCACACCTCCCAAGCTGGAAGGACTCCCAGCAGCAGGAGGGCAGACTTGTGTCTGTGGTGGCAGCATCCATTTTGTGGAGCTGAGGCTATGTCTGATTTTACCCGGGTTTCAGGCACTGTACATGTCGTGTCCCTCTAGAAGGGTGGAATGCTAACCCCGTCGCCAGAATTGGCGAGGGGTTAGTATTCCAATTCGTATGACACCTTACTCGACATGTTTTGATAAAGCCAAACCAAAGTTAGCATTTAACCGCGAGGTTCATAATGCACTTAAGAGTATATGGTATGACGAGATCTGGAAACAGTAGAAGGAAGTTGTTCCGACCACTGCAGACAGGCTCAGCTCATGCCAGAGAACCATCTCACATGGAACCAAGCACTCTGCCTTCAGGATTGTTAAGGCCTGCCATAGGAGTGACTTATAGGTTACCAGGTGTCCCATTTAAGGTTAGGTATAGGTATACTACACCTAAGTAAGAGGTGATTACACCAACTTACCCCAGCTGAGTGATCAGCCAGTTGTGTCAAATTGTTAGGCCAAGCCTGGGGTGGCATAATACATGCTGCAGCCCTTGGCAGGCCTTGGGTACACCAATGCCCTGGGTACCTAGTGTACACTGGTACAGGGGCTGACAGGGTGATCCACTTCCAATTGGTTATGCACCTAGGGTGCATAGTTTTAATTTAGTAGAGAGAACAGCAGGCTGGGGGTCTGATTGGCAGGCCCACAGCCTCAATATGTCAAAAACCAGTGAAGCAAAAAGCAAAAATTTGGGGTGACCATAGGATAGCAGACCCTACTCTCCTACAGAAGGGTACCAGAGATCCTCAAACGTAGTTTTCTGATGGTTATGTATTTATTGATGGCAAGAAATACCACTTTTATTATGACATTGAGTTCAAAATAGAAACAATATTTGTGGAGCTATCTAGAGGCAACTCCACAATCAGGCGCCACCAGGCAGCGGTCCGTGTTACCTAACTCATTGTCAACATACAAATAGAGGTAAAAGTCAGCTTTTGTGGTATGTTGTAGCGGGGGTCCTGCAACGTGCAGGGCCTGGAGCAACCGGCCCCAGTCTCTCTTTTCCCTCCGTGTATATTTTATTTTTCGCTTGACAGACACTGCAAGTGCTTAAAGTGGAAAGAGCCAGTGTTCTTTGCAGAGATCATGCAATCGACAGGGGCGTAACAAAGGCCCCCGGGGAGGGGGGGGGGGGTGTCCGTGCTCCAGGGGGGCCCTTTAGCCCTGTACCCTGTCAGCAGAGCTCCCGAGTGTGGTCGGAGGGGCCCCCTTCATGCCCTTTGCTGGTGGCCCCCCTCAAGTTTCGTTACGCCACTGGCAATCGAGCAGCAGCCAGTAACACCAGACCCACCATGACCGGAACTAGGCCATGAAACCTGTGCCTCCAGACTGCAGAGAATGGATAACCGCCCCCAGTCACCCAGGCAGGTATTTATATAACAAGGACGCCATGCCCTTGAAACCAAGAAACAAAGCATTACCTCAGACTACAAAAGAACGAAGGCTTTAGATATCCAACAAAGAGGCATTTATGTTGCTGCCTGTATCCGAAACTCACAGGGATCAAATTCAGTGTAAAAAAACACTCCTGCCCAGGGCGCAACGGAGCCAGGCTACTGAACGACAAAGAACTATCTAAAGTATATAGAAATGCAGCTCTATGACCAGTGCCCAATGACAAACATTTAGGGTTTCCAATCCGGGTTAAAGGGGAAACAGTACTGGAGATTATAATGAGCATTCACTATAAGACCTAAATACACAGAACAACGCTGTGGTAGATCTCCTTGTTCAAGAGAAAACATTTGCCCGCCCAATACCATCGTACATTTTATCTTTGCAAAAATATTTTGAATCTCAAAATCACATCACATTGTTATTTGAATTATGTCTGCCTAAAGCATCCTATAACCATTACTACTACATATACCCCTATACTGTTTGATCTTACTATTCAATTTCAGTAGTTTAATATACAATAAGTCCCATCATAGCTGTTTCTTGACATTCAGATGGTCGATAGTAAATCCATTCTCCCATATTGGTGTCTACAATACGGTACCCCTTTTATCTGCTGACGCAGCATTTCAGCTGCACCGGTCACTGCAGTCACCCATAGGCATTGATTGCACTGCCTCAGGTAGTTTTCCTTGTACTTGTGGTTGCAGTCTGACATTGTATGGATTTTTCTGCCTCTCCACCTGGTTGTCCATCACAAGGGCTAACCTATACAGAGCTCCTGTTTAAAAACGTGAGATAACTGCCCTATAAATCGCTTCATGCTCATCGGAAAACTTAAGGGAAGAAAAACCTCTTCATGCAGGGGAAGGAGGAACCATCTTCTTTCTCAAGTCGTCTACAAGGAGTAAAAAAATAAGCTGGCAAAGAACAGCTGCGGTGCAGCAACTCCATGAGGGCACTTGGAGGTTCATTGGAATAAGCATGTTAGTCATACCCCCAGCTAGTTAAAACTCTAAGGGAAGAGCTTTCAGCTTGACTCAGAAAAGGACTAGACAGCCCATTACAGATATACCTGATGTAATTTCAGAAATTGGTGAAGCTATTGAGTCCTGAGGAAGGCAACAGAGAATGACGTGAGTAGCTGAAACGCAGCGTAGACAGATGGGCCTTTCACTGTACAGTAGACACTGACTGAAATCTAACTAGAAGATCAAACTGTATAGGGGCTTATTTGTGAAAACTAGTGTTAGATTTGTTTTAAAACCAAATCAATAAAATGACACGTTGATGCGATATTGGACTTCAAAATAAATTTTGAGAAGAAATATAATGTTTTGTCCGATACTACTGGGTGAACATATTTTCTCCCTTGATCAAGGAGATCTAGCATAGGACACACTCTCGACCCCTGTGTTTGCCCCCAGTGGCCATATTTGTTCAAGGAAGATTTCTAGCCGAATGTAGGGTAGTCAGTGCCTTTGTCCAAACAAGCCTGGTGTACGATGCAGAGGACTTTCAATTTGATCCCTGATTCTAAGGGAAAATTGAGTTTAAAGCCACTTTTGAGATGCCAAGTGGTTTTAGGAGGTAGAGTTGCCTGTAGCATTTTGAAGTCTTTGCTTCTATCTATGAGTCTTTCTGGAAGCAGTCTGTAAATTACACTGCAGTAATCCCGCTTTCTCATATCTAGAGCTCTTTTTAGTTGCTCTTAGTTATTGGTTTGCAAATTAGGCAGGATCTCCCTGAGCTTAGACAATTGTCTGTCAAGGCCACTGACCACAGCGCTGAATTTTATATTTATTATTAACAGGTGCTTTCAGCTACCAAAAGCCTCTTGCACAAGGATATCAGAGAAGAAAAAGAGAAAAAAATAGAATAAAAAAGGAGAAAATGATATTTAAGAGGTGGGAAGAGAAAAAAAATCGAAGGAAGGGAGAGAAAAAAAAGAACAAAAATGAGGGATCCTTAAAAAGAACTATAAGTGTGTTCATAGTTCCAGTATTGAACTTTTTCACTTGTGAAACTTCAGTCCCAGTTGCTTGAGTTTCAGATCTGCATGTTCTTTAAAATCATTTCTCTTATGTTCCAGCTTTTTAACAAGTATCTGCCAATAAGTCTTGCAGTGATCTCAGGAATGACACCGTGCAGGTAGAACATGTTTTCATCCTTTTTGCTTAAGCAATGTCATCAGCATGAGGGATTCACTTCTGGCCAGGGTGAACAGTTTCCTCTGACTAGGGTTTCTCAGGAAAGGCATAAGCCTGTGCGTGTAAAGAATCATCAGAGTGCAGAAGACTTACCGACTCCGCTGAACTCCTCCTGTGCGCTGTGCTTAGATGTGAAATGATGGTTAAGGAAACCTTTTGAACATGTTAAGTTAATCCTTTTTTGGGCAGGAGACTCAGAGTTTGTATAGTAGTGATTAGTTCAAGTCCAAAACGTTGAGCTACCTTCATTTAGGCCAATTCGTGGTTGGATGTCATGCACAGGGAGAAATGTTCCTTCCAGCCTTTGTCCACCAGATTCTTTTCAGTCTGATTGAACCTTTCCAATCTGTATTTGATTGGTGACATTTGTCATCTGTTTGAGATCGAGTTGTTTTTAGTGCCACATCCTAGGGTTATAGTGGGGAAACGTGCTGGTAGCATGAGTAGGGTTTTCCAGAATTTTCTTCCACAGAGTCCTACTCTTGTTACATTTTTACGAAGTCAGCAGAGTCCAACACCATATACGATTTGGCTTCCTGCTTTGGCATACCCCACTTGTTCAACTGGTTTTGAGAATCCATTGGCGCATATGCAGGCGAGCCTGAAGATAGCGTTCAGTGAGGTGCTGGATTTTTCAATTGCCTTTTGAATTAGTGAGGCCCATGTTGCAGCGATTGTTGCCAACAAACAGGGTCGGATTGAGGGCAGTGCAACCGGTGCGGCCGCACTGGAGCTGACCTGTGGAGGGGCCGCTGAACTCAGATGGGGGTGCTGTCTTTAGCTGTAACTTATAATGGAAGAGATGAGGGGCACTTTCGCCCGGTGGTAGTGAGAGAATCCGAGGAGGAGGTCATGGTGTGTGGGGGCACCAAAAATGATTGTCGCACTGGGCACTACCAAGCTGGACCTGCCAACAAACCTAGACATGTAAAGGCATTAACGTTGTCCAGGTATGTGTCTCCGATGGCAAAAGTTTTATTTTGGCTCTGCTTTTTCCTGAAGACCATCATCTTGGTATTCTGTTAGTTGATCTCCAGGCAATATGTATCCAATGATGGGAGTTGTGTCTGCAACCCTTTGGCTGAACCTGCAATAAGGATCAGGTCCTATGATGATGGGCACACCCCGAGGTGCTTTCATGAATTCCTGGTAGAGGTCATTGGTATGGAACAAGAACAGCCAGGAGGCAAACCTACTTAACCTCACCTGCGATTGTGAACTGTCTGTTCAAAAGGCTGATCTGTGATGTTGTATCAGTGTGCAGCATTTTTATTGGCCTAGCGTCATACTGCAAGACTGTAGAGCGTACCTTCACTGCAGCCAACTGGACTAGATCACCAAGTCCTCACTCGGATTGGCCTTTCTTTCCCTACCTGGCCTGAGCCATATTATGCTGGACTGCGGCGTGGAAAAATAGGGCTCTCAGGCCCACACGCCTTCCAGCCACAGTGGTGCTATCATTACTGCAGCGCTTTGGCCTGAGTGCGGGGCTCTAGGCCAGTCCCGACCCCGGAGGGCTGTTCTTGCTGCTTTCCAATGACCTGCCTCTGACTGGACTCTTCTGCCCATGCAAGGAGTCTTTGTTGCCACTACAGGCAGGCTGTGCATGGGCCTCTCTTAGCCCCAGGGCATGCACCACTCCAGAGGAGAGGAAGCAGCACACATAGAATTGCATATGTAGCAGTGAGATCACACAGTGGCACTAGACTGGCAACACAACCTGTGATAGCAGTTAGAGCTATAAGCAGCTATGCTCATTTGATGAGCCGCTGCGGGTACCGGTTTACCAGCCTGGCCTCACACGCTGCAACCCACTTACTTGTCCCAACTACACTACAGAAGAGTAGGGGACACTGCCTCCAGAGAGGCACCCCAATACCAGCATCATGACTGTGCAGAAGTCTGCTTGTGTAAACTAGCAGGTCTAATAGTGAGGTCCATACTACAACCCTGAATGGTCACTGTAAACCTTGACACAGCCACAAATAGCCAAGCCTGACTGGCTACCAATCCCAGAAGTGCTCTCACCTGCCAGTGTACCCTACTCCACATTTCCCTGCTTGCCAGATTTCCCAACCAGGCAGGTACCAAGCCAGATCATACCACACATTGTGATGTGAATTGTTGGACACCAGAAGGAAACTGTGATTGCATCATTGCTCAAAAGTCCATAATGTATTCAAGTATGGACAAAATTTGGAGAGCAGATTGTTTGTTCTCGCCCTAAGTCTACACAGCTTCTTATCAGTGCATGTTTCCTTTCTTGAGCGGTTTGTTTGTCTGGACACTATTATTGATTATTCAAATAATATAATTTGGCGGCCCTTCCCATTTCATCATAGGGACTGATACAAGAACCTAACTGGTCAATAATTTCTCGTAATGTATGGTTGCATTTCTAGCACAGAACTAACAAGCTATCTTGCTCTTGATTTATTTGTGGTATAAATATGCATATGTTTAGGTGTTGCCTTTCCACACACGTGCAGTGGGGTTATGTTTGACTATTATTTGCGCCTAGATGGACCTACAGATTAGAAATACGGGAACCATGTAATATAAATACTAAAACTCTGTTTTGATCTAGGCTTTGAGCAGAATCACATTCCAAGTGGTCTGTTTTGTGCGGCCTGAGCAAAACCCAAAGAGCACATTCAAAAGTGCAGGTTTGCTGAATGAGACATACAAGACATGAGTGTTCAGTATAGGTCCAAGAGAGCTGGGCATCAACAAAAGATAAATGTACACACATTAAATGCCCATGCTAGTAATTTTACTTATGCAATATTATTTATCGTTATATTTGAAATTAAACTTTTTTGTTAAATGTATTGTGTGCAATCTACCTATTGAAACACTTTGTAAACCACACCAGCCCCTTTTATTATATATGTGCTTGTTCTCCAAAAAGCTGGTCAGGTTTGCACTGATATGCATTCAACTTATGCTGGTATATGGTTCTTCTCTGTGTCTAAATTTATGCTACATAAAAATTATGTAGTCAAACTAAAAACACTTTGTTGAAATATTATTTTGATGTGTCTGATTCATACCAGCTGTTCAAGAATTAAATGCTATGGATGGATTTGTCTTTTGCTATCTTCTTTTTCTGCGTTTGGCATATCGGCTATCACCCCCGGTCTTAGCCTTGATCAATCAATACAGTAAAGATACAGAGATGCGTTATAGGTCAGAAAAACTTATGGGCTCCATTTTCGTGGTCGGGTGTCCATGGCTTGGAACTTGGCCAGCAGACTACGTTTATGCCAGGTGTAAGTTTCGACTTTCTTCCAATGTTTTCTCGAGACTTCTGCTGTAAAAAGCCCCATTTGGATCCTCCTTTTTGTCAGAAATTTGCAGTAAATGTATGCTTTAAAAGCCAGCACCAGCATTATTTTTTTTTTACTTTTTCATACTGAAGTAGGACCCTTGCCACACCTCCATTTCTTGTTCAGACTTGCTCGCTCACTATATACTCGGGTCGCATATTTACGCTCACTACTTCTAAAATCCACCAGCCGCCCCCGGTCGTGTCCTCCCACTGTCAGACTCTCTGTTTTCGCTCTGTTCAAGTCTGGGTAGTTTCCTTTTATCAAATGCAATGTGGACTGTTCGAACTGACTCCCAAAAATGTCATTGTCAGTGCACATCTGGAGTTGCGCCTGAGGCTGCTGGGGGATGTGAGCCTTCGGTAGCATGTAAAGGATAAACAGCAAGGGAGAGAGGGGAGACCCCTTTTTGACCCCTCAGGCTCATCATTTGCATTGTATATTAGGGTTTATAATGGCCAATCAGTGAGGTGGGAGGTGGTTTCAATTTAAACATTCTGCCAGTAAAAATGCAGAAATTAAGTATTTTTTGGGTGCCATCTAGGGATTAATAATTAATCCTCACCGAAAAACAGAATTGGGGACTTCTAAGCAATGATCAGCGGGGGGGGGGCGTTGTTAAGTGATTCTAGCCAGAGATCAGAATGACGCTGATTTAAACTCAGACGCGCTCGATTGGAGAAACTGGAGGATCGACCCTGTAGTCACACTTGAGAACTTTCCAGATTTAATGGAACGCATCAATTCATTTCATCACTTCTTGCCTTGAAAAGGCTTCAGAGCATAGTTTTCTTGAGCTAAGCAAATGACAGCTCATACACTTTAATGTTTTTATCGTGGATGGAGCCTATTTTCCTTATTTAGACTCTCAAACCTTGGAATGATTTTGGAAAATGATTCAATGATCTCTTACAGGGTCTTACTGCTTCATTAACAATTTACAATAAATACATCAGCTGGGGTGCAGAGGTAGTCAATTCTAAAAGCGCCCGTAGCACCTCCCATTCTCTACCAACGGTAAATTAAGAATGCACAAGAATTTCTAGATGCGGAGTTGACCACAGACCTTCTCTTTAAGCCAATTCTTTTGTTACAAGGGTTTGTGGAAGATTAAATCCTGGCAGGAAGCTCAGTCCACCTGTCACAGCACGATTGCCACATAGAGGATTAAACATGGTTCTCTCGCTTTCTTTCCCACTCGGTTACCACCCATTATTGACTTTGCTGTTTTCACAAATCCCTACACAATAACCTATGAAACTCTCTTTAGAGAGCTCAACCAGTGGGACAGGGTGTTAGTTTCACTCTGTAATTGTATTTGCTTTCAGCTTGGTCCTAAAACTCCACTTCTTGCTGAAGTAAGCTTCCTATGTAAATTGGAAACCCAGAGTCTGAACCCCTTTACAAGGGCCACAGGGCACGCGGGGACTATTAGGTTCAACTGTAGAGATTAAAGCCTTTTATTCCTGATTTCCTGGGGCCCGTCCTACTATGGATACTGAGTAACTGTGCCAAGTACCCCTCCCGCACTTGATTTCCAGTGGTAGCTGTGGACGAGCAGTTAAAGGCGCCATTGGGAGTGGCGGGACATGTTAGTGAACACGACTCATAACTCGGAGGGAACTCAGCAAGAATATATGAAGTTTTTTCGTATGCGTTTACAACGCATGCCATAACAACACAGTTGTTACATCGACCGCGTTGTTATTTCGTATACCGTTACAACGCAAGTCGGAACAACGACTTGCTTTTAGGGGGCGCTGGATGTTGGAACAGTATAATTTACTATTCCAACTCCAGTCTTTTCGGACACTAGGGAAGGTGTTGGATTTTAAATCCAACACCTTCTGCCCCCTAATGCAAGTTGTTGTTCCGACTTGCACTGTAACGGTATGCGAAAAAGCAATGCGGTCGTTGTAATGACCGCGTTGTTATGGCATGCGTTGTCTAGCATGCGTAATAAATGCTGTTTACCACTCAGCAACATCAATAAAATAATATCCATTCAAATACTTGTTTTTATATGAAAAAGACGTATTTTATTTCTATTCAAAGAGATAAGCACATTTGTAAGCAATAACCTATTCCCCTTGAGGTCTGAGCTTTTTGTGTTTGTATGGAGAATCCCTGTCCCACCCTCTTCCTTGCAATGTGGTCAAAGTTATTCTCCATTCACTGGTGGCTGCATCCTGGATATGCTCACTAGTAGGCCTTACTCTAGAGACCCCTTTGACTCTTCCGAAATAGTCAAAAATGTCTACAGTGCCACAGCAGCGAGTTCCCTAGGGCCCGACAGGCACCGGTTAAAGTTGTATCTGCTCCTGCAGCACGGAAACATTTAGAGTTTCAAAAGAAGCCCCTACTGTGGGCACTTGCAAGCTCTGGTCCTTTCAAGAGAAGTCAGGCAGCTTGAGGTATACGCAGCAGAACCCGGCAGGGGCAGGTTCTCTTCCGAGCAGAGCTGCCGACTTCCTCAGGGATCCGAGGTGCTCCCCGCTTCCTGTTTTCCTTGCACAGGGTGGGGAAGGTCAATCTTCAGGCTCCCGACCGGATCCCAGTGATTTTTTTTTTTTCGTTATTTTTTTTTTTAATTGATTTTCCAAATAATTTTCAGGATCAATGTCAAAACATCTTATCCGACATGTTATAAATCACGCTGCCCCTCCTATAACTCTCCCCCCTCCCCCCCCACCGGCGCGCCTTGAGGTATATACAGTATAATCAATTACATATTTCCAGGATCAGTACTGGGCATTGAGATCATACACAATAACTTCCACTATTAGCCTATAGATTGGTGGTCAATCTACTCAAGTGTGGCAGCTGGGGCACCCCGTCCCTCTGCGAGTGAGCCCTCCCGAGTCTGTGTCCGGGATCTGAAGTGCTGCGACTAAGGCCTCCCATGCCCTTGCTGTTTCATACGCTTTGTCGTTATTCAGGCGTGAAGCTTGTTGCAATCTAAGTATGCCCTCACTCCGCGCCCATTTTAGCAATCCTGCCCGCCATCTCCCCACTCTAGGCCCCTATCGTGATTTCCAATGCATAGTAAGCTCCCGTTTAACCAATACAAGCCCCAAGTCAAGGAAGTTGCTAGTCACTTTTGTCCTGGCAGTATGCGGGAACCAATGCAGTAGGCAAGTACCCGGCTCTAGTTCTAATGTCCTATCAGTAACATTATTCAAGAGGTCCGACACCTCCTCCCAATAGGTTCCCAAGTCCGTGCACCCCCACATCATATGCAGGAAGTCCGCTCCCTCTAGTGCACATCGCGGGCATTGTGCCGCCGCCGCTTCAAAATACTGATTAAGCTTCGCAGGTGTTCGATACACTCTATGCAGGACATGAAACTGTATCAATTGAAACCAAGCATTTCTTGTACTCTTACATGCCCTCCTAATCAGTTGAGCCCATGTCTTCTCAGGGATTTCCATGCCAAGATCCGCTTCCCATTTCCCCTGCAGTGCTTGCATTCGCCGGTACAGGCACATTATGGCCTTAAATGTCCCTGCGGCCATTACTACATATTGGCATGCCATTGAGGTTCGTGGTTCTGACAAACCCGTCTTCCAATAGCATTGGACTGCAGCAATAAGCGCTGAATGCAACAAGTAATCCCCTCGTGAGAGGTCATACCTATGCCGCAATACTGGAAAGACAACAAGGTCTCGTTCTCGTAGAGGTCCCCCAACACCTGTATCCCCAGGTCCTCCCAATTTGCTAGTGCTGTCCAGTCCCCTCCATGCGGGAATGCTATACACATACCCAGCGGTATCTCCGGGGCATACGGGCGAGCGAAACCGGCCCTACGCTGGCTCCGGTTCCAGAACAGCCTCATCGTCCATTCCTGTTGTGAGCTGCTCGAGCCGCATCTTCTAGAACGCGGGACCCAAATACCCTCCGGGCCATCCGGACCCCGGAATTCCCTCGCCACAGCTTATGTGAGCCACTGCAGCTGGGCTGCCAAATAATACCACTCAAAATCTGGGACTGCCATGCCCCCATCCGCTCTTGGCCTTATCATTGTGGCCATTGCTACTCGCCTCCTGCCTGTCCCCCAAAGAAACCCGCTAGTCATAGAGCGGAGCTGCCGGAACACAGAGCCTGGGACCCAAATCGGCAAAGCCCGAAAGTTGTATAGTAAACGCGGTAGCACTACCACCTTCAGGAGCGCTACCCGCCCCGCTACCGATAGTGGCAGCGACCGGATCCCAGCGATGGTGCAGCATCCTCCTGAGTCCTCGGGGTCGGCCAGGGGCAGATCTAGATGCACGAGCTCGACCTGTGGGTCGCAGCTTCTACTTCCTCAGGCAGTGGCCTGAACTTTTGGTTTAACTCAGTATCTGCAACCCCTCCTGGCATATGGGGTTGCGGCAGTACTTGCGGACATCTTCCTCTGTTTTACAGTTGGAGACCAGACCCGTTAGTTTTAGCAACAGATGCCTTTCTCCATGATTGGCCTCGAAACATTAACTATGCATTTCCTCCTTTCATTATGATCAGCAGAGTTCTAGCCCAAGTCAGATGGCAAAGAGCTATGCTAGTCTTAGTGACCCTCTTTTGGCAATCTCAGGTCTGGTTTCTGACCCACTTCAAGTAGTCCATGGATTATCCCATCCTCTTTCTATCTTTCCAGATCTCCTACTATACCCCTATGGGTCCAGGTACTCTCTCATCATCAACAACCTTTTATTGTCCGCCTGGAAGGTAACGGGTCATCCAGACTGTATCCAGAAATTATTTATTCGCGTCATTTTACTCTTACAAGAGTCCTTTTTAATTTACGAAGATGCACCAAGACTGTTTTAACTTATGTGTTTTTTCCTTTCTTTCCTGATCATCCTCAGCAATGTGTGGGCAACTGTTTAAAGGTCTATGAGTAACAGACTAACCATCTCAGAACATCCTCCGACACTCAGCTCCTAACTCCCTTTAAGAAACCCCATAAACCAGTGTCTACCCCCACTTTAGCTTGTTAGGTCAAGTGGGTTATGTCATTAGCCGGGATTGATACCTCCATCTTAGGAGCGCATTCCTCTAGAGGGGCCATGGCCTTCAAAGCCTTTTGGGCGGGTTCTCGTCTAGAGGACATTCTGAGATCGGCTGATTAGTCCAATAATAATACTTTTCGTACATTTGATTGCAAAGCTATTCATACTGCTTTTTCTGTGGTGATGAGCATGCTTTTAACAAGCATAATAGGAGCCTCCATGTCTTGACATAAAAACTTGTTTTTTCTAGTCTTATGAAGGAAAGTCTTAATTTTATTAAAGACGCAGAGGTGAGTATTATGCCGCTGCAACATGCTATTAACATTGTTTTTCCCCACCTTACAGTTACCAGTGCTGCAACATCAACATCTTCATGAAGTGCCTGCTTCTTCTTCCAGCTTTGAATTTCTAGTTGCTTCTTCTCCATGGCTTTCCCGACATGGTTGTTTTCCCTCACATTCTCTTTTTCCTGGATCCAGATTTTTGGACTTTACCCAAGAAATGTTTACCCTGGTTTTGGCACTTTGCTTGATTTTTCCATTACTTCTTGCTCGGAAAAGAGGGCTGTTCGCTGTCAGGACAGGTATTATAGGTTAATTTGGCCTCTGATAGGTGGCCATGATGAACTCTTCTGTCAGGGGCGTAACACAGGCCCCCGTAGCCCCCGCGGTGCGGGGAGGCCCCAAGCTTGGGGAGAGGATGTGGTCCGTCGGCTGCGCTGCCGCCTCTGGTGCAGGAAACCAGGGTTCGAGCCTCGGGGCCGCGTCCATATCCTGTGATTCTGGGCAAATCACTTAATCTCCCCGTGCCTGAATGTGTAATGTAAATACGGTGCTATGTAAAGCGCTCCAATACCTTCAGGTCGAGTTCGCGCTATATAAATATGCACACAAAAAAAAAAAGCTCCAGGGGGCCCCCTCAGCACAGCACTCGGGCTGCAGAGCTCCTGATTGAGCCCGGAGGGGGCCCCCTCACGTGCCTTGCAGGGAGGCCTCCTTAAGTTTCGTTATACCAGTGTCTTCTGTCCCTATTGGCTGTTTGTTTCCTGCCTTCTGGGACTGGTAGATTTTATATCTCGACTGCTGTGGTTTGAAATAAAGCAAGATAAGAAGGCACAATACTCGCCTCTGTGTCTTTAATAAAATTAAGACTTTTCTTCGTAAGACTAGGACAATCTAGATTGTGCCTCAGCTCTGCAGCCCAGCCCCGGCTGTTTGCTCTGTGGATTTACTGTACTTCCCTGCGCAGTGGGCCTGCTTGCTCCCTTGGCCCAGCCCCAGCCATTTTCAAAGGCTTTCCTTTCACTGAGCTCTCGTTCCAGAGCACCGGAACACTAGATCAGCTGTTTGGACGCCAAGAACGTCAAAAGGGAGGGGAACCAGCACAGGTGACTGGGCGCGGCAAATGTTGTGCCATGAGAGCAGGTAAAGGATTAGTCCGCACAAATGTTTCTACATCATCCCACCACCATGCCAAGAGGTAGATATGTTCTTGGAGCCAATTTTAATATTGTCCTCCCCTGTCCCACTGGTGCACACTCACGAAAGCTTCCTGGTCCCGTTTTCTGGGGGTTCTGGCGACAGGTTCCTCTGCAAGTATTCTGTGGCCTGCTATTCAACCCCTGAGGGAAAAGGAGATAGGAGGTGGTCTGCTGCATGTGGTTGATGGCTAGACTGTGCTGATTGCATGTGATGGTGTTCGGGGCGGGCAGGCAGGCATGTGTTTGACCACAAACGTTGGTTGTGAGCTACACCAAGCTTCTGTGTATGCTCACGCAGTATTTAAGCGTTTCACCAAGTCCCTTCAAAAGGTCACAATGACTAAGAACTAACTTCCACCTAGGACTGCTGGTGCCCCAGGCAGTTGTTTATTGACTATGGTGGGGATCACATAGAGAGCATCCCTTGAACCGGAAAACCATCGTTTTCTGTGCATCAAGGTCAGCCATATTGAATTCAACATCGCAAAAACTGCGTGCGTTGGGACTCAATAATACTGGAAGCAAATAAAAGGATTTTGTGGCGTGATAAAACACATTCTATGGCAGTAATATTTCACTATGTTGCCATTTTAATAAACATTATTAATCTCTAGCCAAACCTTTCCACTTATCAGTACCGATTTATCACTCAACCCCAGAGTCAGCAAATAAAAGATGCAACGGATCTGCAACTGTACGCCATGGTGCTTTTTTTTTTAAGTAACTTTTGAACCATTTGAGCTAGGAACTGTTTATTTTTTGGGTAAAACTGAAAATTATACAACTGATGGTAGATTATGTTGCATGTGTGGTAAATCCATAACTCTGTGGTAAATGCTGTGGGATGCAAAATTGCATAATACCATTAGTGACACTGAGTGGCTCACAGGAGTACAGGTGCACTACTTATGTGCTCTGTACATTTGCTTATGGGACTGTTATGTGGGCCAAAACATTTTAAAAAATCAGTGCAGCATAGGACCCGCCGTGGCTCCTCTGTTATGGCAAAGGAGCATTGCCCCGCCTGCTGCGAGTGCAGCGGGCACACACATTAATAAAATGGTAATCAATACGATTTTGTTATGTGTCGCAGGCTCGCGCTGTTACAGCACAAGGGCATGGGGAGAGCTGATTAGAGCAATTGCACTATTACTTCAGCCCCTGCCAGTGCGCATGTCAGATTTGGTCGGCCAATCTGACATGCGCACTTAGGAGCTAGCAATCCCAAGGCTGAAAAAAAGATGAAGGATTGCAGCTGCAGGCCCCCAGCCTCAAAATTAGCGCTGGGTTAGCCTGCACCAACCATTCCACTGGCTGATTTCACTTTGCACAAGGGGGGAAGTCCTTCCATTTCCGCACCCCCATCACTGCTGAGGAGAGCGCCAGGAGAATAGATAGCACGCAAGACAGTTTCCAGCAACGCAACATATATATTGTGCTTTTTTGGGGGCATCGCGCACCACAATATTTAATGTTGCCGGCTCCTACTACATAGAACCCCATAGAAGTGGGGAAAACAGCCTGCCATGGTTCACTAAGATCACAGAGTAATTCTCTTCCATGTGACTCCCAGAAACAACAGGAGGAGATTCCTGCTAAACTTTAAAGGTCAAATTCAATGTGTGCAGTTGAGGCTATGCTAAGTGCCGCCTTGAGGCTATGGTAAGCACCCGCCTTGAGGCTAACATTGTTTTGAGATCTTGAGGCTATGGTAAATACCCGTCTTGAGGCTATGGTAAACCTTGAGTCTATGGTAAACACCCTTCTTGAGGCTATGGTAAACACTTGTCTTGGGGCTATAGTAAACACCCTTCTTGAGGCTATAGTAAACACCCTTCTTGAGGCTATGGTAAACACTTGTCTTGGGGCTATGGTCTTGAGGCACCGCCTGTGCACTGTGTTGCGAGCCAACGCTGGAAGAGCCGAAAAGAAATCCATTCCCAAAGCCTCTTGACCACCACCACAACCCATGTCGACACTGCATGGCAACTGAACCAGTAAGCCAAACGCGAGTGACCACGGACTGGGATCAGACTTGCATCAGGTCCCGAAGAGTTACAAAGTGAAGAAACAGAAACATGGAAGAATTCAGACTGCTGACGGACCAGACACCGGGGCTGGATAACCCAGGAATGGTAAGGACAGAGTCCTTTAACTGTCACTTCTCAGAAAGAAAGGTCTGAACTGACAATAATCCTCGAGGAACTCAGTAGGAAGTCAAGTACATGGTGAAGAATATGTACTCTGAGAAAGTATAAGAGCAGACCCAGCAGCTGCAGTTTAGTAATATTATAACCAATATGATGACATCAGTGCACCTGACTACTTAAAGCCCTTGCGCCTAGAGACAAATTAACTATATAGTGAAAAGATGCATTCGCCATGTTCACAGAAAGATTTGACAAACAGCTCCTCAGGAAAAATCTTGAAATACAAAATGTAAATGACGTAGGTAAGAGTTAGTTGTTCAAAGATCAAGTTTTTGATCTCCTGGAAAAGGCTCTATGTCTACCTGCCACCATTGGCCGAAACGTGCGCTGGCTGAGTTTCTGTAAGCATATACAGGCAGGCACCTTTGAACCAAAGCTTGAATCCGAAATATGTCATATAAGTTGATCGCTGAACAAATAACTCTTGCCTGCGACGTTTACATTTTGTTTTTCTGGATCTTTCCAGAGGTCCTGTATGGTACATCTTTTTGTGAATGTGACAAATGCATCCTTCCAATGTACGGTTAATTTGTCTCTAGGCGCAAGGGCTTTAACCTACTCAGGTGCATCTCTCAGCCACTGCAAGAACCTATTATAGATAATAGGGCAGTATAGGACACATGTTTATAGTAGTCTCTGGCACTTACGGGGACTTCTTTGCGCCTGTATGTACAACTGTGATAGGACTGAATGCCATCACTCACAGTGAAGTCAGCCAGTGGCTGAGGTGGGCTGACCCACTGCCCTATGAGGTATGCTGCAGAGGCCAGAATCAAAATGGGAACGGCATAATAACAGACCAATCGATGAAAAGGGTTTTCTTAAAGCCCCTATAATTATAATTTATTTCGAAAAGGGCTTGGCTAACACTGGGGTTGGAAACGGAGCTGTGGCCTCCAAAGTGTGGCATTGACCCGAAACTCTTGATTTGATGTGCCCAGCACTGAGTCAATAACAGCTGGGGAGTTGACATCAGTCCGACGTTCTTCATTCATGAAATGCATTCTCTGGTTCTCCTGACCTCTTACACGTTCCTGGCACCCAACAGACCTGAGTTTGCCGACTCCCACCTCCCGATGTCTACATACACTCACACCAGCCACATCTGAGACTTACATTTCATTGTATCCACGTTAAATAATGTTCCTCCTGTAAACCTCATTCTAGGTAGCTCGAAAACATTCTTTAATGCGTATTAGGTCAACAAATCTCTTATATTTTTTGCTTAAAATGTCCATCTTTCTTTTTGCTTTCAAACTTCTAGTTTTCTACTTAATTGTATTTTTATATTGGATATCTCGATGCAGCAAAGGCCTGTAGTGAGAAAGGGGTCCATAAAACCTGAACTATAACCGAATTAATAAGGTTTGCATATATGCTCGAAATGTGCCTGCTTGGCTATCGGAGCCCAGTGTGTCGTTGATACCTGCTCTGTACAGCGCTGTGAAACCCGGCTGTGTGGAGCGTGAGCTATATAAGATAACATACAAATGCATCATTCTCCTGCTGGGAGTGAGTGTTCCTGCTGCAGGCCTCTTCGCCTGATGTCAGGCGCCCGATGCCCCGCCCTGAAAGTACACAGAGTGGCCGAAACCAAACCCTGAGCTGGGAGGGGAGCCTGAGAACCAGACCGCGGGGATGCACAAGACGTGCCTTCAAAGCTGTGCCCGGGATGGCTCGAATTATGCTGCGTCGTGTGCTTCTGCCATCCGCTACAGCTTCGAAGCGCTGTAAATGGCAGGTGATATTATATAACTCACCGGTATCTACTTTACTGACTTTGGACGGATGAAGGCGTGTGTGGGTTTGCAAGTAGTATGGCTCTGTGAGTTAAGTCAACAGCCGAGCTTCGTGCTGTTCCCCAGGCCTCGCTTGTGAGTCACAGCAGGGATTACTCAGCCTTCCATCCTTCTGAGGCTGAGAAGTGAGAGCCATTTACTTTTAGTGACTTCAACACTTTATTATTACTATTAATATCATCATTATTATATCGGGCTAGAACAGCCAAATAAATATTACATTAAATTGTACTTTGATTAGACACCCCCAAAAAATCCATAAGCCAAAGTATAAAAATATACTGTTTTAAAACCTCTCTTTTTACACTATTCTTATAAATCAAGACCACTACGGTTGCAGCCCTGGGGGTCATTAAAGCGAAAAGATCCATAAAAGAGTCATTCATCTTATACCTGGGGGTTCACAAGCCTTTTCCTTTAAAAAAGTGGCTACAACAGGTGTAAATGTACTGTCCATAGCTGTGTAAGGTTTGCGAAGAGCCTCTGGCACACCTCTCTCCTGTCCCAAAGAACTCAAATCGGAACAGCCTTAGGAGTCGATGCCATCATTGTTCCATATTAAGCAGGCGGCTGTTTCCTCAATTCAGAATTTCTTGAAAAAATAAGACAAGGATTTTTTACATCCTATAAACTGTGTCAACATGGAAAGCTAATTGATAAGACTTCTCTCGCAGGTACCTTTTGATATCATTCTAAACTTCATTCATCTAAATCTCATTTCAGAAATTAAATAGTTTGATTAAATAAAAATATTTCTAAAGCGCAAAGGATTGCCCAAAGGCGTCTGTGCGTTTCCCAAAGCAGGAAAGTACAAAAAAGCTATCAAACATCAAAGATAATTAGAACATTGGAATGTGGAGCACTCCATTGTAGACAATGGAGTGCTACGTGCTTCTACGGGCTGGTTAAGGCCCGCAGAGCAACATTCCAATGTTTTACAAAAGCCTCTCGAAGCTCGAGGGGATTGAAATCCCCTCCAGCTTCAGGAAGCCTTTGTTTAATTTGTTAGAACATTCTGCCCTCTAGTGGCAGAATGTTCTAATAGCCTTATAGCCCTTCGTAGCAGGGCTATACCGCTATTAAAGTCCCGCTGCTTTTGTTAAAGTCTCTCTCCTTCGGCTCGGGCCTTTAACGCTGCAGCGGGCCTTTAATAGCCGGTATAGCCCGCTACGGCGGGCTATAAGGCTATATTAATTGGTCACATCCAGGGTAAAAAGTCAAGACTTTAAACCCTTCCTAAATTTGAGAAGGGAAGCGGCCGATTTTAGTTCGAGGGGTAGATGGTTCCAGTTTAAGGCCTAAAATCTCGGTCATATCTTGGAATAGTCCGCAGAGATGTCGCTCTCTCTTATTAACCAATTCAGATCGCCCCCAGCAGAGCACCTTCAAACTTCCACTCGCCACCGTTCCACAAGGTATTATCAGTACACCAGTTAGAAACGTCATATCTCAGAGCCCTCAACCCGTCTCCAATCGAAAGCCTCTACTCAGTTGCATTAGAAATGTTATGGTCCATCCAGATTGCTTGATCTCCAAACAATTCAAAATGTAAGAATGACACTCAGTGCTTAATTTGAGCCAGTGGTTGCAGGTTGGGCTCACAGGCACCCTTTTTTGTGGGCCGGATCTCATTGTTCCATCATTTGACTCTGGCCAAGAATAATAGAGAAAAGGGAGAAAGAAAAAGGGAGTGAATGATGGGAAACAGTGACAACAGGACAAAGCAGCGTTGAAAAGAACTTTCAAGAGAGAGTGAAAAGGGCTGGAAGTGTAGGGTGGTGGATGTAAGACGCATGAGGTGGAATCAAGAATAGACAGGCTTGGTATTCTGAGAAAAGGTTTTGGCACCAGCACTTATTATCCACTTACAAAGCCAAAAGTGTCACACCTGAGACCTACTGGACCTGCCAATGCACGTAGAGCACGAATGGAGGGGGAGCATAATGAAACGGCTGTATCGTTTTGTGGGGTTGGGGGGCATATGCCATGACGTGTGTGTGAACCAAGCGCCATTTTTTGTTTAAAGATCTGGGATGGAATGGTACATTTAAAAAAAGACTAAAATTAAACGACCATATCACTTTCTTTTCTAGAAGAGAATGGCTAGCTGCAATTAGGTGCCCCCCCCCCCCAAAAAAAAATAACTGCATAAAAAAATGGGCCCGAAAGCGGCTGTGGTGGGAGTAGTGGATTGTTTTAGCAGGTGAGTGGGCGAATAAGGGAAAAGAAGCACATGAGGGTAGAAGCCATGGGGAGGTGATATGCTCATGAGTGAAAGAAAAACACAGGGCAAAGAAAGAAGCACACGGATGAGAGAAAGCAACCTGGAGGGAGAGAAGCACATGAGGGAGACAGATGTAAACACATGCAGCGCTTAAGCAACAAAAAAAAAAGGTATTGGCAATACCAATAGGTCTGGCTTTAAAATAACGTTGTAAGGTAGTATCAGTAGATAGCATGGGAATGGATATATATTTGTGTACAAGCAAAAAACTGTAGAGTAATATTGATGTAGGTTAAAAGGTCAAGTGACAATTGCACTGTCAAGCCAGACCTAAAAATCCATGCAGGTTAATGACTGCCCTCCTTTCAACTGTGCTTCTGCCAGAGAAAAAAAAGTATAAATTATCTAGTTAACTAAGAAAATGTAATGTCACGTGTGTGTCCTTAAGAGTTCAACCTCAGGCAGCTGGGTAAATAAACAAAATGAACAAGGCTATGTGGAAAGCCTGCACTTTTTTAGTGGAAGCACACAACTTCTGCCCAATCAAAACATGTACTTCTGCTTCCCAATGTGTGGCTGGAGCCAAAGCCCTTTCCTGGTATTCTCACATAATGATCCGATGACAGCTCGCTGTCAAGCCAGACCATAAAAGGTAGTTCCCTAAAAAGGATCAGTAGGACAACAAAAGTAAAGACAAGCATTGGCAATGCCAATAGGTCTGGTATTTAAAGAATGTTGTATGGTAATGTGAAGCATTACCAATACATAGCATTAGAATGGATTTGTGTAAAAGGAAAGAACTGTAGAATAACACTGGTGTAGGTGAATCGGTCAGATGACAGTTGCAGTGTTAAGTAAGACCTAAATATCCATGTAGGTTAATGACTGCCCTTCTCCCATCTGTGCTACTGGCAGAGAAAAGCACCATGAATATTCAATTTATTGAAAACACTTTCATAGCATCACAATGTCAAGTGTGTGCCCCTGAAAGTTCAAGCTCAAGCAGCTGGATAAATAAACAAAATGATTACAACTGTGTGAAGGCCAAGGACTTGTTTGTGGAAGCACGACACAAAACATGTACTCCTCCCTTCCAACACGTGGGCAGTCAAAGCCCCTCTTTAGTGATGCTCACATAATTGTCTGGCGACAGCTGCGCTGTCAAGCAAGACCGCAATGATATACTCGGGGGAGGGGCAAACACAAGATGGGACAAAGAAAGCTATCGAATATGAAGCAAGCAAATGTGACTGGCAACAGAGCCAACCAATGGCACGCAGTGGGAGAGCTACAAGTCTCTGAAGCTCATGGTAAGCACGCAATAGGTTTTTGCAACCAGGTAGGCCCAATCTAAAAAAACAGGGGGCCTACTCTCTGCCTCAATCTCTTCAGATGGGGAACTGTGTGACTTCAATGCTCCTCCCTTACACAGACCTGGGCCCATGCCTTTGAGGGAAGAGTTACGTGTTATTTACAGCACTTAGAAATGGCAGACATGCAGTATGCAGTGCTGTGTATGAACATGGCATTATTATTAAAACAGAGGAACTCAGGGCAGTCCCTATTACAGGCAAGACTGGGCAAATGAAACATCAGCCAATCACGGACACTCAATTTGCATAGCAGTCAGTGTCCCAATAGGTGGGACTAGGATTTCCCACTGGGAGGAGAAAGCCCAAATGATGAAGCATGTCACCATTGGTGAGTGAGGGCATTCGTCCTAAAAGGGATTTCTTCCCCTATTAGTTTTCTATTTAAGAGACACCTCTATTGCTCTTCTTTTTCCTCTTGTATCTTTTCTTTTGCTGCTTTGTTGCATTACTTCAAAGATGTATCAGACCTAAGAAATCTATTGTGTTGACAATATATTGTGTTAGGGGTATTATTTCTTGTAGGTCTCTAAAAATATACATACCCTTGGACCCCCTTCTTTTCAAGGATTTGGTGTGTTCTGAGTGTCCCTATAGGACCTATGACTCTTGCAGCCACCCCGCCTTTAACCAACAGCACTTTACTTCCGCACATTCGACCATAATTTACAGTGTTAAACATAGAACTTCTGGTCACCAACACAATGTGCTGTTTGCTAAATCTGTACTGAATGGAGGTATTCACCAGTGATGAAAGGTATATTTCACCCACTCGGATGTCTATATTCAAATAGTCTGAGCATTTAGATAGCAAAACATAATTATACCAAGCCATAAAACAAAGCAATTGGGTTTACGCAATGCTTATTAAACACAATTTCACATTTCCGCACGCTGCAAATGATTATTACTAGTCTAATTAAATAGTGCGTAATTTACTAATCTAAGGAACCTCTGACCTGCAGGCCACACAAGATGTCAGCAGCGAGCGATTAACTCTCAGAGAACTGTTTCCAGATCATATGCATTGACCTCCTGAGGCAACTCATTACAGCTTTCGTGTTACCAAAATATCACCCAAATACCCTTGTAATAATATCAGAACAGCTGCCGGAAGGAGTTTCGCTCCTGTTAGGGCTCGCCAGGGCAGCATAGCCTTGTTGAGACACGAGAACCTTCACACATCGGCAGCCGATACCCAGAGTTTGCGTCACGTGCACGGGGATATGAGCTATCTGGTGGTTACGTGCCAGCGCGACTACGTCACCTCGTGGGGCCCAGTGAATATTACCAGGTCAAGTCTTCAAATAGAGTTAATACAATACCTGGGAAACTGAAGTAGGTCATTACTGTATCCTAGCTGCGCAGGGCAAAATCTGGAGGTCATTAAATGCTCCGATTTCTCACCTCCAGCACACATGCCACGAAGACCTAATTTTTCAACTACACACATTCCGAGGCCCTTGCAGTGGTCGGCACTGCCAGAATTGGTGAGGTTTCTACGTGCCTTTGAATACTCAAAGCTCAATAGAGTTTACCTGCCCACCTCTATATCCAGTAGCAAAAAGGCCAGGTTTGAAAACGACCACCCGTCTTCTGCTGAACGTGAGACGTCACTGACTGACGTTTATAGGGTTGAGAATCTCAACGCTAAACTTCGAACTTTTGGCCAACAGGTGGTTCGGAGGCCTCAGCAGCGGGCACGGTATTCTGCTAAGCTATTTAGATATGGGTTCAAAGTTTTCCCTCTCTGCTCGACGGCAAGGTTGCTGAATAACAAGCCTGCCTACTCTTGATTCTTGATTTTGACTCCATCCATAATCCTACATTTGTTGCCTCCTTGTTTCACTCTCGCGGGTTATTTGTCACCCCCTTTTCTCCCTTTGTCATTGTTTTCCCATATTTCCCTTTCGTTCTTCCTTTTCTGCTTTTCGCTTTCCTGCTCTGAATAAAAGTGTGATGAAAACCAGTCAAAGTCCCGAAAAGTAAGTGATTGCAACCACCGGCACAAATTAAGCACCGAGCTTATTTACAAGCCCTATGCGCCGCCAGTACGTTACTTTTAATATGAGAAAAGGTGACGCAAGGGGCTTGTAAATAAAATAAGTCCTTGAGTTCACGTTTGTGATCATGCAATAGTGAGACCGGAGACTATGGAGAACTTGCACCAGTAAAAATCAGGTTACGGCAACAGCAGCTTTTGATATGGTATAAGCAATTGAAATAACGATTAACACCTCTTCCACATGTCACGCATGCTCTCCGCGTTGTATGTTTTTCACAGCCCCCCCCCCCCCCCCCTTTGTTTGCGTTACGGCCCGGGTGGTTCCGTCCGTTTTCCTCACCTTGATGGAGCAGAAGCAGAACAGCAGCGAGGGTGGGCGCAAGACCCATCGCGAATCTCGGTGTCCAAGTGGGGGTTCGCTCTCAGTGGCACCCCTCGATTATGTCACCCTCAAAACGGAAGAGCCTTCAAACTTTCCAGGCGTAAAAAAAATAACGGGGACTTCGCTGGCTTTTTTTTTAGGTGGAAAATGAATTGGTCGCCTTCGGTCTTCTAAGCAGGAGTCCTCCTGGCTGACGGGAAGGGTGGTAAATCCAAGGAGAAAACAAAGAATCCCCAAATGTTAAAAATACAACACAGTTAAAGGGTTGCTCTTCTGCGTAAGGAGGGAGTCCGGGGTGAGCGCCGCATCCAGCACCGAGAGCATGAACAGGTGGAATGAGGGCAGGGTGGAGCCTGATACCTGAAGTACCGGTCCCAACGGCAGCCACCCGCCCAGAGCCACGCCCCTCCTGGCGTCTGACCCTCCACATTCCTGCCCCCTCTTGGAACGGCCGATGCTCCTCTTAATGCGCCATTTTACCTCAGCGCACAGGTGCGTCTGAGGAAAGGGAGGGGCGGGGGTTTGGGTACCATAGCAGGCGGTGTAACTCCCAACAACCTATAAGTAGTGGAATGCATAGTATCGCAGGAGACTGCACAACAGGGCGTAGGGTGGCATGGGTAACACCTTTAGTAGTGCGTCACAGCTACCTCCCCTGATTGTGATGCAACTGAAAAACCAAAACTCCTCCAGCACGTCTGCCTGTTCATACAGAGAACACACAGCAAACGTCATTGCCTGTTCATACAGAGAATACACAGCAAACGTCATACCGGGCCTTATGTTCTTTCTCAGGAGTCTGCCACGCTCGGCTGTATGCCAGGAGTGTCAAACTCCAAGGCTGCCCAGTTTTATTCCACCTCATACTTCTTTCTTCCACTCTACACCTCCTGACTGTTTCTCAAATGCGCCTGCTCTTTTTCATCCCTGCTTTCTCCCTTTGTCACTGTTTTCCTATCGTTCTCTTCTTCCTCCTCTCACCCATTTCTGTCTTTCTCTCTCTTGTTCTGGGTCAAAGTCTGATTATGATACATAGGCCCCCCTCCCCAAAAATGAGTGCAGGTTTAGATCACCTTCAACCACCTGCACAAATTAAACATTGTAAATGTCTTTAAAGAACATATTTCTATTTGGTGTTATTAAACATCACAGTTTTAGTCTGACCTCACATAGCTCTAATTCCCGCACGTAACTGAATAATGGAATTCTCAGAACTGCACGAAGGTGGCACCCAGATTACGAATGTGCTGCAAAGTCCATGCACATGCTGAAAAAAACTGGAATTATGTAGTCATGCGTTCGCACTGTTTTAAAAAAACCTACAAGACACAGAACACTCATGGTGCAAAGCAGAGGCAGACACTTTGCTGAAGTTAACTGCTCACCTATGCTCAGTGGCACTGTAGTTATGTGATTGTGTGGCTGCAGCGTTTGGCGCATAATTAAAGATTTGCCGCATTTGTCACATAATCCACCATCTGTTGAATAATCTGCAGATTTTAACAAAAGAAAAAATCGTTTCTAGTTCAAATGGTTACAAAATTAAGAAAAACACAGCAACACATATTGCGGCACAGTGGAAGGCCCTTTGCAAAGCTTAACTGGTCACCTTTCTGCTGCTTATAATTTCATTTGGATGCTAAACTGGTACTAATGAGGTACAACCAAGGCTCAGATAGTGTTAACAAGTGTAAAAATGACCAAACAATGAACTAATCCTAGCACAGAATATGCCACATCATGCTGCATAATTTGCCTTTTCTTGCCACATAATTTCCTCAACCGTGTCGTATAATCGGGCCTTCCACTGCTGCATAATTCCACTGGACCTTTCTATGCTCTTGATTGTCGTAGTAAGATGTTAAACTGGTATGTATAAAGAGAATATGCCGCCCAGATAGTACTAATACTGTTCTGAAGTACTCTTTCCTACTGGAAAAGGTGTTTTTATAGATCCCAGTGTGGAGTGGACAAAGAGTAAATCTAAAAATGAAGACAAAATATTAGTGGTATACACAGAATAAAAGAGGCACACCTTTAATTTCAAATAGTGTGCATATTTAGGCTTGTTTTCTGCTCAGCTTAGCAACAATGTAAAAATGAAACATTTCTTTTACACACACTATTGGACTTGTAAAATTACAAGTGGCTGTGTTCATAAAATAGTGTTTTTCAGTTTCCATCCAAGGCCAAATCATAATTAGTTGGTGAATATCGGTGGAAGTGTATACTTTTCTTTTGTAAGAAACCTTTGTAGTTTGCAATGCATTTGCCACCCTTTCATATTAATGTGTGTTAAAAGAACAAAGCAGCCAGAAAATATAGCTATAGAATGTGCCACATAGTACCGCATCATTTATTCATTTCAGACTACTGCATCATTTGGTCCTCCATTTCTGCATTTTAAGAAAGTGGATGTTGGGTGGTCCGGAAAAGGGCCAGGCCTTCATATCATGGGACATGTTTCCCAGCATGCAACGTCCGCTGATACATGTGTTACTTCAATCTATGCACGGGCCCTTTCTTCCTCTGGGAACTAGATGGGAGTGATGTACATGGCACGACTGCTATTTCATTGAATATCTTATCACTGCATATATGAATGGCATAGCAATGGTCCCGTTACTCACAGTGCCAGA
Source organism: Triturus cristatus (assembly GCF_964204655.1). NCBI lineage: Eukaryota > Metazoa > Chordata > Amphibia > Caudata > Salamandridae > Triturus > Triturus cristatus. Next base: position 1,245,457,708 of record NC_140590.1, on the reverse strand, counting down.
AAAACTGGCCCATTAGATGCTGTTGATAAACAACAGACAGTAGTGACTGGTTCAGTGTGCCCTTTTGCCCGTGGTGCCAAGCACCTGAGCATTATTGTATCCATGCCTACTTATGGAAACATTTAAGACTATCATTTGGAAAAAAAACTTAAGGGAGGGTGTAATTTAGCCTTTATTTTGGACGCAGGAAGTATTCAGATGAGGAAGCCACAGGTAACCATTTTTAGTGCAGGGAAAACAGGAAGCTTCCCACCTAAACCAGGAGTGGCGGCTCAGTGCTTAGTTTGTAAGAAACAGAATGAGTTCCGGTGCCCACAACTCCGTTTAGAAGCCCACGGCTAATACCACGGCTGCACAGTCATGAATCCACCTCATGCCTCTTCTATCCACTACCAGGCACCCCCTGCCCCTTTGTCTCACTGTTGCAGGTTCCTGCTTTCTCCCTTTATGACTGGTTTTCTGTGTTTCTCTTCCTAAGTATTTCCACTTTGTTTTCTCTCTCTTGCTCTACATAAATGCCTGATGCAGAGAAAAGGTACCGGTCCGCAAAAATGAGTGCTGGTGGACCCCACCGCCAACCGCCGGCTCAAATTAAGCACTGGCTGGCATGTATGGCAATGGTAGGCATACCTCTGGCAAAGAGAATGGGTCATTGGTGCGTCTTAGAGCTGGCAGAAAAGTGTTGGTTGGGCTGTGTGTCTATGGCCCAGCAGCTCCCCCTGCAATAACCTTTTAGAAAAATTCATGATACAACAAAACACGCATTGACAAAGTCAAAAGATTGGCAGACAAAGACAGTTTTATTGGCTTTATCAGTGCTTGTTTTATAGCATGACATCACATTTTTTAAATAACTCACTTATTTGCTCAATCTCACCTGCTTTCCATGAGCAGAAAACAAGCAGGTGTTGCACTCCGCACCTTTTGTTTTTATTAAAGTAATAATCTGTTATTTATATAGCGCTTTTACAAAAGTGCTTTGGGTCGAAAATGGAAAGGAACATGAGTGGCTCAAATTCTGGCTGCGATGGGGTGTTATTACCCCCCCCTCCCCCCTCCACTTTATCAGCTTGACCTCGGGTTGGGCATCCCAGGGTCATTTTGTGTAACAGGAAAAATGTACTTTTTAATGGCTTCTTTGATTGTTCAGAGACTCTGGCCTCCAGGAAGTTCGTAAATACAATCTCTTGCAGTGCAAGGGGGGAAGAAGGATGAAGAGACAGAAGGATGGACAGAAGGAAGGATGGACAGATGGAAGGATGGACAGAAGGAAGGATGGAGAGAAGGAAGGATGGAGAGAAGGAAGGATGGAGAGAAAAGGAAGGCTGGAGAGAAGGATGACGTGACGGATGGAGAAAAGAGTGACTGGGCAGAAGGATGGCTGAAGGTGAGAAGGGTGAATGGAGAGAAGGATGACTGGGTGGATGGAGAGAAAAGATAGACTGATCTGTGGATGGAAAGAATGGTGGATAGAAGGGTGGAAGAGGAAGGGAAGGAAGGGAGGAGAAGGATGAACAGGGGGAAGGGTGGATGGAAAGACAGATGGAGAGAAGGAAGGGTAGATGGAAAAGACAGAAAGGTGGATGAATGGCAAAATGACCAGAAAGGATAGAAGAAAGCATGATGGAATAAGACAGACGAAGGACGGAAAGAAAGAAGGACCAAAAGACTGAAAAAAGGATGCAGAGAAGGAAAGAAATGAAAGAATTTCAGAATCCCCTAATGGGGGCAATCTCACGAGCATCCGGTAACCCTGAGTCGCCTGGTAACCCTAGCTTCAATGCCGAAAGTGGCTTCATGAAGTTCTGAAATAAGAGAAACAGACCTTTTGTGCTGGGTATTTTGTCTGAGGTTCAGGGGAGACGTGGACTCGGACAAACAACAGGGGATAGTCCCGGAGAAGGTGCGATCACAGCTCAGGACCTGGAAATTGGATCCATTTTAGCACCCACTTGACCCGCCCCTTGCCCTCCTGTAACTCTGAGGCCAAACAAAGGCTTTGTGTGTTCTAAACAAACACCCAGGACAGCTCTTTAGATAGAGTGCGAGATACCTCGGAAACACATGGGGGGGGGGGGGGGGGGGTTGTAAGGAGTGGGGCAGGGAACGGACGGCGCCCGGAAGAAAGGTAGAAATGCATGGACGACGATGCTCAGCACGCGCTGTACGCGCACCTACCTCTGTGTGTGTCTTCTGCGGTTTGGGTGGGACAAAGAACAGGTTATTTGAACAACAATGTATACATCACTGAACTGCGGTTTTATTATCAAAACTATTTTCTTTAGTATTTGCTTTGAGGACTTCTTCACCTGTGTCTTCCTTTGGTTTAATAAACCAAATAGTTTGTCTCAAATCGGCATAGCACAGATCCTCTGAGGAGAAACCAACATCAGCCCTGGCAGAGGTGCTCACCCCCCCCCCCCCCCTTGCAGGAGGCCGTGGCTTGAATGGAGTCGTGAAGGCATGGACGGGTCAAGCAGGGTCTATCTATCCTGCTCTGAAAGCAGCCCCAGACCAGTGCGGCCCTGACTAAATTGTGAAATTCAAACACAAGATATGCACTAAGACATAAAAGTGGGACTAGAACTGTGTAGCAACTGTGAGTAAAACAATGACTTAAACGACGGAACTAACATAGAAAACGGACAAAACGCGGACAATAGCATGCAACGTTGACGCACAGCATCATCTGTGCCACTTGTATTGCGTCCTCATGAGGCTTGCTGCGCAGGTCTGACCGGCACACATATAGCGCTTACTACCCTGCCCCGACGAGGCATTGATTCGCATTGCATCGAGTAGCACGTCATAAATAAGCTGTCAAGAAGAAAAACAATGTTGTTCCTTAGAAGTTCTCCCTTGCAAAAAAAATCTACCCTAAATCAACCGTCTTCAGGACACAACCTTGGGATATGGGATTTGACAGCTGAGATGTGGTCCAAACAATCTTCAAGGAACTGTGATGAACATCTATTAAGTTCTTTACATACAGGGAGTACCTATCTATGGTACATCAGGTACAGTGGCACCGGGGCCCACGGGCGTGAGAGGCCCAAACACTGCGACTATAGCTGTGTTTTCGTATCCACATGGGCGAAGGGGCCTATTTCCTTTGTTTGCATTAGGGCCCCTGACACCCATGCTCGGCAACAGAGCCCTGCTAATCCGCCTGCAGCCAGGCTTTTACATTTTCTACCTTACCTCCCTCCCACTATCTGATTGCCATGAAAAACCCGTGACCAATAAAAATAAATTGATTTAACCCGTCCCCTCTGCCCCCTACAACCATTGAGCTCTTTCATGCTGTGTGGGTATTAACTGTCAGAGTCCAGGAATTGAGGCTTCTGTGGGTCAGGAATGCGACGCACTTGCATAGGTGCGCGTGCCCCGTGACTGCAAGATCCGGGGTCGGGTCAGGACTGAGGTCATTGGAGAGCTGTGTGGGAGTCTCAGTGCTGGAACGGCACGGGGCGAGTCTCAGTGCTGGAACGGTACGGGGTAAGTCTCAGTGCTGGAACGGCACGGGATGAGTCTCAGTACTGGAACGGTACGGGGTAAGTCTCAGTGCTGGAACGGTACGGGGCGAGTCTCAGTGCTGGAACGGCACGGGATGAGTCTCAGTACTGGAACGGTACGGGGTAAGTCTCAGTGCTGGAACGGTACGGGGTAAGTCTCAGTGCTGGAACGGCAGAGATGAGTCTCAGTACTGGAACGGTACGGGGTAAGTCTCAGTGCTGTAACTGCACGGGGTGAGTCTCAGTATTGGAACGGCACGGGGTGAGTCTCAGTGCTGGAACGGCACGGGATGAGTCTCAGTACTGGAACGGTACGGGGTAAGTCTCAGTGCTGGAACGGCAGAGATGAGTCTCAGTACTGGAACGGTACGGGGTAAGTCTCAGTGCTGTAACGGCACGGGGTGAGTCTCAGTATTGGAACGGCACGGGGTGAGTCTCAGTGCTGGAACGGCACGGGATGAGTCTCAGTACTGGAACGGTACGGGGTAAGTCTCAGTGCTGGAACGGTACGGGGCGAGTCTCAGTACTGGAACGGTACGGGGCGAGTCTCAGTACTGGAACGGTACGGGGGTGATGTATCCGTGCGAGGGCTGAGGTGCCCCAGCAGAGCTGTGAATTCCGGCCCGATACTGGGTCAGACATGTCCTCGGGGGTCAGGAAAGTAAGCGGTTAATTGTGGAGCGAGTGTGAAATGCCTTCGCCCCAAGACCAGCCCCCCCCCCTCCTTCCTCCACACCTCTTGCAATGACCCTCTTCGCAGGTCACTCAGGTCACTCGCCTCCCCCTGGGAGGAGGCCTTCCCCGGAGCACCGGTGAATAGTGAGAAAAGGGAGGGGCACCCAGGCACCAACAATGGAAGGACGGGATAACGCCTCACTACTACTGTCTCTGCGTGAACTTCCTCCCCGCAAAACTGCGGCGCCCCTATCTATTCCCTGCCTGTGAACCCCGCCAACATCCGCACCGTGGCAAACACCTTCTCGCTCTCTGACACCTAACCCCTAGCGCGAGCGTTGAAAGGGCCCGGGAAACGAAGACTGCCTGTCGGCACCTTTTTTGGTTGTAAATTCGCGCTGTATGTGAATTCTCACAGGAGAATGGACGCAAAAACGAAGGGGCGAGAGCTAGCTTTGTACTCTCAAAGTAGGACTCCACCCAGGGCGGCCCACCTTTCCAAGAGAACATACCGGCCATGTATTGTTGCATTTATTGTTGTTTCACGAGTCTGCAAAGTACTAAATACGACTTTACATAACAAGCATTGGCATAGCCAATAGGTCTCGCGTTTGGGACCTTTAAGTGTTTAGCCATGCAGCACATTATCCTGGTTGCTGTGCCGCCAGGGATTCACAAAGAGCTATATAATTACTACGCACTCAGCCATGCAGTCTGTTGTGAGATGGTTACTCTCTCTAGTTCGCTTCAGACTGTGTAAGCAATAGAAAGGTTACGATCCAAATGGATAGGTAGTGGAGCAATACGAATATATGTCGTTACTACGCATTCCGTTGCAACGTATGCCTTTACCACGCATGCGTTACAACAAAATGTTTTTTCTTCGCATTGCCCTTACCTCTATCTTGCCTTTACCCCGCTTTTTCGTTTTTGGGGGGGAGACCCCCCCCAAGCCCCCTTTATTCTTTTTTTTTCTTTTTCTTTGGTCTTCGCCGACACTAACGAAGGACTGACGCTTTTTTTTCCGACCAGGAAGACGTTTTTCCGTGATGACGTTGCTTGCGTGCTAGAGACGTCGTTGAAGCAATACGCGTTGTGAAGACGTTTACGAGGTAAGTGTACCGTTGTAAACGTAATGCGTAGAAAATGCTTCGTGGTAAAGGCTGTTTCCCGAGCAATATGAGAGCTTTCAGCGACTTCACTTTCCATTAACTCTGCGATTGGTTAAAAGATAATACTCCGCCCCAAAATAGGCGACACACCAATCAAAGAAACACACTCCGGCTACTACACCGGAAGATATCTCCTTAATGCCCTGGAAGTGGATGGGTAGTTGTATTATGTATTGTGTTGGGCTGCGTGAGCACATGTAGTGGAGATGTGGGGAGAGACTGTCCAGAAGAGATTGCCTCGCCTGTTAATGAGAGGGAGCTCCATTAGCTGTATAAAGATGAGATCAGTACAACAAGGGCCTATCCGTGCCCTCTGACTCGCACTAATGTTGGGAATGGGCTTCTTGTTGTTGGCTGTTAGAGGAGGGGACAGCAGCAGCATGTGTGTGGGACACAAGGTCCTCCTGGCAGCATCAGAGGTGTGGCAGGCTTGCACATGGACCAGTTTAGAACACTGACTGCAGCATATGAGTTTGCCAGCAGTGACAGAAGATTTAGGCCATAGAACCACAAGTATTAAGCAGCAGCCAGGCAATTGTCAGGAGGTGGAATGTGCGTTGCCTTATGAAGGGCGACTGGACTTAGTTGGACAACGAACACAGAAACCTTTAAGCACAGAAGAGGCATTATGGTGATGAAGCACAGATTTGTGGTCAGTATAAACCCTAGTCCCTACTTTAAATTACTGAACAAATGAACAAAGTGAGCAGAAATAAAATGTAATTAGTAAATAATTAAAGTAAAAAAACCGGCAAGTGATTGTTACAAATGGATACACACGTTTTTAGGTTTCGCCTGAGCCAGCGCTTTAGCGCTGCTCTGGCGAGAGTTTTAGTAAGCGGGATTTAGAACTCAAACTAGTGGCTTTTCAGGCCTCCAGCTACAGTGCATGTGCGCCGGGCGCGCGCACCATTTGTCAGCTGTGTGATCACTTTTGCTGCCACTTTGATGTTCACAGTGAGTCCCACGGCCATTGAGAACATCAAAGCGGCCGCGAAAGTGCACACCATTTGCCAGCCTGCGTGCCTCTCCGCCTACCCCCCTCCCTTATCCCACTTCCTGCTTGTTATTTATTTTGTGGCAAACCTTTCAGACCTGGGGCCACATCCTGGCCATGCATTCGCATCTGGGCCTATTCATGTAACGGCGTGCCAGGCTGCACTACAATGAATATTAAGTGCTTGGAAGCTTTCATATGTTTTTATTAGCACCACATGGGGATGTGGAGTCTTCTGTGCGCATTACAGATGGACGTGTGCGTGGATGCCATATGGTCCTTTTCTTGGGCAGCCCTGTTCTCTTTTAGACGCCAGAGCTTTGCATGATGTTTTGGAGACATTCCTCCTAATATTAAAAGTCAAACCACTCTTCCCAAATTGTAACTAGCTGTTTGCGAAAAATCCAAGACTGGCAAAAAAGTAGCAAGTATAATGAGGGGGTACTCAGCTCGAATTTGACTGGACTTTTAATTTGCCCGTTTGAGGCACTTAGAGTGTTTGGGGATTAGGCGCTATTTGCTGCGTAGGGGGCTTATGTTACTTTTGAATAATATGGGTGCTGTAGAACAACCTTTTTGTTTGCATGCAGCAGACCCCTTATAACCAGAAGTCTCTGACATTTTGACGGGGGAGCGCGGTTCCTCTCTGAGTTTGCCACATTGTGAAATATTTGTGTGGCTTTTTCAACGTCTTTGCCTCTGGTGCTAGTTGCTTGCACCAGCTTGAGTGCTTTTATTGTTTTGAATGTAGTTGCAGGCATTTGCTTCAGATTAAACCAATTTGCGTTTGTCTCCACCACGTCTTTCATAAATGACCACCCTGTCTAAAATCTGTCTACACCACCTGCCCGATGGATAACACGTGCTATTAGTAGCTGGCTTTCAGTCACAAGCCCACTACCAGCCACGGGCTCTTCGTTGCATTCTGGTGCTTGTAGTTCAATTTAATAACGCAAAAATAAAACCACAAGTAAGAGAGCGCAAAATGTTCGAACAAGAGAGACAGTGTTGGCAGAACTCTTCTATCTAGACAAGTTGTAATAGCTGCGAGCACCGTGCATAGTTTTACTAGCATGAGAAGCATGATGGGCTGAGCGGGTCCGCGCATGAGAAAGAAACTGCCCGCAGGCCCCCGCAGCAGGGTGCTTAACACTCGGAGATGTCTGAGGAGCTGTATTCTTCTTACACCTTGCAGCATCCTATCGTACAAAGACTGGTATAGAGATTTAATGGTTGTTACTTGCTCGTCTAATCTTTCTGCCACTCTACTGCATTTTGAGCATCATAAGAGGACGTTAGTTGTTAATATTTACAATAATTTTAACAAACACAATTCTGGCGTTATCGACTTGTTGAGAACTTTTCTGCTGGCTTTTAAGTGTGCCACAAATGTTTACTTTTCCATCATTCTCATGGCTGATTTTAATATGCAATTGTGTGAGAAAGGTCCCTAACTTTATGACGCACCTCGGGATTCTATAACTGATTGCATGCTGCATTTTTTAACCACCCCTCCAAGGTGGAGCTCGTGTACGTTTTATTAAGTACATTTCATTTATATTTTTCATTAAACGGTGGCTAAATATAAGTCCTTAATTTATTGGAAGGGGTCGTCCATAATTACGTCATTGGCGCTGTGGAACAGTCAGACGGGCAAGTCCCAGTGCTACAGCCACGGTCACAGGGCAGCAGGGGAGGACCAAATTATGCCAGGGGTGACTAAATATTGCAGCAAGAGAAGGCAAATTATATGACATAATGTGGCACATTTTTTAATAGCAATATTTCCATAATTTGTCAGTTTCCCACAGGTTAACACCTGTCCGCGCAAAGATTTTATCTCATTAGTTCCAGTTTAACAGCGAAATAGAGCAAAACGCAACAGAAAGAGGGCAAGTCAACCTTTCAAAGAGCCATTCACTGAGCAGCCATGCGTGTTGCTGCATTTTTAGTTACTTTTGATCTGTTTGAGGTTTTTTTGTACATCTGCAAATTATGCAGAAGATTATGGTTAATGCGGCAAATCCATAATAATAAGGAAACAAAGCAGCTGCAAAATTGTTTAATTCCAATGGCTCTGGCTATAGCCCCGGGGGACAGTGACGTCACAGCACTGTGGCACGGACTTTCGAAAAAGGAGCTCCACTTTAAGATTCAGCAAGAGTGTTGTGTGTTGTGAGTTTGAGTTGTGAGTTTAGGGACCTGTTAAACACAGAATTAAAATGCAGATAATGAATATAAAAAATAGGTCGTTTTAAACAGGTCTCGGAAATACACTCATCAGAACCAAGGGAAACACAGTTTTATTGCGAACCGCATAATAGACTAGTAAAGTTTTTCTAGTGGGCTTGTAGTCAGTTGTGACACAGTCTTTTTTTTTGCCGTTTTATATAGCGTGAACTCGACCCAAAGGTAATCAGAGTGCTTTACATGAGCATTACAGACGAACACATTCTGAGTAAGTGATTTTCCCAAAATCACAAGATGCTAACCTGTGGGCTTCTGGATGACAGGGAGCGAGAGGCCTCCGACGGGGGAGCAAGCAGAATACAGGGCTTCTGGCCTCAATCTAGGGCCAACGCCGATTTCGCTTTCCTGGCTGCTTGAGGAACAAAAGGTAAAGTTTTGTTTCCTGGAGCCGGGGCGGGGCTGAGAATTAAAGCAATCAGCAAGGCTAAAACAGCATCGGGTGCAACTGGGAAATGCAGAGAATCCGTCAGGTCTTAAATGAAGGGAGGAGAGCGACGGGGCAAGGGGGTGAAAGATTGAGAGAAAGGAGCAAGAGATAGAAAGGCTGGAAGCATGAGGGAACGCTGGCCTCAATCCAGACCCAACGGCGGTTTAGTTTTCCTGGCTTCTCGAGGAACAAAAAGTAAAGTTTTGTTTCCTGGAGCCAGGGCGGGGCTGAGAATGAAAGCAACCAGCAAGGCTAAAACAGCATTGGGTGCAACTGGGAAATTGCGAGAATCCGTCAGGTCTTAAATGAAGGGATGAGAGCGATGGGGAAATGGGGTGAAACATTGAGAGAAAGGAGAAAGAGATAGAAAGGCTGGAAGCGTGAGGGAGTGTGGCGTGGCCGCGAAAGAGCAGGCGAATGCACTCGTAACAGCAGCTGGTTTCAGGAGAGAGAGAAGTGCACTGTTTTCAAGCACACTCGTGCTTGTGGCACCATCCACCTTGCGGGAGCGAGCAACAGCCAATTAGCATGCGCGCCACTGCTCGCTCCCGCAAGGTAGATGCCGCCACAAGCACGAGTGTGTGCTTGAAAATGAGCAGAGCGACGGCTAAAGGCCCTCCTATGCAGCGCATGCGTGCTGCGTAGGCGAGATCTAAAAATGACCAACAACTGCTAAAAAAAAAAGTCCCACACACTGATGTTTCAGAGCAGCCTGTGGGGCACTGCCTGACTACCCTAGAGGCCAGTCTAACCCTGCCTACGGATGTCAAATATTATATAGCCCGGAAAAATATTCATGTTTGCGGTGAGGTTACCAGATGTGGGATCTCTCTGTTACCTCCTTGGTAGGCTTCCTTGTCCAGTGCTTGTCTAATGAGGTCCTGAAATCGGACAGTGATTACCTATCCCAGTACGTTTTTAACTTAGGTAGACAAAACTATAATTTACACAGAGTGCCCAAGTGTAACACTGCCGCACCCAACTGCCTGAAGAAAAGTAACACTGACCTACATCATTACCCCCTCATCTAGTCTCCCTCATCCCATTCCTAAACATATGAGGCTTTTATCACGCTCAGATATCTATGACCCTAAGTTTTAAGTATTTCTTTTATTTTCACTACATGGTGTAGTTGAAGGTCTCCCCCCGCCCCATCTCCTGTAACTCTCTGTCTCCGCCATAGGTAAGCCACACAATGTTATTTTAATCATTTGTTTTATGCTTACATTTATTGCAGATCTAACCCGCTCAAATAACGGATAATCAATGTTTACTTACAATCAGCAAAAGCTCATCACTGAAACCTAACAAATCGCACTGACCGCCAATGTTCTGCCTGCTCATGTGCTGGGCTGGATACTAAAGTATACAAAAAGTGATGGATGGAATGCCTGAATTAATCTTAGCCACTGGTAATTACTTGGGCCTCAGTTATTTTCCACCCATGCCACCTCAGTTTTAACCTAGCTATATTCAAATCAGTCTTAACCCTGCTCCAGCGGAAACAGTCAAGTCAGAACTGCCATGCCAAATCCTTCCTGAGCCGGAATACAAGCATCCCAGGACCATTTTTTTTAGTTTGTTGTCAAAAACCTTTTTTGAGTGCTTAAAAGTTTGCGATGCATATGTTATGAAGTAGTGGGCATACCCATCCCACTCAGGGTGACATGCTAAAGTATGCAAAAAGTGATGGATGGAATGCTTAAATTAAGCTCAGACCCTGGTAATTACTCGGGCCGCATCCCAGTCCATTGTTATTCTGCACATCATGGCACTTTCGTTTGGGCCCAGCTATATGCAAATCAGTCTTGACCCTGCTCCAGTAGGAACAGTCCAGCCCGAACTGCCAAGCCAGGTCCTCTCTGAGCTGGAACACAAGCAACTCAGGACCGGTTTTGTCCTCTGCTGGCCTGGGGTGTCTCATCAGCATCGACAGTTGGGTTGTTTAAGAGTCACCAACGGCATGTCAACTCTGCACCGGTGCAGCATTGTGTGGCAGGTGTTTGGAGGCTGTAGGTGCTCCCCTTTAGTGCCGTGCTGGCGTTACAACAGATGCAATACCATATTTAAACAGTTTCCGCAATAGTGCTTCATGTACAACTCAGTACTAATGGAAGGCAGAAAAGTGAGCTCCAAGAAAAATAATATGGAGCAGATGTCTGAATAAGAAGAGGAAGTGCTGCAAATTTCAAAGGCTGCCTTACTGGACCTTGTTAAAGTAACATTAGATTCTGCCCTTGCTGAGCCTCCAGCAAAGAGACAAACAGGTCAAAGAGGAGGAGGACCAGGAAGGAGACCAGAAGGGCAAATGCATTCAAGTCTCACAGCTTCATGACCTTCTCGAATACATCAGGGAGATCTTATGCTTAGAAGAAAAGCCTCACAAGCAAGAGGGATTTTCTTGCCAGTACAGCGGGACTCAAGTAGAGGAGTTGCCCTTGCATTATGTTCTTAACTAAATCATATTAGAGGATTGGAAAAATATTGACAAAAAATCCATTCCACGTTTCCTTAATAGAAGGTACTCTCTTCAGAATTTTGATGGTAAAATCCAACATGTCCCTTAGGTAAACATGATCCTATCATCAATGCCCTCAACCTCGTATTTCACCTCAGAGGACACTATTTTGCCAGAAATAGTTGACAAAAAAGTAGAGGCTATGCTCAAGAGGTCTTTTGCCACATCCAGTTTTACTATTATAGCTCAGTGGCGGCTCCTCTGCTATGGCGGAGGAGCGTCACCCCACTGCTTTCAGCAGTGCGAGAAGGAAAAACATAAAATGATTATAGCTTTCAGTTATTATCATTTTATGTTTGGCTGCTTTGCAGGTGGGCGGGTGGGTGAGGCTGCTCTGCTCTCGGAGCAGGGCAGGGGAAGAACGGTTTGCACACTCCTGAGTGTGCAATAACTGTTTTGTCAGACCTCTCGGACCGCCCAAACCAGTCATGCGCACTTTCCTCATTCTCGATGCAGCTGCATTACAGACTGCATGGAGAACATGCCCACCCTTCTAGCCCCTGGATGAGTGCTGTGTCATGGCGCTCAGACCAATCACAAAGCTGCATTGCAGCATTGTGGTGGGCTTAGGGGAGGGACCCTGGCTGCCTGCTTCCTATTTCTGAAGTCAGAGGCAGGAGAGCAGGAGCAGAGACATGGGACCCAGCGGTAAGGTAAGTTATTTTTTTTTATTATGCTCACTCCCTCCTGCAATCATGACCCCCCCACACCCCCTGCACGACCGACCCTCCACACCCCTCCACCCGGAAGACAACGCCGGTCGCCACTGTTAGAGCTAATACATATGCCGTTCATGCATGTAGGTAATGCTAAAGGACTTCGAGCTGCAGGTCATGCTAAAGGACTTTGAGCACTTATATGACTGTTTGCATGAAGGAGCGGACCCAACATTAATCCTTGTTGACATGGAGTTACAGTCTCTTTCAGGTGTATCACTTGATGATCTATGGGCGGTGGCATCTTCAGCAGGGCGTTGCTTCCTGCAGATGAAGTCCTGGAAGCTGGATGTCACACAAAGAGCCCTTATAGAAAAGCTTTCGTTTACGGATCCAAAGATTTTTGGGTCTAAATTTAACAGAATGGTTCAGAAGGCCACAGAGCAGAAGAAAATCCTAAAAACCTTTATACTGTATTTGGGCAAAAATATTTTCTGGCAAAACAACAGTTGCAGAGATCTCAGGTAAACCTATCTTTCGTGGTTAAGCCCATGGTCAGAAGGCTGTGTTTATCAACAAGACCCAACAAAATGCCTCCCAGGATCAAGGACAGTCACAAAACTGACTATCCCAGAGTGGAGCGAGGTTGAGGATGTCTGTCTATCAATGGGTGAAACTTGCCTCGGATGTTTGTCTCCTTAGCATTAACAGGGACGGCTATTGACTTCCCTTTTCTCACACACCTCCAATAAATCTCTTTCTTCGTACTCTATTACCAAAATATAAGTGGAAAAAACGATTGATGCTTCTGGGAGTTCAGGCTTCAATGGAGAAGGGTGCAGTAATTCCGGTAACAGCGATTCAAAAAGGAGAAGGATGTTATAGGTAGTTACAATTATCCTATATCTTGACGACTGGTTATTCTCTGCTTCTTCTCTCCTTATGGCCCTGGAAGATGTAAAAAGGTGACAGAAGTACTACAACAGTGGGGTTTCATCATCAATTTAGAACAACCCCACCTGCAACCGGCACAGATTAAGACTTTTATAGGAACCCTTGTTCGGCACCAGCTTGAGTTGTGCCCTTCTCCCTCAGGACAAGATAAGAACAATCAAAAACAATCTGTCCTTCTTACTCAGTCAGTCTTGGATGACAGCCAGGGGTTGGTTGAAGGTGCCAGTGGTGATGTTGGCATCTATATTGGCAGTCCCCATGTCATGCTTCCATCTAAAGCCTCTTGTGAACCCTCTCCTTCAGCATTGGTCCCACAGTTCTTAAAAGTTCAAGCACCAAGTCCCAGTAACCCCTCAGGGTCGACAAGCATTAGCCTGGTGGTTACAGGAATGCAACTTATCGAAGGCGGGCAGAGGTGCAACTAGACCTGAACTTCTGGGGGACGCACAGGTCAACCAAAGGAGGAAGGGCTAACACTTCAAACAATGGGGCCAATAGAAGAAACTAGAGTGATTTGTTGTAAACTTGTTGGTCAAACCCAATCCGATTACAAAAATATGTTTTATTTGGATTTACCTAAGTTAATAGTATACACAGACACATCTTTAAAAAAGGGAAATTAATGATTTGACAATTAAAAAGCAGCTTTTACAAGTTTCAAAACAAAGCACATTAGAACCAGCTTTAACAAAGCTATTTCGAAACAACACATTTTTGTGAAAACATTGAAAATATCTCATAGAGCAGGAATGCTGGCCAGGCAGTTGGGGATCTCAAATCAAATTTCAAAGCTTTATTCGACAGCAAGTCATAAAAGCATGTAAACATCCTAACACATACTATAAATACTACTAGATAAAAAATATTATTTTTAAAAACTCATTAAACCATGATGCTGTCGGTTACAAGGTTAAAAAATATCAACAACAATGAATTAAAACTTTACAAATACAAACATGATTCTTAAATTTTATCATTATACATTACTTGGTGTTTGAGGTTCATTGATAGTTTCTGAAGACTTTAAAGTGCGACAGCGTATGATCCAGGCCCACCCTAAAAATTGTGCGACAGCAATTGCCATACAGGGTGTGCAGTCTGATTCAAGTATTCTTAAGGCCTCTTTACAACTACGTGTCCCCAAATTTATGCACACTGGTTTTAGCCACTTACGACAGGGGCTAGTATACAGAGGACATACGAACAACAGATGGCATATATCCTCAATTAGATCATTACAGTAGTGGCACTTTTGTCCTGGGTAGGTGACCATTTATAGGTGAACGCTTTTACAGGGAGAGTCCCAATTCTAAACTGAAAATACAGTTTTCTATCGGAGACCCTTTCTATAATATCCCAGTAGGCTTCACAAGATGGTAAGGGTTTAATATCAAGAAAGAGATCAGTTAACTTAGCATTTGGACCAGAACTGTTGGCAGACATTAAAATCATATCCCAGTACATTTTTTTGATAGTTGACTTTGGTGGGAAACTTGAGCCAATTGGGACATCCCATAGGTAGTCTAGTTCCAGCTTTGTTAACAGGCTCTTGATTTCCTTAAGCCATAGGATAGAATGAAAGCGATCTACCTTGATGATGTCCTTCAGGGCGGAGGCATAATGGGCTAATTCGGGGGTTGACATAATCCGTCTCCAATAAAGTAGGGGACGTAGTCGTGCTATGTCCTCTATTTTTTTCCCTGCCCAGGTCATATGCAAGCGAGACAGTTGGTGTACTTTGGGGAACCCCTGCTAAACAGCGTAAGAACTTGTTCTCTGCCATCCTTAGTTGTTTCAAGTTAGTGAAACCCCACAGTTCTGAGCCATACAAGGAAGCACTTATGACTTTCATATTATAGATTTCTAAGGCAGGAATAATAGGCTTAGTTAAGGAAAGTTTATGCTTAGAAACAATTGCACCCGCCAACTGATGGAATTTTAAAACAGCCATATCAATATGACTTTTCCAGCTCATATTGCTCTGAAGAGATATTCCTAGGTACGTAAATGCCTCAACCTGTTCTAGTGGTATACCGTTAAAGTTAATTGCACCTCTGAAATTTTTCCGTGGGTTCAGGGACATGAATTTAGTTTTAGAGGTATTTATCTCAAATCCACGCGCTTCGCAGAAATCTCCAAACACGTTTATTGCCTTCTGCAGCCCACTCGGCATCCTGGAAACAATCAACGTGTCGTCAGCAAACATGAGGACTGGCACGCG
The DNA here is from genome assembly GCF_964204655.1 of Triturus cristatus. Classification (NCBI taxonomy): domain Eukaryota; kingdom Metazoa; phylum Chordata; class Amphibia; order Caudata; family Salamandridae; genus Triturus; species Triturus cristatus. The sequence goes on along the minus strand of NC_140590.1, from coordinate 1,245,442,323 downwards.
AGCCCCTGCTAGTACCGGAGCGTCCGTGGGGGAACAACTGAGATGGTCTACTATGCCGTTGATGCATATTGAAAACAGCGTGGGTGCCAGAACGCACCCCTGTCGGACACCACGCTCGACAGGAAATGAGTCGGTCACCTCACCCTGGGCCTCCCACCTAATTCTTGCGTAATTGTTCTCATGCAGGCGGACAAGTAGCGTTAACAGTTCCGGCACCATCCCTGCTTCAGCAAGAACCCTCCAGAGTTTGACACGAGGGACTAAATCAAAGGCTGATTTCAGGTCTATAAAGACCGCATAGAGAGTCCCATTAGTCAAAGTCACGTTCCTCCAGTAAAGCGCAAGAAAATAAAAGACCTGATCAACTGAGCTAGTGCAGGGTCGAAAGCCGGCTTGGTACGGGGACAAGATCTCATTTTCTTCTACCCAAGATTGCAATTTGTTTTGCACTAAGCGACCTATGAGTTTTTGGGCTGAGTCTATTAGACTGATAGGTCTATAGTTGCTGGGTAGTGATTTGTCACCTTTTTAAAAAACCAGAATTATTTCCGCACCTTTCCATGAGGTGGGAATGGGCGCACCCATAGCCACAGAATTAGCCAACCATTGAAAGTACTGACACCAAGATAGTCTGTCGCTTAAAAACACATCAGCTGGTATGCCATCCATCCCTGGGGCTCTCCCCCCGGTCACGCAGTCTAGTGCCAAGTTAACGTCTTTAATTGTAAATAGCTGCTGTTGATAAAAGATGGTGGGGGGAAGTGTGTACTCTTCTTCGGATGGATTACAGGCGTATTGTGGTCTAAAAAAATCTACCCATTGGTGTTTGGCAACATTGTTTTGTGGCGGTTGGGCGATCCCTCCTCTATCCCATTTGACTATGGCCTAAAATTGTTTCTGATCTTTAGCTACACAGGCATGTTTCAGATCACGCCACTGTTCCTCATCCCACTGTTTCTTGGCCACTTTCTGTGTGTGCCTATATGTCTCTCTGGCCTTTCTTACACCTGGAATGTTTCTAGATCTGAGATCGGCACTGAGATTCTGGCGGGCAGCTTTGCAAGCTTTGTTGTACCATCCCGCCTCAGGTGTTTTTATTTTCTTAATCTTGTCTGCATTTATGGGTTTCATAAAGGACCCTTGAAGTTTATTAAAGAAGTGGGTATGGGCCTCAAGCATAATTTGGGGAAAATTTTGATTGGTGGATTGAGCGTTTAGGTTAGCCACTTCGTCAATCACCGCTTTTTTAAGGTCCTCCAACTTCTCCTGGTTCTCTATAAATCTACCCCATTTAACGTGGCGCATGTTATTCGCTGCTACAATATCCAAGGTGGTTATCCCCCCTCCTAGGTTAAGTTCTCTAGACCCATTAAATGCTTGGAATTCCATGCAGAGAGGGTTGTGATCGCTTCCCACCCTGGATATTATAGACATACCAATCAGCCTGTACCATTCTCTAATATCCACCAGGATGTAATCTATTCGACTGGAAAACCTACCATTATCAAATGTTTTTACACCCTGGCGATCAGACGGGGTGCGCCCATTAACTGCTCTGAGCCCTCTCTCTAAGCATAAAGCTTTGAGTTGGATAGCTGCTGCTGACCATTTTTTAATTACGGGAAGTTCCAGCTGAGGGACACCCCATTTACTATCCTCCTCAACAGCAAGAAACTGGTCCTCAGGTCCAAGTGGCTCAAAAGTGGTGTTAACATCCCCACCCACAATAATGGACAACTGGGTTGGGAGTGCTATGAGCTGGAGGTCGAGAGCAGTAATTACATCAGATAAATGTCCCCCGGCCATCCCTCTAGCATAAATGTTAAAAATTGCTACTCCATGACCAGATGCCCATGTGATGTTCACAGATAAGATGTCATTTGATAGGGAGCTCTGTTGCTTTATTTTGCAACATAGTGATTGGCGGATCCAGATTATCAAACCCCCTGATGGTCGTCCTTTAGCTTTTTTAATAGCCGGTGATTGAAAGTTAAGGAACCCCAAACGATGTACTGGAACCAATGACCAGGATTCCTGAAAAAGGATGATATCAAACTGGTCAACAAAGCTACACCATTCAGGAGATGTTAACTTGTTACCAATTCCAGCAAGGTTCCAAGAAAGAAAAGTCAGCCCTGCCTCAGCTGGTGAAAAGTAAGGAGGGTTTTGAGTTGTCAAAAAACTTTGGGTCTCACCCTCCATCTCAATCATACGCTCAGTATTAGTACACAAGCTACCTAATGGCTCTGTTATTAGTGCCTTGGATGCTAAACTGGCACGTTTATCTAAAGGGCTGGAGGATATCAATTGGGCTGAATCGGTATTCTCAGGCTGACTCTCTAGGTGATTAGGTGCTCCCCTCGTTTCAGGTTGGGGAGCAAGAACAACATTCGATAAAGATAGTCTCTGCGCTGCAGGGGCACACAATCTATCAAGCTTATCTTGGATCTTTTCCCCCAATCTATCACCCCTCTTAAGTCAGTCGCATTCATTCAAGTCAGACAAGACCCCAAACCTATTTTCCAAGCTAATGCCCCAATTGCTATTTGAGTCGCTCCCACCCCAATTAGAGGCAGGATACCACTTAGATCTTAATCTCATCGGTTTCTTTTCACAGCCTCCCTTACAATAGAAATATTCCAAAGTTAGTGGAATTATAGCAGTATACCTTCGTTGTACGGGAAATATATTGGCCAAGACGTTGGGGAGTACACCTGAATTTGAGAAGTTAAGAATTACACAGTTGCCCACAAATTTTTTAGGATTGTCCCCTAGCCATGCTACTCTTCTTGCCATGATAATTTCCCCCGCTAGTTGTCGTTCACCCCAGGGAGACATCTTCATATTTTTTGACAACCAATGCAACGATTTATTAATCAAGGAAGATGTAGATTCCACATTGCCAGGCAACAGGGTAGGTACGTTAGCTAAAACTAAAACAAGTGGGAAAACCTCAACGATACATTGGAATGTGTCTCTCTCTTGGAGCAGAACAGCAGGTCTTGGTGGTGGAACTTCTTTAACCACATTCTGGCCGTCCTTATCAACTATAGATTGAGTAAGGGGAGGGTTGGCAATCACCTTTTCTTCTGGCCCTGCCCCACACCTAGGGTCCTCCACATTTGGTGCAAGTCTACTTGATACCAGGGTTGATATACTACCCACCTCATCCACTGACTTGTTTAGAAGAATGCTCAGTCTTGTTACCTCTGCCATGAGTTGGTCGATTTTAGTCACCAGTGGTTTAATAATGCATTTGATCTTTGCGTCAACCATGCTAGCAATTTTTAAAGATAACTCATCCTCGTTCTCTTTATCATTGTGTAACCCCTTTACCTCTTTCTTATCTAGGCTTTTAGATACAGAGGTTGTCTTTTTCCTTCCTGCACATAACCCGCCACTTTTGCCCTGGACTTTTCTACATGCTCTGACAACTCTAGTCACGGGTGAGGGGACGGGAGACAGGGGTTTCTGTGCTTCAATAACAGGGACTACTTCATCTTCAAGATTAGTTTGTGAATTAATAGCAGAAGATGCGCTTAGTTCAAATATGTCACTAGCTAGCACCTCTACATTGTCAACAACGCTACCGGTGACCTGTAATGGAGAATCCAAAGGAGGATCTGACGTAGAACCAATCGTAGGAGGAGTAGGGGGAGTAGAAGAACAACATAACCCTAATGATGCCCTTCTATCACTGTTAATTTTACTTACAACCTGCACAAGATAATTATCCATGGTGTTAGGCACAGAGGAAACCTTTTGCTTGGACATATCTCACGAAATCGTGTAGCTGAGACCACACTATACTCGACACTGTTAGTGACAACCCGTCAATACCATTTAAAGTTGAGCAGATACGATAGCTCACGTGTGTGTAGCGCTAGTACGACGCTATGTAAAACATGCAAATAGTACTTGTGACCCAACAATACCTTTGTGTCCGTGTCCTTATCATTAACGAATCAGCCCGACTATTTACAGGGAGTAGCCCGTCCCGTCCTCTTGCGTCCTCGGACGGCCTCAGACGGCCCGCCCTTTGCCCGGGCTTAGCCCGGCTATGCCCGCGCGCGGTCCCGCGACGCAGGTGGTGGAGTTATTTTTGAAGCGCCTTCGGGCGCGAAATGCTGTGTGACCGCTTCCGGTGGGCTGCAGTAGAGGAGCCTGGGTAGTGTGGTTTTCTGCTCCCTCCACACAGCGGTCGCCGATTTCACCGGTGCGACGGCGGGAGGGAGAGGCAATCAACAGCAGCAGGGATAAGGCAACCCCGGGAGGCCAAAGAGGTAGACAGGTAGGCACAGCAGGTGCTTCTTTGCAACACAAACATTCTAACTAGGGTACACAGCCCAATGCCTGAGTGACAGAGGCCATGGGCTTATCCCTCCAGGCAGATCTACTGCCCATCCATCGGGTTCTAAATGTCTCCTTAAGCTTTGTCTTCAAAGCTATAGCAGACAAGACTTTTGGTATATCTGGTGAGTCTGGTGGTATTTATTTAGCACCAGTATCTACACATGGACATTATTATCTATTTGGCTATTCATATCATGTTATCATAGTGCAAGAGCAAATAGAGAGCTAGTGACTACAGGAAAATGGACAGAATAGATGGGTCCCATCACCCTCCACACACATCCACACCCCATTTTCTATTTATAATATGTAACTGTGTTCTCAGGGCAAAGACAAAGGAGGACATTTATTACAGACTAGAGGCTACATTAGGTAGAAAAATGGGAAAACTAGGTGGTCTTGGTGATCACAAACTTAGACTATTATATTGTAAGCTATGTACCTGTATGGGCATCACCGAGATAGAAGCACACAGGAAGGTTTGGAGACCAAGACCATGGCTCAGAGTAATGTAGAAATTGTAGGATAAATAGTTCCTATGGTAATTACCACCACCCTGGTGTGGGATATTTAATGGGAAACATAAATAACCTCTCCAGAGTTCCCCACTTAAAAATGAAACCTAACATGTGGAATCCATGGTAACCACACCAATTACTGTATGTTTTGCATTTATGTCTCAGCTTTTTATCATTATAGATTTCCTCAGGCTCTTTTTGAAGAAGTCTTCTGGAGAAAATTGCAGAATGTGGTAACCGATGTATCACTTCTGATCTATGTGCAAACATTCATTTGCACCTGGATCAGAGTCTAAAACACAATTATTGATCAGGGTCTAAGTAAAGTGTGTATCTTTATAGGAGGCAGAGATAGATTATGTCGATAGAGACTTGTCTAGCTCTTTATTGCTGTTATTATGGACTTGTAGTGCTGTAGGGTTCAAGTATGTTGTAGTGTTTTGTAGTTGTGTTTATACAGTGCTCCATACTCCTAACAAGGTGCAAAAGACCATTTGCAGAGAGGTAGAAAGCTACTTTGTGGAGTGCCATAGATGGGACAGTGCATAGTTGTTGTGTGGCCTGTATTGGGAGTTTTTAATGTCATGCATCAGTTACATTCTTAATATATTTTGCTGCTATACCTCTGCGTGAAATTAAAGAATTCTGCACCTTCCAGTTCCCAATTGAGGGCGGTGTCTTTTTATGGGTACCTTGCAAGTGGGTTGATTAGGCAGAGAGAGCGCAACACCATGAGGCACAATAAGCAATGAAAAAGTGAACAGAGCTTCATCTGCATGTAAATACCTTTTGGATGACCTCAGTGGTTGAAGTGGAGTGTCTATTAGGAATGACATTCCCAATATTTTTAGTTATTACAATAACAGTACCCAAACTTTGAAAAACATCCCCCCCCCACGCCCCCCCCCCCCCGTAATTCCAGAATTGATAATTCTGACCATCGGGTCCCCCTGCCTTAAAAGGAAGAGAGGGGGGTGTCACCTGTTCTGTGAAGCTAAGGTAGAGGCAGACAGCAAAATAAGAAAGAAACCTTCTTACAAGGGTACCTGCTATCTGAAATAAATGTAAAGGTGCACAACTGGTTAATTAGCAGATCAAAAAGCTGCTTGATAACCAGTATATGGATTTATTTCATGGAGTCATTAAAGGCTTCATGGTAACAAAGGATTATTATTTTTAAGACTTAATGTAATGGTTTCTTCAGTAGGGGTGAGCGTAACTAGCGTAATTTAATGTAGCGTAATTACACAAGTTTACAGCAGATATATGCAAGATTACACAGAGTTTTGCAAGCAGTGTAACCCTGCTTTAGCACTATTTTCTTAGCACAAAAGCACCATCATGTCCAAAATGAGCCCAAGGACGCATTTTGCGCTAAAAAACCAGCACTAAATGTAATAGAACTGGAATAGCAGCAGCCAGTAGCCACTTGCACACTGTTCGTGTACCCTTGGATAGGCATTTTTGCCCCAAATTACGCAAATGGGCGTAATCACATAATTTTCAGTAGTTTCATGGCACAAGAGTAACACGAAATTACTGAAATCACAATGAAAACTCCAGTGTAGTTAAAATTTCGCACAGGCCTAGCTATCAAATGCTTCAGGAGTGCATCCTGTGAAATGGAACATATAAAAAAAATTTGCTCCTGGTACACCCTGGTTGCATAATATTATAAATATATATTTTGAACACACTTGTTTTATCAGTCAGTCAATTAGTCTTTATTCGATAATTTACAATCATAAAAGACACAATACAAACATAAAAGTGTCATAAAATGTCATAAAAGCGATAGCACCCTAAAAACTTACATTCCTTAGAAAATTTAATATCAACTATATAGAATTTCCTAACATCATTGACTAGATTAGTAAATATGTAATTACATCCATAAAACCATTTCCTACACAATTTGACCAAAGGGATGCCTGCTTACCAATAGCATAGTCAGATAGTATGTGCAATTGCCAGACCAGCCTCCAAATGTTTCCTTCTCAGTGCCCAGAACCAGCTAAGAAATTTCACCAACGCGATCACAATGTCTGGACTTGTGTTCGATACCAAGATACGCAAAGCTGTCATACACGATCTGGTACCTAGATTGGAACACAATGGCTTGAGCCACCTTTCGACGGGGGCCATTATAGGCCGGGCACACAAACAGAACATGGGTTATCGACTCAACCTGGGATGGACACGAAGGGCAGTTGGTATCAGCAGCCTTGTTCCATTTTGCAGTGAAAGATCTTAAGAGTGCCTACTCTGAATTGGTGATATAGTTTCCTATCACCAGGTTTTGTAATCAGATTCCAGTAGGCTTCTGCTTCCATTGCAGACTTGTGCTCCAGGAAGATACCTGTGAGCAAACTACTGCTCACCCCTGACAGTGTCTTTTTAGTAATCATAACCCAGTAGAGTTCTTTGTACTCATTTTTATTGGGAAATAAGTTCCCTATAGGATCTTCCCACAAATGGCAAAGCCCCATGTCAGACAAATTACCCTTGATCTTCTGGAGCCATTTAATTTTAGAGGACAGATCGGCATTTCTAATATGCATTAGTGCATTGGCGTAAGACGTCAATTCAGGAGAAGTCCAAAGCCTCCTCCAGGAGGCTGCGGGATTTTGGGGGTCTAAATCCCGCAGCCTCATCGATAAAGCAGGCCCCACCGGTTTGGTATTTGAGAGTCGATGTTCTTTAAGTAGGGCTCCTGCTAACTGGTTGTGCCTGAGAACTAAAACATCTAACTGGGGTGTCCAGTTCATCTTCCTACCCATAGTCAATCCAGGATGAGTGAAGGTATCAGTTTGTTCCAAAAGTGCTTTATTAACTTCAACTCTCCCTTTAATGAGTTTATGTTTATGCAGCACCATGAACTTGGTTTTATCAACGTTTACTAACGTTTTATCAACAATTATAATGGGAAAATCAGATCTTCCATAATATATGGTGCAGAACTCTAGGGGTTTGAAAATTTATCACCCCTAGTTCTTGCACAAAAATAAGTTTCTGAGATCATTGACCGCCCTTCCCCAATCAACCCCCATCAAGCCCCTGATGTCTGACTTGGGATGTACCTCCTTCGATGAGGCTGTGGGATTTAGACCCCTAGCCTACTGGAGGAGGCTTTGGATAAAAAATTTTTTTTAAAAAAAAGAAACTTGTTTTATCTTAAACACTAAGGGGCTGATTCCAATCCTGGAAAAAGGCTGTGCGAATCGTTGTACGGAGCGTTTTCTCCGTACGACTCGTACCCGGTAAACTTTCCGTACAACCTAGGAAGTACGATTCGTACAGAAAGCCTATTTCCGTACATTTCGTACAAAAGACCGTACGGGTAAAAAAAAACAACGATTCTGATCCGGAACAGCTTGTACGCAACGTCCGGACGTATTCAAGCAGCGGTTTCTGGCCCAGCAAGTACGATTCGTCCCTACGTCACTCCGTACGGCTCTTTTCTTACGGGAGCCAAACACAGCCGGAAAAGCAGAGTCCTACACGAACCGCTACGCAACGGAGCCCCGGTATGCGACGTACACGCCCATTGTACGTGTCATCCCGGTCCTCCTAGCCTACGATCTGGTGCACCGGACCCGACGCACACGCCGCAGAAGGTGACAACATCACCCAGGGGCTAGGGTGAGGGTGAGGGGCAGGAAACATACCCCATACCCAAATCCAAACCTATATTATGGAGCCCATACATTACCACCAGGGTCTGGTCACTTGGGGGGGCGTGTCCAGCAACCCCTGCGTACCGCAACTACGGAAGTGGACGTGTACCGTGCATTGCACACGTACCCCTATGGCACCAGTAGAACAGTGATACGGACCGCACACACGCAATGAATGCGTGGGTACCGTGAATTTCACACGTACCTCCACGGCACCAGTAGAACAGTGATATGGACCGTACACACAAAATGAATGGGTGGGTACGGTGCGTTTCACACGTACCCCTACGGCACCAGTAGAACAGTGATACGGACCGTACACATGCAATGAATGCGTGGGTACGGTGCGTTTCACATGTACCTGTACGGCACCAGTAGAACAGTGATACGGACCGTACACACGCAATGAATGCGTGGGTACGGTGCATTTCACACATACCCGTACGGCACCAGTAGAATAGTGATACGGACCGTACACACGCAATGAATGCAGGGGTACGGTGCATTTCACACGTACCCCAATGGCACCAGTACAATAGTGATAGGAGGCGTACACACGCCAGGAATGGAGGGCTACGAGTCGCACAAGGATGTCCATCAAGTACTTGTCATTGCATACTTTCATGTGCAGGCCCTAGGTGTGTCAGCCAGTGATATTGCACAGGTCATCTCATCTAGTTGCACAATTGATGTGTGATGACCTGTGTACACATGTCATGTGTGATGGGGCACTATGTGGCACACATCACCTTGCCACTTGCCACATGTGTGTCTGTAGTCCAACTGTGTCATGCACAGCAGCAGTGGGATGGCACAGTCATCACCACCCGCACCTGTCTCTTGATGCCAGGGACAGGGACACTCTATCAACTGACATGTCACGATCAGCATGCCCCTATGTGACTATGTCAGGTGTGTGTCATGTGTTCCCATGATCTTGCTGTTAGTGTTCTGTCAACTGCATCTGCTGTTGGTGCATCCAACATGGGTCTGTGTGGAGATGGGCATGGCACACATCTACGCACACCATGCCACATGTGGATTACCACGGCTGTAGGGTCAGTGTGCATCGTACATCATATTTTCCCAGGCATACATGTCTGCGTCGTCTCAACGGCTGTGTTTTTTTGTTGTCACGTGTACCCCTTCATCGCAATGTGTTTCATATGTACATTTGACATTCCATGTGACCTGTGCGTGTGCCTTGCAGTCAACTGTCTGGATGGGATGACATCCTTCCAATGCAGCTATGTGGATCTGTGTCACTCCGGTGATATCTCTGGCTGTTCACTCAAACTTGTCCCCAGCTCATTTCAGGGCATGTCATGTAGACTTGACAATCAACAGGTGTATCTGGCTTTTCGTAGGAGTGCCAGCAAGCTGGCATATGTGTCCTGGATGTATTGCACACACCAGACTCCATAGTTACCTGATGTTTAGTAGCAGTTTAGCATGTGCTATGTTCATTGACATTGATGTTGGCAGACTCTCAATATTCATTATTCCTAACAATGTCCTGCAGGGCACAGCCTGTCCCAAGACCAATGCCAGACTTGGCTGCCATGAGGGAACGTGCCTGCATCTGAGGTTACAGATTCACTCGACAGTTGATTGAGGACTTGACCGACAAGCTGGCACCACACCTCCAACCGCGACACAGGTATCCACTGCGCTGACCCCCAAGATGAAGGTGATAGCAGCCCTACATTTTTTTGCCACAGGTACGTTTCAATTGACCATAGCTGATGTTGGTGGGATGTCACAGACAATGTTCAGCCGTGTCCTGCGGGATGTTTTGGCAGCCATGTTGGAGCACCGGGATGAATTAATCAAATTTCCTACTCCTGAGGAGTTGACAGATGTCAAGGGTGATTTCTATGCCCTGGGAGGGATGCCCCATGTCATTGGGTCCATTGATGGGACACATGTGGCTTTGGTACCACCACAGGCACAGGAGCAAGCCTATCGCAACCGTAAACATTACCACTCAATAAATGCCCTTGTGGTGTGTCTTGCTAACATGCTGATTTCCCATGTCTGTGCATGTTTTCCAGGATCAGCACACGATGCCTACATCATGAGGTGTAGAAGGGTGCCACAAATGATGCTGCGGCTGCACAATGAACGAGCATGTCTTGTTGGTGGGTATACTCTGTTTGTCCTGTGTGTTGCGGTATCTTTGGCTCTTACGGCATCTCCTGACCCACTTATTTACATGATGTTTCCATGTAGGGGACTCTGGATATCCCAACATGCCATGGCTAATGACACCTCTCCACAACCCAAGAACAGCTGCAGATCACCGGTACAACAATGCACACGGGCAGACCAGGCGAGTGATTGAGAGGACGTTTGGCCTCCTGAAGAGCCGATTCCGGTGCCTCGACAAGACAGGCGGGTCCCTCCCATATGCACCGGAGAAGGTCTGCAAAATCTTCATTGTGTGCTGCATGCTGCACAACATGGCCGTTGAGAAGGCAGTGCCACTCATCCTTGATCCTGATGAGCAGCAACATCCACCCGTGGAGGATCCAGGGCTTGATCACGAGGCAAGTGATGAGGAGGAGGAGGATGATATCCGGAGTCAGCTCATACGCAACTTCTTCTCATAATGGTGAGTCACTGGGTATGAGTGTGCAAGCTTGTAGCATTGAGTGGCATGTGTTGCAATGTGTGTGTCCAGCTCACTGAATGCAAAGTGACTTTGATGTGTGTACTGATGTGTCACTCGAGTGATGATGTCATGCCACACAGTTTTGCGGAGAGACTTTCTTTGAAATTTGCATGTGTCCAACATTGTTCATGTTTCGTAACTGACCATGTGTGCGGCGAGATTTGTTTTAGGTGACTTCTTGTGTGTCTGTCATTCCCAGGTTTTTGCGCCTGTTGTCTGCTCGTGTCATCCTTGTCCTCCTGCTATTCCTCATGAGGATTGCAACGTGTGCTGAATCAGCGTTCCATGCACGGACATGTGGAAATGTCAGTTTGGGTAAGGATTGCAGCAAGGCTTTTTGGTGGTGGTACGGGTTGGGAATGTGTGGGGACTGCTTCTGTGCATGTTGTGGTACCATGCACACATGTCTTCTCACAATGGAGCATATAACATGTAGCATCACTCCCATGACATGATAGTCACTCTTCTTGACAGTCATCTGTAGTGGAGTGTGGAGTCTGATGAAGGCATCAATGTGCGTAAACCATGCCTCTGAAACATTGCGGATGCTACGGGTGGACATAGTGTGGGACATCACAACAACAGGCTCTATGGTGAATTGCAGCCTCTACGTGTGCAGCAGGATGTGTTTGGCTCATCCCCTTAACTTGTGTGCCAGTTCATTGGGATTTACTACATCCGTGTTGTGAAGGGGGGGTCCAGCGTATGTCCCACATGTTCTGTCAACTGACCTGTGAGTCTGTTCGTATGGATGCATTTCCCTTTGTGTGAGTTTGTGCAATAAAGGTGTTCAGTACAATCCAAAGTGCCTCATCTCTGTCACTGCAGATCTCTTGCCAGTTTTCATGCGTCATCTATGGCATAATTGTCAAAGATTGAGCATATGAGTGTATGTGTACTTCGGCAACATGTATGCAGTTCTTCATGGCTAATAATCTCTATTGTGCATGAAGTACCTGGTGGTGTATGTATTTGTGCAGGTTGCTCCCCACAACGGGACGTCAACGCCTGCTGACGGTGTGTCTCCTGTGCGCAGCTCCGCATTTTGTTGCCTGATCCTGTGGCCGTCATTTTTGGTGATTCTTCATACATTTTCTCGGAGTGACCCATGAGTAACCTGACACTCCTTCCTTTACATACACATGTTGCACTGTGCCTTTCTGACCTCCTTGTCTTTGTGTGCTACTTTTTGCCTAGTTTCTCACCCTTTCCGCCTGCTGCAGCCTCACCTGCGGCACCGCCCCACCGAGTGCCCTGATTCTGTAACCCACACGCCTCCAAAATGCTCCTCCCTTCCCCCTCCACCCATTCTTAATGCAGCCAGCAGCTTGTCTGTGCCACTGTTGCGCCAACGCCGTGCCAAAGGCAGGACCATCTGCGCCTGCAACGTGCACAGTGCATGACCCTCTGGTCCTTGCATGACCCACGTCACACAACAGGCTCATGCTGCAGCCACCCTCCAAGCAATGTCCACCAGACAAGCAACCGCCTGCTATCAGGCAACCCCTAAGCGCACACACAACACCTTTGCATGCTGAGTGTGCAACTCCAACTGCCTACACAGCACTGCCCCGCCTACCAGCCCCTGTCAGAACAACCAGGTCATGTGCCTCCTACTCCACACCCGCTCCGTCCACCAGCACGCCATTGGACTCTGTTACCTCCTCAACACAACAGCCCCACCCATCACCTTCATGACAGTACCTGGATAAAAGCATCCTCAGCACACAACTTCTTCATTGCCATCTCTGACGGATACAAGATCATCCGCAGGGACGGCACCAACAATCCCGGCGGATGAATTGCAATTTATTCACAAGTACACCCTCAGAGTCACAAATCCGGTTTTGCACCAACCCCCTGGCAACCCTCAGAGTAACACTCATCTACAGATCTCCAGGCCTACATCCACAATTCCGCAAAGCCATCAACACGTACATCTGCACGCACGCCCTCACCTCCATAGGCTACATGTGGCTGGGGGCCAGTAACTTCTTGCTGGAGGAGAACCACACCACCATCCATAATTGGTCCATCAACATTTGCATCCACGTCTCCGACAAGCAACACACTGCCCCACACCCCGCTACCGATCCCCCCAAGATGCTTGATGTAAGTCACCACAGACAAGCTGTGTGGGACACTCGAACAAACACCCCAGCCACACCCTGCAACCTCACACACTGGAGCAGCAACTGATCCAACAATCTTGCCACATTGACAGATTTTCCTGTGAAGCACAACAACAGTTAAGCCACCTGGGACAAGGCAGACCTACTGGACTCATACAGATCTAGCCGGACTCTTGTGCAAACCTTGCAACACAAAGAACCACCAGTTACCTTACAGCCCTGGAAAACGCCACACACAGCCATCACCATATCATCAGCAAGGACAAGTGAAGATCCTTCAGATAGGGCTGATGCACCAAAACACACGACATAAAGGAGCTCATCAGCATTGTGAGTGAACTGACAGCAGCTCTCCATCCAAAAGACACCCCACCCTTGCAAGGCAGATCAAATCCCTTGCAACTTTCTACCACTGCAAGCTCATGGACATACACGACAGCCTTGGCACACAGAGGCAGACAGCACTATTATCCGCGGGACAAACCCCTCTCAGGTTCTGGACTTCTGTCAGCAGCAAATACACCACCTGGCTCATGTGCACCATCCACTCAGGCTCTCCATCAGGCCCCTTCCCACACAACATCTCAACCACATCATTCCCCATCCTTGAAGCCCACGTCCAGCACGTCATGAATTTCTCCTTTGGGTTTGCCACATTCCATGGGAGCTGGAGGCATGCAGAGACCCATGCCCTTCTTACACAATGGACGGCAGTACCACAGGATCTCCTGGAACATCACCCTGCTTCCCTACCCAGGAAATGTCATCAGGAAGACACTCAACGAGCAACTGACAAACTTCCTCCACGCAAACAGCTCCAGGCAACCGGCACCAGACCATCTTCCACAGTAATCACACCACTGCAACCGTCATAATTGCAACCACCAACGACAACTTTGCCCTGCTCAACAATGGTGAGACCACCCCCCTTGACCTCTCAATGGCATTCTACACCATGTGCTACCACACTGTCAGCTCACACATCTCCAACACTGGTATCCAGAGAAGGGCCCAGGATTAAATCACCAAGTAGCTCACCAGCAAGGCCCAGGGAGTCAGCCTCCACCCTTCAGCATGTGGTACACTGGGGTCATCTGGCCCATGCCCCAGGGCTCATCTCTCAGCGTGACGATCTTCAATGTCTCCATGACCCCCCTCTCCACCATCACATGCGCACATGTCCTCATCATCATCTCGTATGCTATTGACACCCAGCTGCTCCTCACCCTCACCAAAGACCCAGCCATTGCGAGATCCAACCTTCAAGAAGGCATGAGATCCGTTGACGAATGGCTGAACATCAGCCATCTGAGGCTGGACCTCGACAGGACTGAGGTCATCATCTGAGGATTGTCCCCTTACGGCTGGGCCAACTCCTTGTGTCCCACCGGCCTGGGTACCGCACCAGCACCCAGTGGCCACGCACGCAAGCTGGTGTTCATCATGGACTCATCGCTCACAATTACCATGCAACACAACACCATCTGTAGCTCATGCTGCAACACCCTCTGCATGCTGCAAATGATCCACAGATAGATCCACTCCAAGGCAAGACAGACCGTCCCCCAGGTCCACGACACCAGCCGGGTCAACTACAGCAACGCCCTCTACGGAGGAACAACAGCAAAACTGCAGGAGAACTTTTCCACATCCAGGGTGCATCCGCACACCTCATCTTCAACATCCTCCGCCCCAGCCACATCACCGTCCACCTGAGATAGCTACAATGGCTCACTGTCTGCTGCAGGATCACCTTCAGACCCCTCACCCACACTCAGGAGGCAGTCCACAACCCCAGACCCAAAACCGACCTTGGACGTCTGTCATCCAACACCCCGTTGGCCCAACTCCGTGCAGACAACCTTGCCCTGGCCACCATTCATCACATCCACAGAACAACTGCATGCAGGAGATAGTTCTCCCACCTTGCCAAACAGACCTGGGACTCCCTCCCCGGGTATCTCCACATGACCCATGACCTCTACGCCTTCATGATACTCTTCCAAATTGGTCTGTCCGAGCAGTATTGCCAGCCCCCCCTCAGCAGCTTGAGGCAATCACGGGTGAGTATTGGGCTCCATGTCTGTGTTTGATGATACATTGTGACCCATGTTTGTCCTCGACCGGACTCAGATCCCAGTGTATGGATGGCTGGAGTTAGTTCCACACTCAGGCATACTTTGACATATCCCCACACGTATGTTGTGGATTCATGCGAAATGACTGCAACATCAAATGTAATTTTTTTATTTTTATTATAGGTCTGAGGCGTGATTTGTTCAAGAAAAAGGTGCAATACAGGGACCATAGAATCTAAAGTTCCCAGGGGGATATGGGATCCTTGGCATTTGAAAGCAGCAGAGTCCAGACCACAGTGTTTGGCATCATTGGTCAGACTGTCACCAGCAAGTCCATGTGGCAGAGAGTGTCAGTCAATGAGGTGATGCTGTTGCACATGAAGGACAGGTGCCAGGCCAGGTGACCTAGGAGATGTGGATGGGCCGCTGCCTCTCACGGTCTTTTCCGTGGACGACCCACCTTCCTCAGGGGACCCTCAGATGCAGGCCTTGACGATGCTTGGGACGCTCCGTCGGACAAATCCTCCTCCTCATCCCTCCCTGTGGCTGGTGGTGGTCTTCGCCTGGTGGCACAGGGAGGGTTGCCCATGTTGTCTGCAATCCAACAGATTGAATGGCTTATGTCCCTTTGCACCGCCAGGAGCTCAGCCAGTCTTGCCTCCATCCGTCCTTGGTGTTCTTGTTGACTGGCGTGTTGCTCGGCCTGCTGGTTCTTCATCTCTGTGATGGTCCCCTTTATCTCTGTGAGTGTCCCAACTACCTGGCTGATCTCCCTGGTGTCACACCGGTATGCCTCCATGATGTTGTGTATGTGTGACATACCGGTCTCTTCAGCTGGCTGGTCAGGTCCTCGCCTCCGCCTGCCTCCACTCCCACAACCCCTGCCCACACAAGCCTGGCCTGCCGTTGTGGGCACATCGGATCTACGGGACCCCTGAGGGATGGCAGTGGTGGTGTTGTCTGCCTCCTCCTGGTTGCCCGGCGAACCTTGTCCCTCCTAGTCAGACTGGCTCAGTTGTTCACTGCGGGCAGGGCTCCTTGGTGTCTCCTGGGATGTGGCAGGAATGGGGATGGTGGTTGGCACAGATGTTCCTGAACCAGGTGCTGCAGGGGCTTGGACAGCAGAGGATCCAGGTCGGTCGGGGTCATCCGCGAAGTGTTGAGAGGCGTCGCTGCCGGTGGGATCAGGTTCCTCCCGAGCCTGGGACTGTGATTCTTCACCCCCACTGTTGGGGGGACATTCATCACGTTGCCCTGTGTGTGAGAGACAGACAATGTTAATGCTGTTTCATGCAACATCCATGTTTCATACACATTCTAGTTGGCACTGTTCCTCCAGGTAGTTGTATGTGCCTAGCATTCTCCTCAATGTTCACTTGTGGATGGGTATGTTGCGGGGGACAGTTTGATATGTTCTCCTGAGTGTTTGACATGTAGATTTTTGGCTTGGATGCTTCTTTGGCTATGTATTGGTGTTGTTGTGTCACATGTCCATTGTGACAGTGGGTACATCCATTGCCTGTCCCGGGGGTGTGTGCTTGTGTAAGGGGTGTGTGTGACAGGGCCTGCTGGTGGGTGTAGTGTGATTTGGCACTGGGGCTCCCAGGTGATGTAGCTGTCCCCCCATGGAGCATGCTGCCATGACAGTGAGTGTGAGTTCCTGTCCTAGATATCTGACCTTGTTGTCTTGGTGTTTGTGTTTGCACTGGTCACAGGAGGGCCTTGTGCTGCCTACACCCGGGCCGAGTGTGAGCTATCTTGTCAGTACTTTCCCAATCCCTGTGCATTGCGCATGGTGCATGGGTATGTACCTGGGCCATATGGGATTAGGGCAATTGTGTCTGATTTGGAGTTCAACAATGTGTTTTGTGCCACCCACCCTCCCAGCATACCGGACATCCATTCTTGGGTTGGTGCTTCTTGTAGGTTGGGACATAGCATGGCCTTGCTTTCTCAATGGAGCATACACATGTTAGTGGCATTAGCTTTATTTTTTAGTGTGGTTCTGGCCGGTGAGGGCTTGGGGGTAGTTGCGTGCATTTTGTGTAGTTGGGGTGTGGATGCGTAAGTTGCTTGTGTACTCACCAGGCTCTGGAAGTCCTTGCAGTCCATGTACTCCCACCGGCAGAAGCAGGGCCATCACCTTCTCCTCCCAGGGATGGTAATGTACTGGTGTGCGGGGCGCACCACCTCCAGTGATGTTGCTCTGGGCATGGTCCTCATTCATTTTGCGCTTGACCACTCTCCGCAGATCGTACCACCTGGCTTGGCATTCATTCCTGGTCCTTCTGATGGGTGCAACAGCATTCACCCTATCGACGATCCTCTGCCACAGCCGTGATTTTTCGGCTATGCTGGTCTGTCTGACCAATGTTCCAGCTGTGGATCAACTCTGATGACTTCATTGACAAGGATCTCTTCATTGACAAGGATCTCTAGCTCCTCCCTTGTGAACTTTGGATTCTTGTCTGTGGGCATGGTGTGGGGTGAGGGTGTGGATGGTTGTGGGTGTGTGGGTCTGAATGTGAAGTTGTGGGTCTGAATGTGAAGAGGAGGTATGTGTGAAGGAGGTTGTGTGAAGGTGTATATGTTAAGGTGGATGGGTGCAGTTGTTGGTGTGTGCTCTCTAGCTGCAGTGAGTCTTTTGCAAAGGCTCATGGTTTGTGTTTGTGGGCCCTTTTTATTGGTCCATTTGTGGGTGGGCCTCAGTGTGAATTTTTGGTGGGTGTGTTATAAGGGGTGGTTGTGAGTTTGCCCCGCTGTTTGCCTGTTTGGATGTGGCCAGGTCAGTCATTTCCATGTTTTGTGCACTGTAGACGTGTTTTGTGGTGTTGTGCGCGTCAAATAGACCCTCCTTGGTGATTTTGTTGTGAGGTGCGTACATACGTGATGTTGGCTAACGCACCGTACATACGTGATATTGGCGTACGCACCGTACATACGCGATGTTGTTGTAAGGTGTGTACATACGCGATGTTGGCATACGCACCATACATGCGCGATGTTGGGGTACGCACCATACATACGCAATGTTGTTATAAGGTGCGTACATACGCGATGTTGGCGGACGCACCGTACATGCGCGATGTTGTTGTAAGGTGCGTACATACGCGATGTTGGCATAGCACCGTACATGCGCGATGTTGTTGTAAGGTGCGCACATACATGATGTTGTTGTAAGGTGCGTACATATGCGATGTTGGGTTACGCACCGTACATACGCAATGTTGTTGTAAGGTGCGTACATATGCATGGGGGGGTCTGTACGACTCGTACCCCTGTACGACTCACACCCCAGGAACAACTTTTCCCGGGATACGAGTCGTACAAAGTTTGTTTCGTAGCGGGTAAAGTCATTCCCCGTGTACAGGACGTTTTCCGTACGAATCCTAAATCGGAAAGCCGGTCCGGATCGTACTTGTATGGTCGGACTGTATTTTTGGGATTTGTACGGAAAAGTGTCCGGGTCCGTCTCGTACAACTTTTCCTGATCCAATTCGTACGGATCGTGCCGATCCGTATGTATTTTTCCCGTACGAATCGTACTTCACGGGTGGGACGGGACTTGTACGATGCGTACGGGAAAAATTACGGCTACGAGTCGTACGGAAAAAGAAATTACAGGATCGGAATCGACCCTTAAGGGTCTAATGCACAACATTTCCATTAACAAAAAGTGGTTGAAAATTGCGCACTGAGTTTTTGTGAATGGAAGAGAATTTTGTGAACCAATCTATGTATTAGTAGTTTGCTTCAAAAAATCTTGAATCATAGTGGGCCACTATCAGACCAACCTCATCAACATTCATGAGGTAGGTTGCAAATATCGACACAACTCACTTAATTTAGATGCCGTCACATGAACGGATGGTGGGAGACTGGAGTTAGCAGTCTCCCACGTTTGTGATTGCATTTAAAGAAAGTAGTTTTTTTTTAAATGCAGCCTGCTTTCCTTAAAGGATACAAGACTGCATTTATAATGAAAAGGCTATTTTTTTATGTTTGCTTGAGATTTGGCAGGTGTAGGAAGGTAGGATCTGACTGCATGGTTACCCCCACTTTTTGCCTGGTGTTTAGCTGGTTTTTGACTGGTCTGACTGGGATCCTGCTTATCAGGACCCCAGTATATCTGTGTTCTCCCTAAAATGTAATGACATGTACTTGGGTGCACTCCAGATTGGATACTGGGGCTCCCTTATAAGTCCCTAGTATATGGTACACATGTACCCAGGGCATAGGTACCCCAGAGGCCCCCCATGGGCTGAAGCATGTATTATGCCACCCAGGAGAGGCCATGCAAAATGGAACTACAGGTCTGCCATTATAGCCTGTGCAAGCTGGTGCTTGCACCACTTACTTAAGTTATAGGTTTTCTATATCTATAGGTCACTACACTTAAAACTTTGTCAGGCCTTACCAATCCTGAAGGCAGAGTGCTGAATTTTACGTGAGAGGGTGCCCCTGCATGAGCAGAGCCCCTCTGCTGCCTTCGGAGACCATTCTCCCAGATTGTCTGTGACTCAGCCAGACTTATAGGTAGAGGTGCATTATAACCTTGCTGTAATTGCTATCTCAAAAATGGCTGAAACAAAACATGTTGTGTTTGGTATCAAACACCTTGGAATCATACCTCCACACGGGCAAGCAGTGTGGGAGGTATGATTCCACCCTTCTGAAGCGAGCTTGGTGGGGTTCACTGGTCTTTCCGGTGCCAGCCTTCTCGACCCGGTCAGTTCAAAATGGATGCTGCCGACCAGAGCCACATTTCTGCCCTCCTGCTGCTGAGCCAAGCTCGAGCACAGGAAGGCAGCACAATAGGTATCCTGTCGGAGGGAGGTGTGGGAGCTAGTGTATCGGGGCTGTGTGGGTGCACTTCCAAAGTGCCTGAAAGTCTGCACCCTGGGCAAGTTTGGTGTCCCTGTGCATAGTCCAGCTCAAAACAGTTCTGGGAGCAGTTGGCTCCTGCTCAGGCGCGAAACTGGACAAAGGACATGAGAGTAACCTCCCCTCTGTCCTGACCCTCCCCAAGGAGGGTCCCCTGAATCTGGCCAACCCTCTCCCGTGGGTACATAAGGGATAAGATGGCTGTAAGACTTTAGATTTTACATGGACAAGATTCTGTAACAAGAAACCACTGACCTTCGACTGTCTGGACACTCTGGACTTTGGCTGGGCCCAACTTAATTTCCCTCTCCGTCCAAAGCATCGTCTGTGCCCTTGCACCATACAGGCTCTGTGCAGGACCTGTGGAGCACTAAGGACAACTGAAGAATCTCCATTGGGGTGAAGGAGTCATTCTCCTGCATTTGCAGGCACCGTAACGCAACTGACTGGTCTGCTGATCCTGAGCTCCTGCGGACTCCAAAGGCTCCAGCAACACAGGAGGTGGGTTCTAAAGTTCCTTGACATTGAGCTGCCCTCTCACCGAGTTTGAGGCCAGTATCCCTCGTGGGGACCCTGTGCACCGTGTACTTTTGCAAGTGCATATGCTTGTTGGCAATTCCAGAGCTTGTGCATTGAACTCCGTATAGTCCTGACCCTGATCAGTTTTTCCATCAAAGAACTCTGGCCACCATTGAGTGCTCCGTGGGCTGGTACTTTGTGATCTTGCTTGAGGTCCCCTCGCGACCCCTGGTCATTCGATCTGTGGGTCCTCTTTAGGGTCATCTTGATTTCTATTGGGCTTTCCTGGCTGATCCAGATGTGCCCTGACTTCTCATTGCTTGGTGAGTCCCCTGGACCTTGCTGGTCCACACCTTAACCTGCTTGACCTTCTTGCGTGGGTTGCTGTTGCCAAGGATTGTTGGTGCTCCAGCCAGACACTGACCCCTCAGCACTCGACATCCTTTGTGGGACAGCTCACATCCGGCTCCTGGTTGTCCTTGACATTTCCTGGTCCTCGTGGCTGCAGAGTCAAGCATCCCTTCTTCGCACCTGAAGCACCCGACATAGGTGGGCATTCATCTACCGAGCCCCTGGTCACCCTGAAGTGACCCAAACTCTGTCCCCTCTGCTTTCAGGTTTCTTCCATCATGAATCAACCCTTTGATTCCTACGGACACTTTCTTCCTTCCCGGCAGCAGCTCTTCCTTGACTGACTGACTGATTGATTGTCTTATAAAGCGCACGATTGCCGAGGCGTCTTGGCGATGAGGTGAGTGGATTCTGAGGCTCACACTGATTAGTCTGAGAGTTTAGGGGAATAGCCACGTCTTTATTCGTTTTCTAAAAAGGGTCCTGTTAGGCTGTAGTCTGATCAGTGTGGGGAGGGAGTTCCACAGTTTGGCCGCTCGATATGAGAAGCCCTTTCCCCCCATCTGGCTCTTTTTTATCTTGGGGACCAGAATCAGTCCTGTATTTGCTGACCTGAGACAGCATTGTGGCGAATACCGTGGGAATAGATATTGCACATTCGCAGCTCCCCCTCCATACATGGCCTTGTGTACAAGACAGAGGGCCTTGAAATCCACTTGCTGCCGAACTGGGAGCCAATGAAGCAGTTTAATACTGGCAGACATGGGATGGTGTTTGGGAATATCAAGTAGCACACAAGCCGCCACATTCTGTAGGGACTGCAGTTTGGCAATCTGGCCTTTATCAGCTCCCAGGTATTAGGCGTTTCCATAGTTGACTCTAGAGAGAACCAATGCCCCAACTACAGTTTTCCTAAGAGTTAGTGGGATGAACGGCAGGATTTTGCGTAGGACTTTCAGCGTGAAGAAGCAGACAGAAGATACCTGATTAATTTGTTGAGCAAAGGTTAGATTGCTATCAAACATAAATTCAAGGTTCCTGGCCTTGGTTACGGGAACAGGACAGTTCCCAACCTCAGAGGGGCACCATAGTTGGCTCCATACAGATGGCTTCTGCCCAAACTCAATAACCTCAGTCTTTTCAATATTGAGCTTTAGGAAGTTTGAATTTGAAGTTTGAATTCATCCATTCCATAACAGCATTTAGACAGTTACGAAACCTGACAGCTGTAGTGTCCACACTTTGAGTGACCGATACCACTATCTGGGTATCGTCTGCGTACGATACAAGCATTAGACCATGATCTTTAATTAGTCTTGCCAGAGGTGTAACATATATATTAAACAATGTCGGAGACAGCGCTGACCCCTGTGGGACACCACAAGGGAGACAGAAGTTTGCTGACTTAAGGCCATCCCAGTAGATCATCTGTTCTCTGGAAGCCAGGAAGGATGTTAATAAGGTTAGAGCCGTCTCTCTAATACCTGCTGCCTTCAGCCGCCAAGTCAATACCGCGTGGTTCACGGTATCAAGCAGGATGAGGATGGCTCTCCCCCCCCCATCCATCACTTTGCGGATCTCTTCAGTGGCCATGATGAGAGCTGATTCGGTGAAATGTCGGGATCTGAAACCGTGTTGGGTAGAATCAAGAATGTTATTGCCGTCTAGGTAGTCAGTCAGTTCTGAGTTAATTGCTTTTTCTAAAATTTTAGAGGGTAGCGAAAGACAAGATATTGGGCGGTAATGTTTCGCCTCGGTGGGGTCCAGAGTGGCTTTCTTCAGGATAGGCCTGATGCAGGCCTTTTTCCAGGAGTGTGGAAATACCCCTGAGCTAATGACCTTGTTTAGGAGGGGAGTCAGATGAGCACTGATTTCCTCGGGAACCAGTTGCAGTGTATGGGGGGGGAGGGCAGGGGTCCAGGGGCGAGCCGGATTTAGTCAGTGATAGCAGATCTGTAACTCGCTCAGTCGCTAATAAAGGGAATCGTAACAGACTACAATGCATTGGAGTGTTATCTGACGGATCATCACTATTCCCTTCGGGATCAGATACTGTCTTATGGAGCTCATTATATAGTGTCTGAACTTTATTTTGAAAGAAGGAGGCAATCTTGTCCACAAAGTTTTGGTCAGGAGAAAATTGACTGTCTTGCAGGCACTTCGTCAGAGCTGTCACCGTTTTAAAAAGCTCCGTCAAGGAGTTTTTGGCTGCCTGGATTTTGGTTGTGAAATATACAATTTTAGAATTTTTCATTGTTGCCTTGTATTCCTCTAGGGCTGTGTTATAGTCCTTTTTGTATTCAACACCATAGTCCGTTCTCCAAAGTCGCTCCTTGCATCTGCATTTGGCTTTAATCTGTCTAAGCTCAGCTGTGTACCAAGGTGAAGACACCTGATTTCTCTGAGGGTACTTAGTTACTTCAGGAGCGAGCCTATCTACTGATGTCCTAAGCCTGTCTTCAAAGTTTCTGGCTGCCACACTGGAGTCTGATAACATGTTAGGGGGATTCCTTGCCAGGGCTATTATCAGGTCATTTTTTGGGATTTATTTCCATTGAAAAGGATAACGTTATGATCTGACCTTGGTACTGGCATGACACCAACAGTTTCAATATGTTGGTTGTTGGTGAATACGCCATCCAACGTGCGGCCTGCTATGTAAGTTGGTTCAGATACAATCTGCCTCAACCCAAAGCCTGCAAGGTTATCTATCAGATTTGTGGTATCGGAGTTATTGTTTGCTTCAAGGTGGAAATTAAAATCCCCTAATACCGTGAAGGTGGGAGTATTTTAGCAAGATTCCAGAAAAGTCTGGAGTGAACTGGTGAAGGAGGACAATAATAGTCCCGAGCACAAACACTTCAATAATTATAAAGTACAAAAAAATATAGAGTCCATTCAATTCATCTTGTGTTCCAGACCGCTTTATTCTTATGGTCTTCATTTCATCGGTAGTCCCTTAAAGCCAAAGCCAACACGTGTTTCGTCAGATCGATGCATTAGCACCACTGACTTCATCAGGGCTACAAATTAAGTATATACATAATTAGAATATCACACAATTCATTTGCATCCATTACCCAAGATACCCAGGTGTTCAGGTTACGGGTTGACAAAGGTGCCCATTCTCAAAGTCGTATTCCCTGACAACAGTATTCCTTTACAAAAAAAAGGGAAAATTTCATCATCAGCCTGGTATCTGTTAAATAAGAACACATTGTGATTTTCTCTCAGATATGTGATAAAGTTATATATACAAAACAGTTTTATCAGTGAAGAAAAGCATTCTAGAGGGAAAAGAAGCAGGACCCCACCCCTGGAGGCCTGTAGATAAGTAGCCCCAAAAAGAGCTCAGAATTATTAACTTTAATGCTAAATGTCAGCTCCTCAGCTTCTAGCGATTGTGCAGGCTCGATCCAAATCCTGTAGTGGGATCGGTAAATTATGGCTACCCCCCCCCTATTTTCCCCGCCCTGTCTACATATGCTACATAGTAGCATGCTGGTACTGCTACATTCCAGTCAGGCTCTGACGTACTATTCGCCCATGTTCCTGTTAAAAACACAAGGTCAGGATTCGAGAGTTGAATCAGGCATTCTAGTTCATATTTATGTTTGCTCATCGATCTTGTGTTCGATAAAATGCACCTGATTACATCTGTACTCGGGCCCTGCGATATATTAGACTTAATTTGAGAACCCTCAGGGAATGTTTCTAGGCCTGTTGTGTGTGCTAAAGACCCCCCGGTCCCTTGGGCGCCATCGTTATTTTCCTTAGTTAGGAAAGCCCTTGAAGCCCTCCATTGAAAACGATGGCGGTTTCCGACACCACTCCAGACCTTTGCACCCGGCTCCTCTGGGATAGGTAACTCGGGTACTCCGTTATCCACAGGTGGGGTGGATCTCCAACCTCCTAAGTTCTTAAGGGTTTCCTCGAAGTTCACTGAGAAGGGTCCTTAAACTATAAAATTGTAACCGCGACTTCCCCATAGAATTGTACAGGGCCCGCGTTCGTGTTAGCACACTGCACCCATCCTCCGTGGGGTCCCTTTCTACTCACCATGGGTGGTTCCTTGGGGTCCCAGCGATTCTACATGTTCTAGACACTGTCTCGACTCCAGTCGTGGTTCTTATACCACTATTGTAGTATATGGTTTGGTCTCCCCCTAGAGCCCACTGTGTATTGTTCTACTTAAAACAGTTTTTCTGCTAAAGTATTGTGTGCTTTGTGTTGTATCCTCGTGTAGAGGATACTAGAGAGTGTTATATAAATAAATACATATTTTTATAACTACAGTGTGGTTCTCCTTTCATTTAGTTAATACTAAAGGTGATATTCTGGTAAAACAAGCTGCTTTATATTCCTTCAAGATTAAGCCTGAAGACTGCTCTACCTGGCTACCAGTAGGATAGCTTTCTAAAGGTTATCTCTGACCTCATACATCATAAGGGTCGTTTGAACTGGTGCAAGGTGCCCACTTTAATTAGTGGACAGCATATACCAGGCCAACGTCTCACAGCAGGATCACTACCTACTCCTCAGCAAACCTTTTTTTACATTCACATTTACGAATGTGTTACCACTCCAACTCAGCAGTCAGCACATTTTCGATCTATTGCAACTGGATTACAGTCACAATACATTGATACAAACCATAATGAACCCCGGTTTAGAAGGGACTCTCTAAACATGCCGCATCCAAATAGTGAATCATTATGACTTTCTAAACCCATTTTGTGATTAAGTAACCACCTTACCAAATTAGTACATTAAAAATTAAGGTTATAAAGCCTGCAACATAGCATTGTACATTACACCCAAAATCTCTTTGCACATTTTTTTGCAGCCTACCTTATACTGTGTTTAATACAATTTTAAAATAGTGACTTGCATGTTAACAGTGCTTTCATTTGCAGGTTGGGACCTCGTAGCACTACATACTTTTGCTACTCCCTGTTGCACCAACCATGATTCAATTGTGTGACTGTCTGGTTACACACACAAACATCCCCAATGATGGCACAGACATTTGCAGTGATTACATTGACTAATGAACTTTCATAACATAAAGCAATGTATTTTCTACTGATCACTTTAAGCTGCTTTTTTTTTCCATTTAGGGTGTGTGCGTTGTATTTTGTATTTATTGACCTGAAGGAGGAAGGGCAACAAAATAGTTGCAGAATATTTTGTTCTATGTTTGTTACCACCACCTCTGGCCCCATCCCCAGTGCACTCCAAATCCCAAATTCCACTTTTTGTGCACTTCAACAATACTTTCTAAGGCTATCATTGAGGTCCCATCTTCAATGCAGCCCAGCAAGCCTCAGCAAAACAATTGTGTGTGCGCCCTGGAAGCTGCAGCAGCCTGGATAAGACACACAATGGGGTGGCGGGCTCAAGACCCTTCAGCCCAGTGGGTGTTTCCCACCTGGAAGGGGGTCTCACTCATCTTCTTCCCCCAAAACTCTTGACCATAGATACCATGTTGTCGAATTGGGGAGTGACATTGGGAGATCAGGAGAGGAAGAGGCAATAATTGAGGGAGGTAAGTTTATACACGTCCAATTAGAGAGAATTAGCAGCGGTTTTGATAATGCTGCAGATTTTCACTGTCCAGTAGGAGGGTTCCAATGTAGTTGCTCGAACAGACAACCAGGTAATCAGATCCTATCTGAATCAACAGGGTGGCAAATAAAGGAGAAGGACTGAATCTGTTGACAGCACAGACTGTCACTTGGGCTGAGGAACACGTTTTGTCCTTTAAAGCAGTTTACATCCAGGGGTGATTCAATTTCCAGGCAAACAGTCACAGCTGTAATATTCCTTCCTCAGTGGATTACCATTTGCCTACCAGGGAATTTGGTAAACATAAGGAGACGATGAACGGAGAGCTGAAACTTTTCAGACACTCACCCCCAGTCACAGATCTGGGTTGAATCCATCATCATTCTTTAGCTCACTTTGCCACCTCAGTTAAGACCCAGCTATATGAAAATTAGTCTTGACCCTGTGCCTCATGGGAGCAGTCCAGCCCGAACTGCCAAGCCAGGTCTTCCCTGAACCGGAAACAAGCATCCTGGGACCAGTTTCTGGGTAACACCCTTCATCAGCCAGGCTAGCTTGAATCCAGTGGCAAAGTGAGCCAGGGGCCCATGTCTGGACAGATACCCTGCCAACTAGGGGGAACAAAGCAAACACAAGGAGATGATGAACGGAGCGCTGAATCTTTTCAGATACTCACCCCCAGTCACAGATCTGGTTTGAATCTATCATCATTCTTTAGCTCACTTCGCCACCTCAATTCTGACCCAGCTATATGCAAATCTGTCTTGACCCTGTGCCTCATGGGAACAGTCCAGCCTGAACTACCAAGCCAGGTCTTCTCTGAACCGGAAACAAGCATCCTGGGACCAGTTTCTCTGTAACACCCTTCATCAGCCAGGCTAGCTTGAATCCAATGGCAAAGTGAGCAAGGGACCCATGTCTGGGAATACCCTGCCAACTAGGGCGAACAAAGCAAACTCAAGGAGATGATGAACGGAGTGCTGAAACTTTTCACACACTCATCCCCAGTCACAGATCTGGGTTGAATCCATCATCATTCTTTAGCTCACTTTGCCACCTCAATTCAGACCCAGCTAAATGCAAATCAGCCTTGACCCTGTGCCTCATGGGAACAGTCCAGCCCGAACTGCCGAGCCAGGTCTTCCCTGAACCGGAAACAAGCATCCTGGGACCGGTTTCTGGGTAACACCCTTCAGTAGCCAGGCTAGCTTGAATCCAGTGGCAAAGTGAGCAAGGGACCCACGTCTGGGCACCCCCTGCCAACTAGGGCAAACAAAGCAATTACAAGGAGATGTTGAATGGAGCGCTGAAACTTTTCAGATACTCACCCCCAGTCACAGATCTATTTTGAATCCATCATCATTCTTTAGCTCACTTTGCCACCTCAATTCAGACCCAGCTATATGCAAATCAGTCTTGACCTTGTGCCTCATGGGAACAGTCCATCCCGAACTGCCAAGCCAGGTCTTTCCTGAACCGGAAACAAGCATCTTGGGACCAGTTTCTCTGTAACACCCTTCATCAGCCAGGCTAGCTTGAATCCAGTGGCAAAGTGAGCAAGGGACCCATGTCTGGGCATACCCTGCCAACTAGGGCGAACAAAGCAAACTCAAGGAGATGATGAACGGAGTGCTTAAACTTTTCACACACTCATCCCACACCACTCATCCCCAGTCGCAGATCTGGGTTGAATCCATCATCATTCTTTAGCTCACTTTGCCACCTCAATTCAGACCCAGCTATATGCAAATCAGCCTTGACCCTGTGCCTCAAGGGAACAGTCTAGCCCGAACTGCCGAGCCAGGTCTTCCCTGAACCGGAAACAAGCATCCTGGGACCGGTTTCTGGGTAACACCCTTCATCAGCCAGGCTAGCTTGAATCCAGTGGCAAAGTGAGCAAGGGACCCACGTTTGGGCATACCTTGGGAACTAGGGTGAACAAAGCAAACACAAGGACATGATGAACGGAGCCCTGAAACCTTTCAGACATCACCCCAGTCACAAATCTGGGTTGAATCCATCAATATTATTTAACTCACTACCCTACCTAAGTTCAGACCCAGCTATATACAGATCAGTCTTGACCCTGTGCCTCATGGGAACAGTTCAGCCCGAACTGCCAAGCCATATCATACCTGAACCGGAAACAAGCATCCTGGAGCCAGTTTCTGGGTAACACCCAGACTTGGGTCCCGCGCTCACTACACTACTGGATTCAAGCTAGCCTGGGTGATGAAGGGTGATGCCCTGAAACAGGTCTCAGGATGCTTGTTTCCGGTCCAGGAAAGGCCTGGATTTGCAGTTCGGGATGGACTGTTCCCACAAGGAACAGGGTCAAGACTGATTTGCATATGGCTGGGTCCAAACTGGGGTGGCCTGGGGAGCAAAAGAATGATGGATTTAACCCAGATCTTTGTGACTGGGGTTTAATGTTTGCATTGTTCAGCATTCCATCCACCAATTGTTTCTTTTGCATATGTCGCTCTAAGTGGAAGGTATGCCCAGACGTGGTCCCGTGCTCACTACACCACTGGATTTAAGATAGCCTGGCTGATGAAGGGTGTTGCCCTGAAACTGGCCCCAGGATGCTTGTTTCCGGTCCAGGGAGGGGCCTGGTTTGGCAGTTTGGGGCTGGTCTGTTCCCAAAAAGAATAGGGTCAAGACTGATTTGCATATGGCTGGGTCCAAACTGGGGTGGGTGGTGAGCAAAAGAATGATGGATTTAACCCAGATCGTTGTGACTGGGGGTGCATGTTTGCATTGTCCAGCATTCCGTCCATCACTTGTTTGTTTTGCATATGTCGCCGAACTGCCAAGCCTATCTTACCTGAACCGGAAACAAGCATCCTGGAACCGGTTTCTGGTTAAACCACCCAGACCTTGGGTTCCCATCAATTGTTTCTTTTACCCAGGG